>NC_044303.2:91876223-93104556 GCF_007474595.2 Lynx canadensis
TGGGCAGTGTCCCAGAAGGAACAAGGGCCTTTCTGCTCATGTTTAAAGTTGAGAATCTTTTTTAAGTTTATTTTTATTTATTTTGAGAGAGAAAGAAAGAGCTAGTGGGGGAGGGGCAGAGAGAGAGAGAGAGAGAGAGAGAGAGAGAGAGATTCCCAAGAAGGCTCTGTGCTGTCAGCGCAGAGCCCGATGCAGGGCTTGAACTCAAGAACCATGAGATGGTGACCTGAGTTGAGGTTAAAAGTTGGACGCTTAACCGACTGAGCCACCTGAAGTTGAGAATTTATCTGCTTCTGGGTTATGTACTCAAAAGAGTTGAAAGCAGGGACCCGAACAGATACTTGCACACCTATGTTTGTAACAGCATTATTGACAGTAGCCAAAAGGTGGCAGTAACACAAGTGTCCATTGAGGGGTGAAGCAAATGGAATATCATTCCATCTTAAAAAGGAAGGGGATTCTGGCACACGCCACAACAGGGATGAACCTTGAGGACACTATATACTAAGTGAAATCAGCCAGTCACAGATGAGGAACCAGAGTGGTGAGATCCACAAGATCAAAGTAGAAGAGTGATTGTCAGCGGCTGGGGAAGGGGAGGCATGAAGGGTCATGTGATGCAGACAGAGTTTCACTTTTGAAAGAAGGAAAAAGTTCGGGATGGTGGTAATGGCCACATTAATGTGAATGGACTTGATGTCAGTGAACTCCTACCTAAAAGTGGCCAACATGGTAAAATTTTTTAAGGTTTTTTTTTTTAATGTTTGTTTATTTTTGAGAGAGACAAAGCGTGAGTGGGGGAGGGGCAGAGAGAGAGAGAGAGAGAGAGACAGACAGAGAGAGAGAGAGAGAGAGAGAGACAGAATCTGAAGCAGGCTCCAGGCTCTGAGCTGTCAGCACAGAGCCCCACACAGGGCTCAAACTCACAAACTGTGAGATCATGACCTGAGCTGAAGTCAGATGCTGTTTAACTGACTGAGCCACCCAGGCACCCCCAAAGTGGTAAATTTTATGTTGTATATATTTTGCCACAATAAAAGCATGTTTTAAGGGGGGCCAGGGTGGCTCAGTAGGTTAAGCAGCATACTCTTGATTTCAGCTCGGGTCATGATCTCATGGTTCAGGAGTTTGAGCCCTACATCAGGCTCAGCCCTGGCAGCATGGAGCCTGCTTGGGATTCTCTTTCTCTCTTCTCTCTTTCTCTCAAAATAAATAAATAAACATTAAAAAAATTATCAAAGCATTTTTAAAGTTGGGGATGTATAAATTAAACATTGGGTCCTGAACACCACAGAGGGGAAACACAGGCTCCAGGGCCTTGGCCCAGCCCTCCTCTCTGAGCTATAGAGGTGACAGGGTCTTGTCTGGCTGCAGGGCCACCTGGAGAACCAAGGGAGGTGGCCAGCTCCACTCCTGGCTCACCTTGGGCTCTCCCCACTGCCAGCCCCTCCCCTCCCCTCGGGCTTCCCAGCACGCCTGGTGTGTTTGCACTGTCACCCGGCTCAGAGGGATGGGGTGATACATGGCCCATGAGTGAGATGTGGGCGTGATTTCAGCCACTGTCACAGAGGAGGGAAGAGAGTGTTTTTGAAGCTCAAGGCCAAGTACTGCAGGGTCTCTCATAGTAGAATGATCCACTGTGAGAGGGTAGGTCTCTCTCCCACCTGTCTGTCCCTCTGAACTGGGGTAAGGATTAAGTGAAAGGATGCTATCCCGTCCCCAGAAGAGTACTACCCCAGAAAGCCCTCAGGGGCCAGTGGAGTCATTGATATTCCTTTTTTTTTTTTTTTTTTTAAGTTTATTTTATGATGGAGACAGCACGAGTGGGGGAGGGGCAGAGAGAGAGAGAGAGAGAGAGAGAGAGAGAGAGAATCCCAAGCAGGCTCTGCACTGTCAACACAGAGCCCGACTTTGGGCTCGAACTCATGAAACTGTGAGATCATAACCTGAGCTGAAACCAAGACTTGGACGCTTAACCGACTGAGCCACCCAGGTGCCCCAGGGGTCATTGATATGCTTGCATTCACTGTCATCTGCACTGGTTCCCCTCACACGCTGAGTCCTGTCTCCTTCCTCCCCAAACGCAGAACCAAACCAGACAGACTTCCAGCACCTTCTCCAGCTCCAGCGCCTTCTCCCAAAGCAGGCAATGTGCACCCCCAGGAGAGGTTCTTCCGCGATGCACACACGGGGCATTAAATAACATCAGCCTACCTTGCAGCACGTTGCCCCGTTCCAGTTCTTTCTCCATGACCTCGAGGAGAAAACCTCACATTGGTGCTGGTGTGTCCCTCACGCTTCTCACTCCTGCTTGTTCCCCTTTTTCGCAAACGGAGAGTGTAGGCCTCAGACTCTGTGACTCCAGTGGGCTGCGGTGTCTGGTTATAATTGAATAACTTCCTTTCCTCGTATTTATTTTTAGGGCTTCTTTCTATTTTTGGCAAGTGTAACTGGTTTTCTATTTACCGGAGTGTATAACGTTTACTTGTGGAATAACTTAAAAAAAAAAAAAAAAACACGAATTGGTTTAAACAGAACTCGTCTGCATCCGCCAGACACTGGCCCAGACGTGAGCTCTTCCCTGCGGTTTTCCAGGACGTCCCACCCCCACCGTCTGAACGACAGAAGAGCAGGTAGCGGCCGATGTTCGCAGCACGTGTCGCAGTGTGTGGAAATTGCCTCTTTGTAGGTGTAAAGAATACACTTACTTGAGACGGGGAGCAAGACGGGCCACTTCCCTGCCCCCAGTCCCCATCTTGCAGCCAGCCAGGAGATGTTTGTCATCAGGAGTGTTTGTCACCTCTAGGCTGCTGGCTGAGAGGGGAGGAAGGATTTCCCCCTTGGGCACAGGGACAGGGTGAGGTCAGCACTCTCTCTCTTTCCCAAAGGCCCCCTTGGTCCAGGCAGGACCAGGAGACTCCTAAGAATTAATTTAGTCCACGTGGCTCCACTCATCATGTTATGAGATCCTCCAACTTAATCTTGTGTTTTAAAAACAAAAAAAATTTTTTTTTAATGTATTTATTTTTGAGAGAGAGAAAAATCGTGATCAGGGGAGGGGCAAAGCGAGAGGGAGACACACAATCGGAAGCAGTCTCCAGGCTCTGAGCTGTCAGCACAGAGCCCGACACGGGGCTCGAACTCTCAAGCCATGAGATCATGACCTGAGCCGATGTCTGATGCTGCTTAACTGAGCCACCCAGGCACCCCGACTTAATCTTGTAACAATAACTAGTGTATTACTACAGGTCTATGGCATTTCACATCTCCTACCTTTTCTCCTCCTTTTCCTCCTCCTCCTCCTTCTCCGTTTGTTTATTTTTGAGAGACACACACACAGAGCATGAGTAGGGGAGGGGCAGAGAGAGGGAGACACAGAATCTAAAGCAGGCTGCAGGCTCTGAGCTGTCAACACAGAGGCTCACACGGGTCTCGAACCCACAAACCTTGAGATCGTGACCTGAGCCGAAGTTGGCTGCTTAACTGACTGAGCCACCCAGGCGCCCCTCATACCTTTTATCACACCTATTCTTTTATTTATTCTTCAAAATAAGCCCTCAGTGGAGGGACTCTTATCCCCATTTTACAGCCAGGGAAACTGAGGCTCAAGCTTGCCCCACAGTCATGCAGCTGGAATAGGGACACACTGCCATGTCCCACTTTCTGTACCCATTCGGCTGCCCCACTTTGGCTGCTGTGTCACCAGCTGACCCTCAGACATGGGTGTCCCCCACCTGGCCTGGAGGGCTTGGTGCTGCTTTGATAGCCCCTCCCGCTGGGCGGAGGTGTTATGTATGGATCTTCTGCAGAAGCACACTCACCTCCCATGGACTGTGTCCGTGGCTCTGATGTCATCCTGTGTGGCCAAGAGGCAGCAGATGCAGGGCCACTCCCTCCACCCCCTTCCCCAGCTCTAAGGACCCAGAAAACAACCTGCTTGGCCTATGGACTGGCAAGACCAGAAGGAGGGGGTCCCCGACACCTGGGCTGGGGATGACGGTGCTGGCTTGTTGTGCACACTCCAGCCTGGAAGGTACTAAGCTGGGCCTGTCTCAGGTTTCTGCCACTGTGGCTGCTGTGTCCTAAAGCACTGGGACCCTTCAGCCTGGGGAGCCTCAGAATGATCACACGAAGAAAGGTTAGCACTTTCCTTTGTGATAGCTATAGAAAAAAAACAAACAGCTTTTTTTTTTAAAGTTTATTTATCTATTTTGAGAGAGTGAGCATGAGTGGAGGAAGGGTGGAGCGAGAGGGAGAGAGGGAGAGACTCCCAAGCAGGTTCCACACTATCAGCACGGAGTCTGATGCAGGGCTCCAACTCACAAACCATGAGATCATGACCTGAGCAGAAACCAAGAGGTGACCATTTAATAGACTGAGCCACCCAGGTGCCCTTACCTCAGCTTTTTATTAGAAAGAAAGAAAGAAAGAGAAAGGGGGAGGGAAGGAGGAAGGAAGAAAGGAAGGAAGGAAGGAAGGAAGGAAGGAAGGAAGGAAGGAAGGAAGGAAGGAAGGAAGGAAGGAAGGAAGGGAGAAAAAAAACCTATTATGACAGTGCTGATGGCTAGTAAGCAGTGTTGCCCGTGCCCAAGGTATACCTGCTCATCTCATCCTCCCACAGTGTGGGTCTTGTTGATGTTCCTATTTTATTTTATTTTGTTTTATTTTTATTTTTTAAATTAAATTTAATTAAATTTTAATTTAATTTAATTTAATTTTATCATTTTAGAGAGCGAAAGAGAGAGTGGGGGAGAGGGGCAGAGGGAAAGGAGAGAGAGAATCCCAAGCAGGCTCCATGCTCAGTGCAGAGCCCAACGTGGGGCTCGAACCCATGACCCTGGGATCATCACCAGAGCTGAAAGCAAGGGTCGGACGCTCAACCGACTGAGCCACCCAGGGTCCCCGATGTTCCCATTTTAAAGATGTGGAATGAGCAAAGCAAGTAAGGAAGTGGAGATGCATTTAGAAGGGAAGCAGGCGGCCCTCTGGGACAGGGATGATGGCTAGGGAGCTTGAGGTCTGGTGTGACAGGCCTCTGAGGAGCAGCAGCAGAGAGTCTGGCAGAGTGGGCTGGTGTGGACACTTAAGAGGCTTTCTCAAAGGCTTCCTGAAGCATGCACTGTGTATGAACATCTGGGGTCGAGGCTGGACTAGAAGTGAGCAGTCGCCAGTGTCCCTGTGTCACTCAGTCGTTCGTACTTAGTATGACCCAGAGAGACAAATACTACGTGATCGAATTTACATGAGGAATCTAGTAAAATAGTCTCAGAGGAGCAGAGAGCGGATGGTGATTGCCTGGGGCTGGAACGAGGGGGCATCAGGAGGTGATGGCCAAGGGTACAAAGTCTTGGTTACATAGGGCACGTGAGTTCTGGGGGTCTGCTGTCCAGCCTGGTGTCTGTAGCTGACAATGCGTTAGCATATACTTCAGTGTTTGCCAAAAGAGTAGATCTTATGTTCTTATTACACACACACACACACACACACACATACACACACAATAATAATAATAAATAAAGAAGTCCAGAAGAATCTTTTGGAGGTGATAGATATATGTTCATGGCATAGAGTTTGGTGATGGTTTTACCTCAAAATCATCTCCCAAATCAAGTTGTATGTTAAACATGCACAGCTTTTTTTGTATATCAGTTATACTTCAATAAAGTCATTTAAAATATATATTTAAGGGCACCTGGGCGGCTCATTCAGTTGAGCATCCGACTTTGGCTCAGGTCATGATCTCACAGCTCATGAGTTCGACCCCTGCGTTGGGCTCTGTGCTGACAGCCCAGAGCCTGGAGCCTGCTTCAGATTCTGTGTCTCCCTCTCTCTCTGCCCTTCTCCCACTTGAGCTCTGTCTCTCTCACTCTCAAAAATAATCATTAAAATCACAAATCTCCCCACTTTTGGCATACCAAATCTCTCATAGTACTCATCACCTTTTAACACGATTATCTATCTATCTATCTATCTATCTATCTATCTATCTATCTATCATCTATCTATCTATCATCTATCTATCTATCTAGAGTTTGTTCGAGAGAGAGAAAAAAAGAATGCAAGCAAGGGAGGGGCAGAGAGAGAGGGAGAGAGAATCCCAAGCAGGCTCCACACTGTGAGCACAGAGCCACATCAGATTTGGGGCTCGAACCCAGAAAACTCTGAGACCATGACCTGAGCTGAAACCGATGCTCAACCAACTGAGCCAGCCAGGTGCCCCAGTTACCTACTTATCACATTACACCCCGCATCCCTCTGGAATGTGGCCCCCATGAGGGCAGGCTGTTTGCAGTTCTGTTCACTGCTGTGGTCCCAGCACCAAGGGGCTCAGATCATGCTAGAGAGAGTATGCTGGGGGCTGGGGGCGGCCAGAAGGCACACCCAGGCCAGACAAGGCCTCTTCTTCGGCCTTCAGGCGGGCTGGGTGGGGGCCATCCCTGCCGGAGGCGGGGCTCAGCCAGCAGGCCTGCTCCAGGGCAATGTCAGCGGGGTTATCTGTGGCTGTGTGAAGAATGCTTTTAAACTGGTGCCTGGGTTCCTGACCTCCCAAGAGAGAAAACAGATGCACGCTTTAACCCCTTCTTGCTCCAGGAGGAGCCCAGCGTGTAAGGTTTTAAGGAGTCTAGCTCAAGCTAGAGAATTTCTGGCCTTTGGACCCTAAGGGTTAATGAGAGCCTGGTGCTCCCAGGACCAAATCTTCTAATTCCCAGAACTAACAGCAGGATCTCTGAACCCCAGTCCTCGGAAGCCTGTCACCTGTCAGGGTCTCATTAACAACTGGAAGGCCCACCCGTGCTTCCCAGAGGGTTTGATGTATACACCACGCGGGTCATGGAGGTGGAAGTACTGTTTTCTTTTGCCACTGGGAGGTCAGGAGCACCTCAGAAGACCACTCTGCACCTGGCTGGGCTTTGGATATGCTTTTTAAATCGAATTGACTTTTTTCAGGGCTCTCCTTAAAGCCTCTGCTTCAGTATTGTTTACAATAACGTATTAAATCCATGGGCCACCTTGTCATTTGCCATATAGTGATGTTTTGGAAGGAGACTGAGCTTAAGCTGAATACTTCTGTTCAAGTGCAGCTGCTGCTGTGTGACCTTGGGCAACTCACTTAAACTCTCTGCGCTGTGTTTCCTGGTCTTCAAAACCCTGCTGCATGGAGCTGTTATCAGGCCGAGGGGACACTGGGGATCTGCAGACCTAGCTTCCGAGCCAGTTTTGTTTTGTTTAAAAGAGCGTTTTAAAGTATTTGAGGGGCGCCTGGGTGGCTCAGTCAGTTAAGCATCCGACTCTTGGTCTCGGCTCGAGAGTCAAGAGTTCGAGCCCTGCGTCAGGCTATGCCCTGTCAGTGCGGAGCCTGCTTGGGATTCTCTCTCTTCCTCTCTCTCTCTCTCTGTCCCTCCCCTGCCATCTCCCTTTTTCTCTCTCTGTCTCAAAATAAATGACCTTTTTAAAAAAATTAAAAATAAATAAAGCTTTTGAATGAATTGTTAAAAATATAGATGTCCCTTAAGTCCTGCTTCCCAAGCTCTTTTACAAGTGGGAAGTTCTAGCAGCAGGGCTGACATTCCTGCATTTCCACAGTCAGGGCCGAGTGACAGCCACAGCCTTCACGTGTACCCCGGGGATGACAGTGCCTTATAAATAGCAATGTGCTATAATTACGTGTGTTACATCAGGGAGGCGATACTGTGTCTAAAAGGGGTGCCAGGGGCACCCGGTGGCCCAGTCAGTTAAGCATCTGACACTCATGGTCAGGTTATGATCTCACGGTCAGGTTATGATCTCACGGTTCATGAGATTGAGCTCTGCATTGGGCTCTGTGCTTGGGATTCTCTCTCTTCTTCTCTCTCTCTGTCCCTCCCCTTGCTCATGTTCTCTCTCTCTCTCTCTCTCTCTCTCTCTCTCTCTCTCTCTCCCCTCTCTCAAAATAAATAAATAAACTTAATAAAAATAAAAGGGGTACTGAATATGGAAGCAGACGAATGTCCATCAGCAGAAGCACTGAGAAACAAAATGTGTTGTTTACATTGGAATGTGGAAGTTTACAAATACGATATTTACAATGGAATATTACTCAGCCTTAAAAAGAAGGGCATTCTGACGCATGTTACAACATGGATGAACCTTGAGGACATCACGCTAAGTGAAATAAGCCAGTCACAAAAGGACAAATACCGTATGGTTCCACTTGTATGAAGAGCGGATTCCAGCTCCCTGGAGTTGTCAGATTCATAGAGACAGAAAAGAGAAGGGGGTTTCCAGGGGCTGGGGAAGGGGAAGATGGGGAGTTAGTATTTGACGGATAAAGAGTTTCAATTTGGGAAGATGAAAAAGTGCCAGAAATGGATGCTGGTGATGGTCGCACTAAGTGTGAATGTACTTCACACCCCTGAACTCTACACGTTTAATGTTTGTTTTTAGTTTATTTTATTTAAAATTTTTTATAATGTTTATTTATTTTTGAGAGACAGAGCATGAGCAGGGGAGGGGCCAACCGAGAGGGAGACACAGAACCTGAAGCAGACTCCCATCTATCAGCACAGAGGCCAATGGTGGGGCTCAAACTCACAACAGTGAGATCATGACCTGAGCCGAATTCGGACGCTTAACCGACTGAGCTACCCAGACACCCCTGAACTTTATACTTAAAATGGTTAAGATGGTCAATTTTATGTGACGGGTATGTTACCAAATGGAGATGGCGGGGTAAATGTGACACCTGCAAACTGGGGGGCGTTAGATTTCTGCCCCTAAGCCTGCACCCTTGCCCTGTGATCATTGGAGACCCTGTACAGCAAGGAATGAGCTCCTTCGCATGAATGCTCCATAACCAGGCTGGTTTCCCAAAACGGGGAGACCTCCTGGTATTTACGCCATGTGGCCCAAGCAGGGCAGAGGGCCCATACCTGCACAGTGTCCTCAGCTGCAAAGGCAAGACCAGATGTTTGAGCTCTTCCTTGTTTATAAACGAAGCGTCTGTTCCCATCCCAGCACTCTGTGTTTACAGGATGGAAGGGGAAGAGGCCCGGGGTGGGGGTGGGGGGGTGGCTGTGCACACTTGGAAACCCTCTGGGGCAAGTCTCTCTTGGCGCCCCGCCTCCCCCCCCCCTCCCCCCGCCATCCTTAGCTGTGGGACCTTCAGGGAGTTAATTAACTTCTCCCACCTGTCTCCTCATCTGTGGAACAGAGATACTAACAATGCCATGTCACAGGGGCCAAGTCTCCGGGAATGTTTGCAAAGCACTCAGGACAGTGCAGGCACGCAGCAACCATGGTCGGAGTTTGTTACATTATTCTAGCCCGCTTTCCTGGCCTTTCCCCCACCCCTCTTGCTTCTGCTGGCCCTCTCCAGACACAATAATGCTTTTATTCAGCCCCACAGCCCCAGCCTGGGAAAAGAAAGCCAACCCCACGGACATCTTGGGCTTTCTGAGAAAATAAACTCGTCTCCACGCATCTTAATTAAAAGCAGAGTTTTTGCCAACACTTAAAATTCAGAATGTTTGTTTATTCTCCAGTTGGGAGCAGAAAGAAATCTTTCTTGGACTCATGTGTCACCTAGCCTGATGGGAAAGCCCTCGCCGCGGCTGGGAAGGTGTGCAGTGGCTCTCAAAATAAGTGAAATCCCCAGAGCAAAACAGCCCATCAGGGCGTCTAAAGTTCAATTACACTTAAGAAAATATTTCCCTTTATTTAGCTGTGTAGTGAGGCATGAAATTGCTCCTAACCAGCCACTTACTTGGCCCTTTGAACATTTTTCCCCCTCCACGAGCGTGTGGGCAAGGTATGGGGTACCAGCCTTCAGCTGCTTCTGCTTTGCTGATTATGCCAAATAAATAGCAAATGCTGTCCTCTCCTTTTTCTGATGTTGTCTGCTGTTGGTAAATGTTCGCTAATTTTCACACCAGTTTCCATTTTGGCTCTAGTTCTGAAGAGGGAAGCGTGGGGACGTCTGTTAATGAAAAATCTGGGCAATTTGATTTGCGAACTGTTCTCTCCTCCTTGAACACTTAATTGTTGAAAGGATCTAACTTGTAATTTGTAGTTAAATTTGTTAAATCCTGGAGGGCTTTGATTTTGTCGTTTCTGCAGAGCAGAGTCAGAAGTGAAGTTAAGTTTTCCACGACTGTTTGGCCTGGCTTTGTATTTTCATTAGCTGTTATGGATGGGGAATATTGAAAAGCACAACAATAGTAATTTAGGGATTTCAGAGCTTGATGGGGGGGATTTTTAGAAACTTGAAGCTCTTAGCCTAATATTTTGTTAAAGTGTTTCCTCTTATTGTGCCTGATTTAATACAGACTCTTTTGTTCTTTATTTCTTCAAATGACCGAAATAAGTTAAATGCATACAGGTTTATCTTAGCCTCAAATGCAAAGATAAAAGGAATCAATATGAAAAACTCCTTATAAGTTATACCAATGACAGAAGAATGTTGAATTTTCATTACTGACCGGGGTAAATGCCTCAGCTGCTTTTGTTTAAAAGCTGTGTTGGGGATTGGGCCCCATGGCTGCGGGGAGAAACCTCGGACTTAACCTCTTGGAGACTCAATGCCATCTGTGAAATGGTGGTAATAAAACAAGGGATAAATTATGTGGAAATGTTTACCATGCTTGGCACGAGGCAAGTGTTGAATACATGGCTGCTCTCATCTCAAGTCCTCCCCAGATATTGAATAAGCACCTACTATGCGCCAGGAGCCCAGCGCTGAGCAAACTCACCCACTCAGAACCAATTCTGCAGGATGGGATGTGGTTGCTTGAGTGGGAACTTTTGGGCATTTTCCCCTGACGTTTTCCTGCAGTCACTCTTGAATTTCTGTCGAATTCCTGTGATTTCGAATAGGGAAAAAAGCACAACAAATGTCTGTAGTATTTATGGAGGACACGCCATGTGCTTGCCAAGACCACCTTATGCCCATAGCCTCAATCCTCACATTCTCCCTGAGGTAAATACTGTTCTCTTCCTTATGTTACAAGGAAACTGAGGTCCAGAGAGGTGAAGCAACTTGCCGAGGTCACACAGCTTGGAGGAACTTCCAGATGAGGTGCCTTTGTATACAACTGTGGCATATTGGCTACCCCAATCTCTCCAAAGTAGAGATATTTTTTAAATGCCCAAAGTATAGGGGTACCTGGGTGGCTCAGTCGGTTGGGCATTCGACTTCGGCTCAGGTCATGATCTCATGGTCCGTGAGTTTGAGCCCCGCCTAGGGCTCTGTGCTGACAGCTCAGAGCCTGGAGCCTGCTTTGGATTCTGTGTCTCCCTTTCTCTCTCTCTGCCCCTCCCCTGGTAAAGCTCTGTCTCTGTCTCCCTCAAAAATAAATAAACATTAAAAAAATAAAGTAAAATAAATGCCCAAAGTGCATTCACAGTTGCCTGAACTATTGAAAATTGGTCCTGTATTTTCAGGGAGCAGTACCTGTTCGCCACGCCACCGAGGGGCCCTTCCCTGGTGGGACTTGTGCTGCTGGGGCCCGGCGCCTGCTGGAGCCCCACTTTGGGAAAGCAGAGGCACTGGGGAGTGGTCAGCCACCTGATCTCCCCACCCCCAGCATCCAGCCCCTCTTTTCAGGGTGGGGACCACAGGGTGCCTTTGCCGCTGCTGCCCCCTGTGGCGGAAGTAGCCATTACAGTCAGGAAAGGTGACCAGAGATGGTCTGGCCATCACCTTCTGCGGAGGTGAGCAGGCTGGCTATACACCCTGCAGCTCTCTGGAGAGTCCTTTGGCTGTAAGGTCAGGGGAACTGACCCGTCCCCAAGGGGCGAGGCAGCACCAGGCATCCAGCTCCTGGGCTGTGGCCAGTTCCCATCTCTGCACTAATGTCCTGCTGCCAGAACAAGTAGAGGGGCTCATTTCTGCCCACCAGCCTCCCTGAGGGAACAGTTCTCTTCAGGGAGATGCCATTCAGACTCTTCCATAGGAATCTCTCCTCTTTATTTCCTTATCCTCGACGTTTTTTTCTAAATTATGTTTTATTTTATATTTGAGAGAGAGCGTGCCTGAGCAGGGGAGGGGCAGAGAGCGAGAAACAGAGTCTGAAGCAGGCTCCAGGTTCTGAGCTGTCAGCACAGAGACCGATGCGGGGCTCGAACTCACGGGACATGAGATCACGACCTGAGCCGAAGTCGGACGTTTTACAGACTGAGCCACCCAAGTGCCCCAACTTTTTTTTTTTAAAAGCTTGTATGAACTGAGACGTCCCATCCACAGCTCTCTCCACAAACTCGAATATCATAAAATGGGGGAAAGGAATTGGGATATCTTGGGTGTCTGAGTTCCCTCCCCAGGGGCCTGTAAACTAGGCATCAGCAAAGCCTAGGAATTAATACCCCCTCCCCATAAGTCCTAATGATGTAGGGTTGGCAAAATTGTGAGTCCTTTTGTAAAATGCAAAGGACAAAAAAAGAAAAAGTTCCCTTTCTTCTTCCTACAGGAGCAGGGATAAGGCAAGAAAAGGAAGGAAGAAGGTTCTATGGGTATGTCAGTTTTTATTAGGACACAAGGCAGCTAGGTAGGGGGTAGATTGGTCAGATTAGATGGTGGAACTTTCTGGAAGCTAGGCTTTCACAACAAGTTGAATCCTAAAGGTGAATCTTTATTAAAGCGGGGGAGAGTGGTCGCACCCAATGAAATGAACTCCTTTAACCACTGCACCTTCTCACAGAGCCTCTTCTGGTAGCCCAAATTATGTTTCCTAGTTGGGATTCATAAGTTATTAGGATTTTTTTTTTTCAGTGACTGAGTTTTCCTTACAGGTTTTGTTTATGTTGTTGGCACAGATCCCATGCCCATCATGGCTAACGGTCATGGGCCCCCTGCCTGGTACTGCTCTGTGCCTGTGGGCCCTGGGCTGGGACCAGCTGTCCCCTCCTGGGAGGGGCACTGCTGTGCTCATCTTTGCAAAGAAATACATTCTGCTTGGTTCTTTCTCCCTCAAGGTAAAGACTTGTGGGCTCTCTAAAGCCTTGGCCCGATAAAAGCGCTTCCGTATTAGGTCTACCGAATGTTGTTTATTTTATCAAGTCTGGGGATTCTCTGCACAGTGAGGGTCTCTGGGTTCCCAGCAGTTCCAGAGACTGTTGGCAGTGGTTGGGCTGAAGCAGAAGTAAACACACGGTGAGCATAACAACTTGGTTTTCCTTGACAAATTCCAAATTAAATGCGTTTAAAAATATATTTCTGTTCTTCTAAAGTACGGTTTACTAACTGTAGAAAACAAAATACAAAGAAAAACCACCCATCACACTGCCGTAAAGAGACAACAATTGTAATGGACAGTTACGTTGAGTTTTTTTCTTTTTGCCTTAAAGTTCTTTCTGTCTTTTAAGTTTATTTACTTTGAAAGAGAGAGCATGTGAGCAGAGGAGGGGCAGAGAGAGAGAGAGAGAGAGAGAGAGAGTCCAAGCAGGGCTTCATGCTGGGCGCAGAACCTGACATAGGGCTCTATCTCACAACAGTGAGATCTAGACCGGAGCCAAAATCAAGAGTCAGACATTTAACCAAACTGAGCGTCCCAGGCGCCCGCAAAATTCTTGATGTATACATAATAAGACTGAGATAACAGTATGTATTAGTTTTGTAGTTTTTCGCATAGCCATATCTTGAGCATTTCCCCACGTCACTAAATTGTTTTGAAAAATTCTTTCATTTTAAATGTTTTAAAAGGCTTTTATTATGGAAAATTCCAAACATTTTATACACTAGAGAGAATAGATTGGTACCCCGGATACCAATCACCTGGTTTCCAATAATTATCAAATCATAACCCATCTTGTTGCATCTCAGCTCCTACCTATTAACCACCTGGATTATTTGGAAGCAGTTATGACCATCATATGTTTTTTCAGACAATAGTTCAGTGTACATATGTGAAAGTGAAATGCGTTTTTAAAAAACATAGCCAAAATACCATTTATTGTACCTAAAAGATTTTAAAATTAGCAAATACTTAGTATCAATTAAATATCCCATTGGTGTTCAAGTTTCCCCAATTTTTTTGTGATTTTTTTTTTTTTTAAATACTTTGAATCAGGATCCAAATAAAGTTCATAGGGGCGCCTGGGTTGCTCAGTTGGTTAAGCGTCCAACTTTGGCTCACGTCATGATCTCAAGGTTCATGAGTTCCATCCCCACGTCAGGCTCTGTGCTGACAGCTCAGAGCCTGGAGCCTGCTCCGGATTCTGTGTCTACCTCTCCCTCACTGCCCCTCCCTCACTCTCACTCTGTCTCTCAAAAATAAATAAACGTTAAACATTTTCAAAACCAAGTAAGTTCATATGTTGTGATTGGTTGATGTCTGTTAAGACTCTTTTGGTATAGAGGTTCTGTGTCCTTGTCTTTCAGTTTCCCTTGCAATGTATTTATTGAAGAAACTGGTCATTTGTCCTGCAGTTTCCCACAGTCTGGATTTTGAGGATTACATTCCTGCGGTGTCATTTATTATGTTCCTTTTCCTCTATACTTCCTGTAAATTGGTGGGTAGATCTAGAGGCTTGATGAGATTCAGGTTTGGTTTTGGGGGTGGGGGGTGGGGAAAATACCAAGCTGTGGTGTGTGCTGTCACCAGAAAGCACATGGTGGACTGTGTCTCTTTCATGATGTCAAGGGACATTGATGGTCATTGCGCAGATCTGTTCGTTTACTGGGTAGTAAAATGGTGATAGTCTAATTCTGCCTTCTTCTTTATTTATTAGCTGGAATACTTCTGTAAAGACCAACTGTTCGGTTAACACGTGGTAGAGTACACTTAAGAACAGCAGAATACATGGGGGTTTTTCCCTCCAATTATTTGCTAATTTTCAAAATAATGAGTTTGCTCCGAAGCATCCTGAAAGATGACTGCTGAGTTCTCTTTTTTAAAGTACCCTTATGCCATACATTCAAACACCTTTGGGGGCATCTGGGTGGCTCAGTCGGTTAAGCGTCCGACTTCGGCTCAGGTCATGATCTCACAGTTCGTGGGTTCGAGCCCCACATAGGGCTCTGTGCTGACAGCTCTGAACCTAGAGCCTGCTTCTGATTGTGTGTCTCCCTCTCCCTCTGCCCCTCCCCTGCTTGTGCTCTGTCTCTCTCTCTCTCAAAAATGAATAAACATTAAAAAACATTTTTTTAAAGCACCTTTGGTGTTTTTTAATCCATTGCACTTATTTTTTTTGACACTTAAAGGGTCTTAACTTCGGCCAGTGGGAAACTCTTCAAGTTGAGCCGTGAGTCCTTTTTGACCCTAATTGTTTCTGTAGTTTCTTTGCTTTGACAATGACTAGATGGTCCGGATTCATCTTCTATATTGAAGTAGGAAATTTATAGAGACCATAATCTGGGCATTGTGGGTAAGCTAGTCATTTTTGTTTTCGGCCTTTTTGGTGGAAAGAACTAGAAAGAACTAGAAAATGTGTACTTGTTGTTAAGGTAAAATGCATCCTCAGCTAATGCTGCTCTTTTCAATTTACATTCAGGCCTGCAGGGTTCGCATTTAACGTGATCTTTTCTCATCCTGAAAATCCTGCTCTCAACCACACACTGAATTCACTTGCTTTATCCTGGAATACACGTACAACAATCTTAGAATAAGTGTCACACTACCTTCATCTATAGGATTACTATACACAATTTAACTTTTTTTTTTTTTTTTTGGCATTTCTTTTAGTCTTGAAGGAGCACCTTTTTTGTTGGGAGAGGGGGCCATGATAGTCCATATTTGAGGCAGAATTTTTTCCACTTTTGGACGTTAAGGTTACATTCAAATGTTTGCTATTATAGATAATGCTGGGATAAACACCCTTGCCTTTGCTTTTATTTCTGATTGTTTCTTTAGACCAGACTTTGGGGAGTGAAACGAGACAGTCAAAGGTAGCGGACATGTGTAAGCCCCACATGCATAGTACCCGGTGCCTTTCTCAGAACCAGCTGTGTGTGGAAAGACCTGCATCCTTGTATCCCGGAAGGCCCAAGATAGGGTGCCTCATGGTTTTATCTGTGTGTGTGTGTTTTTGTTATTATTATCAGCCATCTGTTTATTAGATGGTTTTAGTTTCTTTTTTTTGTTAAAAACTTTTAAATGTTTATTTATTCTTTTTAAGTTTTTTTAATGTTTATTTATTATTGAGAGGCAGAGAGAGACAGAGCATTAGCTTGGGAGGGGCAGAGAGAGGAGGAGACACAGAATCCGAAGGAGGCTCCAGGCTCTGAGCTGTTAGCACAGAGCCCAACGTGGGGCTTGAACTCACAAACCCAGCGAGATCATGACCTGAACTGAAGTCAGCCGCCCAACCGACTGAGCCACCCAGGCACCCCAAATGTTTATTTATTCTTGAGAGAGAGACAGAGCGTGAGTGGGGAGGGGCATAGAGAGAGGGAGACACAGAATCGGAAGCAGGCTCCAGGCTCCCAGCTGTCAACACGGAGCCTGATGCGGGGCTCAAACGCACGAACCACCGTGAGATCATGACCTGAGCCCAAATCAGACGCTTAACTGACTGAGCCACCCAGGTGCCCTTAGACAGTTTTAGGTCTATTTAGAATTGTCTTTGGGATGAGGAATCAGAGAGTTCTAGTGTTTTTCTTACTGATCTGCAAGATCTTTTTAATATCTTAAGGATGGTGATCCTTTATGTTTGTTGCAAATGTTTTCCTCATTTTTTCATTTGCCTTTTGATATTTATGCTTTTTTAATGTATATAATTTGAAAAATTTTAAATACAGCATATTTGTTGATCTGTTTGTTTCATTGTTTTCATGTTTAGAAAGTCACAGCTGATATCGGTTGAATGTTTACCCCTCTCTCCTTCCTTCTAGTTTGTATAAGGCTTCATTAATTTTTTCCACCTTTATTATTCATCCCCTCTTAGTACAAAAGGAATATGTGTTTGCTACAGAATTATAAAAGCTTAGGGAAAGCAGCGAGGGCTTCATTTATGTGTTTAACTTCTTTAAATCTGTAATTTGTTGGGATATATGGAGCAAAGAGAAAATCTGACTTGAAGGTCTTCCAAATAACTAGTTAAGCCAACACGATCTGTTTTCTCCTGTATTATATAGTTTAGTTCACGAGCATCTTTGTTTTTCCAAATCTGTACCAATGCCAATTTGTTTAAATTCATGTGGTTATGTAATACTCCTTAACAATTCAAGTCACTTTCTGGTTACATTTCCTTTTCAAGAATGCCATCGCTGTTCTTGTATGTTTATTGTCTAAATATACATGGGAATTATTTTGTCAAGTTAAACCAATGATATATTGATTGGCATGACTTTATTTAATGTTTATTTATTTATTGCATGCGTGGGGGGTGTGTGGGGGGGAGGGGCAGAGTGAGAGAGGAGAGAGAGAATCCCAAGCAGGCTCTATGTAGTCAGTGCAGAGCCTGACATGGGGCTCGATCTCACCAACCATGAGATCATGACCTGAGCTGAAATCAAGAGTCGGAGGCTTAACCCATCGAGCCACCCAGGTGGCCTGATTGGGATGGCTCTAAATGGAGTTGGGACTTCCTCCAATGGGAGCGTGTATGCACCAAGGCAAGTTTCACGCGAAGCGTGATATGTTGAGGTCTGTGTTTCCCGTGGTTCCTCCGACCTGATGGCCACGTGGAACAGGGGCCAGGAGATGCTGCTGCTGTGCAGGAGAAGGATGCTGGGGTCCCTGCCAGCCAGTGGGGCATGGCTGGAATGGCACGGAAGCATGGTGAAGGGATGGTAAGGACAGGATGACGTCACGCTTGTGTGTGGAGAGTGGAGCAGATGGGAATCTGGGATGACCCCTTAGTCTCCTGTTTGGTCAACCGGGTAGAAGGTAGAGCTTTTCACTGTCATGGGATCCAGGTTCTGTGCTTCTGTGACTTGAGAAGAAAAATGCACCCCATGCTTTGTGCACCTGTGTGTGCTGGTGTTTTACCCAGGTGGTGAGGGGCTGCTATTTTATGTAGGAGGAACCAAGAAGCACATCACTGAGTAGCTTGCCCTGGTCACACAGGGTGGGTGTATGTGGCGGCCCTGGGATTCACACCCCGTTGTGTCTGCCAGAGTGGGGGCTGACCCTCCCACGGTCACTCAGGGCCAGCACCTCCTGTCCCTGAAGAGACCCAGCAGAAGAGGTCTAGGGCAGGGCCTGACGTCTCCTTTGTCACCTTGCATTACCAGGCTCAGTAAAGCCTTGGTCGGTGTTGAACTGTATCCCCCAACAAAATCTGTGGGAGTCCTTCCTGCCAGCGCTTCAGAATGTGACTTTATTTGGAAGCAGGGTCATTGCCAATGTTGTTAAGATGAGGTCATACTGGAGCAGAGTGGGCCCTCGTGTCGTATGACTGGTGCCCTTATAAGAGGGAAAATACGTGAAGACAGACACACAGGGAGCGTGCCCTGTGACCATCCTGACAACAGAAGCAGAAACTGGAATGTCACAGCTGTAAGCCAAGGAACCGGGATTGCTGGCCACCCCCCAAAGCAAGGACGGAATGTAGCGGAGTCTCAGGGGGAGTGCGGCCCTGCTGACACCCCGATTTCAGGCTTCTGGCCTCCAGAAGTGGGAGAGAACAGATTTCTGTTGCTTAAAGCCACCAGTTTGCGGTACTTTGTTAATGTGTGGCCACCCTGGAAACTCCTGTCAGTTCCTGTGAAGCCGTGTGAAGCACAGACCTTTACCCACTTTGGTAGGAATGCCTTCGCTCACAGACTCTCAAGGGCCTGTGGTCTCCAGGGGCCTATGGCGAGCATGTGAACCGGAGAGAAGAAAGGAAAGGCCCCAGTGCTGAGCCTCTGGCTGGGAGCCAGGCTCCTGAATCCTTAACAGGTTTGCTCACCTGAGCCTCACAATTTTGCAAAAAAGGGTACTACTCTGGGGTGCCTGGATGGCTCAGTGGGTTGAGCGTCCGACTGCCGCTCAGGTCTTGATCTCGCGGTTTGTGAGTTTGAGCCCTGCGCCAGGCTCTGTACTGACGGCTCAGAGCCTGGAACCTGTTCTGGATTCTGTCTCCCTTTCTCTCTGCCCCTCCCCCACTCACACTCTGTCTCTGTCTCTCTCAAAAGTAAATAAACGTTAAAAAAAATTAAAAAAAAAAAAAAAGGTATTACTCTCCCCATTTCACAGACAAGGAAACTGAGGCCCATACATATCTAATGCCTTGCCCAACAACTGCAGGCTTCTCCTTTTTTGGCTACACCCTGCTGAGCCAGGGAGACCCCTGCCCGTCTGTCATCGCTTGGGGGCTGTGGGGATCCTACTCCTGGACACATTCTTTTCGGCTGACAGCGTGCAGGCCTAGGCTGTTAGTCCATTTGATAACTGTAAAGAAAGTGGCTGTTTGTGCACTTTTTGATCTCTGCTTTGTATGGGCTTTGAAATTTAGAAACTGGCTTCAGTGAAGGACTATCATGAGCTTTATTACTGCGTGTCCGTGACTCTCTCAAACATTGCCTGGATCTGTTAACCTAGTATTTGCGGAGGGACTGGGGGTGAGTGGGCCGCACATTGAAAGGAAGTCCCGTCAACTTCATCTGTGATCGCTTTTCAGGGCTGTGACTTGACGAGCCAAATGCTGTGTTTGTATGTAATAATTATTGTGCCACACCGTATGGAGAGGGAAAGGTTTGCAAAGACAGAGATAAATGTCTCTCTGTTCTGAGAGTGACATATCTGAACTCTCTGAAATGGTTTTATTGTAATCTCTAACTGCCTGCCCACGATACCTAAACAAACCCTGGCTCCTGAACGGAAGCTCCCAGAAGATGGAGGAGGATTTTTTCTTCTATTTGGATTGTCTCTAGTCCGGCACAGGCATGGCTTTGAGGAGGTTTTGAGGGTTCTTATGGAATCATGGTGAGAAGCAAACAGACGGCCTGGGTTTGAATACTTACTCTGCCACTTCTAGACAGAGAGTGGGTGGATGTCAGCAAATCATTTGGCCTCACTGTGCCTCAGTTTTGTCATCTGTAAAATGGGAATAACATCCGTCATCATCTTTGCCTTTGTCTTCATCATGGCAAGTTGGTTGATTGAACAAATGGACTGGCCACACGTTACTACGTTACTAAACAGGTGACTAGTCTCAAGAATCCTAGTATCTCGGGGCGCCTGGGTGGCTCGGTCAGTTGAGCATCCAACTTTGGCGCAGGTCATGATCTCATGGTTTGAAGGTTCCAGCCCACATTGGGGTCTCTGCTGACAGCTCAGAGCCTGGAGTCTACTTCAGATTCTGTGTCCCCCTCTCTCTCTGCCTGTCCCCCGCTCATGCTCTCTCTCCCTCTCTCTATCTCTCTCAAAAATAAATAAACATTAAAAAATTAAAAAAAAAAAAAGAATCCAAGTATCTCTGGGATGGCTGGCTGGCTTAGCCAATAGAGCATGTGACTCTTAATGTCAGGTCCGTGAGTTCAAGCCCCATGTTGGGTGTGGAGCCTACTTAAAAAGAAAAAGGAAAGTCTAGCATCACTTCTTTAAAACAAACAAAAAAAAAAATCTTAACTGTGAGCTCTGGGATTCTGTCAAATTTGAAACTTAAAAAAAAATTTTTTTTTTAAATTTTAAGTAGGCTCCACTCCCAACGTGGGACTTGAACATCATGACTCTGAGATCAAGAGTCACACTTGCTACCAGCTAAGCCATCCACGCAACCCCGTGAAGTTGAAACTTTTTAATTAAGGAGAAGATTCCACGTCTCAATGAAGCTTGGGGTGCTTGTCGCCCTTAAACAGAATTGGACAAAATTCCAAATCCACACCCCAATCCCTCAGAGCACTTATATGAGCACCATATACACAGGAAGTACCTGGGAAATGAGTGGGTCAGGGAGAGAAGAAGAAAAGTGATCCAATACGTTTGTTTTTTCAATGGCTGATAAAAAATGTAATGGGTGACACACTCACATGGTTGAAAAATGTTGGTGTATATAGGGTGTGCTGTGTATATGGTTTTCCAGACGCCCAGTTATCTTCTTCACAGAAGATATATTATATATACATATATGTACATGTGTATGTATACATACATACATATATATAATTCAATATGCAACCAGAGGTTTTTAAAAATATATGTTATATATTATATATAATAACATATTATTCCATTTACAACCAGAGTTTTTTAAAAAATGCATGTAATATATACTTGTGTATATACAGTCATCCCTCCTCTTATCTGCAGTTGTGTTTTCCATGGCTTCAGTTGTCTGTGGTCTCCCGCGATCTGAAAGCAGGCGACCCTCCTGATAACGGCATCAGAGTAGTAATAGCCAAATGCTATGTCACAAGGCCTGTGTCCTACACCCCATCCCATCTCGCAGGCGTTTCATCGCCTGACATCGTCATGAGGAGGCTGGGTATGGTACAAGAAGATATTTTGAGAAAGAGAAAAAACTACATTCACATAAGATTTTCTGCATTGTGTTGTTGGAATTGTCCCCTTTTTTTATTGGTAGTTATTGTTAATCTCTTACTGTGCCTGATTTATAAATTAAACTTTATTATAACTGTGTATGTACAGGAAAAAACACACTACATAGAATTCAGTGTTATTTGCAGTTTCAGGCATCCACGGGGGGTCTTGGAATGTATTTCCCACAGATAAGGGGGACTTCTGTATCTCTTTTCCCCACTTTCTTACGACCCACAAACACACAGAACACACTGCTGTGTGCTTATTTCCTTCACTTAACAATACATTTTGGAGATCTTTCCCTATCACTGTATGAAGCACTTCCTCATTCATTTCTCTTGCTATACAGTATTCCTTTGCACGGACGTGTCCTGGTGTCTTTAGCCAGCCCTCCTCGTGAACATTTAGGTTATGTCTACCTCTTGCCATTATAAACAATACCAGGGGGAAAAGTTTATGAATCCATAATTTCCGATACGTAGACATCCACCTAATCAATTCCTAGCGGACATCGTGGGTCAAAGGATACCCGCGTTGTTAATGTTGTCAGACATTGACAAATTGCCTATTATCAAAGTGCACCGTTTTACACTCCTGGTTTTACCCCCACCTCTGTGTGTTATCAGGTATTGGATCCAGGCCATGCTAGTGAGTAAAAAAAAATGCTCTCTCAGAGAAGTCTTCATTTGCAACACTCTTGTTATGAGTGTTCTTGGGTATCTTTTCCTCTTCTGTAAATTGTGTCATCATTTTGCTTTTGTTTCTATTAGGTTGTTGGGCTGTTCCCTAACAATGAGTAGGAGTTCTTTGTGTATGAGGGAAGGAAACTCTTTGTAAAATGAGTTGAATGTTATGTATTTCTTCCCTGTGTATCGTTACTCTCTTGATTCTGCTAGCGGTCGTTTTTAGATATATAGACATTCTTTTCGTATGGTCCATTTTATGAGTCTTTTAGGGCTACTGGGTTAGAAAGAGCCTCATTGGGGGCAGCTGGCTGCCTCAGTCGGAGGAGCATGAGACTCTTGATCTCGGGATTGTGAGTTTGAGCCCACATTGGGTGCAGAGATTACTTAAATAAATAAAAACTTTTAAAAAAGTCTCGCCATTCCAAGTTTCTAAAATAATTTTTCCTTGGTTTCTCTTAGACCATTTTACAGTCTCATGTTTACCTTTCCATCTTTCATCTATTTGGAATTTATCTTGTACAAAATATGAGATGTGAATCCACCTTTTTTTTAATATGGTTGTTTAGTTCCAACTATTGTATACACCCTTTCCACGTTGTTTTGAGATGTCACCTTTCTCATAAATTGAATTCTTGTACATAGTTTCATCTGTTTTTTTTTTTCAACTTTTTATTGTGTCCCATTGATCTTTCACGTGTCAGTGCTGCTTAATTACCCAGACTTTATAGTTCGTTTTAATATGTGATGGGGCTGTTCCTACCTTGTTAGTCTTCTTTTAAAAATTTCCTTGTTTGGTCTTACATGTTTAGCTTCCCATATGAGCTTGGGAATATGTTTGTCTAGTTCAAAGAAACATCCTGTTGGTATTTGTGTGTGTGTGTGTGTGTGTGTGTGTGTGTGAATTGCATTAACTTTCAAGAGTAATATAGGAAGAATTGACACCTTTATGATGTTGTTTTCCTGTCCCACATGCCCTACTTCTCCAGTGGTTCAGACCTTCTTTGGCATCTCTTAGAAGACTTAATCATTTTCTTCATGCAGATATTATAAATATCTCAATAAATTTATTCCTATGTATCTTATTTTAGAATAGGGTAGGATAGAATACAATATACTAGAAATAGGATTTTTCTTCCATTACATCTTATAACTTGGTTGTTGTTTTTATATAGGAAAGCTACTGATTTCTATATTCATTTTTTATGTCGCCATATTACTGAATTCTTTCATTGTTTATGATTGTCTTGGAATTCCTAGGTAAACAAGTATCCCAAAGATCAAAGTGTTTTGGTGTAAAATTGAGGTGGTGAAGGAAAATAGGATAAGAATGTTACCGATTAACAAGAAAAATGGGGAATGAAGTGATCTTACATTTCTCCTTTGGGGGATTATTCTTGAAAATACCAATTCTTAAAATGTAAATAGTTGTTCAATATATTTAAAGTTTTCCCTTTTCTCCCTTTTTAACAACAACAACAACAACAACAACAACAACAACAACAAAGCCTTGATTTCAGAGCAAAGTCATGTAATAGAAGTTGAGAACTGAGTTCTGCCAGGATTGAGATCCTTGTTATTTGTGCTCAGAATTAACTTTGATTTTAGAAATAGTATGTCCTCAAAAATAATTTGGTAGAAAGGAAAAATACCTAACTTAGAGTAAGGACCCAGCTCAAGGTAATGGGAAGAGTCCTAAACTGAGTTCAAAGATGAGTTCAAGTCCTGGCTCTGTCACCAATTCATTGTAATGTTGCCCACCTCCCTGGGCCTCAGCTTCCCAGTCTATAAAATAGGACTGATGATAACTAATTAACAGGGTTTTTGTGAGGAATCAAACAAGATCATGTATATTGAGATCACCTAGCATGTTGCCTGACACCTGGGAATACATCATGGCTATTATTATTAATATATCTATTAATTTAAACCATCCTTAACGTGTTACGATACAGATTAGGCTGCTGTTACTTAGACCCCTAAATACTGTAGATAAACAAGACAGAAATGTGTTTTCCATCATCTCATGGCCCCAATGGCTACTCCAGCTCTTGCCATGGCATTTTCACTCAGCCCATGGGAAACAAGAAAGGGAAGAGGGAGGTGTGTGTGGGAACGGGGGGAGATGCACTTTGCCCTTAAGATCATGCCCAGGAAGCTGATCACATCACTTCTACTCGTGTGCCTTCGGCCATAAACTAGTTCTATGGCCACAGCTAACTGCAAAGGAACCTGGGAAATGTAGTGTTTATGCCTTTCTAAAATTTTTCTTCATGTAGAGGAAGGGAAAAATGAACGCTGGGACCACTAGCAGTAGGAGCCATACATATTATATGAAATTGACACTTGCCATGTACCACTGATGGACACATACCTGGGCCTGGTTGGGACCCATTTTGGTGGTGAGGTGGGAGGCATGGGAGGGCTCAGAATCTGATGTTGTACCTTATTTCACTGTAGGGCTGTGAAGGTGTATGATTGCCATACCCAGATCAGCATTGCTCATTCTCTGGCACTTGCTGGTGAGTGTGTCTTAATGTAAGGTGATGAGGTATAACCTGGACTCCGATATCTTGGTATTTGCTGAAGTGAGGTGGACACTCCTGGGAGACATCAAACCTTGAAATTTTTGCCTACCATCTCAGTGCCTGGACAGTGCCAGGTATACAGTATGTGCCCATAAATGTTGATTGATGGCCTGTAGACTGATTCCAGTGAAGGGATCATTGGGACATAATCAACAAAGTTCAGTTCACATCCCTCGCTGAACAGTGCTGGATGTGATCGCGTGCCAATGTTTTTGTCTCAGGATGTGGAGGAGGATGCTTTATGTATAAATCTTTTTAGCAGCTTATTAAGACCAGACAACAAAAGCCTCCCTGTCTCTCAGGCCACTTCTCTAATTAGGAAAAATAGTAAGTAAAAAGATGGGGGTGGGGCGGGGGGGTTGCGGCATCTTTCGAGTTTGAAAGCTGTGTTTAGGGCAGGACAGTTGTGCCTTTAATTATCCTGTCTGAGTTGACTTTAATGAGCATTATTTTTAATGCCTTCATTTCAAGGGGGGAGAAAAAGAGTGCTTTTAGCATTCAAGCATGTAAAACGGTTTTATTCACTAAGCTTGAAAGAAAGAGTCAATGCTGTTGGGTCTATTGCAGCTCTGAGCCAGAAACCTCCTATGAGGGGGAGCCTTGGCCAGAAGACACACAGCCAGTCACTATCAGGGGATCACTGTGTGTCCTGAGAGTCTGCCATTTCCTCATCTAGTTTATTATTGACAAGCCATACGAACTGTCCTCGTCCCAGGTTGAGGCACTACCCAGTTCATTGCCCCAACTGGAAACCTGGGTTAGCGCCCAAACCTTGTCAGCCCCATGTTCCAAGGTCCTCACCAGGAGAACCAGCATTCTCCAGCCTCACTTCAGACCCCTTGTCCCCCTTTCATCATATTCTCCATGTTGCCACCCAACTTACCTCTTCTTTTTCTCTTCCATGTATAATTTTTTGGGAGAATAAAAGTAATATAGCTACATTTGGAATAGAGAAAAAAGGAAGAAGTAGTCATGTGCAATTTTATATCCTAACAGCCATCAGTAATTTTCATACATGTCTTTCTTATATTTTTGATCTTTTTTTTTGGGGGGTGGGTAGGGAGAGAAAGAGAGCACAAGCACGGGAGAGGGGCAGATGGAGAGAGAGAATCTTAAGCTGGCTCCACGTTCAGTGTGGAGCTCAATGCAGGGCTTGATTCCACGACCCTGGGATCATGACCTGAGCTGAAATCAAGAGTCGGACACTCAACCAACTGAGCCACCAAGGTGTGCTATGGTATTTTCAATCATAAGCATAATTATTCTCATAATGATAATTATAATTGATAAACAGCCTTTTATTTTGGTTTTCTCTCAATGTGTTGAGGAGCCTTTACCTAAAAATTCTGTCTAGTTGTTCAGTAGATATAATCATTTTTATTTTATCACTCTTCTCATGTAGGATACTATGGTTGGCTTCTAATTTTTCACCTTTGTAAAGAGCATTTGAGTAAACATCTTTTTCACATGCATAACTTTTTCAGTATTTTGAACTATTTCTCTGGGATAGATTCACAAAGTCAAAGGAAATGAAGTTTAATAGTCTTTAATATGTTGCAAAATTGATGTTCAGAAGTTGCATACTGATCTATAATGCTTCAACCAATGTTTGAAAGCTACTACTTTCATACTTATGACAGTCATGACTTCATGCTCTTTTCTAAATTTTTTCCTGCTTTGTAAAGGTGAAAATGATTACATGAGAAAAAATTGTTTATTCTTATTGGAAAAGTAATACATCCTTGTATAAAATTTAGAGAAGTCAGAAGAAAGTAAGATTACTATATCTTGCCCTTGTGCCATAAACACTGGTAATATTTTGGTATGTATCCTATCTGAAGTTTTAAAAATATGTGTATATAGGGGTGCCTGGGTGATTCAGTCAGTTGAACATCTGACTTCGGCTTAGGTCATGATCTTATGGTTCTTGACTTCGAGCCCCAAGTCAGGCTCTGTGCTGACAGCTCAGAGCCTGGAGCCTGCTTTGGATTCTGTGTCCCTCTCTCTCTCTGCCCCTCCCCTGCTCACATTTTCTCTCTCTCTCAAAAATAAATAAATATTAAATATATGTGTGTGTGTGTGTGTGTGTGTGTGTGTAATTCCTTTTTTTCTTTCCTTCTTTTCCTTTTTCTCTTTAGTTGCTTTTTAAAAATGGAATAAAAATATTTTTCACGTATGTGAACATCTTTTTAGGACATTACATACCTTCTCATAAAATTCCCCAATTTTGGAAATTTGGATTCTTTTCAGTTTTCTGCTATCTTAAATAATATTGGATGACCATATTTGTAACTACCTCTTTGCAGTGTTAAGACTCCTGTGTGTAAGAACACCCTCTGACCTGGGTCTTCTACACTGGGTATTTGTTAAAATGTTAAAAAAGATATATATTGGGGGCGCCTGGGTGGCTCAGTCAGTTGAGCATCTGACTCTAGATTTCAGCTTGGGTCATGGTCCCAGGGTTGTGAGATCAAGCCCCACATTGGGCTCTGCACTGAGTGTAGAGTCTGCTTAGTAATTTCTCTTTCTGTCTTCTCCTTCCCCACTCGTGTTCTCTCTCTCTCTCTCTCTCTCTCTCTCTCTCTCTCCCTCCCTCTCTCTCTCTCTGTCTCTCAAAAAAGAAAGATATATATTGGGGAAGTTTCAGGTAAAAAAAAAACTATCTTATTACTATCTCATTTAGTAATTCATTTTTTAAAAAATATTTTTTAATGTTTATTCATTTTTCAGAGAGAGAGAGACAGAGTGCGAGTGGGGGAGGGGCAGAGAGAGAGGGAGACACAGAATCCAAAGCAGGCTCCTGGCTCTGAGCTGTCAGCACAGAGCCTGACGTGGAGCTTGAACCCACAAATCCCGAGATCGTGACCTGAGCCGAAGTCAGACGCTTAACCAACTGAGCCACCCAGGTGCCCCTCATTTAGCAATTGTTAACTTGTTTGGGTTCATGTAATTAAATAAATGAAAGATGTTTTCATATGCTTATTGTACAGTTGTATTTCTTTCTTTGTGAATTGTTCTGTTACTTTTTTTTCTCTTTTCCAGTAGATATTTAAACTGTTTACCATATTACAAAATCTTTCTCAATTTATTCTGGTTTGGTGTTTTCATTTTAATTTTTTGATTCTAAATCTTCTCCTTCATGGCCCCTGTCTTTGGTGTCATACCTTGGTGAGATCTTTCATACTCTGAGCATCACAAATATTCTCTTTTAGTATTTATAAGGTTTAATTGTCTATACGTAACTCTTTAGACTCCCTCTCCTTCATCTTGCCAGTCGTAAGTGTAGGTTTTAATCCACTTTTTCCCCCCAAATAGCTAATGATCATTCAAAATGGTGATGTCATAGAGATAGCTGGCTGCCCATTTTAGATGCCAACTCTTTTCAAATCAATTTATGAATTTTGTACAATTTTCATCAAAATCAAGGGGCACCTCAGTGGCTCAGTTGATTGAGCATCTGACTCTTGATTTCGGCTCAGATCATGATCCCAAGGTCATGGGATTGAGCCCCAGGTCGGGCTTTGTGATGAGTGTGGAACCTGCTTAAAATCATCTTTCCCTCTCTCTCTGTCCCTCCCCCCAACTCATGCATGTGTGCGCTCTCACTCTCTGTCTCTCTCTCTCTCTCTGTCTCTAAAAAATAAATTGTGATGAGACATGTGGGGAATTCAACCAAATGATACTAAATTTCATGTGAGACTAGCCACACATTAAAAACAGCCAAGAAAATTTTAGAAAGATAAAGTTCAAAGGAGATGGACTTAGGCTATCAGATATTAGAATATAAAGTCATGGTCGTGAAAATGAAAAACACGTGTTGCCAGTATGAGACTGTCAAATCAGTGAAACAACAGAAATTTCTGAAACAGATCCAAGCATATAAAGTAATTTGGTACAGCATTTCATTAGAGTGAAATATTTCATACCAGTGGAAAAGGGAAGGATTGTGACATGAACGCGTTTGGCTGTTAATGTTTTGAGTCCTGTTAACAAGTTTTGTAATAATGAGCCAACCTTACAATTCTAGAATAAATACTACTTGGACATTGTGCAGTGTTCTTTTAGTCTGTGTTATAACTGGATTTGCTAATGTTTTATTTAAGACATGAGGTACCTGCCTTCCTAAGTTTGGGAATCGGAACTGAATTGGTGATGATGTACCCACATGTCTTCCTCCCTCCCCCAGTTATCTTGCCAGAGTCTAGAATCATTTTCCTACCTCTCAGCATCTCACAAATCCAATAGCTCCCTTCCTTTCTCCTCTGCTTCCCGTGGCTGCCCACCTCTGCTATGGCTTCTACTCTACCCACTGTCCTTATAACAGCTAAGTTGATTTTTTTTTTTTTGCATAAAGTGTCTGTTTATTAACTTTTGCAGTCAATAAAAAAAAAAACAGTGTTAAGTTGCTTGATTAGTTGAGCTTTTTGTTTGCATCTTTTTCCCTATTAATGAGGTAAAATACACAACATGTAAAATGTACCATTGTAACTGCTGTAAAGCATATGATTGGGTGGGATTGAGTACCTTCTCAGTAGTGTGCAACCATTGCTATTATCTAGTTCTAGAACTTTTTTATTGCCCCAAATAGGAATCCCATGCCTATTAAGCAGTCACTTCCCATTCTCCACCACCTTCAGCCACTGGCAACCACTAATGTATCTACTTTCTGTCCCAATGCATTTGCCAGATTTAGATATTTCATATAAATAAAATCATACAATATATGGCCTCCTGTCTCTGGCTTATTTTATTTAGCACAATGTTTGCAAGGTTAATTTATGTTGTAGCATTCTCAAAACTTCATTCCTTTTGCAGCTGAACAATATTCCATTGTATGAATATACCACAGTTTGTTTATCCATTCATCCTTCGATGGACATTTGGGTTAATTCTACTTTTTGGCTATTATGAATAGAGCTGCTCTGAGCATTTGTGTGTATGTGATTATTTGTTTGAATATCTGTTTTCAAATGATGGGCCCGTTTCTGATGGACAAATGGAGTTGCTGAATCATATAATAATTCCATATTTACCTTGCTGAGGAACTGCCAAACTGTTTTCCAAAGTGACTGAATGATTTTACATTCCCACCAGCATGGGTAAGAGTTCCAGTTTATTCTATGTTTTTGCCAACGCTTCTAAGAAAACAGCCAAATTTGGCTCTTAAATTTAGGTCTTTCAACCATTTTGAGTTAATTTTTGTGTATAGTATGAGGTAAGAGTTTGCATGTGGTCATCCAGTTCTCCCACTACCATTTATCAAAGAGACTACTCTTTCTCCATTAAGTGGTCTTGGCACCCTTGTTGAAAATGAATTAACCATAGATGTATGGTTTATTATGAACTTTCAGTTCTATTACATTGATTTGTGTGACTATCTTTTTTTTTTCTAAATTAAAAAAAAAATTTTTTTTAACGTTTATTATTTGTTTTTGAGTCAGAGAGAGACAGAGCATGAACGGGGGAGGGGCAGAGAGAGAGGGAGACACAGAATCAGAAGCAGGCTCCAGGCTCTGAGCCATCAGCCCAGAGCCTTACGCGGGGCTCGAACTCACGGACTGCGAGATCGTGACCTGAGCTGAAGTCGGACGCCCAAGCGACTGAGCCACCCAGGTGCCCCTTGTGTGACTATCTTTATGGCAGTTGCATACTGCTTGATTATTGTAGCTTTGTAGTAAATTTTGGAACTGGGTAGTATGAGTCCTCTAAGTTGGTTATTCATTTCTCAAGACTTTTTTGGCTTGCTCAGGTCTTTTCCAATCTCATATGAATTTTAGGACCACAGTTTCCATATGTAAAAAAGGCCATTGGGGTTTTGAGAGGGATTCCATTGAATCCATAGATCACTTTGGGGGGAGTATTGTTGTCGTAACAATATTGAGTTTTCCAATCCATGAACATGGGATGTTTTTTCATTTGTTTAGGTTTTCTTGATATCTTTTAACAATATTTTATAGTTTTCAGTGTATAAGACTTGCATTTCTCTGGCTAAATTTATTCCTAAGTACCTTATTCTTTTTGATGCTATTGTAAATGGGATTTTTTTTTCTTAATTTCCTCTTTGGATTTTTCATTGTTAGTGTATAAAAATGCAACTGATTTTCTGTATTGATCTTGTGTCCTGCAACTGCTAAATTTATCATCCCTAACAGGTTTTTTTGTGGGTCTATCAGGATTTTTTATATATAAGACAATGCCATCTATGAATAGAAATAATTTTACTTCTTCTTTTCTAGTTTTGATGTCTTTATTTATTTTTCTTGCCTAATTATTCTGGCTAGAACTGCTAGTACTATGTTGAATAGAAGTGGCAAAAGCAGGCATTCTTGTCTTGGTGCTGATCTTTGGTGGAAAGCTTTCTGGCTTTCACCATTGAGGATGATGTTAGCTGTGGGTTTTTCACAGATGCTACCAAACTTCCATTTCTGGTACAAATCCAGTTTGGTTGTGATGTTTAATCCTTTTAATATTCTACTGGATTCAGGTCACTAGTATTTTGTAGAGGATTTCTGCATCTATATTCGTCAAGGTTATCAGCTTATTTTGTTGTAATGTTTTTGTCTGGCTTTGGTATCAGAGTAATGTTGCTCTCATAGAATGAAGTAAGTGTTCCCTCCTCTTTTATATTTTCGAAGAGTCTGAGAAGGTTTGATGTGACATAGTGATCTTTTTATTTTTTTTTTAATTTTTTTTTTAACGTTTATTTATTTTTGAGACAGAGAGAGACAGACCATGAACGGGGGAGGGTCACAGAGAGAGGGAGACACAGAATCCGAAACAGGCTCCAGGCTCTGAGCTGTCAGCACAGAGCCCGACGCGGGGCTCAAACCCATGGACCGTGAGATCATGACCTGAGCCGAAGTTGGACGCTTAACCGACCAAGCCACCCAGGCACCCCCATAGTGATCTTTTTAAACGCACAATTAGATCACCATGCTCTCAAGTTTAAAACCCTGTCCTGATTTCTTATCAGAATTCCTAACATCGCCCACTAGACCCTGAATGTACTTGCTCCTCATTTCCTGCTCTGTTCCAGCCACACTGGCCTACAGCATTTTTCATATTACTTATTCTCAACTAGAAACGACCCTGAAACTCTTTCATTGCACATAGGCTGGGAAGCTCTCCTCTGACCCATGAAGCCCTTTACTGCCCCAGGACCTTTGCACATTCTCTTCCTGCTACCTTCCAGATCTCTTCTTGTTCTGTTTTACCCAGCTAAATGTACTCATCTTTCCGGAAGTCTTGCCTGAATCACCAACCTACATATAGTAATTTAAGTTTCTTCTGGTTATTCTCCTTCACAATACTTTGAACTTTCTTTATAGCAATAACCTCTATTGTAACTATTGCTAGTGCTGGGGTCTTGGGAGAGGGGTATTGTAACTAATTATTGATGTGATTTTTGGTTTATTCCTGTCCCCCCATAGATTTTGGGTGCCATGATGGTAAGTGTCTGTCTTTAGTTTGCTATTAAGAACTCAGTGCCTGCCCAAGTGTCTTTGACATGGTAGACACTTGATAAATATCTACCCAAAATATGAAGGATGATAATAGCTTCTTAGAAAAAAGAACGGGGAGGCTTGCTAAATTTCTTAAGGTGTGAAAAAGTTTATGGTAAGTAAAAATTGTTCTTTCAATGGCTCAAGCAACATGCTTATTAAAACGCCAGTTGAACCCAGGACTAGTCAATTCTAATAATTCTGTTTTTCTTTCCAAAGAAGTGTTTGAGTTTCATGTAATATTCACATACAGTGTTTTCTAGTCTCTCAGACCTCTAATCTGTGCTGCTAAGTATAGTGATTTTGCTGTATTTATTCTTGATTAGGTTTTCCAAAAATATATGTGTTCTATTTCCCTGCAATTGAATCTTTTAATTTCTTTTGGATCTAAGCATTTAGAAAAATAGGAGTCTTTAAATTTTTTTCTGAGTTATTTTTACATTAAACTTTTATTATTTATTCTGGCTGTATAGCCTAATGGTCAGTGTATGTACCTTCTGTTTGGGGAACTACAATATATTGTGACTTAAAAATATGGTCACCTGGGGCTCCTGAGTGGCTCAGTCGGTTAAGTGTCCAACTTCGGCTCAGGTCATGATCTCACATTTTGTGAGTTTGAGCTGCCGCATCAGGCTCTGTGCTGAAAACTCAGACCCTAGAGCCTGTTTCAGATTCTGTGTCTCCCTCTCTCTCCATCCCTCCCCTGCTTGTGCTCTGTCTCTCTGTCTCTCAATAAATAAATAAACATTAAACAAATTTAAAACAATAAAATAAAATTATGGTCACCTATAAAAATATATTGTATAAAGAAAGATATAAAGCAAATGTCAATAAATTCCCCCAAATATCAAGTTAGGTCTCTTTTTTTATTATTATTAATTTTATCTGCTACTCAATGAGACCTTTTGAGCTTAAGACTCAGGGAAGACTACCGAGTATTCCTTTCACGGTTATTTTCCTCCGTTCTCTCCTGAAATTTCTACTTTGAGTATATGTGGGTGTGTATTAGTTCTCCCCCCCCACTTTTATTTTTGGAGAGACAAGGGAGACAGCAAGACAGTACAGCTTAATGACATAATGAGGTAAATTACTTAACCTTTTCTGCTTCAATTTCCCCATCTGTAAAATGGGGATAACACGGCACCTACCTCACGTGAAGGCTGTCAAAGAACAGAAATCCAACTGAGTAAATTTGAAAGGTCTAATTGGCTTTATTGAATGATTCATGAATCAGGCAGCATCCCATCCGTCAATGAGAGGGGAGCCCCAATGTACAAAGTAGAACATTTTTATTGGGGGGGGGCAAGAATGTTTTTAGCAAAAGAAAAGGATTATCAAGGCTAGGTTGTTTTCCCTTAAGGGGTCTTATCATGCTGATGACCTCATCTTCCTTTGGGGGAAATGGAGAGGCCCCCCTTGTGGCAGATTCATTGGCACTGATCAGTCAATTCCTGACTGGCCAGTTAAGACTATTTCTGGGGCAAGTTGCAACTGTAATTGGATTAGGCATTAATGCCATTTGGAGCCTGTGGTTTATTTTTCACGGGACTAAAGGAGTTAAGGTGTACACAGCACTTAGCACTGCCCTGGCATATCCCAGGTGCTCAGTAAATGTCACCTGTGGTTTGTGTCTGGGAAGGGGGCATCGTTCGGCTGGTGCCTCCACGCTCAGGGCAGGAACCACACGGAGCCTCTCAGGGAGCAGCGGCTGCGATGAAGCCGGCTCTGTGAGTAAAAGTGGAATGCTTTGGTGGCAAGTGACAGAAAAATCCGACTCATGATGCCTTAAACAAATAGAAATGTGTTCTTTTCACATGACCAGACCTCTGGAGAGTTGACTCAGTTGCTTGACAATGGCACGATGGGTGGGGCTCTCTCTGCCCCACCGTCTTTGGTGTGTTGGCTCTGGATCTCATGTTTGGATTTCTGTGCCCCCAGATGACAGCTCCACCCCCAGCCTGGTCTTTGTACCAGAAGGGAAGAAAGAATAGGAGGAAAAGGCTTTCTTCTGGTGGGGCTTTACCCCTTCATTCAGGGAGGTAGCCCTTCCCTGCAAACTTCCTCTTCTGTCTCTTTAGCCTGAATTATCACCTGCCCATCCAAAGAGAATGAACCAGCCATGATTCAACCCTCAGTCTGGGTCTGGGTCTGGGTCTGGGTCAGGATGGGGACCCACCTTTCATGAAACTGTAGCATCTCAATGTCCTCCCTAACCAAACTGAGTTCGGTTAGTGGGGAAGAATATGGAAAGAGATCTGCTGTAGGATAGACATTTGAACATGGTTGACAGCTTTTTCCAAACACACCTATGCAGCTAGTATACAGGGATATCCCGAGAGACTTTTTCACCTGTTTGCTAATCCTCATTCCAGATGTCAGAGATGGGGTGGTGGGGGCGCCTTCTGGCTACACTACACCTGTGACACTCACCTCACTGTTGAGAAGCAAAACATGGCTAATTTGTAATGATTCGTCCTTAGGGATCCACAGTACCTCCAGCACTCGCCACTGTCTGGCCTCAGGAGTTGCATGGGTTTGCTCATTCTGCAATTCACATAGCCTTCTCTCTAGATTTTCTATCTTCCTTCTTCAGAATCACCTGTTAGCAAAGACTGTAGACAAATGATGATGTGTCTAAGTGGAATTACTCTTTCCGTTGCAATCCAGTGGGTAAAAACTTGCTACCTCCATGCCCTTATCCTGAGGCTAGATTGTTTAAGTTGGGTTTACCGGTAAACTTCTTTGGATAAGATGTAAGGAAGCCCACACTATGTTGGAATCCAGCAAGAGGGTTGTTTTTTTTGTTTTTTTTGTTTTTTTTTTTTTTTACCAGTGGTGCATGTGCAAGGAGGCATAACCATCTGTTTGAATCAGCAATTATGGTCCTCCTGCTGTGTGCCATCACCATGCTGAACACAGTGTTGGTTCTCAGATGAACTGGTGACTAAGTTACAGCAGGAGGAGGAATGGATGTGGGGCTGGGAGATCTCCATGTGAGTAAGGTGAACCTCTTAACCTCCTGCTGCTGGTTTTCTTGATAGTAAAATGGGCGTAATGATATCTACCTCCTGGTGCTCTGGAGAAAATTAAGGTTATGTGTGTGAACTGGAGTAGTGCCTGGTTCTCTGTGGGCATTCAAAGCACATGAGATGCATCTGAGCGAATAGAATAAAAGGCAATCTCTACCTTCATAGGGAGATAACATACATTGAAACAGCTTTAATACATGGTAGAAAGAAAGAGATATCATGTCTAAAACTTTCTGGCCATGTAAGACTGGTTCAACATACTAAAATCAATGGATAAAATCCCCTCATATTAGCAACTAAATAGGAATGATCATGTGATCCTATCAATAGCTGCAGAAACAGCATTTGATAAGTTTCAACATCCATTTGCAATAAAAACTCTTAGCAAAGTAGAAAGGAAATGGAAAGAAACTCTCAGAAATAGAAAGTAACACCTTTAACCTGAAACCAAAGATAAATCTCAGCAGGTATTTTTCCATTTGCATGACATTCTGGAAAAGGCAAAACCGTAGTGATGGTAGTGATGGATCAGCGGTCTCCAGGGATCAGGGGTGGAGAGTATGGTATGACTGATAAAGAGCATCTACAAAAACCTGCAGCCAACATCATACCTAATGGTGAAAGATTGAATGCTTTCCTGATAATCAGGGAGAGCATTCCTATTCAATATTTGTACTAGAAGTTCTAGCAAGTGCAATAAAGTAGGAAAAAGAAATTAAAGTCACTCAAGTTGGAAAGGAAAAAATAAAACTATCCATATTCATAAATGATATGATTGTCTACCTAAAAAATCCAAAGGAACTATTTTTAAAAAGCTCTTGGAGGGGCACCTGGGTGGTTCAGTCAGTTGAGCATCTGACTTCAGCTTAGGTCATGATCTCATGGTTCGTGAGTTCAAGCCCCATGTCAGGCTCGGTGCTGACAGCTCAGAGCCTGGAGCCTGTTTCAGATTCTGTGTCTCCCTTTCTCTCTGCCCTTCTCCTGATTGCTCTCTGTCTCTGTCTCTGTCTCTGTCTCTCTGTCTCTCTCTCTCTCAAAATTAACATTAGAAAAATTTAAAAAAAGAAGCTCTTGGAACTAATAAATGAGTTTAGCAGATCACAAGATAGAAGGTCGACATAAAAAATATTTGTTGTATTTCTGTACACCAGCAACAAACAATTGGAAACTGAAATTTAACAAGTAGCCTCAATTACAGTACTCTCTTCTAAATGAGATTATTAGGCATAAATATAACAAATATGCACAGGATCTGTATGCTGAAAATTACAAAGTGTTGATGAAAGAAATCAAAGAAAAACTAAATAAATGGAGAGACATTGAATGAATTGGAAGACTCACTACAGTTAATGCAATCCCACTCGAAATCCAAGCAGGATTCTTTATAGATGTCAACAAGCTTATTCTTCTTAGAATTGGTTTTTTTTTTTTTAGTTTATTTACTTATTTTGACAGAGAGAGACTGCATGCATGGGGGATGGGCAGAGAGGGAGGGAGAAAGAGAGGGAGAGAGAGAATATCCCAAGCAGGCTCCACACTGTCAGAGCAGAGCCCAACATGGGGCTAGAACTCACAAACCGTGAGATCATGACCTGAGCCAAAACCAAAAGTCAAATGCTTAACCGAGTCACCCAGGTGCCCCAATAAGCTTCTTCAAAAATTTATATGCAAAGGCAAAGGAACTAGAAATAGTGAAAACAATTTTGAAAAAGAGGATCCAAGGAGGATTCACACCACGCTAATCAAGACAGGGTAGTATTTGCAAATGGATAGCATATTGATCAGTGGAACAGCATAGAATCCAGAGATAGACCCATCCAGATAGAGTCAACTGATTTTTGACCAAGGTGATTCACCAAAGGAAGGACCGTGGTTTCAACAAAGAATCCTAGAACAATTAGACATCCATATGCAAAAAAAAAAAAAAAAAAAAAAAAAGTGGGGGTTCCTGGGTGGCACTGTCAGTTAAACGTTTGACTCTTGATCTCAGCTCAGGTCATGATCTCAGTTTGTGAGTTTGAGCCCTGCATCAGGCTCTGTGCTGATGGTGCGAAGCCTGCTTGAGATTCTGTCTCTCCTTCTCTCTGCCCCTCCCCAGCTTGTGTAATTTTCTCTCTCTCAAAATAAATAAATAAACTTTAAAATAAATTTTTTTTAAAAAGTGAACCTCAACCCAAATCTCATACCATCTCTACCTATTAAATCAAAATGGATCAGATATGAATGTAAAATTATAAAACTCTTAGAGGAAACTATAGTAGAAAATCTTTCGTATCTCAGATCAGGCAAAGGGCTCTTTAGAGAAGACAACCAAAAACCACAATCCATTTTTTTAAACCATCGATAAGGGGGACATAAATGTAAAACTTTCGTTCTGGTGGGAATATACTAAATAGAATGAGAAGCAAAGACCAGCTGCATACTTGGAGAAAAATACTTACAAATCATATGTCCAATAAAGGACTTACATCAAGAAATATAAAGAATTTTCAAAATTCAACACTAAGAAAATAACAGCCCGATAACAAATAAGCAAAAGCCACTTCATCAGAGAAGATACATGGATGCCAAGTAAACGCATGAAAAGACCCTGAACATCATGAATCATTAGGAAAATGCAAATTAAAACCACAGTGAGATACCATCACATGCCTATCACAGTGGCTAAAAAGCGTATACGGTGCCAAGTGTGGACAAGGGTGTGGCGCCTCTGGAACTGTCCTGCTTTGCTGGCGAGAATGCAAAATGGTCCAGCCATTCTGGGAACCACTGGGCAGTTTCTTACAAAGGGGAACACAGTCTTAGCAAATGACCCAAGCTATCCCGCCACTGGGCATTTATCCCAGAGAAATGAAAACATAGGTTCACACAAAAAAAAAACCTGTACATGAATATTCATGATAGCATTATTCATAATCACCGAAAGCTGGGGGGGTGGGGGGGGGAATGAATGTCCTTCAATGGGTGAATGGATCAACAATTTTGTCAGAATGTTACTCAGTAGTGAAAAAGGAATAAATTATTCATGCACGCAACAACTTGGGTGAATTTTAAATGTATTGTGCTAAGGCAGAGAGACTAATTGCAAAAGGTTACATGCTGCGTGATTCCATTTATATCACATTCTGGAAAAGGCAAAACTAGTGATGGGGAACAGATCACTGGTTATGGGGGTGAGACAGGTCTAGACTTCAAGGGGATTGCGTGAAGGAATTTTGGGCGTGTTTAGGAGTTGTCCTTTATCCCATTGAGTGGTGGCAATTATAAGAATCTGCATGTCTTAAACCTCATAGAACAGTACACTCAAAAAACCCCAGAATTTTATTGTGTTTAAAATTTGAAAACTCTTTCCAGAATGTGAACCAAGAGAAGGCAAGTGGCCACAGGGCATTTGGCCCCTGTGTGTCTGCTGCTGAATCACCTTCCAAAGCAGGGGGTTTCCATGATGGTCTGGTGGGGAGTTCAGGCCTCTCAGGTTTCAGCTCCCTTTAAATGTGGGGTTCGTTTGCTGCCTGCAACCAAAACGGCACATGATAAGTGTTTTCACATGGGCACCACTTCTGTGACTCCTAATGGGTTTCAGGGAAGCGCCGTAGGTGGGTAGGGGTGCGGACATGCGTATGAGTGCCTCCGACAGAGGCCTGCAGGCCACACATTCACAGGCCCGGGTGAACGCAGTGGGCCCACTCCAGACTCCACCAAGACCACACAAATGCACAAGCTGCTTCAAATCTTTCGGGGCCCTGAAATTCCTGATGTCTAAAAGGAAACAGAGGAGGCAGCCCGGGGTGCTGGAAACATCTCTGGCCTGAAGACAGGGGAAAGTTTGGGGTGATGGTAGGTCTCCTTTGCTTGTAAAATAGGAAACAGCGGCAGAATAGACCAGGGGTTCTCAAACGGAGCTGTGCTCAATTGTAGGGGTGAGAGGGGATGGGGAGGGTGTGGCAAAGGGGAATCAGGGGGATCAGGCGTAGGTTCCTTGTGCCAAGCAAAAGCCAGAACTGTTTGACTCTGATTCGTTTATAGACTGGGCCTCTGTGAGACGCCTTCTGCTGCTTTAAACAAAGTTTAATCACCATGGGACCAGATGATCTATAAGGTTCCTTGGGAACCTTGTGATTTCCTGAGTCAGCTAGAAGCAAACTCAAACTACCCCCCTACTCCCGCTATGGACCCTGACCCCCAACTCTCCGAAGGGGAGATGTGCAGGCCCATAATTCTGGATTCATGAAGGCTTCACTCTAGAAAATTGCTTCTGACATGCGTAAGGGTAGAAAGTTCCTCAAAAGAAGCTCCAAATAATTTAAATGACAACATGTTAAGTTGTGTGGAGAGCAAGGGAATCTTTTAAAAAAAAGTTCCCATCTAAATTTGCAAACTTGTTTGTACAGACACGTCAAAGGCAATTTTCTTCATGAAATTACCAGCACGTAGGATCTTGTATTATACTTTCATGCTTGAGATCCGCCTCTGCCTCCTTCTTGACCACATATACCACCACCACCACCCCTGGACTAGGCTGGGGAGACTGATGAGGCCACTAGACTTGGCATTGATGGGATGTTCTAGAAGGACAGGCCATCGGATGGGAGCTCAGGTAGAAAGTCAAGGCCCTAGCCACAGGGATGGGTATTCAGAGCAGAGAAACTGAGGCATGGGCTGACCATGGGTCCTCATCCCAGTCACATTTCGGCTGTGAAGTGCAGAACTTCCTTTTGTTAGCCCAAATCCTTCTATTATGGGTGATTCGGGGCCCCTGACAGACATCTGATGGGTTTCCTTTGTCACTGCCATTGTATTGGGCTGGGTGGGCTCCATGATCTGGACAAATGGTACAGAGGGTTCTGCCAACAGATAAGCAGTGTTTGTGGTAGAGCCGAAAGCTAAATCTGCCAGCCCTTTGTCATCAGAGGCACCTTGGCTGTCTTGCTTGTTTCAAAAGCATTTTGAATCCCTGTTTCTCTAAACATCAGGAGTTAAGTGGGATCTTCTGTGCCCCATCCAGTAAGACCAAGAAGAAGCACTTTTAAATTTCTCTGCACCGCCCCCTCCCCGCCGCCTGTCACTATCTTGGTGATCTGGGGACAGGGCCAGGCTTTGTAGGTGATCACTGTATGCTCCACATTGAAAGGGGTCTCTCTTTGGTTCAACACTCTTAAATTCTTGAGAGTTTTTGCACAAGGGGCTCCACATTTTTATTTTGCCCCTGGACCCCACCAGTTATGTAGCCAGTCTTGTCTGGAGATTTAGATTTAAATTATAGTTATGACATTACAATTCTTATGTCTCAAAAATGTATTTGACATTTGTATTTAGTCTTACAATTCAAGATTTATAGCAATCATTTGCACATATTGCTGGGGATTGCTGCCAGTCTAACTGTAGAAGGATATCAGCCAACAGCTTTTTTAAATACCATGTGCATGTGGGGCACCTGGGTGGCTCAGTTGGGTGCGTCTGACTTCGGCTCAGGTCATGATCTCACAGTTCATGGGTTTGATCCCCACGTCAGGCTCTGTGCTGACAGCTCAGAGCCTGGAACCTGCTTCAGATTCTGTGTCTCCCTCTCTCTCTACTCTTCCCCTGCTCGCACTCTGTCTCTCGCTCTCTGTCTCTCAAAAATAAATAAACATTAAAAAAAAGAATGCTCTTCTCTCTAGATAGAATATTCTAATTGTCATGACGTTAAATGATGACTTTATTAAAAAAAAAAAGCCATGTGCACATTGTAGGAGAGGAGAAAAATAAAAGACACAAAGGGACACAGAATCAAGTTGCAGGGGTGGAGGCATTCACATATGCACAAAACCAGAGTCTTTCATGGAGCAGGTACTGTACCGGGTGAGTTCTGGGCACCAGGCCCTATGCTGACCACAGGGATACAGAGAGAAACACAGCGCAACCCCTGCCCTCTAGAAGCTCCTTTTCTTTTTTTCTTAAGTATTTTTTTTAAGTTTATTTATTTATATTGAGACAGACAGAGACAATGTGAGTGGGGGAGGGGCAGAGAGAGAGAGGGAGAGAATCCCAAGCAGGCTCCACACTGTCAGCACAGATCCTGATGTGGGGCTCCAACTCACGAAACCGTGAGCCAAAACTAAGAGTTGGGTGCTTGACTGACTGAGCTATGCAGGCACTCCTGTTTTATTTCACCTTTTTGTTGTTGTTGTTGCTTTATTTTTGAGAGAGAGAGAAAGAGAAACAGTGCAAGCTGGGGGTGGGGAGAGTGGGCAGAGAGAGAGAGAGGGAGACAGAATCTGAAGCAGGCTCCAGGCTCTGAGCTGTCAGCACAGAGCCCAACACAGGGCTTGAACTCGTGAACCATGAGATCATGACCTGAGCCGAAGTCAGACGCTCAACCGACTGAGCCACCCAGGCACCCCTTTATTTTGCTTTTTCTTTTTTTTTTTAATTTTTTTTTCAACGTTTATTTATTTTTTTGGGGACAGAGAGAGACAGAGCATGAACGGGGGAGGGGCAGAGAGAGAGGGAGACACAGAATCGGAAACAGGCTCCAGGCTCTGAGCTATCAGCCCAGAGCCCGACGCGGGGCTCGAACTCACTGACCGCGAGATCGTGACCTGGCTGAAGTCGGACGCTTAACCGACTGCGCCACCCAGGCGCCCCTTATTTTGCTTTTAAAAAACAGTTGTAGCACATGACATTTGATTTCACAGCTCGGTAGCTTAAGTTTTAAAAGCACCTCTCTGACCGGAGAGGCTGATATGTAAGCAAATAATGACATTTTGATAAGCATAATGATACATAGGGGTGGTGTGGACTTCTCAAATGAAGTGTTACTTGCTCTGAGTCTTGAAGGATGAGAAGGAGTTTGCCAGATGGAGAAGCTGGCTGTGGTGTCAAGGAGTTCCAGACACTATGGCCATGTGTGCACTTGGGAAAAGCTGAGAGTTCCGTGGGGCTTGGGTATCTGGGGAGAGGGTCCTGGAAAGGCAGATCACCATATGGTGGAGGGCTTTGCATACCAGGCAAGGAATTTGTTCACTGTCCTGTGTGAACTACCAGAAGGCTTTTTTTTTTTTTTTTTTACTAGTTCTATTTGAAGTATACAGTTGTTCCCTTGAGCAACCTGGGTTTGAGCTGCATGAATCCATTTATACGCAGATTTTCTTCAATCAGTACAGCACAGTACTGCAAATGTATTTTCTCTTATGATTTTCTCAATAACATTTTCTTTTCTCTAGCTTACCTTATAGTAAGAACAGAGTATATAATGCATATGACATACATAATATGTGTTCATTGTTTATGCGATCGGTGAGATTTCCTGTCAATAGTAGGCTATTTGTAGTTAAGTTTTGGACGAGTCAAAAGTCATATGTGGATTTTCAACTGCATAGGGAGGGGGTCAGGGCCCCTAACCCCCGAGTTGTTTAAGGGTCAACTGTAATTTAGACACCATAAAACCTGTCCATCATAAGGGTACAGTTCCATGACTTCTAGTAAATTCATACAGTTATATAACCACTACCGCAGCCCAGTTTCAGGCTCTTTCCATCATCCCAGAAAGTTCCCTGTGCCCATTTCCAGTCAATCCCCACTTGTTTCCCTAGCCCAGGCAACCATTGATCTTTCTGTCTCTGCAGATTTGTCTTTTCTAGGAATTTCATACAAATGGAATCATACAATACATAGCTCTTGAGTCTGGCTTCTTTTCCTTGGCCTCACGTTTCCACGGTCCATCCATGTTATAGTAGTAGTATTCCATTGATCAGGTATACTCAGTGGAATATATACACATACATATATATGTGTGTGTATATATATATTATATATATACATATGCATATATATGCATACATGTACACATATATACATATGTACACATGTGTATATGTATGTGTGTATATGTGTGTGTGTATATGTGTGTGTGTGTATATATATATATATATGTGTGTGTGTGTGTGTGTGTGTGCCTGCTGATGGACATTTGGATTGTTTCTAGTCTGGTGCTATATGAACATTGCTTCTTTTTTTTCTTAAATGTTTATTTTGAGAGAGCACACAAGTGGGGGAGGGACAGAGAGAGGGAGAGAGAATCCCAAGCAGGCTCCATGCTGTCAGCGCAGAACCCAAAGTGGGGTTCCATCTCACAAACTGCGAGATCCTGACCTGAGCCAAAATCAAGAGCAGGACGTTTAATCGCCGAGCCATCTAGGCACCCCATGAATATTGCTTCTATGAGCATTTGTGTGCATGTCTTTGTGTGAACGTATGTTTTCATTTCTCCCGGCTCAATCCTAGGAGTGTAATTGCTGTATCGTGTGGTAAATATGTGTGTAACTCTATAAGAAACAGTCCCACCGACTTCCACAGCTGCTACACCAGCTCATATTCCTTACTCCTAGTGCGCAGGGTTCCAGTGTCTCCACATCTGCTGGAGGATTTGAGATAGATGTGAATATTTGCATTTAAGAAGATCCCTCCGGGGTGCCTGGGTGGCTCAGTTGGTTGGTTAAGCATCTGACTTTGGCTTGGGTCCTGATCTCACAGTTCGTGAGTTCAAGCCCCACGTCGGGCTCTGTGCTGACGGCGCAGAGCCTGCTTCGGTTACTCTGTTCCCCTCTCTCTGCCCCTCCCCTGCTCAAACGGTGAGCACAGTCCCTCTATCTCTCTCTTAAAAAGAAATAAACATTAGGGGCGCCTGGGTGGCTCAGTCCGTTAACGTCCGACTTCAGCCCAGGTCACAATCTCACAGTTCGTGAGTTCGAGCCCCACGTTGGGCTCTGTGCTGATAGCTCGGAGCCTGGAGCCTGGAGCCTGCTTCGGATTCTGTGTCTCCCTCTCTCTCTGCCCCTCCCTAGCTCATGCTCACTCTCTCTGTCAGAAATAAACTTTTAAAAATAAATAAATAAATAAATAAATAAACAAACAAACAAACAAACAAACATTTTTTTAAAAAAAGATCCCTCCAGAAGCAGAGTGGAGAGTTACCTCTGAAGGAGAAGAAGTCACAAGGCAGATGGAGGGGACAGGGGCCACAGAGCACTTCTTGAACTGGCTCCAAGTCACACAATTCATAAGTGGCAGAGAGAGAGAGAGAGAGAGAGAGAGAGAGAAGGTGGGGATCCCATGGGAGGAAGATTTGCATCTGGACTGAGACAATGGTGCTGAAGCCCCTGACCTGTCTCAGATTCCCATCAGGCGAGGTCAGCTCTCCAGTCCTGTTCCTTAGGTCAGTCCCAGACCCTTTGAGGGAAGTGGATCCCAGCCCTGGCTGCCCATTTGAATCACCTGGGAAGCTTTAAGATCTACCGTTATTGGCTGGTCCTGGTGTCATTGGTCTGGACACAGCCTGGACGTGGAGAGGTTCACAGCTCCTGGGTGACTCCACTCCAGGGCAAGGCCACCCACTCGGCTACACACCGGAAACTCCTGGGGAGTTTGACAAGCTGTGGATGCCTGCATCCCACCCAGAGCTTTTGGTATAATTGGTAAAGGATGAGGCCTGACCACTGGAACTTTTAAAATCTCCCCAGGTGATCATAATGTGCGGCCAAGTTGGAGACCCACTGCTCTAGGTGACGTGTCTTTGTCTAGGTGACAAAGAGTCCGTTCCCATCACAGGTGTCCAGCGCCTGCATTTCCTGTGCGTGTTCTTGATTCTCTTGCCATTTCAGGAAGTAGACCAAGAAAGCTTTTTCTTCTTTTTCCTTTCAGGAACGCACAGATCATTTTTCCAAAGCATTTTATAGTGCATGTTGTTAAAAAACAAAACCAGATTCCCGTGCACATGTTCTATAAATCCATCTGGCTTACATAAAATATTTATAAATATGGCTACAGAAGGAATTTAAAGATATTCATGGGTAAGGAGCCAGCATGTTCGCTCTGTGTTGCCCACTCTGTGGTCCACACAGTGCTTGTGTGCGTAAACACAGAACAGACAACTGAGTACCTGTAAGTAAAATAGTTTATGTCACCAGGACCCCACTGGAAAGCTCATTTATGCATACTTCTCTTGCCCACATAGTTTCAGATAGTAAATTAAATAAACAAAATGATGGCTTGCACCTTTCTGTTCCTCCAGGTGTTTGGCATTTGTGCGTTCCTGCCCATCTTTTAACTCTTCCAGCAGTAACTTGAGCAGGAGGTCAGAGCCGGCTTTATTTTTTAAGGTTGGACCGTTTCACCAAGAGCCCCGGCCTATTGCATTCTCTAGGTGTTATGTGAATTCTTCAGGCTTAATGCCTTAATCCTTTGGTGTGGACCGGAGCAGAGTCTCAGAATGGAGACAGGGGCCATGAGGAGCCCTGCCTCTGCTTGCCTTTGGCCCTGGGGATTATCACACTTTGGCTGAGATTTTTTGAGGCCTGACCGGCAGCCTTGGGTCAACTTCAGGTTTTTTTTTTCCCCTGTGGCCGTCAGGGACCTCTGAGCCCATAGTCGGCAATTAGACCCGGCGTGAGGAGCCTGGGCACTTGGCTGAGGTCCACCCCACCATCCCTCCTTCCCCCCCCGTCCCGGGGCCCCTTGTTGGTTGGGACCCTGGGTCCAGACTCCCAGTGCCCCCAGGTCTGGATCAGGTCTCTCCACACCGCCAGGCATCTGAGTTTGGAGCTCTTCATGTCTGCACCTTGGCTGATGAATATGGGGAGGGAGCTGGTACTGGGGCTGATGGAGACATAGGGCTGGTCTCAGAGGGGCCAGATGACAGATGGGGGGGCATGGGGCCATGGCAGAGGGGATCCAAGTAGACAGTGAGCACCCACAGGGCCTGGGCCCTTAGAACTCAGATCAGGACCAAGGCCATAGGTTCAGAGACTGAATTTACCCCCAGGAGGAGCAGCAGAAGATAGTTCACAGGTCACGGGAGGCAGGTGGCAGCTGGGACCCCGCTGGGACATCAAGGCAGAGGCCAGGAGACCCATACATTTATTTGCTCACTGGGAACAATTCAGCCTGAGACTCGTTCCGGGGCCCAAGAGGCCATAGAAGCGGGCCGGCTCCTAGTGCCAGCCTGCTCCTGGGCTCTGCACTCAGTTCCTCACCTGCAGCCTCTGCCCAGGCCTGTCACATCCCAGGTAGGGCATAAAGTGCCAGAAGGTGGTTATGATCAGACACCATCTGCTTGCTTCCTCCCACCAGGAACGAAAGGACGAGATTATACTCCACCGAGGTAGACAGCAGCGACATAAGACTGTATTTGGAGACAGACGTTCTGGGTTCATGTGCCTGTTCTACCACTGAAAACACTGTGATCTTGGGAACAGAAACAGATGGGAAACGAGGAGTCTCAAGACGAGGCTGTAAAAGTGTTCGGCCAGCTGTGCAGTCCAGGCCGTCCACCCACCCACCGCTCTGCAACTCTGGCAGGCAAACCTCTGTGACCCTCGGTCTCTTCCTTTGCAAAATAGGCGTCTCACCCGTTAAGCATTGAATCAGTTGAACCTGCCAGGAGCTTGGCACAATTCTACGCAGATAAGTCCCCGATAAATGTTAGCTGTGAGCCCTGTGCCCCGGGCAGGCAGGCTGAGGAGTGAGCAGGGTTCATCTTTGGGTCCCACTTCTCTGCTCAGAAAGGACGGCTTGTTTGGGCCACCAGAGGCTGTACAGTGCACCATAAGAGGAGCTAGCTTGTCTGCCATTCTGGTGCCTTTGTTCTCAGGCAGCCCTGGTGAATCTTTGATTGAGGTCCGTTTTGGCAAACAGGGTGCTTCTAGATGGTTTTCACCAGAGATGGTGTTCTGTGCATTCTCGGAAACACAACATCACCACCACCCACCCCACCCTCCATGCCTGCTCCACCTGCCCTTCCCACGTCAGTCAACCTCAGCTGGGCCCTTCCAGCCACGCCGATCCCCCCTGTGACCACACCCTCTGCTGTCTCAGGGTCCCTGCTGCAACCTCGCCTCTAGACACTGGCGGCCTCCTTACTGGTCTCCCTGCCTCCACCTCTGTCTCTCCACACCGCCAGGCATCTGAGTTTGGAGCTCTGAATCCCCTCCCTTCTAGGCTGGCTGCCTCAACCCCCGTTCTGCTGCTGTCCTGAGGTTGTGTCTTTACTGGTCACTCGTCACACACCCTCCCTCTTCATTCACGCAGACCTCTGTCCAAAGGCCCTGCCCTGCCCTGAGCCCAGAGCATCCTCTGAGACTCAGTTAAAATGTCACCGTCTGGGGTGCCTTGGAGGCTCAGTCGGTTGAGCGTCTGGCTTCAGCTCTGGTCATGATCTCAGGGTCTGTGAGGTTTGAGCCCCGCATCGGTGTCTGTGCTGACAGCTCAGAGCCTGGAGCCTGCTTTGGATTCTGTGTCTCCCTCTCTCTCTGCCCCTTCCCTGCTCACGCTCTGTCTCTCAAAAACAAATACAACGTTAAAGAATTAAAAAGAAAAAAAATGTGACCGGCTCTGAGAAGTCGGCCCTGGATGTGCAGGCAGAATTAAACAGGCTCTCTGTGTCCTCTGGGAATGCCTGGCACATTAGGATGCTGTTTATAATGACCTGCTGTATGGCTTCCTCCCCCGCTGTTCTGTGAACATATCCAGGGCAAGCGTCATATCCTATTATTAACAGAAACAACAATAAAAGAATGGCAGTCAGCATATTCCGTGCTAACTAGGTGGCAAGCATTGTACTAGGCGATTCTCGTACACAGTCTGATTCATTCCTCAGCAGCAGGGCCAGGAAGCTGCAGGCGGCTGGGGGGTTGGGGTGGGGGTGGGGGAACCTTCCCTGGGGCCACCCCAAAACACACCATTTAAGTGAAAACAGTGCCCCCACTATGTAACTGTGGCTCCCACCTCACAGCCCTGAAACCGATCGCCTCCCTCTGCTATGTTTTTCTGAATCAGAAATTCTGGAGCCGCCAGGGAAGCCTGGGAGATGGCTCCTATCATTATCATTTTGCAGATGGGGACACGGAGTCTGAGAGAGCTCAATACCCACCCACTGGGTCACGTGGCAGAGCCAGGACTGGAACCCCACTCATCAGCCTCTGTGAGCCCAGGGTCAGAATTCCAGGGCCTCCCTTTCCGTGTGCCCTTCTCTGGGCTTGGCACGTGGCTCAGCTTTGCCGAGTGGAGGGTCGAACTTGGGACTCATGCACTATGTACAATTGAGGGTCACTGCAGGCGCCCCAGGGGAGGCATCCTGTTCCCCTGGGCTCTGTGTCTGCAAGTGACAAAGTCAAAGTGAACACTAGCCAAGGAGGTAATTCAGCTCAGAGTTCTTGCCCTCACCAGGCTCACCTCTTTCCACTTCATCTGGTGATTAAAAGGGAGGAGGAAGAATACAATACACACATCCCCCAGGGGGCCAGGGCTCCAGGATCTAGTTCCAGAAACCGAAAGGTTACTTTATTAGCTGTCACAGAAATTTCGCTGTGACCCCAGAGTAATTTCCCCAGAGAGAGGCAAATCTCCAGGAGCTGGGAATAGACGAAAAGATTATTGCTTACCCTGCTGGGCAAGCAGCGTCTGGATCCGGTGCTCTTTCGGAGTCAAGCACGCTGCTCTGGATTGGTGCCTACCCCCTCCCTCGACAGCAGAGGCTCCTGGGAAACGTGGGGTCCAACAGCAGCTGGCGGCCAGGGTCAGGGCTGGGGTGCCCTGCATGAGCCGCACTGGGCGCCAGGGCCGACGTGACCAGCTGTGTGGTTCAGAAGGGACTTGCTGCCTTTCAGAAAGGGCCAGAAGCTCTGAAATCAAACTGGCTTTTTGAATCCCACCTCTGTTAAGTTCCAACTCTGTGGCCCTGAGAAAATGATACCCCCTTTGCCCGCGGCCAACACCCCAGGATGCCATGAGGCATCCTCAGTTTCCTCATCTGTGAAATGGATGTGTGAGCGAGGTTTCTGCCCTCCAGAGGGGCACAGCAGTGTTGGATTCCCTTCCTCAGCAGCGTCATGACCAGAGGCTCCTACCACAAATTGGCTTCGTGAGGCACAAAGTGAGGTCTCCAGGCCAGGGTTCCGGGGACTTGCCACCAGAAGGGAGACTTGGTCTGGGATGAGCCCTCCTCTGGATCCAGCAGCCTCTGCTGTTCTCACCAGCCTCCCCATTTTACAGATGAGAAACAAGCTTCAGATATGGGAGAGTCCCCGCCAGCCACACGGCTGCCACAGGGCAGAACCCAGAGTCCAAGTCCAGGTCCAGGCATTTGGGGGGCCATCCTGGTGGGGCCTGTCCTGAAGAGGGAGAGTCAGGGCCAGTGAGTGTATGACTGAGGGGTGCCCTAGGAAGCTGAGGAGTCCCTTGAGAAAGAGCACAGCCTGCCACTTTCCTGTGACGTGGCTTTGGGTGTGAGTGTGTGACCTTGGGCCACTCCTTAAACTCTCTCAGCCTTGATTTCCCCATCTGTAGAGCAGAGATGATTACAGCACCAGCCTTCTAGGGGTGTGTGGAAGGGCGTGTCAGTTGGCTGGGCTGCAGTGACCACAGACCGCATGCTTAATGTAGATTTCCTCACAGTTCCAGACTCTAGACACCCAAGGTGAAGTTGTAAGCGGGTTTGGTCTTCTTTTCTTGGCCTTCAGACGGTTGCCTTCTCCCTGTGATTTCTTTTCTTCCTTCCTTCCTTCCTTCCTTCCTTCCTTCCTTCCTTCCTTCCTTTTTCTTCCTTCCTTCCTTCCTTCCTTCCTTCCTTCCTTCCTTCCTCTTTCTTTCTTTCTTTCTTTCTTTCTTTCTTTCTTTCTTTCTTTCTTTCTTTCTTTCTTTCTTTCAAGAGATAGAAACAGAGCAAGTAAGAGACGGGCAAAGAGAGAGATCCCATGCAGGTTTTGCACTGCCAGCTCAGAGCCCACCACAGGGCTCCAACTCAAGAAACTGCCAGATCATGACCTGAGCTGAAACCAAGAGTCGGATGCTTAACCTACTGAGACACCCAGGTGCCCCCCACTGTGATTTCACACGTTCCCTCTGTGCACATCTGTGTCCTGATCTCTCTTTGTTTGGACAGTTGCCCTTGGCCAAGGCCCACCCTAATGACCTCATTTTAATTTAGTTACATCTTGAAAGCCCTGATCTCCAAAAACCACCTCGTTCTGAGGTCCTGGGGGTGGGACGCCAACATATAAATTTGGGGGGACACAGTTGAGCCCACAGCAGAGGGTTAAATGAAAGAGAGTGTGCTGTAATGAAAAATAAATATTTGGTCTTTGTCCCTGGTTCCTGGCACACAGCCCCTTGAAATCTTGGAATCTTCAGTAGTAAGCGCCCCCAGGTAACTGCAGGATGGGGTCTGGTTTCCAGAAAGACCAATCTGTGATAACAGTGTTGGAACTTTCAGTTGCCCCACCGCCACCTCCAGGTTGGGAGACAGCTGGTGATTGAGTGTTATCACCCAATGGCCCATGATTTCATCAGTTACACCTAGTAATGGAATCTTCATGAAACCCTAAAGGATGAGGTTCAAGGTTTGGAGAACTTCAGCATGGGTGGGCATGAGGAACAAGCTTCAGAGCCGGGAGAGACCCCTTCCATGCTGGGAAGGTGGCACACCCAGCTCCATGGCGACAGAAGCACCTGCTCTTGGGATATTTCTGAACCTCACCCTCTGTGCTCCTCCATCTGGCTGTTCATCTGTATCCTTTCTAATAAGCCAGTAAATATCAGTAAAGTGACTTTCTAGAGAATTCGCAGACCCGAGGAGGGGTTCATGGGTACCCCCGGTTTATAGCCACTTGTTCAGAAGTACGAGTGGCCTAATATTTGGGACTGAGCCTTGAACCCTGTGAGGTCTGTGCTAAATCCAGGCAGTTAGTGTCTGACTTGAGTTAAATGGGAGGACCCCTAGCTGGTGATAGAGAGTTGGTGAAGCAAGTTTAGAAGTGATGCCACGGTATTTGGCGTCGGGAGGCAAAAAGGCCTCTCAGAGAGTGAAAAGCTCAGGAAACCTGAGCTCTGATGGTCTCAGCAGTTCTGGGTGTTTGAGAGCATAGATAAATGACTGTGCCTGCATGCCCTCAGCCTGCTTCCTGTTCTGCTCTGATCACTGGTGACTGACCCCTGCAAGCTGGTGCTCCCCTGCTCTGGGCTCTTCTGACTTCCTGCTGGGTTCAGCCAATAGGATCGCAGGAGGAAGTTAGAGGGCAGGAGGAAGGGAGAAGCTAGGGTATTTCTCCCCATCTGTCTTGTCTTGGGCCACGTGGCCTGTTGGAGTTCCAGCTTTTGTTGGTGACTCTGTCCCTGAGCTCCAGTAACACAGTCTCTTTTCATTTGTCACCTGAGCTTAGGGGTGGAAGTAGCTTCCTGCTATTGCTAAAGTTTGGGTTATTTTAAACACCTTCTGTCTAGCTGCTCGACTCCTCCAACACCTGAGTAACTAGCCCCCTGCATTCGGTTCCCTCTGTTGTAAACACTTGTAGTGGTTTCTCTTTTCTTAGTTCGACCTTGTCTGTATGAATAGATGTAAGAGACTTTTTTCTGGGGCACCTGGGTGGCTCAATCAGTTGAGCCTCTGACTTTGGCTTAGGTCATTATCTCATAGTTTTTGAGTTTCCATGCTGCATTGGGCTCACTGCTGGCAGCAGAGATCCCACTTGAGATCCTCTGTCCTTCTCACCCTCCCCTGCTCATGCTCTCTTTCAAAAATAAGTAAACATTAAAAAAAAAAAAAGACTTTTTTCAGAAGCCTTCAAAATAAAAGGAAAGTGTCCTAAGAGTTGCCTTGTAAGGCTCTGCAGTGGTTAATTGTAGCCAGAGTCCTCCAACACTTAAGGAAATGCCAGTATTTTATTCTGAGACCTTAAAAGCATGCTGCAAATGTCCTTTTCTTTTTCATCAGGAGTTTTAAACTGCTTACACTTCGGATCAGAATTGGCAATCATTTCTCTCATTTCTCGTGGATTGCTGAATGATTTCTCTTCTCTACCTCTAGAAAGTTTGGGTAAAAGATGTTTCTCCACAGCCCATGTTTAACCTACTTAGCTGAAATAATCACAGACACCTTTGATAGAATCCTTCTCAGTGTGAGAGGTTTCGTGGCTGGCAATGTGCAGCAATTCAAGGGGTGTCTGTAGGCCACATGAGTGGCCTCAAATTATCACAAACTTGGTGGCTTGGAACAACCTACATTTACTCTCTTAAAATGCTAGAGGCTGGAAGTCCAAAATGAGTTTCGTGGGGTTAAAATAAGGGTATCAGAAGGGCTGGTTCCTTCGGGAGGCTCCAGGGGAGAATGCATCCCTTGTTTTTCCCAGCTTCCAGTGGCTGCCAGCATCCCTGGGTTTGTGGCCACATCACTTTGGTCTGTGTTCCGTGGTCACCTGGCTTTCTCCTCTCCCTCTTATAAGGATACTTGTGGTCATCTTTAGTGCCCACCTGGATAATGCAGATACTCTCTTCCATCTCAAGAACATTAACTTAAATCACATCTACAAAGTCCCACAACGTCCCGTTTGCCACATTAGGTGACACTCACATATTCTGGGCATTAGGACAGGGAGATCTCTGGGGGCCACTATTCAACCGTATTTTCTTTTAATGTTTATTTTTGAAAGAGAGAGAGAGAGAGAGTGCATGTATGCGCATGAGCGAGGGAGGGGCAGAGAGAGAAGGGGTCAGAGCATCCAAAACGAGCTCCACGCTGACAGAGCCTGATGCAGGGCTCGAAACCACGAACTGGGAGATCATGACCTGAGTCGAAGTCAGATGCTTAACCGACTGAGCCACCCAGGCGCCCCTCAACTGTATTTAACCATAGTGTCTTTCAGAAATTCATCATGGCAGTTGTATTCCAGAACTTTCTTTGAATAAGCTTCTGCCCCCACAATGAACTTTCTAAAGCCAGCTCCAACCAGGACATACCCTGTGTGTAACTCCAGAGTCACTCCTGAGCTTGGCAGGCCCAAGTCCAGCCCTCACCCCGCAGGGGCCCGCTGGCCTTCTGGGCTCCTTTCCTGCAAGTCCTCCGTCACCCACACCCTCAGCTTGCCCACTTGTCTTCCATAAACCGACCATTCACTCACCTTTTGTGTTCTTGCTCACGCTGGACCTGCTGCCTGGGTTCCCATCTGCCTCCTCTGCCTGGAGAACTCTGCTCATCCTTCAAAGCCCATCTTCCTCGCCACCTCCTCCCATGTCTCCCTGCTCTGTGCTGTCGTCTCTGAGTCTGCATTAACACACCAGCACAGTGGACTTACTGCTGCCTGACTCCCCAGGTTTGGACCTGCTCACTCACTTCTGACCCACCATACCTGGCAACTCCACATGAACATGAGTGAAGGGTCACAGACCTTCAGAGAACATGACTCATGTTCGTTCAATCGAGCAAACAGATGATCTCTTTCTCATTTCATCAGAAGCCCTTATTTCCCAAGATGCCATTTATGTTTTTCAATATTATTTATTTTTTATATTTCCGTATTTATTATGAGAGAGAGAGAGAGTGCGTGCACACACAAGTTGGGGAGGGACAGAAAGAGGGAACCCCAAGCAGGTTCCACGCTGTCAGCGCAGAGCCCGATGCGGGACTTGAACTCACGACCTGAGCCAAAACCAAGAGTCAGAAGGTGAGCCACCCAGATGCCCCCACAAAGATGCCATTTAAAGGAACCATGGGATTTTGTCGGTTTCCTTTCTCCACACCCTGCCTGGAGATCAGTGTGTTCCCTGCACACTCACACTGGTGTGCACTCAGCACGTGCACACATATGCGGACCTTTGCCACAGAGGTGGACAGGCCAGGGGGTTGACAGCCCTTAGGAATAGACAAAGCACCGCTCTTCTTTTTCTTCTCTTCCCAGCTCCCATTTTATCCTTTCCAGGGGACACCGAGCCCTCAGGATGGGATGGGGCAGCCAATGCCAGTCACATACTTGGGAAATCGGAATCCGGTTTTGGAATTCTTGGCAACGGTGGCAGAATTCCAGTGGGCAGAGGCCCTGGAAAGCCCATAAGTATTTAATGCTCTTAAAATCCAGCATGGTGACAAACAATTGTGCATGTGTCTTTCCCGGCAGACCTTGGGGGAGGGAGTTACTGGCTGACCTCCTTAAATGAACAACATCCATGGGACCTGCTGGGACAAGGTGTGAGCATTGGCTCCAGAGCCCCCCTGGACCAGGAATGTAGAAGGGCGACCTCGACAGAAGGCAGAGCACAGTCAGTGGGGACAGACCAAACCTGAGTTCTAGCTGTGCCTTGGAGAGTGAAAAGTGTGGTGGGGACAGAGCCAGGCCACTGGATGGAGGGAGAAAATAGAGCCACCCTGCCCTTCAAGACCCTCTCAGTGGAGACACATGGATGGCACTTGGTAGGAGCCAGGGGGAGCCATGGAGGGTAGATCAGGGAGGGAGGGACACAGTCAGGGCCATGTATTCAGAAGGTCGCTCTGACATCAGTGTGGACATGGGCTGGGAGAGATATCTGGGGGGCTTTGCGTTGTCCAGGCAAGAGACCTGGTGGCCCCACCAGGAAGATAGGGATCAGTGTGGTGGCAAGAACACTGGGCTTGAGGCCTGGGATGCAATATTGCACCCCCTGGGGCGCACCCCCCCACAACCGTCTGTAGAATGGGGACACCACCCAATGCCCAAGACCAAGTGAGGTTTACAGCCGCTCAGATGCCAGGTACCCACCATAGGCCGACATTCCTACCTATTTGCCTCTGCCAAAGGTGGGCAAGAAGGACGCTGGCCTGCGTGGTTCTGGGGTGCAGTATAGTCTCAGGAAGCTCACCTGAGGGGCCACCCCATTTGTGTGCTGGCCCTCGTGCCTCCCGTGTGTGGGAAGGGAGTTGGCAGGGCAGTGACACAGATTCAGTGGCAGCCCCTTCTCCCGCCCGCCACCCCGCACTCCTGCTGGAGCATCTGAGACCCGGGGCTGCTGGGCTGGTACCTTCTGCTTCTGCAGCCCTCATCGGGCAGCCAAGAGGCTAAAATCTAGATGCTGGTCCTGCTTCAGGAACACAATGAAGCCTTGAAATAAATCGCCACAGGCTGAGAGAGTGACAGTGTCCTGGAAGAGCAGGAGACATCCTGTCCCCAGCTCTGCCCCAGCACACATTCTGGGTGCTGACATAATGAGGTCAGGAGAAATGGCCGCTGTCCTGGTTCAGGGGCTGCCGGGCGCCGGGCAGAGACTGGCAGCCATGAGAAACCATCCAGCCTGCCGGGCTGCGGTGCCCTGCAGCGGCTCCTGACTACAGAGCCCAGGCCAGAACATTCACCCAGTCCTGGTCACAGAGACTGCCGAGGAAGAGAACGGGGGCGAGGCCCCCAGGGGCTGTCCCTGGTTCCCTGTCACTGCCAGGGTGGCTGCAGGTCACGGGCCCCACACTGAGCTTGGCATGTGCGGGTCTGGCTAGCCTTCCAGGGCCAAAGCACTGAGGCCTCAAGCGGGTAAACACAAAGCCACTTGTCCCTCCCGAGGGAATTTGTGGTTTCTGTGCAGAAACGACTGGAGTTTATATTCAGCTTTTATATTACAATTCCACGTAATTAGGCTTAATTGCTTAAAGTTTCAGAAAAATAACGAGAAATTCGGAGGCTTGTGGGGTGCGTCTTATCCTGGCCCCACAGCGTCCAGCGCATTGAGATTCTTAACAAGAAAAGTCTCTTGATTTTTGGTCCAGGATGGCTTCTCCTTATGCTCTTATCCCTTTAGTTTATTTATTTATTTTTTTTTTTAAATTTTTTTTTTCAACGTTTTTTATTTATTTTTGGGACAGAGAGAGACAGAGCATGAACGGGGGAGGGGCAGAGAGAGAGGGAGACACAGAACCGGAAACAGGCTCCAGGCTCCGAGCCATCAGCCCAGAGCCTGACGCGGGGCTCGAACTCACGGACCGCGAGATCGTGACCTGGCTGAAGTCGGATGCTTAACCGACTGCGCCACCCAGGCGCCCCTTATCCCTTTAGTTTAAAAAGCAAAAGAGGGGGTGCCTGGATGGCTCAGTCAGTTAAGTAGCGACTTTGGCTCAGGTCATGATCTCACAGTTCTCGAGTTACGGTGGTTTGTGAGTTCAAGCCCCGTGTCGGGCTCTGTGCTGACAGCTCAGAGCCTGGAGCCTGCTTTGGATTCTGTGTCTCCCTCTCTCTGCCCCTCCCCTGCTCGCGTGTGGGCACGTTCACACTCCCTCTCTCTTTCTCAAAAATAAACATTATAATAATAATGCTAATAAAATACAAAGCAAAAGAGCTGGCCCAAGGATCCCTCAGGTTCCAGCAAGGGTGGCCAGCCTCAGTGCCTTCTTGCCTGGATGGAAGTCAGTTGCTCTCCCTGCCACAGAAGGGACTCAGTCTCCTCTGGCGACACCATGCCAGGACCCCTGATTCCCCCTTACTCCTCTGCCGTCTGAGATCTGAAGCAACTGAACAAACAGACTTCTCGGGCTCAGAACATCTGCTTTGCTGCTGGAAAAACTGGGCTAGAGGGAAGGGGTTGGCCCCGGGGCCAAACAGGCTGTGAGGTCCAGGAAGGTAACATGCAGACACACAGCCAGCCATCGGTGGGTCCTATCCATGCCTCCTCAAGGGCCTGGGACTGTGAAGACACTTGTGCCCACCCAATGGGAGGACACAGGCCATGGTGGCCAAATTCTGCCCCAACCGCTGGCCACAGACCTCTTTCCTACTGCTGCATGGCAGGTCCAGTGAGGGGGTAGGAGATTGCAGACAGTTCCTTCCCATAACTTGTGGTCAAGACCACAAGTGGATAAATGGACAGGGGGAGAGAAGGGGTCTCCCTGCATGGCCCTGGCACATGGTTAATGCCCAGGATACTTGTTGTTGTTTAATTGAATTATAATGGACACACAACATTTTATTAGGTTCAGGTATACAACACACTGATTCAGTATTTGTATACTGTTCACCCTTTACCAACCAGGGTTTGAATGACTTGAGTCCAGTCTGCTTTCATGTGGATTTTTTGCAATAAATATACATACAGTACTATAAATGTGTTTTCTCTTCGTCAATTTTCTTTTTTCTTTAATGTTTCTTTATTTTGAGAGAGAGAGAGACTGGGAGGGCATGAGTGAGTGAGAAAGGGGTAAAGAGATAAGAATCCCAAGCAGGCTCCCCACTGTCAGTGCAGAGTCCGATGTGGGGCTTGATCTCATGAACCGTGAGATCATGACCTGAGCTGAATGCTCAACCAACTGAGCCACCCAGACACCCCATCTTCCTTGATTTTATTTTCTTTTAATTTTTTAAATATTTATTTATTTTTGAGGGAGAGAGAGAGAGAGAGAGAAAGGGAACAGGGGAGGGGCAGAGAGAGAAGAAGACACAGAATCCGAAGCAGGCTCCAGGCTCTGAGCTGTTAGCACAGGGCCTGATGTGGGGCTTGAACCCACGAATGGTGACACCATGACCTAAGCCGAAGTCAGACACCCAACACACTGAGCCACCCAGGGGCCCCTTCCTTGATTTTCTTAATAACATTTTCTTTTCCCTAGTTTACTTTATTTTAACAATTACAGTATGTGAAACATAGAACATACAGAATATGTGTTGACCAGTTCTTTACGTGATTGGGAAGGCTTCTGGTCAACAGTAGGCCATTTGTAATTGAGTTTTGGGGGAATCAAAAGTTACATGTGGATTTTCAACCGCCTGAAGAGTCAGTGCTCCTAATCCCCACTTTTAAGAGTCAACTGTACGTTGCAAATGATCACTACAATGAGTCTAGTTAATATCCATCACTACACCGAGTGACAAAATTTTTTTCTGGTGATAAGAACTCTTAAGATCTACCCTCTTAACAACTTTCAAATGTACAATACAGTATTGTTAACTGTAGCCACCATGCCATACATAACACCTCTAGAACTTATTTAATTTAATTTAATTTTTAAATATTTATTTATTCTTGAGACAGAGAGAGAGAGAGAGACAGAGTGTGAGTGGGGCAGGGGCAGAGAGAGAAGGAGACACAGAATCTGAAGCAGCTCCAGGCTCTGAGTCAGCACAGACAAACCCATGAATCTCAAGATCATGACTGGAGCCAAAGTCGAATGCTTAACCGACCTAGCCACCCCGGTGCCCCAAGGGTGACTGTTTCAATGTGAGCACGGTGTTGTCTTGGGGGCTCCGTTCCTGCTTTCCCTAGTGGGAGCAATATTTAGCTCATTTTGACCCACCCAATTCCCACAAAGGTGGCACAAGTGAGCGAGCCCACCATGGGAGGATTTTAGTGTGGGCCCCTGTGCTTTGGGATAAGCAAAGTTTCCTCCCTGGAGTTCCTGTACAGGACAGGAGCCCAGAATGTGGGTCTCCTAAGTGTGGCCATGGAGGTGGCCTGGTGCTGGACTGAGACAGGAGCTGGACACTTACCTGAGGGGCTGTGGAAGGAACATCCCCCAGCAGCCCAAAGATGGCTTATACTGTGGGAAGCCCCCATGAGCGCTGCGGGCTCCACCAAATCATAGTTTATGATCCAGGAAAGAAAATAAAACCTCTTTGAAACATCAGCCTGTTGTTCTGCTTTTTAATAGATTTTTATTGCTTAGAGCTGTTCAGGTTCGTAGCAAAATTGAGGGAAAGATGCAGAGATTTCCCATACACCCCCCCACACACAGAGCCTCCCAGATTATCAATGCACATTCATTACGATGGATACACCTGCACTGACACAATATTGTCACCCACAGTCCTTGGTTTTCCTGAGGGGTCACCCTTGAAGTTGTACTTTCCATGGGTTTGGATAAATGCGTGACCCACATCCACCATCACACAGAGTATTTTCACTGTCCTAAAGATTCTCTGTGCTCTGCCTGTTCATCTCTGCCTTCTCCCTAAGACCCCTGGTGACCGCTGAACTTTTTATTGTCTCCATAGTTTTGCCTTTTCCAGAGTATCACATAGCTGGAACCACCTAGTATATGGGCTCTTCAGATTGCTTTATTTTCCTTAGTGATGTGCATTTAAGTTTCCTCCGTATCTTTTTGTGGCTTGATAGTTCATTTCCTTTTAGTGTTGAATCCTGTTCCATTGTCTGGAGGTACCACACTTTGTTCATCCATTCACCTGCTGAAGGACAGATGGGCTGCTTTTAGGTTTTGGCAATGATGATTAAAGCTGCTGTAAATGGCAGGTTTTTGTGTACCAGCTCCTTTGTGTAAATACCAAGGAGTGGACTGCGGGATCATATGGTGAGAGTATGTGTAGTGGTGTAAGAAACTGACAAGCTATCTTCTACGGGGACTGTACCATTTTGCACGTTCACCACCAATGAATGAGAGTCCCCGTTACTCCCTGTCCTTGATGGCATTCGGTGTTGTCAGTGTTCTGGATTTGGGCCATTCTGTTGGGTGTGTAGCAGTGTCTCAGTGTTGTTTTCACTTGCACCTCCCTGATGACATATGATGTGGAGCACCTTTTGATGTGCTCATTTGCCATCTGTGTATCTTCTTAGTGAGGGTGTCTGTTGAGGTCTTTGACTCTTGTTGACTTTTAAAAGTTCTTTGTGTATGTGTATATATATATATATATATATATATATATATATATATATATTTTGTTGTCATTGTTGTTGTTGTTATTAAGTTTATTTATTTACTTATTGAGAAAGAGAGAGTGTGAGCCGGGTAGGGGCGGAGAGATAGGGAGAGAGAATCCCCAAGCAGGCTCTGCACCATCAGTGCAGAGCCCAGTATAGGGCTTGAACCCATGAACCATGAGATCATGACCTGAGCTGAAACCAAAGTCAGACTGAGCCGCCCAGGCTCCCCAAGTTCTTTTTATATTTTGGATAACAGTCCTTTATATTGCAAATATTTTCTCCTAATCTGTGGCTTGTTTGATGGTCCATTTTATATACTTTTTAAAAATGTTTGTTTATTTTGAGAGAGGGAGAGAACATGCGTGCCTGCAAGTGCAAGCAGGGGATGGGGCAGAGAGAGAGGGAAAAAGAGAATCCCAAGCAGGCTCCACACTGTCAGTGAAGAGCCCAATGCAAGGCTTGATCTCATAAACCATGAGATCATGTCCTGAGCTGAAATCAAGAGTTGGATGCTCAACCGACTGAGCCACCCAGGTGCCTCTGATAGTCCATGTTTAAATGGCAAAAGCAGATCCCACCCAGTGGGGCAGCTGGTAGAGCCGCATGCTGTGGGGGGTGGTATATGGCTTTGACCACTTCTGAATGTCTCTAAAGCATGGGGCCATGCATGAGATCACCATGGCCCAGGCGGCCACAGGGCATGGGGCAGCCATTAGAAGTGCTATTTATGAAGATGAAGAGGCATCGTAGGAAAATGTGAGTCACTGGATGACGACGTGGGAGCACAGGACACAGGAAGGCATGAACTCAGAGGAAAACTCTGGAACTACATGTGCACAAGGTCATAGACTAGAAAGAAATTCACAAAAACACGAAGAGTTCTGTTGAGTCGACAACCTTGAGGGTGGGTTTTTCCCCTTTTCATTTTTCATATAGCTGCTTATAAATACAGCTCTTTATTTAAAAACAACTGATTTAGGGGCACCTGCGTGGCTCAGTTGGTTGAGTGACCAACTCTTGATTTTAGCTCAGGTCATGATCTCACGTTTCATGAGTTCAAGCCTGGTATCGGGCTCTGTGCTGACAGTGCAGAGCCTGCTTGGGGTTCTCTCTCTTTCCTTCTCTCTCTGCCTCTCCTCCCCCACCTCAAAAATAAATAAACTTTTAAAAGACTGATTTCTTTTTTTTAATGTTTATTTTTGAGAGAGACAGACAGAGACTGAGCATGAGCAAGGGAGGGGCAAAGAGAGAGGGAGACACAGAATCTGAAGCAGGCTCCAGGCTGTGAGCTGTCAGCACAGAGCCTGATGTGGGGCTTAAACTCATTAACTGTGAGATCATGACCTGAGCTGAAGCCAGACACTCAACTGACTGAGCCACCCGGGCACCCCTAAAAAGACTGATTTCTAAAGTTTTTACTACTATTCCTGCCCACACTAAACCGTGAGTTCTACAGTGGATTCAAGGGAAGGATCAGGAACATGAGCCCTCCTTGGTTGCCACAGGGTCTTTCTGGGGATGTGCTCGGAGGAGCAGGAAGTAGCTAAGGGTGGGCTTCCTGCCTTTGTCACCTGTGACCACTGCACCACTGTGGCTAGGGACACAAATCTGTCCTGTTTTCCCAGTTGGCTGATATCCAAGCATCTTTCCAAATAAAAGCTGAGCCCAGGTAACAAGCCAAACCGTAATTGGAGGCAGGTGCCAATGGTAGGCTCCGGTGTGCTCTGAAACAGCACGTGGACCCCTGTGATTCTGTATTTCATCTCAGCCCTTCCTAGGCTACCACACACCAAGATTCAACGTTAATTGAGCACCTTCTGCATGCCAGATATGGACTAGCTGTTTCCACAACTATCATCTCACCTGATTTTTACCCACCTCAAAACAGCCCTGGGGTGTCAATACTAATAACCTCAATTTGCAAATGAGGAAACTGAGGCATGCAGTGAGATGGGGAAGCAGCATCCCTTTGCACAGTGCTTTAGACTTTACAGAGAACTTCACATATTTGGCTGGCTGGTTTTTTTTTTTTTTGTTTTGTTTTGTTTTTTGAGAGAGAGTGCATGGGTGTGGTGGGAGGGGCAGAAGGAGAGAAATTTTTTTTTAAGTTTATTTATTTATTTTGAGAGAGAGAGATAGAGAGGGAACAAGCTGGCGAGGGGCAGAGAGAGAGAGAGGACAGAGGATCCGAAGCAGGCTCTATGCTGACAGCAGAGAGCCGGATGTGGGGCTCACACTCACAAACCATGAGATCATGACCTGAGCTGAAGTCGGAGACAACTGACTGAACCACCCAGGCGCCCCTTTTCTGGCTTTCTTTAAAGTCCTGCCAGATAGTCATTAGCATCCACATTGTACAGAGGGGGAAACTGATGGTCACAAAGCATACCCTGCGCCAAGGCATAGAAGTACTACCTGGGCACGGAATCAATCATGCCTTCCCAACTGGATTCCCACTCTGCCCCTTTCTACACTGCACTGCCTGCCGAGGAGGAGGAGGTGAGGGCCAGGACCCCTCTTTGGTTCCCTTGACCCAGAGGGGTACCCCCAATCACTTCCTGAACCCCCGCTTTGTGCCATTTTTACTCCCATGATTTCACTGGATCCTCCACGGGGCCTGGGAGAGTGTGCACTGTATGGACAGTGCCTGAAACTCAGAGCTAAGTAACCTGCCACGGTGGCCCTGAGCCATAACCGCGACCATTCAGGTTTAATTGAGAAACTACTATTTTAAGAAAGAGAGTGTGGACCCCGAGTCCTGACCTGGACAGAGAACACCGAGTGACTATGATGGCTCAGATATTTCAGTTCTGAGAGCTGTTGGTATGTCCCCTCTTTGTTCAGTTCCAGAGAAGAGCATTAAATGTTCTCCCTCCGCTTGATGTGTACATTTTACTGCCCCTTCCAGGGCAGGATTGAGGCAGAGGATGTGACTGGGACCCAGATCAAAGGGTTTTCCTGAAGCCTTGCTGTTCTGTCAGTGTCCCATGGAACAGCGCTCACCCCAGGATCCTGGCCGGGCCGGCCAGATTTTAGGTTCAAGGGACATTCCGCGCACAATATGGTGAAGCTGCTTTAACAAGCGTTTTTGTAGCCTTTGCCCTAGAGAGGACTGGAGAGGTACTTTGGCACCTAACACAGGGGAATTCACACTGTGAATGAATGAATGAATGAATGAACGAATGAATGCATTCATGATGTATGAATGAATATATGCTTGTCTGCAAGCAAGTCTGCTTGATCTAGCTCCTGCCCGCCCTCCCTGGGGCAGAGAGTGAGCTTGAATCACCTCCATCTCCTCTTTCTTCCCTTCCTTAGGGAATAGGGCCTTGGGTTCTGATATTTAACTTCTGTGTGATGTTAAGAAAGTCATTTTACTGCCAAGCATCAGTGTCCTCATCTGTAAAATGGGCTTTTTCCCACCTCTGAGCCCTCAGCCCTCTTGGATTACTTGCTAGATCAGGAGGGCTCCATCATACCCCCACACAGCCTCTGGAGCTCACAGACATCTCTGTCTAGAGCACACAGAGCATCCTGACATTTGTGACCACGACCGTGGGACATGGTGCAGGTCTCTATCATATGGAAGCCTTCATGGAGACTGTTTCCACATGCTACAATGAGGGCAGAAAATGGACCTCCAGGACTGGGGCCACAGCAAGAATCATAGGAGAAGTGGGAACATGTCAGAGCTTTGTATATGTGTTTGTCATTGCGTTGATATATAATCACGATTTCTTTTTAAGTTTATTCATTTATTGTGAGAGAGAGAGTGTGTGCAAGCAGGGGAGGGGCAGAGAGAGTGGTGGGGCAGGGGGAGAGAATCCTAAGCAGACTCTTTGCTGTCAGTGCAGAGCATGATGCAGGGCTCGAACTCACGAACCATGAGATCATGACCTGAGCCAAAATCAGAGTCAGATGCTTAACCGACTGAGCCACCCAGGCGCCCCGATCACGATTTAATTATAAATACTGCAGGTGCTATTTTATACAATTATGATGATATATTCAGGTAAGTGCTTTTCTTGCCATTGACTCCAACTATAGTCAAACCTTGGTTTGCGAGCATAACTCAGTCTGGAAACATGCTTGTAATCCAAAGCACTTGTATATCAAAGTGAATTTCAAGAACCCTTGGCTCAGTTGTGATCATGCGACGTTCGGCATCACATACTACTCGTATTGCAAGACATCGCCTGTTTATCAAGTTAAAATTTATATATTAGAAATGTTTGCTTGCCTTGTGGAACACTCACAGACCAAGTTACTGGCACTCACAGACCAAGTCCTCACAATCCAAGGTTTTCCTGTATATTGCTGTAAGATAAAGGACAAGCTGGATGTAGAAATGCCGAATGTCCCTATTCCCAGCCTGCTCATTAACCACCAGGGGGACAATGGCCAGCCGAGCTTGTCTAGGAAGGGTGAGTGAGCGGAGACTGACTGTCCTGCTCTCCCCCTCCTACGGTCTGTGACTCTGTGCCTCCTGGATGGCTACGCTTGGGCAGCCCTTCTATCTGAGTCGTCCACATGGCCACTGCGTGCTGGCCCTTTTCTCAGTCCCCAGAATCAAATGTCTTCTCTGATTTGGTTTTTGCTCCCAGTTGCTGTGGTACTCTGTTCCTGTGAAGCCTGGCTCTGTTTCATTTTCAGCAGAAGGACCAGTTGGAGTGGCTTTGGAGTACATGCGGCTGCCTGAGGGAAGCATCAGGATTCAGTGGGAATGTGGGGGGGTGGGGTGCCTTCACACCTGGAAGGTGCCCATTACGCGCTCTGTGATTCACTGCAGACAGCATTTTCCCAGCTCGGAGATGCGGACTGTCCCCTCACCTCCCATGGAGCACAAGGGGCTCCCTTTGTCACTTAAGTACTATATGCTTCTAAATCATAATGGAGATGTGGGCACTGGAATTAGCTAGTATAGATATGGTCTTGGGACTGGGGAGCATGGAGGGCCCGAGATCAAGCCCGATTCTCATTGCACAGAAGAGACTGACACCGAGAGGGAAGGGGTAAGTCTAAGGTCACACAGCAAGAAGCTGTCAGTGCCTGGAGGAGCCCCTGGTGGCCTTGCCCCATGTGCACTCTGCCTCACACTTGCCTCCTGCGTATCCTGATAATGTAGTGAGTCGTGGGTCCTGCTATGGTAGGGCAGGTCCCTCTGCAACAGTGTTTGACATGAGAGGAGGGGTTGCCTTGTGTTGAGACTTTACTCCATCATTGAATTCAGCTCTCAATGCAGGTGCAACTATCCCTATTTACGGCTGAGGAAAACAAAGCTCAGAGAGGCTGAGTGATCTGAGCAAGATCACACAGCTGGTAAGGGTAGAGTCTGCTTGGAAATCCAAGCCCTTCTGGGAGAGTCTGGTGTCCATTCAGCCATACCTTGGCTGACTGTCTGCCATGTTTGTTCTTCTCCTATAGAAAAATCATTTTTCTTATGGAACACACTCATTAGCTCAACCCGTATCTCCCAAAGTGAGGTAGATCATGACCGTCGTTATTGATCATGCCTTCAAAAATGGTTTGGGTTACAACGTGGGAATTTTTAACACGGATGGCACCTTTTTTTTCCCCAGCCTAATCTGTTTACTAAGAGAAAATGGAAATGAGACCAGATAGTGTTTTCAAGGTTCCCAGCGAACAAAGAACACTGGTTAGCCTCTCCTGGGTTGGGATTTTGTGACCCCTTTAGCGGGGAGGGGGCGTTCTGTTTTTATTTCTGTTTCCTTGGGAGTTTTCCTTGGGAATGGAACTCTGTTTCAAGTTCTACAAATAAAATAAAAACAACAAAGGCCCCCACAAGGTCAGGCCTTCCCCCAGGGTGGGCGTGATGACCACCCAAAGCACAGGACTTTAGAGCTCAGTGTTTCCCATTGTTTGGGACATTCTTTGCCCTTTCTAAGTCCCAAAGCCCACATTCCCCTTGTGTGGGAGCCAAAAGGGAAGTAACATCTCACCACAGGGAGGAGGAAATCAGGACCTATTTTGTGTTAGGCCCTCTGCCGTGTTTTGAATCTGCATGACAGACCCACAGAAGTGCTTGCCTCATCCCCATGTTACAGACTAGCAAACTGAGGGACATGACATGATTTCCTCCAGGTCATACGGCCAGCATGTGATAGGCTGGGACGTAAACGCAGCCCTGCTGACGACAGAAGGTTTTATTCAACCTTCCCCGAAGCTGCAAGCAGAGTAGGGAGAAAAAGCTGGAACCCTCCAACACGAGGGGGCCGGTGGGAGTCTCGAACCTGCCGCCTGGGTTCAAGTCTAGTGCTGCCACTTAAAGCCCTGTGACCTTGGGCTGGTGCTTATCCCCTGGTGCTTTCCTTCTTCATCTACAAAATGGGAAAATAATAACAGGAATATGTACCTTGTATGGGTGGGCAGGATAAAGGAGATAATTCAGGTTAGGAGTACCTAGCCCCGCGCCTGGCACAGAACAGATTTTCAGTAAATATTTAGGGTCGTTATCAATAACTTCAGCCCTGGCATTGAAGGGCTGGAAGCCTGCCTCTTCTTGCCTGGTCCTGCGGCAGTGACCCATGGTGTGGCCATGGCCAAGTTGGACAAAACAGGCAATGCCACTTCTTAAAAACTGGTGCCCAGGGGCATCTGGGTGGCTCAGTCGGTTAAGCATGTGACTCTTGATTTCGGCTCAGGTCATGATCTCCCAGTTCATGGGATGGAGCCCCGCATCCGGCTTGTGCCTGCTTGAGATTCTCCCTCTCCCTCCCTCTCTGTCTGCCCATCCCCTGCTTGCATGCTCTCTCTAAATAAATAAGTACATACATATCTACATACATAAACATTTTTAAAAAAAGAACACTAGTGTCCAGGCCTGGATGGAAGGGGGCAGGGAACTGGCAGTGTGTTTGCTTCATTCATTCTACAAGTGTTTCTTGAGGGCCTCCTATGAGTCAGACATCATTCTGAGCACTAAGTCATGAATAAAGCAGGCAGACTCCTGCCCTCCTGGGGCTTCCCCTCCAGAGGGGGGAGGCAAACATTAAATCTGTAATTGCACAATCTGGTCTTTGCGAGATACGTGGATCCCTGCAGCCCTCCTAAAATTAAAGCCATGTTGTTGAGATTTAAGGAGAGACTGCCTCCAGATGCAGACATGCAAAGGATGATGTGCATATATCTGAGGCTTGTTTTAGATTTTCTTTCTCTCTGACATTCTCACCCACATCCTGCTATCGCCGAAGGGCTGGGGTGGGACGGGAGGTTAGATTGAGCACACAGCGCAGGTCACTGTGGGGCTGGAGGACCAGACGAAGGGCTGCCCAGTGCCCAAGCTCTGTTGGGTTTAAATGAGGGTTGAGGTAGGAGGCAGCGGGCTGGACTGTGCAGCTAAGGGCACACTGCACTCAAATGGGGGGATCAGTCATTCAGATGTGGCTGAGATCCATGGCTGAGATGGGAACCCAGGCAAGGAGGTTCCCATCAGGGAACCCATCAGGGTCTGGCCAGGAGGGCTGACATTTAGGTAAGGGCTCCAGGCTGTGGAGGAACTTTAAGTCTCACACGGCAAGAATGCTGAGGCTCGAGCTCATGCAAGAGCGCGGAGCTAACTTGCTAATAATTATCGCAATGTTAGTAGTAATGATAATAGTTAATCCTTACTGAGTGCATAAAAGTCTCAGACTTTATGGGTCCTAGCCCATTCAGTCTCCACAACACCGAGGCAGGTGCTAGCATTGTCCAAAATTTACAAATTATGAAATCAAAACACAGAGAGGTTAAGTAACTTATCCAAGGTCACACAGCTACTGAGTGGAAGAGCTAAGATTCGAACCCAGCGAGTGCACAGTGTTGGACCTCCCAGACACTGGATCCTCCGCAGAGGACCAACGTTCTGCAGCCCTACCTGCTGGCAGCCTAAGGCTGCTTCCTCAGGGCTGATCCCAGGATTAGGGGGAGGCCTTGACAGAGAAGCCTGAAACATGAAGCTGAATAAATAACAGGCCCTGAATAAATGTTTGTTAATTGAACTTGAAGGGAAAAACGCAATTTTCTTTGGGCCCAAGTCAGATGTCGTTGCTGTTGCTCAGGTTCAGAATGTCCTTGTTTTCTGCGGGTAGTTTGTGATCTTTATCCTAATAGTAGAGACAAGCCGCATCTGTTCTGCTAATGAACCCAGTCTCCTTGGCCTGGATGAAAGGGGGCAGCGAGGGGGCAGGGGCACAGCTACCTATAAAAACCGTCTAATCAGAAGTTGGTGTTCCTGGGCATTCTTTCAAATGTCCCTTTATCGTCAAAGGTTGGATTTCCCTCTGATACAGACCCCGTGGTTTTCTGCTGTATAAGGATATCTCACTGGGGGAATGTGGGATGGAATGGGGAGGCCGTGCTGTGGTTTTCTCCCAGACGGAGAATCCAGAATGTTGCATACCTGGTTCCCTTCTGCTGCTAGACAGAATCAGATTCTTTACCTGCGGAAATACTGGCAATAACTAAAAGGTACACACAAGTAAGGTAGGCCGAGCTCCCAGACATTAACGTGCAGGCAACAGTCGGCAGGATCAAGCCTCCAAAGATAGAAGTTCACATGTATGTGTGTGAGTGTGAGTGGTTTGTATGTATGTGTATCTGTCTGCATTCTTATGTTGTCCTGGTGCGTGTGGATGTGTGTGTTTGAGGGTGTGTATGAACACGTCTTGTGTACGTGTTGTGCATTCGTGTACAAGTGTGTTTCTGCGTGTGTGTGTGTATGTGTGTGTGTCCGTCCAGAAGAGCCAGCCATCAGGAAGGAGTGGTTCTGCCTTGCCCCAAATTCTAAGCCTCATTTTAGGATCAAAGGAAGTTGATTCGGGTGTTAGGAATGTTTTTGTTGAGTTGTGATTCATTCAACAAGCATGCTTGTCAGCAGGCCCTAGGCTGATGCTTAACCTCATGAAATCCCTTACTTCTGATGGAGAAGACTTACATCTCCAGGAGGGACAGGACATGAATGAGGGCAGACCTCAGGTCGTGGGTCAGGTTGTGATGTGCCCGGATGTTGGCTGCTTCCTCTTGTTGTATGTGCTGCCCGCCTATGCTCCCCATCTCAGCAATCAGCCCCCGCCTGTCCAGAAACCTGGGTCACCCTCAGCAGCTCCCACTATAGATCCCATTAATCACCTCCTCAGCTGTGTGACTTTGGACACGTTATTTAATCTCTCAGAACCTCAGTTTTGTCATCTGTAAAATGGGAATGATACTGTTACCAGTTCTGCAGGTTGAGAGCTTGAAATATGGTTATGTCTACCTCCTGTATACATGTGGAGCTTACCCATCTCTCTCTAACCCCATACATTATCCTGGTCTAGGCAACAGGTCTTTCTGGGCCCTCTCCCCTCCATACACATTCCAGCCAGAGGACCTTCCGACCGGCACTGCCACCCTAGAGATCTTCCCCGAGGCAGATCTGATCCAGGCAGAAAGGGGAGGACAAGTGCTGATCAGCAGCCAGCTAGCGATGGAAGCAAAGTGACTCAGCCCATCAGGTCCAGCAACGCAGTACCCCGAGGGCTTTCTGAGTGAGGCAGGCTGCCCTCCAGGGGTCTGTATCTTTGCCCACCTCTTAGAATATAAGCCTCTCAAGGACAAGTATGCTCATTTTCTTCTCTGTATCCAATGTCAGACAAATAGTAGGTGTTCAATATGTATTCAGTGAGTGAATGAATGAACGGGAAGGTCTGGAGTCTGAGGGAGAATGGCATCAGGGTAACTGATGTTTGAGGATCTCATGACTTGGCAAACTGCCTCAGAACCTCCCTCCCTGGCCCATGGCTGAGGGACCGTGGTGTACCCTGCTTTGCCTACCACCCCTCAACCCGTCAAGTTGGATTCAAGGCTAAACTCTCACATCTCCTTCCCCTGGAAACTCACTCTGGCCCCTTCCCAACCCTGACATTACCTTCCCACCCCAGTTCTCTTTGGCCTCATAAATTCCCGACATCCCTTGCCCGGGAAGCTCACTGTGGCCCCGCCCAGCCCTGGCATCACCTTTCCACCCACTTGTCCCCTCTGGCCCCGCCCAGTCCTCCCAGGGAAGCTCACTCTGGCCCCGCCCAGTCCTGGCAGCCCCACCCTGCCGTCAGTCCCCTCTGGCCCTGCCCACTGCCCCTCTGTACGCAGTCTCCACCTGTCGGCAGCCAGGCTCTCATCTCTCCAGGTAGCGTGCTGGAGGAGCTCAGTCTGGTCGTTCACCTCTCTGTCCCCACTGGGCCGTGGACAAAAGCCGTGGCCTCCCTCCTCAGTATCTCTGTGCCTGGCCGGAGTTCTGGCACAGCTGTGGCATCGAAGTGTGTGTGCCCTGTCCCCCTCAATGACTGCCCACAGGGCCCTCTATTCCTTGGTGGAGGCAGAGAGGCTCTCTCAACAGCACTTTCCTCCTGTTTTCCTCCTAGCATCAGCAGACCCCTCGTAGACATAAACACGTCTCATGCAAGCCCTAAATCCATTTGAAGTGTTATCTGTGAGGAACATCTGTGGATCCCCTTAGCTGTGTAGAGTTCAGCAGAGAGTACAAGTGTTCGTGGAGATGAGATCTAAACAGAGCTGGTACATCATGAACAAAGGAGGCAGGCCGTCCAGGTGGTGCTCTCGGAGGGGCCAGCCCTGGGAGGAAGAGGCTGGCCAAGCCTGGACGTGGGGGAGACATGGTTGCGTTTAGACATGTGGCTAATGCGGAGTCTGATGTTAGCTCAGCATGGTGGGCTGTGTCTGCATTCCTCCCGCTGCCCGCACAAACCCATGACACCCACCCAGGAGGGTAGGCTCATCCCCACATATCACAGTACCACCCTGACAAGGACCTCAATCAGAGGAGAGAGTGTGTAATTGTACTAAGCAGATGTCAGGATCCTTGACTGGGTTTTAACTCCTTCTGGAGAGGGTCAGGGGCTGAATCCAAGTAATGCTGCTCCCAGGGAAGAGGGAACCAGCATTCACACATCCCAGGTTTCTCACCAAGAAACGGAGACACAGACTCTTCAACAACCTGCCTTCACCTGTTCTTGGGAGCAGAGAGGCACGTGGGCAGCAGCTGGTGCATTTTGGATGCCAGAAACCTGGCTGTCCTACACGTGTTATCACCACCACCCAGGTGGGCTCAGTGATCTTGCTTTGCCATCAGGCAGGGTTGGGGGTGTCTCTGAGAAGTGGACCCAGGGGGTTCTGCTTTCCTGCCTCCCTTTCTTCATATAGATATTTACCTGCCTTTTGAGGAGGCAGGGAGTGGGAAGGGAAATCGCTTAGTCTATTTTTTTTTTTAATTTTTTTTAAGATTTATTTATTTTTGAGAGACAAAGTGGGACAGAGCATAACTGGGGGAGGGGCAGAGAGAGAAGGGGGATACAGAATCCGAAGCAGGCTCCAGGCTCTGAGATGTCAGCACAAAGCCTGACGAGGGGCTCGAACCACTGGCTGCCGAGATCATGACCTGAGCCAAAGTCAGCGCTTAACCGGCTGAGCCACCCAGGCGCCCCACTTAGTCTTTTTTTTTTAAGACTAGTTGTAGTTAATGGCAGAGTCCGGACCCTCTCCCAAGCCCCATGCTGGGTGGTGGTGGTGACCAGAGTACAGTTCCTGCCCTCAGAGAGCTCACGCTTGGGAAGATAAATCTTCCAGCACTAGGCGGATGCTCCTTTAACAGCCTGCAGGGACTAAAGAGGAAACAGATACCCAACCACCCATAAAGTAAGGCAATCACGTGGAGCTTCCGCAACAGTTCTGTACTCCCTCCAAGCTCCAGGCTCTCCTGGCTCTTCCGTACACGTTGCATCTCTGCCTGAAACTCTTTCCCAGCCTCGTCCCTTCCGCACCCCCACCCCCACCCCCACATAGCCTCCTGAGACCTTCCCCCTGCCCCCAGGCTGAGAGAAGTCCCCCTGCCTGTGATCCATCGCGTCTGGAACTTCCCTCTTGTACCCATATCACACTTTGTTAGTCATTGGTTCATCAGGTGGCTGCTTTTCCACCAAACTAAAGCTCGGTGAGAGCTGAGACCATGTCTAACTCACTCATGCATCTGTAGTGTCTGGCACTTAAGTAAAGCCTCAACATTTGTTGGATGATGAATAAATGGGAAAGAGCCCTAGCAGTAGGAACATAAATAATTGAATATATGATATAATGAAAGCTTTCTGTTCTGAATCTATGTATCCAAGGACTTACTGAATTCAAGGTAAATTGGATAGATTCCATGCGGCAAAGTGTCTTAATTTAAAGAGCAAAAAAGGGGGTGCCTGGGCGGCTCAGTCCATTAAGCTTCGGACTCTTGGTTTTGACTTAGGTCATCATCTCACGGTTCATGAGATCGAGCCCCTCATCGGGCTCTGTGCTCGGAGCCTGCTTGGGATTCTCTCTCTCTCCCTCTCTCTCTTCCCCTCCCCTACTTGTGCTTTCTCTCTAAATAAATAAATAAACTTAAAGAGTTGAAAAAAAAATAAACCACCAAAGATATTCCATAAACTTCTAAGGAAGAAGTAAGAAGCTACCATAATGTGGTCACATGACCTGTGTCTGCAAAGTGTCAAAAAGCAGAAGAGCCTTAGGGAGCCTGGGTGGCTCAGTCGGTTAAGCCTCTGACTTTGGCTCAGGTCATGATCTCATGGTTCAGGAATTTGAGCCCTGCATTGGGCTCTGTGTTGACAGCTCAGAGCCTGGAGCCTGCTTGGGATTCTGTGTCTCCTTCTCTCTGCCCCCCAACCTCAAAAAATAAACATTAAAAAAAAAAAGCAGAGAGCCTCAAAATTCTCCACAGCTCTAAGGATCAGAGGTCAGCAACACTGTGCCTACAGAAGTGGGTAGAAAAGGTTATACTCAGCACAGCCCCATATACAGCTATACTAATAGTCTTAGGTAAAGACTGAAAAATAACATTTCCAGATATGTGATGGCTTGGACACTATATTACTATTTCTGAGAAAGCTACTCTAGGATGTATACCAATGAAAGAAGAAAGGAATCTAAATAAGGATCCCCCTTCCCCAGCCCCTGGCAACTGCCAGTCTACTCTGTTTTCTGTCTCTGTGGGTTTACCTATTCTGTATATTTTATATAAATAGAACCATACAATAGGTAATGTTTGGTGTCTGCCTTCTTTCACTTACCCTAATTTTTTTGAGGTTGGATCATCCACATTGTAGCAAGAATCAGTATTTCATTCTTTTTTATGATTGAATAATATTCCATTATACGGATATACCACAAGAGTATATATTTCTCTGTTAATGGACATTTGGGTCATTTCCACCTTTTGACTATTGTGAATAGTACTGCTATAAACATACATATATATGTATTAGTTTGAGCACCTGTGTTTAATTCCTTTGGGGCACATACCTAGAGGTGACGTTGCTGAGTCATAATTCTATGTTTACATTTTTGAGAAACTACCAACTTTTTTCCACAGTGGTTGAACCATTTTTATAACCCACCCAGCCACATATGAGGGTTCTAATTTTCTTAAATGTTTATTTACTTTTGAGAGAGAGAGAGAGAGCGAGAGAGAGCGAGAGAGCGCACACGCAAGCAGGGGAGAGGCGGGGGGGGGGGTGGTGGGCAGGACCGAGGATCCGAATTGAGCTCTGTGCTGACAGCAGAGAGCCCGATGTGGGGTTCAAACTCACAAACTGTGAGATCATGACCTGAGCTGAAGTCAGACCCTTAACTGACTGAGCCACCCAGGCACCCATGAAGGTTCCAATTTGCCCACATCTTTGTCAACATTTTTTATTTTCTGTATTATTATTATTTATTATAGTCGTCTGATGATTGTGAGGTGATCTCTCATTGTGTGTGTGGGGTGTGGGTGTGTGTGTGTGTGTTTATGAAGGGCACATATAAACTCTTGTTAATATTAGTTGGTAAACTAAATCCTGAAAAGCCAATTGTGTTTACAAGAAATGAATCTACCAATTTATTTATGAAAAAATTTATTTATGAAAATCTTAAGCAGTATAAAGCTCAGAAGCTCCACTTAGAAGCTTAGATATGGATATATCCAAACATGGATATGATGCTAAGCAACCCTAGTCTTTTCTTTAAATTGAATAAGATGTAAGTTGGACAGAGCACAGTAACCCTCACAGCAGCAATTCTCAAAGAACAGAATTCATAGATCATTGTGGTTTTGATTTGCATGTCCCTCGTGATTAATGATGTTGAGCATCTTTTCATGTGCTTGTTGACATGTGTGTGTCTTTTCATGTGTATGTCTTCTTTGGAGAAATGCCTGTTCAGGTCCTTTGCTCATTTTTGAATTGGGTTGTCTTTCTGTTGTTGTAAGAGTTCTTTTTATATTGAATATATATTCTGGACATATTCTGCATACCAGACCCTTGTCAGATGTATGATTTGAAAATATTTTCTTGGGACACCTGGCTGGCTCAGTCAGTAGAGTATGCAACTCTTAATCTCAGGATTGTGAGTTTAAGCCCCATGTTGGGCATAGAGCTTTCTTTAAAAAAAAAAAAGAAAAGAAAGAAAGAAAGAAGGAGGAGAAGGAGAAGAAAATATTTTCTCCCAATCTGTAGATTGTCATTTTACATTTTGATAATGTATTTTAATCAGAAAAGCTTTTAATTTTGATGAAGTCCAATTTATCTGGCTTTTTTTTCTTTTGTTTCATGCTTTTGGTGTCATATCCAAGAATCCATTGCCAAATATCATCTCATGAAGATTTATGCCTATATTTTCCTTAAGAGTTTTATAGTTTTAGCTCTTATATTTAGGTCATGGAACTCTTCTGAGTCAATTTTTGTCTATGGTGTGAGGGAGGGGTCCAACTTCATTCTTTTGCATGTGGCTATCCAGTTCTCCCACCACCATTTGTTAAAGAAACTATTCTTTTCAGGGCACCTGGATGGCTCAGTCAGTTAAGCATCTGACTGTTGGTTTCAGCTCAGGTCATGATCTCACTGTTCGTGGGTTTGAGCCCTGGATCAGGCTCTGTGCTGACAACATGCAGCCTGCTTGGGATTTTGTCTCTGTCTCTCTGTCTGCCCCTCCCCTACTCGTTCTCTCTCTCTCTCTCAAAAATAAATAAATAAATAAACATTAAAAAAAAAGAAACTATTCTTTTCTCATGGCATCCTTGTTAAGAATTAAATTAGCCATAGATGTATGGATTTATTGACTCTCAATTCTAGTCCACTGGTCTATATGTTAGTCTTAGTCCAGAACCATACTGTTTCAATTATGGTAGCTTTGTAGTATGTTTTTAAATTGGTAAGTATGAGTCCTCCAACTTTGTTCTTTTTCAGTATTTTTTTGGCTATTGGCCCCGTGTGATTCTGGATGAATTTGATGGTTGGCTGGGCCATTTCCTTCAAAAGAAAAACAAAACCATTGGAATTTTGACAGGGATTACATTGAATCTATAGACTACTTTGAGGAGTGTTATTATCTTAACAATATTAAGTCTCCCTATCTATGAACATGAAATGGGAAGTTGTATATTTTTTCACATATTTATTTTCATTTTAATATACTTATGAATTATCTATATCCTTTGCCTTGTTTTCTAATGAGTTATTTGTGTTTTCAGACTGCTTCATATAATCATTTTTAATATAGAAATTGACCTTTCATCATAGATAGTGTAAATATTTTTCCCAATTTGATGTTAGTCACATGACCCTATTTAGGATAATTTTTGATATGTACAAGGTTTGTTTTCCTTTAATATAGTCAAATGTATGTCTTTTATGAGTTCTGTGTTTTGTATCCTGCTAGAAAGCTCTCTCCAATCTAACATTGTAAATAAATTCACTGATGTTTTGTTCTATAACCCTATTTATTTTATTTTTATATTGACATCATTGATAACTTTGGGATTTGTTGTTACATAATGAGTGAGGTAGCCATGCAATTTTGTGTTTTTTCATATGGCTAGCTAGTTGTCCAGAATAATCCATCTTTTAGCACTGCAGGAAATGCCATCTTGATGACCCTCTGAATTTGTGACATTCTGAATACTGTATTCTTTGTCATTGTTTGTTAATTTCTTTTCCATAGCCAAAGTGGCTGGTTTTAATTTTTCTATTTAAAATAATTATAGGTTCACAGGAAGCTAGAAACATAGTACGGAGAAGTCACATGTACGCTTCACCCAGTTTCCCCCATTAGTTACATCTTAGGTACTATAAAACAATATCAAAACCAGTAAATTGACATTGGTACAATGTGTGTGTAAAGTTCTATGCCATCACAGGTGTGGATTCATGTAACCACAGCACTAGGAAAGTACAACACTATTCTATCATCTGGAAACCACCCCCCTCCACCACCATCGACCCCAACCTCAGGCAACCACTAATCTGTTTTCCATATCTATAAACTTGTCATTTTATGGACTATATGGAATTATATAGTAAGTGATGTTTTAAGATTGGCTTTATTTGTTCAGCATCATGCCCTTTAGTTCCATCCAAGTTGTTGCATGTATCAACAATTAATTCACTTTTTAAAAATTTTTATTTAAATTACAGTTAGTTGGGGGCACCTGGGTGGCTCAGTCCATTAAGCATCTGACTCTTGGTTTCAGTTCAGGTCATGATCCCATGGTACTTGAGATCGAGCCCCGTGTTAGGCTCTGCACTGACAGTGTGGACCCTGCTTGAGATTCTGTCTCTTCTCTCTCTGCCCCTCCCCCAATCATGCTCACTCTCTCACTCTCTCTCTCAAAATAAATAAAGTTAAAAAAAATAAATTCCAGTTAGTTAACATACAGTGTTGTATTAGTTTCAGGTGTACAATATAGTGATTCAACAATTCCATACATCACCCAGTGCTCACCACAAGTGCACTCCTTAATCCTCATCACCTATTGCCCCTATCTGCCTCAGCCCCTCTGGTAACCATCAGTTTGTTCTCTATAGTTAAGAGTCTGTTTCTTGGTTTGCCTCTCTTGGTCTTTTTGTTTCCCTTTGCTTGTTTGTTTTTTTCTTAAATGCCATATATAAGTGAAATTGTATGATATTTGTCTTTCTCTGACTGACTTACTTTGCTTAGCACTATACTCTCCAGATCAATTCCTATCATTGCAAATGGCAAGGTTTCATTCTTTTTGATAGCTGAGTAATATTCCATCTTCTTTATCCAATCATCAGTAAGTAGATACATCTTCTTTATCTACATCTTCTTTATCCATTCATCAGTAAGTAGATACTTGGGCTGTTTCCATAATTTGACTATTGTTGATAATGTTGCTATAAACATTCAGGTGCATGTATCCCTTTACTAAATAATTAGTAAAAATACTGAATTAATTAAATAAATTAGTAAGTTAGTAAATTAATTATTTAAAACTAAATTAATTAGTAAAAATACTAAAAAATTCGTATTTTTGTATTTGGGGGTAAATATCTAGTAGTGCAGTTGCTGGATTGTAGGGTAGCTATATTTTTAACTTTTTGAGGAACCTCCATACTGTTTTCCAGAATGGCTACACCAGTTTGCATTCCCACCAACAGTGCAAGAGGGTTCCTATTTCTCTACATCTTTGCCAACACCTTTTGTTTCTTATGTTGTTGATTTTAGCCATGCTGAGAGATGTGAGGTGATATCTCATTATAGTTTTTTTTAAGTTTTTATTTAAATTCCAGTTAGTTGGCATACAGTGTATAGTTTCAGATGTACAATTTAGTGATTTGACACTTCCATACAACACCCAGTGCTCATCACAACAGGTGCCCTCCTTAATCCCCATCACCTATTTCACACATCCCCCCACCCACCAACAGTTCATTCACTTTTATTGCCAAGCAGTATTGTATTGTATTGTGTTTGTTGTATTGTATTGTGTGTGTTGTGTTGTATTGCATTGTATTGTATTTTAGCCATCTACGTATGGTAGGACATTTTGGTTGTTTCCAGTTTTTGGTTACTACAAATAAAGCTTCTGTGAACATCTGTGAACAGATATTTGTATAGACATAAGATTTCATTACTCTGAGATAAATGCCCACAAGTGTGTAATTGATGGACCATATGGTGAGTATATTTTTAGGGCTTATTGTTGTTATTGTTTTGTGTCTGGTTGGTTATCTTTTTTTTTTTTTTTTTTTTGAGAAACTACCAAGCTATTTTCTAGAGCACACTGTACCAGTGTGAGCCAAGTATAGAAATTTTAACTAATTTAATATCCCTTTATATTCTTCCACTTAAAATTTAGTTCTCTTATCTATTTCCATACATTGGGAACCCCATCAAACAGCATTACACCTTTTGCTTCAACCATTAAACACAATTCGGCCCATCAGTTATATACTTGTGGGCATTTATCTCAGAGTAATGAAATCTTATGTCTACACAAATATCTGTTCACAAGTGTTCATAGAAGCTTTATTTGTAATAGTCAAAAACTAGAAACAACCAAAATGTCTTGCAACAAGTAGATGGCTAAAATACAATACAACACAATACAATACAATACAATACAAACTCAATAGAAGAAAGACCTACTGCATGCACCCATATTTTTGCTTACCACGTTCTTTCTTTTTCCTTTATGTTCCAAGATTCCTTTGTCTGTCATTTCCTCTCTGCTTAAAGTTTATTTGTTTATTTTGAGAGAAACAGAAAGAGTGTGAGCGAGGGAGGGGCAGAAAGAGAGGGAGAGAGAGAATCCAAGCAGCCTCCACGCCATCAGCACAGAGCCTGACTTGGGGCTCAAACTTACCAACTGTGAGATCATGACCTGAACCAAAACCAAGAGTTGGATGCTTAACCCACTGAGCCACCCAGGCACCCCCTGTCTTTGTTGTTGTTGTTGTTGTTCCAGGAATAGAATTAGTGATTCATCACTTACATATAACACCAGTGCTCATCCCAACAAGTGCCCCCCCCTTAATGCCCATCACCCATTTAGGCCATCCCCCCACCCAACACCCCTCCAGCAACTCTCAGTTTATCCTCTGTATTTAAGAGTCTCTTATGGTTAATCTCCCTGTTTTTATTTTTTTATTTTTTAAAATTTTTTTTTCAACATTTATTTATTTTTGGGACAGAGAGAGACAGAGCATGAACGGGGGAGGGGCAGAGAGAGAGGGAGACACAGAATCGGAAACAGGCTCCAGGCTCTGAGCCATCAGCCCAGAGCCTGACGCGGGGCTCGAACTCGTGGACCGCGAGATCGTGACCTGGCTGAAGTCGGACGCTTAACCGACTGCGCCACCCAGGCGCCCCTATCTCCCTGTTTTTATATTATTTTTGCTTCCCTTCCCCTGTGTTCATCTGTTTTGTATCTTAGATTCCACATATGAGTGAATTCATATGATATTTGTCTTTCTCTGACTTATTTCGTTTAGCATAATACACTCTAGTTCCATCCACATTGTTGCAAACGGCAAGGTTTCATTCTTTTTGATCACCGAGTAATATTCCATTCTATTCCACATCTTCTTTATCCGTTCATCAATCAATGGACATTTGAGCTTTTTCCATTCTTTGGCTATTGTCAATAGCACTGCTATAAACATTGTGCCCCTTCAAAACAGCATAACTGTATCCTTTGGATAAAACCTAGTAGAGCAATTGTTGGGTCATAGGGTAGTTCTATTTTTGATTTTTTGAGGACCCTCCATACTGTTTTAGAGTGGCTGCACCAGTTTACATTCCCACCACCAGTGCAAAAGCATTCTTCTTTTCTTCGCATCCTTGCCAACATCTGTTGTTGCCTGAGTTGTTAATTTTAGACATTCTGATAGGTATGAGGTGGTATCTCATTGTGGTTTTGATTTGTATTTCCCTGATGATGAGTGCCTCTTTTGTAGCGATTTCAAATGGAACGCTTTTTCTGTTATGTCTTCCTAACTGGCTATTCTTTGTATATGGGAATGCCATTCATTTTTATTTTATTATTATTTTTTTAATGTTTATTTATTTTTGAGACAGAGAGAGAGAGAGAGAGACCGAGTGCATGTGGGGGAGGGGCAGAGAGAGAGAAGGAGACACAGAATCCGAGGCAGGCTCCAGGCTCTGAGCTAAAATCACAGAGCCTGATGGGGGGCTCGAACCCATGAACTGTGAGACCATGACCTGAGCTGAAATCAGACGCTTAACTGACGAAGCCACCCAGGCACTCCCAGGAATGCCATTTATTTTTATATGTTCCATTCACATCCATCCACTTTAGTATATTTGCTCATTATTTCTGGTGGTTTGTAATTTATTCTCATGGATCAGAGGTATCAAATCATATCAGATGTTAATAATTATATTTTTCACACTCCATCCCAACATTAGCATTCCCTCCTTTCTTGTGGCCTTCCAGAAAACCGTTCTGTCACGGTGCTGGTGATGGTGCACCCTCATCTGGTTCCTCACTTTTTTTTTTAAAATTTTTTTTTCAACGTTTTTATTTTATTTTTGGGACAGAGAGAGACAGAGCATGAACGGGCGAGGGGCAGAGAGAGAGGGAGACACAGAATCGGAAACAGGCTCCAGGCTCCGAGCCATCAGCCCAGAGCCTGACGCAGGGCTCGAACTCACGGACCGCGCGAGATCGTGACCTGGCTGAAGTCGGACGCTTAACCGACTGCGCCACCCAGGCGCCCCATGGTTCCTCACTTTAATGGGGGTGCTTTCAGCATTTCAGCACAAGGCTTGTGATAGCACGTTGGAATAATGTTTTTTAATAATGCAGGGGAGAGGACCCACCTAGTCTACTGTCCCCCTTCTCACAATGTCATGAGCCAGGCATGAATAACAAAAGCACTTAAACACAGAAAAACCTTGCCATCTGGAGATTTAAGAACAGTCTCCTGAATAACTAATGGGTCAGAAAGAAAATCCAAAAATGGAATCAGAGTATGGTGAGAGAATCATCTAATCAGGAACAGAGCTATATTAAGGAGAAGTCTCGGGGGCGCCTGGGTGGCTCAGCCGGTTGAATGTCCAACTCTTGGTTTCAGCTCAGGACATGATCTCACAGTTGGTGAGATCGAGCCCTGCCTCTGGATCTGCGGTGGCAACTTGGAGCCTGCTTAGGATTCTCTCTCTCCCTTCTCTCTGCCCCTCCCCCACTCGCACTGTCTCTGTCTCTCTCCAATAAATAAATAAATAAACTTAAAAAGAAAATTTAAGGAGAAGTCTCGGAACAAGTAACCACTTAAACCAGCCTGAGTTGGAAGGGGTTGTATTGAGTGAGAAGCAAGCAGCAGAAACTTCAGGGTGCAGGTGGCCTCACAGCAGACCCGTGTTTCGCTGTCATCGTTTCCCAGAGCAAACTCAGGACCGCACACTCTGCGGGTCACGTGAACTTCTGGTACTGGGGCTGCTTCTGACCCGCGGTGCCCATGTAAGTGGTGTGCAAGGGGCTGCCTGGCTGGGCTCGGGGAGGGACCCATGTGACCGAGGCACTCTGGTGTGGAGGCACCGGTGGCACTGTGGTCTCAGTAGAAGCACAGGGACCAAGCTCTGTGAATGATTTCCTTTTCTTTTCTCCATTAAAGCAAGATCGAGGGCAGCAGCATGGGGACCTCGTTCTCATACCGGTGTTCTGAGTAGAGAGGGAGAGTTACGGCTCGTGTCCTCTGGGGAATGCCCACCAGTGTGGGCCCAGGTCTGTGTGTGAACCCCAGGGCCTCCCTATCCTCAGTACCGTGTGGGCATCTGTATCTCTGAGGGATGTTGGAAACAGGGGTCTGGTTATCGGTGATTTTTGTGCTCCTGCAGCCCCACTGGTTTCTGCTCGGTCGTATGTTTTATTGAGTGCCTTCTCTATGCGGTGGGAGTTAGGGTGACAGGAGCCAATGGAGGGACTGGTCTGGGCTCATCTCATGCTTCTTCCTCACCCCATTCTCCCACCTGTGTTTCCCCGAAACATTACGTGTTATTCAAGCCTCGGAGCCTTTGTATATGTTGTTTGTGCTACGCAGAATGCCCTTTCCTTTCTGGCAAATTCATCCGTCTTGCAGACTGAGCTCAAGAGTCGCTTCTTCCATGAAGTGTGCTGTGCCCACTTCTGGTGCCTCTTCCTAATGCCCCCACATACCTAGTGCCCACCTCTGCCCACTGGCTGCACCACCCTTTCTGAACTGCAGTCCCTTGCTGTTGAATGAATGAATGAATGAATGAATGCATGATGACGGTGATTATTATAACCAAGCACTTTACTAAGGCACCTGCACCCAGTAGTATGGCCACTGCTTCTGATGAGCATGGTCCCCAGTGGGGTATCCAGGGAGGGCAGCCCCGCATTGGAAGCAGGCCCTGCCTGGCACTCAGCAGGCTCTCAGTGAGTGGCTGCTGTATGGTCTGGTTGTGTTGACCCCACGAATGGAGGCAGGGTAAGCCAAGCACCATGGGGAGACACGGGCTGCGTGAGACCCTGACCTGAGCCTCTGTCTTCTTTTCCTTTCTGTTTCCAGGAATCCCGCCGAGGGTGAGAAAAGACCCTTTGAACTTCCCTTTAGGAAAATCTCTTGTTCTTTGGAGGCTTTCGTTGTGAGGAGTTGGATGAGTCTGTGGTTTCGAAGCCTTGGTGGTAGCCTCCCACATCTGTCACTTTCTGGGCTGTCCCAGAAGGCTGGAAGGCGCCTTCAAATCCTGGGTTTTTCACAAAGGCATTTGTTCTCTTTCCCTTGGCCTTGTGTTGTCTTTCTTAGAAAGTGTTGCAGATGTTGGGCAAAGCTGGTGCAGAGGGAGGTGGCTTCAAACAATGGCTGCACATTTATGAGGTATCCCAACTATACAGACCCCTCAGGGCTCTGAGCCTTCAGGTGCCTGCGGAGTGCTAGATCTCAGAGCTCAGGTCTCTGCCTTTGTTTCTGGGGGACAGTCCCAATTCTCAGGACTTTTGTCTAAAAGCAGTGGTTTGCACAGGAGTCAGGTGGATCTTGTGCCTCTCACTGGCTGAGTGAACATGACCTCTAAAATGGGAAGAATAATCCTGCCCTCAAGGGGGTGTTGCAACAATTGAGACAATGCGTTTAAACTCTCCAGGGGGAGGAAGGAGAAGTCGCATCTATTAGCACCCACCTGTATGTGAGGGAGGCACAGACATGGCCGATCAGAACCTTGGTTCAAGTCTAGCTCAGCTGTGATAAGCCAAGTGATCTTGGTCAGGTTGTTTCTCTTTGTGTCTAAGTCATCACTTCAGTAAACTGGGAATAACAGAAGGATTAGATGAGATAATACTTGAAAATCTCTAAGGACCCCATCTGGTGCACAGTAATAGTTTGATATGTAGAACTACCTCAGTAAGTTGTATTTCCATTCACTTCCTCCCTTGTTTCTTACCACTGAAATCATTCTATGATTAAGATCTGGCAATTACTGGATAGTTTATGGGTTTAAAGAAGACCAAGGTGGGGTGCCTTGGTGGCCCAGTCTGTTAAGCATCCAACTGTTGATTTTGGCTCAGGTCATGATCCCAGGGTTGTGCAATCGAGCCTCAACTTGGGTTCCGTGCTGGGCATGGAGCCTTCTTGGGATCCTCTCTCTCTGCCCTTTCCCTGTTCATGCTCTCTCTCAAAAAAAAAATTTTTTTTAAATAAAGAATTGAAAAAAAAAAAAGAGACCAAGGCAACTGACATTACCAAGTGTTGGCAAGGATATGGAGCAACTGGAACTCTTATGCAGTGCTGGTGGGAATGCAAAATGGTGCAGCCACTGTGGAAGACTGTTTGGCCGTGTCTTACAAAGGTAAACACCTGCTCCTCATATGACTCTGCAGTCTCACTCTTAGGTATTTACCCAGGGAGAGTGAAAGAATATATTCACACAAAAATCAGGGTTGTGGATGCTCGTAGCAGCATTATTCATAATTACCCAAAATTCGAAATGACCCCAATGTCCTTCCGATGGGGGAATGGACAAACAGACTGAGGTACATTCACATTGTAGAGTACCACTCAGCAATAAAAAGGAACAAACTGTTGATACGCCCCATAACATGGGTGGATCTCAAATGCACTATGCTAAGATAAAGAAGCTGGGCTGGAAACAAAAAACAAAAACAAAAAAAAAAAAACGAAAACCACACTCCATGCTGCACACTTGCAGTTATGTGACATTTTGTAAAAGGCAAAACTGTAGGGACAGTATGTGAAAGCAGGGAGTCAGGTGTATGTACACTCACATTCAGAGAAGTTGCATTCACGATAACCAAGAGGTACAAACAACCCAAATGTCCCTCCATAGAGGAATGGGTAAACAGAATGTGGTGTATGCACACAATAGAATATTATTCAGCCTTAAAAAGGAATGAAATTCTGACACGTTTCCTTGAGGATGTGGATGGATGGATGAACTTTGAGGATATTCTGTAAAAACAAGCCAGACACAAAAAGACAAATACCATATGATTCCACTCCTGTGGGGTACCTAGAGTTGTCAAATTCATAGAGGCAGAAAGTGGAATGGTGGTTGCCAGGGGCTGGGGACGATGAGGGTGAGGAGTTATCATTTAATGAGTGTAAAGTTTCTGTTCAGGATGATGAAAAAGTTCTGGAAATAGATCATGGTGATGGTTGCACAGCATTGTGAATATACTTAATGCCATTGAATTCTAACACTTAAAAACCGTTAAAATACATTTGATGTTATGTATATTTTAATGTTTATTTTTATTTCAGATAGAAAGTGTGAGCTGGGGAGGGGCAGAGAGAATGAGAGAGAATCCCAAGCAGGCTCCGTGCTGTAAGCACAGAGCCCGATGTGGGGCTCAAACTCACGAACCATGAGATCATGACCTAAGTCGAAAGCAAGAGCTGGATGCTTAACTGACTGGGCCACTCAGGCGCCCCTTATGTTACATATATTTTAAACTAAAGAGACAGATGGGAGACCTGGGTGGCTCAGTCAGTTAAGCCTCCAACTTTGGCTCAGGTTATGATCTCATGTCTCGTGGGTTCAAGCCCTGCATTGGGCTCTCTGCTGTCAGGGCAAAGCCTGCTTCAGATCCTCTGTCCGCCCCCCCCCCCCCGCCCCTCCCCTGCTCACTCATGCTCCCTGTCTCTCGCTGTCTCGTGCTCAAAAAAATAAATAAATAAATAATTTTTTAAATTAAAAAAATAATAATAAAGAGACAGAGAATGAATAAGTAATTGCCAGGGACTAAGGATGTGGAGTAGGGGTAGGACAAGGGAATTGGGGGAATGAAGGAACTATTCTGTACCTTTGATTGTTATGGTGGTCACATTACTATTCATTTGTGCAGAGAGAACTGTATACCGAAAAGAATGAATTTTACTCCATGCAAATTTAAAATTAAATTAAAGAAAAAAGAGGCATTCCAGCTGGGTTCTGACTCTTCTTTCGGCTCATGCATTTAGCCAACAAATATTAATTAATTCCACCTGTGCACAAGGCCGAGCCCTAGGAGCCCATGTTCCTCAGAACCCTAGGGAGGGATGTGGGGTGGATCCCGAGACAGATGAGCCAAAGAGAGGAGAACACTGTGGCCATCTTAGTGTAACTTTGATAAAAATCATGTCAGTAAGTTTTCCTTTGGAGACCAGCTGGAATCTGGTGAATGTGGATGCTTTAATACCTTCTCAAGTCATTTTTCAGTTAAGTATGTTTGCTCAGCAGCCCTTCACATCTGCCTCCTTTTTGATGCTCTGGTTTTAAAACGTCTCTGGTTATTGCTTTTGTTTGCACGTTTCCTTACCCTGCTCCCAACCCTTGAAGGAGGACGAGGCTGTCTGAAAACTAGGGATGCAATTCTGGTTTGCAGGGCTTGCCTCTCAGGGTAGGCCATTGCCTTCAGCCTGCTGCCTGCCTCTCCCTCCCATGTTCCCAGAGATGAACTAAAAGAGACAGTTAAATTGCAAGTGACAGTAGCTGGCTTCAACAAAAAAGGGAAGGTGTTGGCTTGAGGACACTGAAAGCCCCCCCCCCCCCCACTACCTGGGCCGGGCTACCTTCAGGCAAGGCTAGATCCAGCAGTTAATTAATATCCTCAAGATTCTCTCTGTCTTTACCTTTTTTCACTCTCTTTCTCCCAGTCCAGCCCTTCCTTTGACTCCAGACCTCTCTCCTCCCTGCTGACTGCTCATGGCCTCAGCAACAACTCAGCTCCTCAGGGTGGCCCCAGCGATGCTGACCTCCTGCAGAGAGACACCACACTCCCAGAAGTCACTTTGCTTTCAGGATGTTCCTCATGAGAAGCAATTTGTCAGGGTTTTATTTAGATGCCAGCATCCATGCACATGACATGGAACAGGCCCCTCCCACCTGCCCATGCCTGATGTGCCTCTCGCTCACTCAGGGGCCTCCCTCCCTGCGTGGCCTTGCCCTGCTGCTCAGGCATGCTCTCTCAGACCAGCAAGAGTGCTTGAGTCCACAAGCTTGGGGGCGACCCCCCAACCTCATGCCACCTCATGGGGACCCTCTGAGCCCACTGCTGCAGAACGGGACTGAGAAACATCCCAGTGAGTGACACAGGACACAGTTGTTTTTCTGTGTCTTCTTCATTCATCTGCTTATGAGACCCCCCCGAGTGTCCACTGCAGGCCAGACTGCCTGGGGGCCAGGGATGCAAAGATGAAAACAATACTACTGCTCTGAGAGCCTGTGTTCTAAAGAGAGGCAGATCTGCAGAAAAAAGCACACTCAGGAGGCCCTTTTAGGTAAGAACAGTGGGGCCTGGGGGCACTTGGGTGGCTCCGTTGGTTGAGTGTTTCAGCTCAGGTCATGATCTCACAGTTCAGGCATGAGTTGAAGCCCCGAGTCAGGCTCTGTGCTCACGTCACAGAGCCTGCTTAGGATTCTCTCTCTCTTCCTCTCTCTCAAAAAATAAATGAATAAACATAAAAAAAGAAAAGAAAAAAGAACAGTGGGCCCCGGAAAAAGGCCTTTGAATTTAATAGTAATGTATCAACCCAGATTCATTGGAACTAAATCTTGAAAATAGAGACCAAAATAAACACATTTTGATAATTTTATCTATTTCACAATGTTTAAGGGGCACCTCAGTGGCTCAGTTGGGTGAGCATCTGACTCTCAATCTCAATTCAGGTCTTGATCTCAGGGAAGTTTGAGCCCCGTGCTGGGCTCCGTACTGGGCCTGAAGCCTACTTAAAAAAAAAAAAGAAAAAAAAAAGTTTAAGTTATAATTTCAACTCTGGGAGTTTTTTAATGAAAAAGGGATTGTTTTTGTTTGAATTTTACTGATAAATTCATATGAAAGCACAGTAAGGGTTTTTTTTTTTTTAATGTTTATTTATTTTTGAGAGAGAGACAGGGGTGAGCAGGGGAGGGGCAGAGAGAGAGGAAGACACAGAATCCAAAGCAGGCTCCAGGCTCTGAGCCATCAGCACAGAGCCCAATGCAGGGCTCAAACCCACAAAACGTGAGACCATGACCTGAGCCAAAGTTGAACCCTTAACTGGCTGAGCCACCCAGGCACCCTGCACAGTAAGGTTTGTTACATTTGAATGTCACAGCACGTTGATTACAAGAAGCATTCGTGTACCAGTGTTCACCAGCTGCCGTAATCAATTTCCCTGTCTTTCTTGGTCTTCTTTTCACCTGAATCACTGCTTTGGAGCAGCCATGGTGCCCTTCCCCTTGGCTCGCTGCCCTTGTGGGGCTGTTACTGGGCTCACTCAGCAGATCCAGCCCCATGTCTGGATGTCTTGGTGTCTGATCTAAGCAATGCTCTGACATCACCCTCTTCAATTTTGTGCAAGTATGAATCTAAAAAAAGATTTATTTATTTATTTATTTATTTATTTATTTATTTATTTATTTTGGGGAGGATGCGAGCGGGGGAGGGGCAGCGAGAGGGGGGCAGACTAAGGATCCAAAGCAGGCCCTGCTCTGACAGCAGTGAGTCTGATGCGGGGCTTGAACTCATAAACCTCAAGATCATGACCTGAGCCGAAGTTGGATGCTCAACGCACTGAGCCCCCCAGACGCCCGATGGAAGTCTGCATCTTTTTGACAAGGTTTGCAATTTGTCTTGCCATGGATTTGCATCATATTTTTTACAGTCACAGGTACCCTCCTCAAACAGGTGCATTTCTAACACACGGCTCATCCGGACACTGCCTACCACTGATAAGATGGGGAGTGGGCACAGGTGCAGTGTTGACAGCCAGGTGTAGCTGACTGGGGCTGATTTTATAAAGGGTCAGCTTAGTCGCTATTTTTGTGTTGTGAGGATTTCGGCTCCTCTCTGTGAAGCCTCGGACATGGGATTGTCACACAAGGACCCACCGCCCAGTGCCTGAGAATGTTTCTGTCCTCCTGAAACAGAAATCTGACCCATGTGGCATTAGGTCCTGCCCCCTGCCCCCTGTCAGTCCTGTGAGGGTTTTCAGCAAGGCTCCAGGGTGAAGTCCAAGCTGCTCCCACAGCCCATGGGGCCTCCAAAGCAGGCTTCAGACTCTGAGCTGTCAGCACAGAGCCTGACACGGGGCTTGAACTCACTGACTGCAAGATCATGACCTGAGCTGAAGTCAGATGCTTAACTGACTGAGCCACCCAGGTGCCTCTCTTCCATTCTTTTTAATGTTTATTTAGTTTTTTAGAGAAAGAGAGCACAAGTGGGGGAGGCAGAGAGAGAGGGAGACACAGAATCCGAAGCAGGCTTCAGGCTCTGAGTTGTCAGCACAGAGCCCGACGTGGGGCTTGAACCCATGAATTGTGAGATCATGACCTGAGCTGAAGTCGATGCTTAACCGACTGAGCCACCCTGGCGCCCCAAGGCTCTGAATTTCTTAACAAATCACCCTGGACGGTGGAACAAGCTGGCATTAGGGTAGACCCACCAGGGTGGAGTAGAGTTCTCCGGTGTACCCCAGCACTGTGAGGGGACTTAACTGGCTTCATTTCCTAGGGCTGCAATAAGTTGTCACAAATTTAGGGGCTTAAAACTACATGAATGTATCCTCTTTTATGGTACTGGAAGCCAGAGCTCCAGAATGGGATGCTAAAATCAAGACGTCAACAGGGCCAGTTCCTTCTGGAGGCTCTAGGGGCAAATCCATTCCTCTTCCAGCTTCTAGAAGCCACCTGCATTCCTTGGCTTGTGGCCACATCACTCCTGTCTCTGCTCCATCATCACATCACCTTCTCCCCCTCTGACCTCCTGCCTCCCTCTCAGAAGGACCCTTGTGATTTCATTGGGTCCACCTGGGTAATCTAGAATAATCTGACCAACTGGCTGTGCTTGATATAATCACATCTGCAAAGTCCCTTTTGTCATGTACATTAGTTTCCTAGGGCCACAACAAAGTGCCACAAACTTGGTGGCTTTCAACAACAGAAATTTATTTTCTGTTTCGGAGGCCAGAAGTCCAAAATCAAAGTGTTTGCAAGGCCATGGACCCTCTAAAAGCTCTAGGGAAGAACCCTTCTTTGCCTCTCCCTAGCTTCTGGTGTGAGCTCACAATCCTGTCAATCCTTGGCTTGTAACTGAATCGGTCCAGTTTCTGCCTCTCTCTTCACATGGCTGTCTCCCTGTACGTGTGTCTGTGTGTGTCTCATTCTCCTTATAAGGACACCAGTCATATGGGATTTAGCACCCAGCCTGATCCAGTATGACCTCATCTTTACTGATGGCACCTGCAAAGACCCTTTCCAAATAAGGGCAGGGTCTGCAGTTTGGGGCAGACGTGAATTTTGGAGAGACTCTGCACAACCCAGTACATCACGGTGAGAGAAGATATTCACAGGGCCCAGGGATTAGGGCATGGAGATTTTGGGGAGTTGTTGTTACACCTGCCACATTAATCCTCACGACACTTGGATGAGGCAGGAGGTACAGTTTTCTGCACTTCATAGGCAGGGAAACCCAAGGCCCAGAGTGGGGAATGGACTTGTCTGAGGTCACACAGCTAGTGAGGACCAGAGCTGGGACTGAAGCCAGGTTCTTTTCTTTTTCTTTTCTTTTCTTTTCTTTTCCTCTTTTCTTTTTTTCTTTTTTCTTTCTTTCTTTTCTTTCTTTCTCTTTCTTTCTTCCTCCCTCCCTTCCTCCCTCCCTTCCTCCCTCCCTTCCTTCCTTCCCTTCTTCTCTCCCTCCCTTCCTTCCTCCCTTCCTTCCTCCCTTCCTTCCTTCCTTCCTTCCTTCCTTCCTTCCTTCCTTCTTCTCTCCCTTCTTTCCTCCCTCCCTCCCTTCCTCCTCTCTCCCTTCCTTCCTTCCTTCCTTCCTCCCTTCCTCCCTTCCTCCCTTCCTCCCTTCCTTCCTTCCTTCCTTCCTTCCTTCCTTCTTCCTTTCCTTTCCTTTCCTTTCCTTTCCTTTCCTTTCCTTTCCTTTCCTTTCCTTTCCTTTCCTTTCTTTCTTTCTTTCTTCTTTCTTTCTTTCTTTCTTTCCTTTCTTTCTTTCCTTCCTTCCTTCCTTCCTTCCTTCCTTCCTTCCTTCCTTCCTAGTGTTTATTTATTTATTTTGAGAGACAGAGCATGTTTTTGTGAGAGCAGAGGAGGGGTAGAGAGAGAGGAGAGAGAGAATCCCAGACAGGCTCCTCTGTGCTGTCAGCTCAGAACCCGATGCAGGGCTCAATCTCATGAACCACGAGATGATGACCTGAGTCGAAGTCAAGGGTCTGATGCTTAACCGACTGAGCCTCCCAGGCACCCCTCAAGCCGGGTTTTCTGACACAGCCCTGTGCTGCCCGCATCTAGCACAGCTGCATGCCTGACACGGTGCTCAGACCGAGAGCACTCCCATGTGTCATCTCATTTAATTCCTACAAACAGCCCTGGGGGGTTTGGTATTATTAGCCCCATTAGCCTCATTTTACAGATGAGGAAACTGAGGTTCAGCAGTCCCCACAGACTTGCCCAGTAAATGGCCAGGCTGGCCAGGTCTTGAACTCTGACCCTCAGTGGTCTTGCCAGCTGGGTCATGGGTTGGAAGAGTTCTGCGCCCCCTCCCTGGTGACCATGTGCACGGCTGGCACAGGGCAGGGTGGTTCAGCTGACTGAGCCACAGGGCAGGCTGTGTCCCAGAGAGCCTCCACCCAGGGGACAGGTGGCCCCATGGCTCAGCAGCTTTGACGTTCACTTAGTGCACCCCAGGGAAGCCCCAGATGCTCAGCTGTCCTGCGCCTTTGAAGTCCACGCCAAGCAGCTCTGGGCAGGAGCCCTCAGTGCTGGCCAGCGAGGGGAGACAGCCTGGCGGTGGGGGAGAGGAGGGGCAGCCAAGGCTGGGGCGGGTGGGGCCGAGAGCCCCATGCAGCTTAACGTGACTTGAGCTTGGCCGATTCCCTGAACACTTGCCCGAGACCTGGGGGCTTATAATTCTGGACCTTGCTACTGTCAGCTTGTAACCTCAGCGAGTCATTTCATCTCCCTGGGGCTCAGTTTCCCCTTTAGTAGCCTGACAGGGTAAGGCCACTCACAGCCTCTTCTCCCTGTTAGATGGGCACACGAACCAGGTTGCTGAGAGATCTGAGCAAGAAATGCTAGTTCCGCCTTATTTCCTGTTTCTCCAAAGATGTGAACCTTAAGGCCACATGGTTCTTTGAACAGCCCAGACACCACGTGTAGGCCAGAACACCAGTCTTTGGGAATGAATTAATTTCTTGGAGCAGAATGGTAACCCACCCTGTAAATGCAGTTTTATGAGTTGGAGATCTTTGGGGAGTAAGCTGGGAGAGGGTGGGTGGAGGTTTTTCTGGTTGGAACAGCACACAGCAGAGAGCAGATCCTCTCTGAATCCTGGGGTGGCATTGGGGCACAGGGCCTGCCCTCAGGAAGCTCTGAGACTCACAGGACAGAGGGACTTGAGCAGATAACAAATGTGGGCTCAGCTTCAGGATCCTTGTCTCTAGCAGGCACATTCTACCCTCTTCTCCATCCTTAGAAGCTTTCGCTGCAAATGTGGGTGGTCTGGCTACACTGCTCACCTCCTGCCTCAGGACAAGGGGGTTCTGCCCCACCAACCACGGTGAGCAGGGTGGTGGTGGTCCCTCCCACTCATCGTTGCCCTGGGGACAGCGGTTGAAAAGAGGAAAGAGAGTCTTGATTGACAGCTGTTAGCACTTCATATCCCCACACATCTGTGCTCACCCCACATCACCTGATGGATGCCAGGATATCTGTTGACCCAAATGTTTTGTGCACGTTCAACAAAATCATGTGACGGTACACAGTGTGGGGTTAGAAGACCTGAGAGTGAGCTGTTCTCTGTCATATGCCCACCAGGCCCCTCAGGCTCTTGTCCTCTGCAAAACACAGATGCCCCAGCAGCAATTTCAAGCATCCAGTGAGATGGTGGAGGGCGAGGCACTGGAAAATGTTCCGTACGGTGTGGGGAGCTGCGATAATAGGGGCATCATGCTCAGACCCCCTGACTCCCCAGAAGGGTTTTTTTTTGTGTGTGTCTGGATCATTGCTGGCACACTCCTATCTTACATCTTTGTTTCCTGGTGTGGACACACTGTTGGGTCTTGCTCTTCTTAAGAGGCCTTTTCCTTTTTTTTTTTTTTTTTTAATGTTTATTTTTGAGAGAGAGAGAGAGAGAGAGCAAGAGCAGGGGAGGCGCAGAGAATGAGAGAGACACAAAATCCAAAGCAGGGTTCCAGGCTCTGAGCCATCAGCACAGAGCCCAATGTGGGAGCTCGAACCCATGAGCCGAGAGATTATGACCTGAGCCGAAGTCAGATGCTTAACCATCTAAGCCACCAAGGCGCCCCAAGGGGCCTTTTCTTCTAATGTGGCATCTTCTGAACCTCAGTGTGTGCAGGAGAGGTCTCACCAAAACATGTGCAATTGGTGAAAAGCTACTGTGTGCTTATAGGTGAAGGTGGAAACTGGCAAGGGCTGAGAGTCCCCAGCACGTGGCTGTCCTGAGCAGGGCTGGGCTCCTGTTTAGCTGTCTATGTGGTGGCCATGTGGTCCCTTGTGGCCTGGTTCTATTTGCACCTGCTGGCCCTGGGGCCAGCACGCTTATCGTGCAGCTAATTGTCAGCCTGTGTACCACCCTTGACTTCTGATTTGGACGCCTAGATTTAGAGCATGCGAGGCCACACTGCTTTGGGCCCAGCTGGACTTCCATTTGCCGAATTGATTATTACGTTAGTTTTTTGACACCAAAGCTCTTTTAACACCACTGTTTTTCCAAACCTTGCCACGTCTTCTTACCAGATCATCCTCTTACCAGTTGAGTGATCTGGGTCCAGGGACAGGTGGCAGAGGCAGGTGATCTGCCCATCAGATTTAAGGGGATTGAGGACTGAGGTCCTCAACAGGGTGGTCTGGCTCCTCTTGACTTATTCCGGAAGGCCAGCCAGGACTGCCCTGTGCCTCCTTGAACATCAGCTCTGCTGTCTGGCCTGTGCTCCACCCTCCTGCTGCCTGGGATCACAGTAAGAAGGCAGACAACTGGTAATTTCCACTCATTTGTGCTTCTGCCTCTATTAAAAATTCCCCCTGTTCTTTTTTTTAAGTTTACTTATTTAGTTTGAGAGAGAGGGCGTGTGTGCAAGTGGGCTAGGAGTAGAGATAGAATCCCAAGCAGGCTCTGCACTGTCAGCACAGAGCCTGACATGGGGCTCAAACCCACAAACCAGTGAGATCATGACCTGAGCGGAAATCAGGAGTCAGCCTAACTGATGGAGCCACCCAGGTGCCTCCAAAACTCCTCATGTTCTGAGAGTTAATCCATGGTGGTGTGTCTATGAACAATCCTGTTTGGGTATGTGTCCCATGGACACAGTATCTTTGATTTTTAGGAGAAAGAGGGAAATGCAGTGGGCAGGTTGTTGGTAAGATACCAGATGAATGTTCCCTGAGACTCCTGACGCACAGAGTACAGTGGTATGTAAATGCTGGCTCAGGCTTTCAGATGGGGTTTGTTTTGTGACAGTCTCACTGAGATATCATTCACTCACTATACAGTTCACCCATTTCTGTTTTTTTTTTTTAATGTTTATTCATTTTTGAGAGGGGTAGGGTAAGGGCAGAGAGAGAGGGAGACACATAATCAGAAACAGGCTCCAGGCTTTGAGCTGTCAGCACAGAGCCTGACACAGGGCTTGAACTCACAAATGCTGAGATCATGACCTAAACTGAAGTCAGACGCTCAATTGACTGAGCCACTCAGGCACCCCTAAAGATTCTATTTTTAAGTAATCTTGACACCCAACATGGGGCTTGAACTGACAACCCTGAGATCAAGAGTCACATGATTTGCCAACTGAACCAGCCAGGCACTCCCCTCTGTCTATTTTTTAATTGATCTGTTTGTGTTTTTATTGTTGAGTTGTGAAAGTTCTTTATATACTCTGGATACACATCAGCGCATTGCCTTTTCTCTTTCTTGATGGTATCTATTAAAGTGCAAAAGTTATGTGTGTTTTTTTTTTTTTTAATTTTGATGAAATCCAGTATAACCATTCTTTCCTGCTTTGGTTGCTTGTTTTTGGTGTCCTGTCTAAAAACATTGGCTAATCAAGGATCACAAAGATCTATACCTGTTTTCTTCTATGGTTTTTATAGTTTTGGCTCTTATATTTAGCCTTTGATCCATTTTGAGTTAATTTTTTGGATATGGTGTGAGGTAGGGGTCCAAACTCATTCTTTTGTATATGGATATCCAATTGTCCCAGACACTTTTGTTGAAAAGACTGTTCTCCCCCCCCCCCCCATTTAATTGTCTTGGCATTCTTGTCAGAACAATAGCTTTTAGGAACCTTCCTGAGGATAGGACAGCAGCCACCATGACGTGGCCCACAGGTAGCCTGGGGTGCACGTAGCATTGAGAGACCTTGCAGGGCCTTCTGTTGAGTTGTCTCTGCTTTACAAAGCCCTGTGCACTTTGGGGTGCATTTGGGAAATAGGGTGGGTATCTGGGCTGGAAGACCCTTGGGAGGACAGCTAGTTAGAATGGATGGTATCAACTCTTCCTTTTCATGGGTATACCTTTGTGCCTAAGAAGGAAATGTCCCTGGCCAGGGAAGGCTGCACCGTGCTTGAAGGGCACCACGGGTCACCTACTGCAGAGTGGCATGCCTCTCTGCTCCTCATTGACCTACTCAAACTAGTTGTAGCTAAAATGACTGTACGTACCACCATTTTGGGACAGTCCCAATTTATGCATATGTCTTCAAATACCTTCGTTTGGGTGATAAATTATGGAGTCACCTGTTCATAGAGCAAGGACTGGGATGAGAATGTCTGCGGATCTCCCAAATGTGTCCTTGGAGTCCAAGGCCACCCTTTGCCCTGAACTTGCACTTCAAAGTTAAAGCCTCAGCAAATGCTGCCTGGATCCCACAAAGCCACCATGGGCACAGCTGTTGGCAGGCCTTGCAGCCTCCTTGGGCTCCTATGGCCAAGAAGCCTTCTGTGGGAGCCTGTGAGATTAGCCCAGATGGAGTACTTACCGGTGTCCTGGCCTGGGCAGCCTCATTCTACTTCAGCCTCTGCCCATGCCAGCTCTGTGTGCCCATTCCAAAGCCTCAAGAAGCTCATGATATGCAGCTCCTTGCCACTAAACACCTCTGGGGTCACCTGGGGTGGCTCAGTCAGTTAAGCATCTGACTTTTGATTTTGGCTCAGGTCATGATCTCACAGTTTGTGAGTTTGAGCCCTACCTGGGGCTCTGTCTGCACTGTTAGCACAGAGCCTGCTTTGGATTCTCTCTCTCCCTCTCTCTCTCTCTCTCTCTGCCCCTCCACTGCTTTCTCTCTCTCTCTCTCTCTCTCTCTCTCTCTCTCTCTCTCTCTCAAAAAATAAACTTAAAAAAAAAAAACACCTTTGGAGGGACCATTCCAAAAAGGAGGGGAAAGGCACTTCCACACAGGAGGGAATAGTGAGTTTCTGTTTTGTTCCACGAAGCCAACTCTTATTTTCATTTAGTTTTTTAAATGTATTTTTTAATTAAAAAAAATTTTTTAAGTTTATTTATTCATTCTGAGAGAGAGAGAGAGAGAGACAGAGAGACAGAGAGAGCATGAGCAACGGGGGGAGGGGCAGAGAGAGAGGGAGAGAGAATCCCAAGCAAACTCTGCACTGTCAGTGCAAAGCCCAATGTGGGGCTCAAACTCACGAACCATGAGACCATGACCTGAGACAAAGTCAGACACTTAACCGACTAAGCCACTCAGGCACCCCTTATTCTTTATTTTTTTAAAGTAATCCCTACACCCAACATGGGGCTTAAATTCACAATCCTGAGATCAAGAATCACGTGCTGCACCAACTGAGCCAACCAGGTGCTCCCTTGGTGTATTTTTTAAGTTAAGATATAATTGACATATAGCATAATGTGAATTGCAGGTGTACAACATAATGATTTGGTATATATTGCAAAATGATTGCCACATAAGTCTAGTTAACATCCATCACCACGCAGAGTTACAAAAAAATCTTTTTCTTCTTATAAGAACTTTTGAGAGATAGAGAGAGCACACACGAGTGGGGGAGGGGTAGAAGAAAAGAGAGAGAGAGGGAGAGAGATCCGACAAACTGTGAGATCATGACCTGAGCTGAAATCCAGAGTTGGACGCTTAACCGACTGAGCCACCCAGGCACCCCATCTTCTCAGGAGAACTTTTAAGATCTCCTCTCTTAGCAGCTTTCAAATATACAATGCAATATTGTAAATTACAATCACCATTACATCCCCAGGACTTATTTATCTTCACTGGAACTTTGTACCTTTGATCCCTTTCACGCATTTCACCCACCCCCCAGAATAGTGTCATAAACACACTTTAACTGATGCAAACCCAGCTATGGCTTGGACAAAAGAACAAACAAACAAAAAAGTCTAGATGGAGTTGCAAAAAAGAGAATTAATGCAAGCAGTGCCAGCAGATGCCCTCTGTGGGGAGGGATGAGAATGTGCAGCCCCCCCAGTAGGCATCAGCTCCTGAGAGCCCTGTGACTGCCTGATCTTCTGAGTGAGGGCTGAAGTTTTCATACAGCTTATCCTCTAAGTGCAAACCAAAGAATCAAGTGACTAAATGCAAATGTTGCCTTATGCTCTAACTGTGTAACTATGACACTGTGGGGAGACTGCAGGAAAATCGTCATGCACGAGGGGAGCAGGAGAGCGCTTCTTGGAGGGGGTGACCCAGAAGCTGTGTTGGGAGGAGTTGGAGGAAGAAGGAGGGAGCTTCCAGGCAGCAGGAGCTCTGTAAAGCAAGTACTAAGGCAGTGCCAGTGGCTGGGGGGGTGGGGAGTGGGGTGGGGGTGGGGGGTGGGGGGGAATAAGGTGAGGCCAGGTTATGCAGGTTTTGATTGTTTTGATAAGGAATGTGAATTTTAGCCTTTGGTTAGGGATTTCCAAATCAGTCTCCCTGGGACAGGTTCATGAGATGCTCCTGGCACAAAGGGTTCCACCGCTGGGGAGACCTCCCATGCAACTTCTCCTCCCCAAATCTCCACCTTGGATACTTGCAAAACGTATTATCATACTAAGGGCCCTGAGAGGTCCTGCAGCAAACACCTTTTTGGCTAATTACTTAGGGTTTCCATTAAACCATCCTGTAGCCTTTCTGTTCCAGGGGAAGCATAACTCAGGCAGTAGCGAACCACTTCAGGTTTCAGTGCAAAGGAGTGACAGGGTTGGATGCCCCTGACATGATGGAGGCAGGGAGTCTGCAAGGTGGCTGGTCAATGGCTAAGTCAGGACTTAGTAGCTCCAGGACGTCTGGGAAGGACCCAGCAAAATCACTAGATGGGGAAGGAATTGACCACAGAAAGCAGGAGACACAAGTAAGACAACAGGCTGCCTCAGGGCTCTGCTGATATGCTGCATCCCAGAGCCTCCCTCCTCTCCATGCTGTCAGTGGTCATGATCCCCTGGGATGTTCTGAGTCCCGGAAAGGAGTAGTTGAGAAGGGCTTCTTCCTGCCAGCATGTGTTTACCTTCGGTAAGTGCAGGTCCTGTGTTCCCTTGAAGGCTCCAGATGACACCGGCTTCCCACAGAGCACATCTTGCTTTTCATTACCTTTCAAGAAGAGGGAAAACAGATTAAAGCCAATACACCACCAGACTACCCCGGCCCCTAAATTCTTAAACAGAGTGGAGGACTGGATCTCCCATGAGATCATCAACACTAACACTAAAAACACTTTTTTTTTAAGTTTATTTATTTATTTTGAGAGAGACAGTGTGACCAGGGGAGGGGCAGAGAGAGGGAGAGAGAAAGAGAATCCCAAGCAGGCTCCGCACTATCAGCACAGAGCTCGATGCAGCACTTGAACTCACGAGACGTGAGATCATGACCTGAACTGAAACCAAGAGTTGGGCACTTAACCGACTGAGCCACTCAGGCACCACAAGACTTCTTGCATCCTAATCAGACCTGCTTGCTGGCAGAAGGCTTACATTTCAGGAGTCTGTCTCTCAATAATTATCTGTAAAGCACATGAGACTCCTCCGAGGGCAGAGAACTGCGTTTTCAGGTGTAACTTACAGACACTTGTCACAGGCGGCCTCACAGGAAAACCATACAGAAAATGAGTTTGGTGGAAAGGCGCAGAGTACAGGTGCTGGTGTGGGCAGGCCCAGGGGACAGAGGGGCTTTCTGCATTGTTCTGCTTCCGCTGACTGTTTTCTGTCCTCAGTCAGGCAGCTCTTGTCAATGCTGCTGTAGCTGTAAAGTCTCCCAAGAAGACCTTGCAGGCAGATGGCTTACAGCTCAGTATTTTCCATCCTGTTTTCTATAAGGCCACCAGGGCCCCTACAGACCCTCTTCCCTGCCCTGGGTGTGGAAGCCTGGAGAGGGGCACTCAGCTGGGATGCCACGGTCCCACACTGCCAGTGGGGAGAACTCAGACTCACTCCCTCATTCATTCATTCATTCATTCATTCATACACTCATCCTGTGTTTATTGGGTGTGCTGTGTGGCCTGAACTTTGTATTTGTGTTGGGGGTAAAAGATGAACAGGTGTGGGATGCCTGGCTGGCTCAGTTGGTTAAACATCTGACTTCGGCTCAGGTCATGATCTCACGGTCTGTGAGTTCAAGCCCCACGTTGGTCTCTCAGCTCTCAGCACAGAGCCTGCTTCAGATCTTCTGTCTCCCTCTCTCTCTGCCCCTCCCCAGCTTATGCTCTCCGTGTGTGTGTCTGTGTGTGTGTGTCAAAAATAAATGATTTTTTTAAAAAATCTGAACAGTCATGAGCCTCCAGGAGTGCTTGTTCCAGGAAAGGAGGCTGATAAGTAAACCCCAAAATACAGCCCATGTAAAAAGCAGCATGACCGAGAGAGCTGTGTCTATGGCACACTTAGATGCAGCAGTGTCTGATCCCACCCGGAGAGGTCATGGGCAGGAGGCAGAACAGGGCTGATGCCAGAGCGGAGATGTTAGGGGAGAAGTAGGAATGGGGGTGGGCACTTTCGAGCAGGGGGGTGCTCCGGGGGAGGAGCCCGTGTGCAAATGCATGGAAGCCTGACTGAGCACAGTCTTAAGGAGCTGGGAGTGGTTTGGTTTGACCAGAGCTTGACATTTGAAGAGCATGTGGAAGGAGATGAGGCGGAGAGGTAGGGGGTCCCGGGCCCATGGGATGGGAGGCTCAATCGCCACGCTAGAAAGTGTGGCTTTTCTCCAGGTGACTGTTTCTGGTGAGCCATGGAAGGTCCTTGGACAGGGTCATGGGGAGCCAGCAGCCCCAAGATAGATAAAACAAGAAAGAGGGACCTGGGTAACATCAGCTCCAGGGAGGATGAAGAGAAGGAAGAAGGAAGTGGGATGTGGAAGGAGTGAACAGCCAGAGCCCCTGGGCAGAGATGAGCTCCAGAAGTGAAGTCTAGGGGCAAAACCAAGGTCTGCATATGGACATATGCTGCACCCATTTTAATAGTAAAATAATGGAAGCCACCTAAATGTCTGAGGATAAGGGAAGATGGCCAAGTAAATCATAGGGCAGAGTATGGAGCTGTGAAACATTATGGCAAAAGAAGCCTGTGTCACTCACAGCCATATGGAGTGTGGGTCTCACCATCTCGTGAGGACCCCCCGCCCGGGATCAGAGCCACAGCCCCTCCTCCTCTTGGAGCCCACAATTTGCTCTCCAGGTTTCCTGATGGGACAGGGGCGGGAGGTGAAAGGGCCTCTCTGTGCTGCTGACACTTCCCTCCCGTGGTGGGGTGGGTACCCCAGGTCTCAGTGACCTGCGGGGACAGGAAGTTCAGTGAGGAAAACAGGACCCTCTCCCTTTTTGTCAGACCTCATGTCTCTACATATGCCCACACGCCTTCATGTCAACAGGCTGGAAGCAAATGTCCAAAAATGGAAATATTTGTGTTAGGTCGGTGGGATTGTGGGTGGGTCTTGCCCCTAAATTTCCTGAAAATAATATATTGCCTTTTTAATAATAATATTGAAAAAAACCCCACATGCCCACATGCACAAAAAACCCTGGTTATATACAAGTGCAGTTTTCTGTGGCCGGCCACACGAGCTTTCATTCTGCCTGCTGTCGTTAATGCAGCGACAAACTGGTAATCTCTGTATGCCTTGCTTCCTTCTGCTTTGATACAAGATGGCCGGGATACACAGATTTAAATTTTCCAAGAGAGGCGCCTGGGTGGCTCAGTCGGTTAAGTGTCTGACTTTGGCTCAGGTCATGATCTCATGGTTTGTGAGTTCGATCCCCGCATCAGGCTCTGTGCTGACAGCTCAGAGCCTGGAGCCTGCTTCAGCTTCTGTGTTCCTCTCGTTCTCTGCCCCTCCCCCATTCATGTTCTCTCTCTCTCTCTCTCTCTCTCTCAAAAATAAACATTAAAAAGATATTTAAAATTTCAAGAAATGTCATGTTTATTGTGAGTGTAGGGGAAATTGGTAAAATCTTATATGCATTCCATATTAATACAGGTTGAATGAGTTTCTTGAAAACCTTGGCAGGCAGTGTGGGAACTCTGATTCCATGGTCCCGGGTTTATCGGGTTTATCATTGATGCCTTTGAAGGTGGGCATGGCTGAGCCTGGCTCTCGCCTCTGGGGAGTGCCCACTTTGGGTTCACGGTCACTCTGCGAACACTGGTGTAATCAACACCAAACCAAGAAGTTGGGGCAGATCATTTGGAGAGAGCCCACAGGTTGCATATCACCCACCGTGGGCAGTTTCAGAGGAAGAGCACAAGAGAAACTTCCTCACATGAACATTTCCAGAGCGGGGGCACATTGCTCCCAGGAGGGCAGGGAGAATGTGCCCATCTCCCCCCACCCCAACTCAGAAGTGGGCAAGGCTCCTGGAGCCCCAAGAGTCTAGGGCGGGCAGGGCTTACACCCCCTGGGGGGGGTAGGGGGGTGGAGTAAAGGGCCAGGAAACTGAGGCAGCACAAATATTTCCATTTTTGGACATCTGCTTCCAGCCTGTTGACATGAAGGCATGTGGGCATATGTGGACAGATGAGGTCTGATAAAGCATCGGTCTGTTTTCCTCCCTGAACCTCCTGCCCCTCACTGGTCACCAAGTATCCACGCCCCAGGAGAGGGAAGCATCAGCAGTGCAGAGGGGTCCCCCACCTCCCAGCCTTGCCCCCTCAGGAGAAGACCCTGAAAGGAAATGGTGTTTCTGGGTAGGAAGAGCTCCTGGAGATGGGGAGACCCTCACTCCATATGACTATGGGTGCAACAGGTCCCCTGCTGTGAAGGTCTCCAGGAGCCCCCACCCCCAGACCCACCTCCCGTACTTGTTTTCCAGGCTGTGGGCACAAGTCCAGCCACCAATGGGCTGCCCCAGGGGTCTTGCCTGTGTCAGAAGTGCTCAGGCTTCAGGGAGTGTGCTCCCGGATCGGGAGTGGAGGGACCCCAGTAGGCTTGGTTCTAATAGGGGCAGGGAGTGTGGCCCACACACCTCAGGAATGCAAGCATCTCTAGTGGCCTCTTGCTAATATTTTATGAGGCTTTCTGTTAGGGGCTATTTCTCTCTGGGGGGAACTCCATACCCCAGGCTGTGCTGGGAAGTTTGGTACCCAGGTCTAGGCACAGGGCACGCTCTCACTGCACCCCCCTCAGAAGCACCCGCACATCACAGAGGTCCCAACGGCTCCAACATCAGAACACCTGAGAGTGAATCCAGGCCTGCCTCCCACCCACTGAGCCTTGGTTTCCCCTTCTGCAAACCCCGACCTCACAGGGTGGGTATAGAATCAGCTCTGGGGAGGGAAGGGAGTTGAAGGTGCCCAACTGAGGGGCGCCTGGGTGACTTAGTTGGTTAGGTGTCCGACTTTTCGTTCACACAGGTCATGATCTTGTGGTTTGTGAATTTGAGCCCTGTATAGGGCTCTCTGTCGTCAGCACCGAGCCCGCTTTGGATCCTCTGTCCCCCTCTCTCTCTGCCCATTCCCTGCTCATGCCCTCTCTCCCTCTCTTCTCAAAAATAAATAAACATTAGGGGTGCCTGGGTGGCTGAGTCGGTTGAGCATCCGACTTCAGCTCAGGTCATGATTTCCCCGTTTGTGAGTTCGAGCCCACATCAGGCTCTGTACTGACAGCTCAGAGCCTGGAGCCTGGTTTGGATTTCATGTCTACTCTCTCTCTGCCCCTCCCCAGCTTGCACTCTGTCTCTCTCTGTCTCTCAAAAAAATAAATAAACATTAAAAAAATTTTTTTAAATAAACGTTAAAAAAATTTTAATTACGAAAAAAAACAGGGGCCCAGCTGAGGGGTCCCTGTTACGGGCCACCTGTTTCCCTGGCTCGGGGTCACACAGGCCCCTGGGAAGGACTTCACTCAAAGCCGTCCATGTGGCCTCCATAATGCCATGGCCTCAGGGGAGCTCAGGGAGGAGAAACCAGCCTTTGAAAAGCTGTGACCTTGTTTATGACCCGGATGAACATCTCTGGGATTTCCTGAGGCTTCAGTCTCATGTCAAGACCTCGTGAAGCCTGTTTTTTTTTATTTTTTTTTTTTATTTTTTATTTTTTTATTTTTTTTTTAATTTTTTTTTTCAACGTTTATTTATTTTTGGGACAGAGAGAGACAGAGCATGAACGGGGGAGGGGCAGAGAGAGAGGGAGACACAGAATCGGAAACAGGCTCCAGGCTCCGAGCCATCAGCCCAGAGCCTGACGCGGGGCTCGAACTCACGGACCGCGAGATCGTGACCTGGCTGAAGTCGGACGCTTAACCGACTGTGCCACCCAGGCGCCCCTTGTGAAGCCTGTTTTATGAGAAAACAGGCAGTCCAGGTAGAGGCAGTGAGGGGGGCTGTGCCAAGCTGCCTGGCTAACTATAGATTTACAGTCACCAGCTTGGTGTGTTTTCGGTGACTGGGTCAACACCTCTTTTGACACCTGTTATTTCTTTTTTTTGTTGTTTTAAATTTTTTTAAATTTTCTTTTATTTAGAGGAGACAGAGAGAGAGCACGAGCAGGGGAGGGAAAGAGAGAGAGACAGAGAGAATTCCAAGCAGGCTCTGTCCTGACGGCGTGGAGCCCCATGCAGGCAGGGCTTGAATTCATGAACCGTGAGATCATGACCTGAACCAAAACCAAGAATCGGATGCTTAATCAACTGAGCCACCCAGGCATCCCTGACATGTCATTTCTTAAACATGCCTCCTCAGTCAGCCTTATTTCACAATCACTGCCCTTTCAAGATGAGCAGCCTCTCTTGAGAGGGAAGATGTGCCCGGGGACACCGTAAAGTCTGTGATTCGGTAGCACTTAGTACAGTCACAGTGTTGTGCAACCATCACCAACAACTAGTTCCAGAACCTTGTCATTGCCCTAAAGGGAAATCCAGCACCCTTTTGCGGTAACTCCCCCTTCCCCCCTCCCCCAGCCCCTGACAACCACTAATCTGCTTTCCATCCCTGTGGCTTTATGTATTCTGGACGTTTTGTACAAATGGACCCATCCAGGATGTGACCGTTTGTGTCTGTCTCCTTTCACTCGGCATAATGTCGTGGAGGTTCATCCATGTTGTAGCAGAGAACCAGCACATTATTCCTTTTTATGGCTCAGTAATATGGACAGACAACATTTTGTTTATCCATTCATCTGTCAAGGGACCTTTGTGGCTGTTGTGAATAGCGCCCTCAGTGAACACTCATCTGCAAGGTTTTGTTCTTGGCTTATTTTCTTTTTAAGTTTTATTTGTTTAAGTAATCGCTACACCCCACACGGGGCTCGAACTCAGGACCCGAAGATCAAGAGTCTCATGTTCTTCCGACTGAGCCAGCCAGGCTCCCCATGTTCTTGGCTTATTTTTTAAATAATATGTTTAGTGAGCATTCAGTGGGTTACTCAGATTGTCTCATTTTTCGCTCAGGGAACCCTATGAGATAGGTCCTGTAATGACCTCCATTGTACAGACAGGAAAACTGAGGCACAAAGGAATTAAGTTGCCCAAGGTCACATGACTGATGCGTGGAGCCCAGGTTCTTACCACAGTCAATACAGAAATGAGGTTGGTCCTGATGTCTCCTACCATCGAGGCCTTTTACTCACGGCCGCCGATATGTAAATAGATGGCATATTGCCTCTAAGTCACACTAATGGCACCTGAGCCTGGGAGCCATCATCCCACCCAACCTCAGCCTCCGCCCTGAAGAGCATCAGGGGGCTGTTGAGGATCCCACCAGATCCTTCCTCGAGAAATCAGCAGAGGGTTCGGTGGCCTACCACCCTCACCCAGGCTTTAAGGAGAAAAGCAATGTTCTGCCTCCAGGTGAGGGTCCAGGTTTCCACACAAAGTCCTGGGGCACATGGGACAGCTAACTGGGGACTTGTGTCATCCCCGTCCACCTGCCTAGGAAACCATGGGACAGTCTTCTGGGGCTGACAGAGTCCCTGGAGGTTGAGGTAGCCAACAGCCCAGGCAGAGTCTTGGGCCTGAAGAGTTGGAAGGGGAATGGCCAGGCTGAGGAAAAAGCTGGCCTCGAGCCCTCCCTCTGCGGGACCTTGTCCTGTGTTTCCTGACACAGGTGGGGTCAGAGCAGGGCTCTTGTTTGAAGTCTGACCCAGGTGGGGCAGGAGCAAGGCAGGACTGGAGTGAAGCGTTCAGCTTAGAGCAGTGGTTCTCAAAGTGTGGTCCCCACACCAGCAGCAGCAGCTCCTGGGAAGTCTCCAGAAATTAGAAATGCATATTTTTGAGGTCCACCCAGACCTAACTGGGGGGAAGGTTGAGGGGGCAGCACTCTGTGTGTTAACAGGTCTGCCAGGTAATTCGGATGCATGTCAAGTTTGAGAACCACTCAAACTTAATGGAGACCCTCCCGTCTCCTGTCTGTCTTTCAGGAGCGGGCCAGAGGCTGAAGCCAGCCGTCTGGTGAGGACTCTCGCCGCCCAGGTCTGCCCTCGTGTGTACCCGCTTTCCTCCTTGCCCGCTTCCCTCCGCACCCGCCCTTGCAGTCCCTGGTTGCCAGCTGGATTCACTTTTCTTCCAGGCTGCCCTGAATCACAACTGACATTCAGCATTACGACTTTTCCCCTCAGGGGCCTCTTGCCTGAGAGGCCTGGGAGGAGGTGGGGAACTGGAGCCGAGCCCAGCGGTAGAGACAGTTCCCAGCCCCCGTGGCCACACTGGGCTTCTCTGTCTGTAGTCCTGGGTCAGGGCTCTCTTTTCCTTAACACTCCTCTCTGGGGTTCAAGGCCTCATTTCTCACTTCCTGGGAGTGAAGAGGGCTTAGAATTTACTGATACCTTGTGGGGAGCACAGCACCCATTAGGCTCAGTGGGACCCCAGGATGCATCCAGCTGGCCCAGCCACTCCCCCCAAACTTTATCGCTGGGCTGGGCCACCAGTGGAGTATCCATGCACCGCCCTCCCCAGGCCCCATCCTCCTCTGGGTCATATGCCCCTGGTCCCCCATTAGTCCCCTTCACTTGAGGAGGAAGAAGGAGTAGCCGGGTCTCTAGCTTTAACCTCTTTCCACTGTTATGGCATAAACTCTAGACTTGCATGAGGTTTCAAAAGAACTGATTTTGAAACAAACAAAAAACCCTAGAAGTTGACTTTTTTTTTTTTTGCTTTTCATTCCCACCCTAAAAACCCAACTTCCCCTCTAGGCCATGTGGGTGCCTCTGATCAGGAGCCAGGGTGCTTGCTGGCCCCAAACATCTTGAATTGTGGCTCTGCCCATGCCCGCTGTGTGGCCTTGGGCAGACAAGCCAGCCTCTCTGGGCCTCAGCCTCCCAGCTTAGAAAGCTCAGCCCCACAGGCACTGTGCTGAAACCAGCTTCTTCAGGAAGACTCCAGGGTCATGTGGCGCCCCAAAATAGGCGTCTCTGCATGGTCAGACTCAGGAGAGACTCGGGGTCAGGACTGCATTATCCTTGGGAAGCCCCTGGATTCCCCACAGGAGAGGGAACATGCCAGTTCGATCAAAGAAATCCAGGCCTACACATCCTTTGGTTAGTGCCAGGTTCAGAGAAACATAATACCCATGACCACTGTGCTTACTGGACCATGCAAGGGACTTTCTGGGTAATTATTAATCAGGCACCCCTTTCACTTACCCCTTTAGAGTTTTGTTTTTTTTTTTTTAATTTTAACACTTATTCATTTTTGAGAGACAGAAAGACAGAGTGTGAGTGGGGAGGGGAAGAGAGAGAGGGAGACACAGAATCTGAAGCAGACTCCAGGCTCCGAGCTGTCAGCGCAGAGCCCGGCACGGGGCTCGAACCCACAGACCTGGAGATCATGACCCGAACTGAAGTCAGACGCTTAACCGACTGAGCCACCCAGGCACCCGCCTCTTTAGGTTTTAATCCGCCGTCTTCACTGTGCCTGTCTAGGCAGCCAGGAGAGCCTACTGTGTGCCCTTCAGCCTTCCCGGCGGAGGGTGGAGAAGAGGTGAGCTGGTAGCCCCCACTGTGGCTCGTGAAGCCTCCACACTCCCCTAAGTGCTCAGCAGAGCTGGCTGCCAGCCTACTGTCCTCCCCTTCAAGCTGAAAGGGCTCCATAAAAGCCACTTGAGATGGGTCCAGTTGATGGGTAAGGGCTGGGAGGGGTCAGAGCCTGGGGCCACTTCAGTGACTGTGGGCCAGGGAGGTTGGAGCCTCTGATTTTTTTCAAGCAAGGAATCACGACTGTAAGGTAACATAGCAGTCACACCTTAGAGCCAGCCTCGCTGGATGTGCTCTACCCTGCCTCTCCCCCTAACAGCTGCCCCAGCCTCCCCCTGATACTAGCCTCTCCCCCCTCCCCTGCCCTCGGCCCTGGAAGGGTCTCCCCTGCCTCAGGCACTTATTTGTACTTAGCAGGACATTTGGGGACAGGTGGGGTCCACACCTCTGCATGTGCAGCCTTGAGTCCTGTCCTGGTGATTCCTCCCTCTTACAGGGGCTCATCCCCCGACTTGCTGAAGACCTAGACCTGTGTGCTGTTCCCCACCCCCACCCCACCCCATGTCCAAGGCTGGCACCCTCCCCAGCATTTCCTTTAAGGCCTGACTCAAATGTCACTTTCCATTCACTCCTGGTTTTCAAACTGCTGGAAAAAAATGTTTCCATGTAAAAAAAAAATTTTTTTTTAATATGTTACATTAAAAATAATGAATAATGAATGAAATCAACTGCAATTGCAAAATCAAAACTTGGAACTTAGGATTAGATGCTGTGGGTGGCAATGTCGTTTCCCCTTTTGGAGAAAAGAAAGAAAATAAGAAGGAAACGCAAAAGCAAACAGAAAAGAGAAAGCCATACAAAAATAGTACAAGCCCTGGAAACCCAAGAATGCTACGTTTTTATGCAGCTACACAAGAGTATCCGCTCCCCACTGCTGGGTCACACATTGGTACTCGGGCTGTGCTCCCCTCAGCAAAGTCACCTGTGACCTAGGATCACAGTCCCATCTATGGGGTGTGGTCTTCAACTGCTCTGACTCTGGCTAATGTATGACCTGTCCACTTTTCCCTGCTCTCAAACGTCCTTGCCATGTTTCCTCAGTGGCATCAGAAAGGCTTTGGCCAAAAAAACCCACCCCAAATATGGAATTTTCTATCCCCTAAAGAGTGGTATGCATGTATAGTTCATTAAGATTCACAAAACACCTTCACATCAATGGTATTATTTGTGGGGTTGTGTGTGAGGCAATGTGGGGTCAGGAACAGCCCTTGTGGACCAGTCTGTAGAACAGGATTCCAGTTCCAACCTGAGGCTGGCAGCAGCGGGGGGGGGGGGGGGGGGGGGATGCTCCCTGAGCTTCAGTTTCCCCGTCTGTAAAATAAACAGGTTGGACGTGATGGGTGGTTTCTTTTTCCTTGTTTTGTTTGTATTCTTGTTTTTGTTTTTTGTTTTTTTTTTTTAATGTTCGTTTATTTATTTTGAGAGAGAAAGAGCAGGGGAGAGGCAAAGAGAATCCCAGGCAGGCTCTGTTCTGGCAGCACAGAGTCCAAGTTGGGGCTTGAACTCATGAACCATGGGATCATGACTTGAGCCAAAATCAAGAGTCAGACGCTTAGCCAACTGAGCTACCCAGGGGCCCCTATTTTTTTGTTTTTATAGGTTTGTCTCTTTTTTCTCTATTAATTATGGGAGTCATACATGATCTCTTGCTTACTGTCTCAGACTGTTCGAGCTGTTATAACAGAATACTGTAGCCTGGGTGGCTTACAAAGGACAGACATCTGTTCCTCACAGTTCCCAAGGCTGGAAGGCCAAGACCAAGGCGCCAGCAGATTGGGTGTCTGGTGGGGCCACCGCTTCCTGGTTCATAGATGGCCTTCTCTCTGTGTCTTCACGTGGAGGAAGGAGCAAGGGAGTTCTGGGGTCTCCTTTATCAGGGCACTAATCCCACCATGAGGGCCCCACCCTTGTGACCTAATCACTTCTCAAAGGCCCATCACATTGAGTGTCAAGATTTCAAAGTATGGGGGTGTCTGGGTGGCTCAGTCATTTAAGTGTCCAGCTCTTGATTTCAGCTCAGGTCATGATCTCACAGTTGGTGAGACTGAGCCCCGCTTCAGACTCTGTGCTTACAGTGCAGAACCTGCGTCGTATTCTCTCTTTCTCTCTCTCTCTCTCCCTCTCCCTCTCTCTTCCTCTCTCCCTCTCTCTCCCTCTCTCTGCCCTGTTCCCCCTGTACATGCACACTTGCTCTCTCTCTCAAAATAAAAATAAATAAACTTTAAAAAAAGATTTCAAACTATGAAACTGGAAGGAACATAAAGATACAGTCTGTAGCACTTATTAGAAAAATAAAAACATAAGCAATACAAAAGTATATAGAATAAAATGTCAACGTCCACCTTTCTCCCTACAGGATCTTTCTCACCAGGGGTCTCTCACTATTACCAGATTCCTGTGGCTCCATCCGGGCTTTTCTCTATACATTTATATACACATAGGTGAGCACAGGCAGAGAATTTTGTTTTATTTTGACTTTTTTTTTTTTTTTTTTACATTTCTAATACCATTGCCTACAATAGCATCTGACTCATCAGATACTTTGCAAATTTTTGTTGCATGGCTAAATTAGCACGTTTTTTTTTTGTTGTTGTTTTTTTTTCAACTGAACGCTATGTCTTGGAGATCTTGCTGTGTTTTCTGACTGCCTCAGAGAGGTGCAATAATTGAATCCCACTTTCCCTGCTACAGGTCACCATATATTCTCCAGTTCCTTGGGGTTTGGCATGTGCAGAATTCAAAATTGCTCCATTTTAGAAAGGCAATATGCACAAGGCAGCCCCCCGTAACCAGACACGCTAACGGTTCTGCAGGAAAATGTATAAATGAAGCGGGATGCATAAAATCTGTGAACAGCCTCACATCAGGGTGGGCTTGCCTCCAGATGATCCTGCCAGAGGTAGACTCTCTGCTTAGAGCTTTTGGGGTCCAGGATAAGCGCTTTTGGGTTTCAGGCTGTGAGCCTCTGCATACAGGCCCCGCACATCAGACCTGCTGGGCAAAGAGGGCTGAAACATGTCCGCCTGCCACACCTCCCTGCCCTCTGTTCTCTGCCTCTGACCACTGACAGTAGGGGGAGTGTGGGGTGGGGACTGAGGAGGGCAGCCTGACCCCAGAGGCACTCAACCTTTTCTGGGAGCTGTGCCAACCAGTGTGCAACCCGCAACCCGCGAGCCCCCTCTCTGCTCCCCCCGACCCTGTCAGATTTTGCATGCTGGGACTCTCTCCCCATATTCTCCTTTTTCCGGGAGACTTCTCCAATCTCCACGGCTGCCTCTTCCCTCTCGGGTCGTTGTTGGTTACCTGCCTTGCTTTGGAATGTTTTTACCATTTGGACCTTGTTGGATTGACCCAAGACTTTTGCATTATTGTGGGTTTTTCTCACCCCTTCCCTCTTTTCTCTCCCTCTGGTTTGTCATCCCCTGAACCCTTCTGAATGCCAGGTCTGATGGTGGTATTTCCTACTCGATGAGAGACCCACTTGCCAGGGGGTAGGGACAGCAGACTTCAGAGGATCCATGAATACACTGAAATTGGACGAGAGTGGGTGGGCACCGATGCATTTTCTAAGGGCTCTGTGGAATCTGCTAACCCCTTGGAGGGTTAACATTGTGGATGTTAGGTAAAGCCCTTCTCATCTGACCATGCATGCTTCTCCAGTATCTTCTCTGCCCCATCCCAGGGGCCCTTCTTCTGCCACATACATAGGATCCCTCTCTGTCCCCAGACCCATCCTGTCCTCCTCATCAAAGGTACATGCAGTTCCTCCCTATCTGCCTGTCTGCTCTCCCGACATCCCCCAAGGCTGTCACCATGCACAGGATGGAATCTGCCCACAGATGGTGCCCAGGAACTATGCAGACCACCATGGAGATGAGGTGGGGTGGGGAAAGGGGCCCAGGGAAGTGAGGTGCTATGATCACAGGACCAGAGATGGCTGGTGGCCCAGGGTGAAGAAAAGGAGAGTCTAAGACAATGGGATTTCTGGCTTCACTGTCACTTGACATAAGCATGTTTCATTAAACCAATGTCAGGACTGACTGCCCGATGCTTTGGGGCTCATTCTCTGGCAGCTGTGGAGTAACAGTCCTTTGGAGATGGGGGCCAGAATTTTGCCACTTTATTTATTTTTGTTTATTTATTTTGAGAGAGAGAGAGAGAGAGAGAATCCCAAGCCAACTCTGCGCCATCCACACAGAGCCCGACGCGGGGCTCGAACCCACGAATCGTGAAATCATGCCCTGAGCCAAAATCAAGAGCCAGCCGCTTAACCGACTGAGCCACCCAGGCACCCCAGAATTTTGCCGTTTTAAATAACACCACAGGGCCATTTCTTCCTCGCCAGAAGCAAGGAGGAGGGACTCCCTTTGCAAGTCTAGGAAGGAAAGGCATCCCCCGCTTGGGGGAGGCAGTTTGAATCTGACAGATGTGAAACGGCAACCCATGACAGGATACTGTTTACTCAAATTATGTTAATAGTGGCTCTGCTATGCTGATACACGGTCATCCTCCACCGCCCACCGCTGACTCAGACCTCTCCCTGCGAACGCGCCAGCATATCAGCCTCATGCAGCTTCCTTCCAGACCCTGTACAACTGGCTGCAAACTTACCTTCCTGAGCACAGTTTATCCAAATGTGCTTGCCTCGTGGAAGTGGACAGGACATGCCTTCCACACTGCGGAGCAGGGAGAGAGGAAGGAGGTCAGTGGCAACCCCTTTATACAGATAAACATTCAGCCCTGCTATCTACTCTGTGCGTGGCTTCGGGCAGATCCCACAACCCTTCCATGAGGAAAAATAAAGCCTCCTTCTCAGAGATGTTGTGAAGACCAAGTTCTCCACAAATGTTTCTTGAGCCTCCCAATACGAGAGGCTGCATAAATCAACACAACAATAAAAATCCCTGACCTGACCTGACGGAGCTCGCACTTAGCAGGGAGGCGGACAATAAATAAAGGCTATAATAAATAAATTGCATAGTATTTTATAAGATGACAAGCACTACGGAAAAGAGAAAAAGCAGATGAAGGCACTTGGGGGTATGGAATGTGCAGGTGGACGTATTTCATGGGGGACGGGGGAGGTCTGGGAGCCCCACTGGCAAGAGGTGTTTGAGCCAAGGTTTAAAGTAGGAAAGACAGGGAGTCAAGAGGATTCCTGGGGGAGATGGGGTCCAGGAAGAGGAGAAGACCCTTAGGCAAGCGTCTGGAGTGAAATAACCGGCTGGAGAGAAATAACCCGGAGTGGGATGGGGTGGGGGAGGGGCAGGAAGAGAGGCAGTGTCAGACTTGGGCTTTTGTTGTCTGAGCGAGAAGGGACATCATTGTAGGGCTCTGGGAGAAAGACAGAAGTACTAACTTTGGTTCCTAAAGGATCTCCGGGCTGAAGACAGGCTGTAGGGAGCGGGGTGGAAGCTGGGGACACGTAGCTGGGTTGGAAAATCCAGGGGAGGGGGGACAGGAGTGGTGCAGATGATGAGAAAAGGTCGGATTCTGGATGCATTTGGAAGGTGGCGGGATAGTGGGGGTATTTGCTAACAGATCGGCTAAGGGCAGTGAGACACGGAAGCAAGCACTGGGAAGGTCTCCATGCTCTCCTAAGACTAAATGAGGAGCTGTGTGTAAGCATTGAGTGGGCACATAATCAGTGCTGATGATTTGATTTAACTCGTTGCTTTCCCAAACTTGACCGAGGACCTGTTCTGGGCTGGACCCCGTGGTGCCAAGAAACAGATCATAACAGCTAACAGGCTTTCCTTTCTTTTCTTCTTCTTCTTCTTCTTCTTCTTCTTCTTCTTCTTCTTCTTCTTCTTCTTTTTCCCCTGTGGGGGGCAACCAAGTTTTTTAAAAGACAGCTTTATTGAGATATGATTCATATCCCGTATATACAATTTACCCGGTTAAAGTGTACAATTCAGTGGTTTTTAGTGTATTCACACAATTGTGCAACCCTTACCACAGCCAATTTGAGAATATTTCATCACCTCTAAAAGAAACCCCATGATCTTTAGCCAACACCCCCTCACCTCCCACCCCTTCCCCCAGCCTCTGGCAACTGTTACTCTACCCTTTGTCCGTAGAGATTTCTCTGTTCTGGACGTTAACATGAATGGAAACCCTAGCATGTGGCCTTTTGTGACTGGTGTCTTTCGCTGAGCGTAATATTTACAAGTTTCGTCCGTGCTGTAGCAAGAATCAATACTTTATTCCTTCTTATGGCTGAATGATACTCCATTGTATGGATAGACCACATTTCTTTCTCCATTTGTCCACTGACTGACATTTGCCTATAGTTCGAGACTCACGAATAATGCTATCACGAACATGCATCTGCAGATTCTTATGTGGCACTGTTTTTACTTCTTTCACACACAAACCTAGGAGTGGAATTGCTGGGTCACATGGTAACTCTGTATTTCGTGGTTTGGGGACCTGCCAGACTGTTTCCCAGAGTGGCTGGACCATCTTAGGATCCAGCCAGCAGTGGATGCACGTTTCTGATTTCTCCACAAGCCGCCAGCACTTGCTGGGTTGTTTTTTTTTTTTAATGTTTATTTATTTATTTTGAAAGGGGGGGGAGGGGCAGAGAGAGAGTGAGAGAGAGAATCCCAAGCAGATTCCCCACTGTCAGTGCAGAGCCCCATTCGGGGCTCGAACTCATGAACCGTGAGATCATGACCTGAGCTGGAACCAAGAGTCGGCCGCTTAACTGACTGAGCCCCCCAGTGCCCCTCCCGCCAGCACTTGCTGTTATCTGACTTTGTGGTTCTAACCAGCCCATGGGTGTGAGGTGGTAGCCCATTGTGGTTTCAGTTCCCAGGTTTTCAGGGCTTGCTGAGGGCAGACACGGTCAACACTTTCCCGTGCATTCATTCATCCGGTCCTCACAACAGGTCTTCGAGGTAGGTGCCACCCTCCTCCTCACTTTGTAGAGGAGCAAACTGAGGCACGGAGATGTCACAGGCGGCAGAGGTGTGATGCAAACCCAGGCGGTCTAGTTCCTGAGCCCACGATTTTGTTCATGCTCAAAAACCTTACAGGGTGGGAGACACGCCCATGAACCGGAGCTCCGCCGGCCGTGTGTGGAAAGACCGTGGCAACTCAGGGGTGTCAAGGAAGAAGGGGGAGGCAACAGCTGAACTGGGCCCGGAAGGGTGAGGAGGAGCATTGTGTCGAGGGGTCAGGTGGATGGAAGGACACTGCCGGGGTGGAAGAGCATGCCGAGGCTGGGCGGAGCAGAGGTCTGGCTCAGGTGATCCTAATGGAAACAGCCTGCTCTTACCACCTCCTCCGCTAAAGTACTTAACCATTCTGTTATCTGCTTCAGCATGGTAATTTGCAATCGAATATTTCATTTCTGAATAGAAGCCAGTAGGTGCTGAGAATTATGCCCTCCAGGGTCCACTTGATTAAAACCAAGTGAACACGCTATTTGAACACCTCCTGGCACATGGACACGCATATAACCTATGCAAACTCCTCCATACGTACGTTCCACTCACCTCCCACCCCGATGCACTCCCTGGGGTGAGTGTGGGCGAGGAGGAGAGGATTTGCCCCAGCCTGAGCAGTGCGTCAGCCCCCAGCCCTGCCGTGCCCCTGCCCAAGTGTGCATGCTCCTCAGGTGCGCTGGAAGGTTAAGCTGGCTGTTCCTCTTTGACCCCACGTGGTGCTTTTGGCTCTCACTGCCCAACAGGTACAAGGTGAAAGGCATTTGGGGCGACCGTGCCCGCCCACAGGCTTCCTCCAGCTTGGTCTCCCCAGACTCAGCAGGTGGCAGCCATGATGGGAACAGCAGATCTGGTTCTGCTGACCGAGGGCAGAACGGGAGCCTCCGCCTCTGAGAAACCACCTGTCCCCCACGTGCTGGTGGTCTTCCACATCATGCCTTCCTCTTGTCCCCTCAACAACTCTGTCTTATTACTACTGTTGCTGTGCCCATTTTACAGCTGAGGACACCAAGGCTAGGAGAGGCACCAAATCCACCAGGGGCTCAAGGGTATAGAGCCAGCTGGTGGGTAGCAGCCCCAGTGCCCAAACCCACATCAGAGGTTTTGCCGGGGTGGCAGGGGGTGGGGGATGCTGATTCCTTGCTCCCATGTTCTCATCAGTCTTCCTGAGGAATCTGAAACTGTTACTTCTTGCCCCTTTCCATCCCATCTCCCCACCAACCCCCCAGCCCGCCCCCCCCCCAGTATTTTACTCTGGTTTTTGGTCCCCCCTTTTACCCTTCGGCATCATTTGCCCTTCCTCCTTCATTTCCTCTTGGCTGGATATTTCTGTTTAATAAGGCCAGGGCTAACCCCGGCTCCAGAATCCGCAACGAAGCCCTTTGCCTAAAAGCTTTAATGAGAAACAGGCACGAGGAAATGGCTCTCCTGCCAAGCCTATAAATCATGCCAGGGCTCCCAGCCAAGCCAGGTCTGCATTCGGAGCAAGGAACGTTCAGCCGCACTTCTCGGCGAGCCACCCCATCTCCCGGTGCCCCCTGATGCTGGCTAAGGCCCACCCCAGCTCTCATGCCCACCTTTACCCTCCTGAGCTGGCCCCCACCCCCAGATCATTAGCCTCTGCCCTGCCGATCCCTTTACTTCTCAGAGAGGAACAGAAATCCAGGGCTGTGTGTATAATCGCCTGATTTTTAACTCTGGGCCACTAATTCACTTGTTTTAAAAACACTCTGCAGGCCAGACAAAACATGTCTGTGGATCACCTCTGGTCCATGGCTATCCCTGTGCAACCTCTAATCTAAAAAAATGATACTGGGTTTCCTAGTGTAGGGTTGGTCAGGTTTTTTTTTTTTTTTTTTTTTTTTTAAAATTCTTTTCTTTTTTTTTTTTTTTTTTTTTTTTTGTTTATTTTTGAGAGAGAGAGAGAGAGAGAAAGCAATCAGGGGAGATGCAGAGAGAGAGGGAGACAGAGGATCCAAAGCAGGCTCGGCGCTGACAGCAGAGAGCCCAGTGCAGGTCTTGAACTCACAGACTGAGAGATCATGACCTGAGCCAAAGTCGGACGCTTAATCGACTGAGCCACCCAGGTGCCCCTAAAATCCTTCTTAACCAACCTACTAGAACCTTCAGAGCCATAGTTCTTTTTAGAGCCCAAGCTGAATCCGAAGGGTTTAACTCTGGTTGGCGATAGCTAGAAGATTAATGCTTGGAAACATTTCCACCCTCAGATTCACGGTTGTGTGCGATGGAACCCCCTTCTGCAGTGTGCAGTGGGGTGGGGTGGGCGCTGGCTTTGTGTAGAGAGGACCAGTAGGGAGATGGGGGCCCGAAGATGAGAAGACAGAAAGCCCATTTCCAAGTCAGTAGGAAACCTACCATTCAGGAGGGGACCACGGAATCGGGGCTCTCCGTCTCGAGGCACACGGGGTGGGAGAGCTGGGGGCTCACAGGTGCCCCAGTGCCCCAGACTGTCAGCACTGTGCCCCAGAAGGAGGCTTGGGCTCTGGCTGCCCAGTACAGCCTGGCCAGCCAGAGGTCAGATAGCTCAGCTAAGGGGAGTAAGGACTTTGAGCTGGAGCTGGGCCCCTGGACACCCATCGGAGCGATCACCCGTGGGGCAAAACACACTACCTCGCTGCTGGCTTTTTTTTCAGCTGCCCTCCTTGCTGCGGCATCCCTTCAGAGGAAGATATTAGAGGAAACTGGATCAGTTGTGTGAATGTGAGCCTATCATTTTGCCCCTCTTGGCCTGCAAACCAGGGATCCTGACACCTATTGTGGTCTAGGGGCTACTGTCCAGTGACACTGCTTGGACCCATGTAGGATGAAGAAGCACAGATACTTGTGATGGGAGGGTCAGGTTCTGACTTCTCTTTAAAAAAATGTCTTTTAATGTTTATTTGTTTTTGAGAGAGAGACACACACAGAGTGTGAGCAGGGGAGGGGCAGAGAGAGAGGGAGACACAGAATCCGAAGCAGGCTCCAGGCTCTGAGCTGTCAGCACAGAGCCTGATGTAGGGCTCGAACTCACGGACTGTGAGATCATGATCTGAGCTGAAGTTGGCCACTTAACTGACTGAGCCAGCCAGGTGCCCAGGTTCTGACTTTTCTTTAAATCTGCACAGAGCCTTTCCTCTGACACTTTTTTTTTTAAGTACCATTTTATTTTATTTATTTTAATTTATTTTTTTAGAGAGATAGCATGCATGTGCAAGCAGGGGAGAGGAGCAGAGAGAGAAAGAGAGAGAGAGAATCCCAAGCAGGATCCACGCTCAGTGCAGAGCCCAGCGTGGGGCTCTGATCCCACAACCCTGGGACCATGACCAGAGCCAAAATCAAGAGTCAGATGCTCAGGAGCTCCTGGGTGACTCAGTCAGTTAAGCGTCCAACTCTTGGTTTCGGCTCAGGTCATGATCTCACCGCTTGTGGGATCAAGCCCCACATCAGGCTCTGAGCTGACAGCTTAGAACCTGCTTGGGATTCTCTCTCTCTCTCTCTCTCTCTCTCTCTCTCTGCTCCTCCCTGCTCATTCTATCTCTCAAATAAATAAACTTAAAAAAAAAAAAAAAAGAGGCGGGTGCTTAGCCAATTAAGCCACCCAGGTGCCCCTTTCCTCTGACATTTTAAGCACAAGGAGAAAAAATTACACTCAGGTTCTTCAGGTCAGCAGCTTGGTTCTGTACATTTCTGCATCGTGTCTTTTTTAATGTTTACTTTTGAGAGAGAGAGAGAGCACAAACAGGGAAGCGGCAGAGAGAGAGGGAGACATAGAATCTGAAGCAGGCCCCAGGCTCCGAGCTGTCAGCACAGAGCCCGGTGCAGGGCGTGAACCCATGAACTGTGAGATCATGACCTGAGCCGAAGTCGGACGCTGAACCGACTGAGCCACCCAGGCGCCCCTTGTAGCAGGTCTTTTGAGCAGATGTTCCTCCGTACCTTTCGTGGTTCCTGTGGCTCTGGCCATCTCTCCAGGGCAGTGCATTTAAGGGATGTCACTTAGGATCCTGCTTGTGGGGATGCTTTGCATCAGTGTGGTTCTGGGTTGGATGTGCTTCTCCTGAGGTGCTTGCTGGTTTTTATCCTCCATGTGCTGTGAATGGTTTCCATGGTTGCATTTGCATGTCAACTTGACTGTATACATTTGGGACCCACATCTGGAAAGGGCATGGGACCTCATGTCTTGCATCCCAACGGAGTCATTTATTTTTTGCCTCTTGTTTTTGCCCCACGTTTTCATTCTACCCCATTGAACTAAATATGTTCTTGTAATTTGTCTGAAAGCTTTTCTGGACAGTAGAAAAGAAATTGAGATGAGTTTCTCTTCTGATCTGCAATGGGGGTGGCCCTCCCAGTTTCCAGAAGGGCATCACCCTAGCCCAGGGCACTTCCTCCCTAGTGTCCAGTTGCCCAAGAAGTGAAACTGGGGATCAGGGTGTCCACACAAGGATGAAAGGATTGGGGGGAGGGTTTCCTCTCTCCAGAGGCCAGGGTGCCAAAGACGCCTAGACCTGCTATTCTCTTGCCCCTGGACAGGACTTCTCTGCCAAGGCAGTTTCTCTGAACCCTGCCAGGATGGGTTCACATGGCTGGCGCTGTCCCCTTAGTGGATTCAGCCAACCCCCCAAGGTGCAAAGGGTGCCTGACAAACACAGCCCACGTCCTCACCAATGGCTTTGTTGGGAAGGTGGATGCGAGGGGACCTTTTAAACCTTGAAGGTCACAGGCACGTGAGCAGTTCCTCATTTCATCCTCCGGCCCATACCCCTGTACAATCCATGTTACCACTCTGTCTCTCTCAGGTTGCACCGGTCAGGGTCTGCTGCAGCGAGAAGCAGCTTTTTGTGCTGGGGATGCATTTGTCTGCCAGCAGGAATCAGTTAGCAGACAAGGCCACATCAGGGGAAAGGCATGGTTATGGTCTTACAGCCTGGGAACAATGAGAAGTGCTGTGTGTCGAAATAAACAGCCATACTCAGCTTGGAGTGATACCAAATGTACCAGGGTGTCCTGGAGAAAAGTCACTGTGAAGCTCGCAGGTGGCACTGCTCTGGAAGAATATGGCTTCTGGGGGCACCTGGGTGGCTCAGTCAGTGAAGCCACTGACTTCGGCTCAGGTCATGATCTCATGGTACATGAGTTCAAGCCCCGCATCAGGCTCTGTGCCGACAGCTCAGAGCCTGGAGCCTGCTTCGGATTCTGTGTCTCCCTCTCTCTCTCTGCCCTTCCCCTGCTTGCACTCTGGCTCTCTCTCTCAAAAACAAATAAAACATTTTTTTTTAAATTAAAAAAAAATATGCCTTCTGGCAGCCCTGTTTGGTCCTAGTGCTTCCCTGCACAAATCCACAGTAGATCCTCTCTGCCCAGTCCATGGGATTCCCCCTCTTTAACCGGCTGTCTTGGCCATGTGAACTTTATTCCCATGCTTTTCACACATGGAAAGTTCTAGACAAAAATGAGTCGATCCAGGCTTACTTGTTTCCATATCTTGTCTCAGACTGTCCTCTATCTCAGACTTGCCTAAGCTTTTCTCACCCTTAAGGCCCTGTTCGAATACTGCCTCCCTGATAAAACCTTTCCTGGGGCACCTGGGTGGTTCAGTCAGTTAAGTATCTGACTCTTGATTTTGGCTCAGGTCATGATCTCATGGTTTGTGAGTTTGAGCCCAGTTATTGGGCTCTGTGCTGACAGCTCAGAGCCTACTTGGGATTGTCTCCCTCACTCTCTCTCTCTGCCCCTCCCCTGCACGTGCTCGCTCTCTCTCTCTCTCTCTCTCTCTCTCTCTCTGAAAAATAAACTTTAAAAAAACCTTTCCTGATCCCTTATATGCAAAAATGTATGCCCCTGACCCATGAATTTCCGTAGCACATTGTGGCACCTCCCTTAGGGCATTTCTTCTGGTGCATGGCCCCCCACCTGGCCTGACTGAGAGCTCCTCAGGGACAGCACCTGGATCTCGTCCCTCTGTATTCAGTCGAGCTATAGTACTCACCCGGAGGGTAGTGGAGGTACTCCCAGGAAGCCTGGACCAGTGTGCAACTATATTCTTACCTTCTCGTGCCCCAGGACGGTTTCTTCGCTGAGAAGCAAGAAGTCCCCAAAGTGGGAAGAGGGCACATTTGGCTGGTGCACTAGAAAGAAAAGACACAGTCATAGGATGGCATACTACCTTTGTTTGCCAGTAGAATAAGACGAGCCTCCAGGAGCCTGCCTGACCTTGCATTTGAACCCCAACCTCCCTGACACTTCTGGGCTCCCAGCCTATACAGTGGGATCTAATATCCACCTCTGGGTCTCCTCCTCCGTTCAGCCTTGTGGCAAGGCCAGCTGCTCCAGCCCACAGGGAGCCCACCCAGTTTACAGGGGACTCTGCGCTCTATATAAATATGCAGGATACTTGATTTCAGAATACAGCCTGCATCAGAGAAATGGGCATCATTCCCCCTTGTGTGTGAACTCGCTGGGAAGCCAGCTGGTGCTCCCTCCTTGCTGCCGAGGAGAAACGGGGCACACAGAGAGAGGCGACCCGCCCATGGCCGAACGCCCCCGTCAGACGTGGGGCTCCTGTCAGCTTAATTATAGAAAATGCGCCTCAGCGCAGCAGCCCACATCTGGACATCATCACACAACTTGGAGTGAATGCCATCGGTCCTTTCAAGCAGATCGAGATAGCGCTGATTTATATTCCAGCAATACCGTCAGAGAATAATTTGGCCATAGAAAACATCTTGACCTGACCACAACTGAATTTTGTCTGATAGCACATGGACTGCTTAACGTTCAGACCAAAAACCATTCAGAGAGGGGTCTGAGATGCCTACCGTACGATACTCAGTTTCGACAAACACTTATCAGGTGCCCACCCCAAAACAAGTCACTGAGGCTGTGGAGGAGGCCAGGACCCCCCACTCCCTGGGGGAAGGAGGGACTCAGAAGAGCCTTTCTGGATGGAATGACATCTGCTCCGCGTCTACATGGTTAGACATGACATTGACAAGCACCCAAAGGCAAGCAGGAGGGAATGGCTTCCCAGAAGGTTGAGCAAGCTCCATGTGGCTGTGTCATGGGTCCAGAGCTGGGCACTGTGGACCCATCTAGCAGCTTCTAGGTGAAGCCAGAGTGGGTTGGGGATCTGACAGAGAGACACGGGAGCTTGTTCTAGGACAGTGACGGGTGTTTGAAGACGGACGGAGGAAAGTGCTCTCTGAGGGGCAGGGTGGGAAATGGTCTGGAGGATGGGGGGGGGGGGTCCTGTGCAGAAGAGACTGTAAAGGAAAGTGCAGGAAGAAGACAGGGGCACATTGGGATCAGCTCAGGAGATGGCAGGAGGGGTAGAAGAGATTTGGGAAAGTGGACCCCAGCAGCCAGGTGGGGCTGAATGAACAGGGGCTCAGAGTAAAGGTGACTAACAGCCTGGAGGACAGAGGATGTGATGCCCCGCTGTGGGACGTGGGAGGAACCCCAGCCGCAGGCAGGGACAGCGAGCAGAGTCTGCAGACGGCACAGCTCGTGGGCCACCTGCCGGGCCCGGCTGAGGCTGGAAAAAGAGGAATCAGCCCCAGCCCTGCTGCACGGACCCACAGGCTGGTAGGGGAGACAGAGCTTTAACAGATGGGATACCTGCTCTCACGAAGGGTCAGACCAAGCAGGGAGGCCTCATGGCAGCAGATAGTGTCTGTCACCAAGAGGATCCTATCACGGGCTGTAGGTAGTGACCCAGCTAGTGAGAGCATGAGTGGCGTTTGAACCCCGTGCATGTGCCTCCAAAGCCCTCACTGCCCTGATTGTCCTTCCTGCCTCACTCGACCCCTCCAGAGAGGACCCAGGTTCTACCCTGGATGACCCCCAGTGTGGCAGGGAGACAGTAAGGGAAGAAGCAGATCCCAGAGGAGCCTGGCTTGTCGGGGCCCCCATGTGGGGTCAGGGAGGGCTTTTTTGTGGGGGAGGGGGTGTGTGAAAGGTGATGACCCAGCCAGGCTTGTCGGGGAGTGGCTTTCCAAGGGGGAGAATGGGAGACACAGGAGGCTTCGGGCAGGGGGAGGGAAGCTCCTGGTCACATCCCGCACGTGTGAGAGTGGCAGGGAGGAGGCGGAGGGGGCCAGTTGGGAATGAAGCCAGGGATCGGAGAGCCTGGGGCTTTCACAAAGGCCTCGGTGGCCCCAGGGTGCCCCCACCCTGCACATCAAAGCACAGCCTCACTCTCCCACACTGTCTGCCCGGACAGGGTCTCCCACGAGCAGCTGGATTACAGTTATTTATCTAATGTTCTTGGACAGCATCCCAAAAAAACAATTTTGCTTATTTAAAAAAGAAAATAACACAAAACAACATTGGCAAAGCCCACCCCCAAAGAGGAATTGTAAAGAGATTGTTATGATCCCCTGTGGTTTATGGCTTCATTGATTTATCTGTTTGTGCGGCTGTTTATTGGCCTGACTGGATGGTCCCCGCTGTTCAGTTTGCCCGGACTGTCTTTACAAGGGTTGTGGAAGTAAGCAGCCCCCGGCCTGGGCTTCCAGACCTGCAGTCAGCACGAGGGTATGGGAATACTGGGCTGGGCATCCAGGAGCCTGGGTCCTAGGCAGCTCTGTGAGCTTAACCTGGAATCGTAGCAGTCGATGCCTTATGCCAACAGGTGAGGGGGCTCCCAGGGGGCTCATCAGCAGTCATAGGGCATAGCATGCTTTTCATAGACCCGGGTGCCCAAGGCCTGCCCCAAACCCCATGTCTCAGTCTCTGGGGTGGGGACAGGAAGAGCCGTTCAGGTGATTCTGCTAATTAAAGGTACAGCTGGGGTGCCTGGGTGGCTCAGTTGGGTAAGCATCCGACTTCAGCTCAGGTCATGATCTCACAGGTGTCGTGAGTTCAAGCCCCCCATTGGGCTCTTTGCTGATGGCTCAGAGCCTGCTTCTGATCCTCTCTCTCCCTGTCTCTCTGCTCCTACCCCACTCTGGCTCTCTCTCTCTTTCTCTTTCAAAAATAAGTAAACATTAAATTAAAAAAAATTTTTTTTTAATTAAAGGTATCACTGTTGGATCAGATGATTCTCAAGGGCCTTCCTCCTGCCACCACCCCCCATTCTAGAACCCTAATCTGGTGTCCTTTGGCATTAGACATGGGCAGGGCAGGACCAAAGAGGCAGAGCCTGTGAGGAATGGGCATGAGCCCCAGCACCACCAGATGACCAGGCCCCTACATTTCAGGGGCAAAGTTTTACCTCCTCCACCCATTGCGGGCCCACCCCGTCCTTAGCTCACTGTCCCGGGGACCTGCAGCCACCATCCCACAAACCAAAAGACTCATATCTTGAAAATTAGGAAAGCAGATGTCAGGGTGTTTGAAGGAAAAGCAGAGGCCTGTCTCAAGGGGTGGGGGCTGGCAGGCTTGCATTTGGAACACACTCCTCAGACTCAGAAAGGGTGTGTGTGTGTGTGTGTGTGTGTAGATGGGAGGGATGGGAGCTGGGATGCGGCCCAGAAGGCAGGCCCAGGGATGGCAGAAATGTGCAGAAGAACACACACTGGGCTTTTAGAAGCCTGTTTGGCACAAGCAGAAGAAAGCAGAACCAGACATGTGGCTGGGGACTCCAGACATAGGATTAGCAGGCAGAGGATTCGTAGGGACAAAAGGTGGGGAACAGAAGATGTCTTGGGGTCAGTGTCACCAGCTCTGATGCTGATGGACAGCATCGCAGAGGGATATGGACTAAATGGGGTGGGGGGAGCTTGGAGGATTCTCTGTCCCAAAGCAGGTGCGAAAGAAAGTGTTTGATGAACCCCACTGCCTGAACTGAGTCTTTCGATCCCCATGTGCCATGCCCAGAGGGTGGAAAGAACTTGCTAATGTGACCAGAGAAATATGGCTATGTCTTTCAGGAAGAGCAGAGGATAGGATACACCATCAGAACTGTCCCCATTTTCAGAAGGATGGATTCTAGAAACTCCAGGCAGGTGAGCCAGACAGGGAAGTGGAGCCAACTGTCTAGAGCAGATGAGGACGCAGAGGTCCCATGAGCTCTGTGACCAGCGAACAGTGAGCATCAGGGGCCCCCCCAGGAACAAGCCATCCATGAAGCAGGGCTCCCGTGTGACTGCGGGACAGGCTTGTTTAATCCCAGTGCATCTGGACTCCAGATAGGTGGACAGAATGTCCAGGTTTTTCATCTGAGAAGGAGCCATTTGGACTAGAGTCAGGCTGGGAGTGTGGCTGATTGGTTAATAGTTACAGCAGTGAACGATGACTCAGAACAATGGCCCAAAGTAGGACTCAGTAAACACTGAATGAATGAATGAATGAATGAGCCACTGTCAGCCAGGAGGTAGCTTCCTTCTTTTGGACTGTGGCTTCTATACTGAGGCCTACCCTATTGGGGTACCCTGTTGATTGTTTTTAACAACTTGACGCCATAAAATGTGTCCAGGGATCACCTTACAGAGGGTGATAGTAACTGTATCAGAGGACGGAATTAAAATTTTAACAAAACCGTGATAAACTGTAACGACAGATGGTGGACTGATGCTTAGTCCCCCCAAAAGCCATCTGCACCTGTAAAGGACGTGTCTTGTAGCCTGTCACAAGAAACCTAACTCAAACTGGCTTAAGCCAGAAAAGAAAGAAAGGGTAGAACATTGATTTGGCTTCGGCAGGATGGATCCTGGGGCTCATCCGGTGATGTCAGGAGTGCTTGGGTCTGCTCTCCTCCTTGCTGGCTCCAGCTTCCGGAAGTGAGGCGTTCCAGGCTCTCGCTTCACTCTTTTCTTGTAGCTCACCCAAAGAGAGCCTCTCCGTCTTACCGCTCCCAGCAAAAGTCTCATGACTGAGCCTCCGTGGTGGCATATCCATCTCTGTGCCAATCACTACGGTCAGAAAAACAGGGTCAGTGGGGCCTGATGGACCAGGCCAAAGTCACATGCTGGAAGCCAGGGCCGGTGAGAGGTGTCCAGACCCAGCAAATCCACTGAAACGAGAGTGGGGAGGGCTGGGTCTCCCAAGCGACATTGAGGTGCTGATGGTGACAGAAGGGAGACTGGCTTCTGGGCAGGCCCCAGAGACCCCCATCCCATGCAAGGTTAGTGGTGGCTTAGCCTGGGTTCTGGGTCAGCCCCGGAGGTGAGCCCCGTGTGTCCCACTCAGAAGCATAGTGGGCCCGAGGTTCAACAGCACCTGCTCTCCACCCCACGGGGTTACCTCCAGGCTGGACCCCATCATGGAGGCTCCTATCCTTCCTCTTCCCGGCCCTCAAGCGGCCCTCGGGGGGGGGGGGGGTCCATGGCAAAGCTGGGATTCAAACCCTTATCCATCTGGCTCCAAACTCAGGCCCCCTCCATTGCCTTGGACTCTGGGTAGAAGTGTGACTGGTGTCTCAACCTAACAGCCCCCAGGCATGTCTCTGAAAACTTGTCCCGAGCCAGCTGGCTCTTAGTTGGAGAAGGAGGCACCTCAAGTGCTTTTCACCTCCATGTCCCTGCAACACCTACATTAGGTCACCTAGAGGAAGCTGGACCCAGGAGGTTCCCTTGCTAATGGCCCCACATCCCTAGGGGAGGAAGAAGGAAGCCTTTGCGTAAAATCCAAACTCTTTTTATCTCCCACTCTGTATTTCCTAGGCACTGCCTGTGGTTCCCTATGTTGTTTCAGCTTGTGGTTTGCAGAGACAGTTCCAGAGTGAGGTGGTGGGAGGACCCCTGGAGGGAAGGCAGGAGTCGGAATAGGAGCCTGCGTGGCACTGAGGGACCTCACTTTTCTCATCCATAGAAGGGGGCAATAGAGCTAGTGCATAGGGGTGAATGCACACAGGTGAAAACACCAGTCTTTGAGGTGGCTGTGGTTCCCCAAGGGGACAAGGGTCCAGCTCGGAGTAGATGACCCCAGGAGCAGAGTGGGGAGCAATCAGACTTGGAGAGGCAGGGGGAAGTTGGGGGTGCTCAAAGTGGAGGGTCCAGTGGTGGCTGCAGGAAGAAATGTGTTCTGCACACAGGTGTTTGAGGCAGACAAGGATGAAGGACCAAGTCATTTGGGTCGAGGTGCAGAAGCGGGGAGAAGGGCTGTGGAGGAGGGAAATGGAGTCCGTGGAGAGGTGGCAAGGAGATGTGGGATGAAGGAGAATCTAAGAGCATCCGTTTACACATTCCTCAGGCCATGCCACATTTCTGCCAGGGCAGTGTCTCAGAGCGAGGGCACAAGAGCATTCATTCAATATCAAAGGACAGGAACTCCACATAAAAAAGCCTTTCTTCAGGGGCACTGGGGTGGCTCAGTCAGTTGAGCGTCTGACTCTTGGTTTCTGCTCAGGTCATGATCTGACGGTTCATGAGATCGAATCCCACGTTGGGCTCTGTACTGACAGTGAGGAGCCTGCTTGAGATTGTCTCTCCCTTTCTGTCTGTCTGCCCCTCTCCGACTCATGCTCGCGCTCTCTCTCTCTCTCTCTCAAAATAAATAAACTTTTTTTTAAAAGCCTTTTGGGGGGCCTGGTGGCTCAGTCGGTTGAGCATCCAGCTTCAGCTCAGGTCACAATCTCATGGCTTGTCGGTTTGAACCCCGAGTCAGGCTCTGTGCTGACAGCTCAGAGACTGGAGCCTGCTTCAGATTCTGTGTCTCCCTCTGTCTCTCTCTGCCCCTCCCCGCTTGTGTGCGCTCTCTCTCTCTCTCTCTCTCTCTCTCTCTCTGTCTCAAAAATAAATGAAAACATTAAAAAAAAAAAAAAAGCCTGTCTTCAAATCTCTTACAATCCTTCCAGCTGGTCCAAGAGATCAGTCTCAGTTTGGTCTTACTGTATCATTGACACCTCTTTAATGTGTGTTCATCTCCCTTTTTGCAAACAGTACAGACCTCAGGCTCAGTGCTTTCCAGCAAAGGGTTTGGCTGGAACTCTGCTGTATTATGTAGCTTTCATTGTGTATTATTTTAACAATAACCATCTCACAGCACGGGAGACTGGTTTTCCTTTTGTGGTAGCAATTAGCAATGGAAGTTTCATTTCCGAACATATTTATTTCAATGAGAAAAAGCAGTTTAAAGCAGGGGGGAGCTTACAGAAATGGTGCAGATGGGACTGGAATAATTAAAGATCCTGAAACAGACACTCCCAGCAGCTTTGGGCAGGCTTTGCTCAGATACAACAGAGATGGGACCAAAGTGTGTCCTTGAGAGGTTCAGTCCAGTGCTGTTTGCTGACTCTGAAGCTGAGTGTCAAAAATTCTTTTCATCATTCTTCACTATCCCGTTGATCTAAGAAAGACCACAGAACTTGTTGTTGTTCAAGCCCCCAAGTGCGGAATGTTTTCCCTTGCATCGCGTTTGCTCTGTTGGCCAATTTCCAGTCCCAGGACATAGAGCATCTATAGTTCTTTGGGCTTACTGGTTCCCCCAAAGTATGTCATTGCAGAAACACAGCAGTGTGTGGTGACGCCTGCACTGAGTATGACAAGGACCCTGCTTCCTGAACACCTCCATGGGCTGGGTATTAACATGTGAGTTTCTTTCTTTCTTTTTTTTTTTTTTTAATGTTTATTTATTTTTGAGAGACAGAGAGCAAACAGGGAAGGGGCAGAGAGAGGGGGAGACACAGAATCCGAAGCAGGCTCCAGGGTCTGAGCTGTCAGCACAGAGCCTGATGTGGGGCTTGAACCCACAAACTGTGAGATCATGACCTGAGCTGAAGTGGGACGCTTAAATGACTGAGCCACCCAGACGCCCCAACTTGTGAGTTTCTAATATGTTTTTCATTCAGTCGCCCCTATGGCCCAACCAGGTGGGTATTATAATGCCCACTTTTAAGGTGGCTAAACTGGGGCGCCTGGGTGGCTCAGTCGGTTGAGCGTCCGACTTCAGCCAGGTCACGATCTCGCGGTCCGTGGGTTCGAGCCCCGCGTCGGGCTCTGGGCTGATGGCTCAGAGCCTGGAGCCTGCTTCCGATTCTGTGTCTCCCTCTCTCTCTGCCCCTCCCCCGTTCATGCTCTGTCTCTCTCTGTCCCAAAAATAAATAAACGTTAAAAAAAAATAAATTTAAGGTGGCTAAACTGAGGCTCAGAGAGGTGTTTGCCTAGAGTCACCTATCTGGGACCAGGCAGGGAACTTGGACCCAAATCTGCATGCCGCCTGCTGTCATGCTCTTTGCCAGGCATTAGGTGCCCTCTGTCCAAGCGGAAGATTAGCTCCTATGTAGCTCTCAGGTGAGACCCAACCAAGGCTCCCTGGGAGTGTGTCGTTCACAAGGCCAAGAGAACCCGGGTGTGTGCGTCACGCCTTAATAGCTGCCGCCACTTTAAATTGACCTGTCCCCACTGGGGAAAGATTGTACAGTGGGATAAAGAAATTTATGTTTCCTTGAAAATAATCTAGCAGTTTCTATTCTTATTCCACTTTCCATAAATTTACAGTCATTACATTTTCCCATCCAGAAATTCCTATGCTGGGACTCACAAAGAATTTGGGGGCATTTCTGGGGCAGGAGGGACTATCTCTGGAAGGTGTGGTTTGCGTGTCGGACGACTACATTGGGTAGTTTATGGGAACCCCAGAAGGGAGCTGGAGCTGTTGCCAAAGCTCTGTGACTTTAGGGGTGTGGGGGTGCTCTGTGTCCCACACGAGGTTCTGGCCTCAGGAAAAGCATTACTGCTTCCATAACCTCAGCCTCAACCCCACCCCTGCTCTCTGACACCTCTCTTCACAGCCCCCTCCCTCTTCCATCCAGCTCCCCTGCTCTCTTCTCTCTTCACGCCTTGAGGAAGAAGTTTGGTTTCCAGGAACCCTCACAGCCCTGCCCTGTCTTCTGTTCAGAAATCAGCTGGGGGGCACTTGGAGGGGCTCAGCTGGTTAAGCATCTGACTCTTGCTTTCTGCTCAGGTCACGATTCCACGGTTCGTGAGACTGAGCCCGGTGTCGGGCTCTGCGCTGACAGTGTGGAGCCTGCTTGGGATTCTCTCTCCCTCTCTCTCTCTGCCCCTCCCCTGCTCATGCTTGCACGCGCTCTCTCTCTCTCTCTGAAAGTAAATAAATAAACTTAAAAAAAAAAAAGAGGCGCCTGGGTGGCTCAGTCAGTTGAGCATCTGACTTCAGCTCAGCTCGTGACCTTGTGGTTCGTGGGTTCAAGCCCCACATCAGGCTCGCTGCTGTCAGCACAGAGCCTGCTTTGGATCCTCTGTCGCCCTCTCTCTCTGCTCCTTCCCTGCTTGCACTCTCTCAAAAATAAATAACCATTAAAAAAAAAAAAGGAAAGAAACAGACATCTTAAAAATATATCATGTATATAAGTATTTTATGTGTTTGTGGGTTTTTAAAACATATGTTAAGTTTGACGGGTATATATCATGTTGAGAGATACACACGTATTCACATATTTTAAATCTGACGTGACATTGGGCAAAATAAAAACTGAGAATTTCAGCTGACGGGTAAATTATTTTATACTTGGAGCAAACATTTTGAAATCAGGGGCATATTCATCATTAGCATAGCTGTAGCCTAGAGTCGAGGCCTGGCATCTGAAGACTGCCTACCCTGTGGTATCTTGAGACTAAATATGTTTTCTTTTAAAGAACTTACTAAAGAGTTTCCCGAGTGGATGGTTAAAACCTCAAAGGCATAGGGGCGCCTGGGTGGTTCAGTCTGTTAAGCATCTGACTTTGGCGCAGGTCATGATCTCGCAGCTCGTGGGTTCGAGCCCTGTGTCGGGTTCTGTGCTGACAACTCAGAGGCTGGAGCCTGCTTCGGATTCTGTGTCTCCCTCTCTCTCTGCCCCTCCCCGCTTGTGCTCTGTCTCTCAAAAATGAATAAACATTAACAAAAGAAGAGAAAAGCTCAAAGGCAAAGAATTCCTCAGTGTGTTGCTCGAAGCAAGACCCCTTGTCTCTCTCTGGCCTGACCCTGCCTAACCTCATTTTGCTGTAAATGCTCTCAGGGATACAGCTGCCCTCAGCCCAGTCCTAGCTCCTGGGGGCTCGGCCTGCTTCCCTGCTCCAAGCTCAGAGGTGGTTGGTCTTTCATAAGAGCACAGAAGAGGCATTCTCATGTGGGCCAGGCTGGCCCGGGAAGCCTAGGAGAAGGAAAGGTCACATCTGGGAGGATGCATCACCCCAGACTTGAGGGAGCAGAGCTCTGGGCAGGTGGCCTCAAGGTCACTTCCTGCTGGGCAGCCCAGGGTCACCAGGGAGGGAACTCATTGCTTAATGCAATGAGGGACTGAAAGAGCAGAGGGGGACAGGGGAACAGTCAGCCTCCTGTAAAGGGCTTCTTTCATTGTTCTGTTCTGCAGAATTCAGATAATACTTTAATTTGATTCAAAGCCCTTTGTTGAAAAATCCAACCTCACTTCTGCTGTTGACACTTACTAGTGTCAGGCTCTGTGTTAGACCTTTCCTTTCTTTTTTTTTCTTTTCTTTTTTTTTTTAAGTTGGCTTCACCCCCAGTGCAGAGCCTAATGCGGGGCTTGAACTCATGACCCTGATATCAAGACCTGAGCTGAGATCAAACGTCCTGTGCTTAACTGACTAAGCCACCCAGGCGTCTCTTGACCTTTTGATACATAGTGTCTCAGATTGTCTGGAGAAGGGTTTGGAAACAGGCTCAGAGAACCTAATTGGACAAATCACTGGGGCCTTAGCCAGGACCAGAACCCGAGGCCGGGAGCCCACGCTATTTCTCCTTCTCCATAGATGATCTGCATGCCAGGCCCTGTGTTGGAGACTGGGATCAAAAGATGGAGGAGTGGGGTGCCTGGGTGGCTCAGGTGGTAAAGCATCCCACTTCAGCTCGGGTCATGGTCTCACAGTACGTGAGTTCGAGCCCCGCATCTGGCTCTGTGCTGACAACTCAGAGCTGGGAGCTTGCTTCGGATTCTGTGTCTCCCTCTCTCTCTGCCCCTTCCCCACTCACTCTTTCTCTCTCTCTCTCTCAAGAATAAATAAAACATTAAAAAAATTTTTTTAAAGATGAAGGAGAAAAACTTGTGGTCTGTTACAATCTCCTGGAGCAGGGGCCATGGGAGTGGGGTGGGGAGACACAATCTCTTTCAAAAAAAAAAAAAATTAAAGACAGAGAAATTGATTTTGTCTGACTTTGCACTTACATAGTCCGCTGTCAGTATGCTATGCATTTGAGATGCTAAATAGATTTTGGTTACCAATTAAAACTTATTGTGAATTTTTATTTCAGTATCTCAGACAATACCTTCAGGCAACACACCATAGGGCAGAGAGCTATGAGCTGGAAGAAGCAGCCATGAGTCAGGTGCCCAGCTCCACTGCTGGCGTGTGGTACAAGCTCAGCCATGTATTCCTTTGCCTAGGGTTCAGATTCCTCAACTAGAAAACGAAGGGGGCGAACAGTCCTAGTGTTCCATGAGATAGAATATGAGATTCCTTGTCAGGTGGTGAGTTCCCCAGCGTGAGAAATAAGCAAAAATGGGCTGAAAGGCCATTATGGGAAAGGCTGATTCGAACCCCCTTAAACTGGCTTCATGAGTGGGACAAGGCGTGAATCACCACTGTTATCTCTGAAAAAGGCTCCACTGCTTGATAACAAGGGAGATGATAAATAAATGTTGGATGGATGGATGGATGGATGGATGGATGGATGGATGGAAGGATGGATGGATGGAGGGGTGGATGATGGGTGGATAGCTGGGTGGATGGATGGGTGGGTGGATGGGTGGGTGGATGGGTGGGTAGATGGAAGGAAGGAAGGAAGGAAGGAAGGAAGGAAGGAAGGAAGGAAGGAAGGAAGGAAGGAAGGGTGGATGGATGGATAGATGGATGAATGGATCGGTGGGTAGATCGATGGGTGGATGGATAGATGGGTAGATGGACACATTTCATGCTTGGTGGGAAATTGAGCTCTGTGACCAAGAAAGCCCCCCACCCTGACCTGAGATCCCTGATGGCCTTGCCACTCTCCCTGAAGTCCTACCTTACACAGCTTCTCCCCAGTACCTCACCCGTGAAGTGAAACTTTGATTAGAAACATTGGGCTCTGTCTGGATGTTCACAAGGCCCCTTGTGAGATCTTGGAAGTAAACTTCCAAAAGATTAAACAAGGCAACGGATGCCAGTGTCAGGCATGTCATAAGTACCAGGAAGCTTTAGCTGTCTCTGCTCCTTACAGAAGGTGGAAGGACAGGAGATGAAGGTGATGTTGGGGAGGGGAGAAAGAAGAGGGAAAATGACACTGGGCCATATAAGTTCTGATGGGAGGCAGTTTGTCTGTTTCTAATCCTACCAGGCTCCAGAGGCGCCCTCCATGCTGGGGCCTCACTTGTAGCAGGGCGGGTGCCTGTCACTAGACTGCTCTGTTGTGTGGTTCATTTCTGCAGACGGCCACCTTCTCCTTCCATATCCCAGAATGACTCAGATCTTATATTTCCATGTCCATACCATACACACAAACAGATGCCCCTCTTTTATTTTTTTTAAGTTTATTTATTTTGAGAGAGAGAGCATGACCAGGGGAGGAGCAGAGAGAGAGGGAGACACAGAACCCAAAGCAGGCTCTAGGCTCTGAGCCGTCAGCACAGAGCCCGATGCAGGGCTTGATCTCACAAAACTGTGAGATCATGACCTGAGCTGAGATCAAGAGTCAGACACTCAACAGACTAAGCCACCCAGGTGCCCGCAGATGCCCCCTCTTTTAGTCAGGCTATAGTAAGCTTTACACACTGTTCTACACCTGGCCTTTTTTTTTTTTTAATAAAGCTGTACTAAGATACGATTCATATACCATACCCTCCACCCACTTGAAGTATACAAGTCAAAGGCTTTTAGTATATTCACAGAGTTGGGCGGCCATCCCCAGAACCAATTTTAGGACATGTTTATCAGACCTCAAAAGAAGTCCCCTACCTACTAATCTACCCTGCCTCTGTAGACCCGCCTATCCTAGACACTTTGTATACATGGAAATCACACAATATGTGATCTTTTGTGCCTGCTTCTCTCATTTAATGTAATGTTTTCCAAGCTCGTCCGTGTCGTAACATGCTTGGCACTTTGCCTCTTACACTCGAGAGAAGTTAGAAATCATTCCGTATCAGAACCTATAGATCTACCTCATTCTTTTTATTTTTCTCCACTAATTTTAACTTTAATAGGCAAGATATTTATAATTCAAGACTCCAAAGGTCTAAAAAGGCCTACTGTAAGGACAGTCCCTTACCGTCCCCGGTCTGTTAGCAACCAAATTGTTCTCCACAGTCATCTCTCAGGCTTCCTTCCAAGGGAGTTTGCAACCCATACAGACATGTATAAACACAGTCTTTTCCTGCTCTTATGTTAACTGTTAACACACATGCTGTTTTGTCCCTTATTTCTACTTCATAGAATATCTGAGGATGCCTGGGTAGCTCAGTCGGTTAAGCGTCCGACTTCAGCTCAGGTCATGGTCTCAGGTTTCATGAGTTCGAGCCCCGCATCGGGCTCTCTGCTGTTAGCGCAGCGCCTGCTTGGGATTCTCTCTGCGCCCCACCCCCCCACCCCCGCCCCTACCCCGCTCGCACACATTTTCTCTCTCTCTCTCTCAAAAAAAAATAAACATTAAAAAAAAAGAATATCTGAAATATTTTTGTCTCTCGGATGGAGTTTGGAATGACTGAATTAAAGGGCATTGCGGGTGCATACATCTGAAGAATGAATTCCTGCAAGTAAGGTTTCTGGATCAAAGCATCAGTGACTTGTTAGTGCTGATTCCTTTTTCACCCCCCTCAGCCCTTCGGGAGAGAACACGCCTCCAGGCCCCAGCTAAGCAACCCTTCAACGTGGGGGTTAAAGGTGCCAAAAAATCCACATATAACTTTCGACTCCCCAAAAATGTAACAACTGATAGCCTGCTGTTGACCCAAAGCCTTACTGATCACACAAACAGTTAACACAATGAAGTCCAGGAAATTCTTACAATCAAGTAAGCTAGAGAAAAGAAGGTGTTATTGAGAACATCATAAGGAAGAGAAAATACACGTACAGCACTGTACTGTATTTATCCAAAAAAAAAAAAAAATCCACATATAAGTGGACCCATGCAGTGCAGACCCATGTTGTGCAAGGGTCAACCCTAGTTCATTAGACATCATTCTAAGAGGTGAGATACAATATCCCAGAATTTGCAATTCTCTTTGATGAAAGTTGAGCATTTTTTCCTGATCTATTTCAGAGACACTTTTATTTTCTTTTCAGTGAACTGTCCAATCAGATCTTTGGTCCATTCTTCTGCTGAGTTGTTCATCTTTTTCTTACTGATTTGCAGGAATGCTTTAAGAAAATTGCCATGGGGCTCCTGGGTAGCTCAGTCAGTTAAGTGTATGACTCTTGATTTTGGCTCAGGTCATGACCTCACAGTTTGTGGGTTCGAGCCCTGTGTCAGGCTCTGCACTGATAGCTGGGAGCCTGGAGCCTTCTTCAGATTCTGTGTCTCCCTCTCTCTCTGCCCCTCCCCTCCCTCAGAATGAATAAACTTCAAAAAAAAAAAAAAAAGAAAGGAAGAAAACTGTCATATGAGTTGGAAATATTTTCTCACCCTTTTATACTATTTCTTTGATGGATTTGGATTTTCTTTTGTTTTTCTCTTGGGTCATGCAAACACAGTATGAACGCAGTCCCATTTATCAGTCTCTAAAACAGTTTGAAGTTTGTATCGTATATAAAAGGACCTTCTCTAAATAAATAAATAAATAAATAAATAAATAAATAAATAAAAATAAAAGGACCTTCTCAAATCGGAGGTTATAAAAGAAATTTATGGCTCCATTTCGTAAGTTTATGGCTTCAGTTTGCTTCGTCTATTTTAAAAGCTGCTTAGGATTTCATTGCATGCATATGTCATAATTTACTCCTCCAGTCTCCAGTCATTGGGCATTTGTGTTGTTCCAGTGAATCCTCTGGTAACTCATGCTTTTGTGCACATGTAGAAACCTACCTGAGGACACATTCGTGGAAGTGCAGAGAGCATTGCATTTGAGATTTTGAAAATATGTTGTCAGAGGTGCCTGGGTGGCTCAGTTGGTTAAGCGTCTGACTTTGGCTCAAGTCATGATCTCACGGTTCGTGGGTTTGAGCCCCACGTTGGGCTTTGTGGTGACAGCTCGGAGCCTGGAGCCTGCTTCAGATTCTGTCTTCCTCTTTCTCTGCCCCTCCCCTGCTCACACTCTGTCTCTCCCTCTCTCAAAAATGAATAAACATTAAAAAAAATTTTTAAAAGAAGAAAGAAAATACGTCGGCAGATTACTTTTTTCTAAAGAAGTTGTCCTGTGTGTTCCTCCTTACGATGGAGTCCAAGCACCCCGCCTCACACCTTGCCAGCGGTTTTTTTTTTTTCAAATGGAAAACATCTTCCTTTAGTTTCCTCTCAAAACATTCAGTGTGGGGAGGATGGACAAGTAGAGCTGTTGGAGCGTTCGGAGTGGAGACCTCCCTGTCCACAGGCAGGGGTAGTGATGGTGTTTATCTTATCCTGACACCTGCTGAGTATCCAACCACTGCCTTCAGAGTGGCAGCCTTGAATGCGAATCATATCTTTGGAAGACTTGATCAGGAGCTGTCTGTTAGGCCACAGGAAAATCGATGCCCCTTCTCTTAGCTGTGGGGCTTCATTTCTCTCTTTCTGGAGTTAAAGGTGGAGAGGTTTGTCTTCATGGTATGTTGGAAAAAAGAGATAAGAGTTTGAAAGATGTGGCTTTCGGTATCTTCCCGATTATTTAAAACCCTTCTTTATTGTGAATTGTTGGGTTTTTTTTTTCCAAGAGAGAGAGAGAGAGAAACCATGAGAGGCAGAGAGAGAGAGAGACAGAGACAGAGAAGTGAAGTTCGTACTCACCCAGAGTGGGACTCGAACTCACGAATCGTGAGATCATGACCTGCCCGAGACAGGTGCCTAACTCACTGAGCCACCCAGGTGCCCGTGAATTATTGTGGGAGAGAGAACGAGGGAGTGTGCATGTGCTAGTGGTGGAAGGATAGAGAGAGAATCCCAAGCAGGCTCCGTGCTCAGCACAGAGCCCAATGTGGGGCTCGATCTCACAACCCTGAGGTCATGACCTGAGCCGAAATCAAGAGCTGGACGCTCAACTGACTGAGCCACCCAGGCGCCCCTTTTCCTCTTCTCATAAGGACACCAGTCCTATTGGATTAGGACCCCGTCCTTATGACCTCACTAAATCTTAATTCCCTTCATTACCAGGCCCACTGGAGGTTAGGGCTTTAATGTGTGGATTTGGGAGGGACACAGTTCCATCTCAAACAGCCCGGGACACAGAATTCAGCCCAGGGGCTGAGTGTGATGAGATCACCACTTCCCTCAGCAGGATAAAATCCCTCTGGTGACCCCAAACCCGGCCCCTGATGGCGCTGCACCTTCATCCAGTCTCCAGTCATTGGGCATTTGTGTTGTTCCAGTGAATCCTCTGGTAACTCATGCTTTTGTGCACATGTAGAAACCTACCCAACCCCAGCTCCAGACATACTATTCTCTCTCAGAGTCACCCCCACCTGTACCCGCCCACTTCAGGGCCCCACGTGTGTCCCTCGGCCAGCATACCCTCACCCTGACCCCTAAAGGTCTTCCTGACCCCCCACACCAGGTCTGGCCCCTGGTTACCCCCCTTTGTGGCACCACTTTGACCACTGGCATGGTTTTTTTTTTTTTTTTTACATTTATTTATTTAGAGAGACAAAGAGAGTGGAGGATGAGGCAGAAAGAGAGAAAGAGAATCCCAAGCAGGCTCTGCACATCAGTGCAGAACCTGATTGTGGGGCTTGAATTCATGAACCGTGAGATCATGACCTGAGCCAAAGTCGGGCCCTGAACCGACTGGGCCACCCAGGCGCCCCACCACTGGCGTGTCTTCCCCCCAGGCAGAGCCCCGCTGTCACTGAGTGGGCGCTCACGGCTCAGGCCGTGCTCGCTGGTGGACCACCCGTGCCGTGCACACACGCTGTTCCTCCTTCAAAGGTTTTGCCTCCAGGACGGCAGAAACGTGTTTCTTCCGTCTCCATCTCCCCTGGCTGGCTAGCTGCCGGCACCAGGGCACAGCACCACCCTCCCTCACGCTTTGTCTTGCTTTGCTTCCCCTCCCCCCCTTCATCCAGCCCCTGCTCTGGAACCAGCCACAGGCCGTCTCCTGGTGCGGTAGTGAGGGATCCCGCAACCTAATCCCGCAGGTTACAGAGGCCCCATGTGGCAGGAGGTTAGTCCTGTGCCCAGCCGTCGGGATGGGTGAGGGGGCTTCAAGGCACCGTGGGTCCCGTGACAACTGGCAGATTCTCCTGGCACCCTGGAGATGGCCCCAGCTGGCCTTGTGGTTGTCTGGACAGGAGGACCCTGGCCTTGAACTAAGATCGTGCAGTAGTAGCTGCCGCTGTGCCACTCTGCACCCACGTTTGTTAAAGAGGGGGGCTCGACACAGCTGAGCCTGTGGTCGGGGAGAGAAGCTTGAGTGCTGGAGGGAAAGGTCTGAGCCCTTGACGGGTGCCCTTGAAATAGAAGTGAGCCGTCCTCAGTTGAGGCCAGGGAAGCAGAGCAGACAGGCCATGCACAGGCCTAAGAGGCTGGGAGGTGGGAAGGGGTGGCAGGAAGCCCTCTCTTCATCCAGCCCCGTGTCCTGCCCACTCTGCCCTGGACCCCATGCTGGGTGCTGGGGCACTGGGTTGGCCACTCCCTGACTTCATGCATCCGCCCAGCACACCCGCTGCGAGCATTTCTGTGTGCCAGGCACTGTGATGGGTGCTGGGACCCTGAAGGAGCTCTCACCAGGCAAGCAAATCGCGGAGAAACAGGCTGTGCTTTAGAGCAAGGTGGGGCCAGGAGCAAGAAGGACAAGACCAGGAAGACATCCTGGAGGAGGTGACACGGGCATTCGACCCTGAGGCATGAGTAGAAGCCGGCTAAGTGGGAAAGTCTCAAGGTCCTTCTAGGCAGGGAAACAGCGCATCCCCAGCCCAGTGTTTGTGGGCTCAGCCAGCTCCGCTTTATAATCTGATGGTGGGTGCTCAGAACGGAGGGTCTGAGAACGTGAGAGGACTTGAACATCCAGAGAGACGTGGTTAGAGCTGACGCCTTCTGTGGGTGGGTGTGAGGGCCTTCCCCACCTCGTGCCCACCCTCTCCAGGCCTGGCAGGGAGAGAAGCACCCAAGGGGGAAGCTTGAAGCATCACCCCCATCTGGGCACTAGTGTGGCTGGAGCGCCCGGGTGAGAAGGAGGCCCAGGTGGGGGCTGGAGAAGGCAGGATTTGCTCCATCGTTCAGCTGGCACAGTCAACAACCCCCATGTCCTCTGGGCCTTACCTGCTACAGCAGAGAGAATACAAACAAAAGGGAAGCTTCCAGGTAGATCAGATGCTAGTGTTGGGGAAAAAGATAAGGCGGCCAGCAAGGGGCGAGGGAGAGTGTGGTGACACAGCCCCAGGGGGAGAGCTGCCAGGGACCACCTTTGCCAAACCCACTGTGACTTTAATTAAGTGAGAAAGGGAACCAGTCACGTTGTCTCCATCAACCCTGCTGGGCCTCTGTCTCCTGATAGCCTAGGGGGTGGGGGGCTTCCTTCCTCCCCCTCAGCCACATCTTCCAGTTGAGCTCCCCAGTCCATCCAGCTGCCTGTCCCCTCTGCTGTTTCTCCGCTCCCAACTCATTGTCGGTTTTTACCTTGGGGGAAAAAAAAAGTCCAAGCATGAAATCTCTTAATACAAACCAGATGAGGGGGCTGGTGAAAATGTTTTTCTCCGCATCAATCACCGGGTCCTTGCTGTGCTGAGAATTTGGTGAGCCCTCATCAGGGCTCCTACCAAGAATCCCTTCCAGATTCTCTGCCTGGCCAGACACAGAGAAACAATGCCGCCTTCTGTGTGTTTAGCGAAGCACCTTTCACACGTGCTTGCCCCCGCTCTGGCACCGTTTCAGGTGGGGTTTGGGGGGTCCGCCTGTCCAGCTGGTGCTGGCTGGCCGGGGAAGCTGCCCTCGGTCCGGCCTCTCTCCCTCCCGCCAGGAGTCAGCAGGTCCCCACGGTCCCCCTGGGCCGTGTGCATCCCGAGGCAGGGGCTCTCAGGTGTGAAGAGCTGGGGCAGGTCCAGGGAGGGTGGGGGAACAGCGATGGTGGAGAAGCCATGGAGGGTGGAGAAGACCCCTAAGGAGCACCACCAGGGCTGGGAGGCATGAATGTGGGGCAAGAGAGGATGATCAAAGGCCTGGACCCCTCCTCAAAAACTTACAGAACTGTGCTGTCCAAGACAGTAGCCACAGCCCATGCGGCCATTTAAATTTTTTATGGTAGTTTTTAAATCGAGATATAATTCACACAACATAAAACGCACCCTTGTAAAGTACACAATTCAGTGGTTTTTGGTATATTTACAGTGCTACGTGACCATCTCCACTACCTGATTCCAGAACATTGTCTAGCAGCCATTTCTAATTCCCACTTCCTCCCACTCCCTGGCGACCACTGATCCACCTCTGTCTCCGTGGATTTGCCTACCGTGGGCATTTCCTATGAAATGGAATCAGGCAGTGTGTGGCCTAAAAGGCTCCTTTCACTTAGCATAATGGGTTCAAGGTCCAGCCATAGTTATTTAAAGTTCATTTAATTAAAGTTCAATGAAATGAAAATTTTCAGTTCTTCAGCCACACCGGACATGTTTCAGGTGCTCAGTAACCACATGTGGCTTTTAGCTTCCACATGAGACAGTGCAGCAAATATTGAAAATTACTCTGGGGCGGGGTGCTCGGGGGCTCAGTCGGTTGAGCGTTGACTCTTGGTTTTAGTTCAGGTCATGATCTCGTGGTCTGTGGGATCAAGCCCTGTGTGGGGCTTTGTGCTAGGCATGGAGCCTGCTTAAGATTCTCTCTCTCTCTCTCTCTCTCTCTCTCTCTCTGCCCCTCTTTCCTGCTCACACTCTCTCTCTAAAAAAAAAATTAAAAATAGGAAGGAAGTTCTCTGGGGCAGTGTTACTCCAGAATGCCCTCAGTGGACGATCAGGGAGGGGGGAATGCCAGCAGGACCCCATCCCTGCCCACCTGATGGGCGTGGACTCACGGTCCTTCTCTTGGGTCCCCAGAGGTCCTATTGGGATCCATCAATGATTTTTGCTGTTTCCAAAACTGATGAAAATCATGCTTGTCAAGGGATCAATCTGCAGGCTGACCCAGCGCTTGGGTTTTCTTCTTTGCTTTCAGCTGGAGTTCTGTCAACCCGGTGTGGGAGTGCCACCTCCACAGCCATCACTCCCAGTGATGCTCCCAGTGGCCACTGCATATGACTCTGATTAATAAAGATGAGAAAGCAAGCAAGCTGATACTTTATAAATGCAGCTTGGGACACATGATCTTTTCAGAGGGAGAGGAAAATTAATAAAAAGGACCCCTTTGTGTGGTTTCACCATCTAAAGGCAACCATTATTAGCATTCTTGTTGATAGCCTCAAGATTAAGATTTTGGGGAGCATGTGAAGGTGCACACAAAGAAATATGCATATAGGTATGATATTTGAATCTGTATATATTTGCATTTAATTTTAATTTTTTTAAGTTTATTTATGTTTGAGAGAGAGAGAGCACATGCACACGCACAAGAAAGAGGAGAAGGAGCAGAGAGAGGGAGACCAAGGATCTGAAGCAGGCTCTGTGCTGACAGCACAGAGCCCAACACGGGACTCAAACTCATGATCGTGAGATCATGATCTGAGCTGAAGTCAGATGCTTGACCTACTGAGCCACCCAGGCATCCCTATTTGCATTTAATTTTAAAAGATCTATTTTTAAAAAAATTTTTAATGTTTATTTTTGAGAGAGAGAGAGAGAGAGACAGAGCATGAGCAAGAGAGGGGCAGAGAGAGAGGGAGACACAGAATCCCAAGCAGGCTTCAGGCTCTGAGCTGTCAGCACAGAGCCCAGTGCAGGGCTCGAACCCATGAACTTCGGACGCTTAACTGAGCCACCCAGGCACCCCTAAAAGATCTATTTAATCATACAATTCTTTTCTCATCCCTGACAATTTACAGTAATCTTTCTCAAGAGAAGTTTGGGGCATTTCCAGAGGCATTGGGCATACTTGTATCACTACACAATAAAAGCTGTTCCTGTGAGCTCATTTCTATGTAGCCATTTTTAAAAGTTCAAGTGGTGGGGACAGTTGTAAAAATTAGCAATTCACAACTTCTTGACCTTTTGGAGAAGAGAGAAATCATAATTAAAAATACACTCTTTTAGGGGCACCTGGGTGGCTCGTTCGGTTATGCATCCAACTCTTGATTTCAGCTCAGACCATAATCTCACGGTTTGTGACTTCAAGCCCCACGTTGGGTTCTGCGCTGACAGTGTGAAACCTGTTTGGGATTCTAAATAAATAAATAAATAAGTAAACAAACAAACAAACAAACAAACGTTAAAAAATAAATTTTTAGAAGTACTCTTTTCGGGCACCTGGGTGACTCAGTCCATTAAGTGTCCAACTTTGGCTCAGATCATGATCTCACGGTTTGTGAGTTTGAGCCCCACGTCAGGCCCTATGATGGCAGCTCAGAGCCTGGAGCCTGCTTTGGATTCTGTGTCTCCAATCTCTGCCCCCCCCACCCAACTTGTGCTCTGTCTCAGTCTCTCAAAAATAAACAATATAGGGGCGCCTGGGTGGCGCAGTCGGTTAAGCGTCCGACTTCAGCCAGGTCACGATCTCGCGGTCCGTGAGTTCGAGCCCCGCGTCAGGCTCTGGGCTGATGGCTCGGAGCCTGGAGCCTGTTTCCGATTCTGTGTCTCCCTCTCTCTCTGCCCCTCCCCCGTTCATGCTCTGTCTCTCTCTGTCCCAAAAATAAATAAAAACGTTGAAAAAAATTTAAAAAAATAATAATAAATAATATATTTTTAAAAACAATTTTTTTAAGTACTCTTTTAAAAAGCGTTTTATAGGGGCACCTGGGTGGCTCAGTCTGTTAAGTGTCAGACTTTGGCTCAGGTCATGATCTCACAGTTCATGGGTTTGAGCCCGACATCGGGCTCTGTGCTGACAGGTCAGAGCTTGGAGTCTGCTTTGGATTCTGTGTCTCCCTCTCTCTTTCTGCTTCTCTCACACGCTCTTTCTCTTTCTCTCTCACTCAAAAATAAATAAGCATTAAAAAATGTTTAAAAAATAATTTAAAAAGCATCTTATAAGGAAAACAGTCCAGACATTTACACACGTAGACAGAGTAGCATAGTGAACTCCCATGGATCTACATCGAGCTTCAACAAATTTCAGATACACCCCCTCCACACCCCCTTCTCCCCCTTCATTACTTTGATTTATGGCTTAGTTGTCTTTCTTGTAAAATGCTTACAGCTGGATTTTACGTTTTATCCGATGAACAGTCTCTGTCTTTTTATTGAGAAGTTTATGGCTTCGGCTTTTCTCCTGCTTTTTTCTGTGTTTCTCTGTGAATGCTTTCTTTTTATAAATAAAATTGTTATCTATATGTCCCTCTGTCAAGACACTGTGCCCTCAAGTCCCCGATGCACCCCCCCCATTCCCCATCATGTCCTTGTTCCACATGAGACATCACACTCTCTCTCTAAAAAAAAATTTAAAAATAGGAAGGAAGTTCTCTGGGGCAGTGTTACTCCAGAATGCCCTCAGTGGACGATCAGGGAGGGGGGAATGCCAGCAGGACCCCATCCCTGCCCACCTGATGGGCGTGGACTCACGGTCCTCCCGTGTTCCCCTTTTTGGGCATGCTCCCCTGTTCCCCTTTTTGGTCTTAGCCAATTTGCAGGTGAGGGCAACACTCTTTACTTGGGAATCTGACCGTCCCTTGATCGTGTGATTCTTGGGGCATCTCCTGGGTCTGTTTCTTCTCTTCTCTGAGTTCTTCCCACAGGAATGTTTACCATGTGTGCGTCTTTATGCAGCAGACCTTCCAGAACCTTCTGTATGAGAATGCATTGGTCATTCCCTCATGCATGGATGCCAGCTGGCCAAATGTAAAGCTCAAGGTTCCAAGTGCAGGAGTCAAAACTTCAAAACTCACGTCAGTTCTCAACACCATTAGTCCCTTAGAAAGCGTGGTGTCTGTCTGAGCCTTGTCCTTTGCCATGGTCTGCTTTCTGACCGTCTCAGACCTTGCTGTCTCTGACAGTCTTAAATTTCACTGTAATGTGTTGCGGGATGGGTATGGGCTCTTTCCAAACTCTAGTGTTCTGTGGGCCTTTTCCATCTGAGAGTTTCCATCTTTCTTCTTTTTTTTTTAATGTTTATTTATTTTAAAAAATGCCTTTACTCTGAGCTGTCAGCACAGAGCCTGACGCAGGGCTTGAACTCCCAAACCAAGAGGTCATGACCTGAGCTGAAGTCGGACACTTAACTGACTAAGCCACCCAGGAACCCCAATGTTTATTTGTTTTTAAAAGAGAGAGAGAGTGGGGGAGGGGCAGAGAGAGAGAGAGTGAGAGAGAGGATCTGAAGCAGGCTCTGCGCTAACAGCAGAGAGCCCAACGTGGGGCTCTAGGTCACAAACCGCGAGATCATAACCTGAGCCAAAGTTGGACGCTTAACCCACTGAGCCACCCAAGTGTCCCCCCTCTTTCTTTAATTCTAGAAAGCTATCTCTAGTATTTCTGTTGTTTCGCTACTATTTAATCATTTCCCCCTACAGGTACTGTTGGCAGTGTCTATATTAAATATTAATAAGGTTTGATTTCTGACTTAATAAGAGTATACACTAATAGAAAAGTGGGGGAACTTTTGAAATGAAAGGTTTGAGAATTACTGGCATATCCCAGCCATCTTTTTTTTTTTTTTTTTGAAGTTTATTTCTTTATTTTGAGAGAGAGGGAGAGAGAACAAGCTGGGGAGGAGCAGAGAGAGAGGAGGACAGGATTCAAAGCAGGCTCTGTGCTGATAGTGCCGAGCCCGACACGGGGCCCGGACTCACAAACCGCGTGTCCATGACCTGAGCTGAAGTCAGATGCTCAACTGACCGAGCCACCCAGGCGCCCGGTCCCATCTTCTTCCTTCAAATAAATAAGTGTTCCTGAGAGCCTGCTCCGTCCTCACCCTGGACTGGCTTTAGGGGTGGGATTCCTGCTCACGTCAGCCCCTCGTGATGGGTCCTGCTTTGCAGATGAGGAGTCTGTGGCATCGGGAAGTGAAGAGCCCATCCAGGGTCACACAGCTGGACGTGAGCGGCGAAGGGGCCGTATGTCTGTGCAGTCTGCTCTGTGGGCAGAGCTCTTGGGTTGGCAGGATGCTGTCTGAAAGGAAGCTCTCCCGATTCCTTTGCTGAGCTGTTTCTGCTGAGGGCCGCTGGACATCACTCCGTCCCCCCACCATGGCCCAAGGCGGGGGGACATTTGCCCTGAGGATGGTGTGTCTTCCCAGTTGCTCCAGCAGATCTGACCTGCCCTGGCGTTCGGGCCAGTTCACAGCTCGCTTGGGGAATCTCCAGCCGCAAGCTGGCTCATCCTTCTCTAGGCGCCACACCCCCTCTCCTGTATTTCTCATGTTCAGCCTGTCTCTCCTGGTCCTGGTCCCTATGCTGGTTGCCACCAGTATGCGAGTGGCCTCACGGGATGCCGTGTGTCACCCCCACGTTCCCAGCCGCACCAGCCTGGATCCATCCAGAACATCCACCTGGAACAGGGCTCAGAGGCTCCCCCCATCTGTGGGTGCCCTGGGCAGGGGGCACACAACATTTCTCTGGGTTGAATGATGCCCCCCCTCCACCACCGGCCAGGCCCCCCTGGTTGGAGCATCTGAGGCTTCACTCCAGCCAGGAGTGAAAACACAAATGTGATGAAAGGGCACATTTAACTTTGTTAATGTGGGAACTACACGCCCTCCCCAGATCTTTTCTGTGCCAGATGCCGCAACTCATGCGGGATGTGTATGGGATTATACTGCCTTGTATCAGGTGCGTTACGTGCTCACACCCTCGGGTCTGTAAATCTGGTTCACAGACATCAGCTCCTGGAAACAACCATGTAAGCACTGTGGGCAGGTAGTGTGAACAAAATACTGATTGGGCACCTACAGTGTGCTCAGGTCTGAGCACTGAGGAGAGGGTCACAGAAGTAGGCAGCAAGCCTTGCCCTCGCGGGGCTTATGTGCTGGTTGGGGAAGACAGGCAGTGAGTAGGTTTCAATATGTTAGAAGGTTAGTGTGTTACAGGAAAAAATAAATAAATCAGGAGAGGGTGACTGGGCACGCTGGAGGCAGGGGAGTGCAGGTGACAGTTTTATTTTTTTTAAGTTATTTGTTTATTGGGTTGCCTGGGTGGCTCGGTCGGTTAAGCGTCCAACTTTGGCTCAGGTCATGATCTTGCACTCAGTGAGTTCAAGCGCCCCATCAGGCTCTGTGCTGACAGCTCGGAGCCTGGAGCCTGCTTCAGATTCTGTGTCTCCCTCTCTCTCAGCCCCTCCCCCACTTGTGCTCTGTCTCTGTCAGAAATGAATAAACGTTTAAAACAATTTTTTAAGTTATTTATTTATTTATTTATTTATTTATTTATTTATTTATTATTGGAGAGAGAGAGGGAGAGAGAGAATCCCAAGCAGGCTCTGCACTGTCAGCACGGAGTATGGCGCAGGGCTCAAATTCATGAACCTCGAGATCATGACCTGAGCCGAAATCAAGGGTCGGATGCTTTACCGACTGAGCCAAGGTGGCAGTTTTAGATGAGAGGTGACATTTGAGTAAAGAAGCAAAGGAAGTGAGGGAGTTCACCAGGTGGCCATCTGGAGGAAGTATATTTCAGGAAGGAGGAACAGCCAGTGCAAAGGTCCTGAGGTGAGAGAAAGGAATAGCACAGACACCAATGTAGCTGAAGCAGGGGTGAGGGAGACCTACGGAAGTAAGTGATGGCAGATGAGGACAGGAGATAACAGAGACCAGATCACTCAGGAGTTCAGACAGAGAGGGGCCAGCCTGCGGTCATGCAGGCTTGCCACACCCGGGACCCAGCATCCACACTCCTGGCCCTTCCCCAGCCTCCCCAACCCAGGGCTCAGGGCAAAGCCAGAGGCGCAGCCTTCCGTGGAAAAAACGTTCACCTCCCTGTCCTTGTCCGCTTCTCCTGTTGATCTGCAGATTTTGAAAACAAAATGCGGACCCTGTCACTCAGAGAGGAAGAAGCTTATTGTGAGTGCTTTGCAGAGCCCCATTCAAGCACGAGCCTGTGAGAGGGGGCTGCCCATCCTGGGGGCATGTCACAGTGCCCTGCCCACGAGGTCTCAGCTCAGGGGAGCTGAGAGCTGTTTGGGGGAGGAAGCAGGAACTGTCTTCGGTTCTCCAGACAAGGTTCTCATTCTCTCTTTGAGGACCCAGCAGAGAGGGCCCAAGACAAGGAGTAGGTGATGGAGCCTGGTCCTGCCCACCGTCAGTGTGGCCCGGGGGAGGTCTGCCCAAGGGTCTCCTTGCCAGGGACTCAGTCTCCTCACCGTCAGAATGGAGGGTCAGAGCAAGCCGGCCTGGCAGGTGGGAGGTCCCCATCTCATGGGACGGCTGCAGAGACTCTGACTTTGAGACCGGACTTGCCTCTCAGCGCCCCAGCCAGTGCACATCAGTCACAGGTGCTTTATCTCATGGTCCTTTCCCACACATGGAACAATGACAGCGTGGCTTCTTGGATGGAAGGTGGTAATGTCATGTAAGAAAAGCTAGGCCTGGGGCACCTGGGTGGCTCAGTCGGTTAAGCATCCGACTCTGGGTTTCAGCTCAGGTCATGATCTCATGATTTGTGAGTTGGAGCCCCGCATCGGGCTCTGCGCTGACAAGTGTGGAGCCTGCTTGGGATTCTCTCTCTCCTTCTCTCTCTCTGCCCCTCCCCAACTCACGCTCTCTGTCAAATAAATAAATAAACTTTAAAAGAAGAAAAAAAAAAAAAAAGGCTGGGCCCTGCCCCTGTCTACCTCTGTTCCAGTGACTAGACTTGCTCATTTCACAGGGATGCAGGGTTTCACGGGTCCACAGGGAATGGCAGCCCCGTGCTCATGAGCCTTGGTAAATGGTCCACACATGCCCAGGGCCATGGTGTCAGCTCCTCCCGGAGGGATTTCGGACTGTACCGCAGACCCTGTATTTTAACAAGATCCCAGATGAGTAGCACTTGAGGTTTGAGGAGCCCAGGCCTGGAGGATGGGGAGGTTGGCAGGGGTGGCCTGACTATCACCTCAAGGGCCTGCGTGTAGCTGGCGTGGTGGTACTGAGGGGGCTCTTCCTGCCCCAGGGGCAAAGGCAGGGGTGAAAGTTGGCTGCCAAGACCACCAGCTTTCCTAACCCTTTGATCGACTCCTGGAGCACCCATAAAGCTGTTCTGACACAGCCCTGTGGGAAGCTGTCTGTTACTCTTAAATTTTTTTTTTAGCGTTTATTTATTATTGAGAGACAGAGCACAAGTGGGGGAGAGGCAGAGAGAGAGAGGGAGACACAGAATCTGAAGCAGGCTCCAGGCTCTGAGCTGTCCGCACAGAGCCCAATGCGGGGCTCGAACTCACAAACCGAGAGGTCATGACTTGAACCAAAGTCAGACGCTTAACCGACTGAGCCACCCAGGCACCCCAAGCTGCCTGTTACTCTTACATGAGCCCATTTTTGGTGCTGGTTCTCTACCAGGCCTGTCCTTGCCTCAGGCTCCATGCTTTCATGCATTCATTCCTGGTAAGAGCCCTGCAAGGAGGGAATATAATCCCCAAAGTCAAAGAGCTGGTGACAGGCAACACCAGAATTCCATCATTGCCACCCACTGGTCCATCCAGCCCTCCCATGTAGCCATAGCCACCCACTCATCCCCTGCAACCATCCATCCACCACTCATTCACGAGCCCACCCTTCCACCCCCGCTGGGATGTTCCAGGGACTAGGCTGTGCCCGAGGAGACACAGGTAACTAAAATACATGACCCCTGCCTTCCCAGAGCTGGAAGGTTAATACAAAATAAGCCATCTTCGCGAAGTCTCATTTTCGGTAGGATTTTTATTCAGAAGCGATTACGTAAGGTAAAAATCTTGCATGGTTCATCCCTGCTGAAAACCCTGCGGGCTCCCCATAAAATGCAAGAATGCACCATCTTTCTGAAGCCCCACAGAGCCAGTGTTTGCTCCAGTGCTGGGGGGTGCAAGGGGTGGGAGGCGGAAACAGCCTGGGTGAGCATTCAGGACCCCTTGAGTACCAGACCCTCAACTGGAGGCTCTCCCCCAGGCAAAGCCCTAGCAATCAAGGCCTACTAAGTGGCTGCAAATCCGTTTCCCCATTTACTCCAGTGTGTAAGTGAATATATCCTTGGTATTTAAATCATCGATCTTTTGTTTTCCCCTAAACATAGTTAGCTGTGAGTCACTGAGCATGTATCTCCATTGCACAGCCAAGGAACACCTAGGGACTCACTCCTATGGCCAGCACCTTCCCACTCCTACCACAGCAGACCAGCGGGACAGAAACAGATCAGACCTCTACCTGTGCACCCTTTACATATGGACGAGTTGAGACCCAGAGAGGGGCAGCATAAAGCCTTGAGTGAAACACCCATCATGACCTCCTCTGCCTGCATGCCAGTGCAGGATCTGTGGCTTTATTAACAGAAGCATAACATCTTCAGCAAGGGAGGTGATTATCCTGCGTTGCCCCGAGGACTCAGTTCCTGGGAACCATGGTGTAGAGGGATGGAATGTATTAGATGGGGCAGGGCTGGAAGAGGCTTCCAGGATGGCAGAGGGTTGTTGAATGCACATCTCGCAGAAATGCTTCTGGAAACTGGGGGTGTGGATTTGCCTGTCCATCTCTTAGTGGCCTTTGTGAGGAGTGGTTGCGTTTGCTCTGTATGGTCCCCAGGGAGCATCTAGGGTTTAGCACATGGTTTCTAACAGACACAAGCAACTGCTTTATCTGGTGCAAGATAAAGCACCAGGCTGCTGCCTCAGCCTCAGTAAGAAACCAGATGTTGCTTTTCTGGCTCGGACACCTTCTCAGGATCTTCCAGGATGGTCTCAGGCATGCGTGGGTTTGCCCAACAAGCTGCCTTTGGACCCAGGCTGCTACCCCACACTGGGGAAGCCTGTCCTTGGTGTCAGTAGGGCAGGCTTGTTACAGCTCCTTGTGTGCTCACGGTGTGGTCCGGATGCTTGGTCGCTTGTGTTATCTCCCTGTGCTCTCTGGACATCATGGAAATCCAGCTCAGAGTGACCAGCCGAGGTGTCACTGTCCCCCCGGGAGGGCTGGTTCTGAGGTGGGTCCGTCTCCATACCTGTGCTCTCTGCACCATCCCCCTGCCTCCCAGGTGAGACGCAAGGAAGCTTCAGGAGCACGTGCTGGACGTGAACCCCCGAGGGTCCTGGGTGTAGAAAGTCATAGTTAAGAGCGCAGCCCTGGGGTGAGACTGCCTGGGTGGAACCCCCCACCCACAGTCCCCACGTGTGTGGCCCAGAGTGTGTTACTTAACCTTTCCAAGGCTGTTTCCTCAGCGATAACACAGGAATTCCTAGGGTCGTACATTACCTGCCTGGATGTGATAAACCACACACAGCCCTTAGCAGCACCATGCTCAATAAATGTCAGCCGTCGTAATTATCCTTATTATTATTTTGGCTCCTCTCTGATCCCAGGAACCCCTTCCACCACTAAAAAATGATGGTGGGGGCGCCTGGGCACCTCAGTCAGTTAAGCATCCTACTTTGGCTCAGGTCATGATCTCGCCATTGGTGGGTTTGAGCCCCATGTCAGTCTCTGTGCTGACAGCTCAGAGCCTGGAGCTGCTTCCGATTCTGTGTGTGTGTCTCTCTCTCTCTCTCTCTCTGCCCCTCCCCTGCTCTCTCTCTCTCTTTCTCAAAAATAAGTAAACATTAAAAAAAATTTTTTTAAGTGATGATGGACAGTGAATGATGCTTTTGTAGTCAGAGGAAGAAAGTCAGTAGAGGGGCCCCAGTTTGGACAGAGAAGGAGCCTCCAATCTGTGGGTGCCAGGGGAGCCCCTGCAAAGCCTCCCCCATCCCTGTAGAGCCTACGTACCCCTAGGGCAGGGGACTGTGGATATGGAAGGATTCACCCCCTGCCCCCAGCTCCTTTCCACTCTGGATCTCCAGGAGCCTGGCAGCCAGCCCAACTCGTGAAAGGGTCTCATGTGTTTGAATTTACTCCGTGTTATGGCACTAATGTTAAAACGAGGGAGAGGCAATGTCTGGACTTTGCCATGAGAGCCTGCCTCCAGGGCAAAAAAGCTGGCAGGGCTTTTGCACAAACTTGGGAGGGACTGTCCGCTTCTTCCTGGGGGCTGGCAGCACGGGAGGGATAGCACAGGATACGTGTGATCCCCACCCACCCCCATTTCCATGCTCAGACCCCTCTGAGAAGGCCCACTCCCTCCAACTGAATTCTGCCAGTGAGCCACAGACAGAGAGGAGAGATCCGCATGATTCCCGTTTCTGCCTCTCTGAGCCGCTGGCTTTGCCTGAGAAGTATTTTTATTCTTCGGGAATGAAAACCATGCCTCCGTAAAACGGAAGGCTTGGAACACCAGCTGCATAAAAGCTGCACTTTCTTCAGCTTCGCGCTCTCTTTTTCCCTTCTACCCACTTGCCTTAGCCAGCTTCCCCTCACCTCCCTTTAAATTTTTTTAACACTTTTTTTTAAGTTTTTTTACTTATTTTGAGAGAGAAAAAGAGAGAGGCAGAGAAAGAATCCCAAGCAGGTTCCACACTGTCCGTGCGGAGCCTGACGTGGAGCTCGATCCCACAAACCGGGAGATCGTGACCTGAGCTGAAACCAAGTGTCAGACGCTTAACCGACTGAGCCACCCCAGGCACCCCTAAATTTTGTTTATTATTATTTTTTACTGATTATTTTTGAGAGAGAAGAGTGTGAGCGGGGGACGGGCAGAGAGAGAGGGAGACAGAATCCAAAGCAGGCTCCAGGCCCTGAGCTGTCGGCACAGAGCCCAACACGGGCTCAAACTCACAAACTGTGAGATCATGACCTGAGCCGAAGTCGGACGCTCAACTGATGAGCCACCTACATTTTGCACCCCTAAATTTTGTTTATTTTTAAAACCATCATTGGGGCGCCTGGGTGGCGCAGTCAGTTAGGCGTCCGACTTCAGCCAGGTCACAATCTCGCGGTCCGTGAGTTCGAGCCCCACGTCAGGCTCTGGGCTGATGGCTCAGAGCCTGGAGCCTATTTCCGATTCTGTGTCTCCCTCTCTCTCTGCCCCTCCCCCGTTCATGCTCTGTCTCTCTCTGTCCCAAAAATAAATAAACGTTAAAAAAAAAAAAAAAAAAACCATCATTAAGTCAGAGATGAGACAGGCTGCCCTTCCAGAAGCAAGAGGAACCGTGAGCCGGGGTCTCTCGCTTTAATTATGGAAGTGAAATGCACGTAAACACAAAATAAACCCGGTTATGCGAACAACCCAGTGATATTTAATATAGTCGCGGTGTTGTGCAACCGCCACACCTACCTACTTCAAAAAACATTGTCAGCGCCCCAAAGGGAAACCCCGTACCCATTACCAGTCACTCCCTACCCACCCCCCGCTCCCTGGCAACCACTCACGTACTTTCTGTCTCTGTAGATTTGTAGATTTGCCTCTTCCAGGCATTTCATACCGATGGTGTCATATAATACGTGGCTCTTTGCATCTGGCTTCTTTCACTCAGCGTCATGTTCTCAAGGTTCATCCACGTCATAGTATCGGTACTTCGTTACTTTTTACAGCCGAGTAATATCCCGTCCTATGGCTGTGGCACATTCTATCCATTCATATGTTGGTGGACATTTGGGTTGTTTCCACCTCGTGGCTGTTGGGGATATTGCTGCTTTGAACAATGATGTACGTACACCCAGATGTTTCAACACTTGTTTTCAGTTATTTGGGGTTTATGCCTAGGAGTGGAATTGCTGGCTTTTAGGGTAACTCTGTGTTTTACTTGGTTGTTGTTGTTGTTGTTGTTTTTAATGTTACATTTATTTTTGAGAGAGAGACAGAGTGTGAGCAGGGGAGGTGCAGAGAGAGAGAGGGAGACACAGATTCTGAAGCAGGCTCCAGGCTCTGAGCTGTCAGCACAGAACCCAGTGCTGGGCTCGAACTCATGAACAGCGAGACCGTGACCTGAGCCAACGGAGCAAGGCACCATTCTGTTTTACTTTTTGAGGAATGGTTGGATTCACTTAGATTTTACTGACTACCTGGTGTGTGTGCCAGCCTGCAAATTCGTATGTTGAAATCCTGACCCTCGATGTGATGGTTTTAGGAGGTGGCCTTTGGGGAGGTGACTGAGTCAAGAGGATGGAGCCTCACAGGTCATAGTCTCATGGTTCATGGGTTCGAGCCCCACGTTCAGCTCCATGCTGTCAGTGCAGAGCCTGCTTGGGATTCTCTCTCTCCCTCTCTCTCTGCTCCTCCCCTCCCCCACCTCAAAATAAATAAACTTAAAAAAAAGAGAGAGAGCGGAGCTTCATGAATGAGGTGAGTGCCCTCATAAAAGAGACCTTAGAACTCCCTTGCCCTTTCTGCCATGTGGGGACACAAGAAGAAGACAGCCATTTATACGAACCAGGAGGCGGGCTCTCACTGGACACCCAATCTGCTGATCTTGGACTTCCCAGCTTCCAGAAATGTGAGAAATAAAATTTCTGTTCTTTATAAGCCACCCAGAGGGGCTCCTGGGTGGCTCAGCCCGTTGAGCATCCAACTCTTGATTTCAGCTCAGGTCATGATCCCAGGGTTGTGGGATTGAACCCTGCATCGGGCCCTAGGCTGAGCACAGAGCCTGCTTGAGATTCTCTCTCTCCCTCTCTCTCTCTGTCTCTCTCTCTCTCTCTCTCTCCCTCCCTCCCACTCTCTCTTCTTCTCCGTCTCTCTCTTAAATAAATAAATAAATAGGGGCACCTGGATGGCTCAGTCAGTTAAGCATCTGACTACAGCTCAGGTCATGACCTCGTGGTTTGTGAGTTCAGGGCCGCGTCAGGCTCTGTGCTGACAGCTCAGAGCCTGAAGCCTGCTTGGGATTCTGTGTGTGTGTCTCTCTCTACCCTACCCTGCTCACATTCTATGTATGTCTCTCTCTCAAAAATAAATAAACATTTAAAAGATTTTAAAAACAATGGGGCGTCTGGGTGGCTCAGTCGGTTAAGCGTCCGACTTTGGCTCAGGTCATGATTTCACGGTCCGTGAGTTTGAGCCCCACGTCGGGCTCTGTGCTGACAGGCCTGGAGCCTGTTTCGGATTCTGTGTCTCCCTCTCTCTCTGACCCTCCCCTGTTCATGCTGTGTCTCTCTCTGTCTCGAAAATAAACACTAAAAAAAAAAAATTTTTTTTTAATAAAAAAAATAAATAAAAGATTTTAAAAACAAAAACAAAAAAACAAAGGGCTTGTTTTCCCTGTTAGCTTACCAGCTCATACAGGGCAAGAAAAAGCTTACAATCAGCTGGCGAATACAGCCACCTAGAAAGCTGGTGACAGAGCAGTTATTGACATACCGTGGATCGTTTGGAATTCTTTGCAAACATGGTCGAATAATTATAGCTTGAATATAATGAGTGAACTGTCACTTTGCAATAAATTGGCAACTTATTGCAGTGTCCAGTGGTAGTTCCAAGTCCCCTGGGCTTCCGGCAGACCCTTCCCCTGGATTTGTCAGTCTACACTGACAACAGGCTGGGCAGAAACTCCTTTTTGAGCTCTTTTCTCCTCCCTGGGAAGATGCTGAAGTTTCATATAGGGCTGGGAGGGTTGGCAAATTCTAGCATGAGAGTCTCCAGATATTAAGTGTAAACCAGACCATTTGCCCTCAGAGGTTCATGAGGGAATAACCTGTGTGTGTGTGTCCAGGTTCATAGAATAAGTTCATGGTGAGAGTCCTGTGGTCTAAGCAGTTGACATCCTTATTTTTGTCTTCTTTTTTCCTTATACCTGCTGAGAAGGAATGTTCTTCCCATGATGACACTAGATGGAAACTCTGCTGTGCCCCTTGAATTTCCTGGTCACCTGCCTTCCATCACTTTTTGAGAGAGAAGGGCGGGGGGGATAGAGGGTACAAGGAGCAGGAGGGGAGAGAGAGAGAGAGAGAGAGAGAGAGAGAGAGGGAAGAATCTCAAGCAGGCTCCGTGCTGTCGATACAGAGTCCCAAGTGGAGCTCGATCCCATGACCATGAGATCATGGCCTGAGCCGAAACCAAGAGTGAGACACTTAACCGACTGAGCCACCCAGGCGCCCCCCACCCCATACACAGTTTTGATTTGGAAAATATGTTGTCTACTCCAAAATAATTATGAACACATCACTTTCATCCAAAGGTCTGAGAAGCGTCAAAATGTGGGATTCCTGTGAAATCGCACCTGTCATTTCATTAGAAAACGTTTTGCTTCTGAAAGTCCCTCTTGGTTGGGCTACACCAGCTGACCCTCGGGGAAGCAGAAAGCTGACCTTCCCGTCTAGCTGTTCTGCCTTTAGCCCGTTTAACTCTGGGCCTTCCCACGGGCCAGGCTCCCTTGCCTTACTTGGGGGGCAGGGTGTATCTCTAACTATGGGGGGGGGGTGCTCCTCTTGCCTTGAAGAAAATTAGAAACTTCCCCAGGCTGATCCAGACATGACATGTGGGGACGGATTGGGAGTTCAAACCCTGCATTGGGTTCTACGCTGAGCATGAAAACTACTTAAAAAAAAAAAAAAGCACAGCTTAGGAAAAGCAAACCAAGGGAGTGCTTGGGTAATGCTCCCAGCTGGAGGCTCTCAAGTGTGCAAGTGGTAAGCACTCTGGTCCCCTGTGAACTGCTAACTGGGATGTGTTCCCCTAAGCTCAGTTCAGGAGCGTGAGACGGGGAGAGGTTGGCCAGTGCCTCCTGCTGGCTCCCTTCCTGCCCTGCAGTAGGGAGTCCTTGCTTTTGGAGGGAGGGCAGGACTGGCAGCCGGGTTATGGTCTTGGTTCAGATCCATGCCTTGGGCAGTCCACTTCCACCTCTCTGAGCCTCGGTTTCTCCTAATGCAGGCATTAACACCAGCTTAAGAGAGACATCGTGAGGCTCCCTGGAGATTTGGGCACACCCAGCACAGTGTCGGGCACATGCAGAGCTTCACAGATGTGAAGTGAGCTGGGTTATAGTTGGGGGGGGGGGGGGGACTGACGTGCGTCACCGCCCATCCCAGGAGAACAGGAGAAAGGTGATTCTGCAGTTAAAAATGGAGGCAGGGAAGGGCTGGGGGTGGCGGGGCTGCGCCTGCAGCCTGGGGGGGCCTCAAACTCTCCCCCAGGGAATGGGGTGGAGGATGGGGACAAGACCACACACCTGACCAGCTACTCTCCCAGGGAGAAGGGGAAGATCTCTCCCCAGAGGCTTGCAGATGTCTTCAAGCACCAGAGGGCTGGCCAGGGGTTCATTCACTGGGAAGTCCAGCTGCCCTGTGGTTACCCTCACAGCCCCCAGCCAGGTTTGGGGATCCCCCTATCACCAAGGCAGGAAGAAGCCGGAGTGCTTTCCCCATGCTGGGTTCCCTAAACTCACCCCCCACACCTCACTCCACTGGAACAGATGCCGAGACCCCCGGAAACAGCCCACTGTCCAGGATTTCCATAAAGAAGGACATCCTCCTGCCCCTGGGTTGAGGACAGAGGGCCTGCTGGTTAGCAGCACCAAGAGGAAAGGACGTAGAGGGGACTATAGGAGCCCCAAGACTGTATGCCTCGGATCCAGGAGATTGGGGTGCATTTCACCAAGGACTTGGTCATCGGGGTGGTCTTAGAGGATGCATAGGCATTCACCAGGCTGGAGACTGAAGAGGGAAAGGGTGTAGCTGGATAGGGAAGCAGCCTGGATAAAGGGCAAAGGGTCTGTGTTTGCAGGGATGGGGGAGGGGAGGAAGGAAACCGGGCTGGATTCATACAAAGGGCTTTAAATGCCATCAAAAAGAGCTGGAACTTGATCCCACAAGGCTATAGTCACAAAGGGGCAGCCCCAGGGCAAACCCTGACTCTGGTGTTGAGCTTCTGGGGTTTTTTGGTTGTTCTTTTGGGGGATTTTTTTTTTTTTTTTTGGCCTGCAATGTATTTTAAATGTGACTTAACAATTTAAAATATGGGACATTTCACGTTAAATCCTGGTTTCTGGCTTCTCTTGGAAAATGGAAGGATCTGGAAACGGTTCATTGTAACTACAGAAGAGCTGCCCCCTTTAGATATTTGATACTGTCTCCAGGGCATCACAATCTCCACTATTCCTTATTGTCTCCCGGGCCCTAAAATTGTGTATCAGTCACCATTTAGTCTGGGACTTCCATTTCCCTTTCTCCTAGTAAAGAAGGGCTTCTCTGAATTGGATTTCTGTATCAAATACAGACCAAAAGGCTGCCTCGCAAGTCTTTGCTAATGGGTCTGTTCCCTTTATCTATGTGACCCACTTATCCACCCACTTATCCCTTTAGGCAGTAGGGTTTGAAACTGCCAGGGGAGTGCCTGGGTTGTTCAGTCGGTTAAGTGTCTGACTGGCTCAGGTCATGATCTCGAGGTTTGTGAGTTTGAGCCCTGCGTCAGGCTCTATGCTGACAGCTCGGAGCCTGGTGCCTGCTTCGAATTGTCTCCCTCTCTCTCTCTGCCCCTCCCCTGCTTGTGCTCTATCTCTCTCTTAAGAATAAATAAACATTTGGGGCGCCTGGGTGGCTCAGTCAGTTAAGCGGCCGACTTCGGCTCAGGTCATGATCTCACGGTCCGTAGGTTCGAGCCCCGCGTCGGGCTCTATGCTGACAGCTTGGAGCCTGGTGCCTGCTTCGAATTGTCTCCCTCTCTCTGCCCCTCCCCTGCTTGTGCTCTGTCTCTCTCTTAAGAATAAAAAAAACCTAAAAAAGAAAAGTTTAGGGGCACCTGTGCTGACAGCTCAGAGTCTGGAACCTGCTTCAGATTCTGTGTCTCCCTCTCTCTGTGCTCCTCCGCCACTCATGCTCTGTCTCTCTCTCCTTCAAAAATAAATAAACAGCGGGGCGCCTGGGTGGCGCAGTCGGTTAAGCATCCGACTTCAGCCAGGTCACGATCTCGTGGTCCGGGAGTTCGAGCCCGGCGTCAGGCTCTGGGCTGATGGCTCAGAGCCTGGAGCCTGTTTCCAATTCTGTGTCTCCCTCTCTCTCTGCCCCTCCCCCGTTCATGCTCTGTCTCTCTCTGTCCCAAAAATAAATAAACGTTGAAAAAAAAATTAAAAAAATAAATAAATAAACATTGAAAAAAAAAGTTTAATAAAGAAAGAAAGAGGGGCACCTGGGTGGCTCAGTCAGTTAAGCTTCTGACTTCAGCTCAGGTCATGATCTCTCGGTTTGTGGGTTCGAGCCCCACGTCGGGCTCTGTGCTGACAGCTCAGAGCTTGGAGCCTCTGCTTCGGATTCTGTGTCTCCCTCTCTCTCTGCCCCTCCCCCACTCATGCTTGCTCATGCGCGCTCCCTCTCTCAAAAATAAACGTTAAAAAATAATGTATTAGAAAGAAAGGAAGGAAGGAAGAAAGGAAGAAAGAAAGAAAACTGCCAGGGAGTCATTGGAAGGACTTTGTCAGGATTCATAGTTGCAGACAATAGAATCCAGTTTAAGCCAGTTTAAGAAGAAAAGAAAAGAATAAAAGCTTCATTAAGGGATATGAAGGAAGACAGGAGTTTCCCTGAATGGCTCCCAGAGCCACCTCTGAACCAGCCTGCCAAGAACACTCCCACCAGATCAGGAAGCTTCCTCACGGCTGCTGGCTCAGAACCGCTCTGCCTCTCCCTGCACAGCGGAAGCCCTGAGCCTTGCCTCTGTGCCCCCCTAACTCAGCTCAGATGTGACTGACAAGTGGGCTGTAAATGACACCCACCACTCACCCCAACAAAGCGGGGAGGTTTGTAACCAGTGTTGCAAGGTTGCGCCATGGGGAGGCGTCCAGAAGTGAACAGGGTGACCGAAAGGTTTGGGACGGCCACAAATGACCCCCGACCGCTCCGGGGAAGGGGGGGGGGGGCGGTCACCCAGCCGAGACCCCGCCAAACCACCACCCACCTTGCCTGGAGTGGTCTCGGCCCAGGAACTTCACACTACAGGAGGCTCCAGAGTTCCCAGATAACAAAGGCACTGCTCAGAGAAAAGATGCCCTCAGACGCCCAGAGCCCAGGGTGGTCCCTGGCAGGCCAGCGGGCAGCTTCCTGGCAGCTGTGCCCACCCTCCTGGCCAAGCATCTTCGCCCGGCTTGCACGTGCCTTCTTCCCGGCCTGGCCCCCCTCCCCGGGCTGCCAGCCTGGGCAGCTGTCACTCTTTGGGAACTCTTTGTTCTCTTTGTGGAATTTAGAGGAAGGTTCTGCCAGCTTGGATGGAGACTGGGCTCGGCTATTTCCCAGCAACTGATAACAGCTGGGATTAAAAGATGAAAAACCACGCAGATGTCCCAGCTCTGCCGGAAATCAAGAAGCCAAGTGTCTGTGTCCAAACCCCTGTGCCCTGTGGCATTTGTGCCTGCCGCACCCTCCTGATGGCGGCCCTGTCTGCCCTCAGAGCCCCACCCGCCTAAGGACCCCGCCCAATGGGGCACCATCTCCAAGCCACTGATTTCCCCCAGGGGCCGTTTGCGGAACCCTAGGGGCACACAGCCAGCACCCCTCATCAGAACACAGGACTCAGGCTGGATTGTGAGTTCCGAGCCTCAGTCCCTGGCGGGCAGAGTGGCCTCTTTCATTTTTATTGCAACATTTACCAAGTGACAGGCCTGTGATCAGCGCCCTGGTGGTGGCTCTTATGTAAGCCTCACAACTCGAGAAGGTAGATGCCAAGAGATCCTGGGTTTGCAGACCTGGAAACCGAGCCTTGGGGAGATTAGGTGACCTACCCAGGGCGAAGCGGGGATTCAGCCCAGGTCTACTTGGCTTCACAGCCTCCACTTGGGACCCTGCACTTTGCTGCCTGGTCTGCAGGCTCTGCAGCAAGAGAAACCCAGAAGCAGCATTTCTGCCTTCCAGAAGGTTCCTTTGGCCACTCAAAGCCTCCCCAAGCTGCCCTCACCCATGCCCTGGTGATGGGAGGGGAACCACAGGCAACACACCGTGACAGCGTGTGATTTGGGGCAAGTCATTGCCCCAGTTGGGTCTTTGTTTCCTCATTTCGTTCGCTCAACAAGTACTTCTGAGCGCCAAGCACTAGGAAATAAAACAGATGAGATCTGTCAAGGAGCTTATATTCTCACAGCATGAAGACATACAGTGGGCAGGTGACACATGAGGTGGGGAAGACAGTGGGGAGCTGATGAGCCAAGGCCGTTAGAGAGCGCCACTCTGAGGAGGTGACATTTGAGCTAAGACCCGGGTGACAGAAGGAGCCAGCCACACGGAGGTGGCTGGGCTTCCCAGACAGAGGACCCCTCCTCTGAAGCAGGAATGGGGGTGGGGACACAGGAAGAGCGGAAGGAAGGTCCTTGCGGTTAAACCAGGGCTGGGGGATTTGATATGAAGTTGCAGGTGTAGCCCAGGGGCAGAGTGTGTTGTGGGCCAAGGGGAGGTGGCGGATCTTTACCTGAATTCAGAGAAAGGCTTTCGATGGCTTGACCAGGAGAAGGACATGCCCTGAATGAACAGACAGTGAGAACTGGGGACAGGACAAACCCAAGAAAGTCAAAGCCCACAGAGATACAGTGCGTGTGGGGGTCAGTACTTCATAGTTTTCGGGGGAGAGAAGGTAGATCTGAAAATAACAGGAAAGGGGCGCCTGGGTGGCGCAGTCGGTTAAGCGTCCGACTTCAGCCAGGTCACGATCTCGCGGTCCGTGAGTTCGAGCCCCGCGTCAGGCTCTGGGCTGATGGCTCAGAGCCTGGAGCCTGTTTCCGATTCTGTGTCTCCCTCTCTCTCTGCCCCTCCCCCGTTCATGCTCTGTCTCTCTCTGTCCCAAAAATAAATAAACGCTGAAAAAAAAAAAAAAAGAAAATAACAGGAAAGCAAAAGTCTCGGGGCCCTTCTCCTGGGGAGACAGGGCAGCAGGTGGGGCTCGGGGGCCAGCCCACACTGTCTGAGGGGACCCAGTCGGAACCGAGGCTTTGTCCAGTTGTCTTTTTTTTTTTAATGTTTATTTTTGAAAGAGAATGTGTGAGGGGGGAGGTGCAGAGAGAGAAGAAGAGAAAGAAATCCAAGCAGGCTCCGGGCTCTGAGCTGTCAGCACAGAGCCCGACATGGGGCTGGAACCCACAAACCGAGAGACCATGACCTGAGCTGAAGTCGGACGCTTAACTGACTGAGCCACCCAGGCACCCCTGTCCAGTTGTCTTAGAAATGGAAGCTGACTCTGGTGGATTCTAAAGTCGGACACAGCAGATTTCCATCCTGACTGCGTCGTCCGCAGTCAAGAAATCAGATACGGCTGTTTTCACCTGGGAATAAATTTGTCTGATAAAATTTGGAAATCAGTTTGGCAGTGAACTGGTGAACAGGTTTGGCGGGGGTGCCGTGAGCAGAAAAATCCAGCTGACACTTGCAACTTGAAATTGGCCACCTGGAGAAGAAGGGCTTTCTGCCTGACAAAGAGGCTTTGAGGCGTTGGAACTGACAGCACTTGTTAGCTGGGGAGCCGGAGGTCAGATCCCAGACCCCCAAGACCAGAGCCAACCCCCCACCCCAGGCTAGCTGTGTTTTCCTGCACACCCTTCGGGTTTTTTTTTTTAATGTGTATTTATTTTTGAGAGAGAGTGTGCATGCAAGCGGGGGAGGGGAAGAGAGAAAGGGAGACAGAGGATCTGAAGCAGGCTCTACACACTGACATCAGCAAGCCCAATGCGGGGCTCGAACTCAGCGAAGCGTGAGATCATGACCTGAGCCGACACTCAACTGACTGAGCCACCCAGGTGCCCCCACCCTTCAGTTTTATCGTCCTGAAGCCATCAGTCCTCAGTGCTGCCGTCTGAATGCCCTTTCCACCTCTAGTCCCTTGCCTGAGTTGTGAGGCCCCATCGTCACTCTCACGCATGGCTGCAACAGGTGCCTGCCCAGTCCCCTGGCTCCCACCCCTCGAGTGGCCCCCGCCCACCCCTGGGACCACGGGTATCCAAGTCAGTACACGTTGCCAGGCCTGGGAATCAGAATCTCTGGGGGTGACCTGGAAATCTGCTCTCTCAACAAGCCTCCTGTTTGAGAAGCGCTGGCCTGAAGGATAAAACACAAATTCTTTAGGACTGGGCTCCGTGGACTTTAGGTCAATGCTTCTCAAACTGGTTTTGGGCCAGCAGCGTCAACATCATCCGGGAATTGTTTGAATTACAAATTGAAGACCCACCCTGAGACTTACTGAAACCAGAAACTCTGTGGGGGGTGAGGCCCAGCCATCAGTTCTAGAGGGACCCGATGGGAGGTGGAGGCCCTGCTACCTGTCATGGCAGGGCCTTTGTGCCTGCTGTCCTTCCTGCCTGGGACGCCTTCCTCTCTTTGCCCAGTCAGCTCCAAGGGGCTGCCTGGCCTCATCTGAAACAAAAGTTTCTCAGGGAAACCTGGAGCCTGCAGAGGCCAGACTGTGTTCACCTATGACATACTGTAGGAGGTCCCTCCTGTACGTTTCCTTCATAGCGCTTACCAGTCTGTAATTTGGTAACACCCTTGAGCCAACACCTGTCTCCCCCAACTAGTCTGTAATGATGGTGGGGGCTGTGCCTAGCTTACTCCTGTTCTCTCCCCGGTCCCTGGCAAATAGTGGGGTTCCGTTGGAAATTATCACCTTCCTCTGAATAACATGAATATCCTGTGACTTCTTGATTTTTATATATTTTTTAAAGTTTATGTGAGAGACTGGAGAGAGAATGAATGGGGGAGGGACAGAGAGAAGGAGAGACAGAATCTCAAGCAGGCTCTGCACTGTCATCGCAGGGTCCTGATGTGGGGCCCGAACTCACAAACCACGAGATCATGACCTGAGCCAAGATCAAGGGTCGGACTCTTAACCGACTGAGCCACCCAGGCACTCCTTGATTTTTCCATTTTAGTCATTATCTATTAGAAGTCCAGAGCCCTCCCTTTTTCTGTTGTTTTGCATGAAATCTGCTACTTTCTCTCAGGAGGTTTTCAGGATCATCTCCTTTACCCCAGTGTTCTGAAATTTCAAGATGGAGTGCCTGGTCTGTTAGCAAGGTCTATTTTCTTTCGCTGAGCTTCATTCTCAGGCAAAAATTTCTTGAATTGTGTCTTGAATGATTTCCCCCTCCAGAGTTCTCTTTTCTCTCTTTCTGAAGTTTTTGTTATTGGCAGAAAGGACAGTACCTAGGCTGTTCCTGATTTCCTGTGCTGATTTCCTTATCTCTTCTGTCTTATTTTCTGCATCCGTTTGGCCTATTGTTTTGCTTTCTTGGAGACTTATTCTTGCAACTTTCTTAGACTTATTCTTGCAACTCTACTTCAAATGAAATTTAAATCTTTGCTAACATAATTTTGATTTGCAACACACTTTACTACCGTGATTTATATTTGCAACACATTTTGTGCCAATGTTCTCTGCATATTTTTTTTCAGTATATGAAATTTATTGTCAAATTGGTTTCCATACAACACCCAGTGCTCATCCCAAAAGGTGCCCTCCTCAATACCCATCACCCACCCTCCCCTCCCTCCCACCCCCCATCAACCCTCAGTTTGTTCTCAGTTTTTAAGAGTCTCTTATGCTTTGGCTCTCTCCCACTCTAACCTCTTTTTTTTTTCCTTCCCCTCCCCCATGCGTTTCTGTTAAGTTTCTCAGGATCCACATAAGGGTGAAAACATATGGTATCTGTCTTTCTCTGTATGTATATTTCTTTTTAATAACATTCTGATATTGTTTCGTGGGTATATCAGCCATTTCTCCAAACATATTGTTGTTGTTAAGTGTTGTGTTTTTGAAAATCTGTATCCTCTGAGTTACTTTTCTCCACTTGTTTTGGCCTCGGTCTTTCATTAAGAGGCTGTCTCAAATGTCCAGCACCTTTGGCTCATTTTTCATAGTGGAAACCTAAAAAGCCAACTGGCAACATCATGGGCACAGAAGGGGCTGGTCAACCGTGGCTTCACAGGGGTGTGAGCTGGCTGGATCTTTCTCCTAGGCTCATCAGAACCTCTAGGAAGAGCCTTCTCATCTTCTGCCTGGAAGCAAGGGCCTGGTTGCCCGTGTCCTGGAGCCCTACTGAGGAAGGAGAGGTGTGGGGGCCTCCGCATTCCATGTGTCAACTTTCAGTTAATAGTATTCCTCCCTCAATTTTTCCTGGCATCCTATATGCTAGACACTATTTTCCTGTCTCCAGAAAATAACCACCACCCCCCGCACCAGGGTTCTACCCAGCTCGAAGAAGGGCACCTGTCCAGATACCATCCGGTATCTGGGCCAATACCATCTCCGTTGAAACTACTGAACTCTGCCATTATAGCACAAAAGCAGCTACAGACTGCCCATAAATAAGTGGACATGGCTGTGCCCTAATAAAACTTTATTTATACAAATCAATGGTGGGCCAGATTTGGACCCTGGACTATAATTGGAGACCCCTGGTCTAGATTCTAGCTCACCAGGTAACTGGTGCTGCCAGGTCCTGAGTGCTTTGGGTGTTTGCATTGTGGGTTGGTTACTCTTGAGTGTTTGCCGGCTTCAAGTTTTGGCTGTCCCACTTCTGCACAGGCAATAACCCTTCACTGGCTCCTTCCCAGCTTCCTAAACATTACTGCTGGTGTTTCCTTTCCTGACTTCTCTGCCCTTGGAGCCCAGGTTTCTGGACATAGTAGAGCCAAATGTATGATACACCCCATCTCCCATCTTTAACTATCAGGCAGGCTCCTTTTATTCTTATTTATTTATATTTATTTATTCCTTTTTTCTTTTATTCTTTTTTCTTTTATTTTATTTCTTTTTTATTCTTTTATTTATTCTTATTTATTCTTATTTATTTAACAGGTCCCTCAGGTTAGTTCCCTCTTTAAGCATCTAGAACTAACATCCATGAGGGTTGGTTTAGGCTGTGTGTCTTCACCAAATGGTACTTTTCTGTTGTTGTTGTTTTTTTAATAAATTAATTGAGCCACACGATTCATTAATGTACCGCATAACATTAAAGACCTCTGAGCAGACTTGAATATAACTTCTTTCTTTCTGAGGCCCTGCAGAGGGACTGCCTGCCATTCTTGCCCAGGCGGGGCAGTGTTGGGCAAGCTAGCTCCCAGAATGCTCTCTCTGGGACCATGGCCACGCTGTCTGCAGGACCCAGAGCCCAGGGCCTGACCAGAGCCTGGAATTTGGCCTGCGTGGTCCCTGCTCTGCAAGCGAGGCTTTCTTCCTTAGCCCCTTGGCCCAAGGCCAGGAGAAGAGAGGCAGTGACATAGCAGAGTTTGAGCCAGGGGTTGGGGAGGTTGGGGGACTTTTAGCCCTAGGCTTCCTGGAGAGGGATCACAGTTTATCTGCCAGGGATGTCCCATTAGCTCTGGGACCTATGGGGTGCAGGGAGAACCCCGACCCCAAGCAATCAAGCCCAAGTCCCAAGCACCCTGGAAGCCTTCAGAGGAGCAGATAAGCTAGTGGCTGGAGCTGTCCTGAGGGCCACCTACTGACCAGTGGCTGCAGTGAGCTATCTAGACTGACCACCAGTCCTCCAATTGTGACAGGTGGGCTCTGTCACATCCTGTCTGCCCCTCCCCTCTCCCAAGCCCCAGGTTCCTCCAGGGTGGAGGTACAGGATTACTGTAAGGATCAATAAGAGAGAGACAGGGGAACCTGGGTGGCTCAGCCAGTTGAGCATCTGACTCTTGATTTTGGCTCAGGCCATGATGTCACAATTCGTGAGTTCGAGCCCTGCCTCGGGCTCTGCACTGCGGAGCCTGCTTAGAATTTCTCTTTCTCCCTCTGTCTCTGCCCCTCCCCCACTCTTGTGTGCACTCTCTCTCTCTCTCTCTCTCTCTCTCAAAATAAATACACTAAGACAGAGACAGATTTGAACAGGCCCAGTCAAGAGGGTTGTTTCTGACACAACACGTCTATAAGGCACAGGTGGAATTTCAGGCCATGGGGTGGTGTGGCCAGGACTCCATGCTGCTGTCCGTGGGTTCTGGGAGACAGGGAAGGGGGGCAAGTTTTCCACCTGTGCATGGCTCTGCCTTCCCTTCTGTACCGGCACCGATCCCAGGCATCCTGGACCTTTCCCCGGGGCCCCCACTGCACCTGCCCATCTCCGTGACCTCACTCCCCATGCTGCGTTGTGATTGGCTGCTTGCCTGTCACCTCCCAGCTCCTTGTGACCATCCCAGGTGCCTGGCACAGGGTGGGTTAATGTGGGACAGAAAAATGAGCGAAAGGATGGATGAATGAAGATGGGTAATTCAATGGACGGACGGGTGAACAAATATCCAGGTGGATATTTGATTGCCTGAATAAGTAACACCACTCATTTACTTTTTTTTCACGGAGGGCTAAATGGATGAATGAATTATGATGAGGTAACAGTGCCTGAGTAGAAGGAAAAGAAAGGCAGTGGGATGGAGGTGGAAAAAGCATAACAAGTGAGTAAACAGAAGATGAATTCGAGAACCACCTGAGCGGACAGAGGACCCCATGGCCACACGTTCACAGTCTCAGTGACCATGTCTGTGAGCTGAGGAGTTGTTCCCAGGGTCCCAAGGGGGAGGGCTTGGGAGAAAGAATTCACAAACACTCTCCTTCTGTCTATTAAAAAAATTTTTTTTTCTCTAAATAAACTTTGAACCCACTTCTAAGTATGTTTGGAAAGAGCAGTGATGGCTTTCATGAAGGGTAAATTATAAGTGCTTCCTTCGCAGCTTTGTTTGGGGACCCTCAGAAACATACGCAGCCCCCAGAGCGAGTTGCTAAAATGCGCACGAGACAGGAAACATATGCCGGGTATGACGATGTCAAGCAGGCTTACTGTGAGCATATGTGCTTTACTGTTGATGGAATATATTCGGCAAGTGTTCCAGAAAGAGGCCTTTCCTGAAATGGAGGTCAATGAGAATACTCCCCCGTCTCATAAATCCTTGGGAAAAAAAACAGGCCTGTCTCCCACACACATGTGGCTAATTATCTGGGGGCTCAGGGCTGTCCCCGGAGAGCAGTTAAGAGCAGTGTACCCGGACTCTATCTGCCCCAAGTGGTTTCCAGCAGCCCTGGCTGGAAAGACCTTGCCCTGGGTTCATAAACTGGTGGTTTCCCACCCCAGGGGGCAGAGGGGGACAGTCACAAGTGCTTAACAATTAAGGAGAAAAGAGCGCATCTTCTTTTCCAGTGCCCACCAGAGATCAGACCCAGACGCAAGCCACTGGGGGACGCCCTGGACTTTACAGGGCCATTGGCGACCGTCCACCTTGGTCCAGTTTAGCTGGATTTGGCCTGGGCCTCAGACCCCGCTCTTAGAGGACCAAGGCAGACTGGACAGATGGGCAGACAGCTCCATCCCAGTGCACTAACAGGTACTGTAGCAAGTGACTATCCCTGGGCCCAAGAGTGGGCAGTGAGGAAGGCTTCCCTGAAGACAGTCCATGACTTGTCTAGGTCTTGAAGGATGAATAGGAGTTTTCCTGGCAAGAAATGGGAGAAAGGACATTTGGAGAAATGAGCAACACAGCTCAGGGGCTGGTGCATGTTCTGGGCCAGGGGTTCTAGCAAAAGGTGGGCCAGGAGAGATGTATGGAGGACAACTCAGTGGGGGGTGGGCAGAGCAGGCCAGAAGGGGGCACCTGGCTCAGCCGGAAAGGCTGAGGAGCTCAGGCTGTGTGTCTCCAGGACAGTGGGGAGCCCATGGATGGCTTTAAAGGGAAGTGGTGGGATCAGATTTGTGGTTCCGAAGGACCTGACTGCTGGGTAGAGAATGACAGGAGACAGGAGAGCCACGGAGGAGGCTGTGACCATCGATCCATGGAGAGATGCTGGTAGGGACCCCGCAGGGACAGAGTGGGGGCGACTCTGGTTCTTTCTCTTCCTGACTGTGATTTGAGGCCTGTAACTTAACTTCTTGGTGTTGCAGATCCATAGCAATGACATGGGGGTAATAGTGTCTTGCCACATTGTGGCAAGCCTCATTGTGAGGCTTCCAGTAAGACATGGAAAAATGCCAGGGGCGCCTGGGTAGCTCAGTCAGTTGAGTGTCTGACTCTTGATTTCAGCTCAGGTCATGATCTCATGGTTTGTGGGTTCAAGCCCTGAGTCAGGCTCTGTGCTAAAAGCATGGAGTCTGCTTGGGATTTTCTCTCTCTCTGTCTCTCCCTGCCCCTTACCCACTTGTGCACTCTCTCTCCAAAATAAATAAATAGACATTTAAAAAAAAGGTTCTCCTTTTTTAAGGCTGAATAGTATACAGTATTCTATCGTATGTATATACCACATTTTGTTACTATATTACTTTTTTAAATGCTAGTAAATTACACATAAAATGTGCCTTTTAAACCGCTTTTAAACCACTCTTCAATGTACTACAGTTCAGTGGCCATTTGGCACATTTATAATGTGCAACCATCACCACTGTCTTGTTCTGAATCTTTATCACTGGCCCCAAAAGAAACTCTGTACCTATTAAGCACTAACTCCCCATTCCCCCTTCCCCCAACCCCTTGTAATCTCTGATCTATTTCCTGTCTATGAATTTGTCTGTTCTAGACATCTAGCTATTTCACTGATATAGAATCACACAGGATTTCTCCTTTTGTGTCTGGCTGATTTTACCTAGCATAATGTCTTCAAGGTTCATCCGTGTTGCACCATTGTTATAACCTGAACGTTTGTCCCCCCTGAACTCAGATATTAAAGTCCTTACCCCCGATGTGATGGTGTTAGGAGGTGGGGCTCAGGATCTTAGTGGACCCCGGGGCTCAGGATCTTAGTGGAGCACAGTTCTCCATCAGGCTTCTGTAATGGGGAGACGTCAGTGTTACTTGGACTGTTCCCAGAGCTCTGGAGGGGTGCTGTGATGCCATGGGGAGCAGGGAAGGGGGCTCCTGCCTGTGGGCCTGCCATGTACAAGGCAGTGTGCCCACATCCCAGCCAAGAAGGTGGGAGTTATTTTACCCTGCAGTGGAACTAAAAGACGCTTAGAGAAAAGGAACTTGTCCCAAGTCACACAGCTGGTGTATGGCAGAACTGGGATTCAAAGCCAGCTGTGTCCAATTCCAAAACACTTGCTTTTTTTTCTTTTCTTTCCTTTTTTTTTTTTTTTTTTTTTTTTTTTAAGAAAAAGAAATGGGTTCTGCTTGGGGCTTCTCCCATCTATTCACATGCTATTTTCTGGCCAGAGACGCCTGGGTGTCCCCAGACTTAGGCAGCTCCTGGGTCAGTTACTGCTGGCGGTGGAGGCGGTGTGGGGGAGGGGGCGTGCTGGGGTTACTTTTGAAAGTGCTCAGGTGGCTGGGGGCTCAGCCCCACTCCAGTTTCAGATTCAGTGGAGCTGGAGTGACCCAAGAATTTGCATTTTTTATAAGTATAATTTTCTGGTCCAGCAAACACACTGGAAAACCAATTGATTTATTCTCTCTCTCTTTAGTTTTTTTATGGTTTTGTTTTTTTTTTTTTTTTGAGAGAGAGAGAACGTGAGTGAAGGAGGAGCAGAGAGAGAGGGAGACACAGAATCCAAAGCAGGCTCCAGGCTCTGAGCTGTCAGCACAGAGCCCGACGCAGGGCTTGAACGCACGAACCACGAGATCGTGACCTGAGCCGAAGTCGGATGCTTAACCGACTGAGCCACCCAGGCACCCCTCTTCTCTCTCTTTAAACATCTCTTTGTTTCCTACAAAATATTACAAGCCTCAGGTACTTTCTATGGTGCTATGTTGTCTTCTGTGTGCTCAGGGGATGGAGGCTGGAGGCCAATTGTGAGTTTACAAAACTCATAAACCACCAGAGATTATTTCTGCTCCTACTACTGTTAGGATTAGTGTTTACTGTATGCCAGGTGCTGTTCTGAGCTCTGTCATGTCAATCCTAATGTACTCTCCACAGCCACTGTCTATCTCATCCTATCGAGGAGGAGAATGGACTCAGAGAGAGCAAGTCACTGGCTTGGGGTCACACTGCGTCAAGTGACAAGGCCAGGATTTGGCCCAGGGTGGTCTGGTGCCAGAGTTCATGCTCCAGCCACAGGCTATTCTGAGCTGAGACAGAAGTCCCTCACCAGTGCTGGTGGAAAGTAACTGAACAGCCTAATCACTGTCCCCAGTTCCTTTCTCCCTCTGAATTCCCTGTCTCAGAGAAGAGCATCATCATCTCCCCGGCAGACCCCAGGAACGGGAGTGGATGCACCTGCCCACACTTCCTGAGCACTGCCTCTAGGTATGAAACCCCACCGGGTGCTCTATGCGGCTGACCACGCCTCGATGATGTTCTGGCATTTGGGAAAGAACCGCCCTGACTCGGGGCTCAGTCTCACAACCTTGAGATCATGACCTGAGCTGAAATCAAGAGTCGCACACTTAACCGACTGAGCCACCCACATGCCCCAAAAAGGAAGAAGATGCTGACCCTTGCGGGCCTCAGACTGAGTGAAACAAGCTGGTCATGAAAGGACAGATACTGTGCGATCCCATTCATATGACATATCTAGAGCAGGCAAATCCATAGAGACAGAAAGGGGAGCGGTGGTGGCCAGGAGCTGGCAGGATCGGGGATGGGAAGTTGGTGTTTAATGGGGACAGAGTTTCAGTTTTGCAAGACAAGAGAGTTCTGGAGATGGATGGGGGTGATTGCTGCACAACAGCGTGAACATGCTTAATGCCGCTCAACTGTATCTCAACAATGGTGAAGATAGTCACTTTTCGGTGACCACAATTTTTAAGAAATAAACTTACCACTTATTATTTTTCAGAAATAATAAAAATGAGGGGCGCCTCAGGGGCTCAGTCAGTTAAGCCTCTGACTCTTGATTTCAGCTCAGGTCACGATGTCACGATTTGTGGGATCGAGCCCCACGTCAAGTGCTGAGCTGGCAGCATGGAACCTGGTTGGGATTCTCTCCCCACCTCTCTCTCTGCCCCTCCCTGGCTCACCCTCTCTTTCTCTCAAAAATAAGTAAATAAACATTAGAAAAAGGAGAGAATAAAAATGTTTAAAACTATAGTGTAATAGATTGAAAGGGTGAGTTGTGTGGTGTGTGAATTCTATCTCAATAAAGCTGGTCAGACAATAACACTGCCCTAAACATGGCCGGGCCCAGTGTTACTGAGCGCCCCGGGGTCAGGAGAAAGAACAAGTGTTGAAGTAGAAGGGCCTGCTGGCACCCGATTGTCTGCGTGTGGAGGGAGGGCAGGTCCCGGGCCCTCCGTAAGGGCCCAACAACATCCAAGGGCAGGGAGCCGCTGACTGGGTGGCAGAGAAGCGGGTGGAGTCCCCTCTGAGCCAGGCAGACTCAGCAAATGAGGGCCTGGGAAATCAGACCCGGCTCTTGACAGCTGAAACTCTCCAGCGGGAGTGTGGGCCTCAGCCCTGGCCCTGGGGGTCAAGAAAAACAAATGGTGAATTACTCGAGGCCCCTTGAGAGTGTGAGGCAATAGTGCTGGGAGCAGCCCCTCGGGGCCCCTCGAATCTTCCCACACTGGCTCTTGGCTCCTCTGCAGCGAGTGGTCTGTGAAGCTGCAGCAGGTTCTTCACACTTGAGTCCTGTCGGTGGGCCCAGGCTGTGGGGCCTATTGACTTTGGGTAGCCCTTGTCCCTCCTCCGCTCTGTAACAAGGGGCACTAGTGTCCCTGCCCCCGTGGGTCCACTGTGAGAATTACATGAGGTCTGGTTGCACACCCATCAGCCAGCAGGTGCCTCGGAGTTTATATCCCTCCTCCTTCTCCTGGACTCAAAAGGGCTCTGCGTCCTTCCTGCTGTCTGTCGTCAGGGTCCCAGGACCTCAGGGCTCTCCCACAACGAGAGCAGAGTTCATTCATGCCCTGACCATTTGTTCAGCACCAGCCTGTGTGTCAGGCCCCATTCATGAACCAGTAGTCCTCAGGGAACTGACGTTCTACTGGGGAGACAGAAACCATAAATCCTAAAAGGCAAATAAAATCAATAAGATAGAGAGAAGTGGCTGGAAGAAAATAAAAACAGGAAAATATCACAGAGAGTGCCTAGGGGCAGGCCACTTCAGACAGTCACCAGGGAAGGCACAGTGAAGAGTCAGCCGTGTAGAGATGTACGTGCAAAGGTCCTGAGGTAAGAGTAGGCCGGGCAGAATTCAAGAAGCAGAAGGAAGGCCTTGTGGCAGAGGGTGGGGAGTGAGGGGGAGCAGGCAGTACATAGGCAGTGCTGAGAGCCTCCTTCCTCACCGGCTGCCTGCCGGAATGACCACCTATCCCAATTTGCCTAAAAGTCCTAGAGAAGTCCTGGGCACACTGCAGTGGTTGGTCACCCTAGCACCCACCGGCTCCCCATATTTACTAGATGCATAAGTTAAAACACCCTAGGCCCTGCTGGCGGCTGGCATGGCCTTCCCTCCAGGAAGCTTTGTTTTCCTGTCCCAAGGAGCCTAGAGTCCAAGATCCAGGGCCCACGGGGTCAGATCACCTTGAAGCAGGTGGCTCGGGCTAAGTGGCCACCTTTTTTCCTGCGTGTCATTCCCTAAGTCCATGGCCACACCATGCTGGCCACGTGCCAAAGACCTCCAGCTGCCCGGCCTCACCTGCCCTTTTCTAAGACCTTCTGCTTGGGGCAGGGTGGGGCTGTTAACCTGCAGGTTATGAGGCGTTCTCATGAAAATCAAAGCTCTCATGAATGGCTTTTAAGTTCAAAATAAAATAAAGTAAAAAATAAAAAATAAAAAGCTTTTCATTCTCTGCAAGCAATAAATCCTGGCCTTCGTTAAGTTCGAAGGGATACACATTGGCCCATATGTCAGTGATTAAGGCTTTGGGGTGAATGGGGAGTTGAGGAATTTGGTATATTTGGGGTGTGCTGGTTTCTGTGCGTCTCTCTGGAGCCTGTTTTCCAACAGGAAACAGGATCTCAGGAGATGATAGGCTCTGGGGAGAAGCTGATTTGCACCAGCACAGATCTGGGTCTGGCCGAGCCCCAGAGAGTCACCCCAAGCTTTTGTACCTAACACCAGTGACCCGGTGCTCCAGATGTACTCCCCGCCTGGGCAGCCGCAATTTCGTGGTATCCAATATCTTTCTTTGCCTGGGCACCAGCTCTTTCCATATTCAGGGTAACCTCCCAACCTCCACCTTTTGAGAGCTCGGGCAGGGGTAGAGAGTCCCTCCCTCCACACTTCTTCCAGTCCAGGCCAGCTGGCTGGTCAGGGCCTCTTTACCCTTCAGAGATGCTTTGAGCCCCATGGGAGAGGAGTGCCAGGGTATCTCCCAGACCCTCATTCTTCGTGTGAATTTGCTTAGTCCCTTCCGTAGCCTGAGTCAAGGGCAGTGGGGAGGGCACTCTGCTAAGCCCAAGAAATGGCCTGTCACCGGGTGGCCCCAACATGGGGTACCCGTGTACCTTACATCCGTCACTCAGAAGGATCCTTCAAGAAGTCCCCTAAAGTCTCTGCACTAAGACACAGGACCCTGGCAGCCCCACACATCGTCGACCAGAAGCCCTTCCGTGAGCCCTGTCACTCTGAAACCATCCACCCGTGTTCTCCTTCTTTCTAAGTCCTTCTCACTCTTGTGTCTGGATGAGACATTCCATATTTTTAGGTCTGGTGCCTAAACCACAGCCCATTTCCCCAAAAGTAAGGCACTTAGCAGGGCAGCCTTGGTACCAACAAGAGCCCTGGCAGACCTGAGCCCACCTCTTGGCCCCTGAGTAACTCTGTGACTTAGACAGGTCACCTCCCTTTGGGCCTCAATTTCCTTTTCTGTAATCAGGGCCGATCGTATCCACATCTCTGAGTTATGATCAGGCTTAAAGAGAGAGCAGAACTGGGCTCCTGGGTGGCTCAGTCGCTCAAACGTCCAACTCTTGATTTCAGTTCAGGTCATGATCCCAGGGTCGTGGTATCTGAGTCCCGAGTGAGGCTCTGCGCTGAGCGTGGAACCTGCTTGGGATTCTCACTCCCTTTGCCCCTCCCCACTTGTTTATACGCTCAAGTGCACACATGCTGTTGCGCTCTCTCTCTCTCTCTCTCTTTTCCTCTCTTTAAAGTTAAAAGAGAGAGCAAGAGAGATGGCAGAAGTTCCCAGCGTGTGGCCTGCATGGGTCAGCAAGTGTCAGCAGGTCTGCCCCCTCCCCCCACCTTGCCTGAGCCCATCCCACCAGGACCCATGGGAGATGGTTCTTGGGTTTGGTGTGCCGCCCGCATGAGTAATAGGTCTGAACTCCTTGATCCTGTTTTAAATGCTTTAGTAAAGCCTCTCCTGACCCAAGAAGAGGAACCAGCCTGGAAAGGGCAGGCACTTCAGATGGCGTGAGGAGAGCATGCCAAAATTGGGCCCGAGTCATTCCAGGCCTCCTGTGCTGGTGGTAGCATGTGGCCTTTTAATTCAGTATTTAATTCACAGGCCTCTGAGAGCCATCCCCAGGCCCTTTCCATTTTGTGTGGTTCCCAGTATTTTTTAAAATATCACAGGGGCGCCTGGGTGGCTCAGTCGGTTAAGTGTCCGGCTTCCTCAGCTGAGGTTATGATCTCGCGGTTCATGGGTTCAAGCCCCGCCTCGGGCTAAGTGCTGACAGCTCGGAGCCTGGAGCCTGCTTCGGATTCTGTGTCTCCCTCTCTCTCTTCCCCTCCGCCACTCATGCTCTGTCTCTCTCTGTCTCTCAAAAATAAACAAACGTCAAAAAAAAAAAATAAAAATATACTAATAACAGGATTGCCTGGAGGCTCAGTGGGTTGAGGATCCGACTTTGGCTCAGGTCATGATCTCCCAGTTCTTGAGTTTGAGCCCCCCGTTGGGCCCTCTGTGGTCAGCACAGAGCCCACTTTGAATCCTCTGTCCCCTCTCTCTGTCTGTCCCACCCCTGCTTGCTCTCTCTCAAAAATAAATAAACATTAAATATATACACACACACACACACACACACACACACACACACACACACACACATACACACACACACATAATAATAATAACAAACCCCAAGAGGTGGTACTAGACAGGGGCACCTGGGTGGCTGAGTCAGTTGAACATCCGACTTCGGCTCAGGTCATGATCTCACGGCTTGTGAGTTGGAGCCCCGCCTCGGGCTCTGTGCTCGGAGCCTGGAGCCTGCTTTGGATTCTGTGTCTCCTTCTCTCTCTGCCCCTCCCCAGCTTGTGCTTTCTCTATGTCTCTCAAAAAAATAAATAAATGTAAAAAAAAAAAAAAAAAAAGAAGTCGTACTAGACCTCATGGACTATTAGAACCTCTCACCTTCAACAGCATCTTCTTGTGCAGGAGGCAGGCAGCAGGGTTTGGACGCGTGGTCCCAGGGCCTACATTGCATGGCCCCACCTACTACTGGCTGTATGACTCGGAAGGTCACTTCATCTCTCTGTACCTCAGTGTCTCCATCTATAAAGCAGAGATGATAATGGTAGTTTTCCTCATAGGTTCAATATGAAGAATAGCTCGGTTCATACTGTGAACCAAGATTAGTACCAACCGTAAAGCACTCAGTAAATGGTACCACCTAACTTGTTTTTATTAAACACTGTTGGGGGCCGCTGGAGCCATCTAGGACTATCCGCTCCTTTGGAGAGAATGACAGTGTCCACATTTGAGGCCCTTTGTGAATGTGAGGTATGAGGTTGGGGTCATCTGCCAGCCTGCCCCCCGCCCCCTGCGATGGACCCTGTTCGTTCAGTCGGTAAATGGCATGATATCTAAGTGGGCTTGCCAGGTCTGGTCCCTGGGGCTGTGGGAGTCCGCCACCAGCCTGGACACAACCCTGGTTCCAAGCAAACATTTGCCCTACCAGCCCAGCAGCCTGTGGCATTGGTCTTCCAAATTGCTTCAGGACCTTCCAAAAAGCAGCAGGGCTCCCAGTAGCGTGGTGGATGGTGGAGCCTGCGGGGACAATAAACCCCTTTTGGAATGAGCTGTTTGTGCTGAGCAAGAAGCTGTGATTTTAATTCCCAGAGGACAGCATGGCCCTCGGTACTGGCCAAGCTCAAGCAACCTGCCAGGTGGCCACAGGACACACCTGCCCCCACTCCTGCAAGGGACAGAGGGCTTCATTAGCCCAAGCAGGAAATGAGCAGGGAGAATGCTACCCTCCCCCGGGCAAGAGTTTTCAACTCCGAGATTGGCCTGAAACTTATAAAACAAAATTATCTGGGGAGGTATTTTGGTGATCTGATCTTAGATGCTCAAATCCAGGGACCTCCCCTGCCTTCTCTGCTCAACGCGCACTCCAGCGATGGCCGGGGGTGCCTCAGACAACTGCAAGGACCTCCAGACTGAAGGTCTGGGGCATTCACATCCCCGGATCCTCAGGCCCGTCCTAGAGTTCTGGGAAGAAGGTCAGATAAAGGGGCCTCCGATGCCCACGAGGCTATGGCCACATCCTGGGATGATGGTAAGAACTTGGCCTTGGTCACAACGACCGAAGAGTTCAGAGGACAATACACTGGAGTCACAGAGACCTGGGTTCAGATTCCTATTCTGCCATCTCCTCAATGTGTGACCTTGGGGATGCCACCGTCCCCTGTGACTACACAGTGCCAGCCTCTCAGTAGACATGCAGCTTCAGTCATTAGCCACGCTGCCAACAACATTTCTGTGGTCTCTGTGAGGCCTCCCTGAGTTCTTCGTCATGCTCTGGTCCTTGGAAGCTGAAAACCCTGGGAACAGTTCCCTTTTTAGGTTTGGTAAAATACACACAACATAAAATTTACCATTTTAACTGGTTTTTTTAAATGTCTGTTTATTTATTTTGAGAGAGAGATAGAGAGCAAGCAGGGGAGGGGCAGAGAGAGAGGGAGACAGAATCCCAAGCAGGCTCCATGTTGTCAGCACAGAGCCCGAAGTGGGGCTTGAACTCATGAACTGCGAGATCATGACCTGAGCTGAAATCGAGTCGGATGCTTAACTGACAGAGCCACCCAGGTGCCCCATTTTGACTGTGTTTTTAAGTGCTATAAGTCAGTGGCATGAAGTATATTCACAATGTTGTTCAACCATCACTACTATCTGTTTCCAGAACTTTTTCATCATCCTGACAGGAAACCCTGTCCCCATTAAACACTAAGTCCCCATGCCCCCCCCCACCCAGTCCCTGCCAACCACCCTTCTTTTTGTCTCTATGAATTTGACAACTCCAGGTACCTCGTATGAGGGCAATCATAATAGTATTTGTCCTTTTGTGATGGGCTGATTTCACCTGACGTGATGTCCTCAAAGTTCACCCATATTGTGGCACATGTCAGAATGCTCTCCTTTTTAAGGCTGAATAATATTCTGTTGTGTGCATACATCACATTTTCTTCATCCGTTCACCCATCCATGGACATTTGGGTTGCTTCCACCTTTTCTGTTGCTTCTGGCAGCATTTCTTGACATCTTTGAGCCTCATTTTCCCTAGTCTTTAGGGAGAACGGTGTGGGAAGGGATGAAAGCGTTTTCTAGAACTGTGTGTAGATTCAATAAGATGAATTACACAAAAAGCCACCTGGCCCTAGGGGCTGGCAGGAGGGAGGAGCATGGGAAGGGCTGAGGGCTGAGTGGCCCACAGAACACAGGGGCCTGGGCAGGCTGGCCCCTACATGGCGTGGCTGGGCGGGCAGCCCCAGGGCCGCAGTAAGGCAGACATTGCTGGAGGAGGGGTCCTGGGGGCAGTTAGTGCCATCGAGGCTTGAGGAGACCACCGCTTTGAGAGCTACATCCTCGGGCTTCACACCTCCAAGGGAAGCCTGCTGGGGTTTGGGCCCCCCCTTTGGAGCTGGTCGGTGGCATGAGTTCTCCGGATTTTTATGAGTTAGAAATCGTTCCATTTTGTCTGGCTTCGAACAGTGCTCGGGAAAACCATCGTTCTCCCTGGTTACTTCATGTGCAGATGGTGGTCACAGGTCATTCCACAGCAATCTGGAGCCGGGGCTTGGCCTGAAAACCCAGGATTTCTTTGAGGAACCCCATTCCCAAACCATTTGACCCCTGCATCCTGATCCCCAGCTCCTTAGACCGCGATGAGGGACATGGAAAATCCCCAGACAAAGCCCTGCCCATGAAGTCCCTGAAGTAGAGCCACTGTGTCTCAAGCTTTACCCACCCTGGTGGACACATGAGAGCCCGTTTACATCAGGACCCCGTGTTCTGAAGGCCCAAAGGCGCCCTCCAGCCAGTTACTTACTGGGATCCCAAATAGGCACCTCATTTGTGCCCCCCAAGCTGGTGTGTCTGCTGACAGCTCTTCTGTTTAACAGTTCTGCAAGGCAGCTATAATTCCATCACCCCTAAAATTTCACCCTCGTGGGTTGGGAACCTAGGGCTCAGAGAGGTTGAGTAACTCCTCCAGGTAAACAGCTTACATATCACTCATGAGTCATGTCTTTTCCCCTCCTAGGCAGCCACTGCCTTGCTGGTGTCTGTGGCACACAGCCTCTGGAAGGACACCTCCGAGGTGCCACCATGGCAGCATTCACAGTTAAACACTGGGGTCCCCACAGCTGCCAAATCCTGACCCAGCAGTGTATGGGTTCCGCACAGAGGTGGGGAAAACAGCAGAAGCTGGTCTTCATCATGGATGGATTTTCCAGCTGGAAACCATTTTTCCAAGAGCATCATCCTTGGGCAAGACCTGTCTTCCCCCGGAAAGCCTCAGTTTCCCCATCTGTATGTAGGCAGGCCACTCAAAACATGCTTCCAGATGCTTCCCAGGGCAACCTGGATGTCTGAATCTGTGCTAGCCATGGGAGAGGTTTTCCCCCACTCCAGAAAGGAAAGAAAAGAAGAAAAACAATGAGGAGAAAGCTCTGGGACAAACCACTGGGCGAGGGCCCTCCTTTGTTTGTTTGCACAAAGGGTTGACCAGTTGTCAATCTGTGAGTTGCTCACACAGAAGACTCCAGTATCTGGTTTGGGCTGGCCTCAGAGTGGGTTCAAAAGCATCAGGCTCCTTCTCTTTTTCTACCAAGGCCCTTTCATTTGGGAGTCCTGTGAAGCCTGCCAGGCCTGCAGTCCCACAGGCCCTGGGTGCCCAGCAATACCCAGGCCCTGCCCCACTCCAGGCCCGCTGGGAACTTGTCCATAGCCTCTGGGAGGTGGGGGTCCCACTCTGCCTGGGCAGCCACTCGCCTGCTTAGCACCCCTCTTCATCAAGCCTTCTGCCTAACCGTGCCACCTGGGAGAACCACCAGACAAATCCATTAGTTCAGCCGCCTCGGCGAAGGCAAATGTCTTCATCTGCCTTGAGTTATGCAAGATGAGACTTTTACAGTCGGACCCAGTAGTGACCAGCAGGAAGCCACGGTGTGCTTTAGCTCTCAGGCCCAGGAAGAGCCTGGCTCACTCTTCCACTCATGGGCCCCTTTTTTGCCATGTCCCTCAAGATCTCAGCCTGAGGCAGAATCAAGCATGAGCCTCTGTGACCTGGTGAAAGCCCGGAAGCCAGAAGCCAGGGCGCTGGGCCTTGCGAGTGAACATGGGCCTTTTCCCTCCTACAAGCAGAGGAGCGTGATGCTGTGTGTGCCAGTGGGGGTTCCTGTTCCCACACTCTCGCTTTCCCTGAAAACAGATGTGCCCTGAGAGGAGAGAAGGCCTAACACCAGGCCAGCTGTACAAGGTTCCCAGGCCCAGTCAGCCCCATACAGGAGCTGGGGAGGAGACCGGGATGTATGTTTTGGCCTCAGTGGGCCTGAGATGTCAACGGGGAGATGTCAGGTTGGCAGGTGACCGGACAACATGGGCATCACAGGTCCCATCTGAGGTCATGGACATGGAGGTGCTCCGTGCACTGCAAATCCCTCACCAGTCTGTTATGAGAGTGCCTTACCTAGTCGACATGGCCCTTGGGCGACTCCAGTACAAAACTCAAGGGCTGTGTCCAGTATCAAGGAAAATCAAGGGCCATGTAACTGGCATGAGCTTCTGCTCTCAAAACTCAGGGGTGCATCCTTTATATGGACGAAATATCTTCAGCAAAGGTGCCAAGGCTATACAGTGGGGAAAAGACAGTCTCTTCAACAAATGGTGTTGGGAAACTGAATATCCACAGGCAAAAGAATGAAGCGGCAGGGCCCTTACCTCACACCATAGATAAAAATTAACTCAAAAGGTTAAAAAGGCAACAAAAGCAAAGATAGACAAACTGAGCTACATCAAACTTAAAAACTCCAGCCCAGCAGAGGGAAAAATCAACAGCACAAAGGCAACTTGCAGAATGGGAGATGATGTTTGCATACCACATGCCTGATAAGGGGTTAATATCCAGAAGATGGGAACTCCTGCCACTCAACAATGACCACAAAAATCCAACTAAAAAATGAGCAAAGGGCGGGCACCTGGGTGGCTCAGTCAGTTGAGTGTCTGACTTCGGCTCAGGTCATGATCTCACAGTTCTTGGGTTCGAGCCCCGCGTAGGGCTCTGTGCTGGCAGCTCAGAGCCTGGAGCCTGCTTTGGGTTCTGTGTGTGTCTCTCTCTCTTCCCCTCTCACTCTCTGTCTCTCTCTTTCTTAAAAAAAAAAAATAAACAAACATTAAAAAAAATTAAAACAAAATGGGTAAAGGGCTTGCTTGAATAGACATTTCTCCAAAGAAGACATACACATACAAATAGCCAACAGGTATATGAAGAGATGCTCGACATCACTAATTATTAAGGAAATGCAAATTAAAACCACAATGAGATATCACATCATACTCATTAGAGTGGCCACTACCAAAAAGCAAAACAAAACAAGACAAAACAAAATAACAAGGGTCAGCGAACCCGTAGAGAAATTGAAGCCTTTGTGCACTGTTGGTGGGAACATAAAATGGTATTGTCAGCATAGAAGATGGGATGGAAGTTCCTCAAAAAATTAAAAATGGAATTACTGTATGACCCAGCAACCCTGCTTGCAAGTATATAGCCAAAAGCATTGACACCCGATCTTGAAGAGATGGTTGCACACGCATGTTCATTGCAGTGCTGTTCACAATGGTCAAGAGGTAGAAGCAACCCAAGTGTCCATCACCAGATGAGGTGAATGGATCAAGAAAATGTGGTGTATGGGGGCGCCCAGGGGGTTCAGTCGGTTAAGTGTCCGATTCTTTTTTCTTTTTTTTAAAGCATCCGATTCTTGATTTCGGCTCACAGTTCGTGAGTTTGAGCCCCACTTTGGGCTCTGTGATGATAGTGCAGAGCCTGCTTGAGATTCTCTCTCCTTCTCTCTCTGTTCCTCCTCTACTTGTGCTTTTTCTCTCTTATTCAAAATAAATAAATAAAACATTAAAAAGCGGTGTATGCTTACAGTGGAATATTTATTCACCTTAAAAAAAAAAAAGAAGGAAATTGTCACCTGCTACCACATGGATGAACTCTGAGAACATTACATTAAGTAAAACAAGCCAGTCACAAAAAGACAAATCCTGTATGATTGCATTCTATGAGACACCTAGAACAAGCAAACTCTAGAAACAACGCAGAATGGTGGTTGCCCAGGGCTGGAGAATAGGGAAAGGGGAGTTGTTCCATAGATAGAGTTTCGAATCCTGCAAGATGAAAAAGTCCTAGAGCTCCATTGCACTATGTGTGTGTTGTTAACACTTCTGTACTGGACACTTAAAAATGGCTAAGATGGTACATTTTATGTTGTGTCTTTGAACACAATGAAAATTTGTTTGAATGGCAAACTCAAGAGTGCAAGAAATAGCGTGTTTCTCATCTTTAATAAGTTATGCTTAACCATGCTGACTTCAAACACCCATCCATGAGACTGGCAAGAAATCCATCCTCGGGGCGCCTCGGCGGCTCAGTCGGTTAAGTGCCCAACTTCGGCTCAAGTCATGATCTTGTGGCTCATGGGTTTGAGCCCCGCAACGGGCTCTGTACTGATAGGTCAGAGCCCGGAGCCTGCTTTGGATTCTGTGTCTCCCTCTCTCTCTCTGCCCTTCCCCCACTCATGCCCTGTCTCTCTCTCTCTCTCTTTCAAAAATAAATAAACATTAAAAAAAAAGAAAAGCAGGGCGCCTGGGTGCCTCAGTCAGTTAAGCGGCCCACTTTGGCTCAGGTCATTGTCTCATGGTTCATGGGTTCGAGCCCTGCAACGGGCTCTGTACTGATAGCTCAGAGCCCGGAGCCTGCTTCAGATTCTGTGTCTCCCAGTCTCTCTTCCCCTCCCCCACTTGCACTCTCTCTGTCAAAAATAAATAAACATTAAAAAAAAAAATAAAGAAATCCATCCTCACCCACCCCCAGGCCTGCAAAGGTTTTAGAGTCAACATAGCACCGAGGGGCATCTTCCACATCCAGCGGAGTCTCTCTCTTCTCTCTCTCTTTTCCGTAAAGATGCTCCCTCCTCTTCATCCAGGACTATGCCTCAACAAAAGTCTAGAAGTGCCGCTGACCTGGGGCTGCTTCTGTTTTTATGCCCAGTCCCAATCCCTGGGCCAGGGAGCCCCATGACTGCACGCTTGACAACAGGAGAAAGGAAGGAAAGTTCATACACATGAATTTCTTAGTAAACCATCCTGCCTCAGACCTGATTTGTGGCCAGACTCAGTCTCTCCTCTGTGGTTGTGCTGAGGGATTTTGGAGGGAGTTCAAGGTCGACTTTTATAGGAAGGGGCAGCTCCTTGTAATACAGGCATAGCCTGTGGATCTGCGGATCTACCCTATCCGTGTCCCACCAGGCCGCCATGCGGTGGGTGGGCACCGTGGAAGGAGAGGTATCACATGCCATCTCAAATGGAAGTCTAGTACACATGACTTCACTTCTGCATACCTTTTCCCCCAGCACCTGAGAAAACGGACCCCTGACCTGGGGCAGAGGGGCTGGCTGGTCAGCATTCCCCTCCTTCAACGTTGTGGTTGCTGAGTGGGGGGGACCCACGTGGGCAGAGCAGGGAGAAGGCAGAGGCCAGGGTGGTCCGCGTCACAAATTCAGAAAGGCTTAAAAACCTGTAGATGGAGGGGGTGCCTGGGTGGGTCAGCTGGTTGAGCATCCGACTCTTGGTTCAGGCTCAGGGCATGATCTCGTGGTTTGTGAATTCGAGCCCCTCACTGGGCTCCTCGCTGAAGGTTGGGGGCCTGCTTGGGATTCTCTCTCTCCCTCTCTTATCTCCCCCTCCCCAGCTCGTGCTCTGTCTCTCAAAATAAATGAATAAATAAAAAAAAAAAAAACTATAGATGGAGGACGTTGCACATTGGTGTGGCCATTACCTGCGATCAATTAGGAGTAATTCTAGTATATGTGCTGCCGAAGCGAGCACTCAATTAGGAGAAATTCATGAGCAGCTCCCCCGGGTCCGTGGGGGAGGGAGGTGCCGAAGGCTCTAGCCAGCGAAGTAAGAACAGTCAGTCAGTGGACAGGACGGCGCCTGATGTTATCGAGTTTCGGCATTTGGAAGCCATGATAGTGTCTCTATGGGATGTGTTGTCTCCGATGTTTTATGTTAAGGAATATTAAAAAGCACTTGTCAGGCCTTTGGCAAGAGGACTCTCAGTTTCGTCTTTATTCTTCTCCTAGACCAGGTTTCTCAGCTCCAGACTCTTCTGCCTCCTGAGTCTCTGGGTAGTCAGTCTCTTCAGGTGGGGAATGACTTGTGAGAGACTAAGTGAACCATGGATGTGAGGGCGGTGGGCAGGCCCGGGGACGCCAGGGCGGGGGGGAGGCGGGGGTTGCTGCGCCCAAGCCCACTGGCTTCCTTTCTCAACCAGTCTGTCCTTGTTTTCCTGTCTAGGACCCCCCGGACGGCGCGGCAAGGCTGGAAGAAGAGGCGACCCTGGTGAGTCCCCACGTTTGCTTAGTTTCCAAACCCAGGCCTGGAAGTCTGCCCTCATCGAGACCTGGGACCTGGCTGGAGGTGCCAGTCCCCGCACGCCCCCTCCCCCATAACACAGGATGCGTGGCCCTGGGGCCAGGTCTTCCTCTGCCTTCCAACTGGCCACTGTACCCGGAGCCATAGTGTCAGGTACCTCCTTTCTTGGCTTCTTGGCATCTGCAACGCCAGTGACAGTCCCTCTGCGCCCTTGGCCATTCCCTGAATGTCATGATCAGCCTCTGAAACACTCTCTTCCCTTTGTGGGGGCCACTGATAGTTCCACCAGACCCCTGTCTCTCCACACAATGCGACAGCCCTCCTGTGTGTGTCCCCTACCCTCCCCAGGCCTGACAGAGTGCCAAGAGGGGCGTCCTCCACCTTCCTGCCACACCCTTCTGCCACCGTCATTTCACCCAAAATGCACTCACCCTGCACACCCCCATGGCAGTAAAGCTTCTAGAAGCTTCCCCACACCCTGTCCCCACCCAGCTCCCTACCTCCCCTTCCATCATCCAAGGTCTCTTGGTGAGCTCTGGCCTGCCTTTTCTCCCTCATCTCCCACCCTCCCTCTCTGCCTGTTCTCTGGGACCCTTACCTCTCAAACCAGTCTGCCAGAGATGCTCTTCTGTCCTTTCTGACACCCCTGTGGCTCCAGATCTCTTGTGACGCTGATGACGCCTCCACCCAAGTCGTCTCCAGCCCGCAGGTTGGACTTTGCCCCAATGAACCCAGCAACCCCCACCTGCTCTCCTCTGGCTCCCTGTCATCATCATCGTCATGGGGAGACTCCAGCCACCAGTTCCCTGTGCAGACTCCGGGACAGCATCCCTGACCTCCCTTCCTTTCCCCATCCCCCACGCCAAGTCCCTGTCAATCTCCCCCCTCTACCTGGGCTCTTGGGCCAAGTTCATTACTCTTTGCCTTTAAAGCTAGTTCAGGCATCTCCTCCAAAAAGCCTTCTCTAACCCCGCTGGCTGGGGGCTCTATGCACCCCCCAACCCCCACCTGAGTCTTCAGCACCCAGTCCGGAGCCTGGCACACAGCAGGCTCCGGAACGAACATGCACAGAGTGAATGAGCACATGCTCAGCCTCTAAGCAACTTCACCAGGGGAGTGTGCTGGTGATGCCAGAGGGACCCACCACCAAGCAGATTGCACCCCAGGGGGAAATGGGGAAGTTCTCTCCTTGAATCAGACTCTTCTCCCTGGCGCTGGGCGTGGGCTTCCCGCCCCTCCTACTGCTGCCTGCTTGCCTTATCTAATTCCTTACTGAGAGGACTTCCAGATAAACTCCCCAGAGTTCATTACTAGGAAATGCCCTTCACGGTTCTCTGCTTGCTTTGACTTCCAGAGCTGAAGGCTGCTTTGTGTTAGAGTGCCACGACTTTTCTTTACTATTTTTTTTTCTTCACTGGTTTTGTGTGTAATCACTCCCCCAACACACACACACACACACACACACACACCACCGGCTCTCCAAAAACACACTTCACCACTCAGTCCTCCTTTCTACCATGTAAAAGGTTTCGTTGCATTTTATTGTAGGCTTCTGATGCCCTTTAATGCATAGTGACTTTTTTGAGAACGAAGTGTAATATTACTCCAGAAATCCATTCGAATTATGACTCGGGTTTAACACAGTCTAAAAGTCAAAGAAAGACCAGGATTTACTTGGCCTCTGTGCCGGGTCCTTTCAAGTCCTTCATCTCGTGTGACCCTCACAGAACGCTGCAAAAGATAAAAATATGTTATCATCCCCATTTTGTAGATAAGGAAACTGAGGCTCCAAGGGGAGAAGTGTCTTGTCTAAGGTCAGCTGCTGGGCAAGGGAGGGGCAACACCCCCTCCCTTCCCTGCCTTTTCCCATGGCAGGTCCTGATCCCCTGCCTGTCAGGGAATGGTGTGAGTGGCACAGAGCAGATGTCCCTCTTGGATTAGCTTGGGCTGGGCCTCCTGTTTATTTCCAGATAGTTTCACACACATGCACATCCTGGCTGTGGTGCCTTCCCTTGTACAAACCAGGCCTTTTCCTGTGTCCCAGGGAGAAAGGCTCTTTTTGTCTGGTGGGCCAGTAATCTGGCCGAGATGCCTTCCTGCTGCTGCTGTGGCCACAAACCTGCAGACAGAGCTGACCCTGCCTGTGGGAGCCTTTGCCTGGAAAATGCCTTCAGGGCCCTGCCGTGTTTATGCATTTCCGTTGTAATGGAATGGATTTCTCATCTCCCCCATTTCTCAGCACAGCTCTTGCACTCTGGGGAACTAGGGACCTTGGGCAGGATCCTTTTTCCGTCCAGACCCTCCTTTCCCCAAAATCATCCACTCTCCCCGGCTTCCGCATCCCCAGATTCCTCCCCCGGTCCCAGCACTTCTGTACCTGGTTGTGGTGGTCTGTTCTGCACACCTGTCCTTCTCCACCAAAGCATGGGCTCTTCAGAGCAAGGCTGAACCCCTAGGCACTCAGGAGATGTCAATAAATGCTTGTTGACAGGAAGGAGGAAGGAAAGGGAGGAGGAAAAGAGAAAGAGAGATTCGTGGGCAAATGGAGAATAAAGGGTTAGGAAGCAGGAAGAGACAAGGACAAACCAATCTAATGCTGTTTGGCTGATGCCTGTGCTAAACCTGCAGAGACAAATAAGTCTCAGAGTTCCAGAAGTTTCTGTGATTTAACAACTAGGACTTAAAAAAAAAAAAAAAAAGAACTGGGACTTTAACGGATAGCCACATACTGGCTCTGTTACAATCACACAGGTCTGCCTTGCCATGTCAGTGTTAGGGTTTTTAATCTACCTTGACCCCAAGAAACCCTTTCTAAAAACTCAGTAAAAGAAGCACTTCTGGAATGGTAGAGTAAGGACTTCTGAAAATCTGCAGCAAGAATACTAGGGGGAAAAATGGACCTTTTCAGAGTTCTGGAAATTAAAATCTGGTAACAACCCAAGAAATGTTTATTCAGTACAAATATCTTGCTAAGAACAAGGAGGTTTTAGCATTTTAACTTGCCCATTTCCCAGCCCCATGGTAGCCTTAAAAACCATCAATCTCACAACCATGGTACCTGTGAAAAGTAGCAGCCATGCAGGAAGCAAAACAATTTGAGGCTCCCCAAATGCTTATTCCCAAAGAATTGTCACCAGCTGTCAGCTTCCAGGAAAAGCCCATACATAGGACCTGTCTTTATTTGACCTTATGCCGAGCCCACTGGGAAAAGCTGTATCCCAGAGTGCTTGCCGAAAACACTCAGCAGCAATTGTTTAACATTGCAGCTGCCTAAGGTAGCAATACCAGTAGGAACAAGCAAGAAACTGACACAAAAACTTGAATGAAAATCTAGGGGATGAGCCACTCAAAGGGGCTTTGAAAGGTTCCAGCGTATTCTTGGGAATCCAGAAAGCAATTGCATGTGCAGGGCTGTGTACATGTCCACCAGAGACCTGAGAGAGCCCCAATCTCTCCCTTCTGGCTGACCTCGAGGCCCTGCTCAAGCAGGAAGTAAAGGCCAAGGGAGAGTCGTAACCTGGCGATGCACTGAAGTTGTGCTCCAACACACACACAGAGCCCCTTGGCACAGAATGGGGGACCTGTTGGGTCAACGCATTAAAGGAAACCTCTGTCCATGCTGACTGTGAAGCTAACCAAGACAGAATTCAGTAGCTGCACATGACAAAGAGCATACACTTTGGAGAATTGGTCCAGGAAAACCCCTCAACAAACAAAGAGCAACAACAAATCTTGGAAAGGAGGGTGGGGATCTAATTTCCAGAGTCACCACATCAGATTATTTTAAACGCCCAGTTTTTAACAGAAAATTATGAGACACACAAAGACACAAGAAAGTACAGCAATGAAAAAGGGGGAAATGCAGACAATGAAAACTGTCTCTGAGGAATCCCAGATGCTTACTAGACAAAGATTTTATGTGGACTATTATAAATTATGTTTGAAGAACTAAAGGGAACCAACTCTAAGGAATTAAAGGAAAGCAGAAGAATTATGTACCACCAAATGGAGAATATTAATAGATAAAAAGTATTAAAAAAAAAAGAACCAAATAGAAATTCTGAAGCTGTAAATTGCAATCACTGAAATGAAAAATTCCCTGAAAAGGTTCAATAGTGGATTTGGGCTGGCAGAAGAAAGCATCAGGAAACTTGAAGATAGGTCTGTTGAGATGATCCTGTCTAAGGAAGACTAAAAAATATGAAAAAAAAATGAACAGAGGCTCAGAGATCTGCGGGAAACTGTCAAGTGTGCTAATATACCCATAACAAAGGCCTGAGAAAGGGGAGAAGACAAAGAGGCAGAAGGAATATAAGAGCAACTAGTGGCCCCAAACTTCCCAAATATAAACAAAAATGTTCATCTACACATCCAAGAAGCTTGACAAACTCTACACAGGATAAACTCAGAAGAGATCCACACTTAAGAATATCATAGCCACGCTGCCAAAAGGAAAAAATGAAGAGAGAATCTCGAATGACTCGTCACAGTAAAGGGATCCTGGATAAGGTTAATAGCTGATTTCTGCTTAGAAATCATGAAAAGCATGACTCAAAAGTCAATACAGATGACATATTCAAAGTGGTGGGGAGAAAAAAACTATTAACAGAGAAATCTATAGCAAAAGTATATTGCAAAAGTGAGAGAAATTAAGACGTGTCGCGGGGCGCCTGGGTGGCTCGGTCAGTTGAGCGTCCAACTTCAGCTCAGGTCATGATTTCACAGTCTGTGAGTTTGAGCCCTGCGTTGGGCTCTGTGCTGGCAGCTCAGAGCCGGGAGACTGCTTCAGATTCTGTGTCTCCCTCTCTGTCTGCCCCTCCCCTGCTCATGCACACTCGCTGTCTCTCTCTCCGTCAAAAATAAATTTTAAAAAAAACATTAAAAAAATTTTTAAAAAAAGACAGGCCTAGATAAACAAAAAATGGAGAGAATTGATTTCTATCAGCCTGACTTACACGCAATAAAGGGATTCCTTCAATCTGAAATAAAAGGACATTAGACAGTAATTGAATCCACATATAGAAATAAAGAGCTTTAGTGAGTTAGTTACATAGGTGAATATGAGAGACAGTATAAATGAATTTTTATTTGTAACTCTTTTCTCTCTTCTGATTTAAAAGCCAGTTGCATAAAGCAATAATGATAAAACTGCTGATAGGCTTATGACACGGGAAATGGTAATTTCATAAAAGTACACTAAAAGTACAAAGAAGGAGATAACAAACACAGCTTTATTGGAGCAAAGTATTTGTGTACAGTTGAAAGTGAATTGTTACTCATGTAAACCAGATTATTTATTAAGATGGTATTTATAAACTCCAGGGAAACCACTAAGAAAATTATTCCAAAAATATGGCAAGGGAAACAAGGGAATTAAAATGGTACACTTATAAAATATCTATTTTTAAAAAAAAAAGCAGTAATGGAGTAATAGAGGGACAAAAAATACATAAAATATAGAGAAATTAAATAACAAATTAGCACACATAAATCCTGTCTCCTGAGCAATTACATTAAATGGAAATGGATTTTTAAAACCCCAAATACCCCAAGAAATCTGAGAAAGAAGAACAAAGCCAGAGGCATCACATGTCCTGATTTCAAACTATACTACAAAACTATAGAAATCAAAACAGTATGGTGCTGGTATAAAAATAGACACCTTTTTTTTTAATTTTTTTTTTCAACGTTTATTTATTTTTGGGACAGAGAGAGACAGAGCATGAACGGGGGAGGGGCAGAGAGAGAGGGAGACACAGAATTGGAAACAGGCTCCAGGCTCTGAGCCATCAGCCCAGAGCCTGACGCGGGGCTCGAACTCATGGACCGCGAGATCGTGACCTGGCTGAAGTCGGACGCTTAACCAACTGCGCCACCCAGGCGCCCCAAAAATAGACACCTTTAAGCATGTAGACTAATGAATCAGAATCAAGAGTCCAGACGTAAACCCACCAACAGAACGCAAAGGTTCCAATTTTTCCACATCCTTACTAACACTTGTTCTTTTCTGATTTTAGTTTGGTTATTTTTAGAGACAGAGAGAGCACGTGCATGTGCAGGCAGGGGAGGGGCAGAGAGAGGGAAAGAGAGAATCCCACACTGTCAGTGGAGAGCCCGACACGGGGCTTGATCCCACAAACTGTGAGATCATGACCTGAGCCAAAATCAAGAGTTGGACCCCCAACTGACTGAGCCACTATTTTTTTTTATAGTAGCCATTCTATCTAATGGATGTAAGGTGATGTCTCATTGTGGTCTCGATTTGCGTTGCCTTAATGATTATGATGTTGAGTGTCTTTTGGTTCACACTATTTATTTATTTATTTATTTATTTATTTATTTATATAAAGAATCCACAGAAAAATTATAAAAGCTGATAAACATGGTCAGCAAGGTTGCATAATACAAGATCAATATTTTAAAGCTCAATTGTATTTCTATACACTAGCAATAAAGAATGTTTAAATGAAACTAAGAAAACAATTTCCATTTACAAAAGCATGAAAAAGAATAAAATACTCAGTAATGAATTTAATAAAATAAGTATAAGCTTGTACACTGAAAACTATAAAATATTGTTGAAAGAAATTTAAAAAGACCTGAATAAATGGTAGGACATCCCATATTCATGGATTGGAAGATAATAGAATGTTAATATGGCAATACTCCACAATTTAATCTACAGTTTCAATGCAATCCCTATCAAAATCCCAGTTGATTTTTTTTTTAGAAATTAACTAACTGATCCTCAAATTCATATGGAAATGCAAAGCATCCAGAATAGCCAAAACACCTTGAAAAGGTAAAACAAAAGTAAAGGCCTCACACTTCCCAATTCTAAAACTTAACACAAAGCTGCAGTATCAAGGTAGTGTGGTGTAGACATAAGACACATAGGTCAACAGAATAGAATTGAGATTCCAGAAGTAAATCCTTACATTTACCATCACTATCTTTTACAAGAATGTGAAACAATTCAATGGTACTCGGGCAACTAAATGCACAAGAATAAAGCTGGATTTCTCCCTCACAGCATATAAAAATTAACTCAAAACGTGTCATAGACCTACATGTAAGAGGGAAAAGTATAAATCCTTAGAAGAAAATATAGCGGTTAATGGGGCGCCTGGGTGGCTCAGTCAGTTAAGCACCCAACTCTTGGTTTAGGCCCAGGTCATGATCTCAGAGTTCGTGAGATTGAGCCCTGCATTGGGTTCTGCGCTGATGACAGTGCAGAGCCCTCTTGGGATTCTCTCTCTCTCTCTCTCTCTCTCTCTCTCTCTCAAAATGAATAAATAAACTTTAAAATAAAAAAAGAGGGTGCCTGGGTGGCTCAGTTGCTTAAGCGTCCAACTTCAGCTCAGGTCACGATCTCACCGTTCATGTGTTTGAGCCCTGCGTCCGGCTCTGTGCTGACAGCTCAGAGCCTGAAGCCTGTTTCAGATTCTGTGTCTCCCTCTCTCTCTGCCCCTCCCCAGCTCGCATTCTGTCTTCTCTGTCTCTCAAAAATAAACAAACACTAAAAGAATTAAAAAAGAACACTGTAATTCTAGCCAGGGTTGGGTTTTGGTGCCTCTTCTGTGCCACTGCTGTCCCGGGCACTTTACACATGCACAGTGTGTCACTCAAGGCTTTGTAGCAGTCCAGAGAGGCAGAGATGGGGAGCATTCCTTGCCTCAGGGAGAACAGGCATGTGCTCCAGATCTAGAGTTCCTCAGGGCTGGGATTCTAAAGCCTCTGTACTCCCTGATAGTACTGGCCTAATTAAATCCGGGCCGGAGACCTGAGCTAAGTGCCAGCTCTTGGACTCGTTTACCGGCTCCGGATTTGTCAACCTGCAAGCCTCATTTCATCTACCCACAAACTCAGTTTAAAAGCCCTTGGCCCACTCTGCTCCATCGGGGACAGCTCCAGAGAAGCGTGGCTGAAGACCGTTGTCTTCATGGTGGCCAAGCCTTCCAAGGCTTCCAAGCCTCTGCCCTGGAGCAGACTGAGTGGGGAGAGGCGGAGGGCTGGTTCAGAGCCAGGCCCGCTGGAAAGAGAAGGGAGCAAGCTGAGTGGGACTTAGGAGTCCAGGCGCAACACAGAGGAGCAGGTGTGGGCTGTCCACAGGGACGATGGCCCCAGCAGCCTCAGGCACCAAGGCCGCCCCCCACCCTCCAGTGTGTGGGCTGGGCACCTGCCAGGCTATGGGAAATATTCTTCCCACTCTCCTTTTGCAGGAATATACCCTTCGGGAAACACTCGGGAAATGTTTATTCCCCAGAGGGACTAACAGCTCCAGGTTTGGAAAACCCTATTGGGCTACAAACATCAGTTCAGTTAAAGAGGCCACAGGATCAGTGAACCCTCTACCCTGCCCCATTTTATTTATTTCCCAAGTCATCTGGCTCTTAATTGCTCCCACATTCCTGACGGCAAAGCCAACAGATCCAGGCGATGCCTGGAACACATGTTTGCAAGCTGCACGCAGAGTGGGACCGGGGCACTGGGTGGGGCGACGCGGTCGGCTGGAGGCCCTGCAGCCAGCTTCGCTTTCTGAGCAAGGACCTCTGGACGGCCTGAGCCAAGCCCTCCGCCCTATCCATCACTCCACGACTCCAGGGGCTGCGGCCAGCACAGCCCAACCCTGTGCTGTGAAGTCAGGTGCCACGGGCTTGGAAGTGGTGACGACCTGCAGGCAGGTGGGGGTCCCAGCTCTTGGGGAGCTGCCTTGCTGGCGGGGCCCACAGACAATAATCGGCACCCAAAGAAACGGATTTAATAATTAAGGATCATGATAAGTGCTTAGATGGGAAATACCAGAGAGCCGTCATGGATACCAGTGAGGGCAAAGGATGAGGAGATGTCTTCTGGTTTCATGGTCATGCAAGGCTGATGAAGCCACGGCCTGGGGATGTGGTGGATGTGAATGTCCTGAGGCCGAGGGCACGGGTGTTGATGAGAGCTGTGCAGGGGAATTTTTGTCTTTTTTTTTTTTTTTTTGTAATGTTTATTTATTTTGAGAAAGAGACAGCATGACCAGGGGAAGGGCACAGAGAGAGGGAGAGAGAATCCCAAGCAGGCTCCACACTGCCCGCACAGAGCCAGACGTGGGGCTCGAACTCGCAAACTGTGAGAACATGACCTGAGCCAAAATCAAGAGTCGGACACTTAACCGACTGAGCCACCCAGACTCCCCTGTACAGGGAAGTTTTGATGTCACTCCACGTGCATGGGATACCCTGGAAGCATTGGGCATTTTTAAGAGGCCCCCACTCGTTGGCAGGTTGCAGTGCCCAGAAGAGGCCAGTTCGGAGGCTGTGGGGGTAGTGCCGATGTGAAGCAATGGTGGCCTGTGATGCGGTGCCAGTAGGGCCCAAGGGAGGTGGCGGCTGGTTTGTTTCAGAGACTCACAGATGGGCTACATGTGACCTGTCCACCAGTGATAAGCTCCTTCTCTGGAATGCCACCACCCCCACTCTGGCCACCCCTCTGCAGACCTGGATGGTGTCCTGAGCTTAGGGTCCCACAAGGCTGCTTCTAACCTGGGCTGCGCCCTCACCACCGTGGTGACCTCAGACGAGCCACGCACCCGCCCGGGGACCCCGGGGAACGCTCAGTCAACATCAGAGTTCTGTCTGCCAAAGCAGTTTCCCTCCACCCCCTTTGTTAGGCTCAGAGTCAGACAGCCTGGCTTCTGCCCAGATCAACGGCAGCCTTTCCAAGCCTGTTTTCTCATGGTAACATGTGCCCGGTGAGGAGGCAGCAGGGATTAAATGAGACGGTTGAGGAAAACAGCATAGCTCCCAACACTCATGAGGACTCGTGAGTGAGTGATGGTTATGCTAACAGTGCCTTCTCCTGGGCTGTACCTCCAGCCAGACCCGGGGTGCATACTCAGAACCTCCAGGCTCTCAGAATGATAATCCCAGTCTAAGCTATCTTAGAGGGAGCTTAGAGGTGAGTGTGAGAAACGGCAGCCGAAGCTGGAAGACCAGACAAAAAAACACAGACCTGGGGGCGCCCAGGTGGCTCGGTCGGTTCAGCACCTGACTTCGGCTCAGGTCACAGTCTCACCGTTCATGAGTTCGAGCCCCACGTCGGACTCTGCGCTAACAGCTCAGAGCCTGGAGCCTGCTTTGGATTCTATGTCTCCCTCTCTCTCTCTGCCCCTCCCATTTGTGCACTTGCACTCTCTCTTTCTCTCTCTCTCTCAAAAGTAAATAAACATTTAAAAATAAATAAATAAAGTAGCTTTCTTTAAAAAAAAAAAGCACAGACCTGGGGAGCCTGAGTGGCTCAGTCAGTTAAGCGTCCAGCTTCGGCTCAGGTCATGATCTCACAGTTGATGGGTTCAAGCCCCACATAGGGCTCTGTGCTGACAGCTCAGAGCCTGGAGCCTGCTTCAGATTCTGTGTTTCCCTCTCTCTCTGCCCCTCTCCTGCTCATGCTATGTCTCTCAAAAATAAATAAATATTTAAAAAAAATTTTTTTTTTAAATACAGACCTTACTCCAGCCATTTTCAGTTAAAGTTTATGGCCATTGCTGACTTGGTAAGCCACACACAAGTATCCAGTGATGTGAAAGAGCTCCATGCTGAAAAGTTAGTCTCTCCCCGCCACTTCTGTTCTCCTGCCATTTGGTTCCCCTACTCGGAGGCAACCTGGTGACCACTGTCTTCAGTCTTATGGTCATGGAAGGCTGATAAAGCCGGGGCCGTGGTGGACGTGAATATCCTGAGGCCAAGGGCACAGGCATTAATGCGGTGCGGGCCACGCAGGAGAGCTGTGGGGGGGGGGGGGGGATTTTTGTCTTTTTTTTTTTTTTGTAATGTTTATTTATTTTGAGAGGGAGAGAAAGAGCACAAGCAGAGGAGGGGCAGAGAGAGAGGGAGAGAGAATCCCAAGCAGGCTCTACTTTCTGTGTCCACACCAGAGATGTACCATGTTTATACAAACAAAAGCCTACCAGGTTTTCTTCTTAGCACAATGGCTGCATAGTAATGTACTGTTCCATACCTTTTTAAAGATGTAACAGGGGCGCCTGGGTGGCGCAGTCGGTTAAGCATTCGACTTCAGCCAGGTCACGATCTCACGATCCGTGAGTTCGAGCCCCGCGTCAGGCTCTGGGCTGATGGCTCGGAGCCTGGAGCCTGTTTCCGATGCTGTGTCTCCCTCTCTCTCTGCCCCTCCCCCGTTCATGCTCTGTCTCTGTCTGTCCCAAAAATAAATAAAAAAACGTTGAAGAAAAAAAAATTAAAAAAAAAAAAAAAGATGTAACAATATGGGGCGCCTGGGTAGCTCAGTTGGTTGAGTATCCAACTCTTGATTTCGGCTCAGGTCATGATCCCAGGGTCACGGGATTGAGCCCTTTGTCAGGCTCCATGCTGAGTGTGGAGCCTGCTTAAGATTCTTTGTCCCTCTGCCCCTCTCCCCTGCTCATGTGCACTCCTTCTCTCTAAAATAAAAATAAAAAATGAAAAAGAGGAGGGGGCACCTGTGTGGCTCAGTCAGTTAAGCGTCCAACTTCGGCTCAGGTTATGATCTCGAGATTCATGAATTCAAGAACCACGTTGGGCTGTGAGCTGACAGCTCAGAGCCTGGAGTCTGCTTCAGATTCTGTGTCTCCCTCTCTCTGCCCCTCCTCTGCTCATACTCTGTCTCTCAAAAATAAATAAACGTTTAAAAAATTTAATAAATTAAAATTTTTTAATAAAAATAAAAATGTAACAATATGCCTTGGAGATCGTTCCCATTAGAGCATATAGAATCACATTAGTCTTTTCACAACTGCATAATAGTCCATTTAAAGTTGCCCTGTACCACCCTTTTTTTTTTTTTTTAATTTACATCCAAATTAGTTAGCATATAGTGCAACAATGATTTCAGGAGTAGATTCCTTAATGTCCCTTACCCATTTAGCCCATCCCTCCTCCCACAACCCCTCCAATAACCCTCTGTTTGTTCTCCATATTTAAGAGTCTCTTCTGTTTTGTCCCCCTCCCTGTTTTTATATTATTTTTGTTTCCCTTCCCTTATGTTCATCTGTTCTGTGTCTTAAAGTCCTCATATGAGTGAAGTCATATGATATTTGTCTTTTTCTGACTAATTTCACTTAGCATAACACCCTCTAGTTCCATCTACATAGTTGCAAATGGCAAGATCTCATTCTTTTTGATTGCTGAGTAATACTCCATTATATATATATATATATATATATATATATATATATATATATATATATAATCTCACATCTTTCTTTACCCATTCATCCATCGATGGACATTTGGGCTCTTTCCATACTTTGGCTATTGTTGATAGTGCTGCTGTAAACATTGGGGTGCATGTGTTCCTTTAGAACAGCACACCTGTATCCCTTGGATAAATAGCTAGTAGTGCAATTGCTGGGTCATAGGGTAGTTCTAGTTTTAGTTTTTTGAGGAACCTCCATACTGTTTTCCAGAGTGGCTGCACCAGCTTGCATTCCCACCAGCAATGCAAAAGAGATCCTCTTTCTCCACATCTTCACCTGAGTTGTTAATGTGAGCCATTCTGACAGGTGTGAGGTGGTATGTCATTGAACTTTTAATTTGTATTTCCCTGATGATGAGTGATGTTGAGCATTTTTTCATGTGTCTATTAGCCATCTGGATGTCTTCTTTGGAGAAGTGTCTATTCATGTCTTTTGCCCATTTCTTCACTGGATTAGTTGTTTTTGGGTGTTGAGTTTGATAAGTTCTTTATAGATTTTGGATACTAACCCTTTATCTGATATGTCATTTGCAAATATCTTCTCCCATTCTGTTGGTTGTCTTTTTGTTTTGCTGTTTGTTTCCTTCGCTTTGCAGAAGCTTTTTATTTTGATGAGATTCCAGTAGTTCATTTTTGCTTTTGTTTCCGTTGCCTCCGGAGACGTGTTGAGTAAGAAGTTGCTGCGGCCAAGGTCAGAGAGGTTTTTGCCTGCTTTCTCCTCGAGGATTTTGATGGCTTCCTGTCTTACATTGAGATCTTTTATCCATTTTGAGTTTAGTTCTGTGTATGGTGTAAGAAAGTGGTCCAAGTTCATTCTTCTGCATGTCACTGTCCAGTTTTCCCAGCACCACTTGCTGAAGAGACTGTCTTTATTCCATTGGATATTTCCTGCTTTGTCAAAGATTAGTTGGCCATACATTTGTGGGTCCATTTCTGGGTTCTCCATTCTGTTCCATTGATCTGAGTGTCTGTTCTTGTGTCAGTACCATTATGTCTTGATGATTACAGCTTTGTAGTATAGCTTGAAGTCCGGGATTGTGATGCCTTCTGCTTTGGTTTTCTTTTTCAAGATTGCTTTGGCTATCCAGGGTCTTTTCTAGTTCCATACAAATGTTAGGATTGTTTGTTCTAACTGTGAAGAATGCTGGTGTTATTTGGTAGGGATTGCATTGAATATGTAGATTGCTTTGGGTAGTATCGACATTTTAACAATATTTGTTCTTTCTATCCAGGAGCATGGAATCTTTTTCCATTTTTTTGTGCCTTCTTTAATTTCTTTCATAAACTTTCTATAGTTTGTAGTGTATAGATTTTTTTCACCTCTTTGGTTAGATTTATTCCTAGGTATTTTATGGCTTGTACCATCCTTTCTTTACACAGTTTCATTGTGCTGTTTCTAATTATTGGCCATCACAAATAGTTCTGCTATGCATATTTTTATATACCTGTCCTTTTACATATCTGTTAATGCATCTACAGAATACATTCCTAGAAGGATCATTGCAGAAATTGACACATACATTTTATTTATTTATTTAGTTATTTATTTATTTATTTGTTTATTTATTTATTTATTTTACAGAGAGAAAGAGTGCATGCACAAGCGGCAGGGGGAGAGAGAGAGAGAGAGAGAGAGAGAGAGTCTTAAACAGGCTCCATTCTCAGCACAGAGCCCAACTCGGGGCTCAATTCCACGACCCCAGAATCATAACCCAAACCAAAATCAAGAGTCAGATGCTTAACTGACTGAGCCACCCAGGCATCCCCGCACATGCATTTTGAGTCCTAATTAGCACTGCCAAATCAGACTCTGCTGGGATTATAGTTTTAACCTTCTTTACTTATATTATGAATGAAAATTTGCTTTTGTTTCATATATTTAGAAGCTATTTATGTTTTCTGTGAACTGTCCCCTCATATCTTTGACCACTTTTTTAGTAGGTTGTTGATGATTTTAGGGTTAATTGGTAGGAGCATTTTTGTGTCAAGGTATATCGGCCTTTGTGACATGAGTCAGAAATAGTTTTCCCCGTGGCTTTTGTCTTTGCTTCCAGTGCTTTGTGCCTTGTTAGGCATTTTTTGTTTTTATATGGTTGACTCAGACTTTTATTTTATGGCTTCTGGATTATGAACTGTAGTTGGAAAAACCTTCCCCTCTCCACGGTTAGAAAGGAATTTTCCTCTAGGATTTTTAAAAAATTTTTTTAATCTTTATTTATTTTTGAGAGAGAGAGAGAGCGTGAGCAGGGGAGAGGCAGAGAGAGAGGGAGACACAGAATCCGAAGAAGGCTCCAGGCTCTGAGCTGTCAGCATAGAGCCCAACGTGGGGCTTGAACCTACAGACCCCAAGATCATGACTTGAGCCAAAGTTGGACACTTAACCGACTGAGCCACCCAGGCGCCCCTAGGATTTTTTTTTTAGTTGAGGTATCATTGCCACACAGTGTTACATGAGTTTCAGGTGCACAACCCAGTGATTCAGCTTCTCTATGTTATGCTGTGCTCATGACAAGTATAACTACCCTCTGTCACCATACAACAATATTACTGTGTCATTGACTATATTCCCTATGCTGTACTTTTCATCCCTGTGACTTAGTCATTCCATAACTGGAAGCCTGTATCTCTCACTCCCCTTCACCCATTTTTCCCACCCCCCTCTCGCTTCTGGCAACCACCAGTTTGTTCTCTGTATTCGTGGGTCTGTTTTCCTCTAGGATTTTTATGATTTTTTTTTAACATGTAAGACTTTGATCCTTCTGGAATTTATCCTGACTCATGCTGAGGCACAGATCCAACTTCACTTTGTCCCAATAACCACCAGTCTGCCTAGCACCCCTCTAGTTAAACAATGCCTCTCTTCCCACGGGTTCAAGGGGACAGAGAGTAGCATAGCAGTGGTGTAGGATTGGGGCCTTTGTCCTAAGAACTGTGGGAAAATGAGGACTGGGGGATGGGAGTGCCATGATCAGATCTGCGTCTTGAAAACACCACCCTGGCCCCAGAGTGGAGACTGGGGTAGTGATATGTCTGCATATGTGAGGCCATCTCTGGCCCCTGCACACCCCCCTCATTGTTAGTGGATTTCAGCTCCTGTATCTGCAGCCCTCCCTCCATCACTACTTCTGGGTAAATTCCTAGGGAGCCCTGATACAAACATAGAAGTCCCTCACACACCCAGGCCTCCTTTGGTGAGCTGGGACTCCGGCCGACCTCGCCCCCTCCTTCCCATGGTCTTGGCCAACGCCTCAACATCACTGGTAAATGCAACGTCCATGATGCCCCAGTTCACACAATTCACCCCAGTCCACTCCCTCATTCCCTGACCCCACATTCCTTCCATCTCACCCATCTCCCAACCCACAGATCCCACCACCTCGCCCCATTTGGCTCGAACCCCACATGTGCACTCCGGCACCTGTGCAGCAACTGTGGCTGGTGGGAAACACACGCAACCCTGTCCCCCACCCCCTGCCACGCTGGCCGGTTTGCACTTTAAATGCCAGACCACAGCTTAATGGTTGTGTGGCCCCCACACCTCCTCCACCAGCGTCACTCATGGCTGATGGCCTCGTTTCCTACTCCACTGGCAGTGGGAACAGTCAGAGGCAACTGTGGAAAATTCCACCTCCCCCCATGGGCCGCACACCCAGCCACACTGCACTAGGCCTTTCTGCTTGGTCTCATGGGCCAACATGCAACCGTTCGGCCTCCTGGGGGGTGGGGGGAGACATTCCCTCATCGCTCCCAGAATCCCCCATTCTCCACCATGTTGGATCTTCCCCTCACTGCCGATGACTCCCATTAAAGCAGACATGCTGTCCTGTGTCTCTCATCTTGAAGAAGTGGCCCTCTCTGGACCCCGTGTCTCCAAAGCACGTGCTCTGTGCTTTCGCTCCCCTTTGCCGCTGAATTGCTTGAAAGCCTCCACTGCCCCCATTCCTCCCCTCCCTTCTCCCCAAACCATCTCCAGCCAGATGTGCACACCCATGACTCCCCCTGCCCCGGGCCCCTTGTGTGGCTAGAGCCAGCGGGCAGGTCTCAGTCTTCATTTTACTCATCTGTCCAAAGTGACAGGCACACACACAGCCCCTCCTCCTCAATGCACTCTCTCCACTCAGCTTCTAGAACCTTCTTCTCTTCTTCCCAACCTCTAACTGTTGGGTTGTACAAGGCTGAGCTCCCGATCCTTCCTGCCAAACCTGCTGGACCACAGTCTCCCCACTTCTGTGGTCACTCAAGGGACATCTTGCTTGAGTCCTCTCTCCAGAGTCTTGAGAAATCATCTTGACTCTGCCTTCAGAATCGATCCAGAATCCAGACACTTCCACCCCTTCCACTGCCACCACCAGCTGGGAGCCACCATCACCCCTCCCTGGCATCACTGCAGGATCCTACCTTTGCCTCCCACACAGTGTGATCCTTTTCACACCAGGATCACAAGGCAGGTCTCGTCCTGTGTCTGCACTGAGCCCTGAAGGGGCTCCCATATCAGAGAGAAGAGAAAGTCCTAGAAATGGCCAACAAGACCCTACCCAATCTACCCCTACCCACCACCTCCCTGAAGCCACCTCCCCCTCTGCTGTCACCTCTTTGACCTCCTTGCTGTTCCTTAAACACACCAGGTGATGGGGTGCCTGGGTGGCTCAGTTGGTTAAGCATCTGACTTCAGCTCAGGTCATGATCTCGCAGTTTGTGAGTTCTAGCTTCATGTCGGGCTCTCTGCTGTCAGCACAGAGCCCACTTCAGATCTTCTGTCCCCCTCTCTCTCTACCCCTCCCCAGCTCGCTCTCTCTCTCTTTCAAAAGTAAAAAAAAAATTAAAAACACACACACATATACGCACACCAGGTGCCCTCCTGCATTGGGTGTTCCCTCTGGTAGGTACACATTTTCCCAGGAATCCACAGGAAGCCTTTGCTTAAATGTCTCCTCAGGAAGATGTCTACCCCAACCACCCTATTGAATACACCAGTCTGCACCCCGGCACTAACAGCTCCCCATTGCCCTGCCCCACTGCCTCTCTCTTTCCTTAGCACTTACCATTTTGTAGGTGATGAGCTTGTGTGTTATGCTTATGGTATCTCAGCTACCTCTCTGGCCAGAAGGTAAATTCCTTAGGGCAGGGATCTTTGTCATTGTCACTGCTGTATCCCACTGCCCAGAACAGCAGTGGTCAGTGAATGTCTGTGGAATGAATGTGGATGTCCCAGTAGATCAGGGAGGGAGAGTGTGTCGAGGGGGACTCCTCGTTGTCTGGGTCTCTAACTAGGCAGTAGGAAATGTCATCCATGGAGACTAGGAACCAGAAGAGGGGCGCTTTTGTGGGCAGAATATCATGAACGTGTCTGTGCACCTTGGCCTGAGAAATCATGAGGACTGTTCAAGGGGAAATGACAAGCAGACAGCTCGCAAAGGGAGTCTGGGCTTCTCAGGCACAGTTGGGGCTAGAGTTGCCCATGTGGGACACTTCTGTCACTTCTGTCTAGTGTAGTCATGAGTGGGATGAGGTTCCCAGGGAAGACAGGAGAGAAGGGACAGATGAGCTGAGAAGACTGAAGAGAAGAAAGCCTTGCCATGAGCTCAGCAGAGCCTCTGTGTGAGACTGGGAGAGACTGAGCCAGCTGAACAATCAAGGAAGCAGGAGGAACATGACCTTTTAGAAGCCAAAGGGAGAGAGTGCTTCCAGAAGGAGGGCAGGCTCAGCAGTGTGGAAGGAGGAGGAGAAATCCTTGGTAGCAGGTGGTTAGGGACTCAGTGAGAGCCATTTTGGTGGTGAGAGGGATGGAATCCATATCAGAGGGTCACAAGGTGCGTAGAAGGCAGGGAAGGAGAGGCAGTGACAGGAGACCCCCTCTTCCCAGCAGTGAGGGGGAGGAGAGCCAGGCCGGAGCAGAGGAGGGCATGTGAGCACAGGAATTGGAGCCGTTCCAGAACTGCTGGGAAGCAGCTGCTGGAGAAAGTCGGTCTGATGATGCAACAGGGAGAGAAAGGCAGTGGAGGGTGCTGGGGCCCGGGAAGGTAGGGCCAGTCAGTTCCTCTGACATAACCTCAGGGGCACGGAAAGGAGGCTGGGCACAGGTGCAAGTACATCCGTCCAGGGCATTTTCTTTCCCCGGGGAAAATATGGCACGAGGTCCCTGGCAGAAGGTGAGAAGTCAGGTGTACAGATGTCCAGGTGGCCAACGCCCCGCCCCACCCTAGTCTGGACTTAGGGGCCACAGAGCCCCCCGTATACCATTCTTGGGTATTAGCACCATCACACATCAGTTTTTCAAGCCAAAAGCCTCTGTCTTGTCTCTCCTTTTTCTATGCCCTATGCACCCCCCCACACACACACACACTGCCATTAAACCGATGAGCAAGTCCTGTCGGTCCCCACTGACAAGTGTCTTCTGACTCACTTCTTTCCATCTCCACAGTCAGCACACGAGTCCAGGCCACCATCACCTACGTGGGGGCAACTGCCACTCTTGCCCCCTCCCACCACTGCTCCCTACAGGACCCATGAGTGCTCCTTGTCTCCCGCTACCATTCAAATCCCTGCCCCGCCCCCGCCTTCCCTTCTTTGTCACACAGCTCCTCCCCCTTCCTGTCTGAGATAATCTTCTCTCACCTTCAGGACCCAGCCTAGCCTCCAGCCCTGAATCAGCCCCGGCCTGGCTGGGGTACCTCTTACGTGCTGGGAGCTTCCTGTGCTTCTCCCCGCATGATTGTTTTCTTAAGCATCTATCCTTCCAAGGAAAATTCTGTGAGTCTGAGATCCTGCCTCTTACTGTTACCAGTGTGTCCCATTACTCTCTCCCAGAGGGACCCGGCTCATGGGTGGTGATCCATAAACATGCATGGGCCCACTGAGGGCCGAGTGTCACCTCCCTGTGCCGGCCTCGCTATCCAGACTGAGGTCCAGGGTCTGCAGGAAGCAGAGTAGTTGCTGGCACGGCCACAGCATGGCTTTAGTGGGAAGTACGTAGGGTTCAGGAGTTGGGAGAGCTCCTTCTGGGATGAGTTCCACTCCTTTTTTTTTTTTTTTTTAATTTTTTTTTCAACGTTTTTTATTTATTTTTGGGACAGAGAGAGACAGAGCATGAACGGGGGAGGGGCAGAGACAGAGGGAGACACAGAATCGGAAACAGGCTCCAGGCTCCGAGCCATCAGCCCAGAGCCTGACGCGGGGCTCGAACTCCCGGACCGCGAGATCGTGACCTGGCTGAAGTCGGACGCTCAACCGACTGCGCCACCCAGGCGCCCCTAAGGGATGAGTTCCACTCCTAACCAACTGTGTGGCCTTGGACAAGTCACTTCTTTCTCCCTGAGCCTCTATGCTATCTGTCAAGTGGGGATGTTTACTGCACCTCTCGCAAAGGTCAAATGCAGTGTGGTCTGCACACCATGAGGTGAAGACACCTGTGGGTTTCACGAACATTCTCCAGGAGCCCTCATCTGCTATAAGACTGGTCTCAGCGTGCTGCACTCAGCCTTTCTGGAGTCTTCTGGACTCAGCCCCTTCGGCTTCCCCACGCACACCCAGACCCGGCGCCCCTAACCCCAGGGCTGAACCACGGGTACCCCCTGCGTGTCCGCTCAGCCACACACATACGTGTAACCCTTTGGAGCGCTGTGTTCCCTCTGCCCGAAATGTTTTCTCCCCCCACACGTCTCTCCCCTTCGATAGAAATGAACTGACCCCAGGTGAGCACCAAAATTGGTTCTTCAAGCAGGAACAGGTCTGACTCCTACCTGGCTTGCCAAAACCCGACCCGGGTGGGCCCCCAGCAGTGGATCAACAGCAACCTTGTGAAATGTTTGCATGAACCAATGCATGCAGGATGTCATTGCCACCCACACGCCCAGCCCTGCCCCTGCGAGGGCAAAGGCGCCCCCTCTGCCCTGCCCCTTAGCTTGGGACCTGTGAAGGCTTGCAAGGAGGGGGGTGGCCAGCAGCCAGCTGAAGAAGGAGCCGGCCTGGCCAAGGGGACCCTCTCTCCCTTTGACGCTGACTGGGGCTTCTCTGCTTGTGTTTTGCAGGTCCTCCTGTAAGTGTCCTGGATTATGCTCTCTGCTCCTGAAAGATAAGACATTTCGTTCTCTTCTGTAGCTATTTCATGAAAATAAGTTTTTTAGTTAGATGTGTTGTGTCCTTTAAAAAAAAAAGAAAACTTAGTCCCGGACAGGGGCCATATTTTTTTTATAATTTGTAGACAAATACAAGCACAGAATTCTGTGGGTTTGACTTGCCTTGTGAAGCATTCTGTGACCGTTTTGCCCTCCAAGAGAGCTGGCACGATCCTGACTGCTCCTCTCGGAGTCTCTGGCTCCACTTGGTGCACAGAAATGCAAGCACCGTGCCCCTACTTTCTAAATGCTCCGCGGCATTTAATCCATTTAAATGTTTTTGTCTCACATGCTTTGGCACAAAGGGCTCCGGAGTCAGGCAGAGATGCCAGGAAGAATGGGGTCCATTTTCCTGACTTGCCACAATGTGTTTGACCCTCTGGATCCGGCAGCTGAACCCTGCCCAGCACCACTAGCTAGGGAGGGTGTTGGGTCCGAGGAGGATGCGCGGGAGGGGGGCCGGCCGCCAGGGGGCAGCAAGGAGAGCAGGGGTGGGTGGTGGTCAGCGCCCCGGAAATCCCTGTCCTCCTCCAAGACACGTGACTAGCGTGCCTTTGATTCATCTTGGTGGTTTTTCAGAGCCCAGTGAATCCTGACGAATCAATTCAAGGAGCACACTGAGCCAAAATGAACCTTCTAAAGGAATTCCTTTCGGATGATCAGTTTTATTTTTGACTTCCACTTACCATGATTCACGTCCCAATCGGCACCCTTCGGAATCTGGCCTTCTCCATGCATGTAGCAGCACCACGCTGAGCCAGAAAGCGAGCCAGCAAGAAATGTGTAGATTTATTGGCCACGAGCAGTTTCTCCCTGTTGAGTCATTCCTGGCTGTCACATGAGGCTAGCCTGTGCGAACTTGCTAAAGTGCGTAATGCAGAGGGCAGTGGACTGATTCTTTTTTCTTTTTCTTTTTTTTTTTTTTTTTTTTTTGACTTGGCTGTTAAACTATTAAATGTATTCAACAAATGCAGAAATCTCAAGCTGCAGCCTGAGATGGATGCTGATGTGTGGGACACAGGCCAGACAGTCAGTGCTCTGAGCCGGTAGGGGCATCCAGTAGCAATAAATGCCACTCCCCACCCCCCCATATCTGTGGCTTCTAAGGCTGTCTTCCTCCAGTCTACTCCCTCCCAGTGGTGACAGGCAGGAAGAGCCATTTCTGCCCTTTAGTCCCGATTTAGGGAGCATTTTCCATGGTGGTTGTGACACCACCCTTCAGAATCCCACATCCCCGTGTGGTCCTCACCATGTGCCCCTCCTGAATCGTGTGGGTGTGTGCCCTGGTGGCCCTTCCAGCCTGGCTCCAAGAGGCAGGAAATGGGTGCTCCGTCTCCCAGACCCGCCGGAGCCCTGAGCGCGTTCCCCCCACCCCCCAGGAGTCATTACCAACCATCAGCCTTTGCTGCAAACCCCGCACAACGTGGGGGGATCGGGGGCCCTGATTGAGTTATAAGTGTTGCCATATGGTTTTCTGCTGAAAGTCTGATTATTAATGACGTATTAATTACCACAGGGGCAATCAGGACGAGATGGCTACCCGGTAATTTGCCGTTTATTTTTTGCTCTTTGTGCCCTTTTCTCTCAAGCTGATCTTCTTCCTCTGAGCCTTTATTTAACTCTGTCTGCGCTCCTGCCCCCTCCCCCTCTTCTGCTTTCAGTGGCTGAGGTCTCTCTTTGGAGGGGATTAGCGTTAGCTCTGAGAAGGAAGGTGAGGGATGTGCAGACCTGCAGGGCTGGCCTGGTGGGAACGTCCGATGCTCCGGCCATCCTGCAGGCAAAGCAGAGAGGCTCAAGAAGGAGCCTCCTTGGCATCCCGGATCGCCCCCCAATGCTCTTGCTTCCCAGACCATCAGCCCTGCACCGAGGGTCCAGCCCTTGGCTGTGGAGTGCCCCTTCCCCCCACCCCCACCCCGTCTCCCTCCCCCTGGCTGGCTTGGCTGCCAGCCTCTTCCCAGTGGGCAGGGGGCTGTCCTTCCCAGCCCACCGAGTCTTGTCAGCACTCAGGAACGGGAGACTGCTTGATTCCAGTTTGGTCTTTGTGGTGTCATCGCCTTCTCAGATCTTTTGAATTAAACCTAGAAGTTGGCTTATACTTGCAGTCAACGTGCCCCGCCCAGGCTGGGTGAGTGCTGCATGAAAAGCAAAATTTGATGTAGCTGTGTGGCCATCCAGTCCTGCTCAGAGAGGTTAAGGACCACAGCCGTGGCATCCAGAAGTCCTGATGTATCAGAGCAGGGGGGTGACCTGGTGGAAGGAGAGCATGGTGGGCGACGGAGTTGTTCTGTGCCTTCAGGTCAGGAGGGTGCACGGAGGAGAATGTTGGTTGATTCAGAGGCCTCGGTAATGACCAGATCTGGCCAGAGTCTGGATGGGCTGGTGATGGAAGGTGGGGGGGGGGGGGAGCTCCCCCAGTCCTGCAGGAACCACCTTCCCAGGAGGCTGTGGAGGGTAGTCCTGGCAGACCTGGGCTTATAGTGCCTCCTAGCTGGGCATCTCAAGGAGAGCAGGTAGTGGCTGGGTCAATGGGTTTTGTCCCTCTTCCCCCCTTATTGGCCCCTCTGAGCACAGGGTGACTCCCTGACTCCCTTCTCCCTGGCATAAGAGAAGATTTTGGTTGATGCATTTTTCCAGGTAAAGGACAGGAGTTCCAGACCAGCCACCAGGTCCAGGTGGAGCCGGGGTTTGAATTCCATCTTTACCACTCGCTGATCTAAGTCTCCCTTTCCCTCCCTGTGAAGAGGGTGGTGAGGTTCAGGTGAAGTGAGGTCATGCCTGGAGCCTCCAGACACCAAAGGTAGACAGGTGACTGGGGCTGTTACAGGGCTGCCAGGGAATTAAGCCTGAGGTGGGACTTGGTACCCAGCCTGGGCCAGAGATGGGACTCTGTGAATTGGGGGAGGGGAGGCCAGGGGATGAATGTGCTTGTAGTGTGTTAAGTTCTGAGCTTCCTGGGAAGAAAGTAGATTAGGGCCCAGCTATCCTTCCCCACTGCCTGGTCGGGCCAGGTGAAGGGTAAGGGGACCCTGTCAAAATCTCTGGTAACATACCCACGAGTGTACAGGGCTGGGGCACCCCTTTTCCTGAGGTCACCTGATGGCGGTTTGAATGCACACCGCCCTTTCCATACAGATATGAGCATCTTCCCTGGCTGGGCTGGCCCTGCCTGCTGCTCTATCCAGGGTAATCATGCTTTCAGCACCCGGAGCCAGCTCATTCCAGCTGTGTTCCTCCACACACCCTTGTTCTTTTTTCTTATTTTTTCAAGAGAAAGAGAGAATGCAGGGGAGGGGCAGAGAGAGAAGGAGTGAGAGAATCCCAAGCAGGCTCCACGATGTCAACACAGAGCCTAATGCAGGGCTCGAATTCACGAACCATGAGATCATGATCTGAGCTGAAATCAAGAGTCAGATGCTTAACCAACTGAGCCACCCAGGTGCCCCCAAGCAGCCTTGTTCTGGTGGTACCGTTTGGGCAGTCCCTTCCATGAGGCCCAGAGGGTGGAGGTGACACCCTGCCTCTCTTCTTCTGTAGGAGAGAAAGCACGCCTGTGCAGGCAGGAGGTGGGTGGGAGGGCCTCCTGCAGGCTCGAGGGGCCTCTGTGTTTTGGCCTGAAATTCAGATCTCTTGGCCTGTGGAGGGCCTGGCTCCCAGCCTGGGGTGTGCTTATGGAGGGTTCCACGTGGTCATCCCAGAGGTTAGAGTGACTGCCACAGCTGGAGGGACCCGGGCCACCTAAGAGGCACTTTGTGTACTGAGTATCCACAAGCTTGAAGTCATTCAGACCCAACTCAGGATGCTGGCTCAGTCCTGTGGCCTCGGGCAGGTACTTGGCCTCTGAGCATCTGTGGAGATGATACGTACAGAGTTGGAATATTAAAATAAGGTAACGAATGCAGCGTCCATGCAACGTGGCATACGACAGACCCTCCATAATGTCACCATCTTTCCTCACCAAGGAAAGCCTCAAGAGAAGGAAAGCCCAGCTTAGGAAATCATTCTAATCCACCAACATACACTGGCAGTGTATGGAAAATGGCTTTGAAAACAGTCAGTTTTAGGAAAAGGTGTTTTTCTGCAGTTCAGTAAACTTCGGGACCAGCCTCAGGGAGGATCTTTTTTGTGTGTTAAAAACATGTCACTTCCTAAAGGGAAGTAAGAGCAAGAAAAATATCAGGCAGGAGGGTCATGGTGGAGAGCATGCTGGCTGTGTGTTCTGGATTACTCGAGGCTGGCCCCTCCCCCTGAGTGAGACCAGCTGAAACCAGGACCATATGTGGACCTAAGAGCTGAGGTCAGGAGACTGGGGCATAGGAACCAAGGCACAGGACTGTGGGGCAGGTTGTGGACTGACAAGGGCCCAGGGTCACTTTGTGCACAGCCCCCTTACACAGAGGCCAGCCTGTCCTTGCTGCTGGGAGAGTTCGTTAATAGCTCCCTGCTGATGACAACAGAAGTATGTTTATTATAAAACTGTCCCAAAATAGAGAAAAGCACAAAAAAGGAAAAAACGATCATCCGTAATCCTACCACCCACAGATTAGTCTTCTCAATATTTTGGTGGTTGTCCTTTCAGTATTTGTTATGTGTGAGTTTGTTTTTACGTTTATTAGTCTAAAAATGGGACCACTGGACATACTTCTTTGGAGGGAGCCTGGTTTTGTTGTTTTTTTTTTTTTCCTACTTAATATAGCATCCTTAAGATGGTATATCCACATCCTTAAGCATTCTAGGGGCGCCTGGGTGGCTCAGTTGGTTAAGCATCCGACTTCGGATCAGGTCATGATCTGGCAGTTCATGAGTTCAAGCCCCATGTCGGGCTCTGTGCTGACAGCTTAGAGTCTGGAGCCTGTTTCAGATTCTGTGTCTCCCCTCTCTCTCTGTCGCCCCCACTCTGCTCACACTCTCTCTCTCTCTCTCTCTCTCTCTTGAAAATAAACATTTTTTAAAATTAAGAAAAAAGAATTCTAGAAGGTAAGAGCTACATAGTATTTTATCATCTGTATAATTTTTTTAAGCTGTCTCCAAGTTATAGTGTTTATTTGACAATCTTTTACACCTATGGTCAACATCCTGGGAAGAAACTTAGGTGTATTTCCATGATTATCTCCTTAGGAGAAATATCTAGAAGTTGAATTGCTGGACCAAAGGGTTTGCACATGTTGAAGGCTTTTGATGTGTATTGCCGGATTGGCCCCCTGGAGGCTCTTCTAATTTACATTCCCACCAACAGCTTACAAATGTTGCATATTTCCCCAAACCCTGGCCAACTGTGGGTATTATCATACTTTTAAATCTATGCCAATATGATAAGTTGAAAAAAATGTGCATATATGTATCCTGTTTTAATTTAGGGTATATTTTAATGAGCAGTACATGTAGTCTTTGAGATTAAACTAGGTTTAATAAAGTTTGCATAGACCTAACTGCCACCTGGTGGTAGAGCTTAGAATTGCAGGTATAGTTTAAGGAGGAAATCAACATTTTTGAGAGCTTCCAGATCCCGGTTGGTCCAGGGACATCATGGAATCAGCAGCCTAGGAGGAATTCTGAGCTTTGAACATTGTGAGTCAAAGGTGGGACCCACAGAGGAGCCCTAGGCACTTCACTCTCCTTGCATTTTGGGATAGTAACCAGCATTTATGTTAATAAAGTGACTTTTGACATCTCATACATAGGAGGCTTGACTCTGTTCAGTGAATCTGGAAGGTGTCATGCCCTGTGCTGGGTACTGGGGTGGCACAGAGATGAATCAGATCAGTCATAGTCTTTGGAGAGATGTGGGGGGAGGGGGACCTACACAACCAGTTTGCCATGGGATAGAGAGAAAGGAACAGTTAGTTAGGGGTCACTGTGACTTCCTGGGTATTTCTTATCACAAGCCTTTTTTTCTCTCCAAACCGTGGCTTCTATCCAAGATGCAAAAGGCTTGTCGTGCAAGGCTCAATCTTGCTTACACCTTGACTTTTGCACAGAAAACATCAGACTCTCACCATCTGCTAATTACAGCATCAAAACTCTTCCTCTTTGGTGTTTTGGGTTTTTTGACTCTTAACATTGAGGTTTTGTGACTTTCTGGTTTGCTTTACACCCTCCGAGTGCAACTTAAACATTTCTCGAAAAATGTGTTTTGGGTATATGTTACAGAGCTTAAGTTCCATGTATTTGAATGCATGAGGACAGCGTCAGGTTGTGAGGCTAGAGGTGCATGGAGATGATGAATTCCAGCGAGGCTAGGGTGGGGGAGCGTGCCCACTAAACCGTCAGTCAATGACTCTGTGCCAGATGCTTTCCTGGGTCCTTGGACCAGCACCGAACAAGAGAGACAAGGGGAGAGAAACAGTAAACCAGGAAACCAATACACCAACAGACAGGAAATGTGCTAGGAAGAGAATAAGGCAGGGACGTATTGAGAGTGCCCGCCAGGTACCTACCTGGGTGTGTATAGCTGAGATGAAATCATCAGAAGTCCCTTGGGGAAGATGACATTTGAGCTGAGACTTAAATGGTGAAAAAGATGCAGATCTTGTGGAGCAAGTGTTCCTGGAGGAAAAAAGCAAGTGCATGCAGTCATGAGGTTGGGACAACCTTGGCAAGGCCACAAGCAGGCAAATGAGAAGGAAACAGTGGACCGTGACGCCAGAGAGATCTCCAGAGCTCTGCGGAGTAGCATCTTGTAGGATAACAGACTGACTGAGGCCGGAGGCCACGGAAACTTGGCTTCGTGTTTATAGAAACCACAAGCTGCCTTGCCAAGGGCTCAGAGACCTCCCCCCTCCCGAAGGGAGAAAGGACGGTCAACTCCCACCCCGCCCCCACCCAAGCCCCTCCAACAGGCCAGGGAAGCAAGTGTACTTTCTGACCGCTTGCTCTCACCCTGGGAGGTCGATGGTCTCCTCCCTACTTGACAGATGAGGAAGCTGAGCTCAGAGGCTAGCAGCACTTGGCTGAGACCCAAGGCCCACCCGCAAGACGAAGCCTGGCTTAGCACACAGGCTGGGGACTCCTCTGTCACTCCACCCATCCTATCAGGAAGCAGGTCACAGCAGCAGTTGGGGGCTCAGGACTGTCTGCATGTGGGCAGGAGGGTCCTTCTTCTCTTACCACTCAGGGAAACAGGTACTTGGAGTCAATGTTCTGTTTCTCGTCCTCCCCCCTTGCTTTTATCCGGCCCTGGAGCTCATGCCCCATTCCACCCCCATTATCAGATCGTTAAGACCCTTTCCTGCTCTCCCTAAAAAACAAAATGGAAAACCACGTCTAACTTAAAGACAGGAATCCGTTTCTTCAGCCCACGTTCCTTCCTATTCCTCACTCATAGGTCCATCTCATAGCTACTGTTAGAAATTAGAAAGAAAAGCATCCCCTCCTGATGAAATGTGCAATTCTGTTTCCCCGGCCAGGGGCAGCTGAATAGAGCAGGCGCCCAGCCAGGGAACTATGGTGATGGAGACCTCACCCCTGCTCTGGCAATCTCTCAGGCCTTCTGAGCCCCAGTGTCCACATTGGCGAAGTGTGAGGCTTGGCCTGGTGAAAACGTGGACACTATCAACACGGGGGGGGGGGGGGGGAGGGGCATGCAATGTGGTCCTGGTCCCCTGGCCAGTGACTCTGGGGACCTGAAGCTGAGTGCAGGGCCCCCACCCACCCAGCAGCAGAGTTCAGAGGCCACAGAAGCCCCTAGTGATGTGGACAGGTGTCTATACTAGAGAGACCTCCCTGACAACAGGACAGAAACTGGAGGAAGGGGGCCCAGATATGAGGCAGTGGCAATAATTCGCAGACGATGCATGAATCAAGACTGCCCCAGCGAGGATGGAGGGAAAGAGAGCAGGTGTCAGAAATGAGAGGTGGCAGGCATTGCAGGCCAGGTGACAGGTGAAGGACCAGGACCACAGCGCCTTCACTTGGCAGAGCCCCACCCCCTCCCCCTCCCCCAAGACCACCCGGGACCCATCAGACAAAGTGCTCTGGAGGCTGGGGCTGGGGCGGTGGGCAGGATTTGCCCTGTGTCTCCAGAATCAGCAATGGATGCATCGACAGCCTAGGTCCCAGGGAAAGCATAGCTCTGAACTGAAATGTAGCATATGAGACAGGGTCTCAGCCTGGGACCAATTTTGAAATGAAAACCTCTGTTGGACCGTGTGGAATTAATCAAGTGAACAAAAAAAAAGGGGGGGGTGGGCCACAGAGCACCACACATTCATATGCTTTCTTGCACTCTCCAAGTTCAAAAACAGCTTTGATTGTAAAAATGTAATTAGTTAAATGATTCATCTGTAATATTCCAAATTCATCTGTTTTTAGATTTCGACAACCTACATCTCATTTTCATCTGCCCCCTGCAGTGATGCTCCCCAGCTCCCCACATTCCGGGTTGAGCAGGGATGGGATGAAAGGAGGCTTCTTGAGCCCCCAATAATGGCCCCCAGATTGGAACCTCAGGGAGACACAGCTGGGCCCGAGGGAAAGGGCCACCTCCCTGGGATTTCCTCCGCAGGGTCCTGCACCAGCTCAGGGTAGGCGCTCCTTGACTCAGGCCCATGGCCTCAGGCTCACTCTGTGTCCCCAGAGTCCTTTCGATCATCTCATGTGGGGTTCCCAGATGCCTTGCTTACCCTCTGAAGCTTTTTGTGTCTTCCTGGCAGTAGCCAAGAGCCCCCAGCGCTAGATAATCAACCTTCTCCCCAAGTTCAGCTCTGGGAAAGCACTTAGCAGACAGTCCTGTGGGGTGGGGGGCGGCAGGGGGCCCTTTGCAGGGTGTACCTGTGGTGACACCTTTGCAGAGGGCCACTCTCCAGGCTGATTGCTGGCTGAACCTCTTCCCAGCATCCCCAAAGCAGCAAAGCACTTCTCTGCCTTGTACAGAAGAGCTTGTTGACAGACCTGCGCCAGGTCACCAAGGCAAACTCAGGCCTTCCGAGAAAATAAATTTGAGAGAAGGCAGTTATTTGGGTACAAAGGTGGTCCAGCCAGCTCCTCCTGAAATCTGAAATCAGGGACTGGACCGTGTCTTGCTCATGTGATGGAAAGAGAATGGGCTTTGGTACTCCATAGACCATGTGGTCTCTAGTCACATCCCTAACCTGTCTTTGGCTATCAGGGCAGCCGGGTAGATGACCTCACCAGAGCCATAGTGCTGGGCACACAAGCTGGGTCCAGTGAGTGACAGTTCCTGCCACCGTGATGGTCACTGACCTCAGCAGGAAGAGCCCCCGAGGCTGAAGGAACTCCTCTCGGGCCAGTGTCCCCAGTGCACAACACCCTGGCTGTGGCCAGAGGACAGGAGTCCTCAGGTACCCAGGGCAGCCTTCAGCAGGTCAAGAGCGCCCTCTGGTGTGATCCCAGGTTCTGGCACCGGAGCCAGTGGGAAACTGATCATTCATTCCTAGAGGCATCCACTTGACAGTTGGTTCTTTCAACAACTATATATTGTGTTCTCACTACGTACGAAAGACTGTGTTTGACACTTGGGATGGAATGGCAACACAAACATCCAGGGGGTCCCTACTGGATGGGGTTGTGGTTGACTGGGAGAGAGACTCAAAGCGCATGGGGATTCCAACCTCACTGTGCGCCATGGTCAGGGCTGGGAAGGTACGGGTTACTGTGACCACCTGCAATCCGAGGCTGGCCTGGTGGGGGTCAGGGGTGCTGCCCTGAGGAAGGGAGGTGTGAGCCAAGGTCAGAAGACAAGGAGGTTCTCTCACAAAGGGAGTGGCAGAAGAGTGGCCAGAGAGAGGACACAGAGAACAGAGAACAAGCCAGGCTGGCAGGGGAAAGGGGGGATGGGGTGGGAGGAAAGCTCAAGAGGCCAGTGACCCTGAAGCACCCAGCACCTTTGAGCTGGTTGGCTGCCTCCCCAGGGGCCGCAAGGTGGAGGGAATTGGCAATGGCATGCAACCTGGGAAGGATGGGACGTACACAAAAGCTTGGCAAACCCATCAGGCTGCCCGGGAAGCAGTGAGTTCCCCGTCACTGGAGGTGTGCAATGGTGGCACACCCACTTCTCAGAAAGGGCGTCTAAGGAGAGGTTGGTCTTCCCACAAGGGGGCTGTTCCACCAATAGGGCCTCTTTGGGGACAGGATGGGGACAGCTTGGGGAGGCTGGCTTTGGGGTACTTGCCAGGCACTGCTAACGCCAGAGGGGGATGGTGAGGTGGGAAGCACGCAGGATTCAGGCTCGTGACCATGCCCGGCCTCCCCTAAGCTTCAGTTTCCTCGCCTGTGAAATGGGAATAATAAGGCAAGGGGTTTTTAGCTTTTAGCTCCACCCCATTTCCTTAGTTCTCGCCCCCAGAACTGGCCCAGGGCACTCCAGTCGTTCATTAAACCACTTTCCTCTGGCACCCTCTGTACACCAAGCTCCGGGCAGGGCACTGTCACATTCGGGTGGCCACTCCATCCACACCACACCCCTCCTTTCCAGAGGAGGAAACAGGCTGGGCTTCGGGGAGTTAGGCAGCTGGCTCCAAGGTCTTCAGGGAGGGGACGTAGCAAGGACATCCCGCTCCTTTGCCATGCAGGAAGGCTGGGCATGAGGAGCAGAGCCAGGGAGGCTGGTGGAGGCTGGTGTGGGAGAGAGGCCAAGTCCTAGGCAGGGGCAGGTGGGGGACTAGAGAGAGGTCTGCAGTTTGGAGAACTGGTTCAGAGCTAGAAATGCAGGCTCACGCATTCACTGATGCCTTCCTTATGTGGGCCAGCGGGGGGGGGGGGCACACGCCCCACTTAAAGGGCCCCCCTACCCCGTTCAGCCCATGCACGCTGATCATTATCACAGCTTCCAATATTTCAAGAGAAGTTAGAGCTCCAAATTTTGCACAAAACCTCTGGATTCTTAAGGGTCCCCAGCAGTTCATTCCCAGTGGGTGATAACTGTGTTATCTGGAAACTGTGGAGGGCCCATCCCACAGACCAGGGGGTGATGACCAGAGAGGCTGGAAAGTCAAACCTGAGCGACGCTGGGAGGAAGCAGGCAGATGGCCCAGCAGACTTAGGCTGAGGAGCAGGAGGGCAGAGCAGGGTGTGGCCTGGGCCTGGCCAGGACACCAGGGATCCCTCAGTGTCCGCTGTGAGCTGTCTCTGTCATTCTGTCTCCTGGTTTCTCTGTTGTACCTTCTGCCTCCCTTAGACCATCTCCTTCATGCAGTTCAAGCCACACTCCGACCATCATCACCTAGTCGGCCGCTCGGTCCCACTAGATCCCCGCCCTGGCACTTCTGCCACCAAAATGGGTGCCCCTACCTGTCTACTACTTCCAGTGCCTTCCACAAGAGTAGCACTGAGAGTGCCTGAGCCGGAGACAGGAAGCCAGAGGCCTCTCAGGTGGACACAGCCCAACTCACTGGCCATCTTCCATTGTCCCACATGCACTGGGAGTCAGGGCTCTTGACTCCCTTCACCCCACCCAGGAACGATTTTTCCTGCTACCTGACAGGGTAATCATGAAACTGGCAAATGTGTAATTTAAGCAGGTATTTGGGGATCGGTTCAAAGGCATAGCACCACCTCTCCCAGCCATGATGTATAATATGGACATATGTATAATTGCTTCCAGTGTGCACAGGATATACTGAGCATGCCCTCTCCCCAAAATAGAAGCCAGCTGGCTTCCCGGCCTCACGGAATCGTAGAGCTGAAAGGGACCCAGAAGATTTTCTTTCTTTTTTTTTTTTCTTAAGTTTATTTCTTTATTTTGAGAAAGAGAGAGGGAGGGTGAGAGAGAATTGCAAGCAGGCTCCGAGTTGTCAGCACAGAGCCCCACATGAGGCTCTAACTCACGAACCGTGAGATCATGACCTGAGCCGAAATCCAGAGTCAGACACTTAACCAACTGAGCCACCCAGACGCCCCGACCCGGGAGATTTTCTAAGCTGAGGGTTACCAACCTAGATGCCTCTACAGAGCTGACAGGTTATCTGGACGGGGCAGTGGGCCCGGTGGGGAGCACTAGGGCAGGGCAGAGCCTGTGGCCCTCCGCGAGCACTTGACTCAGCTGATCATGCCAGGCATGCAGACCCCAGGGTGTACCACCTTTCACTTTTTCTAGAAAAGTACAAACTCTGGATGTTGATGTGAAATGTCACCATTTTTAAATGTTGCAACTAATTCAGTGAGTTTGGCTTCAGTTTTAGTTTTGGTGTTTTAACTATACACACCAAGCCAAAGCTGGCTGTAGACCAGTGCTTCACCGTACAGACCAAGAGTAGGGGTGGCGGGGTGGCAGCTTGGGCAAGCCCCTAACCTCAGCAGGTTCCCAGAACCCCACCCAGCTGGAGTCTTCATGGCTTGCTGGCTTGGGATGCAATTTATTGGTGACTCTACAGAATGCCCCAAGGTCCCCAGGGAGGAACCGTGTGCCTGCACCAGGGCACCAGCCAGGCTGGACCCAAGAAGTGAGGGTCCTCTCTTTCCCTAGGGTGGAATTCAAGTCTGGGAAATTGCTAAACCCGGACAGTCTTGCCGTGGTCCATGTGTGCGAGGAGCCTGGTCTGAGAAATCAGAACCACATTTGACCTGCCCCGAGGGATCTGCCCACCCACTCTAATGAGGGAGCCTTCACACAGGAATGTGCATGTCCCAGGCTGAGGACCCCAGGCCCCAACAGCCTTGTAATTTGATGAATTGTCAACATCTGGGCCATAATTACTGGTCCCTGGACTGATAATCCTGGTAAGCCCCCTCATCCAGGGGCCCCATCCCGGTGCAATTTGGAGGCTCCGTTCCCTGACGGGAGCCATCCGCATGAATTACAACCAGCAAGCGAGACGGACACCCAGCCCCAGCCAGTCTTAGCATTTACTCCTTGTCTGCATCTAAACACGCCGGTGTAGTGATTTTGGGTCAGCTCAGCAGAGAACTCTCGCACGCTGGGGGTCCTGAGGCACAGCTAACGGAGAAGAACAGAGCCAGCCCCCAGTGTAGGGTAAACAGCAGCCTTTGCTTCAGGGTTCCCCCGGGGCCGATGCACATCGAGGCACCAGCAATGGAGCCCAGCAGACTCCTCGTCCCAAACTTATTTCACTAAGAAACCTTCCCTCCTTTGCCACCCTTGTTCATTTTTCTCAAAAGATGACTCTGTAGAACCCTGCTTAGGAAATCTATTCAGTGTGGGAGGGAGCAGACCCACCAAGGCACAGCCGGAGTCCCACGGTCTGCCACTGAGTCAGAGGACCACACAAGGTCACTCCGCAGGACTGCCCCTCCAAGAGCCAATGCAGACCCCACCTCCGTGTCAGCTCACCTACAGGGTCTCGTGTCTTTGGTGGGTCTGGGAGAGGAGGAGGGGAGAGGAGACAGACCTGGGACTCATCTTGAACTTGTCATTTGAGAGGAGGACATGTTCTCCATTTTACAGATGAGGAAACTGAGGCTCCAGGACTCTCAGGCTCCGGAGTGCAGCAAGGAGCCAAGCCCGCACACCACCCAGGGTTTTTGTTTGCCCCTAACGCATCCGGAAAGCGTGCCAGAGCTCTGCTGATCTGCATGGGGCAAGAGTGGTTTAAAGCAGAGCTGAGCCTTGTAAACAGCTGTGGGGTTTCGTGGAGGGCAGAAGGTGTTGAAAACCTCTGGTGAATTCCATGGCTTTGATCAGGCGGGAGAGGGAGCTGGAGGGAACTGAGTGCCTATGGGCGCAGCGCTCTGGCGTCTGGCCCTCAGGATCACCTGTTCTGTGGAAGCTGAGGTTTGGAGAGAGAGTTTCACTCGTGGGCTGCCCCAAGTGCCTTTCTTCCCACTCCTCTTGTGGGAGACGCCCACAGTCTGCGGCAGGGGATGGCTGCCCTGATGGAATAGGACTCCCGCCACCAAGGGTGTGCCTCCACCCAGGCTGGGGCTCTGCTGTTCCAGACTTCTCAGCTCCCCAGATGGCCCTCTGCTGTGCAAAGCTGGCTTGCTGTCGGCTAGGACACTCAGCCTGGATCCTGCCCCACCGTAGTCCAGCCTGACCATGCCCTCCAGCCCATGCTTGTCCTTGGCTTCCTTCAGTCCAACCCCTCACCCATCCCTGCAGTGTTTCTCCTCCCCTAAGAGCACCCAGAGCTAGGCTTGGGCTTTTCTTCAGCCCATGGAAATGCCCAGTTCATAGATGGTCCACACAGCCTCCCAGTGAGGCTGGGAACACTGCCCTCCTGGAGACCCATGGGCAGAACGATAGTTCAGACAAGTCTTGCAGGAAAGAAACCTAATTCACAGCATGTAACCCGGTGTTCCTCAAACGTACTTGACCAGCGAACCTCTTCCCCAGGCAAGCCTCTTAACACACTCTGCAGAACAGGTTCCCTGATACCAGTTTGAGCAAGGCAGTACCAGTTTGAGCAAGGGTAGCTACGGGCAGGGCCTGTCCTCTGGGGGTTCACAGCCCAGGGCCCAGCCTTCCCCAGGATAAGAGGGATCAGTTCACTTCCCCAAGCCAGGCAGGTCCGTCTGGCTCCAAAGCCAGACTGTTTCCTTCCTCTGCCCCACTGAAGCCCCTCCTCAGTGACTCCCAGTGACCGCTGGTCACCCAGCAGCCTCTCTAAGGGTCGGCTGTTTCCCCAGACAGGGAATTCAGGGATCTGAGCAGAGCTTTGCTGCCTAGATGTCATCAAGATGAGCCCAGAGCCACCTGCACAGACCAGGGCCATGGCTGTGGGTCAGCTCCATCCCCAGGGATGGCTGGCACCATCTGCCCTACAAATGTGCACACATGGGTTTCTGTGTTTGCCCGGGAATCTGCTCAGCATCAGATCCAACCACCCGCAGCTCCAATCTTGGGTTCCTGGGGAATGGGAACAGCTTCCCTTGAGCTGCATGGTGGACATTTCCAAGAGCACAGCTCAGGCCACACCCTCTGCTTTTATTCATCAGAAACTACAAAATTCATTGGCTTCTTTTGAAAACTCTAAGTCCTGGGAACCAGGAGCTCTGTGATCCCAGATAGAGGCAGGGCCGTAGGAAGGAAAATGGGGGTTTTGCCACTTCTAGGCTTTCTCACACACCAGAGAGAGGCCTTGGGGACCACCAGGAATAATCTCGGAGTTGAAAGAGAGCAGAATCCCTCCCAGGAGATGGGAGGCCCAAGGTCACTCTCAAGAAGAGACAGCGAGGTCTGGCCATTGGAATGCTTTCAGAGACAGCCAGCAACAGGAGACTCCCCCTGAGGGGTCCAAGCCAAGGGAACATCCCAGGCTCCCTTCTGCAGCGCACACTTCTAGAAAAGCCGGCCACCTACAGCTCTGTGTGGTTTATGTCAATCCAGCAGACATCCTGGAACCAGGTCTGGGGACTCAGCGATGGACCAGAGGCACCCCCGGCCCTGGAAAGGCCCAACCCAAGATGTGTGCTCAGTGCCCAGCATGGGGCAGGAGGGCTTTAGGCATCAGACCAGGTGGTCTGGACATTTTCCTTCAGGAGTGAGGCTGCCCAGAAGGGCTCAAGCAGGAGAGCCTTGCATTCTAGAAAGTTCTCCAGGGCATTGCGTGGGAGACACTACAGGTATTAGGGAAGGGCCATGGGGATGATGCTCAGGTCTCACATGTATGTGGTAGGGCTTTCCTGGAATGCGGGGAGGAGGGCTATGACGTGCCTCAGGGGCCCAAGGACCAGATTCCTCTGCAACAGTAAGACAAATGGAGCTACAGATGTCTGCTGTGCAACCCGCAGAGGGCTTTAAAAATAAGAAAGGCAGGGATATTATGCATGTGCTTCTCCAGGCAAGGACAGCTTCCCAAAGCTGATGCCCATGGTGCTCTCTGGGAGAGGAGCTGGGGAGAGGAGAAGGTTTGCTTTGTCCCGTCTCCTTCTGTACAGTTTGTAAGTTTCACTCGGTGCACATAGCACCTTTTCAGCAGAACCCCAACCCCCAACACACACACACAGGTCAGTGATGCAGGGTGGCCTGCTACCAATGATGAGGCCCGGGGTCACGAGCTGGCATGTGGGAAAGCCCGCATCTGATCCCAGGCAGGTCTGAATCCAGAGGCTGTCTCCTCTGTCCGCCCCACATGTCTCCTGGAGCTCGGCCACAGGGCTTTCTTCCAGAAGGATGGGGACCCAGCTCTGTGGCAGACAGCCTAGGGAGAATGCTGCTTCTCCTTGGGGAGGCTCCCAGGAGCACCATTTGAGCTGGGCCTGGAAGAATGAGTAGGAGTTCCCCAGGTGGAGGCGGAACTCTGTGCAGTGGAGGAAAACGGGAAAGCACAGCCTGGGGCCAGGAAACAGCATGGCGTGTGTAAGTGCACGGGCCTCAAGGGGCACCAGATGTACCATGAGACTAGTGAAGCACCTCTTCCCAAACCCCAAGAGCTGTCAGGAGGTCGTGGTGTGGCAGAGTTTAGGGGAAATGGGACCAAGCCAGGGCAGGAAGCACCCTGCTGAGGAGAATAGGTAATGAAGATGCTGAGGCTCAGAGAGGTTGACTGGCTGTCCCAGGGTCGCACACAAGTGAGTTTGTCTGATCCAGCACTCTCTCTGGTAGAGAGCCAGGGTGGAAGAGGGTCCAGAGAGCCCTGCCCAGAGAGGTCTGTTCAGTGGGGGAGACAGACATACCAGGAATCCCAGAAGGAAGGCAGGGCCTGTGAGGCTTCATCCTAGGTCCCCTGGAACAGCCATCTGTCAACCCTGCTGCCCTATGCTGCAGGAGAGGGAACACCACGTGGAGAGGGGGGCCTATTTCAGCCATGGGCTCAGCTTCTACAGCTGTGGGATGGGACTATGGTGCCTGCTTGCCAGGGTGGCAGTGAGGACAGACGCCATGAAGGGTATGGCAGGATTCAACAGAGCCCACACTGAGGCACATCAGAGCATTCCTAAACTTGCCCTGGAGAGTCTCTGCCTCTGTGGCCCTAAGGGGAGGGGTGCCTGCTTCCCTCGGACCAGCCCTGCACTGTGTCCCAGCCCTTGTCAGGGACACCTTGAACTCCTCATGCTGCTGCTGGTGAATTGGCTGTGAGGCCACTGCCCTCCCTCCCAGCCCCCGAAGAGGAAAGAGATTAACTCAGCTCTAACTGCACCTTTGTCTCTCTTTAATTTCAGTCTGCATTACGGATTTTTTTAATGTATGTATGTTTGTTTGTTTGTTTGTTTGTTTAGAGAGAGCGTGAGTGGGGGGAGGGGCAGAGAATCCCAAGCAGGCTCTGCGCTGACACGGTGCTCGATCCCACAAACCGCGAGATCGAGATCATGGCCTGAGCGGAAATCAGGAGCTGCCCAGGCGCCCTGCATTATGGATTTTTTAATCCCTTTAGATCGATAGAGGGGCGCTGTGTTTGGGCTCAGTTCAGCAGTCGACATGGGCACAAGGCCCGGACACAGAGTCCACGATGGCAGCCACACTGGCCAAGCTGGCCGGGGGCCCGCGGGCAGGAGAGGTCCAGTGGGCACTGGGATGGAGCAGGGAGCTTTGAACAGAGGCATGCAAGGACAGGCAGATTGCGGGGAGAGTGGCCAGGAATCTAGGCGAGGCCACTGCAGGCTGCTTGAGTGCCTGAGGACACAGAACCGGAAAGCCATCCTGGGCTCTAGCCCTGCCCTGGCTGCATGGCCGTGGGCAAGGTCTTTCCCTCACTTGGCTTCGGTTTCCCCCTCTGTAAGACAGGGATGATAACACCTGCCTTACGGGCTTGCTGTGGTGATTCAGACTGAGTAGGGGTCCACAAAGAGCCCCCAGAAGAGACCCAGGGTGGGACGTGTCCCTGTGTGCACTGTGGCAGCAGAAGGGGCCGGGCCTGGGTGAGGCCTAGCAGGGCCTGAGCATGGGGCAGGGAGAGGAGATGCAGGGCCAAACTTTAGCAGACTAAGGACAGGAGGCCTCAGGCATGTGGACCCAGGGGTCAGGACAGCCAGGAGCCAGCAGGAGATGCCAGCTAGGGCAGTTCCTGGTCAGCCTCAGTGACTAGGGTTGGGGCTGACGACCTGATTGGGACCCCCCAGAGCCTGGACCCCCAAGACTTTGGAATGGCCCCACTCCCCACCTGCTGGGATTCCATCTACACCTAAGACATTGCCCTGAAGTCCAGAACCTCAGCTGACCTTGAGTCTGGTGGCCAGAAGCACTTAAGAGATAAATTATCAGAATTGCCCTGGTTATGGGGTGCCTGGGTGGCTCAGTCGGTTAAGCATCTGGCTTTGGCTTAGGTCAGGATGTCCCAGTTTGTGAGTTCCAGCCCTGCATTGGGCTCTGTGCTGACAGCTCAGAGCCTGGGGCCTGCTTAGGATTCTGTGTCTCCCTCTCTCTCTGCCCCTCCCCTGCTCACACTCTGTCTCTCTCTCTCAAAAATAAATAAACATTTAAAAAAATGAAAGGAAGGAAGGAAGGAAGGAAGGAGAGAAAATGTGCTGGGTGTAGGGACAAATGGCCTGATTTCTGAGAAGTGGGGAAACCTAGAGGGCTTCATGGAAGAGGAGGTGACTGAGCTAAAGGTGACACACAAAGGTGTGCCAGACAGGCAGGTGATGTGTGAAAAGGCTTGGGAGTGGAGCTGCCTAGAACATCAGCTGGGGTCAAGGGTGAAGTGTCCGTGAGGATGAGGAGGCAGTGGCAGGGGGGAGGAGAGGTGTTGACAGAGACTGGGTGGATCCGGTTCATGGCACTGCCCTTGATTCCCCACATGGCAGTGGATGGAACTCAGTGGGGCTTTCTGAGAGGCAATGGGTCCCCAGGTGGAGGGCGCCCACGGGAGCTGCTGTGCAGTGGTCACTGACCCTCTGCGGTCTCTGGAATACACTAGCCCTTGGGACCTGACCTTGTGCTATTTGGCTTCTCTCAGCCTTGACTTTTGCCTACGAAGGCCACAGCAATGCAGGGAACTAAAAGAACCTTCAGGACTCTTCCACTTGTGTCTTAGCCTGTTTGGGCTGCTCTAACAAAGCACCATGGCCCGGGTGGCTTAGAAACAACAGAAATCTTCTCACTGTCCTAGAGGCTGGAAGTCTGAGTTCAGCGTGCCAGTGTGGCCAGGTTCTGGTGGGGGCCCTCTTCCGGGCTGCAGACTGCCATCCCCTCGCTGTGTCCCCACATGGTGGACGAGGACCCAGGCAGCCGTCTGGAGCCTCTTTTGTAAAGGTTAATATCCCATCTGTGAAGCTCTACCCTCATGAACCTCTTCGCCTCCCCAAAGCCCCCTCCTAATGCCATCACACCGGGGGTTAGATTCCAAGGGGGAATCCACCGGTTAGATTCCACCGGGGGAAGTTCCATGGAACTTCCCTACCAAGTTCCATGTGACAGAACTCAGTTCACACTGGCTTAAAGAAAAAACTACTGACAGAAGTGTGCAGGGGTGGATGGTTTCAGCTTCAGACCCTTTGCCCCGTTTTCCTCACTGTCTCTCAGCTCCGACTTCTTCTCTTTTGGCTCTTTCTCAAGCCACATGGTACCCTCAGGAGCTCCAGCCTTAGCCCCACCAGGAGAAAAGACCCTCTTTCCCCTAAAGCGCCACCATTCAAAGCCCCAGACATGACGTTTATCCATGAACCAAATCCCCCTGGTCGAGGGAATGCGACCACACGCCCAAGCCCCATACGAGCAGATGGGGGTGGTTCTGAAGGAGAAGTGGGGCTCTCTTGTCAGAGGAGAGGATTCTGGGCAGCAAACACCCAGACACCCCCACCCCAGGTCTGCGTGAAAGGTCTTCAGACCCATGGGCTCATGTCAGGTTTTGGTCTTTGGTGCTCAGTAGTGCCTCTGGGTCATAAAACACACAGGAAATGCCTTTCCAGTGTGTAACCTCTGCTCTCTGTCTCTCTCATTTCCAGGGGCCACTGGGTCTAGATGGCAAGCCGGTAAGTGATGACAGGGCAATTCTAGGTCGTCCTGGGACCAGGCCACTGTGGGGCTGAGAGTGATGGGGTGCCAGAGGGAAGGGGCCCCTGGGAACCTGGATCAGCAAGGAGAGAAACCATTTGGGTATCAGACTTAAGTTCAAATCCACCTCCACTGCCTGCTGACTGTGCAGCCTTGGGGAGGCCTCTTCACCTCCCAAGCCCGAGGCTCTGTCAAATGGGCCCATTAACCCTCCCCACATGCTGGGGATGTAGAGAAGTGTGGATAGCACCATCCCTGACATCTAGTCAGCCTTCAGAACATACAAGCCCCTCCTAGCAAGCCCACGTACAGAGCATCCCTCAACACAGTCTCAAGGCTTCAGTGGTAGGCACAGGGCTGATGAGTTCTCAACATGTGGGCCAGGAGCCTGTGGTCCACAGGCATCTTCAGCAGAATAAATAAGCTGTACAGGGAGAGGGCATAATTAAACAAAAAGTGGATGTGGATGGATAGTTAGCTGGGTGGGTGGGTGGATGGATGGATGGACAGATGAATGGATGATGGAAGGAGGGAAGGAAGGAAGGAAGGAAGGAAGGAAGGAAGGAAGGAAGGAAGGAATAGATGGATGGATGGAAGGAAGCCTGGCTGACTGGATGATGGATGCAAGGATGAATGGATGGAAGGAAGGAAGGAAGGGAGGCTGACTGGATGAATGACTGTATGATGGATAGATGGATGGAGAGATGGGCTGATGAATGGAAAGAAGGAAGGAAGGAAGGAAGGAAGGAAGGAAGGAAGGAAGGAAGGCTGGATGACTGGATCGCAGACAGGTGCGTGCATGGATGGACGGATGGATGGACAAATGGCTTGATGAACGGTTCTTGCATGGAAGAACAGATGGATGGATAGATAGATGAGTTGGGTTGATGAACAGTTGGGTGGATGGGTGGATGGCAGGAAGGAAGGATGGTTGGATGGAAAGACAGATGAGGTAATTGTACCAACAGTTGGATGCATGAGAGGGTAGCTGAGTTAGTGGGTGGACAAACACATGATGGTTGAGCAGACAAGTGAGTGAAGGAATGAAAGAAGTAACACGATGGAGGAGTTGCCCGGTGATGTGTGCAGCATTAAAGGATAGAGGAATAAACTGACCACCTGCATGGACAAGTTGTTGAATGAACGAACAAGCCAAGCCATTAACGGCTGGAGGGATAATGGATAGTCAAGGGGCAGCGGCCCCGGGCACGACAGGTGCTGAGCTTGGAGGGTTCTGCCCTCTGGGAGGAGTGACAGCACATGTGCCCCTACTCGAGCTGAGAGGTACCAGCAACCCTCAAGTCCCCCGTCTCCCTCATGCAGGGGACTGCGCTGTGTGGCTTCCTTAGGGCCGGCCAGAGCAACCCTCATTAAAAGCTGACAGATTTGTGCATATACCCACCCGGCTACCCACAGCTCTGCTCAGCCCCATAGGCCCCTCTGCCCCCAAAGCCTTAGGGAAGCCGGAAGGGGAACCAGCCCAGTCCTCCTTGCTCATGCCTGTTCTTTCTCCACCTTTTTTTCTCCAGGGACTTCCAGGCCCCAAAGGGGAAAGGTAAGTGATGCCGGATGCTGTCCAGATGCAGATGTGATAAAGGATGCCAGAAACCCGTCTCCAGACCCCAGCTCCAGAGTGTGGCCTTGGGGACATCACATCCTCTCCTAGAGCCTCAGTTTCCCCATCTGTAAGTGGGGCTACTAGTGCCTCCTCCTAATGGTTACACGGCTTATATTTAACAATTTAAAGTGCCAGGGGGTAAATTGGAGTTCTCCCAGCACCAGAGCATGACAAAGCTCAAAGCACAGTCTGCCCAGAATGAGGAGTTTCCAAAGGAAGTCCCTGCCTGTGAAAAGGGGGGTGCCGGGAGAGCCAGGGACAGGGGGGTGAACAGTCCCTGTAGATGGGATTCTTTGTGAGGAGTGCACCCCCACCCCAGGAAAACAGATGGCAGAGAGCTGCCCTGTGAACTTTATACCCTTGTGAGAAAGGCTTTCCTGCATTTGGCGCTGAATGTCACGGCAGACCCCTGGAGGGCTGCGGCCTCCAAGTGTCTCAGAAGGGAGGGCGAGAGACACCTGTGTGTCCCACAGTGGGATCAGAGCAGGGAGGGACCAGAGCAGACCTAGGTGTGGCAGGATGCTTCTAGGGAATGGCTGGGTGAAGCTGGGCCACATCCACCCCAGCACCAACCCCACCCCCCGCCCCCCGCCCCCGCCGCGATGTGCCCACGGAATAAGGGCAGCCAAGGCTCCAGTCCACCATCAGAGCTGTGCAAGGCACAGGACCCGGCGCTCAGGGCGTCAGGTTAGCATTAGGGCTCCGCCATCAACTGTACAGCTTTGGATGCGTTGGCCTCAGTTTCTCCATCTGTAAGTGAAAGCAACCTCACAGAGCCAGGGGGGAAGACTGCACAAGGTAATGGTCTGAGCGGGGCAGGTGCCGGGATTATTTCCCTCAGGCTCTGGCTGAATGAGGAAGGCAGAGGCTTTGAAACCAGAGAGAAATTGGTGTCTTGGCATCTATCACTTAGTAACATACTGCCCCAAAACTTGGGGACTTAAAACAATGATTCAGGTAATCATCAACACTCGCTATTCTGAGGTTTCAGGATCCCAAGAGGACGCGGTGGGAGCAGCTGGTCTCTGCTCCCACCGTGTTTTGGGGACTGGCAACAGACCAACAGAGTGCCCAGTTCCACGCCCTGGGTGTGCTAGCTGTGTGACCTCGGGCAGGTGGACTTAGCCTCTCTGTGCCTCAGTGTCCTCATTGGAAATGGAGATAAAAATAGAGCCTGCATGTTACGGTTGTTAGAATTCAGTGAGACTATGTACATAAAACACTGAGCGCAGGGTAAATGCTCAAAACATCTGATTAAAGCAATAATAGTAGCAGTGATCTGTCTTCCGGTTTTTTTTTGTTCTCAGGGTGCACCAGGAGACTTCGGCCCCCGGGTAAGAATGGAGCAAGACCCCTTCACCCACCCATCCAGTTTGTTTTGTTTTATAATAAGGCATATCTAGCTCTCTTTCAGATCCCTTATACCTTATCGCAGAAAGAGGTGCCTGCGGTCTCTGCCCACGTCCTATCCTGGTTAAGTGGTTTCACTTAAGTGGCCACGGGCTGGAAGCCCCAGGCCCTGGTCTGGCTGAGATCATAGATGGGTGTCTCTAGCTGACAGACATCCCAGTCATACTATCACCATGGATGGTGGGGGGGGGGGGTGCTGGGGGGGGGGGCGGGGGGGAGGGGTATGCGGGGACAGTGGGGCTAGCACTGGCCCCCAGAGCGGAGACTAACCTTCCTGAGGGTGACTGGCACCCCAGGAAGTGGCTGCCACTTATCAGCCAAGTAACCTTGAGCAACTCAGTTTCCCCTCTGAGACTCAGTTTCTGCAACTGTGGGGAGGGGTTGGTGACAGACCCTACCCCAAGCTGCTGTGGCAAAGATTCATTGCAGACATAAAAGTAGGCACCAAGACTCAGCGTGGGGACAATAGGTCCCCTGGCCCTCAGAGCCCCCAGGGTCCAAGGGACTCAGAAGTGCCTCCTGCCAAACCTGGGTCTCTTCAACGAAGCAGAGCAAGTGGTGGGGTCTCTTCGACGAAGCAGCGTGGAGACCCCGGGTGGGGTGGCCCCAACAAAGCAGATCTCAGCAGAGGGCCCTAAATGCCTTAAATGGCCCTAAATGCGTGTCCCCACCATTCCTGCCACAACCAGGGCAGAGGCCTGACCGCCCAGAGAAAGGCAGTGGAGTGGTGGGTTCCTACTTGCTTTCAAGAAGGTTAGGGAGTGGAGGTTGTAGCTGGTGAGTGAGTCACCCCCCAGCCAGCCTCTGCAAGCATTGGATGGAGTTGGGGCGGGGGGGGGGGGGTGTGGTGGCGAAGGTGGCAGGATGCAAAGAGGAGGCAGCTCAGCCCCAAGTGTTGGCTGGGCTCCAATCCCTCCAGCCTCAAGGCTCTGAGCCTGGTTTGTGCAATAAGACCAGGAGGGCCCACATCACAGGTGGTCGTGAGCATGAGCTGAGAGCAGCCAGCTGGCCAGGCTGAGTCCCCAGGACAGAGCTTGTTCTGTGCTGAGCCTTTGGAGGGCAAGGCCCCCCGAAAGCTGGCAAGGTGGCCCCGAAGTCAAAGAAAGGGCACCTGTGTGGAGCTTTGTGGCTGCCGAGAAAAATCCTTTGGTTTGCTTGCTGTTGGGTGTGTGAAAGCTGGTACTCTAAATGGGGATGCCCACTCCTCAACAGACTAGAACTCTCCTGGCCCGGGGGGTCATGAAAGAGAGATTCTTTCTGAAGCCCTCCCTTCGCTCTTCGTGGATGTCCTCTTGTCCCAGTGTTCCAGCCACTTCTGAAACAGCCTCCACCCTTGAAAGTTCTGTGGTTTAAAACGACAATGTGCCACGGTCTCTCAGGACCCCTTGGGTTGGTGGGTGGGGGTAGGCGATCTCTCTCATCGCAGGCAGAGGCTGCTGGGCCTGTAGTCCAAGGTGATGGCACGCCCCATGGCCACAGTTGACGAGGCTGTTGCCTGGGAGCTCGGCTGGGGAGGGTCTCTGTACATCAAACCTTCTCCCAGCCTGGCAGTGGGCTTCCTAGAGGGGCATCCCCAAACTAGCATCCCAGGAGGCCAGAAACGTAACGGTCGGGCCAGTTAAGAGCTATATCTGGAATGGACGCGGTATCACTTCCACTGTATATTATTGGTCCCATCAGTCACGGGGCCCAACCAGAGTCAAGGTGGGAAAAGGGGAACAGGCCCCAGATCCTGATGGGGAGAAGGGGGGACGCCCATTGCAAGGGGCCTGCGGGATGGGAACGAGCATAGCGGCCATCTTTGTGGAGAACGTTCTTGGCCTCTCCCAATCACTCGGCTGGGTTAAGCGGCTTTGCCTCTTCTGAATCACCCTTCTGCCTTCCTGACCACACAACCCGTTTGCTGACTAGATGGTTTTCCCACGACTCAATCCGGGCTTTATAAGTAGAGACCATCACATGTACAGTCGCCGCATCTTCAAGGTAGCCTGGCCCACTGGTGTGTCCGCTCCTGCTGCTTGCGTGTTCCCTTGACTCACCCCTGCATTTCCAGGGTTAGACCTCAGCCATCCGATCCCAGGGCACACACAAGGCGGCTGGCCAGCATCACACCCTGAGTAACTCAAGGGAAGAGCCTAAAAAAAACCTGTCCTGGGGCCTGTTCAAGTGTCTAAACTCATTTTCTGCCCCAACAAGTAGAGTCCAGACCAGTGGTGCCCATCGTGGGGGCCCCAGGCTGTGAAAGGAACAATGGGGTGTCTTCGAATTCTTCCCGATACAGCAGAAAATGAAATAGGAATTACCCACCTCCATCACCACCCATGGCTGGCTGAGCTAACCACACCATTGGGTTTCTTTACACTGGACTGGAATTGTAGCCCCTTGGTCATGCCCCCGGCAGGGTCAGACCTGAGTGGGGGACATTGAGAGCTTCGGTTAATTTTTTAATTGGGAAAAACAAATGAACTGTGTCTTAGGTGCAGCTGGCTGAAGAGGTGAACTTTCCTATCATGGGGTCCGTGGATTTAAAAAAATGTCCAAAAGGCATTGCTCTCCTCAATGGCCAGAGGAGCCTTTCCCAGCTCTGAAACCCTGGGTAAACAATTACCCTTGCTGTTCCTGACCACTCCGTCTGTGAAATGGGACAAGAGCAGTGTCTCAGCCAGGTGGTCACAAGGGTTGGGTGAGACACCTTCTGGGAAGTCCTAGCTCGTCGGCACTGGGCACACAGCAGGGGCCACCTCTTCCAGAGGCTTCTTCCTTTTTTGGTTACGGGGAGTTTGGGAGCTGCTGACACTGTGAGTCAAGCATGCCCCATTACTATACCCTGTGCCAGTGCTGGGCAGGTACCACTGGGGTAGCAGGAAGTGCCGGGGGCACAGTGATCCTCCCTCATTGTAGGCAGGGCCTCGAGGTGAGGGCTCTGGCTGCCTGAGGTCTGACCCAGTACTAACATCAGGTCCTTGAGTCAGGGATAGGATGCTGCATGACAGAGACTGTGTGGCCCTTCATTGCTCTTTTTATGTATTTTTTTTTAAGTTTATTTATTTATTTTGAGAGAGAGAGAGAGAGACAGGGAGAGAGAGAAAATCCCAAGCAGGTTCCGCATTGTCAGCGTAGAGCCCGACAGGGGCTCAAACTCATGAATCATGAGATCATGACCTGAACGGAAACCAAGAGTCAGACACTTAACCGACTGAGCCACCCAGATGCTCCTCTTTTTAACTTTTTATTCTGAGATCGTTGCAGGTCAACAATTAGTTGTAAGAAATAATACCCCAGAGGGGCACCTGGGTGGCTCAGTCGATTGAGCGGCTCAGGTCATGATCTTACGGTTCGTGAGTTCGAGCCCCACATAGGGCTCTGTGCCGACAGCTCAGAGCCTGGAGCCTGCCTTGGATTCTGTGTCTCCCCTCTCTCTGCTCCTCCCCCACTCATGCTCAGTCTCTCTCTCTCTCTCTCTCTCTCCCCCCTCCCTCCCTCCTTTCTCTTTCTCAAAAATAAATAAAAATTAAAAAAAAAACCAGAAATAATACCCCTTGTCCCGTTCTCCCCCCCCCCCCCCACCATGGCAATGTCTTGCCTCACTCAAGTACGAGCTCATAACCAGGAAATGGATATAGTCCACCTGCCTTATTTGGATTTTACCCGTTATACTCACCTGGGGGGTGTTTAAGTCTGGGCAGTGCTGTCACGCTTGTAGATTCCTGTAACCACATGCAGAGACCCCCTCGTGGTGGCCTTGCCCAGCTACACTCCCTCCCTCCCCACCCCATCGCTAACCCCCAGCAACCATTAATCTGTGCTCCACCTGTATGACATTTCCATGTCAACAATGTCGTGTAGATGCAGCCACACAGTATGTAGCCTTTCGAGATTGGTTCTGTTCCCTCAGCGTGATGCCCTCGAGATGCATCCAAGTTACTGCACGCATCCGTACTTTGTCCCTTTGCACTTACTGCTGAGCCGTGTTCTGTGATATGGTTGTATCCCTGTCGGTTAACCCTTCACCCATTGGGTAGCTACGTTGGGTTGTTTCCAGTTTGGGGCCATTACACGTAAAGCTGCTGTGAACACTTGCGTGCAGGTTTTGTGTGAGCCCGAGCGCTCATTGCTCTGTGTACGTGCCCAAAAGCGCACCTCCAGCACCTAATAAAGCAGGAGCTGCCCAACAGGGAAGGTCCTTCGGGAGGCGTGCAGCGCCCGCCCTCTCCAGGAAGAAGGGGGCCAGTGGGGCCCACGTGCTAGCTCCCACATCCAACATGTCTCCACTCTCAACTGAACACCAGAGCTGGGCTCCAGGCACCGGGAGCTGGGAAGATGGCACATTCCTCGGAGGGGAAGGGTCCTGTTAGCCTCTTATGTCAGAGTACAAGGGCTTGTCCCTTCGTGTGGCCACCAAGAAGCGGCAAGAAGCGCAGTGACAAGGCGCTTCCCTCTGAGCCCGCTCCAGCTGGGGAAGGGAAGGCACGGGCCTGTCCATCTGCAGAGGCTTCTCTCTGGAGACTGGAGCCCCTTTCCTTCCCTTCCCAGTGAGCCACACACCATGTCTTCCAGGGAGACCAAGGGCAAGACGGAGCTGCTGGGCCTCCGGGGCCCCCTGGACCCCCTGGGGTCCGAGGCCCTCCTGGGGACACTGGGAAAGATGGCCCCAGGGGAGCACAAGGCCCAGAGGTAAGAGAGGGCATGGAGGTGGAAACACCCTGGTCCTGCACCTACCAAAACCCTAACCGCTGACCCAGAAACAACCCCAGCCCCAACCCTGTCCCCAGTCCAGACCCAGATCCATGCCTAACCCCACCCCAACCCCAGCCCTCACCCAGACACTCACCCCACTCCAGCCTTATACTTACCGCCATCCAAGACCTTGACCCCAAACTCATTCCCAAATCCTGGTCCACCCCAAATAGAACCAGAGGCCCTGAACCTGATATCGGTTGTGATTTCACTCCCATTCCTAACCCTGGCCCTGAGACCCACATGTGGGCGCTTCCTCCGGCAGATTTACCAAGCCCTGTTCCTCCCTCGCTCACTCTCATTCTCTCTCGCTTTCCCACCTCCAGTACTAACTAGCTAGGCTCAGCTGTCCTCCTATAGTTCTACCCGAACCCCGAAGGCCAGACTTCATGTCCTTCCCCTTCCCCCAACACAGGGACGCAGGCCTGTCCTTCCTGTCCTGTGCAGATCCAGCTCCTCTACCAAACTGTCCCCTCTCAGGGCACCTACTCAGTTGGCTCATCCATGCCTGCTCACGTTGGGCGTGTAACTCCCTGAGCCTCGACGTTCTCATCTGTGAAGTGGGAACAATGGCACCCGCTCTTCAGGGGTTTGGTCAAGATGACACGACACGAGAGACTACTTGGAGCCCCAGCACAGGGCCTGGTGGGGGGAGTGGGCTCAGCCCCTGCACTTCTCATCCCCTGCATCCCCTCCAGAGGCTCTCCTCTTCTGCCCCCTCAGGGTCCCAAAGGAGAGGCTGGACGAGACGGCGAGATGGTCACTACCCAGGGCATTTCAGAGGCCTGGGCTGCTAGGCCCATGGTTGCAGGCCCGGAAGCCCCTGTCCCGCTTACAGCCGCACTGGGGGTGTGCGCGTGCGGGCACCCCTGCCCTCCTGCCCTGTCACCAGCATCAGGGAACCGATGGGCCAGGCCCCCAGCCCCACGTCCCTGGGAGGGAGCCCACAGCCCACTGCACTGCCTGAGATCTGGTGCAGAAGTGGCCGTAGACATGGGGAAGGGTCAGGCCTAGAGCAGGCAGCACAGCCCCGCCTCCTGCCGTCTAGCACCTGGTGTCACCCTTTATAAAATGACCAGAAGGAGAACCTCCCAAAAGCAGCCTCCAGTATCCCATTTAATATTTTCTCTTCTCTTGTTCCAGGGCCTGAAGGGACCCCCAGGGCCCAAGGTGGGTGCTCCTTACTCCGTGTCCCCTGCCCCAGGCCTGGGAGGGATGGGCTCCCTACCCCACTGCCCCCTCCCCATGACAGCTGTCCTTCCCCACCCCACCCCCCCCCCGTCCCCTGCTGTGAACAGCACCTGCAGGGGTGGGAGGGCAAGCTGTGGTCTTCCCTGAAGGAAAAGGGCTTTCATTACTTCTCTCATCTCAGAACCACCCTCTGAGGCTGGGGCTTCACACCCCCCACTTGCAAAAGTAGTGAGTTGCCCAGGATCATTCAGCTTGTGGGGGAGGGGGACGCAGTCGGGAGTGGAGTCCAAGACTGTCAGCCCCAGCATCCGTGTGCACCTGTCTGTGGGGCCGGGATCTCTAGGCTGTCCCCAGTCATCAAGGCCACTTCTCCCAGAGGAACAGGTGGCCTGGTGTCTGGGCCGTGCTCTGAGGGCTCTGACCTCTCTCTTGCACCCCCTTACCCCCTCCTCAGGGTGAGCCTGGCATTCCTGGAAAGAAGGTGAGGGGGCCCCCTGTGGGGTATGTGGGAAGAGGCTGGAGAGAAGGGCAGGGCTCCCAGTGGGGCCAGGCTGGGGGAGGGGGGGGCGACCACAGGAAAGTCCTCACATATGGGTCCTCTGTCTCTGAAGCCAGGATCTTGTTCATTTATCCACTTACTCCCTCATCCTTTCCTTTCCTCAAACACAGCAAATTTTTTCCCAGTTCACAGCCCTAGACAGTGGTTCTCAAAGTGAGGTTCTAGGACCAGCAGTATCCTCAGAGCTCCAGGCACCCCAGGATGTTGTGATTTATGATAAATCCGTATTTAGTCTCCGTCCTCCCTATCTCTGGAGCAGACTCCTAAAACTCATGGAATGTCCTGAGGGATGAACCTAATTTGAAGGTGTCTATTGTCATGTGAATGAGGCGATGTTGGGCCCCCACCTGAGGATGGGGAGTGGTTGCCTGGAGAAACTTTGGAAGGTTGGGAATTTCAGTCCCAGCCACCAGCCTTCCAGGGAGGGGAGAGGGGCTGGAGGTTGAACTGATCTCACCGGTGGCCGGCGATTTAATCATTCGTGCCTGTGCAGTGAAGCTCCATAAACACCCAAAAGCATGGGGTTCCAAGAGCTTCCAGGTTGGTGAGCACGTGGAGACTTGGGGAGAGTGGCGATCCTGGAGAGGGCCTGGAAGCCCCACGCGTCGTCTCTGTACCCTGCCAGATGCATATCTTCCATCTGGCTGTTTCTGAGTTACAGCCTTTATAATAAACCGGTAATCTAGTAAGTAAAGTGTTTCTCTGGGTTCTGGGAGCCGCTGTAGCAAAGCTGTTGGAACCCAAGGAGCAGGTGGTGGGAATCTTCACTCTATGGTCAGTTGATGAGAAGTAAAAGTGGCAACAGGCTTACTCCTGGTGCCTGGAGTGTGCAGGTTGGGGACAGCCAGCGGGAGAGTCCTGGAGGACTGGGCCCTTAACCGGTGCCATCTGACACTCTCGAAATTGGTAGACATGTATCAGAATTAGGCTGAATTGCAGGACACCTGGCTGGTGTCAGAGAATGGCTTGGTGGTGTGGACACACCCCACCCCCATCACATTTGGTGACCAGAACTTTTAGACCCCGTCTGTTCAACAGGCCCCTGGGTGACTCTGACATGCACTCAAGTTTGGGAACCATTGACCTGGAATGATCTTTCCCCACCTTTTCCCAGGCCAAGTCTCCAAACAGCTGTCCCCTCCCCCAGGAGACCGTTCCTCCAAGCCCCTTCATCCTGCCACCCTCTTACATTCCCTTTCCACCACTGCTTCCACCTCCTGGCATGGTGCTATGTGCTTATCTGGATATTTCTTTGTCCTCAATCCCTGTCACCCATTGAGCGGGGACCCTATCTGCACAGAGAGTACTCATAAGATGTTTGTTTGTTTGTTTGTTTTTAAAGTTTATTTATTTTGAGAGAGAGGTAGAGAGAGAGTCTCAAGCAGGCTCCATGCTGTCAGTGCAGACCCTGATGTGGGACTTGATCCCCCAAACCATGGGATCGTGACCTGAGTCGAAATCAAGAGTCAGAAGCTCAACCAACTGAGACATCCAGGGGCCCCATGACATTTGTTGACTAAAGGAACAAATCCCTCTCTCCTCCACCTGCCCATCTGCCTTCCTTCTACACACACCTGCTGACACACGCTCTGGGCTGGCCCTGGGGGACCTGCCCCACCCCTGTCCTGACCCAGTGTGACCAGTGTTGGTGCCAGCAGAGGACTGGTGTGCTGGGGAGCGCAGGGTGGGGGAGACGTCCAAAGCCGGTATGCCTGGCCTGAGGGCTGCAGCTTCGGCCTCTCTCTCCACAGGGAGATGACGGGACGCCAAGCCAGCCAGGGCTCCCTGGACCCCCAGGGCCCAAGGTAGGTACATGTGCCTCCCCCCAGAAGGCCCCTTGCCTCCCCTCTGCCTGCTGAGGCCCCTGGCTGGCCCTTTCCAATGTGGGGGCACGTGGTGATGCCCGAGGCAAGCCAGAGAGGCAACAGGAAGGCCCTGGGCCCCACTTGCACCAGGCGGGGCATCCCATCCGGTCATTTGCCTCCCCTCACACCCTCAGGCCCTCCTAGTTCCCATCTCAGGTGGCCCCTACTCTATCCTGTCCCCAGGCTAGGAACAGGATATCATCCTTGTTCTCCCAAACCATAGAGATGGCCAATCAGCCTCCAAAATGTCTCTTGAGCCCCTGAGCTGCCCTAACTATGCACCAAGACCCAGACCAGAGAAGTTGGCCATGGTCTGGAGTCCCCAGGGCTGGGGAGAGTCCTGAGGCCCATCTCCCCTCAACCCCAGGGGGGCTCAGGCACGTTTCCCTAGAGCCCCTGAAAGCCAGCAGGCCCAGGTAGCCCCGAGCCGGCCCCTGGTGCTCACTCGCTGTGAAATGTCTCTGTTGCAGGGCGAGCCAGGGAGTGTGGGGCCTCCAGGAGAAAACGGTGTGGACGGCGCCCCAGGGCCAAAGGTGCCTTACAGTGTGCGGCTCAGACCAGTGCCCCCATCATGGGGACACCTCCCTGTGGCTTCACCTCCAATTTGCCCTTTGAAGTGGGGAGTCCCGGGAGGGCTTGGGTCCTAGTGTCTCATTCCTCAGGCTGTCAGAGGCCGGCCTGGGGCCTGGGTGGCCAGTGGGTCTGGGTGAGTTACAAGGCCTCCACCGAACTCAGCTTTGTGGCTGTCATCTTGTAGCCCTCCTTCAGTGGCCCATCTCTCCACATCGTGGGGCCAGAGGAGGGTCCCATAGGTGCTCCTTCCATGAGCCCTGTTCCTGACGTGGCAGTCACAAAAATTAGTCCCTTAGGGCCCCAGCATGTGAGCCCTGCGCTTTTTGGTGAAGAGAAGACTGGAGGGGGCGTGGGGCAGCCATGCATAGACGGCTGCAACCTCGTGTCTCCACAGGGAGAGCCTGGCCAGCAAGGTGCCGATGGAGCCACAGGGCTGCGGGTAAGCAGTCTCCCCTCTGGCCACACCGAGAGGACCCAGGGGCCTGGGTTCTTCAGAAGCCCCTGTCCTCCAGATGACCCCAGAGGAGCTCCAGAAAATGGGAGTCTTTTTTTTTTTAACTGATAATTCATTAGCGTTTTTTTTTAATTTTTTAAGGTTATTTATTTATTTTGAGAGAGACAGAGAGAGTGGGGAGAGGGTGGGGGGAGAGAGAGAGAGGGAGAGAGAGAATCCCAAGCAGGCTCCGTGCAGCGTGGAGCCTGATGCCAGGCTCGGACTCAACGAACCGCGAGATCATGAGCTGAGCCAAAACCAAGAGTCAGGCGCTTAACCGAGCCACCCAGGTACCCCTCAATGGTTCACTTATGGATGTGTGAAAACAAGTCCTCCCCATGTGAGTGTCTGTCCTCCTAGAATCTTTTCTTCTCATAGTTAAGCATAGACCTTCAATCTGTCCCCTGTGGTGTTACCTTACACCTGCGGGGTGCCTTGCCCCACATTGAGGCTCAGGCTTAAGGTTCGTCCCCATCTCCAGAAGCAGGACTGGTCTCAGATCTTTTGTGACCAGCCCCTATCAACCCACCTTTAGGTTGACATCCAGGGTCCTGTCCTCTGCTCTGTGGCTTCCGGCCATCACGTTCCCTCATGCTCCTGGAGGCTGCTTTTCTCCACAAAACAAGGCCAGGCACACAGCCTGGTCATGCAGGTGGCCGGGCTGGATTAGGCGCTGAGTGTGGGATTCTGTGTGAACCATACAGTTCCATACAGGCCATGACCGTGCGGGTAGCTGGCAAATGAGGCCCTGAGCTGGGTGTCTCCACCCTCTGCAGGGGCCTAGCCCCAGGCCTGACCAGAGTGTTGCCAGCAGAGGGCAGCCTGGGATGGAGGGAGGTTCAGAGAGTCAGGGCAGGAGGGTCGTGTCCATGCAGGAGCATGTAAGCCTGGGCGTCCGTGTGCTGGTTACTAGTGCATGGTGCGTGCAGCCTCCATCAGAGGCAGGGAAACAGAGGCCCCAGGGTAAGATCCGAGGGGAAGATCCAGCTGGCACATTTCGTATTGATCGTCGTAGCGTTTGGGGGTTTGGGGAGTGTGTTTATTTTTGCTTGTTTGCCAACATCTAAAAATCTGAAGAACCTGGGGCACCTGGGTGGCTCAGTCGGTTAAGCGTCAGACTTGACCTCGGCTCAGGTCACGATCTTGTCATTTGGGAGATCGAACCCCATGTCGGGCTCTTGTGCTGAAAGCGCAGAGCCTTCTTGGGATTCTCTCTCCCTGCTCCTTCCCTGCTCATTCTCTCTCTCTCTCTCTCAAAATAAATAAACATTTTTTTTTAAATCTGAAGAACTTCCCATCAAAATTAGACTTTCTGTTTTCCCTGGAGAACTCCAAGATAAGGCCTCAGTGGACTTCAATTCACACCTGAATTGCAGCCGACCAGGCAGGGGCATGTTCCCTCATTGCTTCAGAGCCCCCTTCCCTCCCTGATGCCCACTGCCTGGGCCCCCAGAGCATTTTGCCAGTGAACGGGGTCCCAGTGCCCAAGTAGATTCTGGAGTATGGGCTTGCGGGGGTCCCACCAGGTTACAGCTCAAGTTACACGGACCGTCGTGCGGGCCAGGTTCCCAGGTTCTCTGGCTGAGACACAGACCTGAAAACCGCGGCCCTTCCCTGAAATTCTTACTCTTCTTCCTGCCTTAGGGTCCCCCGGGCCTCAAGGGCGAGCAAGGAGACACAGTGGTGATTGACTACGATGGCAGGATCTTGGATGCCCTGAAGGTAGGTTCTTGGCAGGGCCGGGATACACCCCTGTTGTTCATTTCCTGAGGGGACAACCACATACTTTTCGTGTTAATCTTGCACTTTTTTAAAAATCTTTGTTTATTTATTTATTTTGAGACAGAGAGAGAGGGAGCACAAGCAGGAAAGGGGCAGAGAAAGAGAGGGAGAGAGAGAATCCTAAGCAGGCTCCAGGCTGTCAGCGCAGAGCCCGACGCAGGGCTCGATCTCACAAACCGTGAGATCATGACCTGAGCAGAAACCAAGAGTCAGACACTTCACCGAATGAGTTGCCCAGGCGCCCCAATCCTGCACTTCCTTACACAAAGAACCAAGGGCAGCTTGGCACAAAGACGCCCAACTCCACCAGGTGCACCCGATAAGGAAATCAGTGCTATGCTGAGACCCACCCGATGCTAAGAGCTGCTGGGAACATGGATTATGTGGCCCCCAGCTCCCCAGTGTCCAAAGCAAAAAAGGGAAGCTCCCCACTCAGGGGCAGGAAGGAGATCATTTCCTGATGTCCAGTCTCAGCAGGCTTCCCAGGGAACCCAGGCCAGAGGGCTAGGTCTTCTAAGAGCTGTCGGTAGAGGTTGACAATGGCACAGCCTGCTTCAAGGAGCTTCGGGAGATGCCTGGGGCCTCTGAGCCCTGTCTGGGGCCAGACCAACTGGGGGCCCATCACCAGTGGAGAGAGAGGTTGGGTGCTAGCTGCTCACGGCTCCCAGGGAGGGAAGCTAGGGAGGGGGAGGGGAGGGACAGTCATCAGAGACCACACAGGGCCTCGGCACCTGACCCTACCTGAGCCCCATTCCAGTTATCTCCCACGGGCCTCAGGGAAGTTCAAGCTGAAGTTCAAGTGGCCGGCCCCAGGCCTGCATGGTGTGTTGCAGCCCAAGGGCACGCATGGGCATGGTGTGCCCCAGCCCCACTTGGAGAAGCAACCTGAGTATAGGGAGGCAGGAAGTAGATTTTGGATGCCAGGCTGGAATGATGCCTCCAGCTGATGGGCATAGGCTGCCACAGTTGGTTCTTGAGCAGAGACGTAATATTAAAAATACATATTATGGGGGCAGGGGGCGCCTGGGTGGCTCCGTTGGTTGAGCATCCAACTTCGGCTCTGGTCTGATCTCACAGTTCGTGGGTTCAAGCCCCATGTCGGGCTCGCTGCTGTTGGCACAGAACCTGCTTCTGATCCTTTGTGTCCCTCTTTCTTTGGGCTCCTCCCCCATTTGTGCTCTCTGTCAAAAATAAATAAACACTAAAAAAAAAAAAACTTTAAAAAATACATATTGTGAGCAGGCTAGCCGGGGAATTGTGTGGAAGGTGAATCAAAGTGTGGAGGGGGGGCAGCTGGAGGCAGGGAGGCCACAGTGGGGTAGGGGTGGGCTCTGGGCCTGGGTGGGTGGAATGGAGGAGGATAGGAAGACCAGAGATGTCTCAACAAAGGTGCCAGCAAGAAGGGGACAGGTTGCTGGGGTGAGGGGCTGGGCAGGGTGCCTCTGGAAGGTGACAGATGAGCCATGGTGGGCAGGCAGCCTGTGGGAAGCCTGGGTGGGAGCGGGGGCTGGGGAGCAGGGTCACACCTAGAGACACCATCCCCTACCCGTGAGGCCCAGGACTCATGGGAGGGGCAGAGAGGGCAGTGCTGGACCACTGTGAGGGATACAGTTTTTGGCCAGCCTTGAATGCCAGCGGGGGATTTATGCTTGCTTCAAGGGGCAACAGGGAGCTCTTGCAGGATCTTGAGCAGGGGAGTGTTGTGAAGAAATCTGTCTTTGGGGGATACTAGCTCTGAAGGCAGAGGGATTCTGGACCCTCTGTGACAGTAGACACTGTGGTATCTCACCCAGTGCCTGTGCCAGCGCCCTGCCCCCTCGCAAGACAAAAGGGCCTGACCTGACAGGGTGGGAAGCAGGCTGTGAGGGTCCTTGACCCTCCTACAGGCCAGCCGGACACAGCCCCGATCCCCAGGGTGGAAGGGGTGAGCTAGCAACAAGGGGGACACTTTGCCTGAACATTGACCGGCTTGACTTTCACATACAGGGTCCTCCCGGGCCACAGGGGCCCCCAGGGCCACCAGGGATCCCCGGAGCCAAGGTCAGTTCACGGGCAGTTGTGTGGCCTCACCCCGAGCCCCTTATCTCCAGCACCCGCCTCCCCTCTCCTCTCTGCCATGCTCACTCTGCTTCTCTCCTGGCATCCCAGCCTGGCTTCTAGGGGCTCAGAGAAAGCGGCCCTGCTCCTTCCTAACCTAGCTGGCCGCCTTCCTCCCAGCCCTAGCTCCTCCCCGGGAAGCCTCATTCACACATGTAAACCCTGGAGACATCCCCAAATCCCATAGATTACATAGCCTGTACACATCATTTACACCCTGCTTAGTCAGCGCAGGAGAAAGAGCCTAAGACTTGGAAATCAGGCAAGATCTGGTCCCAGCCTGGGCTATGTGGCCTGGAATGAGTCATTTAATCCTCTGACCCTCAGTTTCCAAACCTGTAACCTCCCAGACTATAGATTATAGCCCTGGGCTGCATCTGCTCATTGGAGCTGAGGAAACAAGAAGAGCAGGGGGGCAACGCCTGGCACGCGGCCAGGCACCCAGTGGCCACCATCCTGGACCTGACTAACTCCAGGGACCCGACCCAGGGACGCTGTGCTGAACCGGCGGTGGGGGGCGGGGGGGCAGCCCAGCCATAAGTCCCTCTCCAGGACCACAGGACGCTGTAACCCCCCTTGCTTTCTATTCCCTCCTAGGGCGAGCTGGGACTGCCTGGTGCCCCGGGAATCGATGGAGAGAAGGTCTCTGGGCCTTTTTATTTGGTTGGCAATGCTGGTGCCTAGTGTTGGGCTTCATGTGTGCCTGTGTTCGTGCATGTTATGTGTGTGTGCATCCATGTGTGCATCAATGCATGTGTGCATGTGTGTGTGTGTGCGTGTGTGTGTGTGTGTGTGTGTGCAGAGCTAGAGAGGGGCCACGTTACAGAGTGTGCTGCCTGTGTGCATGTCCTGAGTCTGCCCTGAGGCCTCAGGCAAGCTGCTCATTTTCCAGCAGCCTCGGTTCGGTTCCTCGCCTGGAGGTGAGGGTGGTAACAGCTGTGAGAGGTAACTAATTCTGTGTGTGGAAAACAGAATGGGGTGGGTGCCTGGCACAACGTAGCAGAGTCTTTGAGTGGTAGCTAATGTCGTTACCGTTGCTATCAGTACTCTTAGTGTCCCTGTAAGTGTATATCTGCGTGTGATCCTACTGACACACCACAGTGCCAGGGGCGTCGCCGGGAGTGTCTTTAGTGCTGGGTCCCTATGTGATTGGTTGAGAGAGGGAATGAGTGGCCAGAAGGGGCACTGAGTGGATGATGGGTTGTACGGGGGGTTTGGGGGCTCCCACCACCAGCTTCTGAGATGTGAGCACAGGGTTGACCCCAAGCCCCATAAGTGCCCCCTCAGGGGCTGCGCAGTCCCCCGAACCCCACCTCTCCACGCACTGGCCCACCCTGCACCCCGTCTTCATTCGGGCTCCTCATTGCACTTACCTGGACCAGGGGCCCAGGATAAAGAAGTGGGGGTCTGGCCTGGCCAGGACTAAGCTCTGGGAACCCGCTGGGGTGGGGAAGGGAGCCTGCTAGCCTCACCAACCCCTTGTTCTTGTGGCTCACAGGGTCCCAAAGGAGCTAAAGGCGACCCAGGAGAGGTGGGGCCGGCCGGACCCAAAGGGGAGGCGGGCGAGATGGGCCTGTCGGGCCTCCCGGTAGGTGTGGCTGGGTCCCCCCTGTTTCCCCACGTGGGGCTCTAAGGCAAATGCATGCCCACCACAGCAGCTACAGGGGCGGGAGGGGGGCAGCTGGGGCCCTGCCAGCACCACCACCACCACCCCCAGCCCAGGGTCACCGAGCCTTTGAAAGGAAGCTCTGACAGCCCATGCTGCTCAGACCCTCTGAGCCCCATCTCCTCCTCCATATAATGACTTACCACCTGCTTCCCGAGGCCTCCGCAAAGGTGGAGCCCAGCTGGCGGGTGGTTAGGTCACACACGCTGACCGCTCAAGTTCGCATCCAGCTCTGTCTCCTGCTGACTCTGGAACCCTGCACGAGCATCCTAAGCCCCCTGGGCCTCCATTTCCTCACCTCCAAAATGGGGGTGATAATCTCCACTTGTGAGGGCATGCACGACAGGCCTGAGAAGGGTGGCTGGCGGGTGATAAATGCCCACTATCTATCACCGTCATAGTGGCTGGACCGGAAGAGTTTGGGGTTCAAGCAGCCCCCAGATGCCACCTCTTCACGTCTGGTGTCCATCCATGAGGCTCCCTCAGCTAGAGAGGTGGTACCAGGTTTGAACCCGGGTCTTTGCTTCCAGAGCCCACAATTTATACCACTATCAGTGTGCTCTCCCCAAACCCCCTGTGCTGGGCACCCGGAGCGTGTCACTGATTCAGGGAAAATACTTCAAGCTACAAAGGCCAACTCACTGCTGAGGCTGGAGGCCTCATGGGGAAGGCAGGGGAAGTGCTGACCACCATGGTGGGGATTTTGATGATGGACGGAAAGGGCTGAAGGCCATCCTGTCCTGCAGGGCGCCGACGGCCCCAAGGGGGAGAAGGGAGAGTCGGCATCTGACAACCTACGGGAGAGCCTGGTAAGGGGGCTGTTGAGGACCAGGGTCCTAGCTTAGACCGGCTGCGGCCCCAAACCTTGGGACAGAAAGGCCACCTGGCCTGAGCCAACCAAAGGGCAGCAAGGGAGGGGGAGGGGGAGCCTCGGCTGTGTCCTCCAACTGAGGCCCCTCTGAGAACCCAAAGGCCAGCCCCTTGGCTCCCCACTAGGCAGTGTGCCCTTCTGGGGGCAGGAAGGAGACTCGGCCCAGTGGCTCAGGGCCCAGCACCCCCAGGAGTGCTCATCCAATATGTTCAAGTATGGGTGGGTGACATATGACGGGGGGAGGGGTGGTGGTGACTAATCCACCTCTGACTGCTTCCTAGGCTCAGATCATAGTGGAGCCAGGGCCCCCAGGCCCCCCTGGTCCCCCAGGCCCCATGGTAAGAGCATTTGGCTTAAAGTAGCTGGGACATGCAGAGGGTGGTGAGCCCAGGCCTAGAGCTGTGGCCCAGGGGATGACGGGATTTCTCGGTGGGGAAGGGGCCACATCAAGCAATATGGCAGAGCCTGGGTCTGGGCTTGGGAGGCCACAGAGGTCAGGGCCATGGAGACCAGTGAGTGGCCCATGAGCCTTTGCGACCCACTGTAAGAGGAACCTGGCTCCGAGCACTGGACCCAGCCCGATGGCATTTCTGATTTGCTCTCTCCTCCTCCAGGGCCTTCAGGGAATCCAGGGTCCCAAGGTGAGTTGTGGGGCATGGGTGGAAACCCCCCTACTCACTTCAGACCCACAGCCTGGACAGTTCCAGAAAGCCTTGCTAATGGGCAGTGAGGGCCCCACACTGGGCTCCAGACCAGCTCCGCATTATCCCAGGGCCTGAATGTTCAGAATCCCCTGGAGTACAACCTCCCTGATGTCCTTGGAGCCAGCGTCCCCTGCCCCCCACTGGGGCTCTGTCCCCCTGCCCAAGCACTAGTCTGCTGCCTCATGCACACATCCGTCTTAACTGCCCCCAGCCTGGACATGAAGTCTTGGGCGTCGTGTGTATTACATAATGTCGTGTCCTCTGCTCTTAAATTAAAACCGTGAATGTGGCCTGCCCACGTGCCCTGCCTGGAGGAGGCCAGCTGGCCTCCCTGTTTGCCATGCCTGGCTTCTCTCTCATGCGCCCTGGGGGAGAGACTACCTCTCCATTCTCCCAGCCGGTGGGACTTGGTCATGATTCCCACCAGCTGAGTGGGGCCAAGCATGTGGCCAACCAGATGGGCTGCTTCTGGTTCTGTTTTGTCCCAAGGGCCTCCCCAGATCGTGTTTAGAAGAGGCAGCTTCTGTTAGGGATGAGGTCCAAGGCTGGGGCTCAGAAACCCAACTGGTCCTCAGCTCTGCTGCTTCTTGGCTGTGTGGCTGGGCCCGTCCCTGCCCCTCTCTTGCCTCTATTTTCTCATCTGTGAAATGGATGTGACCGCAACCATCTCCCATGATTACCGAGGCACCCATGGGTGGGGAAGGGTAAAGTGCACACACTCATAGTTCATTCCGATTATGTGCACTGGAAGGAAGCTAGGGTCAAGTCCCTGAGAGCCTAGAGTCTGTCCCTCTGCCCTGCATCCCTGCCTGTCACTGAGGCCCCAAGCTTTCCTGTCCTGCTGTCTGTCTGACCCCTCCCCACTGACTGCTGTCTCCTCTTGGCTTGCAGGGCTTGGACGGAGCAAAGGGAGAGAAGGGCGTGTCAGGGGAGAGAGGCCCCAGCGGCCTGCCTGTGAGTGTCATGAGCCTTGTCCATCCTTCCAGGCTGCTAATTCCTATAACTGTCATGCTTCTTGACCCATTCCTTTTCCACCCAGGGGCCAGCTGGCCCGCCGGGCCTTATTGGACTGCCAGGAACCAAAGGAGAGAAGGTAACCACCCTCCTTTAACGCCCCCCAAGTATGGCCACATGTTTGTTGTGTCGCTCGGCCTTGGTGGCTCAACCCCTGACACCACACTGTCCCGGGGCCAGAAATCGGGCTTGAGGACAATTCACAAGTCTGCACATCCCAGCCATTAGTGCTCCCGGCACCCCCTCCCCAGCCCCCTCACATCTTTCTTTGTCTCTCCTCAGGGAAGACCCGGGGAGCCGGGCCTGGATGTAAGTATCTCATCATTCCCTGTAATCAGGCTCTTCTTGTGTGTAGCTTCTGACCCCGTGCTGGCCATACAGTCACCTGATCTGCGACTTGGATGTGACTCCAAGGTTTAAACTCCAGGGTTGAAACTCCTCCAGGGTTGAAACTCCAAGTTCCCCCTGTGTCCTCAATGCCAAGTCTAGTTCATAGCCCAGAGTAGGTACTTGATGGGTGGATGATGGGTGGATGGACCGATGGATCGATGATGGATATATGGATGATAGTGGATGGACAGATGGACAGATGGATGGGTGATAGGTGGATGGATGTTGGATATATGGATGATAGATAGGTGGGTGATGGATAAATGGATAGAAGGATGATGCATTGGGGCGCCTGAGTGGCTCAGTCCGTTGAGCTTTCGACTTCAGCTCAGGTCATGATCTTGCAGTTTGTGGGTTCAAGTCCTGCATCAGGCTCTGTGCTGACAGCCTGGAGCCTGCTTTGGATTCTGTGTCATCCTGTGTCATTCTGTGTCATTTAAAAATTGCACTGTTGCAATATCCTAGTGAGAGATGCTGAAGCTTCAGCTAGACATTACTGAGGGAAGAAGAGGAGAGGAAGTATTAGCTCGAGGTTGATTGGATCTTTGAGTGGCCAACAACAGAGAACAGTTTAAACTGGCTTACACTGGGGTGCCTGGGTGGCTCAGTTAAGTGTCCGACTTCAGCTCAGGTCATGATCTCGCGGTCCGTGAGTTCGAGCCCCATGTCGGGCTCTGTGCTGACAGCTCTGAGCCTAGAGCCTGCTTCAGCTTCTGTGTCTCCCTCTCTCTTTCTGCCCCTCCCCTGCTTACATTCTGTCTCTCAAAAATAAACATTAAAAAATATTTAACTGGCTTAAACTGCTTACTAACTGAAAAATCCAAGGGTGCCTGCGTGGCTCAGTCAGTTGTGTGTCTGACTCTTGATCTCGGCTCAGGTCATGATCCCAGGGTCGTGGGATCAAGCCCCACCTGGGGCTCCACACTGAGCATGGAGCCTGCTTGGAATTCTCTGTGTCTCTCTTTCTCCCTCTGCCCCTCGCCCCCACTTGTGCACACTCTCTAAAATTTAAAAAAATCCAGAGGGACAGTGCGTGGAACCACACAACCCACCTCTCCTCCCATCTGTGCTTTCTTTGTTGGGGTGTCATTTCAAGTTACATGTGGTAATGAGGTAGAGGCAATAGCCCCAAACCCTGGAGAAAGACCATTTGCCTCACTCTGTATTCTTTTAGAAAAGTCTCATCACCTCTCTCTGGCCCCAGTTGGGTCAATGCTGAAACATGACTTGCCGTGAGAAATGCAGCGCCCTGATTGGCCAGCCCTGGTCACATCCTCCCTCCTGGAGCTGGAAGTGGAGTCAGTGGGTTATAAGAAGGGAGGGTGGCTCCCAGGAAAATCAGGTGGCTCTTGCAAGGGCAATGGTGACCAGATGTAGGGCTGCACGGACTCTGGTGTCCACCCTAGGCTTTAAGGAGAGAATGTCACCTGGGAGAGCAAGTATAGACACAGAATTTCTGATTGGGAAGATGATGCTCCATCCACGAAAAGGGTCCAGAGAAGACACCAATGCTGAATCCAGTTCAGGCTCTGTCAGGGAGGTAGTGGAGCTAAAGAGACCGGGCCACCAGCGGTGTGGCCATGGCTGCCTTCTGGGAGGCCTGGAGCTGAGCTCAGAGCCCACCGGCTCTACCTGGCAAGCCTCTGGCCCTGCGCCCACTCCATCAGGCCCACCAGACATGGGGAGTGTGCTCAGAAGCCTTCCCTGACCTCACACCTGGATAGAACAGCCCCTCTCCCTCGGACCTCATGGCATCTGGTTCATCCTGTGTCACTGAGCATAGACCATCATCTTCTATATCCTCTTGCCTGCCATGTTAGACCGTGAGGGAAGTGTCACATTTGTAACTGCATTTGTAACTGTTTTAATTTGTGGAGGTGACTGAGGACACAGTTTGGCCAATGCCATTGGAAGAAAAATATGTTACTTATGTTTCCCAAGGGAAGGGCTCACTCACTAGGCAGGGCCACATGGGGAAGCACCGGGTTTGATCCAGAGGTAGAAGGGAGTGGGGGGCAGCTTAAGCCAGAGCTTTTACTGGGGCTTCCTTGGGACAGGCAAGACAGAGCAGGAGAGACACTTGAGGATTAGTTAGTATGAATAATCTGGGCAGGCTCCGGGCTGTAGGGGTGGTCCCTAGTTTCCTGCTACCTGCCCTTGGGATGATTTTGGGCCTTGGGATGATTTCAGCTTGCTGTGTGAGAGGCAGATAAAGGGAGTGATTTCGGGATTTTCGGTTTACATATAAAAGGTGTGCCCTCACGCCAGCCCTTTGCTGTTTCCAAAACTCAACATGAGGGAGGGGCAGCCTCTTCCTAGCCAGCAAAATTTTTAAGATGTCAAAACATAAGACACAGAAAATAAAGGGGGGGGGGGGAACACATCAAATCTGTTTCTCTGTCCTCAGTATCCAGCCCACAGCCCAGTTCCTAGTGGATGCTTAGAAATGTCGATTGTGGGGCGCCTGGGTGGCGCAGTCGGTTAAGCGTCCGACTTCAACCAGGTCACGATCTCGCGGTCCGTGAGTTCGAGCCCCGCGTCGGGCTCTGGGCTGATGGCTCAGAGCCTGGAGCCTGTTTCCGATTCTGTGTCTCCCTCTCTCTCTGCCCCTCCCCCATTCATGCTCTGTCTCTCTCTGTCCCAAAAATAAATAAACGTTGAAAAAAAAAATTTTTAAAAAAAATAAAAATAAAAATAAAAAAAAAAAAAAAAAAAGAAATGTCGATTGCAGGGGCACATGGGTGGCTCAGTTGGTTAAGCGTCTGACTCTTGGTTTCGGCTCAGGTCATAATCTCACGGTTCGTGAGTTCGAGCCCCACATCGGGCTCCACACTGACGGTGTGGAGCCTGCTTGGGATTCTCTCTCTCCCTCTTTCTCTGCCCCTTCCCTGCCCGTGCTCTTTCTCAAAATAAATAAAAACTTTTAAAAAGTTTTAAAAAAATGTTGGTTGCATGGGTGGATGGACAGATGGATGAATGGGTGGGTAGAGGTGGGTAAGAGATTAAGCCAAAGGCTCAACAAAGGTCACCATTTCTGAGTCCACCAAAGATAGTGACATAAACTTCCACAAGTTTCCTGGGTCTCTGTCCCTAGCCAAGCTAGGGCCAGTGCCAGCAGCATGTGACAGTGACGTGCGAGAGAAAGCCCCCTGCCTGAGGGCTTCTGTCCAGAGACACCGCCAGTGTTCTCTTTTGGAGGAAGCAGTGCTAGCGTCCTGAATGTATGCTTTTCTTGAAATCAGCCTCGTGCCGAACATACGTGTCACCGAGGAGTTGAGTGGGGCCAGCGGGTACCACAGATTTGCATGGGGAAGGGGCAGTGATGGAGGCACAGAGATGAACAGATACAGGACCAAACCTCAAACCTCATTTTATTCCTTTTTCCAGGGTTTCCCTGGACCCCGAGGAGAGAAAGGTGACCGGAGCGAACGTGGAGAGAAGGTGGGGGTCGGTGGAGGCTGGGATGGGGGCGCAGCAGGGCAGGGGTGGCTGCCAGCTGGAGGCCCATCCCTCTGAGAGGGGAGGAGGGTCCTGAACCTGGCAGCCTTGGCCACACCCATCTCCTTCCTTGTGCAGGGGGAGCGAGGAGTCCCGGGCCGGAAAGGTGTGAAGGGCCAGAAGGGTGAGCCGGGACCGCCAGGCCTGGACCAGCCGTGTCCCGTGGTATGTGTCAGGGCAGAACGGGAGCCCCAACCCAGGTCTTTGCCGCCTCAGGCCAGGGTCAGGCCAACGTCTTCCCTGTCCTCAGAGCTCACTCACAAGCCCCAGAGACCACCACAGCTGTCACTGCCATCATGGAGGCACCTCTCTCATTCTGGTCCTGACTCCCCACCCTGAGCGTGCCTCAGGGGGACCCACCCCCTCAGTGTTTGCCAGGGTCACTGCCCATCTCTTTTCAGCTTCCTTGGTGCTACAGAGGATTAGGACACCCTCACCTCTCTGGGTGGGTGTCCCTTGCTGGTATGGGTGGCCCCATGCAGCCCCTGCACCCCCTCTGCATGCCCCAAAGTCCCTCCCTGCTCCCCACACCTTCCTCCTTTCCTTCTCTCTCACGTCAGCCCCTGAGGCCCACTGGACTGCAGGCCAGAAATTACCACAGTTCACTCCCCTCCCCGGAAGGCTGGGAGGGTCCACACGTGACACTCTTCCATGGAGCTCACAAAAGACAGGAAAGGGAAAACAGGGACCTTCCACACTAAGACTGAGCAGATGTTCATACCTGGCCACCCGGCCATGAGGGGTCCTGGCTGCCTTTCAAAGGGGGATCAGGGTGAGGGACCCCAGATGCCCAGCCCTCTGACTGCCCGTGAGTCACACCAGCCCTCTGGTTCCTCAGTCTCCTCATCCAAGCAGTGGGGGTACTAGGCCCTGCCTCTAGGGCCACTAGGTGGTCTTGGGGAGTCACTGAGAGAAATAGGAGGGTGGTGACCGTATTCAAAAAGTGCAGGGACAGAGGAGAGACGCGGTGGCCCAGCCTTGCAACTCCAGGCCCAGGGCCAAGACTTCCCTCCGGGTCATTCAGCCTTTGTCTTTGAAACAGGAGAACCTTAAATGTGGAGGCCAGCGAGGGGCACCGGGCTCCAGGGGCCTGGCGAGGGGCAGCGGGCCCTGCCCTGTGGTATGCGGTCTGGCCTGCTGTGTGCTGTGCTGTGCATTCCGGGCACCTGTGCCCACTGTTCTACCCCCCTCCTCTCTCCTGCCTTCCTTTCCTCCCTGCCCCTCCCCCCCACTTCCCTGTGGGCCCCAGCCCGTGACCCTGGTAGATGTCTGGCAGCTCCATGGAATGTGTTCCCGTGTGTGCCTCTGGAATGAAGAATTTTCCCCCCGGGGTTCCCCAAGGACTCTAGGCTGCCTGATGGGTCCCTCCCCAGCTCCCTTACCCTCCAGGCCGCCCTAGAAACCTTCCCCACCCCACCTTGTGTCTGAGTGCTGGGCTGGCATTGGCATGCTGGCACCCCCAGACAACCCCCATTCCCCACCCCGGTTTCTACCCTGACAGCCTCATTCTGCCCTGCCACCCAGATCCAGACACAAGGACCAGGACAGGCCAGAGGGGGATCCCGCTTCCTGGACTGCCCTTCAAAACACTCTTGGAGAAACTCCTGAGAGCTCTCAGGCCCCCCCAGTGTAAGGGGCCAGAGCCACCATCATGGCTGCGGGCAGGAAGCCATGAAGCCCCTCGGTATCTCCTGGCCGGCAGATTCCAGCACAGTACCTGATACTCCACAGTGCCCTGGTTCTGTCCCTGCTCTAGTGTCCCAACAAACCAAGCCCCATGGCGGCGCACTCGGGACAAGCCCAGTGAGAGGCCCTCATGTCTTGTGACCCGACTACCCAGGTGGACAGGCGTTCGGGCCCTGCCTCAGTGGGGTCCAGTGGCCTCGTGTGGCAGCTCCCTCAGCTCTGCCTCCCTACACACGGGGCAAGGGTGTACAGAGTGTAGGGAGCTGATCAAGTCCCCTACCCCCATCCCCACTGAAACGTTTTTCTTTTCCAGGGCCCTGATGGGCTGCCCGTGCCTGGCTGCTGGCATAAGGTACCTTGCAGGGAGGAGTCTCTAGGACAGGCTGTGAGGAGGGCGGCGGTGGGGGTGGGGGAGACCCCAGGGGCTGGGTGTCCGCGGTTCCCCACACAGTGACTAAATAGCCAGGTTTCCCTGGGATGACACGACCCCAGCTCTGACTCTCCCGTCGTGTGGCCCCAGGCTTGGGGCTGTGGTCCCGGGTGACTAGTCCACCCTGTCGGTCAGTCGGGGCTCGCCCAGCACCTGGCCCAGCCGGCGCAAAGCCATCTGCACCCCCCTGGGACTTTGCCCAAACTGCCCCACTGAGAGGGGGTGAAAGCCAAGAGCCGGGCATGAGAGGATTGGGGGCGTGCCCGTTCTAGAAGAAATGGGCAGGACAGGGTGCTCAGATCAGGGCAGGGCCTCCCTCCTCACCTTCAGTCTCTCCCTCCTCTTCCAGTGACCCCCGCACCCAGCTCACAACCTGTACAGATGCGTGTGGACGTTTTTAATTTTTGTAAAAACAGAACAGTAATATATTGATCTTTTTTTCACGGGATGCACCACCTGCGGCCTTGTCGCATTTAAGAGCATGGCCTGGCCCAGCCCTGGAACAATCAGCACGTGGAGCTGGCAGGAAAGGGGACGGGCCGGTCCAGGGTAATTGTGTACCCAAGGGGCAGCCGTGGGACTCGGCTCTCCCGGGAAGGAGACGAAGGTGAAAGTGCCTGGCTCAGGAGGGGCTGCAGAGATGCTGGGTTGGGCCCTCAGCCACCTGATTAGCAGAGAGACTGTCCCCTGAGGTTCTGGAGCCCTGGGGCCCACCCCATCCAGAAAGGTCCGGGGCTTGGATGACAAACGCAGCTGCCCCAGCTTCTCTGGCCTCTGGACTTGGCCACAGCCAGCTGCCCACCCCTTGGGGCCCCTCTGGGCCTTGGCTTCACCGGGACAGGACAAGATTTCTGCCCAGCACTTGCAGGTGGATGCTGCAAGCTTTGGGGAGCACGCTGCACCCCCACTCCCACCAAGCTCAGTGGGCCTCAGGAAGCTAGCCTGCCATGAGAACACGTGCCCTCTGGCCCGGAGGAGACCACCACCCGTGGACCCAGCTGCAAGGAGCCTCTTGATCCCCGAGTGTGGAGGACGGCAGGTCCCAGACTGGAGTGGCTGCTGCACCCAGAAGAGGGTCATGATGGGACTTTTCCAGCCCAAGGAGACTGGCCCGCAGCTCAGAGTTGGGGTCTCCTCTTGCCCCAACTCTCCCACCCAGGAGAGCTCCAGTCAGCCTGCCAGAAATGGTCCTTCGGATGAGCTGTGCAGACGAAGAAGGCGTGGGTGGATTCCCGGCCAGCCCGAGCAGGGGGTCTGCAACCCCAGCCACCGTGCTCTGAGGAGAGGCTCCCCCACCTCTGACAGGGGCTCCCAGCTGTCATCCCCAGCCCAGATGCTTGCCTCCTTTCTCTGTATAGACGGTTATCGCTGCGTGTAATAAACCACAGTGTGTGTCTGGGTGTGCCTGTCCTTGCAGACTGCCCCTGAGCACCTCTTGGCAAGGTTTCAGCCTGGCCTTTGCTGGCTGGGCAGGTACAAGGGACAATTCCTGGGTCAGAGCCCCCCCTTCCCCCCCAGAAACCAGAGGAAGCTGTTCAGGGTCAGGGCAAAGATAGGGTTTGGTGTTAGAAAGACAGACTCAAGGCCTGGCCGGCTACGTACCGGCTGAGCCCTCCATCCAGTCATCATGTCACGGACTCCCTATACTCTCCTCCGATCCAACGGCCAATGACTGTTACATGACAGATCACCCTAAAGCTTACCTTAAAACAGCAATGTTTCTTTCTTACAGTTCTAGGGGTGATAGGCTCAGCTGTGTAGTTGTCACTCAAGCTCTCCTATGCATGGTGGCCCATGCTGGCCGTTACCTGGGACCTCAGAGAGCCAGGACACCTCTCTGTGTGGTCTGGGCTTCCTCCCAGCACAGCTGCTGGATCCCCACGGTGCATGAGCCAGGTGGACCAGGCAGCAAGCTGTGTCACCGTTTACAGCCAGGCCTCAGAAATCAGATGGTGTCACTTCCTGCCAGAATCAGAGGCTCACCCTCATTCAAGGGGAAAGTGCCAACATCATCTTTAAGGAGAAAACGTGGGATAGTAGATCTCATGGCAGCCATCTTAGAAAATTCAAATCCGCCACCTCCTCTGGAAAATGGGACAGCAATGCTTACCCCTAGGACAGGTCAGGCACCAGGAAGCGTTTTTGGTTCAGAATCCCTTCTCTTTTCTCCACTCTAAGACCAAGCCAGGGCCACAGTCTTGCAGGATGTTTGTATTTCCCTCATTGCAGCTGGTCCTCCTAACAACCCTGGGGGAGGAACCCAGTGAGGATGCCCATTTCACAGATGACAAAACCAAGCACATCCAGGGTAGTACAGACAAGAACAGGCCTACAGTGATGGTATCTCAGGTCTTCTGTTTCCGAGGGGTAACACTAAGGAAACCCCAGTATGGGGAGTCTGCCCAGGTCACTCTACGTGGCTTCCTCACTATGCAGAAGAGGCCCAGCCACACACTGCTAGGGAGGAGGAAAGTATCAACTCCCCAGCTCTGTCTCCCTAAGTTGTTGGCAGTAAGTGGCGGGCCGTGCTGCTGGCTGGCCAATCGTGTGGCTCACTGGGGAAGCTGGTAGTGTGGAAGGGGACAGAAACAAAGTGGGGCTCTGAGGGCTGATGGAGATCACTGGGTGTCCAGGCATCCTTGGGAGCCCCAGCAAAACTTTACAATTCGGCTGGACGCTACGGTTAATCCGCTTCTCCCTCTACCTGGGTGATTCACTGGATCCCATAACCAGCCCTTTGAAGGAAGGACAGGCCTCCATGATTGGTGTCACTGTTTCCACTTCACATATGGGGAAACTGAAGCACTTGAGCAGGGGGACACCTGCCCAGGGATGCACAGCCAAGACAGTTGTGGGTGGCAGGCAGACTGGACCCAGGTCCTTGGATATCCTCCAGTTTGTCCAAATTGTTTGGCCGGGCATGGAGTCTGCTAGGCAGTGTCATGATGCTGGGTGATTGGCAGGCAGATCCTCAAGGGAGGAAGAAACCACCCCTTTGGCAAGACAAGGCCATCCATGGCCCACTGTTGCCCCCTTGTGGCCTCATACCATGTATCGTCAGGTCTGCAAATTTCAACAAGCTTCAAAACACAGAGCCCACAGAGTCTTCCAAGAACTTGGGCAGGGGCAAAACACTACAGAAGAATGAATGATGTGCTTGAGGTCCCAGCTGAGACTCAGCGTGGGGGGGGGGGCCTGCCTCACAGCTGAGCCTCAAGGACTGAGAGCTTCATGGCCCTCTGCTGAGAAAGTCAGTTTGGCCTCACACTACCCCCTTCCAAAGCGAGGGAAACACATTTACTGAGCCCCGCTGCGTGCCATGGCAGCTAAGCTAATCACAAGGATTACTGTCACCTTTTCCAGATGAGCTGAGGCTCAAGAGGAGCAGGCTCACCCAGGCCTCGTTCTTCCTGATCCCCAAGATACTGCTAGAAACACACAGGGTGCTTGAGATTGTCACAATGATTGGGGAACACTCCTGGGACTCAAATCCCAATTCAGCCACTTCTTCCCATCCCTGCCCTGGTACCCCGAGGCCCACACTTGAGATAACAGAGGAGTGCTGAGCCTGGGGCCAGAGGAAAGAAGGAGTGGGCTTCTCTGAGCAGGAAGAAGGGGAAGCTTCCTAGTGTTGCCCCAACCCTACTGGAGACACTCTTGGCCCAGGAATTGGGCCAGCCTGGCCTGCGGCTGTACTGCCCCCCTGACCCTGGACACCCCGGGAGTAGATGAGATGTGAGCTGGACCTGAGTGCAACCTTCTCACTCTTACCCCAAGACAGGAACAGTCCCAGAGCCGACCTGACTTCTCTGAGCTGCCCTGGGCCATTAGAGGCTTGTGTTTTGGGGCTAGAAACAGGGCCAAAGATGGGGCCTAAACAGGACGCTCAGACTCGCACCCCCCCCCGCCCCCACCAGCCTGCCTTCTAACTCAGCCTGGGAAGACAGAAAGGTTCTGGAGATGGTTGGTGGTGATGGTTGCATGTGAATGTACTTAATGCCATTGAACTATACACTTAAAAATGGTTGCAATGGTAACATTATGTATATGATACCACAATTTTAAAAAAGTGAAACCCCAAACACTCTTTAATAAATACCTTAAGCATTTTCCAGCATGGGGGAAGGGATGAAGAAATCAGCAACAAAGGGAGCAGAGCAGAGAGCTGAGAATCGTGACCGGTGACAGGAGGGACAGCAGGAACCTCCCCTTCCTCAGCTTGCTCAGGCCTCGACCTAAGTCCCTTGTTCTGGGTTTGTCAAGGCAGAAAGTCCCAGGGCCCCACCCCGGTTGGGGCTATGCCTCTGGTAGGGCAGCTTCCCAGCCCGTTGGGGGTCATTTCTTCTCATTCACTGCACTGAACGTCAGAGTCAGACAGACCTGAGCTGGAGTCCAGCCTCTGCAACACACTTGCTGGGTGCCTGGGAGCAAAGCCCCTTTCCTTCCTGGGCCTGAGTTTCCTGGCGGCGGACTATAAGGCTGAGCAGGCCTCCCAACGCTCTTCCTGCCTACACACTGCACGATTCTCTGTGTTTACAGAACTCTGTTACCCTCCCTGGATTCTAGCAGGAGTCATGCCGCCCTGAAAGTCATGCTCATGCCCAGGACCCTCTTGGTCAGTCCCAGCAGTGACCCTGTTCCCTCCTGAAATTGGGAAGTCCTAGGTCTTGCCCCAGCATTGACAATCTCCTCTCCAGCCCTGAGGCCCCTGCTGTGAACCAGGCCCTGGGCTAGGTGTCAGTCACACATTCCCAGTTAACTCACAGGGCAACCCATTTTATGCACCAGTAAGGAGACGCGGGAAACTGAGCCCTGAGCTCAGAGCCCTGCTGGGACAGAAAAAAGCGGCGGGATCACCCAAGAACCCTTCCCAGAGACGGAAACTGCTAGGTGCCAGGGGCAGGAGGCGGGCGCTGCGTCCCCGGGGCCCGCGACGGGGGCGGGGCCCGCGACGGGGGGGCGGGGCCCGCGACGGGGGGCGGGGTTGGCGGCCGAGCGTGCAAGAGGCTTCTCTGCGCTGCGTCTCCGCGCAACTGCCCGCCCGGTGCCATGGCCGCCGATCGGCGCGGGAAGGCCGAGACTCTGGCCCTGAGGCGGCGGCTGCTAAGGTACTGAGACGGCGGCGCGGGGCGGTGCGCGCACGCACGACGCACGCACGTCCGGCGCGGAGCCCGCGGAGCCCAGGGACCTCAGCTCCGGGCCTCGCGCGGGCCCCGGCTCCCCGGCCCCACAGACCCAGCCGCCAGCTGCGGGTCCGCGGGGTCCCCGCGGCCGCCTCCCCGCCTGCGTCCTCATCGGGCTGCCCTGCGGCGCCGGGCCGACCCCACCGGCCGCCGCTGACCGGCCTTGGCCCCCTGGAGAAGGCCTCTGCCCTGGCACCTGGGAGGACCTCCCCCAGGGTTGGCCCGCCAGCTGGACCTGGCCTGAGAGTGATCCAGGAAGGGACTGAAAGTTCAGACGGAGGGTGGGCATGGGGGGTCGTCTCCCAGGAAGCCTTAGAGAAAGCCTACCTGTAACCTGTGAGAGGGACTCTTGGTGGCACATGGGGCTGACACCCAGCAGGGTAGCAGAGGCACTGGGCTGGCAAGGACCTTTCAGAGCTGAGCTCCAGCCACCTGCGAGGGTGCCCTCCCTCACACGCATCCCAGCAAGGAAACCCTGCTCTAAGGAGCCCCCGTGGGTCTGGAGCTGCCGCCGTTCCTTGGGATCCAAGGGATTAATGTGGGCACGTGCAGAAATGAGCAAGGCCGCCTAGCCTTCACATGACTTAAATAATTTCAGTTTTAGCAGCTTCTCACCCTATCACTTCCTCCTTTCCAGCCACCTATGGGTGAGGGACTGGAAGCAGGAAAGCACCACTGTGCCCTTAAAGTTTTGTCCCTCCCAGAAACTGGGGGGTTGTGGGGGGCAGGTGCTATGGTGGGTGGACTTGTCCCTTCAGGTCTTCAGACATGGCTGTCCACTTCTTACTGTCCCCACAGCGATTCTTGCAGACTCTTTTATCCTGAGGATCCTATTAAGATTGTCCGGGGCCAAGGACAGTACTTGTACGATGAACAGGGTGCAGAATACCTGGATTGTGTCAACAATGTGGCTCATGGTTAGTATCCTACCTCAGGCTGGCAGGACAGGGGAGCAGGCTGAGGCTGTGAACCTGGTCCCAGGGTGATCCTGAGATTGCAGAGAGGTGCGGAGAACTTGGGTTGAGCTGAGCAGAGGAGCCCAGTCTTTCTGGTGTGCCTCATGGAGAGGCTTCAAGCAGTAGCTGTGCTAAATCAGTCAGCACAGCAGTCGGAAGTCCAGTTCCACTTGGGACTGATGGCAAGCTCAGAGAACAGCAGTCAGCCTGACCATGACCAGCAACACAGCAGGCCTCTGGCCAAGTATTGGGAATCATGGCAGGGCTTCAGCCCCAGGGACCTTCTCAGGTGCTAGGCAAGGAAACTGAAGTAGGAATTTAGTTATCCAGGTGGGGCCACCAGAGCTGATGGGATGAAAAGGAGTCTGTGACCCAAAAAGCAAACTAGAGGTTAATGAAATAGTAAAAACAAGGGCTCTAGTCCCAAACCGCTTGGGTTCATCATATCCCTGCCCTCCACTTACATTATGATCTTGGGCAAGTTGTTTAATTCTCTGTGCCTCAGTTTGCTCATCTGCAAAATAGACACAATAATACTAGGGACTCATCTCAAGGTGTTTTAGAGGAATAAGTGAATTAATTTAGATAATTTGCTTGGAGTGTGCCTGGCTCAACACAGGTTGAGCTGTTATAATCCCAGGCTGTTGGCAATCAACATTACCTCCCGCCTCCATTGATTAGTGAAGTCAAGCCTGCCGACAGGCACTCCTCCCCACATCCTGTCTTTGTCCAACAGGCCTCAAGAAGCTTCCTTACAGACACGGATTTTCTAGATAGGGTTTCTGCCAACAAACTTTTTCTTTTGTCCGAATCTCTGGGACTCCTTTCTAGAACTGGCCTCTCTGGCACATACATACATACACACCACACACCCTGTCTTCAGACTCGCCTCTTTCCTCTCTGCCTCTCCCTCACAACTGCTCTCCTCTGGCTGGATTTATGGACTACAGCTGGGGGAGGCCCGGTGGGGCTGGCTGAGCAGAGCCACTATGTGACATTGGTGGCCCTCTTCCAGTTGGGCACTGCCACCCTCTCGTGGTCCAAGCAGCGCACGAACAAAACCAGGTGCTGAACACCAACAGCCGGTACCTGCACGACAACATCGTGGATTATGCACAGAGGCTATCAGAGACCCTGCCAGAGAAGCTCTCTGTGTTTTATTTCCTGAATTCTGGGTAAGTGGACTTCGGCCGGTGGTGTAGACAGAATTGCTCACCTATTGAAACCTAGTGTGGCTGACCCAGCAAGCACTGGGAGCAAGGCAGCCTTGCCCTTGCTGAGTCGGGAGCCCACACTCCCCTCTGTAGACCCTGGTGCTCACTCTGTCAGATCCCAGTTTTCTGGTCTCTTAGTAAGGCATGCCAGTACCTCTGTTGCATGATTGTCTCCACGATTGTCTTGGGGGCTTACCTAGGTAATATGTTCCTTTACTTCTGCCTTATGAATACACAGGCCCAGCTGGGGGGTATAGCCAAAATCCCTGCCCTCAGCTCGCTCAGTAAGGAACAGAAACATCAACTGGTCCTTCACAGAAATGCAGAGGTCATTGTCTCAGGAGAAGGAAGGGACCTGATGAGGCAGAGAAGCGGTGAGGGGCCCAAGCCTGCCAGCAGAGGGTCAGGGAAGACTTCTCTATCAGGCAAAGAGCTGATGAGCAGGAAGGAAGCTGCCCACTTCACCAGAAGTATTCACGTCAGGGTTGCTCAGCCTGTGCAAAGGCCCTGCAGCAGTCAGGGCATGGCATCTGGCACACTTGAGGACCCAAAGGGAGAGGAGAGGGTATGAGCTGACACATTCCAAGTGAGGAATTTGTTTTTATCCTGAGAACACTGGGAAGCCATCTGAGGGTTTTAATCAGGCAAGTGATGTCATCGGGGCTGGAGAAGAGCAAGAATGGACCCCATTAGGCACCAATTCAGCAGCCAGGTAGCAGGTGATGGTAGCTAACGCTAGGAGTGGCAGCGGGGACAGAAACAGCAGATGATGATGTGTACGTAGGTCTGGCCCAGCCTTGCCTGGGAGAGAACACTCCCAACAAACTGAGTCATGGCATTTGGGTTATAGTAATGAGTGTTACCATCATCACTGTCATTTTCTTTTTTTTTTTTTTTTAATGTTTATTTATTTTTGAGACCATGCGAGAGACAGAGTGCAAGCAGCAGAGGGGCAGACAAAGGGAGACACAGAATCTGAAGGGGGATCCAGGCTCTGAGCTGTCAGCCCAGAGCCTGACGTGGGGCTCGAACTCATGAACTGTGAGATCATGACCTGAGCCGAAGTTGGATGCTTAACCGACTGAGCCACTCAGATGCCCCACTGTCATTTTCATTCATCAGTACCCCCCCCACCCCCGCCGCCACACCTTGGTAATTTCTAGGATGCGGAAGCTCCCATCTTCAGTTTGCAGATAAGGAAATAGTAGTTCAAAGAAAGGACCCAGCTTGGGGTCCTTTCTGGGGCAAAGCCAGAACCAGAGCTTATTAGGGAAGAGCAGAGAGCTGGGTCCAGGAGTGAGAGCTTCCTGGGCAGTGGGGTCAGGGACGTTTGCTGGTTTATTCCATCACATGCACTCTGGATTCCAGCAACTTCCACGTTGCCAAATCCAGTGGTCTCTTTGCTGCTCTTCCCTTACACTATCTCTCGGCAATGTTGACAGCATCACCACTCTCCAGAAGTGCTTTCTAGTCTCGCTTCCAGGATGCTGCACGCTCCCGGTTTCCACCAGCCTCTGGCCACCCCTTGGTCTCCTCTGCCAATCGCTTCTCCTCTCTTCTTTGGGGCTGGTCCTGAGCCCTCTCCCTGTGTGATCTCATCCATTTCCAAGTCTTTCCATGTTCACGTGCTAATGACTCCCAAATTTGTGTCTCAAGCCCGGATGCTTCCCATTGTGTTCCAGCCCCAAGGTTCTAAATGCCCACTTCTGGAACATCTCCAACTCGATGGGTCCAAAAGAAGTTGGTTGTCTTCTGCCAACACCTGGTATGGGACCACGGCACTGGCTGTCACTGGCATTCTCAGGAGGACACCCTCCCCCTGCCACCCTGACCCTGTCTCACCTCGTAAATGGCAACACTATCTGCATCTCTCCTCCAGGCAGGAACCACACACCCTCCTCCCAATCCTACAGCAAGCCTGCTTCATCTGTCCCCAAGTTGTCTTCTGCCTCTGTCCCTCTTTCTGTTCTCCATGGCCACCATCTGCTCTGAGCTGGGTGTCCTTAGCTCTTGTCTCTTCCCCTTTTACTCCATTAGGCCCACACAGCCGGAGGCTGCCTCCTCAGATGGGAGCTGATTCACGTCCCTTCTCAGATTAAAACTCTTCAGTAGCAGGGCACCTGGGTGGCTCTGTCGATTAAGTGTCCTCTTGATTTCGGTTCAGGTCGTGACCTCAGGGTTGTGGGATCAAGCCTCATGTCAGGCTCTGTGCTGAGTGTGGAGCCTGCTTGAGATTCTTTCTCTCTCCCTCTGCTCCTCTCCCCTGCTTGCATTCTCTCTCTCTCTAAAAATAAAATAAATCTTGAGGTGCCTGGGTGGCTCAGTCGGTTAAGCGTCTGACTTCGGCTCAGGTCATGGTCTCACAGTTTGTGAGTTCGAGCCCTGCATCAGGCTTTGTGCTAACAGCTCAGAGCCTGGAGCCTGCTTCAGATTCTGTGTCTCCTCCTCTCTCTGCCCCTCCTATGCTCATGCTCTGTCTCTCTCTGTCTCTCAATAATAAATAAACATTAAAATTTTTTTTTAATAAATAAATAAAATAAATCTTTAAAAAAAACAAATACTGGGGCGCCTGGGTGGCGCAGTCGGTTGAGCGTCCGACTTCAGCCAGGTCACGATCTCGCGGTCCGGGAGTTCGAGCCCCGCGTCAGGCTCTGGGCTGATGGCTCAGAGCCTGGAGCCTGTTTCCGATTCTGTGTCTCCCTCTCTCTCTGCCCCTCCCCCCGTTCATGCTCTGTCTCTCTCTGTCTCAAAAATAAATAAACGCTGAAAAAAAAATTAAAAAAAAAAAAAGCAAATACAGCAAAACCTTGGTTCGCAAGCATAATTCATTCCAGAAACATGGTTGTAATCCAAAGCACTTGCATGTCAAAGCAAATTTCAAGAACCGTTGGCTCAGTTGTGATCATGTGACATTCAGTGTCTCATACCACTCATAAGACATTGCTCATTTATCAAGTTAAAATTTGTTAGAAATGTTTGCTCATCTTGCAGAACACTCACAGAACAAGTTACTCACAATCCAAGGTTTTACTATAAATAAAAATAAAAAACTCTTCAGTAGCTTGGCATGGCACTGAGAAGAAAATCTAGGCGCCTTCCAAGGTCCTGTGTGTGGGGCCCCTGCGTGTCTCCCCACTTCCTCTCCCATGCTGCCCCTTGCCTCCCTTGTGCGTCTCGGTTTCCTGAGCACACCGAGCACTTTTCCTGCACATGTCCCTTGCATGTGCTGCTCACTCTGCCTAGAAACTTCCCTCTGGGGACTCAGTTCTGGTGGTGTCTCCTCACAGAGGTTTTCCCTGACCCCTTTAGATAGTCAGGGCTGCCATGACAAAATGCCACAGGCTGGGAGGCTTGAATAACAAATTTATTTCTCCTACTCCTGGAGGCCAGAATCCAAGAATAAAATGTCAGCAGGTTTGACTTCTTTGAGGCCTCTCTCCTTGGTTTGTAAATGGCCACCTTCTGGCTGTGTCCTCACTTGGTCTTTCTTCTTGGCGTCCACGCCTCTTGTGTCTCTGTGTGCCCATGTTTCCTCTTCGTATAAGGACACTAGTCAGATTGGATTAGGGCCCACCCTGACAGCCTCATTTTAATTTATATAAATTTAGGGGCGCCTGGGTGGCTCAGTCAGTTGAGTGTCTGACTTTGGCTCAGGTTATGTTCTTGTGTTTCTGGGTTCCAGCCCCACATCAGGCTCTGTGCTGACAGCTCAGAGCCTGGAGCCTGCTTCAGATTCTATGTCTCCCCCCCGCTTTCTGCCCCTCTCCTACTTTCACTCTGTCTCTGTCTTTCAAAAATAAATAAATGTTAATTCATATAAATTTATGTTAAATAGTCACATTCTTAGGTGGTAGGGGTTAGGGCTTCAGTAGCTTGGCATCATAAGAATTTGGGGGGACACAATTGAGGCCCTATGTGGTTCTCTTGGGGCACTTACGAAAATGATCATTCTTTGTTTATTTTGCTTTCATGATACCTACTAGAATGTAGAAAGCTCCAGAAGAGCCAGGACCTATTTTCCTTACTATTTCTAGCCCCCACCCCAGCTCCTAGCACATTTGATAAAATGTTGATTGAGTGAATGAACTCAAATGAGTCACAAATGGTGCCCTGAGAATCTTCTTGCTGCTGGCAGGGCTTTTCTTTCCCTCTGGACTTCCCTGTAGGAAGCAGGTATCCAGGAGGAAAGCCCTTGGACAGCAGTCTGAGCGGGGCCCACCTTTTCTTTCATAGGTCAGAAGCCAATGACCTGGCCCTGAGGCTGGCCCGCCAGTACACGGGACATTGGGACGTGGTGGTTTTAGACCAGTAAGTGCCATTTCCAGAAGCCTGGGCCCACCACTTACTGGGGATCACTGAGGCTCCAGCTTTGAATGCCTTGGGCAGGAAGATGAGGAGGGGCCTGGGCTACTGGAGGGAAACATGAAGACCCGGCCATAGAGACACCCCTACATACACCAGGGGGCTCTTTCCCCCAGGGCCTCTCTTCTGGCAGCAGAAAATGCTTTGTAAGGTGGTGAGAATGGGTCCCACAGTTTGGTATTAAAACAGCCCTGATGGTATTGAGTATCTGCTGTGCACCAGGCCCAGGCCCAGGGCTAGAGCATTAATGACAGTTCTGAAGGAGAACCCCCCGCCCCCCACTTCTCAGACAGAACTGAACCCAGAGAGGTTAACCGATTAGCCACTATTCTAGCTAGTAAGCGGTCATATGGGAAGTCTTACTGGCTCCAAGGCCCGTGCTGGTTCCCAGCCCCAGGAGTTGGGGGCTGTGTTGGAAAGGTTGGTCTTCCCTGTGTCTCCTGAGGTGGATGGACGTTGGTCGGGACTGGGCCATGGAGTACTCGTTCCTGAGCCCCCTCCGTTCTTCTCCTCAGTGCTTATCACGGTCACCTGAGCTCCCTGATTGACATCAGCCCCTACAAGTTCCGAGACCTGGATGGCCAGAAGGAGTGGGTCCATGTGGTATGCACTGCCCAAGTGGGCAACAGGTCGGTGCTCACCCCCCCCAGCCTGGATGACACGGCGCTGTCACTCCCACAGGCACCTCTCCCAGACACCTACCGGGGTCTTTACCGGGAGGACCACCCCAATCCGGCTGGGGCCTATGCCAGCGAGGTGGAACGCGTGGTGAACAGCGTACAGGAAAAGGGCAGGAAGGTAACTGTGTCTGCACAGGTCCCGTGAATCGAACAGCGGCTGGCATTTCAACCCAGTACTAGATACCGGGGACCCTGGGAGAAACTGGAACTGGGCCCCCCCCATTAGGAATCTAGTTGGGGGGGGGGGGTTAGCTGCTCAGCAGACAGTCTAGATAAAGGTACGTGCTGGCTGTTACAGCAGTCCAGAGGCCCCTGGCTGGACGGTTCCGTGCAGAGGGGTTAGCACTCGGGGCATGGGGCAACCCAGGCAGACATCACCGTGGGGCCTAGCCGAGCTGGCAGGAAATGAGCTTAGAGAAGCAGGCAGAATGTAGGCCTACAAGGGCAGTGCAAGAGGGCTGGAGGCCAGAGAGCGGTAAGACCAGGGGTGCATTTGAATGGGGCCAGCCTGAGGCCGTGAGGAGGCCCTGCCCCCGTGTTGTAGTGGCCGTGGAGTTCAGGGGCAGAGACAGGAGAGATGGGTGTGCACTGGGAGAGCAGTGGCCACGGGGACCGCTGGACGGAGTTAGCTGTTGGTGGGAGGGCTCTCCGGAAAGTCTTGCTGCAGCAGTGACAGCTGAACACAGGACACACAGCAAAGAGCAGCAGGCTATGAAGCCAGAAAGCCTGGCAGGACCAGATCAGGGGAGCTCGGCGTGTGCATTTCAGATGCTTTGCCTGCACTTACATAAAAGCAGAAAAGAGACTGTTTCCTACTCCATCAGTCCTTCCTTCATCTGGGCGGTAGCCTCTGAAGCAGCTCTAGGACTAAACATAGCTTGGAGGTCACAGCTGTAAGAAATGGGGTCATGAAAGTGCTTTGCACAGGACAGTGATGAGTTTGGCGACTGAGCTGAGGCTCACCCTGGTGGCTGATGGAGGATGGACTGCCAGAGGCATCCCACCAGGTGGCATCTGCAGGAGGCCAAGGCAGAAAGTGACAGATATGCCAGGAGGCAGGTGTGTCCAGGTGGAGGGGCTGAGCGTGCGCACAGACGCTGGAGAGGCAGAGGCCGTGCTGACTGGATGAAGGAAGAGGCTGGATCAGGGCTGGCGGCTGAGTTTCCCTCGGTGGGGGTGATGGGAGTCACCAGGGAGGAGCAGGGAAGGAACAGTCCGATGGGGAGAAACCTGGGACATGCTGCGTACAAAGGGTCTGGAGAACTCCATGCAGTAAGAGTTGGTTTGCGGCCCCAGAGCAAACCCGGTCACAGGCCAGATGTGACCTGGAGCCTGAAATGGCCACACAGCCACGCTGGTGACTGGTCCTGCTTGGAGCCAGCGCTGAGCCAGCATTGGCAGGACATGCTCCGCCTGCCACTCAGTGCCTCCACAGTGGTATCCCCAGCATCCTGTCTCGTCCACAGATTGCAGCGTTCTTTGCAGAGTCTCTGCCCAGCGTGGGAGGACAGATCATCCCCCCTGCCGGCTTCTTCCAGGAAGTGGCAGAGTGAGTAGCTGAGATGGCAGGGCTATAATAATGGGGTTTCCCGACCTTTGTTCCAAATTCCAGCCTCAGCTTGGCCTCTTGGCCAGAACTTTGAGAAGAAATGGTGGCTCTGAGAAAGCCAGCCACCTGCCTAAGGCCCCCACCTTAGTGCTGGCAGAGCCAGGGTTCAGGGTCCAAGACCCCCGAGCTCCTGGTCTGATCCTCCTTATCGCAGACCCAGTCAGCCATCTGTCCTCTGCCACAGGCACATCCACAGGGCCGGAGGGGTCTTTGTCGCAGACGAGATTCAAGTGGGCTTTGGCCGAGTGGGCCAGCACTTCTGGGCCTTCCAACTGCAAGGAGAAGACTTTGTCCCTGACATCGTCACCATGGGCAAGTCCATCGGCAATGGCCACCCCGTAGCCTGTGTGGCCACAACCCAAGCTGTGGCAAGGGCATTTGAAGCCACCGGCGTCGAATACTTCAACACGGTGAGTGAAGGCTCCAGGGCAAGGGAGCATCGTGTGTCCTGCGGGCCTCACCCTGGTGGTCCTTAAAGAGCAAAGGCCACAGGCCTAGCACTGTGCCCAGTGCACAGATTTCTAAGATGCTGTCCTTGGGGGTTACTGTAGGTCAGAGGGAAAAATATACACAACCTTAATTTTTTTTTTTTAATGTTTCTTTATTTTTGAGAGAGAGAGCTTGAGCAGAGGAGGGGCAGAGAGAGAGGGAGACAGAGTCCCAAGCAGGCTCCATGCTGTCAGTGCAGAGCCCGTTGTGGGGCTCAAACCCACAAACCAAGATCAGTAAGATCATGACCTGAGCCAAAGTCTGACGCTCAACCAACTGAGCCACCCAGGTGCCCCACACACCTTTTAAAAACTCGCATCAATCTAAAAGCTGTCTCAAGAGACAGTGCCTTGTAAAGTATGCAGAATGAATACAAGAGGCCCTCTCTCCCTGCTGGGTGTCAGGCCCTGTGCCTGAGCTGATACTGATACATGATCAGTAAGATCATGACCTGAGCCAAAGTCTGACGCTCAACCAACTGAGCCACCCAGGTGCCCCACACACCTTTTAAAAACTCGCATCAATCTAAAAGCTGTCTCAAGAGACAGTGCCTTGTAAAGTATGCAGAATGAATACAAGAGGCCCTCTCTCCCTGCTGGGTGTCAGGCCCTGTGCCTGAGCTGATACAGATGTGTGAGGAGCTCCATCTGTCTGGGTGACTAGTGGTCTGGGAGCAGAGTTAACATTCCAGTTGGAGCTTTGAGGAGGGCATGGCTCCCTGTCCTTGGGGGGGGCGGGGGAGGCTGGAGAGCTTTCCCTAAGTTCAGCGGCACTGAGAGAACATACAGGGGGTGAGGGGAGCATGGTCATCAGCAGGGGCTTCCTCAGAAAGAGCTGAGGAGTCAGGACCCATCCTGACGTCAGTGACGAGCCATGACAAGCCATGGAAGGGTTTTAACTGGGGACAGATGAGGTCTGAAATACACTCGAAAAGGATCTCTGGTGATCAGTGTAGAGAAAGAACCAGAGGTGGGGAAACGGATCCAGAAGGATCTTGTCTAAGACAGGAAGACCCAAGTCTGGGCACAGGCCACAGGGAGGACATGGGCAGGGACAGCGTCGAGGGAAGAACTCACTATGACTTCTCAAAAAAGAGCCAGTTCAAATTGGGGCTGAAACATGTCAGGATTGGGCAAGGTGGGCAGAAGTTGGCAGAGGTCGTTAAGGGTGAGGGCTGATGGTTTGGCAAATCGTCACTTAGAGCTCCTGCCCTGGACCAGACCTGTAGACACCTGACCTTGGAGGCGTGGACAGCTTGCATTCGGGGACAGCACAAGGGACGAGGGATGTGGGAGGGAGGGCGGAGAAGGGGTGTCCTGTGAGTGGGGCGTCTGGGGGAACAGGGAGGAGCAGCCCTGGGAGCAGGAAGGAGTGTGTTGTGAGGGCTGAAAGACAGATCTGGGTTTTTATTTCTTTGGCTTAACCTGAAGTGCCCATAGTTAGATCATACAAACCATGGTTCATGAAGACTCATCCTCTGTCCCTGCACGGTCCTCTCATCATTAGCCAGCTATCCAGGTACTTTTGTTTATGTAATAAGCATCCAAGAAGCCATTATTCCAAATGAAAGTTAGGACCTGGACAGTAACCTGCATCTACCCGTATGGTTGCTCCCCAGTCCCATCTCATTGCCTCTGCCACCCCGGTAACCATCACCACGTTCATTATTTATTCTGGTTGTTTTTTTAACCTTATAAAACGTGTATCATGCTGTGTGTTGTCTTTGGAGATTTGTTTTTTTCACCTAACATTAAGTCACTAAGAATTGTCCACATTGCTTGTCACTGAAGTTTGTTGTTGCTTTAAGGGTATGTGTTTACTTTGAAGAGACAGAGACATTCCGGGGTGGGGGTGGGGGGGTGGGGAGGGACACAGAGAGAGGGGTTGAGAGAGAATCCCAAGCAGGCTCCATACTGTCAGCACAGAGCCCAACTCAAAGCTTGAACTCATGAAACCTGAGATCATGACCTGAGCTGAAACCAAGAGTCAGACGCTTAACCAACTGAGCCACCCCACCATATGAATGGGCCCTGGCTTATTTGTCCATTCCTCTTGATGTGCTCTGGGGTTGTCCCCATGTTTTTTGCTGCTGTAAATAACTTTTATAAGTTTCTGTTGTACATGTGCAAGAGTCTGTCTTAGGAATAGACCCTACAAGTGTAATTGCTAGGTCATGGGGGTCTGTGTTCACCTCCATTTTAACAGATGATGACATCTGTTTTCCACAGTAGGTCACAAGTTAGCATCCTGCCTGTGGCGGGTAAGAGATTCTGTGGGTCTACTTCCTCTCAAATGCCTTTTAACATTTGCCGGGAAAGTAGGGTTAAAATGGTAGCCCCTCATGTCAGGGAGTGTTCTTGATACGCCATCCCCTGGTTTCAAATTACGTGAAACATCTCTTCATATGTTTTTGTTTTAAGTTTTTATTTAAATTCTAGTTAGTTAACATACAGTATAATGTTAGTTTCAAGGGTACAATATAGTGATTCAGTGCTTCCATACAACACCCAATGTGACACCCATCGTGACAAGTGTGCTCCTTAATCCCCATCACCTATTTCCCCCACCCCCCACCCACCTCCTCTCTGATAACCTTCAGTTTGTTCTCTTTAGTTAAGAGTCTGTTTCTTGGTTTGTTTCTCTCTCTCCCTTTTTTCCCCCTTTGCTTGTCTGTTTTGTTTCTTAAAGTCCACATAGGAGTGAAGTGATAGTCATATGGTATTTGTCTTTCTCTGTGACTTATTTCGCTTAGCATTGTATTTTCTAGCTCCATCCATGTTGTTGCAAATGGTGAGATTTCATTCCTTTTTATGGCTGAATAACATTCCATTGTTTATATATACCACATCTTCCTTATCCGTTCATCAGTCGATAGACACTTGGGCTGCTTCTATATCTTGGCTATTGTAGATAATGCTGCTATAAACATAGGGTACATGTAACCCTTTGAATTAGTGTTCTTAATATTCCTTGGGTAAATACTCAGTAGTGCCATCGCTGGATCATAAGGCAGTTCTCTTTTTAACTTTTTGAGCAAACTCCATACTGTGGCTGCACCAGTTTGCATTCCCAACAGTGCACAAGGATGCCTTTTTCTCAACATCCTCACCAACACCTGTTGTTTCTTGTGTTGTTGACTTTAGCGTTCTGACAGGTGTGAGGTGATATCTGATTGTAGTTTTGATTTGCATTTCCCTGGTGTTAAGTGACAGTAAACATCTGTTCATGTGTCTGTTGGCCATCTGGATGTCTTCTTTGGAGAAATTTCCGTTAGTGTCTTCTGCCCATTTTTTAATTGCATTATTTGTTTTTTGAGTGTTGAGTTATATTAGTTCTTTATAGATTTTGGATATCTTCGTATGTTTATTGGCCATGTGTTTCCTTTTCTGCAAAATGCCTGTTTTTTCTTTTGCCCATTTTTTGATTGAGTTACTAGAGCTTTTCTTACTTATTTGCAGGAGTTTTGTGTGCCTGTGTATATGCATTTGTGTATGTGTATATATGCGTTTGTGTGTGTGTGTGTACACAGGGGCACACACACACGTATTCTTGATACTGGTCTTTTGTCAATTGTGTAGGTTGTGAATATGTTCATCCCATTTATAACTTGCCTTTTACTTCTTTTACATATTTTTTGTTGAACCACAGTTTTTTTTTTTTTCAACATTTTTTATTTATTTTTGGGACAGAGAGAGACAGAGCATGAACGGGGGAGGGGCAGAGAGAGAGGGAGACACAGAATCGGAAACAGGCTCCAGGCTCTGAGCCATCAGCCCAGAGCCCGACGCGGGGCTCGAACTCACAGACCGCGAGATCGTGACCTGGCTGAAGTCAGACGCTTAACCGACTGCGCCACCCAGGCGCCCCTGAACCACAGTTTTTAATTTTAGCATGGACTACATCAGTCTTTCCTTTAATAATTCTTTTTGTGTCTCATTTCAGAGATCTCTCCCTACCGCTAAAGTCTACAAGGTATTCATCTACAGTTTCTGTTAGGTATCTTAACATTTTGTTTTGACATATAAGCCCTTAGTCCACCTGCAGGTGATTTTTGTACATGGTGTGAAACAGGAATCACATTTCATCTCTGTGAATGTGAATAACATGTTTTTAGCTTCCTTTGTTCCCCCGCTGATCGGACATGCTACCTGCATTACGTAACCAGAGTTCATATGCACACAGGTGTGTTTCCAGGTTCTTCTTTCTGTTCTTCTAGTCAGTTTGTCTATCTGTTGCTCTACCACACTGCCTTATTACTAGAACTTCTTAATGAGCTGTATGTCTGGTAGAAAAGTTCTCCTCTGACCTGTTTTTTCCTTCTTCAGAAGTGTTCTGGCCATCCTGGCCCTTTACTATTTCACTGATGTTTTATTTTAAAGTTATCTTTAAACAGGAAAAACCCTGTTGGAATTTTGATAGGGAAATCACTTGAATCTGTAGATGAATTTGAAACAAAAATTGATGTATATTATTGAATCTTGCTACCCATGAACATGGCATACCTCTCCATGTTTTACAAATTCCCCCACAGAGATCTTACACATTATTAAATTTATTCCTAGATATTTGAAACTTTCTATCATAAAAGATGACCTCTCTTTATCTGTATACTCTTTGCTGCTGCTGTATAAAATGTGGACTTTTGTATATTAATTTTTTTATCCATTCTCTTGCTAAACTGTTCTATCACTTCTAGTAATTTATAGGCAGACCTTTTCTTCTTTGTTCCTATGTAAAAAATCATATCCTCTCAAAAAAATGGCAGTTGTTTGATTATACTGGGTGAGACTTCCAATACATAGTTGACAACCAATGGTGATAGTGGGCATACTTGTCCAGTTTATAGGAATATTTATAATACTTGTCCATCAAGGATGATATTTGGTATAGATTTTCATTTCATCTCTTTTTTAATGTTTTTGGGTTTTTTTGGGTTTTTTTTTTTTTTGAGAGAGAGAGAGAAGAGTGCAAGGAGGGGAGGGGCAGAGAGAGGGAACACAGAATCTGAAGCAGGCTCCGGGCTCCAAGCTGTCATAATAGAGCCCGATGAGGGGCCCAAACCCACGAACCCTGAGATCATGACCTGAGCCAAAGTTGGACGCTTAACCGACTAAGCCACCTAGGTGCCCCTAACAAAAATTAATTTAACACTAATTTTCTTAACATTAATTATTCAGATTTCCAGGTTTTAATTTCTATCCAGTAAATATTAATAGATATAACCCATATAAACAGAAGCTCTTTGGGTTCCTCAATAATTTTTGAGAGTGTAAAGGGATTCTAAGTTCTACAATGTGAGGGCTAAGGCACCTGGGTGGTTCAGTTGGTTAAGCCTCTGACTCTTGATTTCTGCTCAAGTCATGATCTTACAGTTGTGAGATTGAACCCCACGTTGGGCTCCATGCTGAGCATGAAGCCTGCTGGGGATTCTCTTTCTCCTTCTCTCTCCCTCCCCTGCTCACGTGCACTTACATGCTCACTCTCTCAGAAAAATTAATTAATTAATTAATTAAATTTAAAGTGAGGACCACTGCAATATTCAGCTCTAGGTTTTTCAAAAATACAGCAGAGTATTGTTAACTATGGTAACCATTCTGTACATTATGCCCCCAGAACTTATTTATTTTGTAATTGGAAGTTTGTAACTTTAGACCAACTTCACTAATTTTGCCCAACCCCCACCCTCTCACCTCTGGCAACTACCAATATGTTCTCTGTATCTAAGGTTCCATCTTGGGTTTGTTTTTTGCTTTTAGTTTTGATTCCACAAATAAGTGAGATATATTATTTGTCTTTCTCTGTCTGACTTATGTCACTTAGCATGATGTCCTCAAGGTACAGGGTATGTTGTCACAAATGGCAAGATTTCCTTCTTTTTTTTATGGTGGGATAATATTCCATTGTGAATATATACCACATTTTCTGTATCCATTCAACCATGAATGGACATTTAGATTGCTTCTCTGTCTTAGCTATTGAAAATTGTGCTGCAAGAAACATAGTGGGGTGCAGATATCTCTGAGATAGTGTTTATGTTTCCCTTGGATAAATACCCAGAAGTGGAATTGCTGGATCATATGGTAGTTCTTTTTTTTTTTTTTTTAATATTTATTCATTTGGGGGAGAGTGCAAGCAGGGGAGGGGCAGAGAGAGGGGGACAGAGGACCCGAAATGGGCTCTGCACTGACAGGCTGACAGCAGCAAGCCTGATGTGGGGCTCTAACTCATGAACCACGAGATCGCCACCTGAGCGGAAGTCAGAGGCTCAACTGACTCAGACACCCAGGTGCCCCTGATCATTCTAGTTTTAATTTTTGAGGAACTTCTGTTCGGTTTTCCATAGTGGCTCCCCCTATTTGCATTCCCACCAACAGTACACAAAGGTCCCCTTTTCTCCACATCCTCACCAACGTTTGCTATTTCTTATCTTCTTGGTAATAGCCATTCTCCCAGGTACGAGGTAATACCACAGTTTTGATTTACATTCCCCTGATGACTGGTGATGTTGGGCACCTCTTTGTGTACCTGTTGGCCATCTGTGTGTCCTCTTGGGAAAATGTCTGTTCAGATCTTTTAATGCCCATTTTTTAATCATATTGTTTGTTTTTTGGCTATTGAGTTGTGTGTATTCTGTATATATTTTGACTATTAGCTCCTTATCAAATACACGATTTGCAAATATTTTCTCCCATTTGGTCAGTTGCCTTTTCATTTTGTTGATGGTTTCCTCCGCTGTGCGGATGCTTTTTAGTCTGATGTAGTCCCACTCGTTTATTTTGTTGCCTTTGCTTTTGGTGTTAAATCCAGAAAATTGCCAAGACTGGTGTCAAGGAACTTATCAGGTATGTTTTCTTCTCAGAGTTTTATGGTTTCAGGTCTTATATTCAAATCTTTAATCCATTTTGAGTTAATTTTTGTGTATGGTGTAAGACAGTAGTCAATTTTCCAGGAATTGAATCTTTATCACAAAGAGTAATCTTTTCCATTCCTAATAATGATGTTGGGTCTTAAATCACATTTTATCTGCTATGAGTCCACCTTTCAGTCAGCTTTAGTTGTGTTTCTTTTATTGAATATATATCTAGAATTTGGGGGGTTTTGGTGTAAACTTGTTAATATTTTACTTTAAAAGTGATTACTTAAGACAATTTAAATTTAATGTAACTATTGGTATATTTAGGCCTGTTGCTAACATCTTCATTTATAATTTCAGTTTATCATGCTTTTCTCTTTTAATAGTATCTGTATTAAAAGTATTCCATCTCAAATCATTTTCAGTGTAAGCCTTTATATTGCAGAACTTCTGCGATCTTGTGTGCCTAAGAATATTTTTTATCAGGGCCTTATATTTAAATATTTTAGCTAGGGGGTATCTGGCTGGCTCAGTTGGTGGAATATGCAACTCTTGATCTCAGGGTTGTGGGTTTGAGCCCCATGTGGGGTGTCGAGATGACTTAAATAAACAAACTTTAAATAAAAATTCAGTGGTTTTTAGTGTACTCACCAAGTTGTACCACCATCAGTACTGTCTTAATTCTGGAACATTTCCATCACCCAGAAAGCAGGCCCATACCCGTTAGCAGCCACTCCCGGTTGCCTTCCCTCTGTAAGTCCTGGCAGTCACTGTCCTTTCTATCTCAATGGATATGTCTGTTCTTATAAATGGATTTCATATAAATGAAATCACACATGTGGCCTTTTGTGTCTGACTTCTGTCACACAGAATAATATTTTCAAGGTTCATCCATGTTATAGCATGAATCAGTACTTCATTCTCTTTTGTGGATGAATAATAATTCCGTTGTATGAATAATGCCACATTGCATTTTTCCATTCTTCCATTAATCAACATTTCCCCTTCTTGGCTCTTATGAATAATGCTGCAGTGAACATGTGTGTACATATGTTTGTTTGGACATATATATTCAGTTCTACTGAGTAGGCACCTGTGAGTAGACTTGCTGGATCGTATGGCAACCCTAGGTTTAACTTTTTGAGAAATGACAGACTTTGTCCAAGCAGCTGTACCACTTTACATGCCCGCCCACAATGTATAGGGGTTCCAATTTCTCCATATCCTCTCCAGAATTGTTATTTTCTGTCTTTTATGATAGCCATCCTAGTGAGTGTGAAATAGTACTTCATTGTGGTTTGCATTTCCCTCATGGCTAGTGATGCTGAGCATCTTTTTATATAGTTAATTGACCATTTATATATATTCTTTAGGAAATGTCTACTCATTGTCCTTTGCCCATTTTTTTAATTGGGTTACTTATCTCTTTTTGCTGAGTTGTAAGAATCTTTAATTTTTTAAAAGTTTTTATTTTAGAGCATGCATAACTGGGTGAGAGGGGCAGAGGAAGAGAGAGAGAGAGAGAGAGAGAGAGAATATCTTAAGCAAGGTCCATGCTCAGTGCAGAGCCTGATGCAGGGCTCAATACCATGACCCTGGGATCATGACCTGAGCTGAAATCAAGAGTTGGATCCTCAGGGTGCCTGGATGGCTCATCAGTTAAGCATCCATCTTTGGCTTAGGTCATGATCCCGTAGTTTGTGAGTTCGAGCCCCGTGTCAGGCTCTATGCTGACAGCTCAGAGCCTGGATCCTGCTTTGGATCCTGTGTCTCCCTCTCTCACTGCCCCTCCCCCACTCACGTTCTCTCTCTCAAACATAAATAAACATTTAAAAAAATGTTTTTAAAGTTGGATGCTCAACCTACTGAGCCACCCAGCACCCTAAGAATTAGATACATATCCTAGGTACTAGATCCTTATCAGATAGATAATTTGGAAATATTTCCCCGCATTTCTGACTTGTTTTTCACCTTCTTGGTAGTCTCCTCTGAAGCACAGAGTTTTTAATTTTGAGGGAGTCCAATTTATTATTTTTTTGCTTGTGAGTGCCTTCGAGTCATATCTCACAAACCACTGATGAATCAAAGGTCATGAAGATTTACACCTTTGCTTTCTTCTAAGAATTTTATGATTTTAGCTCTTACATTTAGGTCATTGGTTTATTTTGAGCTAATATTTTGCATATGGTATGAGGTAGGGGTAACTTGACTCTTTTGCATGTGGATATCTTGTTGACTCAACACCATTTGCTGAAGATTATTTTTATCCTTGGGGCACCTGGGTAGCTCAGTTGGTTGAGCATCCAACTTCAGCTCAGGTCATGATCTCACAATTTGGGAGTTCAAGCCCCACATCAGGCTCACTGCTGTCAACGCAGAGCTCGCTTCAGATTCTCTGTCCCCTTCTCTCTGCCCCTCCCCCACTTGTTTATTTAAAATATTTAAAACATATTTTTTAAAAAGACTATTTTTGGGGCGCCTGGGTGGCGCAGTTGGTTAAGCGTCCGACTTCAGCCAGGTCACGATCTCGCGGTCCGTGAGTTCGAGCCCCGCGTCGGGCTCCGGGCTGATGGCTCGGAGCCTGGAGCCTGTTTCCGATTCTGTGTCTCCCTCTCTCTCTGCCCCTCCCCCGTTCATGCTCTGTCTCTCTCTGTCCCAAAAATAAATAAACATTGAAAAAAAAAAATTAAAAAAAAAAAAAAAGACTATTTTTACCCCATTGAATGGTCTTGACGCCCTTGTCAAAGCTGACCAGCAACAAAACCTAAAATAACTAAATAGGATTACATCTATAATCAAAAAGCCTGTATACAGAGAAGGAAACTATCAACAAAACAAAAAGGTGGCATACTGAATGGGAAAAGGTATTTGCAAATCATACATCCAGGAAGGGGTTAATACCCAAAATATGTAAAGAACTTACACAACTTAATAATTAAAAAAAAAAAAAGTTGAAAAATGAACAGAAGCCTTGAATAAACATTTTTCCGAAAAAGACCTACAGATGGCCAACAAGCACATGAAAAGATACTGAACACCACTCATCATCAGGGAAATGCAAATCAAAACCACAATGAGATATCTCCTCACACCTATCAGAATGGCCTTTATCAAAAAGATGAAAAATAACAGGTGTTGGCGAGGATGTGGAGAAAAGGTGTTGATGGGAATGTACATTGGTGCAGTCACTATGGAAAGCAGTACAGAGGTTTCTGGAAAAAAAAAAAAAAAACTTAAAATAGAGCTACCATATAACCCAGCAATTCCACTTCTAGGAATTTATCTGAAGAAAATAAAAACATCAATCTGAAAAGAACTATCCACCGCTGTGTTCATCATGCGTTATTTGCAAGAACCAAGATAGGAAAGCAGCCCAAGTGTTCATCAATTTGTGAATGGATAAAGAAGACGTGGTATATGATGTACACAGTGCGATATTACTCACCCATAGAAAAGAATGAAATCTTGCCACTTGTGACAATAAGGATGGAGCTAGAGAGTACTGGGCTAAGTGAAACAAATCAGAGAACGACACATACCATATGATTTCACTTTTATGTGGACTCTGAAAAAACAGTTGATACTGAGTTTTGTGAGTTTTTATATAGTTTGGGTATTAACCCCTTATGAGATCTCTTATTTGCACATCTTCTTCCATTTAGTAGGTTTCCTTTTCGTTTTGTTTATGATTTCCTTCACTCTGCAAAAGTTTTTCAGTTTGATGTAGTCCGAATGGTTTATTTTTGCTTTTGTCGTCCTTGCCTGGACAGATCCAAAAAGATAAATGTCCAAGAGTTTACTGCCTGTTTTCTTCTGGGAGTTTTATGGTTTTAGGTCTTATATTTAAGTCTTTAATCCATCTTGAGCTTATTTTTATATATGATGTAAGAAAGTGGTCCAGTTTCATTCTTTAGCATGTAGCTGTCCAGTTTTCCTAACACCATTTATTGAATACACTGTCTTTTCTCCATTGTATGTTCTTGCCTCCTTTGTCATAGATTAATTGGCCAAATAAGTGTGGGTTTATTTCTGGACTCTATTTTGTTCCATTTGTCTACGTGTTTGGTTTTGTGCCAGTACCATGTTGTTTTAATTACTATAAATTGTATCCTTTGAAATCTGGGAGTATGATTGATACCTCCTGCTTTGTTCCTTTTTCTCAAAGTTCCTTTGGCTATTGGGAGTCTTTTTAGGATTATTTGTTCCAGTTCTGTGAAAAAAATGTCATTGGGTATTTTGATAGGGATCACATCAAATCCATAGGCTGATTTTGGTAGTATGGACATGGGAATAATATTAATTCTTCCAACCCATGAGCACAGTATATCTTTCCATTTATTTGTGTCATCTTCAATTTCTTTCATCAGTGTCTTACAGTTTTCAGGGGACAGCTGTTTCATCTCCTCAGTTAAATTTATTCCTAATTATTTGTTGATGCAGTTGTAAACGGGATGGTTTCCTTAATTTCTGCAATAGTTTGCTACTAGTAGATAGAGACACAAGATTTCTGTTTATTTTGCATCCTTCAACTTTACTGAATTCCTTTATGCTAATAGTTTTGGGGTGCAGACTTGAGAGTTTCTTATATTGTAGTAGGTCATCTGTGCATCATGACCGTTTTACTCCTTCTTTCTAATTTGGATGTCTTTTATTTCCTTTTCTTGCCTGATTGCTGTGACTAGGACTGTGTTCAGTAAAAGTGGCAGGAGGGGGTATCCTTGTCTTCTTGAGGAAAAGCTTTCAACGTTTCACTATTATGTATGATGTTGGTTGTGGGTTTGCCATGTATGCCCTTTTTGTGTTTGAGGTATGTTATGTCTGTACCCACCTTTTGTAGAGATTTTATTATGAATGGATTTTGAATTTTGTCAAATGCTTCTTCATCTCTTGACTGACTGGATGATTTTTATCCTTTGTTTTGTTAATGTGGTGTATGTATCACATTGAATGATTTGCAGATATTGAACCATCCTTGCATCCCAGAAATAAGTCCCATGTGATCATGTGTATGAGCTTTTTAATGTATTAGTTGAATTTGGTTTACTAATATTTTGTTAAGCATTTTTGCATCTATGTTCATCAGGGATATTGGCTTGTAATTTTCTTTTTTTTACAGTGTCTTTGGGTTAGGTATCACGGTAATGCTGGCCTCATGAGCATAAATAAATGTTCCTTCCTTTTCAGTTTTTTGGAATAAATTGAAAAGTTTCAGAAAGATAGGTATTAACTCTTTAAATGTTTGGTAGAATTCACCTATGAAGCTGTCTGGTCCTGGAATTTTGGTTTGGGGGAGTTTTCTTTGTTTTCGTTTTTGTTTCTTTACTGATTGAAATTCATTACTAATAATCATCTGTTCAGATTTTTGTTTTATTCCTGATTCAGTCTTGGAAGATTGTATGTTTCTAGGAATTTATTTATTTCTTCTAGGTTGTCCAATTTAATGGCATATAATTGTTCATGAAAATCTTTTATGATCCTTTATATTTCTGTGGTATTGGTTGTAACTTCTCTTTCACTTCTAATTTTATTTGGTCCTCTCTCTTTTTTCTTGACAAGTCTGACCAAAGGTTTTTCAGTTTTGTTTATTAAAGAACCAACTCTTAATTTCATTGTTTTTTTTTTTTTTTTTTTTTTTGTCGTTAGTCTTTATTTACTTCTGCTCTTATGTTTATATTCTTCCTTCTACTGACTTTTGGCTTTATTTTTTTTTTTTTAGCTCCTTTAGGTGTGAGCTCAGATTGTTTAAGATTTTTCCTGTTTCTTAGGGGCACCTGGCTATCTTAATCGGTTAAGTGTCTGACTTCGGCTTGGGTCATGATCTCAGTCCAGGAGTTCGAGCCCCATGTTGGGCTCTGTGCTGACAGCTCAGAGCCCAGAGCCGGCTTCTGATTCTGTGTGTATCTCTCTCTGCCCCTCCCCTGCTTGCATTCTGTCTCTCTTTCTCAAAAATAAACATTAAAAAATATGTATTTAAGATTTTTCCAGTTTCTTGATATGGACCTGTGTCACTATACTGCCCTGTTAGAACTGCTTTTGCTGTTTCCCATAGATTTTGGAGCATTGTTTTTTCATTTTTGTCACAGGTATTTTCTTATTTCCTCTTTGATTTATTCATTAACCTAATGGTTGTTTAGTAGCATCTTGTTTAGCCTCCGTGTGTTTGTATTTCTTCCATTTCCTTTATTGTAAGTGATTTCTCCTTTCACACTGTTGTGGTTGGTAAGTGTGATTTCATCTTCAATTTATTAGACTTGTTTTGTGGCCTTGTGATCTGTACTGGAGAATGTTCCATGTGCACTTATTCTGGGGTGCCAGGGTGGCTCAGTCCGTTAAGTGTCCAACTTCAGCTCAGGTCATATTCTCACAGCTGGTGAGTCTGAGACCTGTGTCGGGCTCTGTGCTGACAGCTCAGAGCCTGGAGCCTGCTTTGGGTTCTGTGTCTCCCTCTCTCTCTGCCCCTGCTTTGCTCACATTCTGTCTCTATCTCTCAAAAATAAAAATGTTAAAAAAATTTTTTAAATGATCCCTTTTATCATTATATTATGCTCTTCTTTATCTATTTCAATCTTTGTTTTAAAGTATATTTTGTCTGATATAAGTACTGCTACCTTTTTGCTTCTATTTGCATGCATTATCTTTTTTCCATCTCTTTACTTCCAGTTTGTATGTTAAGTCTGAAGTGAGTCTCTTGTAGGCAGCATATAGATGAGTCCTGGGTTTGTTCGTTTGTTTAATCCATTCAGCTACCCTGTGTCTTTTGACTGGATCATTGAGTCCATTTACAGTTGTAGTGATTATTGATAGCTATGTACTTACTGCCATTTTCTTTTCTGCTGGTTTTGCAATTCTCTATTGCTTTTTCTCTTGCTTTCTTGTGCTTTGATGACCTTCCTTAGTGTTATGCTTAGATTCCTTTCTGGGTTTTTTTTTTTTTTTTTTTGTGCATCTATTACAGGTTTTGGGTTTGTGGTTACCATGAGATTCATATATAACAAGCTGTGTATAGCAGTCTGTTGTAAATTGGTAGTTAAGTTCAAACTCCTTCTAAAAACATTGTATTTTGGGAGCACCTGGATAGCTCAGTCAGTCAAGCACTGGACTTTAGCTCAGGTCATGATCTCACTGTCCGTGGGTTCAAGCCCTGCATCGGGCTGTGTGCTGACAGCTCAGAGTCTGGAGCCTGCTTCGGATTCTGTGTCTCCCTCCCTCTCTCTCTCTCTGCCCCTCCCCCACTCACACTGTCTCTAAGGAAAAAAAAAATGTTTTTTAGTTACATTTTTACTCCACTCCCCCCCCACACACATTTTATGGTTTTGATGTCACATTTTTACCATTTTATAAGTGGTTGTTCCACTACTTTTTCTATGTTTGCCTTTACCAGTGAGGGGTTTTTTTCCTCATATTTCCTTATTTCTAGTTACTGTCTTTTCTGCTTGAAAAAGTCCCTTTAATATTTTTTGTGAAGCCAGTATCATGGTGACGAACTCCTAGCTTTTGCTGACCAGGAAATTCTTTTACCTCTACTTATACTCTGAATGATAACTTTGCCAGGCAGAGTATTCTTGGTCATAAGGTTTTGTTTGTTGGTTTGTTTTTCCTTTTCAGCACTTTGAATATATCATACCACAGCCTTCTGACCAACAAAGTTTTTTTTTCCTTTTTTTTTTAATGTTTATTTTTGAGAGGGAGTGTTCATGCAAGCATGAGCAAGGGAGGGGCAGAGAAGGGGGTCGGACAGAGCCAAACCAGGCTCCTCTGTCCTGGATCCAAAGCAGGCTCCGTGCTGACAGCAAAGAGCCTGATGTGGGGTTCAAACTCACGAGCCATGAGATCATGACCTGAGCTGAAGTTGGATGCTTATAATCAACTGAGCCACCCAGGAGCCTCTGACCTACAAAGTTTCTTCTGAAAATTAGCTGATAGTCTTATCAGCGTTCCCTTACTACTTGCTTTTCTCTTGCTGCTTTTTTTCATATCTTTTATTTTTTTATTATTTCTTAAAGTTTATATATTTTGGGGGCACCTGGGTGGCTCAGTCAGTTAAGTGGCCAACTCTTGGGTCGGCTCAGGTCATGATCTCATGGTTCGTGAATTTGAGCCCTGCATCCAGCTCTGTGCTCACAGTGTGTAACCTGCCTGGGATTCTCTCTCCTCTTCTCTCTCTGACCCTCCCCTGCTCACACTCGCTCACTCGCTCTCTCTCAAAAATAAATAAAAATATTAAAAAAATTTTTTAAATGTTTATTTTTGAGAGAGAGAGCAGGAGCAGGGGAGAGGCAGAGAGAAAGAGAGGGAGAGAGTCCCAAGCAGGCTCCACACTGTCAGCATGGAGTGCAGCACAGGGCTCGAACCCACAAACCATGAGATCACGACCGGAGCCAAAACCAAGAGTTGGATGCTTAACTGACTGAGCCACTCAGGTGCCCCATCTCTTGCTGCTTTAAGATTCCTGTTGTCTTTACTTTTTAACATTTTAATGATAACATGTCTTGGTGTGGGTCTCTTTGGGTTCATCTTATTTTGGACTTGTGCTTTCTGGACTTGTATGTCTTGGTTAGGCAAGTTTTCAGCCTTAATTCTTCAAATAGGTTTTCAGTCTCTTTTACTCTCTCCTCTCCTTCTGGGACCCCAATATGTGAATGTTAGTACACTTGATGTTGTCCCAGAGGCCCCTTAAATGATCTTGTTTTTTAATTCTTGTTTCTTTTTACTGTCCCAGTTATGTGGTTCCCACTACCGTCTTCCAGATCACTGATCCATTCTTCCATATCATCTAGTCTATGTTTATTCCCTCTAGTATGTATTTCCTTTTCCTTATTGTATTCTTCAGCTCTGATTGCTTTTTTATTTTCTGTCTCTTGGTTTAAGTTCTCACTGTGTTTATCCATTCTTCTCCCCAAGTTTGGTAAGCATCTTTCTGACCATTACTTTGAACCCTTTATTGGGTATATTGCTATCTTGATTTTATTTAGTTCTTTTTCTCAGGTTTTGTCTTGTTCTTTGATTTAAAACATATTTCTCTGTCCCATTTTGCACGACTGTCTGCATTTTTTAAATTTTTTTTAAATGTTTTTACTTATTTTTGAGACAGAGCATGAGCAGGGGAGGGGCAGAGAGAGGGGGAGACACAGAATCTGAAGCAGGCCCCAGGCTCTGAGCTGTCAGCACAGAGCCTGATGCGAGGCTCGAACTCACGGAGTGTGAGATGGTGACCTGAGCGGAAGTCGGACGCTCAACCGACTGAGCCACCCAGGTGCCCCTGTCTGCATTTGTTTCTATGTATTAGGTAGTTCAATTACCTCCCCATCTTGAAGGAGTGGCCTTACATAGATGTCCTCTGGGGCCCAGAAGAGCAATTCCTCCTGGCCACCAGAGCCAGGTGCTCCATGGGTGTTCCCTGCATAGGCTACATGCACCCTTGTGTTGTGGCAGGCCTGCACCTCCTGTGGGCACACTGTCGGGTGGAGTTGGCCCCCTGCCTGGCTGGCATTGCTGTAAGCCTGCTAGTGCGAGGCCCCCAGGTGCCCAGGTTCTAGGCTGTTGTTTGTGGGAACTTATTACTAATTTTTTCTTTTTACTTGCTGTAGGTCTTTTCTTTCTTGAGAGAGAGAGAGAGGGAGGGAGCACACACTAGCAGGGGAGGGACAGAGGGAGAGAGAGAATCTTAAAGCAGGCTTCACGCTGAGCGCAGAGCCTGACGCAGGGCTCAATCTCACAACCATCAGATCATGACCTGAGCCAAAACCAAGAGTCAGACACTTAACCGACTGAGCCACCCAGGTCCCCATACTTGCTATATGTCTCTTACATTTTCTGTTTCTTTTAGAGTCGATGTCAGTAGTTTTCATCTTTTAAGAATTTGTGCATTTCATCTCCGCTGTCTAGCTCACTGACATACATTTTTTCATATTCTTCCCTTATAATCCTTTTTGCTTCTTTAAGATTGGTAGTGATGGGTCCTCTCATTCCTAATTTTAGACATTTGAGTATTTATCTTTGGCAGTCTAGTTGAGGTTGGTCAATTTTATTTATCTTCTCAACCAACTTTTGATTTTGTTTTTTTTTTCTGTTGTTTTTCTTTATTTCCATGTATTTTCACTCCAATCTTTAGGATTCCCTTCCTTCTGCTTGCTTTTGGTTTTGATTGCTCTTTTGTGTAGTTTCTTATTGGGGGGGGAATTAGATTATTCGAGATCTGTTTTCTAACACATGTAATTACAGACATAAATCTTCATGTAATTACTACTTTCACTGCATCCCGTAAATTTTGGCATGTTGTGTTTTCATTGTCATTAACCTGCATTTTTATTTTCTATTTTTTTAATGTTTTACTTACTTATTTTGAGGGGGGAGGAGCAGAGAGAGAGGGAGAGAGATAATCCTAAACAGACTCTGATGCAGGCTCCATCTCACAAACCATGGCATTCATATGTATTTTTAAATGCCCTTGTGGGGCGCCTGGGTGGCTCAGTCAGTTGAGCTCCCGACTTCGGCTCAGGTCCTGATCTCACGGTGTGTGAGTTTGAGCCCCATGTTGGGCTCTGTGCTGACAGTTCGGAGCCTGGAGCCTGCTTCGGATTCTGTGTGCCTCTCTGCACCTCCCCCACTCGCTCGCTCTCTCAAAAATAAACATTAAAAAAAATTTTTTAAGGGTCCTTGTGACTTTGACCTATTGATGCACTAAACAGAAGACTGTTTATTCCGCTCTGTATGCGTCTGTTAGGTCTAGTTGGCTTATAGTGTTGTTCACATCTTGTTTCCATGTTGATCTTCTGTGGGGGTTCTCTCAATGACTGAAAATGAGAGACTGAACTTTCCAGTTGTCACTGAGTTGTATATTTCTCCTTTCAGTTCTGTCAGTGCTTACTTTGTGTATTTTGGGGCTCTGTTTTTAAGTACAAATGTGTTTGTAACGGTCACGTCCTTTGGATAGATGGACTCTTTTGGCATAAGAACTACTTGTCAATGTTGCTAAGAACAATTTTGATCTGCAAGTCTTTTACTTCTATTAGTACAGCTCCTCCAGCTCTTCTGCTGTTTAGTGTGCCATCTCCACACTTTTGCTTTCAACCCACTTGTTTTGTCTTTACCAGTGCTCTTTATTTCTTCATGTGAATTTGAGTTACTATCTGATCACTTTTCATCTCACCTGAAAAAACACCGTTAGTATTTTTTGTAAAGTAGATCTGCTAGTGACACATTTTTTCAGTATTTGGAATTGTCTTCGTTCCCCCTTTCATTTTTATTTGTTTTTTAAACATGCAGTTTCTCTAACACATAGTTTTTAATTTTTTAAATTTTCTTTAATGTTTATATATGTATTTTGAGAGAGAGCACACAAGCAGGGGAGGGGCAGAGAGAAAGGGAGAGGGAGGATCCCAAGCAGGCTCCACACTGTCAGCACACAGCCAGACACGGGGCTCAATCTCACAAACCGTGAGATCGTGACCTGAGCTGAAATCAAGAGTCAGATGCTTATCCAACTGGGGTGCCCTAATCTTTTTCTTTCATTACTTGCAATATGTCACCCCACTGCCCCCGCCCTTTGTGGTTTCTGATGAGGAATCAGCTGTTAATCTTGTTGAGGATCTCTTGCATATGGTGAGTCATTTCTCTCTTGCTTTCAGTATTCTTCTTTTTTTAATTGAGCTATAATTGGCATATGGTATTATATTAGATTCATACAACATGACTCAATTATTTGTCTGTATTCTGAAGTGACCACAAGTCCAGTTAGCATCCATCACCACACAGGTATGTTTTTTTCCCCATGATAAGAACTTTTAAGATCTACTCTCTTAGCAGCTTTCAAATATATGATACGGCATCATTAACTACAGTCACCATGCTGCACATTACATCCCCATGATGTAGTCATTTTATAACTAGAAATTTGTCACCTTTTGACCACCTTCACCCATTTCTCCTACTTTCCTTGTCCTTGTGTCTCTTTCCCTCTCTCCTCCTCTCCTTCTGGGACTCCCATTTGCAAATACTGGTTTGCGTCATTGTGTCCCACAGGTTGCTGAAACTCTGTTCACGGTTTCATTCTGGTTTTCACACAGGACTATCTCAATTGACAGATCTTCAAATCTGCTGATTCCTTCATCTCTTTGCCCAGATCTACTGTTGAGCCTCTCTGGTGAATTTTTCGTTAGTTACTGTGCTTTTCAACTCCATAATTCCTTCCCATTTAGTTCTTTTTTGAAATTTCTGTCTCTTGGGGCACCTGGGTGGCTCAGTCAGTTGAGCACCTGACTTCGGCTCAGGACCTGATCTCACAGTGCATGAGTTCCAGCCCTGCATTGGGCTCTCTGCTGTCAGTGTGGAACCCGCTTTGGATCCTCTTTCTCCCTCTCTCTCTGCCCCTCCCCTGCTTGCACCCTCTCTCTCTCAAAAAATAAACATTAAAAAACAATTTGTCAGGGGCGCCTGGGTGGCTCAGTCGGTCAGGCGGCCGACTTCAGCTCAGGTCATGATCTCGCGCGGTCCGTGAGTTCAAGCCCCGCGTCGGGCTCTTTGCTGACAGCTCAGAGCCTGGAGCCTGTTTCAGATTCTGTGTCTCCCTCTCTCTGACCCTCCCCCGTTCATGCTCTGTCTCTCTCTGTCTCAAAAATAAACGTTAAAAAAAAAAAATTAAAAAAAAAATTTCTCTCTTTAATGATATTCTGTATTTGGTGAGACGTCATTTTCATGCTTTGCTTTTTTAGTTCCTACAGTATGGTTTCAACTTTTAACATACATGCATAACATCTGATTTAAAAAGTTTGTCTAGCGGCACCTGGGTGGCTCAGTCGGTTAAGCATCCGACTTCGGCACAGGTCCTGATCTCACGGCTTGTGGGTTCAAGCCCAGCATCAGGTTCTGTGCTGACAGCTCAGAGCCTGGAGCCTGCTTCAGATTCTGTCTCTGTCTCTCTCTGCCCCTCCCCAGTTTGTGCTCGTTCTCTCGCTCTCTCTCTTAAATATAAACATCAAAAAATAATAAAGTAAATTAAAATTAAAGTTAAAAACATATATGTTTGTCTAGGAAGGCCACCATCTTGGCTTCCCCAGGGACAGTTTCTATTGATTGTTCCTCACCCCCATGTAAGAATCCTGCTTTCTTCTTTCCTTGCAGGTTTCATAATTTTCTTTTGAAAACTGGACAATAATCCACCAACTTTGGAAATCACTTTCCCTCCTTATAATTTGGTATTTTTTATTACTGTTTGTGTAATGCCTTTTCCGAACTAAGTCTGTGAAGTTTGTATTCTGTGTCACACATGACCTCTTTAGTCTTTGCTTGGGTGGCTTAGTGATCATCTAATGATTGGACAGATATCTTAAATATCTCTCAGCCTTTGACAAATGGTTCCGCGTGTGTTAGGGCAGGACTTCAACACTCAGCCATGCAGCCTACAACTGTCTCAGCCTTCACTTCCTCCTTCTGCGGGGCCTCAAGATAGCCAGTGGTGAGAGCTTAGAGCTTTTCAGGTCTTTCCTGAAAAGGCAATGGCACAGGGCATGAGCATATCCCTATGTGTATGCATGACCTTCTAGATTCTCCAGGACTATGTCAGAACTTGTTCATTTTTTTTTTTTTTTTTAATGTTTATTTTGAGGGGCGCCTGGGTGGCTCAGTCGGTTAAGCGTCCGACTTCAGCTCAGGTCACGATCTCACGGTCCGTGAGTTCGAGCCCCACGTCGGGCTCTGGGCTTATGGCTCAGAGCCTGGAGCCTGCTTCCGATTCTGTGTCTCCCTCTCTCTCTGACCCTCCCCGTTCATGCTGTCTCTGTCTCAAAAATAAATAAATGTTAAATAAATAAATTAAATAAATGTTTGAGAGAGCACGTGCATATGTGTGCACATGTGGGGTATGGACAGAGGAAGAATCCCAAGCAGGCTCTGCGCTGTTAGCACAGAGCCCGACGCGGAGTTCCATCTCACAAACCGTGGGATCCTGACCTGAGCCACAATCAGTCGGAGACTTAACCACTCAGGCGCCCCTTGTTCATCTTCTGTTGCTCCTCTGGAGTGATCTTGGGGCCACAGGTCAACCTGTCTATTTGTGCCAGTTCAGCATCTTGGCCAGGTCATGGTTCCAAACAAAAGATGCTATAATACATACACTCCACCTTTTAACAAGTTCATGGTTTATAATACTATACAGTAAGTAGCCTTGGTCCATCCCCTGTGTCCGTTCCACACATAATTTGTTTTGGACGGATCAGAAATCCGCCTCATGGCAGACTCACCTAGGAAGCTTCTTATGCTCTCAAGCATGGGGCTCTGCTCACAGATTTTGAAGATGATCTAGCAAGACACCATTACACACCCATTAGAAAAAAATTCCAAGCCTTTTTGAGGATGGGAGCGCCTGGAATTTTGTAGACAAATGATGGGAATGTGATAGGACAACTACTTCGGAAGAGTCTTAACAGTTTTTTTTATAAAGCTCAACACACATTGATCGTACAACCCAGCAGCTCCACTCCTAAGAGAAATGAGAACATACGTTTGCACGAAGGCTTGTTAGAAATGTTCTCAACGGTTTTATTCGTAATAGCCAAAAAAATCAAGAAATAACGCAAGGGGCCATTAACGGGAGATTGCACAGACAAATGGCAACATCCATATCGTGGAATACTAGCACCAATAAAATGAACTACTGATCCACATAAGACAGGAAATTTTCAAAACCATGTTGTGCAGAAGCGGCCAGGCACAGAAGGGAACATCCTCTGCAATTTCATTCATACATTCTGGAAAAGGCAAAACTGTACTGACAGCAAGTGGTTGCCTGGGCCAGTAGTGGAGGGACACAAGGAACTTTCAGGGGGTGGTGGAAACATTTGGTATCTGCGTTGTGGTGGAGGCTCCACAGGTCTATATACTTGTCAAATTGCACTGAACTATATACGCTGGAAATATATGCAGTTTGTTGTATATACACTATAGCTCAATAGTTTTCTTTTTAAGTATGTTTAAAAAAAAAAAAATAGTCCGCAAGAGACAACCTTACTCCTAACTTTCTGTTAACACAGGTCCCCACTCAGACACCTGCAAAGCCAGGCAGAGGAAGAGAGTCCAAGCAGTCAGGGTGCCCAAAGGGGACAGACAGCCAGTTCCTGTGTAGACAGGCCAGGTTTAAGTCAAGAATACATATTTACCATTAGCACCTAATTCAAAGCTTTTGATGCCATGCAAGCCACACACAAATCCTCAGGCCACATGTGGCTTACGGTCCGCTGACTTATGGTCTGCACCCTAAAATCTGTCAAACAACAGAGCACTGAGCCAAATGACAGAGTGGCTTTTCCTGGGTGTGGCTCCAGCATGGTGCTCTTGACCCTCTCTGAAGGAGGTGATGGGAATGAGTCCAATGCTCTGGGTCTGGCCCTGACCTGGGAGATGGGGCCCTAAAGCCTCTTGACAAAAACCAGCTCTGTGGGAATGACCACTCCTCTCCTCTGATTCTGCCTCTTGGGGCTCCTCCTGTACCCCTGAGGGTGCCTTACCTGAGTTACAGTCACATCAGCACCTGGAAAGGCAGGACAGCCCACGGGGGCTTCAGGAGAACCCCATGTGCCCGAGTCCCCTGAATTCTGAGGGGTTCGGGCCTGTGCTCATCGCGGCCCTTGGAACGTGGGTGGCAGTTCTGCCCTCATGCTCCCTGAGGCACAGCCCACTTTCCTGAGCATCTGACACGCCCTTTGTGCCCCGGCTCAGTTTGGAGGCAGCCCGGTGTCCTGCGCCGTGGGCCTGGCCGTCCTGGACGTCCTAGAGAAGGAACAGCTGCAGGCCCACGCCGCCTCCGTGGGCAGCTTCCTGATGGAGCTCCTCAGACAGCAGAAAGCCAAACATCCCATCATCGGGGACGTCAGGTGAGGCTCAGGGCAGCTGCTAGGGGCCAAGTGGGGGGGTTCTTGTATCACCTAACCACCCGGGTTGGGGTTGGGGGGCGGGATTTTTCTCTCTGCTCCACAGAACTAAAGCACTGAGAGGTGCTCTTGTCCAGAATGGTGCTTCTAGGGAAGGGAAAACCAGGATCAAACTAGCTCAGACCCCCAACCTTTCCTCTGTTACCCCTGGGATCCCTCCCATCAGTTACTTCCTAGAACTGGGTCACCACCCTCTGAGAGTCCCTACGGCACTTAGCCTCCCCAAGAGGCCGAGGAACAGCCCCAGAGCTGACAGGGGCTCGGCTGAGGCCCAGGACCGTGGTCCCTTGGGCCTGGCCTCCTAAAACATTGTCTTTCTGCTCCAGGGGCACTGGGCTCTTCATCGGTGTGGACCTGATCAAAGACGAGGCAACCAGGACACCAGCAACTGAAGAGGCCAATTACGTGGTGTCCAGGTATTTTTTTCTTCAGACGAGTTACCTTTGCAGCGTCTAAGGCCCTGACCAAGAGCCTCCCTCTCACTTCTGTTGTCACCGTGTTCCCAGGCACAGAGTGGGCATCTGGGCCTGAGCAGGGAATGGGCCACCCATCTGTGCGCCCCCTGGCTCTCCAGCCAGGGAAAGCAGCTGCATCAGCTCTGTGGCCCGTGTGTGGCTGCAAAAGCTTCAGATGGGTGCAGGCCATTCCCAGCCTAGAATGCCAAAGCCACAGGGCCCAAAAGCCACACTTCTCAGACCTGGGCTGCCGGAGGGGAAGAAGCTTCTCCAGAGCCACATCAGGGACTGAGGCAGAAGCAGACTCAAGGCTCCCTGTCCCCCGGAGCAGTGGGTTTGAGATGGACAGGTGCAAGGCATCTGGGTGACCGAGCATCTCCGGACTCCCAAGTCCCCCACCCCAGCCCATCTGCATGTTCCCGCACTTGATCCTATCCAGGACCCGAGCCTTGGGACCCTTCCCCTTGCTACTCCCTTTCTATCACCCTTCCCTACTCCTACCCCTTTCCCCCACCTTGAGAAACCCTTCTGGTGTGTCCCTATTCAGTGTGAAATGTGCATCGTTCGATTTTGATAACCCACGAACATTAATGATGTAAAAATGTTCTCCTCCTCCAGATTTTGAGACTAACCCCCTTTCTTGGGGGGTCCCGGTCCCGCCGCCTCTGCTGGCTGGGCACACCCACCAGTTCACCCACCACACCTCCTTTTCCCCCTCCCCCCACGGAGCCTCAGAACCCAGAAGCTGTGGGAGGAGGGAGCCAGACCTGGAGCCAGGCCTGACTTCTTCCACCTCACGCAAGTTCTCCAGTTCAGGGAGAAAACTGGAACCAGGGGCAGGTGGTGTACCCACAGTTGGCCTGCTTGTAGGTGGCACAGCCAGATGTGAAGTATGGACCTTGTTCTTTCTAGTACAACCATAGTCCATGCCAGGAAGAACGTATGGAAGAAAGGAGCCAGAAGGCAGACTGAGGACACAGTCTGTTCCTGGCAAGACTTGAAAATAACAAAAGGAATAAAAAAAAGAATGGAAGTGGGGGTCAGAGAATGTGAAATAACCATCAGCTCAGTCTTTCTGGCCAAATCACCTTCCTAGTTTAAAAGCTGTACATGTGAGATATGAAGGTTCTTAGAAACTGGTAAAACTAAGGGTGAAGTCATCTCCCTAAAAAGAAATGGAAAATTAAAACTGCATAGTCCTCTGGGATTTCAAGATTACTTACGGGAAGAAAACAGAAACAAGGTTGGCAGGGAAATTACGAAGCCAGGTAAGGGAGTATGTCGGGTTCACTGTACCAGTTTGTAACACCAGTAAGTGCAAGGATTCTTGCTGTCTACATCATAGCTGTGATAGTCTTGGCTTAGACAGGAACTCCGGGACAGACAAGGTGAGGCCCCTGCCCTGGGTGGGGGAGGCAGCAGACTCAGGAACAGGTGCAGGGCACCCTAGGTAGGAGCTGTTCATGCTGGGCTACAAAGGGTGGGCAGGTAGGTGTTTGGGAAGAGGCAGCCAGTCCTGTGTCCTGGTGGGAACCCACCTGTGGTGGGGCTCCAAGGGTAGTGTGGCTGGAACCCGGGAGAGAAGGCTCTGCCATATCCTGTCCTCACAGGATGAAGGAGAACTACATTTTGCTGAGCACTGATGGCCCAGGGAGGAACGTCCTCAAGTTTAAACCCCCGATGTGCTTCAGTGTGGACAATGCACGACATGTGGTGGCCAAGATGGATGCCATCCTGACAAGTAAGCTGGGAGCCCAAGGAGGGTCTCTAGAGCTCAACCTGCAGCCAATAGCCAGGACATTCCAGCCTGCCCAGGAAAGGGGCTCAACAGCAAGCCAGGAGTCTTTGAAGAGACGGAGGGAACAAGGAGCTGAGGTGTGGAGGGGTCCCGGGAACCCAAGCCACCCCTTTCCCTGGCTGTGCCTAGAGGGCCTTCCTGAGCACCAAGTAGGCAGGAACTAGGGTACTCACCATCCTGCCAGGGTGGCACTCATGCAGACACGGGACAAGCTAACTACAACGGAAAACCCCACCATGGGTCAGTAAAACTATGGAAAGGTAGATGGCAGGAACTTCGTGCCTTACTTGAAGGCTAGGGGACCCTCAGCTGCAGAGCTATTGGAATGAGATTTGTAGCCAGGACTGATTAAATGCAAAAGGAGATTCCTCTCCACATTCCCAATCCCACAGGAACATCAAGGTCAGTCCAGGATGTCCCCTAAGTGCACTTACAAAGCAATCTAGAATGCACTAAGGCAGTGCTGCGTGTGTAGGTCTGGGAGGAGCAGGAGTGGGCAAAGTAGGCAAGATCCCATCTCCTGGTAGACATGAAAGCAGCCCCGCAGGTGGCCCCTCACCTCCCCCAGCAGACACAACTGGAGGTGGTGTGGGACCCGCCGTAGGGAGTGTATTCGTGGGGAGCCCAGGGGAGGAGAGGCTGACTAGCTAGCTTAGCTTTTGTGTGTAGGGGGCGCTGCAGTTGAGCCTCAAGTCTCAGGAAACATGGCTTGGTGGCCCATGCACATGGGGCAAGGGGCCAGACAGGCTGGTGGGCTCGATGTCCAGCATATCAACCAAGAAGCTTGGACACTAGAGAAAGGTTAACTTGTTTGGGTGCCTTTGTGATGTTTTTCAGACATGGAAGAAAAGGTGAGAAGTTGTGAGACACTGCGGCTCCAGCCCTGAGGCAGCCCTGTGGAGTGGTGTTCTTCTCTGGGTGAATGGGCCTTGCTTCTCGAGACCCACACCTGGGTTCCTTGCCATCAGCGGTGGCTCCTTCACTCAGAAAGCCAAAGCTTTCTCTTAACATTTTGTTCCAAGTGATGTTCCCTTCCTCCAGATAGGCTTGAAACAATGGGCCCTTTCCAGACACCCTGCCAGAAAAATCTCCAATAGTTGCATTTGATAGCTGACATGAGAAAGCAAGAGTAGCACTTTCCTCCTAGAAGTAGCCAGTTCCTTCTAGAAGTGATGGAAAACAAAATTCTTTTTTACCAGGCTTCATCCATCTAGGGCCCTAGCCCACTGCCGCCTATTGCAGCCAGCTAGTCTCAGGCCTTAACAACCAGCCTGATTGGGCATCCCAATCCAGGCAGCAGACAGGCTCTGCCAGGGCAGGGTGGGCTGTACTACACCACCCAGGAGGGGCCCCTCGTGTCCAAATCGAGCCAGCTCCTATGACACTGCCTTGGTCTACGGGACCATACTGTCCTCACTGGGAGACGGGATCCTATTTTCATTGGCAGGGTAAGGAGAGATGTCTGAAGGTGCCCCAACGTCCTGCTGCGCTGGGGCATCCTTCACTGTACCACCTTCACCCCCTTGAACAGCTGCCTTCACTCTGAATCACTGAACTTTTTTCTAGAAGGGCAGGGCCAGATCATTAAAAGCAGCTGAGCAGCAGTACCCTGTGGCTGACAGGATATGGCCGTGCCGGACAGGACTGCTGTTAGGTCACGGAGGGTACTGGAGCTTCGAAGGCTCAGGAGCACCTGGCCCTTCCCCGCTCTCCTCCACAGCACACCCCACACTCACCCAGGCTTTGGGGGTTTTTAAATTTTTATTTCAAAAGCTTGGATAGCTTCAATATCCAGGTCGTGGCAAAATCAGGACACGTGTAAAATACCTTACAATACATTAGATTCCCAAAAGGTACCAAAAAGTACAGTAAAATTAACACTTCCATTAACAGGAAATGTATGACACAAATAATATAAAATTAAAAGGTGAAAAAAAGGTGACACTGGTTTCCTAAGATACAGTTTACTCTTTACAACCAGGGTCCACAGGTCCAGGCTGCAGAGCGGCAGCAGGAAGCAGACCCTCCAATCTGGCTCTGGGTAACCCGGGAATAAAATCAGCCCATAATGCCGCTCTGGCCTCAGAGACCCCACACGCTGCCTACAACAACTAGAGCTCTGGAAGTAGTCAACAGGAGAGTGATTTCCAGGGGGGAAATTTTAAATAAGATGCACATGGGACAGGCCATAGAAAGTATGCCAAGTTAAATTTGGTACATAATTGTGTTCACTCAATATCCAAACAAAGCGTGTGCGATCGGTCGGGCATCCTGCCGAAGCCTCAGTACGGCTTGTAGTTATTCTGATGGCCACCGCGTCGCTGGCTCTTCCCGTAATTTGTACTACCCTGACCTAGGGACAAGAACAACAACGATAGCAGCTACGACTTACTGAGCGTTTACCCCTGTGCCAGGCGCTTGACATGCATCCTCGCCGGAGCCTACAGCCCCGTCCGGCAGGGGTCTGTCCGTGCCCCACCTTCCTGAGGCCCAGAAGCTCAAGAGCTCAAAACCGGGGAGCTCCAGTGGCCGAGCCGGACCACACACAGCCCAGCCTGTCCGACTCCAAAGCCCCTGCTGCCAGTGGCCCCTGAGCTGTCTGTCCTGCCTCCCAGGGTGGGTGAGCAGACGGGGCCTCCCTCTCTCCTACTTACTGTAGTCGTAGCCGGGGCCGTAGCCGTAATAGCCATAGGGCGAGTAGTCGTAGCCGCCATAGCCGGGCCCGTAGCCCTGCTGGTAGCCGTAGCCCTGGTTCCAGTAGTTGCCGTAGCCCTGATTCCAACTCTGACTCTGACCTGTGGGGGGAGCGGGCACAGGGGCCCGTGGACCATTTAGCACACGCAGGAGCTAGGATGGAGGAAATCCTGCCCTTTGGGTGGCGGGGCTGCTAATGGCAACTCGGGAGATAGAAGCCAAGGGACTGCCGTCCCAGTGTGGAGGGCCCCAGGCCCGGCCCTGCATCTGTGACCCGAGCCTGTGAGCTGCAGGCCGGGATAGGACTGAACACTGACTTCACTCAGGGCAAAAGAGACAGGAGCTCACTCTCACTCGATCTCCCTCTCCTCACCCCCACCCTCCCCGGCAGCTCGGCCTTAAAAAGGATGAAGTTCAGGCTTTGGAGTCAGAGGGGCCTGGACAGAAGGAGGTAAAGCGCCTGGCACAGCCCTGCCCTACCTTCTGCCCGCCCACCCACGGGTGTACCAAGACTCGGGACAGCCGTGGAGACAAGCGCACCCTGTGCCCCCCACCCCTCCAAATGCAACGCAATCGCCCCTCTGCCCTGGGACCCCAGGCCATGAGAAAGCCAGGCTCTTCCATTCCAAGCAGCAGCAGAGCCGATGTGACTCGCCCCCGGCGCACCATGCCCCGGAAGCCAGGGTGAGCCCTGAGATAGGCACGGAAGCTCCACACAGGCAGGGACCCTTCTTCATCCAGGTTCCACTTACCTCCGCTTCCGCCACCACCGCCACTGCCTCGGTTCCCTCGGTTGCGGTTCCCGCGGCCCCCAGAGCCATACTGCTGCTGCTGATACACCTCTTTGGGCTGGGCCACCTTGATTTCACACTGAAAGCAGAGAAGACAATGGGTCAGGCCACCATGACAAACTCCGGGCAGGGACTGTGGACAAAGACCTTTGCTGACAAACATTCAGATAGCCACCTGCAACCACCTGCCCCAAAACAAAATATGCTCAAGTCAGAAGCCACGTGTAGGCTAGAAACTCTCAGGACCACAACTAAAATCTAGATAGACCAGAACTTACTAGGGTCTTTTTGGCTGAAACCTTTCCCCAGAGAACTTACTGGGGATGACAGATACAACCCCAGGCCTGCTGATGGCTGCTCAGGGGCAGCTCTGTGTCTAACTGGGAGGATGGACAGCGAGGCCAATGCCAACCCAGTGTAGCAAGATCCCACATCAAGGGTCAAGTCTGATGCCAGCCTGGTCCTACTGGGCAAGGGAGGATAAGAGGTGGCTTCCCAAATAAGAAGCCTTATAGGAGAAACAAAAAAAAAAAAGAAACAAACCACCTTTTTCAATTTTTTTTTCTTACAGAAGAAACGAAGCATCCCACTCAAATACACTGAGGTGGTGACCTTCAGCTTGGAGGATGAAAACCACTGAAGCTCAGGACAAGGCTTCCCTGAGGCCCTACGGCTCCACCCCCACCTTCCCCCAACCACTGGCCTATTGTCAAGAAGGGCCAGGAATCTGTGTCCCCTTAGGACGCAAAGAATCCTTTTTTTTTGCTCAAAAATTTGCCCACTGTGTGTGCTATGAGAGTCCAGGACCTCCCCGTGCTCCTAATTAAATCAGGAGTTTACTTTTTAAAGAAAATACCTGGGCACATATACCTCCCTAATTAGGACCAAGAAAAAAAAACATATAATGTGTCACCATACAAGCATACTCTCCCTCAAAACTCAAAAAAATTAACAAGCTACCCCCTCAAATGATGCCATCTGATGTCTTCTGTTTAATTAAAATGCCAAGTACATTTATTTCAAAACCCACTACCAGTTATAATTTACTACCTTACAGACACTTCCTATCCAGTTCACAATTAAGACACAGAAAAAAAAGACCTCTGTGTCATTCATTGTCCACCGGAGGAACAATGAATGAGCGAGCTCTTACCCAACTGCTCCTAGGATTCAACATCATTTAAGGGCCCAATCCTGAATCCAGTTAACTCCCAGCCAAGATTAAGACTTCCAGAAGCCCCACCCGACCGTCCCACCTTATCTGGCTGCTCCTGTGGCTCAGGGCCTGCCACACCCAGCCACAGCAGGCCACACCCTCAACTGCCTCCTAAGCCACCTGGAGAATACCTGAGACAAACTACCTCTGGCCTGACCAGAGTTCAAAGGAAAGGGTTGCAGTTCTCCCTGCACAGCACTGAGCTCATTTAAGGTAAAACTGGCCATGGATGCCAGCGCACTGAAACCCTGGGAGCTTTGGAAAGAATCTTCACCTGGGGTGGGAGTTCACTAAACCAGCATCCAAAGGGGGTGGAAGTGAACAAAGATCTGTTTGTGGCGAGACAGGAGATAATAAGCTCCAGAGCAGGAAAAGACTTCACAGGGAACTGCTAGATGACAGAAGTTCTAGAATCTTCTGAGACCTTAACTACAGGCCCTATTCACCTCAGACTACATTCAGAACACCTTGACCTCTAGCTTTCAATCAGAAATCAAAGGGGCTACTCAACACCCTCTACCCCACAAAAACCACCCTTTCTCCTTCCTCCCACACATCCTGTGTTTCTGCCAATTCTACCGGCCTAGGAACCCCCTGAAGGGCAGGACCATCTGCCCCAATCAGGAAAGCAGACGCTACAGAAAAACAGTCGGGTCAGACTGCCCTAGAGAGTCCACCTCCTAACCCACACCTGTAAAAGCCAATTCGCCAGCAGGTGGCCAGATACAGAGCTCGTGACACCTTACCTTACTTCCACTGATGGTGTGGAACTTTTTCTCCAGAACCTTCTTCACAGGTTCCTCTTCTTTGAAGGTGATGAAAACAAAGCCTCGTCTTTTGTTCGTTTTTGGATCCATTGGAAGCTCAATGGCCTCAATCTGTAAACATACACAAAGCTCAGAACCAACGCCTCTTCCCACCCCAGGACCCATAGGGAACTCCCAGGAGAAAAGACCCACAAAGGCCAGAATGAACAAGAAGCCTTGCTGAGGACGGCTAGAGCCAGCCAAGGCTGCCAAGAACCCGGAAGACCACAACCTCAGGGCAACCAGCAGACAGCTCCTTGAGTGACACACTCACCTCCCCAAACTCGCCAAAGTATTCTCTGATCTTCTCCTCAGTGGCTTCAGGATTCAGACCCCCCACAAAAATTTTCTTTACCGGGTCCTTCTTCATGGCCATTGCCTTTTTGGGGTCAATGACACGGCCATCCAGTCTGTGTTCCTTCTGGTCTAGGACCTGTCCCAACAGAAGGACATTAGGTTCTAACTCAGCAGCATGACCCTGAACAAGGCCCTTCTCTTTAAGACACAAAGACCCCAACACTGGTACACAAAATGTGTATGTCCCCTCCAAACTCTACGCCGAACCTGACTTACCAACTCAACTTCTCCAAACTTCAAATATAGCTACCCTCCATCACCTTCCCTGCCCAGTCTCGGTGTAAAGCCGGTCTCTTTCAGGAGTAAAGCAGCAGTATCTAGAGTGTAGGTTGGAATCCACCCCTTTCTAGCTGTGAGCTCTTCTACTTAAACCTCTGAGTCTGTTTTCTGCAAATTGGGCCTAAAATAATGCCTTATTTCATAGCAACCCTGGACTGTTTTCTAATCCCCACAATAAAGCATCTGCTTCAGCAATGTCCAGAGTAGGCATAAAAACATAATAAACACCAGCTATAATCTTCCTGGACCACTCTAGTCCATACCCATCACTCTACCTAATCTGCATTTTTAATTCCTTCAAAAACAAGAAAGTTCCTCACCTCTGCTGTTGCCAAAGCCCTCAACCACTTACAGCACACACAAACTAATCACACTCTAAGAATGATATCCTCTTAGATACACTTAAGAGCGTTGACATCAAATACGAAGCTTACCTTCTCCACACTGGCTGCATCTTTGAAGAGGATAAACCCAAACCCTCTTGACCGGCCAGTGTTGGGGTCCATTTTTATTGTACAGTCAACGACCTCTCCAAATTTGGTAAAATAATCCTTTAGGTCCTTTTTGCTGGTATCCCAGCTCAGGCCACCAACGAACATTTTTCTGAAATGGTAAAGACACGTGCCAACAAGTCTTACAAGAAGCCTTGTGATTTTAGAAGGGCTGGCCCTGACAGAACCTTCACTGTAAGGGTTGTAAACAAGGTGGCCATCCGGTCAAAGATGTACCCTTAATGTCCCCAAGGGAGGGTACTGCCCTTGGAATGTACTAACAAATCTTCACTACCCTCCCAAACAACCTTGACCCTAACGGAGCAGCCCCAGACTGGGCAAAGAAGAGCACTCTTAGCCTGGGCTAGAAGCCCCCGAAACACTCATAACTGGAAGTCTTCTGACTACCAAGCAAGTACCAAAAGGCTGCCGTCCCTGCCCGTCCTCCCCACCCTCAAGAACTCGCCCTCAAGGAACTCGAGGCTTCCGGGGGCCGGAGACCGCGTTCAGACCGTGACTCCGCCCTCCGCGGGGTGGGGGAGGGAGGCCGCCGCCGGGGCGCGCGCCAACTCCGCCCACGCAGCCCCGCGGAGCCCGAGGCCGCCTCGGCCCCGGGTCCGGGTCCGAGGGCACTATCCCCCCCGCCTTCGGGCCGCCCGCCCCCAGCCCCGCGCGAGCGGCCCCCGGGCGGCGCCAAAGTCGACCCAACAAACTCCTGCAAACTCCGGCGCGAGCGGCGGCGCGGCGGGCGCAGCGGGGCCGGGCGGCGGGCCGCGAGCAGGCCCCGGCCTCCCGCCCGCCCCTCCCCCCGCCGCGTGGCGCCAACAAAAGGCGGCCCCGGAACAAAGGCGGCGCCCCGGTCGGCCCGCGGCCGCACCTACCCCGCGTCCTCCTCGTTCTTGCTGGCGTTGATCTGGTCGCCCTCGGCGCCGTTCTGGTTGCCGGCCGGGGGCGCCGCGCTCCCGCCTCCGGCGCCCGCCGCGGCCCCGGTGCCCGCCCCCGCCGGCGACTCGCCTTCGGGGGCGGCCTCGTGTCCGTTCTCGGTGGCGCCCGTGGTCTCCATGGGCTGCTCCTCACCTGCTTCCGACATGCTAGGCCGGGGCGCGGCGGCTCCTGCAACGAGCGACCACGGCGCGTCAGGGCCGCGCGGCTCCCACCCAGCTCCCCGCCCGCCGCCCGCGGGCCCGGCCGCTCACCTCGCGCCGATGACGCCGCGGGGCCCGCTCGTCCCCACCCGCAGGGAAGGCGCCGCGGGCTCGGCTGCGCTCACGCCCGCGCTGCCGGGCCTCGCCTCCGTCCGCCGACGGAGCTGCCGCGACCTCGCGTCCCCCTCCTCCGCCGCCGCGCCGCACGCAGACCACCGATCAACACAGCTCGCTCGGGCCCGCGCGGTGCCGCCGCCTGACAATGCCGACTCGTGGCGCTCTTTATAATGCCGGGGCCGGGCCCACCTCGCAACAAGGCGCATGTTCATTGGCTACGCCAGCCCGTCGCTCAACCCCGCGCCGGCGTCCCATTGGCCTCAGCGGCGCGCGCACGCTAAATCCGGGCGGGCTTTTGTCCTCATTTTAGAACCCGCGCGAGCCAGGGCCTTGCGGAGGGTTGCCGCCGCGGAGCGGGACCACGGTCTTGTCCCGAGCGAACGGCCGTGCGAGCCCAGTGGCCGAGAGGCCCGAGACGGTCTCTTCTCTGTTTGGCTGCAGTCTCTTGCCCCGATGCGCCCCATCCCAGCACGGTAGCTTCGGCCACTCTTATTTTCCCAAAAGAGGAAACTGGTCTCTAGGAAGTCTCGCAAACCAAGGTCGCTTGGCTGGAAGTGGCAGAACTCGGGCTGCCGAGATGGGCCGCCCAGGGTTCCCCGAAGGCCTTCCGCCAGGGCTCAAAGGGATTGGGACGTAACTCGCCCTCCCCTTTGACCTTGGTGCCCTCACAGTCCTTGCTCCCGCCCTTTCTGCCGCTTCCCCCAGTGGCAGAAGCGGACAGGGGGTGGAGCCCGCCGAGCGTCTGGTGCCAGTGGTGTTCGGGCAGGCAGGATGTGGCGGGAGAAACGTTGGGACCATGGTCTTCTCCAGTCTTATGTCGTCCGGCAGCACCTAGACGATAAGCGTTGTTTTTTATACTTTGTATTAAAATTTTTCACTTAGGTTAGTTCAATTATTTCTGCTGAAAAAAAATTTTTAAAGTTATTTTGACAGCGAGCGAGCACAAGAAGGGGATGGACAGAAAGAGAGGGAGAGAGAATCCCAAGCAGGCTTCACGCTGTCAGCACAGAGCCCGAAGTCAGGCTTGAACTCACCAACCCTGTGATCATGACCTTTGCCAAAATCCGCAGTCGGATGCGCGACCAACTGAGCCACTGAGGTGCCCCTGAAATTTATTTTTAAGAGAAATACACCACTTCCCTGAAATCACGAAGTTGGAGGCCGAGAGGGATGGTTCTCTTTTTCCAATTTACAAAACCCCTTAATTGGATATTCTTGACCACCAAACTTGAAAGGCCTGCGTGATTTCTGTTAATCATAATGGGTGACCAGGCCCCAAATGGACCAGTATTACAGCCTCTGCAGCCTGAGGATTGCCAAATGACAACAGAGCCCAAGAAGCTGACATTTCCTCCCTGAGTTTCTGCAGCCAGGCCCGGTGTGGTGAGCTGGGGGTTCTGTTTTCTTATCTACTCTGCTAACAACCCTCTGGAAGGTGATACCATCACAAATTATATGGAAATCCAGAGCTGAGCTGTGGCCCAAAACTCACTCCCTTATCCAACCAGCCAGTGGAGATGCACTGAGAATGAAAAATGTGACAGTTTCCCATTGGGAAAAAATAATGGACTTCAGAACATCTGAAGATTTGGTCACCCAGCACTGGATTCCCCCAAGGTATCAACCAACTAGAGCAGCAGCCCCCACCGACCCCACCCCCACCCATCCAGATGAGCAAATACCTTCTGGGTCACCCCAGGGCCCAGCTGACTGCTTCACTTTCTGGCTATGTTCCACAACTGGAATTCACATATCTCCGTAAAACTGTGGTTATGTCATTGAAATCTGATAGTAAGGCTTGCAGGAAGACCTTAACAAACTCCCCACCCGACCTCCACCCCAGCCTGTGCCCACCCACAGAAATAAGGGTCAGGGATGTGGCTCACAGGGGATGATGGACACAGCTGCCCCAACAGTGAGGATAATACAGGCAATGAAGTTCAAAGTCAAATAGTCTAAATGCAGCCACACAACGTAACTAATGATGAGTTAATCTCCTGCTCTTGTCCACATGGATTCCTTTAGCACATCTTAGGAAACACTTTCCATGACATGTCAAGTCTGAGGATGACAACATTTGGACAGTGCTTCACAGTTTGCAAAATGCTTTCCCCGACATTGCTTTATTGGAACTTCACAATAATTTTTGTGTGAGGGTATCCGTAATTTATACAACAAAACACGTGAAATTGCATCTAAAATTGTAGCCGCTGGGGCACCTGGGTGGCTCAGTCAGTAAAGCATCAGACTCTTGCTTTTGGCTCAGGTCATGATCTCACGGTTCGTGACTTCAAGTCGGGCACTAGGCTCTGCACTGACAGAGCGGAGCCTGCTTGGGATTCTCTCTCTCCCTCTCTGCCCTTCCCTGGTGCTCACTTGCGCTCTCTCTCTGTCTCTCAAAATAAATAAATAAACTTTTTTTTTACTTAAAAAGTTCAAAAAATAAAACAAATTAGATCTCATATCAGATTACATTTTTCTGAGGCTCAAATGAAGCAATGACTTAGAACTTATAAACTCTAAAGAACTGCAGACAAGAGGGGGTCGGTCTCAGCACAGAATACTTTCAGGTTGCCTCCAAGGGTGTTTCTGACTGAGGCAGGGCACCTGGCTCTTTGGAAGCAGCAGGAAGTCCCTTTGATCCAAGGATCCCACTCTTGTTATTGGCTCCCAGTTATAGACCCTGAGCAGAGGACATCTTTTTTTTTTTTTTTTTTTTTTTTTTTTTTTTTTTTTTTTTTTTTTTTTTTTATTTTACATCCAAGGTAGTTAGCATATAGTGCAACAATGATTTTGGGAGTAGATTCCTTAATGCCCCTTACCCATTTGGCCCATCCCCCCTCCCACAATGAGCAGAGGACATCTTTTATGTCATTGAGGTTCTCAAATCAGCAAGGAGCCCAGTTACCCCTGAAATTCCCTTAATAGGCCCATACAGTACAGCCTCCTGGCTTTGGGTATTCAGGCTGTCCGGCAATCTGTGTGTGTAAGAATATATACAGTAACTAACCTAGAACAGAGAGAAGAGACTCAAAATGCATTTTGAAAGTTTTTAAAATTTCGGTTGATCCTTGAACAATGCAGGGGTGAGGGGTGCCGACCCCCTCCACAGTCAAAAATCTGCATGCAACTTTTGACTGTCCCCCAAACTGAACTCCTAATAGCCTACTGTTAACCAGAAGCCTTACCTATAATATAGCCAATTAACTCATATACTTTTTTAAAGTTTATTTTGAGAGAAAGAGACAGCACAAGCAGAGGAGGGGCAGAGAGGGAGGAAAAGAGAATCTCAAGGATGCTCCACACTGTCAGCACGGAGCCCAACGTGGAGCTCGAACTCACCAACTGTGTAATCATCACCTGAGCCGAAATCAAGAATCGACCACTTAACCCACTGAGCCACTCAGGTGCCCCCAATTAACACATACTTTGTATGTTATGTGTATTACATGTTATATTCTTACAATCGAGTGAGCACCTACACAGAAAAACATTATTAGGAAAGTCATAAGGAAGAGATTACATTCACAGTACTGTACTGTATTTATCAAAAAAAAATAACTGCATATAAGGGGATCCACACTGTTCAAACCATGTTGTTCAAGGGTCGACTGTACATGACTTAATTTTTCTCACATTCTCTTTTTTTCTTTTTTCTTTTTTTCCTGTTTTTTCCTGGCAGGGGCTGCAAGGTAGAAGTTGCAGGAATTAGTTGCAACTGTGTGGTGGCTGATGTGGCCAGTCCACGCGACACTGCTCCATGGGCCACCCCCCTGCTGTACGGCTGAGGCTGGCTCCAGCTGGAGGAAACATTTTTTTTTTAATGTTTATTTTTGAGAGAGAGAGAGAGAGAGAGAGACAGTGTGAGCAGGGGAAGGGCAGAGAGAGAAGGAGACACAATCCAAAGCAGGCTCCAGGCTCTGAGCTGTCAGCACAGAGCCCGATGTGGACCTCAAACCCACAAACTGTGAGATCATGACCTGAGCCCAAGTCAGACGCTTAACCGTCTGAGCTGCCCAGGCGCCCCTGGAGGCTACTTTCTAAAATGCAAGTTGGATCTTCACTCCGCGTGGGAATGGGCTTCCCAGTGTCCTGAGGATGAAATCCTAACTCCAAATTCTGGTGAAAGAGAGAGAGAGAGAGAGTGGGGACTCACAGAAATCTGTGCTCCCCGCCAGCCTCCCTGGTTGTGTGGTCTGTGAGCAGACGGATCACTTCCAGGCCTGGGCAGGTGAGACCAGGGGCCTCCCCCAGACCTAGCTTCCCCCAGGGACCATGCATTCTGCATAGCACGGCCACGTGATGGAGAAAAGCCACTCAACCTAAGACAGACTTGACGTGAGGAAGAAATGACACTGTACCGGGTCAAGCCGCTGAGATTTGGGCGTTCATCTCTGACTGCAGCCTAACCAACCCTGCCTGACCTTTCCACACAAGCCGAGAGGCCCGGCAGGAACCACCCCAGCAGCATCTCATGGCCACTCTCCACTCTAGCTCTGCTGAGTTAACTTCCTGAAACTCACATGCATCTTTCTGCCTCTGGAGGTGCCTTTGCACCTGCTGTTCCCTCTACCGGGGTACTCTTCCCCAAATCTCACCTGCCTACTCTACATATCTGTTGCGGGTTGAACTGTATCCCCCCAAAAGATAGGTTCAACGCTGCATGTGACCTGACTTGGAAACAGGGTCTCTGCAGATGCAGTCAAGTTAAGATGAGGTCAAACTGGCATAGGGTGGGCCCTTAATCCAGCGTGACTGGTGCCTTATGAGAAGAGAAGACACGCAGAGACAGAGACAAAGAAGGAAAATATCATGTGAAGACAGAGGCAGAGGTTGGAGTGATGGGTCTGCAAACCAGGTGTCTTAGCTCAGGCTGCTATAACAAAATACCACAGGCTGGGTGGCTTGAACAGCAAATGTAAGTGTCACAGTTCTGGAGGCTGAGAGGCCAATGATCAAGGTGCTGGTGGATCTGGGGTTTGGTGAGGAGCCCCTTCCTAATTTGTAGATGGCTGTCTTCTCATGTTTTCACATGTCAGAAGCAAAGAGAGAAGCGAGCCCTCTCATGTCTCCTTTTATGAGGGCACTAACCCCATTATGGGGGCCCTACCCTCATGACCACCACTAAACTGAGTCACCTCCCAAAGGCTCCGCTTCCAAATACCATCACAGTGGGGATCAGGCTTTAACATATGAATGGAGGGGGAGAGAAATATTCAGTCCATAGCACAAAGGAACATGGAGTGCAGGACACATCAGAAGCTTGGAGAGAGGCATGTAACAGATTCTCTCCTAGGGCCTTCAGAGGGAGCACCACACTGCCAGCACCTTGACTTTGGACTTCAGCAGCCCTAGCTGACTGATACATCCACGAGACTTCCACTTCCTCCAGGAAGTGCTCCGTCATGCCTCAAGGTGGGGCTCCTCTCAGAGCACAGACCACACCCTACTGACACTAAGCTCAATATGTCCTGCACCAGGTCTGTCTCCTGCACCCCAACACCTCCAGTGGGCACTCCAATACCTGCAGAATGAATAAATGATCTCTTAACCTGGGATTACAAACTGGTTCTCTGCAGGCCAAATCTGACTCCCTAGCATGCTTGCTTATTGTGAACATCTTACAGAATCATTTGCCAACATCTACGAAGTATGATTATTTCTACGAGATGTAGCATCTCTAGTTACTTTCGGAAAATAGTTGGATGAAGTCACACCGGGCCACAGTTGCACACGTCCACAATCAGCCTGAGCTGAGACTCACTGCCCCCTAGCAGGTGCTCTCCCGCTGACCCCAGCCCCCACCGGCTCCGAACATCTTATTCCTGGGCCCCCTAAAACCATTTTCATCGACTGAAAGCATCTGAGATGTCAGTCCCTAACTAGGCCTCCATGAAGCCTGGCTTCTTCATCTTTAAATTTTTTTTTGAATGTCTATCTATTTTTGAAGGAGGGACAGAGTGTGAGCAGGGGAGGAGCAGAGAGAGGGAGACACAGGATCCGAAGCAGACTTCAGGATCTGAGCTGTCAGCACAGAGCCTGACATGGGGCTCAAACTCACAAACCATGAGATCATGACCTGAGCCAAAGTCGGTGGCTTAACTGAGTCACCCAGGCGACCCTCTTCATCTTGAAAACAGGGTGACTGGGGCACCTGGGTGGCTCAGTCGGTTAAGTGTCCAACTCTTGATCTTGGCTCAGGTCATGATCTCACAATTCGTGATATCAAGCCCCGAGTCGGGTTCTGCTTGTGATTCTCTCTCTCCCTCTCTCTCTCTCTCTCTCTCTCTGCCCCTCCCCGCCAATACTTGTGGGCTCTCTGTAAATAAATAAACTTTAAAAAATATATAAAAACTAAAGGAATAAATAAATAAAACAGGGATGATAACACTTTCCCCTGAAGAAGTCCTGCAGGTATCAGAGATAATGTCTGCCAAGTGTTTAGCCTAGTGCCTGGCAGGAAGTAGGTGTAAATGAGAGCAGCTCAGATTTCTAGGGGTGCCTGGGTGGCTCAGTCAGTTAAGCGAATGACTCTCGATTTCGTCTCAGGTCATGATCTCACTGTTTGTGAGTTTGAGCCCCACATTGGGCTCTGCCCTGACAGTGCGGGGCATGCTTGGGGTTCTCTCCCTCCTCTCTCTCTGCCCCTACCCTGCTCATACTCTCTCTCTCCCTCAAAATAAATAAACTTAAAATTTTTTTTTTAATTTTAAAAAAGAACAACAACAACAGATCTAGGGGAAGTTTCCTTCACCTGCTGAGTTCCCCTACTCTCTCTCAAGTCAAATCTTCCAGACTGGGAAGATCTGGAGCAGCTCTGCCAGCTGGCAGGACACCCCCTCCCAAGGGACACATTCTTACAACAACCACCCCCTGCACGGCTTGAGTCTTCAAAGGCAGCCTTGGCCCCCCAGAAGGCCAATCAGAAATTCCTGGGCCGCCCTTCTGGAATCAGGACTCAAAGGACTGTGTGGTTGATGCACAGATAGAACACCTTCCCTCCCCCCCACTCCGCCGCAGTGTCCTTGGGAGCTCCCCTGGGGATCTCCCATATAGGTAATATAGCACTCAAGAGAGGCCCAGCCTGGCTTCATGTCATGATCCCCTGAAAAGCTTGGAAACCAGATTCCCAAGCCCCCGGGACTGGACTGTCACTTTTATAAAGCAGTCTGGGCACCAGGCATCGGAAAGCCTACAAAACTGGGAAATGTCGGGTTGCCTGGGTGGCTCAGTCAGTTAAGTGTCCATCTTCGGCTCAGGTCATGATCTCACGGTTCGTGGGTTCGAGCCCCACATCAGGCTCTCTGTTGTCATCACACAGCCTGTTTCAGATCCTCTGTCCCTGTCTCTCTCTGCCCCTCCCCTGCTCACACTTTCTCTCAAAAATAAATAAACATTAAAAAAGAAAAAAAAGAAAAAGAAAAGAAACTGGGAAATGCCCAGTTCCCCTGTGAGAGGCAGCATTGGAGGCTCTTTTATTTATGGTTTAGCACTGCCACTAAGTCAGTATGGGCTTGCGGGGGAGGGGGGACTCTCTCTTTGAGCCTCAGTTCTGGTTATGCAACAATTCACCTGTTCACTCATTTATTAACACCTGGGCTTCTGCTGCCATCAACACGCCCACGATGCTCAGCACAGACCTGTTTCCTGAACTCCAAACCCTCAAGCATAAGTATCCCTCAACGTCCCTACTGAACTATCACCAAGGCGCCTCAAATCTCAGCATGTCCGAAACTGAACATACGACATTTCCCTGAGCCCATATCCCTTTGCTCTGTTCTTGGCTACAGAGAAAGCCTCTCCCATCTAGCTACCTGTGCAGGCTGGGAACATGTGTGGGTCAGCCCTGATGCCCCTCTTTCCCTCACCTCCTCCTAGGCCCCAAACACGCCTTTACTACTCTGTCAACAGTTCTCAGGTTGGCACTACAGGAGAGGCAGTCAGCATGAACGACACCACACTACCCAATAGATCTAAACAGCATGGAAGATTGTTTAATTTAATGTTTATTTTTGAGAAAGAGACAGAGTGCGGGCAGAGAGAGAGGGAGGGAGACACAGAATCAGAAGCAGGCTCCCGGCTCTGAGCTGTCAGCAGAGAGCTTGAACTCACGAACCGTGAGATCATGACCTGAGCCAAAGTCAGATGCATAACCAACTGAGCCACCCAGGAGCCTCTGGGAGGTTGTTTCTCATAGATGAACAGTCCTGGGCTGGCTTTCAGGTCAGAGAAGTGGCTCTCCTCCACGTGGCATTTAAGGACACAGGCCCCTTCATCTTGGGCTGCCACCATCCCCTCACGCCTTATGCGCGTGCCCGCAGAAGGAAGCAAGGGGGAAGGACAGCGCCTGTGTTAATGGTCCAGGCCTGGAAGTAGCTCGCATCGCTTCTGCTCACCCTGCACCAGCTAGAACTGTCACGCCGACCTGCTGTGCCACAGGGGACACTGAGAAATGAGCTTAGCTACCCGCGCATAAGGCAGGCAAGGACACACCGGGGCGCCCATCCTGCAGGACAGGCTCTTCAACAACTGTGTGTTAATGACAATGAAAGGAGACAGGAGAGGAAAGCTTTTTTTCAGTCAATCAGCTTTTTGGGAGACATCAGCAAGCACCTATCCTGGGGAACAAGCCGGCCTCCACCATTAGAAGGCACCCCCAGCCCTCTCCTGCTTCGGGATAGGAGTCTCCCTGCCACGTGGAGAGGCGAATGCTACACTGGGGAGGCACAGGAGGGCAGGACGTGTGGGAGGGACACATCCCTCCTGTAAGTCAAGAGAGGTGGGTGGGAAGGACCAGGCTTCCCAGAGGGGGAGACACTGAACACTGAATGGTGGGAGACGAAGGCACAGAGACCCACTGAGTAAAGGCTCAGTGCTTAAGAGGGTGCAGAGTGTTCAAAGACTGCGGGTAGCCCCACATGACAGAAGGGAGTTGAGACCGTGCCGTCTGGCAGGGACTTTACGTGCAGCGACAAAGGGATCCGTTTATCCACAGGAAACAGGAAGTCAGTGATGGTGGCGATGGCACGAGCCCATGAAAGGAGGGGCGATGAGAGACATCAAGGAGGGTGAGTGGGCAGAACTTTGTGTCCGTGTGTAGTCACGACCCTGACTCCAGGCACAGGGCGGTGGGCAGCAAGGCTGGAAGGGTGGACCAGAACTTCCCGGGGGTGGGCTTTGAAAGCCGGGCCTGGCAGGGAAGGCGATGGGCAAATAAGGAGAAAGCACCCCACCACAGGTGGCAGCCCCCTGGCTTCCTGGAGACACCTGCAGCTAACTGCACAAGCCAATTGCATCACAATGGCTAGCAAAGAATCAAGAGATGATCCATTTCACAGGTCCAGTCCAAGCATCTCATTGAGAGAGAAGAAAACTAAAAGGGCAGCGAAGAAAAGTGTCTCAGTCCATTTGAGCTGCTACAACAAAAAAAAAAAAACCCCATAGACTGGGCTGCTTGTAAATGACAGAAATTTATTCCTCCCAGTTGTGGAGGCTGGGAAGTCCAAGATCAAGGCGCTGGCAGATTCAGTGTCCTGGCTCACAGATGGCTGTCTTCTCCGTGTCCTCATCTGCCCTGGTGGGCCCTGCTTCCAAATACCATCACGTTGGGGGTTAGGATTTCAACATATGAACTGGGGCGGGGGGGGAGGGGGGACACACACAAACATTCGGTCTCGGAGTAGAGTGTGGGAGGGGGTGACATGTCTGGTGGCACCAGGCCTGGGACCCAGGCCTCTCTGTGGACAGTGTCCACTCAGCACCCGGCGCTGCTCCGAGGCCCAGGCAGCTGGAGACAAGAGACAAGGGCACACTGAGGTTTCCGTCCTCCTACGCCCAGTGAGCGCAGACAAGGACACAAAAGCTCCACCCCTCTCCTTCACCCAGAAACAGGAAGCCACAGGCGGGGACCCACTTCTTGGCACCTCCCTTTTCCCTCCACAGCAGAGGGCAAGGCAAAGCCCCCGTTCCTGGGCGTGGACAGTGGCACAGGGAGCCACAGCCCTGGCAGCAACATCTGTTCCCACCACAAGGCTGGAGCAGGCAGGTCTTCACCAGCCGGGCAAGGGCGGTCGGCAGCCGAGGAGGGAGGAATACTCTCCAGTGTTCTTGGTGTGAATGCTACATCGTGACTTCCGGTTCCACATTTGGCCAGTGAACTGGCCAAGCCACCTCTCCAAGCAGGGGCCGTGCTCCGGGCTCCAAACCAAAGACAAGCTCCTAGCGTGCAGAGGGGTCGAGGGATGGTTGCACCTCAGCAGACTCCTCGTCCCACAGTCACTCATGTGGCCAGCTGTTTGGTGGCCTTTTCCTTCTTGCCACCCGCCTTGCCCCACACACTCTCATGGCTGCCCCCTCAAAGAGCTCAAGCCTGCTACTCCCTGAAACCCCCTCACCTCAAACCAAGTCCTGCAGAAGCCTCCTTGGTTTGATATACCCCTTTCACCCTGCCCTTCCACCTCTCCTTAATGAAATCCACTGTCCCCACACAGCCCAACTCTCCTGAAAGCCAGGCCACACCTCCTCCCACCTCCCTCAACACGAATGGAGGGGCCATCCACGTCCCCATAAATGCAAACACATGTATAACTGAACATTTTCCAACAGCCACATTAAAAGACTATGAGGGGCACCTGGGTAGCTCAGTTGGTTGAGTATCCAACTTCGGCTCAAGTCATGATCTCGTGGTTTGTGGGTTCCAGCCCCGTGTGGGGCTCTGTACAGACAGCTCAGAGCCTGGAGCCTGTTTCAGATTCTGTGTTGCCCTCTCTCTCTGCCCCTCCCCCGCTCACACTTTGTGTGTGTGTCTCTCTCTCTAGAAAATAAACATTAAAATTTGTTTTAAATAATAAAAAAAGTAGATAATTCAGGATGCCTGGGTGGCTCTGTTGGTTGGGCATCTGGCTCTTTGTTTTGGCTTGGGTCATGGTCTTCCAGTTCATGGGATTGAGCCCAGTGTGGGGCTCTGCACTGACAGTGTGGAGCCTGCTTGGGATTCTCTCTCCCTCTCTCTCCTTCCTCCTTCTCTCTCTCTCAAAGTGAATAAATAAACTTTAAAAAATTAACTAATTAATTAAAATTTAAATTAAAAAAAAGACTATGAGAGAATTAGAAAAAAAAGGCAAAAGAAATACATTAAATTAATTTGAATATACTTTATTTAGACCACCAACCTATTCAAAACATTATCATTTCAACATGTAATCAACGTTAAAAAATTATTGAGGGGTGCCTGGGTGGCTCAGTCAGTTGAGCATCCGATTCTTGATTTCAGCTCAGGTCATGATTTCAGAGTTTGTGAGCTGGAGCTCCAAGTCCGGCTCTGTGCTAACAGTGCAAAGCCTGCTTGGGATTCTGTCTCTCCCTATCTTTCTGCCCCTCCTGCTCTCTCTCTCTCAAAATAAATAAATAAACTTAAAAAAAATATTACTGAGATGTTTTTCTTTTCTTTTTTTCCCCTTGGACATCTTTGAAATCCAGAGTGTATTTTAGCACATCACCTCAATTCAGACTAGATACTTTCTTTTTTTTTTTTTTAATATAATTTATTGTCAAATTGGCTAACATGCAGTGTGTAAAGTGTGCTTTTGGTTTTTGGGGTAGATTCCCGTGGTTCATCGTTTACATACAACACCCAGTGCTCATCCCAACAAGTGCCCTCCTCAATGCCCATCACCCACTTTCCCCTCTCCCCCACCCCCCACCTATGCTCATTTTGTTCTCTATATTTAAAAGCGTCTTATGGTTTGCCTCCCTCTCTGTAACTTTTTTCCCCCTACCCTTCCCCCATGGTCTTCTGTTAAGTTCCCAGACTAGATACTTTCCAGGTGCTCAGTGGGAACAACACAGATCTAGACAAGGGCTGGCAAACTATGGCCCACCCCCCAAATCTGTCCTGCGGCCTAGTTTTGTATGACACTTGAACAGAAAATGGCTTTTACATTTTTAAATGATTGAAAAAAAAATCAAAAGAATACTATTTCATGACACATAAAATCTATGAATTTCAAAGTTAGTGTCTGTAAGTAAAGTTTTTAATTGTCAATAAAAAGTGGAGCTACATTTCATCTGATTTTTTTTTCCTTTTTTAAGTAATCTCTGTGCCCAAGGTGGGGCTCGAACTCACCGTCCCAGATCAAGAGTCTCATGTTCTACAGACTGAGCCAGCCAGACATCCCTGTTTCATCTCTTCTTATCATGTACTCACCCACATAATAGCATGCCTCTTGGCCCACAAGGCAGACAATACAGTATTTACTATATGATCCTGTACAGGTAATATTTGCCCAGCTCTGTTCTACACCATTCACCTGCCCCTTAAACTCCAATAGAGGAGGGCCCGATTTGGCTTTGGAATCATATCCCGTCTCCCACCCAGCGTCCCAACTCTGGGATTCAAAACAAGTCATTTTCCCTTGGGGGCCTCAATATTCACTTGAAAATCGGGCCAGCACTCAAATGAATGTAAAGAGTGAAAACCGAGGGCCGGCCATATAGCTGGTGACTCTTCACTCGTTTCCAGTCTCGGTCTCAAGTTTCCAGCCTTCACTCCTCCGCCTGTAACACCTGCCCACAGGGCCCCCTTCACCTGACTCAGTACCTCCCGCAGGTGATGCCCCACCTGTTGCCTTCTCCCAGCATCCATCTCCGCCTCCGTTGGCCGGAGCCCCACCTCGGTGGCTTCTGGATCACTCTGGCAGTGCAATCCTCCAACTGCTTGAAATAGCATCCCACACCCTCATCAAACCCAGTTCCCGGCGAGGGGACACCCGCAGCCCCAGGAACGCCCTCGGCTCACAGCTCCGACCCTCCTCTGCTCGGCCCTCACACTTCCGGCACGCCCACTGCGTGCTCTGGGCATGCGCGCAGCTCAGGTGCCTCCAGGGAGCGACCAGCCCCTGCTCCCGCCGGCCAGTTTCACACTCTCCCCGGTGTCCCAACAGATACTTCCAACTGGCCTACCGAGGCGTGGGCCAGATTTGCAGGACCATGTCCTTCTTTTCCCTTGGCACCTCATCAATCCCGACACTAATATCTTTTTTTTTTTAATTTTTTTTTTTTTAACGTTTATTTATTTTTGGGACAGAGAGAGACAGAGCATGAACGGGGGAGGGGCAGAGAGAGAGGGAGACACAGAATCGGAAACAGGCTCCAGGCTCTGAGCCATCAGCCCAGAGCCCGACGCGGGGCTCGAACTCACGGACCGCGAGATCGTGACCTGGCTGAAGTCGGACGCTTAACCGACTGCGCCACCCAGGCGCCCCCCGACACTAATATCTTAGTCCTGCCTCCTCCAGACACCCTCGCCGACCTCAGCCAGTCCTTTGGCAGGCTTCTGCCTTACCAGAACCAACTCCGGTCATCATCTCCTCCAGGCCAGGGTCAGGCTGGTCACCTATTTATGTTGGTCTAGTCTAGGCTGTTGAGCCTGGCCCACCCGTTTTCCTGTCGCGTCCTGCCAGTAAATCTTTTCCTTCTGGGGAAGCGTTCCTTCTAAAACGGCCCCTCCCTTTGGCTGCCGGGTCAGAACTATTTCCAGCAAGGATGAATGATATCCCAGAACTGATCTTGTTGCCCACAAATACTTTTGTCCCCAGTGAACGTTCCTCCATTTTGACAGAAAAGTGAGAACTGGACTCGCATTGGGACTTCGAACCCTGACCCAGGTTGGGAGAGCATTTCTCATACCAGTCACCAAATTTTCCTTCTAAGTTCCAGACAATTCTGTTTCTTTTTTCCTCTCCCCACATTCTAATCCACATATAATTGACATGCCATAAAATCCACCTGGTTAAAACGTGCGATTCAACGGTTTTAGTATATTCCCAGAGTTGGGCAATGGGTCACCACAATCTAAGCTTAGAACATTCACCTGACCTAAAAAGAAACCCCTTACCCATTAGCAGCCATTCCTATCCACCCCTCAGCTCCTGCAACCACTAATCTGCTTTCTGTCTCTCCAGATTGTTGTATTCTGGACATTTTTAAATAATTTTTAATGTTTTATTATTTATTTTTTTTTTTGAGAGAGAGACAGAGCATGAGCAGGGGAGGGGCAGAGAGACAGGGAGACACAGAATCAGATCAGGCTCCAGAATCCAAGCTGTCAGCACAGAGCCGGACACGGGGCTCGAACCCACAAATCGTGAGATCATGACCTGAGCCGAAGTCAGATGCTTAACTGCTTGAGCCACGCAGGTACCCCTGGACTTTTTTTATAAATGGAATCATATAATATGGGGCTTTTTGTATCTGGCTTCTTAGCATGTTTTCAAGATTCACCCATGTTTTAGCACAAGATACTGCCTATATACAAGAGACTCACCAATCTATCTCCCCAGTCTGGCCCTTTCTCATGAGCTCCAGATGCACAGGTCCCAGTCCTATGGCCACCTCCACACCTCCACTTGGAGGTCATCTCAGGCGTCAGCCTTGACATGACCAATACAAGAAAACCACAGACTGAGCTCAGTTATGAATACTGATGCAAGAATGCTAGTAAGTATAAGCAAGTACAATCCAACAGCATATTAATAATTTTAAATATTTAAAATTTTTTTAACATTTATTTATTTTTGAGACAGAGAGAGACAGAGCATGAACGGGTAAGGGTCAGAGAGAGGGAGACACAGAATATGAAACAGGCTCCAGGCTCTGAGCTGTCAGCACAGAGCCTGACGCGGGGCTCAAACTCATGGACCGTGAGATCATGACCTGAGCCGAAGTCGGCCGCTTAACCGACTGAGCCACCCAGGCGCCCCAGTAATTTTAAATATTTAAAATAATTTTTTAAGTAATCTCTACACCCAATATGGGGTTTGAACTCATGACCGCCAGATCAAGAGTTGCATACTCCACCGACTGAACCAGTCAGGCGCTCCTAATAATAACTTGAAATCATAACCAAGCAAGACTTATTCCAGAAAGGCAAGGATGGTTTAATATTAGGAACTCCTTTGGGGACACCTGGGTGGCTAAGTCAGTTGAGCATCTGACTTCAGCTCAGGTCATGATCTCACAGTTTGTGGGTTCGAGCTCCGCATCAGGCTGTCTGCTATCAATGTGGATCTTCTTCTCCCTCTCTCTGCCCACTCCCCACTCATGCTCTCTTTCTCCAAAATAAATAAACATTAAAAAAAAACCACTTTAATATTTAAGAATGCCATTAATATAACGATAATATTAATAGGAAAAATGAGGGGGAAAAAGTCTTATCACTACAGTAAAACCTTGGTTTTCAAGCATAATTCGTTCTGGAAACATGCTTGTAATCTAAAGCACTTGTATCTCGAAGTGAATTTCCCCATAAGAAATAATGGAAACTCAGATGATTCATTCCACAACTCAAAAATATTCATATGAAAATGATTACAGTACTGAAATATAATGCAAAATAATCAAGAAAATACAAAATATAAAGAAAAATAAACGAACCTGCACTTACCTTTGAAAACCTTTGCGGCTGATGTGAGGGAGACAAGAAAGAGGAGGGTTATTGTGTAGGACGACTTTCACTAACGGAGTCACTGCTTTTGCTACTGCCATCTAGCCGCCTTATTTCTTCTTTCTCCTTTTAATATTGTGCAAATGGTCGATGTAGACTTCTTATAAAATCTCGCAATTTCTGCCATTCTCATACCTCATTTGCATACCTTGATTTTCTTCTTAACTTCCACCGGAATCATCTCCTTCTTACCGCCTTCCTTTTCGATCTTTTCCTGCATGGGGCCATTGTATACACTCTCACGGATGTTGGCCACAGAAAAGTATTAATAAACTCTTGTCATATACTGTATTCACTGTAACTGGCAATAAGGCAGCAGAGGAAACGGTCTCTGTCTGCAGGCAGCCTGGCCTAGAATGAAGCAAAGCATTCCTAAGCTTACTCTTGTATGGAAAAGCAAAGGACTGTCCATAGGTGCTTTGAAGTGACAAAAAATACACTTGTGCTAGTTGTGGGCACCTTCCAACGTTCTGAAAAATCACTGATTTCTGGAGCATCTGGTTGACACAGTTGGCTGGGCATCCGACTTCGGGTCAGGTCATGGTCTCACAGTTGGTAGGTTTGAGCCCCATGTCAAGCTCTGTGCAGACAACTCAGAGCCTGGAGCCTGCTTAGGATTCTGTGTTTCCCTCTCTCTCTCCCTCCCTGACCCAGGTGCGTGCATGAGTGCTCTCTCGCTCTCTCTCTCTCTCTCTCTCTCTCTCAAAAATAAACATGAAAAAAAAATTTTTTTTTATTTTTTTTTTTAACGTTTATTTATTTTTGAGACAGAGAGAGACAGAACACGGCCGCTTAACCGACCGAGCCACCCAGGCGTCCCAAAAAATTTTTTTTAAAAAGTAAAAAAAATAGGGGCGCCTGGGTGGCTCAGTCAGTTGGGCATCCGACTTCGGCTCAGGTCATGATCTCACACTCCGTGAGTTCGAGCCCCGCATTGGGCTCTGTGCTGACAGCTCAGAGCCTGGAGCCTGCTTCAGATTCTGTGTCTCCCTCTCTCTGACCCTCCCTCATTCATGCTCTGTCTTTCTCTGTCTCAAAAATAAATAAACATTAAACAAATTTTTTAAATTATAAATAAATAAATAAAACCACTGACTTCTGTCAAACACTGTGGCCTGAGACCGAGCATCCGAGTATGGGAGACAATCATCCACAATTCCACAGCCAGAGAGAAAAACCACTGGCTCAGTTGTGCTCATGTGACATTCGGCATCACGTACGACTCATATTGCAAAACACTGCTTGTTTATTAAGTTAAAATGTATTAGAAATGTTTGCTAGTCTTGCTGAACACTCACAGAACAAGTTACTCACCATCCAAGGTTTTACCATATGAATGAACAGGGTATTTGATACATTTCAACATATATTTTTATTTAAGCCATTCTTGACAAAATAGAATAAGATAAACGCTTTTAAAAAACACCTGAAATGTCGTCTTCCTGAAGCCTTCTTACTTTGATTAAAGTAAGAAACAATACCTTCTTACATTTATTCTTTAACTTTTCTGGAGGAACAACTAACACAATTGGACAAGAGAAAGAGATTCGAGGTGTAAAAGAGGAAAAGAGTAGGTAAAATCATCACCATTTGCAGATCACATGATTATATACTTGGAAGCCCCAAAGAGGATTAGCCAAAACATTATTCTAAATAAACAATAAGAGAATTCAGCAAGGTGGCTTTTATGTATGCCAACAATAATCATAAAATAAAGGAAGAAAGGACATAAAACTCCTAGGAATACACTTAATACTCAAGATAAAGATGAAGCAAATAGTAAATGCTGAGCACACAAAACATGTGAGGAAATGGAAAGGCCTTTTGTGTTCCTGAATAAGAAGATTCAAGATCACGAAGATGTCCAACCTCCCCTAGACATCTGATAAACTAATTTAAGGCTATCTATCCTAATAGAAACACCAACAATTTCATACGAACATTCTCCTATTGAAAAAAGCAAGATGCGGGTGCCTGGGTAGCTCAGTCAATTAAGCGTCCAACTCTTAGTTTCCACTCAGGTCATGATCTCATGGTTTGTGAGTTCGAGTCCTGCATCAGACTCTGTGCTGACAGTGCAGAGCCTGCTTAGGATTCTCTCTTTTTCCCCTCTCTCTCTGCTCCTCCCTTGCTTGCGTGGGCTCTCTCTCTCTCAGAATAAATAAACTTAAAAAAAAAGGAAAGAAATACTTTCTAATACTTTCCTGATCCTCTCAACAATCTGACAGGGCCTTTTTCTCTGCCAGCCTCTCCTGCCCTCCACCGGTTTTTAATTCAGTGAATGTATCCAGAAACCTGACAGGTTCATTTTCTTTTTTCCTTTATGTTTATTTATTTTTGAGAGAGAGAGCGCGCGCATGCATGAGTGGGGGAGGGGCAGAGAGAGAGGGAGACAGAATCCGAAGCAGGCTCCAGGCTCTGAGCTGTAAGCACCCGAGCTGAAGTCCGATGCTTAACCCAGTGAGCCACCCAGGCGCCCCACGTGTTTGTTTTCTACCTCGTGCCTGAAAACAGCATCCATTTCTTCTCTCACGTGTCAGAAGTGTCACAGGATCTGGGGCGCCTGGGTGGCGCAGTCGGTTGAGCGTCCGACTTCAGCCAGGTCACCATCTCGCGGTCCGTGAGTTCGAGCCCCGCGTCGGGCTCTGGGCTGATGGCTCGGAGCCTGGAGCCTGTTTCCGGTTCTGTGTCTCCCTCTCTCTCTCTGCCCCTCCCCCATTCATGCTCTGTCTCTCTCTGTCCCAAAAATAAATAAACGTTGAAAAAAAAAATTAAAAAAAAAAAAAAAAGAGAAGTGTCACGGGATGGCGCAGTGGGCTTCTCTGCTCAGTGCTTTACAGGAGGCTGAGTCAAAGTCTCTACCCGCTGTGATCTCACCTGGCGCTCAGGGCGGGTGGTCCTCTTCCAAGCTCATTCCGGTTGTTGGCTGGACTCAGTTCCTGCAGGGAACTTGCAGGACTGGGGTCCCCCTTCCTGTCAGCCGAGGTCGCTCCAGTCTCCCTGCAGCTGCTGTTCAGTCCTTGCACAAGGCTCCCATCTTCACAGCCAGCTTCTAATCTCCTCAATGGCCCAGCTGCCACCAGCCAGGGAAGTGCTCTGCCTTCAGGGACTCATCAGTTATATGCTGGGCCAGACTGGATAATCCAGGGCAGTCGGTGGTGCCAACTCACAGACTCACAGGAGTGACAGCCTGGCGGACCCACAGATTCTAGGAATTAGGGCAGGACCTCTCTGGGGGCCCAGTTTAGAAATTCTGCCTACCCCACCTGTCCTCTTCCCCACCTGCACCCCCCAGTCTCAAAGTCCTGCTTACCTCCTACATACTGTTCATACCCATTCCCTGAGCTCCGACCTCTTGGCCACCACCATCCTGGGCTCCTCTCACGGGTCAACTGGGCCGCTGAAGTGGGTCCCATGCTGCCCTCATCTTTCTTTCCCCTTCCCCAGGCTCCACTGCCCACTCCCCTCTTTTCCCACGGTAGCCAAATGATCTTACAAATGCACAAAGCTAACTGGCCTACTCCCCAATTTATTTATTTCTTTTTTAAAAAATTAATGTTTAGGGGCGCCTGGGTGGCGCAGTCGGTTGAGCGTCCGACTTCAGCCAGGTCACGATCTCGCGGTCCGTGAGTTCGAGCCCCGCGTCGGGCTCTGGGCTGATGGCTCAGAGCCTGGAGCCTGTTTCTGATTCTGTGTCTCCCTCTCTCTCTGCCCCTCCCCCGTTCATGCTCTGTCTCTCTCTGTCCCAAAAAATAAATAAATGTTGAAAAAAAAATTAAAAAAAAAAATTGTTTATTTATTTTTGAGAGAGAGAGAGAATAAGCAGGGGAGGGGCAGAGAGAGAGAGAGGGGGACAGAGGATCTGAAGCAGGCTCCATGCTGACAGCAGAGAGCCTGATGCAGGGCTCAAAATCACGAACTGTGAGAGTGAGATTACGACCTGAGCCGAAGTCAGCCGCTTAACCGACTGAGCCACCCAGATCCCCCTTATTTTATTTCTTTTTTCTTTTCTTTCTTTAAAAAGTTTATTTATTTGTTTGTTTCTAAGCGTTTTTGTGGGTTTTTTTGTAATCTCTACACCCTGCACGGGGCTCAAACTCACAACCCTGGGATCAAGAGTCGCATGCTCTTCCCACTCAGCCAGCCGGGCGCACTTACTCCCCAATTTAAACTCCTGCAGTGCCCCCCAGTAAGCTCAAGACCTAAACAAAACTCCACAAAGTTCATTCGCTCCAATGTTTTCTGGGCATTGACTCCTTGGGAGGTATGGAGATCCACTGACAGTCTCTGCCCTTCTGGGGTTTTCTGTGTTGTAGCCCCGTAGATCTCCAACAATGAGCATGGCCGCCATGAGCACTGAGGGTGGCCGACCTGGTGGGTCCTGCCACCTAGCGTCCTCAACCCTGCCCTCGCCCTCTGCTCCAGGCATGGCCAGCGCCCATCCCCCCACCAATCCAGCGACTCTCAGCAGGAAGCAGGTTCTCCCAGGTTCCAGCTCCATCTTCTCCTGGCTGACCGGAACCTCTGGAGGAGAGAAAGACTTTCTCCCTGTAGTTCACCATCGCTCCCTCCGATGCCTAGCACAGAATTTGGCACATTCCAGGTGCTCAGTACGTCTTTTGGAATGAATGGGAAGTCCAGTACAGAGACCCCAAACCTCACGTTCCCTCTACTCTTGATGGTTTGTCAACTGTGCTGACACTGCCGGCTGCAAACACTCCGGCTGCTCAGACTTCTAGCCCATGGGTGCCCACACTGGCGCCCTCTGCCCTGGCCTTAGCTGTACACTGCAGCTGGAGCCCAGGATGGGACTGCTTGGGGATGAGCTATTTAAGGAACATGGCACGAGGTCTGGCAGGCATGCCAATGTTGACTCCAGGAGGCCGTGGAAAAGGAGCACAGGAACAGAATATGTGCCCACGGAGCTTGCGGATCCTATGAAACAGTGGGAGGCAGCACAGTGCCATGCAAAGGGGGCAGCTTTGGTACACACACACACACACACACACACACACACACACACACCGCTTAACACCCCATCAAGCTTTACCAAAACAGGAGGGTAAAAGAGAAAAGAGAGAAGATGAGAAATTTTGAGAGCATGCAAAGCCAAGGGCAGAGGGTAACAGATGAAGCACGTGGTGAGAAACGCAGCCAGGCAGAGGCCGAGGGGGACCACAGAGGACAGCAGCCCTGCATGACACCCACAGGCACCAGGAGGGTGGAAGTGAGAGTCAGAACTGAAACAGGACGACACCCCCTCCCCCCAACCCACCTCTTCCTCCAAGCAGCTTCAGACCAAAATACCCATCTGGGAAAAGCACACTTTTTTTTTTCTTAAAGATTTATTTATTTTTGAGAGAGAGAGAGAGAGAGAGAGCGCATGTGAGGAAACGGCAGAGAGAGAGGGGGGACAGAAGATCCGAAGTGGGCTCTGTGCTGACAGCAGCAAGCCCGATGTGGAGCTCGAACTCAACAACCATGAGATTTCGGCCAGAGCTGAAGTTGGATGCTCAACTGGCTGAGCCACCCAGGCGCCCCAAGAGAAAAGCACACTTCAGACTCTTGTTGGTGGCCCGGAATAGAACCTGCTTCAGGCTCTGATTAGGGCTCAGGGGCCGAGGGTGGACTCAGCAGCCACCCCTTCCCCACCACCAGTGAGAGCCACGGCCCACAGCCCAGGGCTGCCCACCCCTGCACAAGCACCCAACCAGAACGCATAGGGGCTTATGGAATTGCCTCGGCTTCCCATCTGCGAAATGTCTGGATTAGGTGGTCCCCAGGGTCCCTTTGCTTTCCAAAAGTCCAGATCTCCCTTCTAATTATATCCCCGCCAGAAATCAGAGCCACATGTCACTGCCTGCCCCAGGTCACTGGCTGCGAAAGTGGGAGAGTCAGTGCTGAAGCCCTATGTCAGAAGCTGCCTAGTGACTCGAGCCTCTCCAGGCCCAGCCCTCCAGTCCCATCACTACCTCAACCCAGCCAGATGGCCCATGGGGCTGGGGGCTGTCTCAACCTCACCTGATCCCTCGGCTGCACATGGACCTCCAGCGCATGCCCCGCTAAGGCATAAGCCCCCAGTGCTGGGCTCAGTTGTGTCCCCGAAAAGATCTATTCAAGTCTTAACCCATGAAGGGTTAACCCATGAAGGGGGACCCCAATGACCGGTGCCTTTCTCAGAAGAGGAAAATATTGGGGCACTGGCGTGGCTCAGTCAGTTCAGCACCAACTTCAGCTCGGGTCATGATCTGAAGGTTTGTGGGTTCGAGCCCCGCGTCAGGCTCTGTGCTGACAGCTCAGAGCCTGGAACCTGCTTCGGATTCTGTGTCTCCCTCTCTCTCTGCCCCTCCCCCACTCCCACTCTGTCTAGGTCTCTCTCTCTCTCTCTCAAAAATAAAATGAACATAAAAATTTTTTAAAAAAGAAGAGGAAAATATCATGTCAACACAGGTGCACAGAAGGAAAGGCATGTGAGGACGGAGGGAGAGATGGGAGTGATGTGCCTACAAGCCAAGGAACACCAGGGGCTGGGGGCCATTCCAGAAGTTAGGAGAAAAGCATGGAATAGATGTTCCCCTGGAATCTTCAGAGAAAACATGCCCCTGCTGATACTTTGATTTCAGATTTCTAATCTCTAGAATTGTGAGACCATAAAGTTGTGCTGTTTTCAGCCACCCAGTTTGTGGTATTTTATTAGGTCAGCCCTAGGAAACTAATACATCCAGTCAGTTCCCAGTCTCTGCTGGTTGAACAAATGAGTACATCCCACTCCCAGCCACTCCCCCCAGCCCCACCCCCTGCTTGCAATCTGTCATCAAGAGAGAAAGGAGAGGGGTACCTGGATGGCTCAGTCCATTGAGCTTGAGTGTCCAAATCTTGATTTCAGCTCAGGTTGTTGCATCCACACGACTCCTGAAACAGAATGCTACGGGCACCAGTGACAGTCACAACAAAGTTTATTACAATGAGAGGCAAGGCGGACCAATTGGGACCAACACTCTTGGTAAGAGTGCAGCCTCGAACAGCCGGGGTACAGAGTTTTTATAGCCGATCACATTGTTTTATCATCACCTGGGAACAGAACAAAGAAACAGTTTCCAGATGAGTTAGAAACAGTTGCCTAATGAGGTGTTTATTTTAGACTTTCTGCCTCTAAGTTGCAACCAGTGGATCTCCTTGACCCTGCCTCTGATGCTCTTTTCTTTGAACTTTTTTCCTTAATTGGTGAAGCCTAATTTACAAGAGTATAAGGCGTAAAGAGTAAAGCAAGACTGTTATCTCTTCACCTTCAGTGTCAACACAAAGCTGTTATTTTTCAAGCTAAGCGTGAAGCCCTATACTACAATTTAACCCTTACAAGGTCATGATCCCAGGGTCATGGAATCGAGCCCCGTGGCGGGCTCCAAGCTAAGTGTGGAGCTTTCTTAGGATTCTCTCTCTCTCTCTTTCTCTCTCTCTCTCTGCCCCTCTCCCCTGCTCACAAGCTCGCTCTTTCTCTCTCTCTCAAAAAATAAAAATTTTTTAAAAAGAGAGAGAGAAAGAAGAAAAGAAGCAGGCCCACCTCTCACATTGGAGAGGTTCAGGGCAAGAGTACAAATGGAGCTTTCGATCCCCCCTCTTCTATTCCTACCCACGCCTCTCTGTTCTGACAGTGAGGGACCCACTTGCACATGTGTGGACGCCCCAAGCCAAATGTTCACACTCTGTCCACAACCTACCGACCCACACCTTGGCCGCCCTTCAGATCTACAGGGATGGCCTTCCCTCTGAAGAGCAGACTGGGGGAGAGGGCTACGCAGGCCCTGCTAATGGACTCCGCACCAACTGAGCATAGAATTCCCGTACCTGGAGGGTTGGGGGTGGGGAGCTGACTTCCAGGCCTCGGGCTCCTAGATTCTTCACCCCTCACCCGGGCCCTCTAAAGCTCAGGCCCCGGGAGGGAACCTTCATGCCACCAGCAGAAGCAGAAGGGCAGCCTGGGGGCTTTCCTGGCAGGATCTCCTTCAATCCTCATCTGATTTGAAAGACCAAAAAAAAAAAAACCAGGAGCTCCTAAAGTTAAACAATTTGCCCAGGGGGTAAAAAGCTGATAAAACCTTATGGCTGGGATTCAAATCCTGACCTGTTTGACTCTCAGACCCCTCCTCTCTCCAGGTATCCTGTCTCTCCCTAGGATTGGTTTAAACTAGTAAACTGATCTAAAAAGTGGTTCAAAAACAAAAACAAGCTAACAAACACTATAGCCATCAAAGCAGTTTACTACTGCCCAAATACATATAAGCATCTAGAATATGACAGAGGCATTTTATTTTATTAAATTTATTTATTTATTTATTTATTTATTTATTTATTTATTTGGAGAGAGGCAGCGCAAGCAGGGGAGGGGCAGAGAGAGAGGGAGGGAAAGAGAATCCTAAGCAGGCTCTGCTCCATGCCAGTGCAGAGCCAGACTTGGGGCTCGAACCCACAAAACTGTGAGATCATGAACTGAGCCAAAACCAAGAGTCGGATGCTCAACTGACTGAGCCACCTAGGTGCTCCCCAACAGAGGTATTTTATTTTTTAATGTTTGTTTATTTTTGAGAGAGAGACAGAGTACAAGTGGGGTAGGGGCAGAGAGAGGGAGACACAGAATCTAAAGCAGATTCCAGGCTCTGAGCTGTCAGCACAGAGCCTGACATGGCGCTCGAACTCACAAACCATGAGATCATGACCTGAGCCGGTCAGACACTTAACTAAGCCACTCAAGCACTCCTCAAAAAATTTTTAAGGTTTGTTTATTTTGGGGTATTTTAAGTGAATGCATGGCTCAATAAAGAATTCAATAAATGACAGAAGGACAATGGCTTAGCCAGCTGGAAGAAAGTCAAGCTGGAGCCCAGCCTTGCTCCTAACACTCACATCAAACCTGATGGATCAAACATTTTCATACAAACTGTGAAACCACAAAAGCACTAGGACATTTGCCTTAAAGTACTAAAAGCTCTTCTACAGCGGGAAGAGATCACCGTATAGAAAAACTGGACAAGAATAGAACATAAATGAGCTGTAAAAACATGAAATATAGAGGTGCCTGGCTGAATCAGTTGGTAGAGTGTGCGACTCTTGATCTCGGGGTTGTGGGTTCAAGCCCCACGTTGGGTGTCTGACATTACCTGAAAATAAAATCTTTAAAAAAATAATATCTAACTTCCCCAAGAACTAAATCAATGTAAATGAAAACAAGATACTATTTGTCCCTACTGGATCATCACCAACTTTCTTCCCTCTAAAAAAAAGTTGCTAAAAGGGGCTCCTGGGTGGCTCAGTCAGTTAAGCAGCCAACTTGGGTTCAGGTCATGATCTAGTGGCTCATGAGATCAAGTTCCGCATGGGGCTCTGTGCTGACAGCTCAGAATCTGGAGCCTGCTTCAGATTCTGTCTCCCTCTCTCTCTGCCCCTTCCCCGCTCACGCTCTCTTTCTCAAAAATAAACAAACATAGGGGCGCCTGGGTGGCGCAGTCGGTTAAGCGTCTGACTTCAGCCAGGTCACGATCTCGCGGTCCGGGAGTTCGAGCCCCGCGTCGGGCTCTGGGCTGATGGCTCAGAGCCTGGATCTCGCGGTCCGGGAGTTCGAGCCCCGCGTCGGGCTCTGGGCTGATGGCTCAGAGCCTGGAGCCTGTTTCCGATTCTGTGTCTCCCTCTCTCTCTGCCCCTCCCCCGTTCATGCTCTGTCTCTCTCTCTGTCCCAAAAATAAATAAACGTTGAAAAAAAAAATTTTTTTTTTTAAAAATAATAAAAAAATAAATAAATAAATAAACAAACATAAAAAAAGAAAAAGTCGCTAAAGCCCAGTCTTGGCAAGTGTTGGTGAGACGCTATTCAGAACAATTGTAAATTGTACCTCTTTTTTTTTTTTTAACTTTTTTTTTTTTTTAACAGGGCAGGATAAACACCTTTTATTACCTGACTTTCCAGGCTTTGATTTTCCTCAGATAGAACTCTAGCTCCTTGCCCTCCAGCACATAGCCATCTGCTTGGCCACACTGGCCTGGTCTTGAAGCGATGCATGCAAGAAGCTTGCCCTGCTGGAACTGCTCCTCCAGAAGACTGCTTTTAATTTTTTTTAAGTTTATTTATTCTTGAGAGAGAGAGAGCGAGAGAGAGAGAGAGAGAGAGAGAGAGAGCGCATGAGCATGAGCAGGGGAGGGGCAAAGAGAGGGAGACACAGAATCCAAAGCAGACTCCAGGCTCCGAGCCATCACTGGAATCCACGAACTGCGAGATCATGACCTGAGCCGAAGTCAAACGCTCAACCAACTGAGGCACCCAGGTGCCCCAATAAATTGTACCTCTTTAGAGGATCACCTGATAATACTGCAGATATCAAAATTATAAATGTTAGGAATTTATCCTGGATAGACTCACAAAAGTAGCAAAGATAGAATATTCATTGCAAACTTACTCAAAATAGTAAAAACACTAAAAACAAACTAAAATCCATTAGCAGGGGCTACTTAAATAAACTATGGAAATCCGCACAATGCAATGTGATGAAGATCTTAGAAGAATAAGATTTATCTCTATGGTAGAAATAGAAACATTTCCCATGATATGTTGATAAGGGGAAATAAATTGCCAGAACAGTACATTATATTATTTTTTAAATAGAATTCATTTTATTATGAAGTTTTTAAAAAATTTTCAGACTTTATTTTTAAGTAATCTCTACACCAAACATGGGGCTCAAACCCACAACCCCAACATCAAGAGTTTCATGCTCCACGACTGAAATAGCCAGGTACCCTTTTATTTATTATTTATTTATTTTTTTTTCCGAAGTAAACTCTATATCCAACACAGGGCTCAAACTCACAACCCTTAGATCGAAAGTCCTATGTTCTACTGACTGAGCCAGCCAGGTGCCTCCATTTTCTATTATTTAATGTATGTAAACAAACATAGGTACGCATATATACCCAAAAAACTTAACAGTGAATACTTGGGGTGCCTAGGTGGCTCCATTGGTTAAGCTACCCATCTTTGATTTTGGCTCAGGTCATGGTCTCACAGTTCGTGAATTCGAGCCCCAATTCAGGCTCTGCACTGGTAGTGTGAAGACTGTTTAGGATCCCTCCCTCTCTCCCTCTCTCTCTGCCCCTCTCCCACTCCTGCATGCGCATACTCTCTCTCTCAAAACAAACAAACTTTAAAAAACAAAAAAGAATGTGGGGAAATTGGAACCCTTGTACATTGGTGCTAGGAATATAAAATGGTGCAGCCACTTTGGCAAACAGCTTGACAATTCCCCAAAAAGTTAAACATAGACCCAAGATTTCTAGTTCTAGGTGTATACCCATGAGGACTGAAGACATATGCCTACACGAAAACTTGCACATGATTGTTCATAGTAGCACTATTCACAACAGTCAAAAGGTAGAAAGGATCCAATCATCCACTGGCTGATAAATGGATAAAATGCAAAATACAATGGAATGTTAAGTGATAATATTCCTACATGCTGATACCTGCTACAACATGGATAAACCTAGAAAACATTATGCTAAGTGAAAGAAGCCAGACACAAAAGGTCACATGCTATATGATTCCATTTTGATGGAATGTCCAGAACAGGGAAATCTATAGGAACAGAAAGTAAATTAGGGGTTGCTTAGGGCTGGAGAGAATGAGGGGGTCAGAGGGTACAGGGGTTTTTATTGAGGGGATGTAAATGTCTTCAAATTGATTGTGGTGATATCCGCACAACTCACTAAAATATACTAAAACCACTGATTTGTACACTTTAAATGGGCAAACTATATGGTACATAAATTTTATCACAATTAAAAAAAATCATCCTCCCCATCTTTTCAAAAGATGGGACCTTAGACCATCTGGGTCCAACTTTCTCACTTTACAGACAAGGTGCTAAAGCCTCAAGAGAGGTTAAATGAATTGCCCAAGGTCACTTGTCCTTCAGACCCCTGGTCTAATGCCCATTAAGCTATTATGGTCTCATCCAGTCTATACTGCTTCAAGTGAGCTCAAATAGCCATTAGAACAAAATCAGTAAAGTCACACAAGCCACTTCAGATCTGGCACAGAGGTCTGAGCCTGGTTTTAAAAATACATGGTGTAGGGGGCACCTGGGTGGCTCAGTTAAGCATCCCACTCTTGGTCTCAGCTCAGGTCATGGTCTCACGGTTCGTGAGTTCAAGCCCCATATCGGGCTAACACTGCCAGCGCAGAGCCTGCTTGTGATTCTCTCTCTCTCTCTGCCCCTCTCCTGCTCACATGAGCTCATGCATGCTCATGTATACACACATACACTCTCAAAATAAAGAAATTTATATAAAAAATGAAAAGTAAATAAATAAAAATACATGACGTAGTTGTATGACAGAGGATGTATCACAGAGTCCAAGCAGAGTGTGGGCTTCCAGACAAGTGGACCTGGATTGAAATCCAGCTTTGTATGAGCTCGACCGAGCTATTTACCCTATGAGCCTCCATAAATTGTGCATAATAAAGGCATTCTTTGTGAGCAAGGGAGGAAATACTCCACGTAGTGTGCTGGGCACATAAATGTTCACTTCCTTCCTCCTGCCATATGATCGTGGAGAGGCCTTCACAACTGAGACCTTGGTAAGGTCAGTTAGGCACATTTACTCAGATTGGGTTTCCCGGGGATGAAATTCTCTGCTGGACAGAGTTCATCCTGCCGCATGCACACATCTAGCAGTGCCTCTTCCCCTCGTGACTCTGACACATTGTCATCAGTCCAACAAGGCAGAAAACATTCACAGGAACACCACTCAGAAGCCGGAATAGAAAAGCACCCTTCAGGGGCGCCTGGGTGGCTCAGCTGGTTAAGCATCCAACTTCAGTTCAGATCATGATCTCATGGTTGATGAGTTCAAGCCCCACATTGAGCTCTCTGCTGTCAGCACAGAGCCCACTTCGGATCAGACCCTCTGTCCCCTTCTCTCTCTGCCCCTTCCCTGCTTGCCCGTGTGCCCTCTGCTTTCTCTCTCTCAAAAATAAATATTAAAAAAAAGAAAAGAAAAGCACCCTTTAGAGCCCTGCCAGTTATGTGTTCAGGAAGCCCACAGGGGGGCTCTCACAGTTTTAGGATGCACTTCCCTGGGACCGCCAAAACTGCTACTACAGGACCTATGGGGAGGGGGGGTGGGCTACGGGAGTGTAAGGGGGTATAGAGAGGTGTAGGGAGGTGTAAGGGAGTGTGGGGAGTGGTGGGAAATGGTACAGCAAAGTCCTAGGCAGGAAAGTAACTACCAGTGTCAAAGCTCTGGAAGGGGTTATCTTTTGTTGAGAATTCCAAAATGAAAACATCTTCTTGTTATGTTGTGCATACAAACTTTGTATACTTTCATGTTATTTTTTATTGCTTATATAATGTATTTTCATTGTTCAGTTGATAGACATTTCTATTTGTGAAAACTATTTGGGGTCTAAGCATAGGATGGATTGCATCCTAATTTTTCTTATCCAAATGCTAAATGCTAAATGAAGGGGCACCTGGGTGGCTCAGTTGTTAAGCTCAGGTCATGATCTGGTGGTGGTTCGTGGGTTTGGGCCCCATGTTGGGCTCACCGCTGCCAGCTCAGTGCCGCTCTGTCCCCCCCCCCCACACCTTGCTCTCTCTCTCTCTCTCTCTCTCAAAAATAAATATGCATTAACAAAAAATAATAATAAAATTAAATAAAATTTTAAAATCTAAAAAAAAAAGCTAAATGTAAACAACCGACTTGTTTTTTATTGAATGACTTTGCACTTGGTTACAGGATTAAAAGTTCAATTTTTAAATTGGCTTAACTAAGCAGCGCTCCCACGGCCACCTGTATTCCGTTTTTGTTTTTGTTTTTTTCCCACCTGCATACTTTTAAGTTCCAACTACTGGGGCACCTGGCTGGCTGAGTCGGAAGAACGTGCGACTCCTGATCTCAGGGTCCTGAGTTCGAGCCCCATTTTCGATGTAGAGATTAACACCCCCCCCCCAAATTAAATAAACTTTAAAAATTAAAAAAAAAAAAAGTTCCACTTACTGGCCTATTCCGCCACCACAAAAATGTCAGGCCTACCATCGTAGGATTCAAGGCAAGTAATTTGTAGCAATGATCTAATTCATATCCATCCAGTGTTCCGGGACACAGTGGAAGAAATTGGAGATAAAAGATACACCCTAGTCCGGGCCAGCTCGCCGCCCCAGCGTCACCGTCCACCAAAGCTCTACAGACACGTGCAGCGCGGACGCCCACTAGGAGACCTCCCCCACCGCGCCCCGAAGGCTCAGCCCCAGCGTTCCCGGGGACGCTCACGTTCTCCTCTCCCTCTCCACTCGGGCATCTCCGCGAGGCCGGGGGATTGTGCGGCACGCCTGGCAGCAGTAGGAACTGGGAGGAAAACAAAGGGGTCGGGGGCGCGGGTGGGAGTGGGTGGGGACTGCAGTTTTAGATGGCGTGGCAGGGGGCGTGGCAGGGGAACCTCTCCCGTGGGTAACATTTGAGCAGATCCCTGCGGGAAGACAGGCGCTCAGTGTGAGTGGGGCCACAAAGAGTGTGAGAAACTGTGTGAGAACGGAAGAGGCCCTTGGCAGCGTGAAGCTTTACCTCAACCTCGGCACCGGCGGCACTTCGCCCAGGACCATCTGACGATCAGATTCTACCGCGGTTTGGATTCACCATTCTTCCGCTCGGCCGCAGACCCCGCCCCTCAAGGAAGGGTCCAGTCCTGAGACCTGGTTTCGCCCCCGCAGGTACTGCCTCCTTCGCCGCTCCCAGTACCGGTGAGGCGGACTCTCAGACCAGCGGGAGCCAGTGTCCTAGTCACTTCCCGCCCTCACCAGGCCCCGCCTCCCCCTGGGCCCCGGCCCCTATCCGCTCCGCCCTCCGGCCGAGACTCCGCCCCGTTTGGCCTGTATTTAAGGGTCTGAGCGTCAACGATTGGTCTGAGTCAGAGACTTCATTTCCCGATTGGCTGGGGTGCCCGATTGGCTGGGGTGTATGACAGGCTTACGCATAACGGGGTGACCCGGAAGTGATTCCTGAGGCTCGGGCCGCGTGGATTCGCCTGCTGCGGGCCCGGTTGCAGCAGCTGCTGCTGCGATGACCAAAATAAAGGCAGATCCAGACGGGCCGGAGGCTCAGGCGGAGGCTTGCCTCGGGGAGCGCACTTACCACGAGCTGCTAGTGAATCTGAACCCCATCGCGCAGCCCCTGGCTTCTCGCCGTCTCACGCGGAAGCTCTACAAATGCATCAAGAAAGGTGCTGCAGCCGCCGCGGTGGCCGGTGGTGGCGCGGGTGGTGGGCCGAAACCCCCACACTGACTCTTCTGTCGTTGCAGCTGTGAAGCAGAAGCAGATTCGGCGCGGGGTGAAGGAAGTTCAGAAATTTATCAACAAAGGCGAGAAAGGGTAAGGACCCCCCCCCCCCCGCCGCCGCTGGATTTTTGCATTTCTGAACGATAACAGGTATCTCTACTAAGTAGGTGTTTGAGAAAAGTCGGCTGAAAGCGGGGGAGGGCGCTGGATGGTTCAGTCGGTTGAACCTCAGTTGGTAAGATTGAGCCTCATATCAGGCTCTGTGCTGACACCGTGGAGCCTGCGTGTGATTTTCTCTCCCTCTCTCTAAACATAAAAAAAAAAAACTGATCGGATTCAGCCCCACATACGGAAAATAATCAGCAGCCCGTGACTTCCCTTCAATACAGCTAGTGGGTACATCACATCACTTACAAGAGCGCAAAAGTAACACCACTGGGAAAGTGAGTACTGGGGAAGTGAATGGTATAAGCCTACTCACTTAGGGTAGACACCAGCTTCATTCACTCATAGACTATTGTCTATATTCTTTTTCGGGCACTGTGCTATGGGGAGACTGTCTTTAATCAAATACACATAAAATTAAAAGTTCCGAGATAACTGAAGGAGCATACAGGGTGTAGTGAGAATGACTTCATTACTTTTTTGGCATCTGTCAGAATCTGAAACTTACTTATTCCCAGGATCTCCCATTCAGGTCAGACAGTAAGCTCTTTGAAAACAGGATAAAGCCTCTCATTGCTTTATCCCTAGAAGTATATGGTACATTGTTGGTGCTCAAGAGATAAACAGTCCTGGGATTATTTGATGCCCAGTGGGAAGTCTGACCAAGAGGGCAGGGGTTCTGCCAGAAGATACTGGGTGCCACAATAGGAGAGAAGATAGTGGAGGACAGAAGTATTACCTTCTCATGGGGCTTTGTAAGCTGTGTTAAGTTTAGTTTTCATACTCAGCTTTGCAGGCCACTGAGGGTTAAAAGCCAGGGAGTGACAGAATTGTTTACCCTTAGGATTTTTCTGGCAACTCTGGAAAGGATCAGGGGCGCAAGAGTACACAAGAAAATTGAGATAGGAGACTGCTGTAGTCTAGAGGAGGTGGGGGTGATTTTGATGAGGTTAGTGGTGGCTGAAATAGAAGTAAAGTGGATGGATCTGAGAGGACTTTCAGACATGCAATGAGGAGGTATGGATTCCAGCTGAAGAGGGAAGATCATGAGTTTTGTTTTAGACACATGACCTGCCTCCTCCTATACCCCCCCCCCCCCAGCAGAACTGTCAAGTTGGCAGGTGGCTGTATAGATTCGGAGCTTGGAAGGGAGAGGCCAGGCAGGAGAGAACAGATTTGGGAGTTGTATGCACATGGCAGTGCCTGGGGTCACCCAGAGAGAAGGTACTGAGAGGGCAGCCAAGGATCAGGCTGTGAGAAGCCCCAGCACTTAAAGGCCACTCAGAGGAAGAGGTGTGCAGAGGAGAGCCCAGAAGACCAAAGAAAAACTAGAGGAGAGCGGGCCCAGTACTTTGAACCAAGAGCTCTTCCCTTATGTTTGCCTGTCACTCCCTGGAGAAACACTCTTCCTTGCCCCAGAGGCCTGACGTCTTGCCAGAGGTATCCTACCTGAGGGTTCTCTGGCAAGCCTTCATTAGTTCTGGTCACTCTTGGGACTGAGCGAATGCTTCTCAGCCCAGCCCTCAAGGCCTTTGGATATGGCCCCTACTAATCTCTCTAGCCTTCTCGTCTACCCTATCCTAGATTCCAAAGGCCCATCCCAGGCCCCCGCCAGCCAGCTCCTGGGTATGTGGTGCCATTCTGATTCTCAGTCTTAAATGCTTTCCCTGTACCCAGCCCCTCCATGGACTGCCTGACCCCTAAGAAGGTGCCAGCTTTCTGATCCATTGTCCCCTCCTGATTCCTTTTTTTTTTTTTTTTTTCCCAGTTTGTTTAGTTGTTTGAGAGAGAACGTGGATAGGGCAGGGGCAGAGAGGGAGAGAGAATCCCAAGCAGGCTCTGCGCCAGCATAGAGCCTGACATGGGGCTCAAACTCACAGTGAGATCACGATCTGAGCTGAAATCAAGTCAAGACATTTAACCAACTGAGCCAGCCACCCAGGCGCCCCATCCTGATTCCTTTCTTGACTCTTCAAGAACTGAGCTTACTCCTTGGGGTCACTACCATACCTCACCTGTCCCAGTGGGATCCCACTTGTCACACTTCGTGGCATTTACTTAATTTGCCGAGAACTAGGGATCACCTCCCCAGAGGAAGGTGATCATCAAACACAAGTTTGCGCGTACTTTCAGGAGGTGGGAGATCTACATTAATAACTGGGGTCCTTGAGAGCAAGGTCCATCTTACTGGTCTCTGGACAGAGGCACTTTTGACTGAAAGCTGGACTGAGCAAGTTAGAAATGAGGGTTTCTCTCATTTCAGGATCATGGTTTTGGCAGGAGACACATTGCCCATTGAGGTATACTGCCATCTCCCAGTTATGTGCGAGGACCGGAATTTGCCCTACGTCTATATCCCCTCCAAGACGGTAAGGAGCACACGACCCCCGCCCCGGTCTTGGTCAGCACTGGAACAGCGGGTGTGGGATCAGGTCTGTGGGAGCAGGCCACAGTGGGAAAGAACGCAGGCTTTGGAGGCAGACTGGAATGGATCCTTGGCGCTACCGGCTCCCGGTTGAGGGACTGCACGTTGGCGCTTTGCACTTCACTTTCCTTCTTGTGAGCTGGGAATCCTTGCCCTCGTGGACCATGGGAATGGAAAAGGAGGTGTGTGTGGATGTGCTGTCGACCAAGATGCAGTGCTTGTGTTAGTCCCGTTAGGCGGCTGCTGTGCTTGGGGAGGAGTGGGCATTCAAGGGGCTTGTGCAGCTGGCCTTATCCTTATACAGGGGCCATGGCCCAGAGAGGAGGTTGGCAGGGACCAGGAGAACACAGGTCCGGCCTAAGGAGATAGCCTCTGCTGGGCCGGAGCCCATTTGTGCTTGCTGTGTGGCAGTGTAGGCCCAGTGTTGCTGGACCTGACTCGAAAGTTGGCAGAGTTGAAATGATGGTGTCATGCAGACCACACGGCACTTGTCTGTGGGCCGGATGAGGCCAGCAGGTCATGGGTCTTGCAGCCTTTTTTCCCCTGCTCCACAGGACCTGGGGGCAGCCGCAGGCTCCAAGCGCCCCACCTGCGTGATCATGGTCAAGCCCCACGAGGAGTACCAGGAGGCTTATGACGAGTGCCTGGAGGAGGTGCAGGCCCTGCCCCCACCCATGTGAAGGACTCGGGCACTTGCTCCAGAAGTGGTTGGTCTGGCAGTGGGCCAGCTGGTTGTCCTCCTGCGGCCTGTGTCTGTGCATCGCCCTGGTCCCCTGCAGCATTGATCTTCCCGGGCAGCTCCGCCGGCTCTTTTGTGAAGGCATAGCCGGAATGTTCCATTGAGCATTGGTGAAGACCACTCCGAGGGTATAGTGTGGGGGAAGTAAACGCTAAGACTAAAAGGTGGTGAGTCTGTGGGTGTTTTTTTCAGCGGCAGGTGCTGCTGGGCCAAGGAGGTGGTGGGCAGGAGGGAGAAGAAGCAGCCATTCTTGGCAGACAACCTGAAGGACTTACAGGGTGTCCCAGGCTGCTGCCAGACCCAGGCTGAGTCTGGGCCCTCCCATGGCCATGGTAGGTGGCCTCAGGATGAGGCCACTGCAGCCAACCCCATGCCCAGAGCCTGCAGCCCCTGCGCTGGGCACACCCCCATTCCTTTCTTCCTTTTCCTGCCCCTACGAGCCTGAAATGCCACTGGGAAATGTATGGAAACCATTTACCCACGTGCACAGCAAATGTGAAAGAGGGGTATGAAGCTAGAAACAAAACCCTGGGCCACCGTTCCTACTTGGCACAATGACCCCGGTAACCCAGTCCCTTCAGACATTTCAGACTTAGGGTGCCTTCCTGCTCTCTAAGGCCCAGCACAGGGCTCCGTGGGTACACACAGTGACCAAGCTCCATGTGCCCTGGGGTAAACTGAAAAGAGCTTGAGACTGAGGGTCGGATCTGGTTTAAATTCTGAGCTCTCTCCTTTACAAGCTGTGAACCCCGTAAGTCAACTCAGTTTGTCTTCCTAACTCCCCTCGCACTGCTTCCTAGTAAGGAGAGGAAAAGACTTTATACATGTTTGTGTAAAAGCATCTTGCCTGGGGTCTGACATCACCGGGCCCTTTCACCCAGTCAGGGATGTAAAGTGGGTTCTCTCTGGGTACAGTGGGCGTGCAGTGATTCCTTGTCGGTGAAGTAAGGAGAAGGCCTGTGAATATATTTGCTCAGTTATAAAACCACGGCATTCAGTTCAAACCTGACTATTTACAGTGGGAAGTGGATACATACAGTTGTGAGGCTGTACCACTGGAGGAGCAGATACAGCATGGGTGTAGCCATCAGCGACCCGGCTGGGGGTAGGATGCCAGGACTGGGAAGATGTCCATGTTGCCTGCCAAGTCCTCTGCCTCTCTGTTGGTTGTGACTAAGTCAGTGGCAGATACAGATAGGGAAACGGCAGGGGTGCAGAGGCCAGTGTCTACCTACCCTCATGGCCAAGGAGCCAGCTGCCTGGCACAAACTGGTTCATCTCCCTTCTTGGCCTCTGCCTGGAGTGGCACTTGGCCATTTGCACTGAAGTGAACCACAATCCACAGACAGCAGCTACCCCCTCGTAGACAAGACCAAGGCTCAAGGGTGAAAAGCCCCTTTTGACAAAGTTCCTCCCAGGCGGGTATCAGAATATGATGCGTTTCCCGTCAGCTGGGTTCTGCTCCATGGGACAGTAGGGACACTTGAGCCTGCAAAGGGAGGAGAACAAAGAGTATCTCGGGGGCTGGCCAGCAGGAGAGCAAAACGGAGGTGGAGTAGAACCCGGGGAACTTACTTTCCACCGTTAATGAGCTTGTTGAGCGCATCTCGAGAGATCACGTGGCCGCAGATGAGCTTGATGGGAGGGTTGGAATCTGACGTCTGCTGCCGTAGGATGGGGCAGGCAAACACCGAGTGGTACCAGCACTTCATGCCCAGTTCGATCTCGATCTGGGGGTGGGGGCACCACGGAGGGGTGAGCCCCACTTCTGGCCACGGCTGCCCTTCCTGGTGCTGCCGCCAGCCCACACCTCCCCCGCGCCAGGCCTCACCGGTAACTCATCCTTGTGACTCCAGACCCCCGTGCACTGCCGCTGCTCAATCACGGCCTTGATGTTCATCAGCACCGGCAGCGCCACACAGCCAGAGGCAAAGCTGCAGAACAAAGAGCAGGGGCTGCAGTGGCCCAGACCAAGGACCCAGCAGACAAAGGCACCAGCACACTGTTGTTGGCTTGTGTCCTGGGACAGGGTTCTAAAGTGGCACATGGTCAGATTGGTCCTTGAAAATCGCGCCAGTCGCTCATAAAGTGCCACGTGTGGTTAATGTGTGTCCAACTCTAGGATCATTCTAACACACCCCTGAGTTTGCGAACCTATGGGAGAGACAAAAGGAAGATCTAGGGGGCAGATCCCTGCTCGTCCAACTACTGGAATGTCATTGCTGTTAGGGACAGTGATCGGTTTGCAGGGGCCCCAGCCTGCCTGTCTCCCCTGCTCTGTTGTCATAATGCACCTCTGACTGGTTGTCTACATGGTTGTCATCACTTGGAAACGGGGGGAAGACTCAGATCTCACAGTGACTCAGGCAGGGGCAGGGAGTCGACTGGCTGGCGCCTTGGGTGCTAAATACCTATGATGCTCAGGGAAATCGTGCACTACAGAACCATCCGGAAGTGCCACTGGTGTCCCTGCTGGGAAACACTGTTCTGTAACGTGAATCCTTCACCCTGGGGAGGGGAGGGGAGGGGTAGGAGACTCCACAACCAGTCTAAATAAAATGGCACCGTGACGCTATCCGTTGTAGTACAGTCTGGGGTTCTGGGGTCTGTGAGGCCCTGGGCAAGTTCATTTGTGCGTCGAGCCTGTGTGTTTTCTCATCTGTAAAATGAGGATATCCACCTGCAACTCACGACCTTGGGGAGTCATGAGAACATTACTGTAAAGGAGTCTTCCAAGGGAAAAGTCTCAATACATGTTACTCAGCCACTTTCAAATCTCCCTGAAGGGACGTGGTTTGAGATATGAGGTTGAGAGGACAGGCTGCAGGGGGTCTTGTGATAATTCAGGGGTGAGACCTTACAGAAGGGGAACGTTGACCCTGCCCCTGACCTTGCAGTGACATCAGGCCACAACTCTTCCTGATCTCAGCTTCTCCACCTGTAAGAACAGGTAACTCCTACCTGGAGGAATGACTGAAAGAGCCAGTTTAGGTTTGAGAGAACCAAGCACCATCCCTGGCACATGACTGGCCTCGGCAAACTGTTTCCCTGGAAACCCTCCCGCTGGCGCTGCCCCCACAGGGCTGCCTGTACCTGACGCTGAGGGGCGACTCCACCGAGAGCCCCAGCAGGGAACAGGCATCCCGGGTAAAGGTCTCGCAGATCTCTGCCCAGTGGCTGTTGTCCAGAAGGTGGCAGTAGGGCGACTTCTCCAAGCCCAGCCGCAGGTACACCAGACTGCCCATCATCACCTGGATTTCTACAAGGTGAGCAGGGCACAGGTTGGTGCACGGGCTGGGGAGCAGGGCACAGATCTGGGTGCACGGGCTGGAGAGCAGTGCCCAGGGCCCTGAACAGGCTGAGTGGGCGATGAGATGCCCTCGGGCAAAACCAGTTTTCCCTAAAGTCCCATGTGGAGGCGGAGCCTCTTCATGTGTGGGGCAAAGAAGCATCCTCGAAAGGCCATCAGGAGAGTGTGACTTCGCTGCCCATCCTTTCAAGTGCACGATGAAGAGGGAGTCTCCCTCACGTTTCTCTTACCCCAACACTAGCTACTCTCCCTGTTAAAAAAAACTTCCAGGTGGTATCTAGATTTATTAACAGTGCCTGGTTTTCATAATTTCACAAATAAAATGTGAGGTGATAAGTAGATAGAAACAGAGCTAAAGAAAAAAGGGACCAATGGTAGGGGTGGTTACTAGCAGGGAACATCTGGAAAGTGAGGCTCAAATGACTAAGGTGTGGAAACGCTGGTGTGACAGAAGGTTCATGAAGAAAGCTGTGGAGGACATGCCGGGAAGGAGTGGGATTCTCCTAGGTGGGAGGCCTGTATTGAGGCCAGGCAGCATGAGGGCGTGCGTGTCCCAGGCACACACAGGCCCGTCCTGCTGAGTGTGGGTGTGGCACAGAGCAGGTGTCAGGGACCAGAGTGGTCTGAGATGATGGCAGAGGCAGATGCAGAGGAAGAGCCTTGAGTTCGGAGTTCACCTTGGAGACAGTGAGGGAGCGGTCAGAGTTCTCACGCTGGGGAACGGCATTCTGGTTACATGCAGCCCCTCAGGTGGGGCAGGGACCAGCAGCCCAACAGCCTGACCCATGCTGACACCTGCTGGGGTCCAGCAGCACCCACCCTGGCACCCTGAGCGCGTACCTCGCTGGTGCAGCCGTGCAAATGGCTGAAAGTGCCGGGCATAGCTGAGGGCCTCTAGCTGCTTCTCGGGGCCGCTCGCCAGGAGCCGGATGAAGTGCAGTCGGTGCAGCTTGAACTCCAGGGAACTGTTGAGCTCAAGCAGGCGCTGCCTGTGGGAGATGGCCCACCTGGGAAAAAAGGGAGCCGGTGGGGTATTGAGAGGGGTCCTGGGAGAGCTGGGACTGAGGTGGGCTTCAAAAGCCTAAGTGAGGCCCATGACACAGGGCTGGAGTCATGTCAAGTACACTGGGTGACACGGAGACCACAGACATGCCCTGTGCCCCTCCGGCCCATCTGAGGACTAACTTACTCCAACGCCGGCCCTAGGTCTTGTTCGTGCAGAGCTTCCAGGATTCGATTCAGCTCCAGGAAAGGTTGCTTAAAGTCCAAGTCCACATTCAGGGTGGATTCCTGTGGGGGGAGAGCGCAGTCCCATTGCTGGACATTCAGTTCAGAACATTTCAGTTCTATAAGGCTGAGTGTTACATGCTGGCCTCCCAGGGCGCAGACTACACACCCGCCCCAGCCCCAGGGTCTGAGACCTGCGTGGAATAGCATGGTGAGAGCATTGTTCCTCTTCAGTCCTCTTGACTACATTAGGGAAAGCATCCTTTACTTTTACTGTGTGTTTTTAACACCTAACAAGTGCTACTTTGTCGTTTCACTAACCTGCCTATTTAAGAAAGGGCTATTGGGCCTCAACTCAGAACCCTGGCAGGCAACCATAGCTAGAAGTTCTGACTTCATGACTTCACTTTCCATCATATATATGTTTAGAGCTACCTTCTATTTAGGCAGGGGAAATGATTTCCTTTCTAAAACGAACTTCTGTAAAGAATAACAGGAACCTGACATAAAGACAATTATCAAGCGGGAGCAGAATGGGCAGCTGCCAGCACCGTCCGGGCCAGGCCGTTACCTGGCACAGCTCCTCGGCAACACTGAGCATGCCCTGCTGGTACAGGTGCTCCACGATGGCCATCTGTAGGATCTGCTGCTGCTTCTCCCGTGAGTCCCACACTGCGTCGGAGACGACACCACAGATCTCAGAGTCAAAGTTCTGACGAGGACAAGAGACAGGGCTCTGTGACTCAGCATCCATGCTGCTCACGCTCACTTTCCCACCTCCCACCGAGCCCGACACACTAGCTCCAGGGCATCCCCACCCCCAGCCCAGGGATGCCCGCAGGCTCACCCTGTCGATGGCTTTGCCCACTCGAGAGACGCTGCTGTGAATGTCCTTGTGGTCCGAAGCCAGTTTCTGCACGGTGTCTTTGATCTTCCGGCAGCACTGGGACATCACCAGGGAGAGGGTGGCAGAGAGAGGGGTCCCCTGGAGGGCTGCAGGGAAACACCGGCAGTGAGGCAGGACACAGAGGAGCACACCTTGTCCCTGCTTCCTCTAAACACCAGCCTGGAGGCCCAGGAGGAAGCCCTGAACTCCCGAGTAAAGATCTCAGCTTCTGTCCCACATCCTGCCACTTTGTAACTGCATGCCTTGGAGCTGGTCAAGTGGGCCAAGTGGGTTCATCTCTTGGTTCATTTCCTCACCTGTAAAATGGTGTGACAATGCCGGCCCTGTACGCTGCTGTGAAATGTAGATGATTTGGGACTTCCTGTGGGTAAGCCCTTAATTTTAGCTCATTTAATCCTCACCACCGTGCTCTGCAGTGGGCACTATGAATATCCCATCCTGTAGGTGAGGAAGCTGAGGCAGGAGCTTGCCAGGCGACAGCAAAGACAGATGTAAAACCACCACCACACCTGAGGGCTCTTTATGGTCTTGTGTAAGATACCACATGTGAGAAGGCTTTGAACAACAAGGCACTATCCCTGTGTTTGTGCCTTTTATCAACCCAGAGGATACTGCCAGGGAAGCTCAAGGATATTTCTGGCTCACGCCCCCAGGCCTGCAATGGTTTTCAGGCCCCTCCTCCAGCCCAGCATCAATGCGCCTTCTTTAGGCAGCAGCACCTTGGGTCAGGGAAAGAAACATGACCCAAGAAGGTCAGGGAGTGTCTCAACTCCAAGACCAGACGCCCTGGAAGAGAGATGCATTCTGCTAAGATGCTGAACAATCACGATGGGAACTGGAGCTTCTGGAGCACTGTGACCACCTCAGGGGAGCAGTGCTCCGAGTATGAAGCCAGCATACACTGAGGGGATCACGTGAGCACCTGGACGCAGCTGAGCCTGGACATTTCAGTGACCCGAGTCCATAAATCCAGTCTTCCCAACCCCCACCTGTTGGTTTAAGCTGGTCTGAGCTGAGTTTCTGTCACTTGTTTTTGGTTTCTATTTGTTTTTGAGAGAGACAGTGTGTGTGTGAGCAGGGGAGGGACAAAGAGAGAGGGGATAAAATCCCAAGCAAGCTCCGCAATGCCCGATGAGTAGCTCAAACTCACAAACCGTGAGATCATGACCTGAGCCAAAGTTAAGAGTCGGACCCTCCACCCACTGAGCCACCCCAGCACCCCCAGGGTTGTCACCTGTAACTGAATGTATCCTGACAAATATAGACAGGAGGCAGTGGATGGGCCACCCTCCTATGCTGGGGAGATGGGGCAGGACTGCATTCCACTCTGACATCAGTGCCACCTGCCCCAACCCCAGCTTGCCACTCATCCCTCATATTCTGCTCCATTCAGGTCACAGAGGGCCACACTCTGCACATTCCCTGGCCACATTCCTGTTAGGACAAAGCAACAGCTTTCAGGAAACCAAACCCTTTTTGTGTTTTTTTAAAGTAAGCTCTAGGCCCAACGTGGGGCTTGAACTCACAATCCCAAGATCGAGAGTCACATGCTCTACCAACTGAGCCAGCAAGATGCCCCGAAACCAAAGCCTTTTAACCTGAAATCCCCAAATCTTCCCTGCCCAAGGACCCACGGACAACTACGAGCCCTGACAAATCCCCATCTGAGAAAACACAGTCTCCGTGTAAAGATGCTACGGCAGCCATCACCATCTGTTAACCAACAGCACAGTGTACAAGAGTTTCAGACCCACAGAAGGAAACCATTGTACTGCACACAGTTAACATGCCATCAAAGTCAAGGGCATTTGTTATAGCACGGCACAACCATATGATGGAATGGGAAGCCAAAAGGTACAAGGATGAGGCAGAATACTATGTACTAATACAGAACATTCCCCAAGACAAACTAGGAAAGCAAGGTACAGGAAAGCATGTACTTTATTCTACCCTTTTTGCGTTTGGAAAAAAAAAGGGGGGGGGGAATAGACACACATGCCACCTATATGGGCACCCAGATGCTGTCTAGAAAGGCACCTAAGAAACCAGGGACAGGGCTTGACTTGGGAGAGAAGCACACAGACACTGGGAATCAAGGGTGAAAGGGAGACTCACTTTTCACTGTAAGCTTTTCTGACCTTAGTCTTTTTCCATGTGCATGCTTTCTTTAAAAAAAAAAAAAAAAAAAAAAAAAAAAAAGATAAAAAGGAAACAAACTCTATACATTTGTTTTTCTCAGTGCTACTAGTGTAGCAATTCTGAAAATACTTTCTATGTACCACAGAAATCAAGCAGATGAGAAATTTATTGATGTTGTTCGGAGTCAGGCTTCTCACAGATGCAGAAAAGAGATTTGGCTATGGATGGGGGAAGCCTAGGAAGAACCCTGGATATTGGATTGAAATCAGAGGTATCCGCACAAACCCATGGCCTGCAACATACAAAGATCTGTCTGCTAAAAAAACAGATACAACCCCTCAGTAACAACCCAGATCTTGCTTTCTAACTACCATTTTCCACCAAAAGAACCAGTCTCCTTGTAGAAAGAAATTACTGATTCCAGGAACTATCTTATTGTGTAGCCCAAGAAAAAATAAACTAGACTTTGTCAATATTAAAAATTTTATGCTTCGGGGGTGCCTGGGTGGCTTAGTCGGTAAAGCATCAGACTTCAGCTCAGGTCATGATCTCATGGTTCAGGAGTTCTAGCCCCATGTCAGGCTCTGTGCTGACAGCTCAGAGCCTGGAGCCTGCTTCAGATTCTGTCTCCCTCTCTCTCTGCCCCTCCCCTACTCATGCTCTGTCTCTCTCTCTCTCTCTCTGTCAAAAATAAATAAAAACATTAAAAAAATTTTTTTTTTTTAATTTCATGCTTCAAGGCACCTGGGTGGCTCAGTCAGTTAAGTGTCTGACTTTGACTCAGGTCATGACCTCACAGTTCATGGGTTCGAGCCCTGCATTGGGCTCTGTGCTGACAGCTCAGAGCCTGGAGCCTGCTTTGTATTTTGCCTCCCTCTCTCTCTGCCCCTCCCCCTCTGTCTCTGTCTCTCTCAAAAGTAAATAAACATAAAAAAAAAATTTATGCTTCAAAGGATACTATCAAAAAAGTGAAAAGACATGACAAGTGCCTGGGTGGCTCAGTCAGTTAAGCTTTAAATTTTTTTTATGTTTATTTTTGAGAGAGACAGAGACAGAGTGCAATTGGGGGGGTGGGGCGGAAGGCGGTGTGCAGAGAGAGAGGGAGACACAGAATCCAAAGCAGGCTTCAGGCTCTGAGCTGTCAGTACAGAGCCCAACGTGGGGCTCGAACTCGTTAACCACAAGATCATGACCTGAGCCGAAGCTGGGCGCTCAACCAACTGAGCCACCCAAGCGCCCCTCAGTCAGTTAAGCTTTAGACTCTCGATTTAGGCTCAGGTCATGATTTCATGGTTCATGAGATTGAGCCCTGCGTTGGGCTCTGCAATGACAGTGTGTGGGGCCTGCTTGGGATTCTCTCTCCCCCTCTCTCTCTTTCTCAAAATAAATGAATAAACTTAAATATATATATATATATATATATATATATATATATACATACACATACACACACACACACACACACACATATCCACTAAGAGTCTACTATTAACATATAGGGGCACCTGGATGGCTCAGTCAGTTGGGTGTCTGACTTTGGCTCACTATTTGTGAGTTCGAGCCCCACATCGGGCTCTCTACTGACAGCTCAGAGCCTGAAGCCTGCTTCGGATTCTGTGTCTGCTTCTCTCTCTGCCCCTCCCCCCACTCACACTCTGTCTCTCTCAAAAATAAAATAAAAACATAAAAAAAATTTTTTTAAGAATATATAAAGAACTTGTACAACTTAACAATAAAGAGAGCCAATTTAAAAATGGTAAACAATTAAGTAGACATTTCTCTAATGAAGATATATGTTCAAGAAGCACATGAAAAGATGCTCAGCATCATGAGTCAGTAGGGAAATGCAAAGCAAAACCACAGTAAGATATCACTTCATATTCACTAGGATGGCCATAATCAAAAAAACAGGTAAAAACAAGTATTGATGAAGATAGGAGGAAATTTGAACCCACATACATTGCTGGTGGGAGGGCAAAATGTTGCATCTACCTTTGGAAAACAGTCTGCCAGTTCCTCAAAAAGTTAACAGAGAGTTACCACATGACCCAGCATAGAAAAAAAGATGCAAGTACTGATAATACTGTAACATGTCTGAGCCTTGAAAACATTATGCTAAGTGAAAGAAGCCAGACATAAAGGCCACATACTGTAGGAATGCATTTGTACGAAGTATCTTGGATAGGTAATCCATGGAGACAAAGTAGGTAAGTGGCTGCAGGATGTGAAAGAAGGGGAGAAATGGAGTGATTGTTGGTGGGTAGGATTCGTTTTTGGGGTGATGAAAATTCTGAAATTAGATAGTGGTAGTGATGGTACAGCCGTGTAAATACACTAACAACCACTGAACGGCACACTTTAAAAGAATGAAACTTAAGGGGCACCTGAGTGGCTCAGTTAAGCGTCTGACTTTGGCTCAGGTCATGATGTCATGTTTTGTGAGTTCGAGCCCCATGTCAGGCTCTGTGCTGACACCTCAGAGCCTGGAGCCTGCTTCGAATTCTGTGTCTCCTTCTCTCTCTGCTCCTCCCTGTTCACACTCTGTCTCTCTCTCAAAAAATAAACAAAAAATGTTAAAAAAAAAAAAAAAAGAATGAAACTTAAATTACAGCTCAATTAAAAAAAAAGGACATAGGAATTGGGTGACCTTTGGTCAAATCTAAGACAATTTAAGCATCAAAATAAATAGTAACAGTAATGGATTATAGCCCATCGAATAAAATAAGAATCTATGAGGTGTGAGCTAATAAATAAATAAATAAATAAATAAATAAATAAATAAATAAGGGAAAAAGGAAAGCTGAATGCCAATGAATACAGTGGACCCTTGAGCAACACAGGACTTAAAGGCGCTGACCCCATGCAGTCAAAAATCTGTGTATAATTTTTGTTTTTAATTTTTTATTAAAAAAATTTTTTTAATGTTTATTTTTGAGACAGAGAAAGAGCACAAGCAGGGGAGGGGCAGAGAGAGAGGGAGACACAGAATCTGAATCAGGCCCCAGGCTCCAAGCTGTCAGCACAGAGCCTGATGAAGGGCTTGAACTCATGGACCGCAAGATCATGCCCTGAGCCGAAGTTGGACGCTCAACTGACTGAACCACCCAGGAGCCCCATTTAATTTTGTATTTTAGAGAGACAGAGTGCACAAGTGGGAGACAGGGGAGGAGGAGGAGGAGGAGGAGGGGGGGTGGGGGGAGAGAGAGAAAGAGAGAGAGAGAATCCCAAGCAGGCTCCTCACCATAAGCACAGAGCCAAATGTGGGGCTCAAACTCACAAACTGTGAGATCATGACCTGAGCCAAGATCAAGAATCAGATGCTTAACTGACTGAGCCACCCAGGCACCCACCCCCCTTTTTAAAAGTTTATTTGAAGGTTTATAGCTTTACCTTTTTTTTTTTAGTTTTTCTTTTTCTTAATGTTTATTTTTGAGGTGGGGGGTGGGCAGACAGAGGGGGACAGAGGATCTAAAGTGGGCTCTGGACTGATAGCAGCAAGCCCAATGTGGGGCTCAAACTTACAAATCACAAGAGCATGACCCAAGCAGAAGTTGGACACTCAACCAACTGAGCCACCCAGGTGCCCCATCTCTTTTTTTTTCCCCCAGGAATAGAATTTAGTGATTCACCACTTACATATAACACCCAGTGCTCATTCCAACAAGTGTCCTCCTTAATGCCCCTTGCCCATTTAGCCCATTTTTTAAAAAAAATTTTAATTAATCTCTGTGCCCAATGTGGGGCTCAAAGTCATGACTCCAAGATCAACAGTCGCATGCTCTATCCCCTGAACCAGCCAGGCAGCCCTAACTTTTGATTCCCCAAAAACTTAACTACAAATAGCTTACTGTTAACTGGAAGCCTTACCAATAACATAAACAGTCAATTGACACATATTTTGTATGTCAGGTATTATGTACTGTATTTTTACAATAAAGCTAGGAAAAAGAAAATGTCATTGAGAAAATCATACAGAATAAGAAATATATTTATAGTACTGTACTGTATTTATGGAAAAACAAATCTGCATGTAAGCGGACCCTCACAGTTCAAATCTGTGTTGTTCAAGACTCAAATGTATGTAAGGAACGACAGAGCAGAAAAAGTCACCCATGTTGCAACCAGCTTTGTAATAACTAATTAAAGGCAAGAAACCTCAATGGACACTAAAGTTAGTGGGCTGACATTTGATAACGCTCAGGACATTTACACAGTCTCAAAGCATCTCTCCTCAAATTTCTTACTAATTAACTGGTGAGAAATATTACCCTTACAGGGAGAGGGGGGTAAGGGGAGGGAGGGAACCTGGTGGACCCTTCTTACCCAAGTAATCAAAGTTCACATCACCAATCATGGAACAAGCTGACACCTTGTACCTCCTGATATGATGCACTGAGAACCATACTGCTTCTAAAGTACTGCTACCCAAGATGTAAAATCTGACTGAGGAGGAAACAGCAGACAAGTCCAAACCAAGAGATATTCTGCAAGACCATTAGCCTTAGTGTTTCAAAAAAATTTTTATAACATTTATTATTTTTGAGAGACAGAGAGAAACACAGCAAGAGCAGGGCAGGGGCAGAGAGAGAGGGAGACACAGAATCTGAAGCAGGCACCAGTCTCTGAGCTATCAGTACAGAGCCCGTTGGGGGGCTTGAACCCATGAACCACGAGATCATGACCTGAGCCGAAGTCGGACAGACAACTTAACCGACTGAGCCACCAAGGTGCCCCTAGCCTTAATTCTTCAAAAATGTCAAATGTCCTGAAAGACAAAGACCAAGTAAAAGAAATGTCCCAGGTTTAAAAAACCAAAGATTATGGGGTGCCTGGGTGGCTCAGTCGGATAAGTGTCCACCTTCGGCTCAGGTCATGGATTGCATGGTTTGTGGGTTCAAGCCCCCTGTCGGGCTCTGTGCTGACAGCTCAGGGCCTGGAGCCTGCTTCGGATTCTGTATCTCCCTCTCTCTCTGCCCCTCCCCCACTTGTGCTTTGTCTCTCTCTCTCTCTCTCTCTCTCAAAAATAAATAACATTAAATTAAAATTTAATTAATAAATTTTAATAAATTTATAAATAAATTTATAAATAAATTTAATAAAATTAAAACATAAAATTAAAAAAGAAAAAACAAAGATTAGACATGGGAAACAATGTAGTGCATGATCCTGGAATGGGGAATAAACTTAAAAGGTTTTATGAAAACCATCGGACAATGATAAAATCAAAGTATGAGCTGAACTGATTAGGCCATCATATTGTATTAATATTTAACTGATTGATTTTAATAATTACACTGTACTTATGTAAAAGAATACCCTTGACCTTAGGAAATACACACCGAAAGTTTAGGGGCCAAGTGGTTTGAGATCTGCAACTTACTTTCAAATGGTTGCAAGAGTATGCAAGAGAAGTGATAAAGCAAATCTGGCAATCGTATCCACAGTTTGTGAATTTGGATGAAGAGTATATATGAGTTCTTTATACTATTCCTGGAACTTTTCTGTAAATTTGAAACTACCCCAAAATGTCTTTTTTTTGAAAGAAGAAAGCAAGTGGGGGAGGTAGAGAGTGACAGAGAGAATCAAGCAGGCTCTGCGCCCAGCACGGAGCCCCACACATGGCCTGATCGCATGACCCTGAGATCGTGACCTGAGCCGAAATCAAGATTTGGACACTTAACTGACTGAGCCACCCAGGCACCCCTAAATTAGTAACTTCTGTTGGGACTTTTGAAATAGCTCAGAATGACTTCCATTATCCTTCAAGGAGGCCTAGGGATCCATGTACTGACGTCCACAAACCATCATCCTTCTAGAAGCCTGTCACCAAGCACCCCTGGGGTCTCCTAGGCTCCCCCCGGAGGCAGACATGGGGCTCTCACGGGGGACACCCACCTGCATTGGCCAGCTCAGCCCGCAGCTGGCCCACGTAGTGTAGCAGCTCCTCCAGGCTCTGCTCACAGTGCTGCCCATAGGTCAGAAACTTCTGCAGGACCTTGTCCACCTCTCTCTCCACACTCGCGCACTGCTCCATGGTGGCCTCTGCCTGTGGGCAGAAGGGGTCCGCTGCATCAGGCCCCACCTGGGCTGGGGGGGGGGTGCATGGTAGGGAGGGCTCCCAGATCCCCCTCGCCACACCCATGTCATTTATCAATGCTCAGAAATTCCCAGCTTCAAATAGGAGTCCACAGCGCCCATCACTCCAGCCAGGGGGCCCTGTCGGGGGGTCCAGGCAAGCATAAGGACAGGTTTTCTGAATCATGGTGACAAAATTACTGTTTTCAACTCTTTTCATTCTATAATCCTTGTTCATCTTTTTTTCTTTAAATTTTTTTAATGTTTATTTACTTTTGAGAGAGAGAGACACACACACACAGAGAATCCACAACAGGCTCCAGGCTCTGAGCTGTCAGCATAGACCCCGACATGGCGCTCAAACCCACGGACTGCAAGATCATGGCCTGAAGCCAAAGTCAGCCACTCAACTGACTGAGCCACCCAGGTGCCCCTTTGTTCATCTCTTTTTAATCAGAAGAAAGAGCAGGACTCCCAGAGCCTTCAGCAGACAATACTATCTAGTAGAAATACATACAGATGCTGCCTATTTTCATATTTCATGTATTTTTATATATTCATCATAAGTGCCTTCTTTTTGGCTAGTGGACTTGGTTTTCCACATACCACAGTGATAGAAGCCACAAAGGCAGTCCTCGAATGGCTGATAACTGAAAATGCAGCCTAAGGAACAACTGTCCACCACGTGGGCCTGATGGGCTTTGCCTCAGCAAAGCATATTCAGCAGCCCTTGCTGCTCACCCACAGACAGGCAGCCTGTGTCCAACCAGCCTGAACCCTTGCTCCCTCCAGGCTCCATGCTGCTTCTGCTCCCGGGTATGCTATTAGCCCTCAGCCGTCACTGCTTGAGAAGCTGGCTCATCCTTTCTGAGGCAGCTCAGAGATCACCTCCTCCAGCAGCCATCCCTAGCTTACTGCTGCTCGGCTCCCTCAACTCCCACATGGCCCCCTTCAATTTCAGTTTGGATCACCAGATAATGTGAGATATTTGAGTAAACTAGGTATTTGAGGGCCTGCCTCCCCCATTGGACTAGAACATCTCTCATCTTCTTCCCTCCCTTCTCATTATACCATTAAAAGAAAGCTGACTTTTCTCATACCACCACCAAGGTGCCTTCCTCAGTCCCTTCCACCCTGGGCCCACGACTCCCCTCTATTCCAGAGCAGCTTTTGATGCTGACCACATGGATAGTCCTCAAAATGTCAGTGACAGAGTTCCCTCCCTATCGTTCCATCCAATGGATTTGAAAGGAAAGGGCTCTCTTGAACGTTCAAATCTAGCCAGCTGTCCATTCTCTCAAAGAAGGGTCCAGAGTAACACACAAGAATCCCATGGCTGAGGGGACCGTTGGGATGCTCCCAGTTTCACGAGACTCCCCATTCACACCAGCAGTGCCAGCCCTGGCCTCATCATCTTGGCCCAGCCTGTAGCCCCCTCCTTTGCAGACAAGGGATGAGTGATGGGGAAATGGCAACCAGGGCCTAGAGATGTGGTTTTGCCCTCTATCCTTATGGCTGATGTCATCACACTAGAATTTGTAATCATAATTGTGATGTACAGAGGTCATGTCTCCCTCCTCATGCCCCCTGGGCAAATACCCTACAACTGAATATGAGCCATATGGGCAAAATATACCAGGGACTCCTGTCTGAAATAGTAATAATTATTATTACTCCTACTAATAATGTTTCATAGGGGCTTAACATGTGTCAGGCACTGTTCTAACGATTTTGCGTGCATTAACTAATTTAGTTTTTTTTTTTATGTTTATTTATTTATTTTGAGGGGGGGCAGGGGCAGAGAGAGAGAATCCTAAGCAGCCTCTGCACTGTTAGCCAGAACCCTACACAGGGCTCAATCTCACAACCAACCATGAGATCATAACCTGAGCCAAAATCAAGGGTCAGACACTTAAGCGATTGAGCCACCCAGGCGCCCCGGATTTAATTCTTATCAAAACACCATGAAGTAGGTCTAGTATTAGATCCATTTTACAGATGACAGAAGATTAAATAACTTGCCCAAGGTCATGAAGCTAAGAAAGGGGAGGACCTGGTAAGTGAAGCCAGGCAGTCTGGCTCCAGAGCCCTTCTCTGAAGCACTTCGCATCACACTTAAACCAGCTTAAACAGGCCGCCATCTCACCAGGAGAGGAAAGCAGCCAGTATCTGTGGCTGGAATGAGTGCACAGCAATGATTAATGACACCAAGCAACAGAAAATCAACCACACAGCCTGTGAGATGATCAACTAGGAAAGATGGCACCACAAAAGAATGTTTGCCAAGAGTTGGGGAACCAACTAGGATCACAATCTACCAAAAACAAGCTCAAGAAAGGTCAGGACCTCACCGAGGTCAAACAAGTCTGACCCTGTGGGACACCAACCGAGGCCAGGATTATCTAAGGGAAGCCCAAGTCAACATCTCGAAATTGTATCAAAAAGCTGAGGGAGGAGTTGGGTACAAGGATTTTCACCCCAGCACTGTGTGTTGTGGCAGGAAGTGGAAGACAATCTAGGAGCCACGGGGAGAGGCATTGGAGGGGGGAGGCACTGATAAGTCAAGGAAGTAAAATATGGGAGATGCATCTATGGAAACCTGGTTAGCATTTAGAAGCCACCTCAGAGATACTCACAGGATCATCAATAAAATCCCAAAGACACAGCCCTGAAGGGGAAAAAAGAAACAAGGAACTCTAGGCAGAATACCATTTATGTAAATTAAAAATCTATGGGGACGCCTGGGTGGCGGAGTCGGTTGAGCCTTGAGCGTCTGACTTCGTCTCAGGTCATGATCTCACAGCTTGTGAGTTTGAGCCCCACGTCAGGTTCTGTGCTGACAGCTCAGAGCCTGGAGCCTGCTTCAGATTGTGTCTCCCTCTCTCTCTGCCCCTAACCCACTTGCATTCTGTCTCTGTCTCTCTCAAAAACAAATAAACATTAAAAAATTTTTTTTAAAAAATCTATGCGTACAACCAAGGACACAGGCAAATAAAAGGATTTACACTAAACATAGCAGGGTGGTTTCCTGTGGGCGGAGGGTGGGGGGAGAAGGAAGGAAAGGGGATAAAAGGGAATACATAAATAAATACAAAAGAGATAGAGGCCCTGCCTGAACCAGTTAAATGTGTAACGAACTGAGGAGTCTGATGAACTCAATAAAATCTAAAATAAAATAAATAAGCCAGGAAAACAGAACTGCATGCAAGTATTCTACCCAAAAGCCCAGGAGGCTAATTCAGTGTGTCCACGGTGAGCCACTCTGCCTCAACCACAGTCGGTCATGTTCACCAGGCACTAGGATGGATGAGTGTGAGTTTGTCTTTGACAAGCTTCATGATGAATCCAGTGGAATTTCATGTCCATTTCCAGCCCTCCTCCCCAAGGTCTCACATGTACAGAAACGATCCACTAGGACGATCCCTTCAAACATCAGACCCTGTCACCCCTTGACTCAACACTGCCTGGCTTGACGCACAAGCCATGTGTAGTTACACATTCGCTTCCTTTGCACAAGCTACTCCTGTGTCCAGAGTGCCCTGTGCACTCCTCTGTATGGAGGCCGCAAGAAGCAGTTTAATCACCAGCTCCCCACAAGGCCCTCGACGAAATCCCCCCTGGTGTCTCCTTCTGGTTCGCAAACCTCTGTGGAAGACACCCATTCCACACTCCTCTGAGTCCTCAGCACTGTGGCACAGTAACTGCCTCTTTACAGGTCTCCTACTAGACTGTGAGCTGCTCAGGGCTGGAGGCCAATCTTGTCCTCTTTCTCCCCTCAGCACCCAGCCCAGGGCCTGGTCCACAGTGGCTGTTCAGTGATTACAGGTCTCCTACTAGACTGTGAGCTGCTCAGGGCTGGAGGCCAATCTTGTCCTCTTTCTCCCCTCAGCACCCAGCCCAGGGCCTGGTCCACAGTGGCTGTTCAGTGAATTCTTGCTGATTAAATGGCGCATCCATCTCCTAACCGTTGGGCTAGGGGACCTGAGCTTGAACCTGCAGGGGGGTGGACAGGAAGACACATGAATAAAGTATTAAAATCCCCACTAAGGCATGCATGGGTTTTGTCCCCAGTCAGTCTTCAGCATCCTGAAACAGAAGGGCCCCCTTCTGAGGCAAAAGGGAAGAAGGGAAGCTTATGCAAAACACAGAAAGGTCCCCTTTGCCATTTGACACAGAACTGGACAGCCTTGGGGCACCGGGATTGAGCGTCTGACTTTGGTTCAGGTCATGATCTCACAGTTTGTGGGTTCGAGCCCCGCATCTCGCTCTGTGCTGACATCGCAGAGCCTGCTTCAGATCCTCTGAACCCCCTCTTTCTGCACCTCCCCCGCTCACTCGCTCTCTCTCTCAAAAATAAAAAAAATAAACATTAAAAAAAATGCCTAGGACTGGACAGCTTCCATTGACCCAACTCTTACACTTCTGCACCCCTCACTTCTATCCAGTCTCCACCCTGCCCACCAGTCCTCTGCTTAAAACCCAACAGATCCCTACTGTACTCAGAATAAAATCCCCTCCTTTTTTTTTTTAGTTTATTTATTTCTTTTAGTAATCTCTACACCCAACACGGAGCTCGAATTCACCACCCTGAGATCAAGAGTCACATGCTCCTCTGAGCCAGCCAGGTGCCTCCCACCTCCTTTTTATGGCCCACGAGACTCTATGTGAGCTGACTTCCAACCACCCCTCCTTGCTCAGCTACCACTCTCCCCTTCACTGCCCATACTCCAACCATACCAGCCTCCTTTCTGTCCTTGACTACAATGAGTTTATTTCTGTCTCAGGGCCTGTGACTGGCTGTTCCCTCTGCCTGATACACTCTTCCCCCAAATCTTCCCATGACTGGCTCCTTGTCAGGGTCCAATGTCAACATCATCTCTTCAGAGGTGCTCTCCTACATCACAGTATCTAATGTTGACCCTTCTGCTCCACCCCCACTCCAGACACCCTATCTTATCACCCCGTTCCTTCTGTTCATTATACATCCCTAGCTGAAGTTTCAAATCTTTCGTCATCAGCCAAAACTGGAGGACAAAGCCCACCATTTGCAACTCCTAAGCTGTAACTCCTACTAGGAATTTCGCCTGCATTAACGTGCAAATGACTGGCACACTCCTACTCATCCTTCAGAAGACCCTGATTGAAAGCCCCGTCTGGCCCCCTTGAGTTACCTCAGACCCGGCCGGGTCGCACTAGAACGGGTCCTCTCAGTTCGAGGGACTCCCCTGGCAGAGGCGGCTCCTCCAGGGTCCTGTGAGTCCGTGGGACTCCAGCTGCTCCGGGCCGACGACTGGGGAGAAAACAAGCCCACAGGCAGGCTGGGGCGGGCGCCTGAGGGGCTGCGGAGAAGGCCCAGAGCCTGGGAGCGCGGCGGAGCTCCCGTCCCCCGCGCCCCCGTTGGCCGGCCCGGCGCCCCTTGTCCTGGGCCCGCACCTCACCGCCCGGAAGCCAGCCGGTTCTCACCTCTTCCCACAGCCGGAGCCCTGGCTTCCGGCGCCTCTGTCATCGGAACCGGAAGTCTCGGCGGTTGCTGGGCTGGGCTGGGCCCGCCCACTCGCGGCCTCGCGGAGGGGTGGCCGTCCCTGGAGCCCGGCTTTGGGCCGGAGCGCCGGGCTTTCCCCTCACGCACTCCAAGAGTGGAGTCGCCCGCAGGAGGTGCCTTGCCGCCGGAAGCCGCGCCTCCACCCGTCCGGCGGTCGCCTCTGGGCTTCACCGGGCTCCCGCAACCGCCTGCAGAGCTGCGACCCTCCCAGTCAGCAGGAAGGAATCGTGCCGACCACTTGCCCCCCGGCGGGGCCGCGTGTGCCTGGTCGGCCCGACTTCTCCACCCGGGTCCCAGCGGCCCAACTCGGCTCTCGGAAGCCCCAAACCCGGAACAACTGTGCCTCCCCGGCTCCTTGCCTTTCGCCTTCCTTCAAAGGGAGGACAATACCGAACAGCATAGTGCATGTTAGGGGTGCAGGAGTTAAACTTTCCTGATGTGGTTCCTTGGTGCTCTTTATGAAACATCAAGCGATGTTTAAATTTTTTTTTTCTGCCCAGCCTCGCTGGTCCCCTAAACCTGTACTTGATATACCCACTGGGTATTCAACAGAAGGATTCTGCTGGTGGCGGGGGTCCCAGCCCCTGTCTGGCTGCCCTCTGAGAACGCCCCCCTTGAGGGGCGGGGAGTGGGGTGGGGGAGAGATGGGGGTTGCAAAATGGCCCTAAGGAGGAAGGGTAAGGGTTAGGAAGGGAGAGGAGACCTAGGCCAGGACGGAATTCACGATACCCCCCAGACCCCCTTCCTACACAGGGGAGGGGCAGAGAAACTCCCCATTTCCTCCGCAGGCCTCAGGGATTTGGACTAGAAACAGCCCAAGAAAAAAGACTCTTATCTCTTGTTTCCGTGATTTCCTGCTCCCTTTTGGGGCTAGTCTCATTCCAGAGCAACCTCCCCTCCAACCCTCCAGGCCTCCTTCCCACCTCCACCCACCCCCAAATGCTCTTGCGCAATCTTGTTTTCTGTATAGCGTTTGCACAATCCAGTTGTGTTTTCTTTATAGCATTTGACTTGAAATTGTCTTGTGTGTTTATTCGTTTATTCTGTCTTCCGGCCCCTAACACATACACACCCTTTAGGATAAAAGGTCCTTTGGAGTAAGGACTCTAGACTCATCACTGCTGTATCCTCAACACCACGTTCTTGGGACACAGTAAGTGCTCAAAAATACTCCGAGGTAGCCAATATCCTCTACTCCTGAAGGAGGAAAGGCAGCTCCAAAACCTTATGACACACACAGGGAAGAGGGCAGTCCACAGTCCCCCGCGGGAGCGTCGTCGGAGCATCCTGGAGAGCCTTGTCTGTGCACCTTAAGTCTGGGTGGTCCTGGCCAACTTGGGGGCCGCGGGGGCGGAGAGTTCGGTGAACCCTGCCTGGGGCCACGGGCTGGGCTGAAGCCGCCTCCAAGTCAGCAGGACCTCACAGACCTTCCCTAACGCCCCAGGCTTCCTCACTTCCTCTGGGGGAGCCTTTGCTTGCCTCACAGTCCAGGTGGGCGGGAGCAAAACCTGCCTTCTCCAAGGACTTTGAATGTCCCGCGCGCGCACCCGAGCACACGTTTTTTGTGTCTCTGCCTCTGTCTCTTTCACACACGCACACACATTCACACACACTCTCACACCCCAGGCCATTTCACCTCTGTTTGTCATTGTCCACTCCACGTGTGGCTCTCCTTGCATGTCGGTTACTTCTCAAAGTGCACGGATGATTTTGTCGTGCTCATTGGGACTATGGCTTTTGTTTCGTTTTGTTTGAGGGGTGGAGTGCTTCAAAGCAGAAAAACCTAGCTGTTCTCCACTAACTCAGTAATAGTCTGTTTAATCTTTTGCTAGTTTCCTAGGATTTTTTTTTTTTTAATTTCAGTCCTCAATACATGTCCATTTTATTTTGCAGGGGGTGGTGCACAGTATGACTTATTTTTTCCCCAAATTTGTGTCCAGTTATCCCAGTACCTCTTATTAAATGATCCTACCTTACCCCTTCGTTTTGAAGCCTTTTATCATAACATTAAGATTTTCTACTGAATGGAATCTATTTCTGGCTCTTCATTCCTTCCATTGAGATGTGGTATTATTTTTACACCAATGTCATATTGTTTTACTTGCTACTTTGTAATATGTTCCAATATGTGGTGGGATTATACACTGTTCACAAAAAGAAAAAAAAATAAGGAAAAGCAAGGTGATTGAGGAAGCAGATCACTGTTGCTGGGGATGGGGACGGGGCTGACTAGGAGAAGCAGGAATTTGGAGGGGGCGGGTGACGGAACTATTCTGTATCTTGATTGTAGTGTTGGCTACGCAACTTTCTGCATTTGTCAAAGCTCTAAAAACTACTCTTGGGGCACCTGGGTGTCTCAGTTAAGCATGTCTGACTCTCGATTTCAGCTCGGGTCATGATCTCGCATTTCGTGTGTTCGAGCCCTGTGTCAGGCTCTGTGCTGTCTCCCTGTCTCCCTTTCTCTCTGCCCCTCCCCTGCTTGCTCTCACTCTCTCAGAAATAAACATTACAAATTTTTAATAAGTAATAAATTAAAGCTATACTCTAAAAATGAAGCATTTTCCTCTATGTAAATTATACCTTAAAAATGCTGGAGGGGAACGGGACCGGATACACAAAGAGCACGTTAGATAAATCTCTAAACAAAAAGCGGGGGCGGGGGGGTGCCTGGGTAGCTCAGCTGGTTAAGCATCTGACTCTTGATTTGGGCTCAGGTCATGATCTCTTGGTTCGTGGGATTGAGCCCCACATTGGGCTCCATGAGGAGCCTGCTTGGGATTCTCTTTCTCTCTCTCTGCCCCTCCACCCGACTCGTTCTCATGCTCTCTCTCACTTGTGCTCTTTCTCTCTTTAAACAGGTAAACATTTTTTTTTAAAAGAGAAAAAGTTCTTGGATAAGACAATCCCTGGCATGTTCTTCTGAAAATACAGCCTTCCTCACTTCTCAGAATGAGCCCTGGAAGGCCAGGCTAGGAAAAGATGGAGTCTCCCCTGATAGCTGGGGTAAGGGCAATAACAGGTAATGCAGATCCTGCCTGCCCTCTGTGGAACCTCTGTGGAGCATCAGGCCTCAGCCTGTGGAGCTCAAGTTGCCTGCTCAGGCCCTGTCTCTTCTTCCACCCTCCAGGTGGCACCCAACCAGTCTCCTGCGCCTTCTCTCTCTTCCTGCCCCTCCTTGTCAGGCTTTGGTTCAGGCCAAAAGCAGCTGCTTCATCTGCAGGCTCTGGAGCAAAATGAAAACGTAAGGCTCCTTGTTCAAACATCATTATAATTTCAAGATGGCGGGGCGCCTGGGTGGCTCAGTCGGTTGGGCATCAGGCTTCGGTTCAGGTCATGATCTCACGGTCTGGGAGTTCAAGCCCCATGTGGGGCTCTGTGCGGACAGCTCAGAGCATGGAGCCTGCTACAGATTCTGTCTCCCTCTCTCTCTGCTCCTCCCCGGCTCGCACTCTGTCTCTCTCTCAAGGAAAAAAAAAAAAAGTTCAAGATGGCAACAGGAGACCATTGCACCAAGTGTAGGGCCCTTCCGAGTGTCGTCCTGAATGACAACACACAGGAAAAGCTAGTCCCAGTTCCGGCTCTCCCCCTTGGCTGCCTGAGGGACCCACCCACAGCCACAGATGAAGTCTTCCTGTGCCAACTTACCAGGCGGTCTAGGGGCTGCCCTGCCTCCCTTCAAACCCTTATAGACAGGACCCTCCCTTGGACCTGCCCCACACCTCTCCGTGTCCAATGCCAGGCCAATCCTGGACGCTCTCGTCCCACCCTGCTCCTGAGGAAATCCTCCCAACTTCCCTTCCTCAGAGAAGTTTATCCTTGCTGAAGAAAAAAAAAAAAAAATTACTCATGACACTCATCAGTTTGGTAAGAAAGACTTTATTCAAGAGAGGCTACTGCAATGTGGAGTTTTGTAGTAGGGCAGAGAGAGTGGGCTCAACTTCAAATACAGCAAGGAAAAGTAGAATTTACAGCCAAGGAGCGGGTAGGGGTCAGTGGATGAAAAATTACTGAGAGGAAACCTTGGGGGTCTGGAAGCAGATTCTGGCTAAATGCACCTCACAGGAGTCTTACTGAAGGCAGGCCAGCCGTCGCCTGAGGGGGTTGGTGGAAGATTACATGAGGAACATAGTCAGATACGGACAAAGGGGGAGTCTGGCTAAACTAAGCAGAAATCTTGCCAGAACCGGACCATATAAGGAGACACCTGCCAAGGTCAGGCACAAAGAGAGGTCAGAAAAGTGCCTGACCAAAATATGGTCAAATACACACCGCTCATCACCTGCAGTGAAAAGTGAGCCAGCCCGAACTCCACAGTACTTACGCCTTACCTTTCATGACATATTTCACTTTTGCTTTGTTGCAAGAAATAGCACATTTCCTTTTCTTTTCCGAATCTGATAGAGCTAAAACCCACCTACTAGGGTGGGGAGTTATGCAATCTGAATTGTCACCATGGGGCATGCGTCCTCTTTGAAAAAAGGCTCCCTGATACCTATAGATATACCCAGTCTGAGAAATTTGCTTCTCCATGCGCCGTTGACTGGCCACTGTGATGTAGACGTCTGCACGCTTTTGGCCCGGTCACTACCATGGACAGATGTGTGTGCTGTCTCCCTCCCCCACCCACAGGGAAAGGTCATGGGGGCAGGGGCGTTGGCCACTGTGGCTTCCTCATCTGAGAACCAGGCCTGGCCCTGAGGGAGGCGTGCAGTACCTCCCCAGGCAGTGAATGGGGACTGGCTCTGCAGCCCCAGTGCTTGGCCCAGGTGCCCGTGAATGGTGAATGAACACTCAGAGCCAGAGACTTCCCCACCTACTCCACTCCACCCCCAGCTTGAACCCATGACAGCCAGGGAGAGGTCTGGTTCCTCTTGAGTCCAAAGCCCTCCAGTGCCTTCTGGGCTGGAGCCAGAGCAGTCTCTGGGGATAAAAACAGAAGACACAGTCCTGCCTGGCAATGCCCACAGCCCAGTGGAGAGACCAAAATGTCAGCAGAAGTAAGGGACTGTGGGCACAGAAGTAGGGGACTGTGCGCTGCCCAGGCAGGGCAGGGCAGGAGTTCAGGGCAGGCTTTCCTGAGGAAACAAGATCTGGGGACTGTGAGGAGCCTCTGCCTGGAGGATGAGGGCTCAGAGGTGCTGGAGGGAATGATGGGGTCAGAAAGGGCAACCACTATCAGGGACTCTGTGGAGGCCAGGCTGTCAGAGGCCTTAAGTGATAGGCTGAGGGGCCCAGGGAGTGACTGAAAGAGGTGACACTAGCTGACTGAGAACAGAAGGGCCCAGGGGCATGGAGCCCAGTGTGGGCAGCTGGCCTCAGTTCTGGAGAATTGGCTGCTTGGGCCTAGTCTGCCAGGGCAGGGGGACCTCTGGGCACCTGGTGAGCTAAGGGGCCCACCAGGCTCAGGAGGGAGGGTTCCGAAGCAGTAGCCACTGCAGTGGCACCTGTGATCAGCTGGCCCCAGAGCCACCCAGCCGGCTTGGGGACCAGGGAACTGGTTTGCCCAGCAGGGATGAGCTAACAGGGATCCGGTTCCCTCTGAGCCACCCCAGCTTCAGCTCTCTCGTGCCCTCCCCCTGCATCTGGGTCTGGCTCTGGTTTCTGGCACAGCTGCCAAGTTTTGGTACCGCCCACCCACTCCCCGCCGGCTGTACTGGCCGGCCCAGCTCTCTAATTGCTGGGTGGGGAGCTGTCCTGCAGAGATGGTTCACCGAAAGGTAGACCCCAGCCACTGTGGGGCACCTGGGCACGCAGCCTGCCCAGTTCCGGGTTGTGGGGAGGGAGTGACCCAGGCTTCAGGTCAGCACCTAGCTCTGCTGGGGAGGGGGGGGGGGTGCTTCTGGAAGGTCACTGGCCCAGAGATCTCGGTTTGGAGAAGTCTGTGAAATGGGTTCCAAGGCCTGTGGGAGACCAGCCTGCCTAAGTTGAGTGCTCTCTGTTTCCCTTCCCAGGCAGAGGACCCAGACACAGGGGTCTGTCCTGGCCACAGGCTCTACTCAAGCCTGGCCAGAGACAAGTGGGGCAGGGACTGGTGGAAAGAAATGGGGCAGAAGGGAGCGGCCAGGAAGCAGCCCTCCTGGCCTCCAACCCAGGGGCCCCAAACACACCCCCAGACACACCCACCACCCACAAGACAGCTTTACACACCTGCCACTTACACAGCCATAAACACACCATCCCCACGGCAGACAACACACACACCCCATTCCCCACCCTAAAAAGGTGGGGCACATCGGCTCATACTCCATAGCCCCATAGGTGCCCCTACATAGCGAATCCACTTACCACCAGGACCCACATGCTGGGGCCTGACAGGCTGCCAGGCATGGCCTGGGAAGGGGGGGGGGATCATGGTGGAAGGGAGCAACCTGGGGTTTCTGCAGAGAACATACCAGAGGATGCTGCTGCCCCATCAGGGCAGGCACTGGGAGGAGAAGAGGTCTGTGCGCTGGCTCCCCTGGAGCGGGAAGCACATCTAATTCAACCCTGAGCCCCCAAGTCCTGAAGGCCTAACAGATAGGAAGTGCTCAATGCATGACATATGGATACTGATCTTTACTGCAGGGAGTGGGGAAGGGCTGCCTGCATGCCAGCCTGGGCCTGTGTTCCAGGCCATCCACCCAGGAGGGAGCAAAAACCCAAAGGGGAAGCCTGACTGCTGAGAGGCTATGGGTGAGAGTGGGCTTTAGGGGGCTGAGCCTAAGGGTCAGAGAGCCCGGCACAGGGCTGGGAGTGGAGGGCTCCTTCCTCTCAGGACAGATCTTTCCAAAATACAAATCAGATCACATCTCACCCCTGCTAAAAAATACCGCAGGGCCTTCCACTGTCTACAGGAAAATGGCCACGTTCCCTGCTGCGGTACAGGCCCTTCACCAAGTAACCCACCCACAAATTTTGTCTCCTCTACCTTCCCAGGGCCTCCCATCCCTGTGTGGGGGGGAGGGGTGCACCATAGCCAGACAGAAAGATGGGAGGTGGGTTCTGGGAGGGGCAGGGCCCTACTGGAGCCTTTGGGTGCTCCAGGGGAAGCTGTCTTAGGCCGGCCCCAACCCAGCAGGGGGCTGGGTACCACAGTCCAGACTTCCTACCAAGAGAATGTTTCATGTTCTAGCAATGCCTTGGTTGACTTGCCCTTTTGTTTTTCTGGGTTCTCTGGCATTGTTCCTTCCAAAAAATCCCACTGGTGCTGAGAAAGGAATTTCAGCCCACACGGCAGCTAAGGAACCGTGTGGTGCTGGGGCATGGATTCCTCCACTCCCCAACACACATGCCCAGCAGCTGCGCACACAGGCACATGGCACGGCCTCCCACCGACCATGACCATGGAAGGAGCTACATACAGCCAAGGTAAAGGGCCCCCACCCCCAACCATCCACAATCCTCTAGACCCAGGCCAGGGACAGGCCCAGTGTATCACCCAGGGCCTCCTTGTAGAAAATGTGATTTTATTCTGAGGGAGGCCAATGTCCCCGTCCCAGCCTCCCTCCTTCACGCCTGCCCTTCTGCATCACGGGGCCCTTGGTCCCCCAGCCTCCTTCTCTGGGCCACACCTACTCCAGGGAGCAGGGCGGGGCCCTGCCGAGGTGCTCCTCTGCCAGGAGGGCACCCTATCCAGCCCAGAGCAGCGCTGGACCCCTCCTCTCGGTCAGCCTCCCCACTCCTGGCTGGCCTCAGCAGCTCCTGCCCCCAACCAGTGTAAGGAAGGAGCCAGCCCTCTCAGCGCGGGCTCGTCCAAGCCGCTTTCTGGCGGTGCTTCTGCAGCCCGCTCACCCCCTGGCTTCAGATCTTGGAGGACTCCAGCCGAGGACTCCAGGGTGCTGGGGGCTCCCGGAGCGCCCGCAGCTCTTGTTCCAGTGCCTGGTTGCGGCGGTACATGTCCAGGTAGCCTCCTTGGATCTCCCGCTGGTAGCGCAGCACCCTTTCCTTCTCCTCCTGCCACGTCCGCCGTTCCCGCTCAAAGCACAGTGCCTGCTCCTGGGCGCGGAGCCGCTCCTGCACCAGCTGGGCCCGCAGCTGCTCGGCGCCACCTGCGGCCTCGCTGCTGCCACCCGCCTCCCCCAGCAGCCCCCTGCTCTTGCAGTCGTCGGTCTCACAGCTGCCCTGGGCTTCCTCCCGAGGGCCCTGCTCCTGCAGGCTCCGCACGGCCTCGCGCAGCTGGGCCAGCTCTGCGTCCTGGGCCTGCGCCTGCGCCCGGCTGCCCCGAAGTTGCGTCTTGAGGCTGAAGATCTCGGCCAGCTTCTGCGCCAGCTCGGCCTGAGCCTCCCGCAGCTGCTGCTTCAAGAGGCTAATCTCCGCCGTCTTCTGGCACACCTGGGCAGGGAGGGGCGGGGCACAGGATGGGCAAGAGCCAGACGAAGTGGGTAAGACCAGGAGCCAGCAGAGGGTGGGACCCCACAGGTGGCAAAGAGGACATAAAAAGTTTCTGTATGCCCAATTTCTCACCTCCCATCGGGCTTCCTCCTCTGGTCGGGTGTTAGGGTCAGCATCCGGGAGGGCACCGGGGGGCCGAGGCTCAGGGCCCAGGCCCTGCTGTGCCCGGAGCTCTTTGCGCAGCCGCCGCTGCTCCTGCTGGGCCATGAACAGCTGGAGCTGGAGGTTGCGCTCACTGCGCTCTGCCTTCTGAGCCACCTCGTGCAGCCTCTCCACATACAGGCGCTTCAGCTCGGACAGCCACAGCCGCTGGCGCTCTTCCAGCACCTGCCAAGGGGACGAGGCGCCTTGCCATGCAGGGATATCCCACACACGGACCACCCAACCCCCCCTCATTCCTGAACACCAACTGCCAGCCCCTCCACAACACTCCAGCTGCAACTGGAGGTGAAGTGCCTGCCAAGACTGCCCAGGGAGTCTCTCTTCCTCCCTTCCACGCAACTCCTAGCAAGGGCCACCAGTGACATGACATTCCCATCACATGGGGGCTGGGGAACCGAATCAACTCCATCTTCCTTACTCTCTTGTGCCCAGAGCCACGTAAGTGAACTGGCTGGGGACCCTTCTGTGTGTCCTGTACTCCAATGCCAAGGGACAGAACAGGACCCCAGAGCAGGGGGAGCCCTCACCTGTGTGAAAGGGTTGGAGCCATCCTCATCACCGAGGCCTCTCTTGAGATCTTCACAGGTGTCAGGAAGCAGGGCCACCACCTCCTCGGCGGAGGGGCAGGAGAACTCATAGGGAGGCGGTGGCTCGGGCAGGCAGCTCAGCATCGCCAGTGGCCCAGACTCCTTGGGGACCCGGGAGGCCCGGTCCAGGGAGCCCCCAAGGTGGTTAATGTGGCCCAAAGAGGAGCTGAAGGGGCCAGGACCAGTGCCAGGACTGCGGCCAAAGCTGCCCCCGCTGGAGGAGTCAGACAGGCTGGGCTCGGGCTCGGGGCCGCCCTCGTCCAGGCTGAGCGCATGCAACAGCTGGGCCCGGGCCTGTGCCTGGCTGGTCCGGGGCCCTGGGCTCAGGGGTGGGTGGCAGGCCAATGTGTGCAGGCTGCCATTGCTGCGCCACAGCTTCTGGCCCTTGTGGGCTGCCAGACTCTGCATGGACAGGAAGCCTTTCCCAGCGCCCGCCACGGGCTTGAACACCGATGGGCGAATGCGGCACTGCCGGGAAGAAAGGGCAGCTTTGAGGCCCTGGGCTGACCTCGCCTCTGCCCTCTAACGCTCCCACAGCCCCCAGGATCCTCTCTGAGAACCTGGGGTGCGTGTCACACAGAGGCAGTGACCGATGACCAAGGACCAAAGCCTCAGGACAGCCTACAGCAGGATTTTCATGTCCCAGCCCCATCAGAGCACCTCCGAGGAGACCCCGAGCTCCCCATCCCTACCAACACTGGGGAAGGGAAGTGGGCAGAGATGCACCTTGTCAAAGCGACCCCGCTCGGGCAGTGAAGTCTTGCTGAAGTCACCAGCTCGAGGATGCTCCCGGTAGTAGAGGGTGGTGTAGTCAGCACTCTCGTTCCGAGGGGCACGCTTGGCCGTCTTGCTGTCCTTCTTGGGGAGGTGCAGGTAGCTGAGGAGCTCACGCTGGCCCAGGCCCTTCCGGAGGAGCCCATCAGGCTGGCGGGAACCCCGGGGCCCTGCAAGCGCTGCCCGTAGCTCTTCCGGGGACAAGTCCTGCCGTTCCAATAGGCTGCCCACGCTGCCCATGGCAATGCCAGCAGGGCCCAGGGCTGTGGCCATGAACTTTCAGCAGGGCACAGGCAGCTGTTTCTGGGGATTGGGAGGCTCCGTCAGAGGCAGGTGGGCACTTGCTGCCCAACCTCTCCGATACTCTAAAACCAGTTGCTCTTTGCCTATGTCAGCCACCTGCCTGGCCCAGGCCCAGGAGGCAGATATGGGTCCCGGAAAGAAAACCCAGGACAAGACTCCTAGGATGGCAAGAGAAAGGGCCCCAAAGTCATCTGCCTGGTGCCCCAGCTCCAGCTAAGGGCCAGTGTGATGGGGGGGACATAGGGGAACGGCCCCAAAGCGGCAGGATGGGGCCCCTCCCAGGGCTGGGCCAGCTGTGGACTCAGGCTCTGTCCAACTCTGACCCTGTTCACTCTCCTACCAGGCTCCTCACCTAATCTGGGGGGTGGGGTGGGCAGAGGGCACAGGGAACCGGGGCCAGTGGCTTATGATTCTCCATTCCTTCTTTTTCTCTGGGGAGGGGGAAAACCCAGTTGAGCCCCTCTTCCTGCAGTGGGTCAGAGTTCCCCGAGGGAAGCAGCTGGCACGGGTGGGGTTGGGGGTTTGCAGTGGGAGGGATACAAACAGGAAGGGCCCGAGGGGAGGAAGGATGGTGGTAACAATGGCCACAGTTTCCGGAACAGGTGTTCACATAGTCATAGGGGCAGTGGGGGGAGGCAGGGGGAAGGGCCAGCGGGAGCCCCCGTCAGCCCCTGCATATGCTGCCACTCCAAAGACCACCACCAGGTGCGTGGGGGGACCCAAATCTTGACCCGGGGTGGGGCCAATTACACGTAGGCCCTAGCTTCCTCATGCAGACAATGGCCATGGCAAGTCTTATCACTCAGAGATGCTGGGAGGATGGGCTGAGATAACACGACTAAAGAGTCTAGTTCAGGGCCTGGCCCCTAGCCAGGCAGAGTCAACACAGGCTGGTTGAAGATGAGCTCAGCTGCTCAGATGACCTCCCCGGCAGGCGGCCAGAGACCAGGTTATGGACCCAGTTCCCATCTGGGCTGAGACCCCCCACCCCTGGCCTGGCCCTACCACCCCACTGGATCCCCCCTATCCAGCCCAGGGCCCGGCACATGGTCCATACTCAGAAAGGACCTGCTGAATGAGTGAACACCACCGTCTCTGCCTCTGGCCCCCAAGCAGCTGCTCCCATCTACATACAGACACCCAGCAGGCATGTGGTGGCTGAGCACCCCCCACCCACCCAATATGCTTCCGGGACACCCACTCCCACCTCAAACAATGGTTGTTAGGAGGTTCCATCTTCCTCAACCATTTCCAGGTTTTGTGTTTGTGGAAGACAAAGCTCTCTGGGAGAAGGAGCGGGGGCACGGCCCTGCCTCCGTCTAATAACCTCTGAGGATATCACAGGGCTCACAGGGCCAGAGGACTCATCCACTTAAGGAATCAGAGGTGCTGGCCACCTACAGAGACACAGCCCTGCAAAGGAGTGATCTTACGGAGTCCCGTGAGATAGCCGTTGTCCAGGGCACTGGGGCTCCTGCAGGTGAAGTGGCTTGCCCAAGGTCACAGAGCTGGTCAGGCTGAGATGCCTGTGATCCCAGCAGGATGCTGTTGAATGTTTAGTGGGGGCCCAGGATGGCATCCACAGCCCAAAGAGTTAGAATTGAAGTATCCCTGGGGTGCCTGTGTGGCTCAGTCAGTTGAGCGTCCAACTTTGGCTCAGGTCATGATCTTGCGGTTTGTGAGTTCAAGCTCCACATCGAGCTCGCTGCTGTCAGCGCAGAGCTGGCTTCAGATCCTCTGTCCCTCTCTCTCTCTGCCCCTCCCCCACTTGCACCCTTTCAGAAAAAAATAAAACACAAAGTATCCTGCCTCCCAATCTGACACCTCCTTACCATGAGCACACTTCACTCTTGTCACTGCTTCTCAGGGAGGCAGACAGCAAAGAACCTGGTCTCCAGCCCTGTCCTCACACTGCCCCTCCACGGGGACCCTGGACGCTATGTCATCGCCCTTTGCCATGTCTCAGTTTCCCCATCTCTGAAGTGGGGAAAGACTGCCTGCCCTGGCCTTCCCTTTGGGTTTTTGTTACAGAGACAATGGAGGTGAAAGGTCTCATGAACTATAAGCCCAGTGCAAGCATGGGGTGGGGGGGGAGGTGGCAGTGGTGCTGAATATGCCCATCTCGCCCCAAACACACACCACTTCACCTTCCCCTGGGCAGATCCTTATTTCCTGTTTCAGGAAGAGACAACTAGCACCTCATGTTCTCTACAAATGGTCTCAGGGTCAAGGGGGAGAGTCCTTGAACCAGAGGCAGCCATGGGCCACTAGAGCGCATACTCCACATACAAACTGCAGTCTAGTCGCTGAAACCAGTAGCACGGTGGTTCCTATGTGACAGGACACAGCACAGACAGTCACATCCAACAGCAGACACAGTCATGCACAAGGTCACCTTTGCGGCAATGAGCATCCTCTGGGACACACACACACACACACACACACACACACACACACACACAGGAATGGTCTAGCATTACTCTAGCATGAAGACCCACTCGTCCTCCCAGCCCCCAGGCTAGATGCAGAGGGTATGAGGGTGTGTGTGGTAAGGGGCTTCTCTCCACGTGTGACTTGAGCAGTTAGAAAGAGCTGTGGAGCTGGATGAAGGGGGCACACACAGCCCCTTCCTTTTGTCTTTCCCTAATGCCCTCGCCCTCCACCCTTCGCCCCTCCTAGGTAACTTCTCTGGCTGTATTATCAGCTGTCCCAGAGAGGCTGAGGCCCCTGGCTTTTAGGAGGTTCTACTCTGCCCAGGTCTCAGTCTGGGACAGTCCCTTTTCCTACAGGGGTCCATCCCGCCTCCCCTCCCAACACACACACATTCCTTCCCCGTTGCTTGGAGGCCCAGGGAATGGCCTGGTCAGGCCAGGGCAGCTGTGCAGGCTGGGCTGGAGAGGATGTGTGTGTGTGTGTGTGTGTGTGTGTGTGTGTGTGTGTGTGTGTGTGTTGGGGGGGGTGGGTATTGGAGGGAGAGAGAGACAGCAAGAGCCTTGCAGCCCCCATGGGAACATCAGAGCAAAAACCAGGGCCTCCTCCAAGTGCCTTCAAGGGCTTCCCTGCCAAGAGCTCAGTACACACCCTGGCGCTCAGAGCTCTGCACAGAGATGAAACCACCACCAGCCACCCTGGTGGCTAGGTTTGGGCTAAGCCATATTCTGCACAGGCCCCAGCTGGCCTCAACAGGACCCCTTAGTTCCTGTTCCCAACCCCTGGGCCCAAGATTAGCCAGCAGCATTGAAAGCCCTGGGCAGACAGGGGCATCTCTTTTGGATCAACCCTTGGTGGTGACAGGAACATGAGGCTCGGGAACCATACTGGCCATGAAACAGAGACAGGGCACGCAGGGAAAGCATCCCAGCGTCCGTTGGTCAGCCCCACACGGCTTACCACAGCTTCACAACACCCATAGGTGGGGAATATTGAGATCCTCTTCAGAAGAGGAAACTGAGGCCCAGGAAGTAAAAGCACATGCCTGAGGACATTTTCAGCTGCCCTGGAGAAAGTACACCAGCTCCTCAGGTTTAGAAGCCCATCCTGACCCCATCGTGAGTCTCCTCCAGCGTGGGACATCCCAGAGCATGTGGGCAGGAAGCTCCAGAGTCCCGCCTTGGCTGTGGCTAGCCCCTCCAGAGCCCAGGCCCCAGGGGAAGGTCCCACCACCTGCTGGGGGGGATCAGCTTTGCTGGAGGGAGTGTCTGCAGCTGCCCCTGAAGAATTGGACTGGAATGTCCCAGTTCCAAAAGAGGGGCAGTGGGTAAGGGGGCGGGGGGAGGACGGGGGCGATGGAAGAGGCTGGCATACCCTAGTTACACTGTGACACCTGAAGAGGTAAAGCTCGGCATCTAACCACAAAGGAGTGTGTCTGAGTATCACTAGAGAGTCACAGAGGCATACACCACTCTACAGTTTTTCTGAGCCTTTCATTTCATCATCTGCGCTCATCTCCACAACAGCCTAGTTGGGGTTAGGCAAGGAACCTGAGGCCCAGAAAGGCCTAGAAGCCAGCTGCCCAACATCCCACAATGATGAACAATTCCAAAACCCTGGGCAAGGCCCTCTCTCCTGCTGTCCCAGCCAGAGGTCACCAGCTGCCCTTCACAGACACACACTGCTGTGTATGTGTGTCGGGCCAGCCCCCCACACCTGCCTCTCTCAAGGGCATCTGCAACCAGGTAGGTTTGGACTCCAGTCTCCTCAGCATAGAATTCTTCCGGCCCGCCCCTGGTCAAAGAGGAATAGTGGAAACACTGCCGCATGGGGACTCTGAGCCCTGGAAGCTACTGATTCTAGAGGCGGGAGCAGGCTGGCCACATTCATTCACAGTCTTGCACATGTACACCCACACTCAGCCAGCCGGCAGAGGAGCCCTTCCCAGGAGGGCCCTGGAGGAGGCTGATCACTGGGCCCAGGGTGGCCTCCTGCCTCCACTCCCTTCTTGGCTGGGCAGGGAGAGGGCACGGAGGGTCAAGGTTGCAGGTCAGCCGGGCTAAGCCGCAGGTGCAAACAAGGAGAGCCCCAATCTGTACTAGGGGACTGGGTGCGGGGTGGGAGGCAACCGGTCGCAGTACTCTTTCTCGACACAGCCAGGGACTTGACGTGGGCCTGGCCCCAGGCTGGTCCTAGCTTTGGCCAAAGGCTGTGGCCAGACTGGGCAGGTGCTCCGGCCGCCAAGAACTGGTAGCGTCCCCATAGGTCGGGATCCCTAGCAGCTGGCAGCTGCCGCCCTTACAGAGTAGGGGACCGGAGCAGGAAGGGGGTGTCCCGGAGGGGACGGGAGAGGGGTCTCGTGGGGAGCAGACGATGTTGGCATCCCCACGAAATTCCCTCCCCCGGGCCCCGAAGGCTGTGACGGAGGCGTGGGCTCCGCAGAACTGCGGGAGGTTCGGCGAGCTACCTGGGGGGCCAGAGGGGACGTCTGTTGCTGCCTCCTCCCTGAGGCCTGCCCGGAGCGGCCGAGCTGGGGGCCGAAGCCCAGGTCAGACTCCCGCGCCAAGGGCGACTGCCCCACCCCAGGCGCGGCGCAGGGGTCCGAGAGAGCACATTTGCAGGGGTTGCGGAGAGCAGCGTAACCTGCCGCCGGCCCCTCCAGAGGAGCTTCGCGGTCGGTCCCTGGTCCCGCGCCTCGGCGCTTCAGTGTCTGGAAACGCACACCGCACCCTGCCACCCCCGCCCACTTCTCAGACGGGCACCTCGCGGGCGAAGGGCTGCGGTTTGGCCAAGGTCGCCCGGAAAGCGAGACCTCGGCGGCCGGCCCCACCCCCGAGCTCAGTCCCCGGCCCCCGCCGCGTCCCACTCACCATGCTGGCGCCGCTCCGCGCCCCTAGCGCGCTACAGTTCCCTCGCGCGGATTCGAACCCTCTCTCCAAGCGTCGGCTCCAGGCGAGAATGCGAGCCGGGCCGGAGCGACCAGGCGGCAGGCGCCTGGAAAACGCGGCCAGCCGACCGGGCGGGCGGGCGCCGGAGCCGGATTGGCGAGGGAGGGACGCGCTCCGCGGCGCTCGCTCGCCTGCCCCAGAGGCGGAGGGAAAACCCGGCCTGACTCACCGGCGCGCCGCCAGCCCAGAGCCCGGCCGGGCCCCCGGATGTGGGGGGCGGGGACGGGGGGCAACCCCCGCCCACCGCGAGCCAACCTGAGCCCCGCCCGGGCTCGCCGCGCCGCCCAGCCGCCGCGCGCCGGAGCCGCCCGAGCCCCCTGCCGGCTGCGCCCCGCGCCGCGCGGATTCCCGGCGGGTCGGCAGCCCCCGCGCAGCCGACGTCCCCGGAGGGCGTCCAGCCAGCCCCCCTCCTCCTCCTCCCGGCCTCACCCGTTCCTCTTCGTTTCCAGAACTCGGCAGCTTCCGAAGAGGCGCGTTCAACTCCCAGATCCTCGCCGCCTCCTCTTAGGTAAGCATTGTTACCCGTTTGAGGTTGAGCAAAAGGTACTCCGAGAGCTGGAGAGATTGACCCCAAGGTCTCTGGCTCGTTAGCGACTGAATTGGGCGCTAAGATTTTTTTCTTTTCTTTTCTTCTCTTTTCTTTTCTTTCTTTTTTTCTTTTCTTCTCTCTCTCTCTCTCTTCTTTTTGTTTTGCCGCCAGAGTCTTACAGGGGCAGCAGATTCAGATGCCTTCAGGGGCCAGACGATGTGAGTCAAATGGGTGTAGGACAGTAGAGGAGATGGAGACAGAGACAGAGATGAACACCTAAAGGCATTCAGACTCAAAAAATTAAAGCAGGTGTCTTCCTCAAAAAGCTCAGCAGAGTCCTCGAATGACCCATCAATTCCACTTCAAGGTGTATACCCCAAAGAATTTGAAAATAGGGACCCAAGTATTTGTACACCAATGGTCATAGCGGGACTCTTCACAATAGCCAAAGGTGGACATAGTCCATTGCCCATCAACTGATGAATGGACGAACACATTGTGGTATATCAATGCCGTGGAATAATATTCAACCATAAAAAGGAATGAACTTCTGATACCTGTTACAGCATGGATGAACCTCCAAAAAATTATGCTAAGTGTAATAAACCAGGCACAGAAAGCCCCCTGTGGTATCATTCCACTTGTATGAAGTAGGTAAATCCCTAGAGACACAAAGCAGATTGGTGCCAGAGGCTGTAGGGAGGGAGAAATGAGTGACGCTTAATGCGCATGGAGTTTCCTTTTCGGATGAGGAAATGTTTTGGAACACGAGAGGTGGTGGTTGCACAACATCGTGAGTGTACTAAATGCCATTGAATTGGACGCTTTAAAATGGTTAATTTGACGTTGTGTGAATTTAACCACAATTAAGAAAAGAAAGCACGTCACCCGTGGATCAGACTTGGCTCATGGGTCACCAGCTTGCAATCCCTTGGATTCTGTGCTGTCCTTACCCGTTTACTAACAATGGGGGTGCCAAATATAAGAGGATTCATCTCTAAGAAAACGCATCACTGCTACTTTGGATATTAGCTCTTGAGGAGCCCCCAGTCTGGTAGGGTTACTCACTGGGACAGATAAAAATTTAGCACAAGGACACACTTTACCGTTTTGGGGACCTGTGGAAAGGCCTCACTGGGGAAATCGCTTTTGAGGTGGTACTTGAACGGTGGGAGGCATTTCCAGGGAGGAGCGTGCTCACCATTGTCAAGAGCCTATAGGGGCGCCCAGGTGGCTCAGTAGGTTAAACGTCCAACTTCGGCTTAGTTCATAATCTCATGGTTTGTGAGTTCGAGCCTGGCATTGCACTCTCTGCTGTCAGCACGGAGCGTGCTTCGGATCCTCTGTCCCCCCTCTCTCTGCCCCTCTTCCGCTCGCGTGCTCTCTCTCTTAATCTCAAAAGTAAATTAATTAAAAAAAAAAACACAGCACCTTATCCAAGATCTTCTGACCACTCCCCCACCCCAAGTCCAATGTTCTTTCTCTGTACCAGGCTGCCAGAGGGAGGTGGGAGAGGAAGGGTGTTCAGTATTTGGGAACATCCCAACAGGAGGGAAAGAAATCAGAAAATACCCTGGAGCCTAGAGATGTTAAACCCAGGGAGGAGAGGGGAGGGGAGAAGGGCAGGAGGGTCCTGGCTGAATGGAATCCTGGGAAAGTGGCTGCACAATGGAGGGGAGCAGAGCAGAGGCTGGGGGTACCTTGGTCGCTGCATAGGGAGCTGGAACCACTTCACTGAACTGGACTGGGTGCAGAATGCAGGGGGGCTGGAGCAGGGGCAGAGAGCAGCCTGGCTCTATCCCTCTAACAGAACTCTCGTTAGAGAAACAAAATTGAGGCGCCTGGGTGGCTGAGTCGGTTAAGGGTCTGACTCTAAATTTCAGCTCAGGTCATGATCTCATGATTCATGAGTTCGAGCCCTGCATTGGGCTCTGCACTGGCAGTGTGTAGCCTGCTTGGGATATTCTCTCTCTCTCTCTCTCTCTCTCTCCCCCCCCCTTCCCCAGCTCGCTCTCTCTCTCAAAGTAAATAAAAAAATAAGCTAAGAAAAAGAAAGAAACAAAATTGACCATGCCCCCTCCAGCCTGGCTATCTGTCTCCCACTTCCTGCATAGGTCTAGACTCCAGGCTGGTAAGGACATCACCACCACCCCCCCCCCATCCCTCCCGCCAATCTGGGTAGCTGGCCTAGCAGGTGCTCCTTCCTGCCTGGTTTCTCTGAGCCCTTTGAGTTTGTCCTGATCCCCTGGATGGGGAGTGCAGGGCAGAGGGGACCCACTGCCCCAAGGGAGAGGCAGCTTTGGTCCCAATCCAGAAAGTTCCTCCTTGTCCACCTCCATATGCCCTGTGCCCTCTACCCTCATGCCTTCCTGTGCACATTCACAAGCATGAACCTTAGGGCATAAACTGTAGAGCATTACGTTGAACCCTGGGGTACCCTCAGCCCAGAGGAGGTACTCCTCCTCTGATGGAAAAACTCCCCCAGAACGCATATCAGAGCTAGTTCCTGGCAGAGCTGGGCCTGGAAGCTGGGTGTCTTGCCTCCTAGACATGGGGCTTACTGTGTTCAGCCACAGTGATGCCAAGGGGTGCGGCACTTTGGGCACCAGGCCAGGGGAAGGGAAGCAAGCTCCCTGGCTGCACCCACTTCCTGAATCGGCTGACCTGGGACCATTTAATTTCTTTCTTTGCACCTCAGTTTTCTCACCTTGAAAAGGAGATCATGTGAAGTAATGTGAAGCACTCGACACAGTTCCTGGCAGATGGTGGCCATCTGTAAATGTTAGTTTATCCGTCTCCACTTCTCCTGATGCGGAAAGGAGGCAAGTTTGTCAGGACAAAGTGCTTCATGGGGCCTGTCTTCAAGTGGCCGGGGACGCCACGTGGTGTCCCCACCCAGCATGCACTCTCGATGTCTCTGATCCGTCTCCCTGGGCTAGAGAGTAGGTGCATCCTTGCTGCCTGAGAGTGGCCAGGACTTCAAAATCCCAGAGCCTAGGGGCGCCCGGGTGGCTCAGTAGATTAAGCATCCGACTCTTGGTTTCTGCTCAGGTCATGATCTCGTGGCTTCGTGGGTTTGAACCCTGCATCCAGCTCTGTGCTAGGAACGCAGAGGCTGCTTGGGGTTCTCTCTGTCCCCCTCTCTGCCCATCCCCCATTCGCACTGTCTCTGTCTCTCTCAAAATAAATTAAAAAACTTAAAAAAAAATTTTTTTTTAAATCCCGGAGCCTACCCATGGTGACTAGGGACTGTCCCCTTCTCTCTGCCTGCCACCTCTGGCCTCGTCACCTTTCTCCTTGACTATTGCAGCAGTTATGCCCATGCTCGGGCTCCCAGCTGTCACCCACTCTGCCCCAGAGGGTGCATTCCAGTCCACACAGTCTGTCCCCAACCTCGTGTTCTTGAAAGGTGGCGTCCCAGCTTTAGGACTAGTCCCATGCCCCCCTCGGGCCTGGCCTCTGCTCCTGTCTTGTGCACCTCTGCACTGGGAACCGCCTCAGTGTCCTCATATGTTAGGGCTGGTCCTTGGGAGCACCCATTAATGGCACCTGCTGTGTCCCTCGCCCCACGTCCAAGGCAAGGTTACTGCCCCCATCTTCCATCCCTGCGGCAGTACAGCATTTGTGGATCTTCTGTCTGTCACCTTCTGGAGACAGTAAGTCCTGAACGCACAGCGACTGGTCTCTGGTCTATGAATAGACCCCCAGGACCTCCTCCAGGGCCTGACAGTTGGCCGTGTTCAGCTCCAACACACCATCTGCCAAAAAGCCACTGTATGGCTTCTTTCTCACCAGGAGAAGGAGGAAGAGAGGCAGCCCGGCGCTAATCCCCAGTCTGTAACTTCCTGGTGCCCTCTGAGCCTCAGTTTCCTCGTGTGAACACGCAGAGCCGCCTGGAGGATGAAATGGCACCACTGTGAAGGAAGGGCTTGACAGCTGTGTGTCCCCCACCTGCCCTTCACTCCTTGCCTTCTCTCATCCTTTCTGGTCCCCTTGGAGCAGAGCCAGGCGCTGGCCCGAGGGAGGAGGGAAGAGAGCGGGGCGTTTCTGGAGAGGTAGCCTGCAGATTTCATACCTCGCAGAGAGCAGGCTGGCTGGTAGGGGCCCGTTCCAGCTGCTGCCAGCCCTTCCAGGAGATCTGTGTCATGGCTGGGCATCATGGCTGGCGGGATCGAGGCAGTAGGGCCCTGACACTGCGCCCCGGGGAGAGTGCCCCACACCCTGGGGTGAAAGTGGACTCCCGGGCCCAGGACTGCCCTTCCTGAGTCACTCGTGCCAGGGAGGAGCCTCGGTTCATCCCTGCTGCCCACCCCCCGCCCCCCCCCCAATGACCGGGACAGCTCCAGCCTGCAGGGTAGGGTGGAAACTGACAGCTGCCAGGACTTGCTCAGGGGCCTGCCCTGGGGCAGAGAGCTCAGACTTGCAGGAGCCAGCCAGGACGGCAGTGCCAACACCGCCGGAAGTCCAGGCGACCCAACTGGCCCACCGGCTGGTCACCGGCCTGCTGGCCTGGCCCCACATCTGCCGCCCAGATGGTTAACAGGGCACTTTGCTCTGGAATTTGGGAGACCTGGCCTCCAGTCCCTCTGTCCAAGGGATTTGTGGGGGGGAAATTGCAAGAAGTCTGGGGAAGTCACTGCAAAACCGTGCATTGACCAGATGAAGAGATTCTAGAAATCGGTCGCACAACCGCGTGAATGTGCTTTAACACCACTGAACTGCATGCTTGCAAATGGTTAAGACAGTAAATTACACGTTAGATGTATTTTACCACAATTTACAAAATTCATGAAGGAAGAAAAAAAGTCAGGTCACTATGCTGTACACCTGAAACTGATACAACATTGTGTGTCAGCTACACTCAAAAAGCACAAGAAAGGGGCTCCTGGGTGGCTCAGTCGGTTCAGCGTCCAACTTCGGCTCAGGTCATGGTCTCGGGGTCTGTGGGTTTGAGCCCGGTGTCGGGCTCTGTGCTGACAGCTCAGGGCCTGGAGCTGCTTCAGATTCTGTGTCTCCCTCTCTCTCCCTCTGCCCCTCGCTCCTGCTTACGCTCTCTTTCTAAAAAGCAATTTCATAAAACAAAAGAAAGAAAAAAAGTTGTACACTGAAGTGAACTTGGATCCTTATGTTCCAGGGTTACCTAAAAGACACTAGTAGGGGGCCAGTCATTTCGTTTTGAGCAAGGACTTCATCCAGATTACTTTTAAAGCTTAATTACAGAAATTTCCAAATATGCACAAAGGCCCATAGAGGAGAATAAAAACCCTCCCAGGTCTTCATCACCCTGCTTTAGGGTTTTATTCACCTCCGTATAAACGTTCCCTCCACGCCCCGGCCCCTCCCCCGCTCACAGGTCACATGAAAGCAAAGTCCGGACATTATGGTATTTCATCCAGCAGTATTTCAGTGTGGACACACATTTTAAATTGTCACTGCCATTTATTTTAAGGGTGTGTGGTTGCTCAGGTACAATGGCCAAAGACGAAGCTGAAGGGTTCAGACTCCCTGGGGTCCACCAGGCATGGCCTCCCACAGATGGGCCTCTCTGCTGGGCCCCCTGCCCACCAACACTGCTCTCCTGAGAGAGAATGGAAGCTCTCCTCTGAAGGAAAGGCCAGGAAGAGAAGTGACCTTTTGTCACCTGTGGGATTCATGTCTCTGTGGAGAAATTGGCTAAGATGCCAGTGTGCACTGTTTCAATGTTTTTTAAATGTTTTATTTATTTTTGAGGGAGGAGGGGCAGAGAGAGAGAGAGGCACAGAATCCAAAGCAGCCTCCAGGCTCTGAGCTGTCAGCACAGGGCCTGACGTGGGGCTTGAACCCACGAACCTCGAGATCATGACCTGAGCCGAAGTCGGATGCTTAACCGACTGAGCTGCCCAGGTGTCCCGCCCAGTGAGCCCCTCATGCGCCCTCCCAGCTACCCATGTCCAGCTGGTTAGCTAAGCCTGGGACACAGCCATCGCTGCCCTGGGCCTTGCTATGTGAAGTGCCCCCAACCTTGGAAGTCTGAACATCAGCACTGTCTCCCCTGTATCTTCTGCTGAGGCAGAGATTTTCCTTTGCTCCTACTCTCCTGCTTCCTCAGCCTGCTGAGTACATGTGCCCGACACAGCCTGCCCATCTGGCTTCCAGCCCCAACCCGAGGCAGGCCCGCCTCACAGAGCCATGTACCCAAACATTTACCCAGCCCCACCCAGGAGAGCCAGACAGGCTCCTACACACCCTCACCTGCCTGGCGCTGCTACGCCCCCACCCCACCCTCCGACCGAACCTACCTGGGCAGCAGCTCTCCTCCCACCAGCTCCACCACCTTGGAGATCCAGGCCACACACAGACTTTCACGTGGTTGGCAAGGTCCTCCAGGCACGTGTTTATCATGCCCTTGGCAGGTCATGCCCTGTGTGGTGTGGACATCGTGGGGGTCACTCCCTGTACCTGCCTCTTATTCTGCATACAGCTGCCAGCCCCAGGGGGGCTCTCCAGGCTGGTGAGGTTAGTTCACCTGATGAGCCAGTGGGAAGGTCACACAACCTAATGAACAGCTTGTTGTGGGTCCATCCTTTGGGAAGCAGACACTGAGGTGGGGTTCGGAGCACAGGAATTTATGGGCTGGAACATCTATGAAAGAAAAGGGGAGGAAGCAGGATTGGGCAGAGGTCACCACCTGGCAATACAGACCCCGATGATTCTGTTGTATTTGGACGTAGTTTTAGACGTAGAGAAAAGTTGCAAAAATAATGAAGTTCGTTGATATCCTTGACTGAGCCTCTCCCTGTGTTAACATCACACATAAGGGGCTCCTGGGTGGCTCAGTTGGTTAAGCATCTGACTTCAGCTCAGGTCATGATCTCTCAGTCTGTGGGTTTGAGCCCCACATCGGGCACTGTGCTGACAGCTCAGAGGCTGGAGCCTGCTTTGGATTCTGTGTGTCTCTCTCTGCCCCTCCCCCTCTCATACTCTGTCTCTCTCTCTCTCTCTCGCTCTCAAAAATAAATAAATCAGTAAATAAATAAGTAAATAAGTAAAACCATCATACATAACCACAACACAATGATGACAGCAGAGAGGTTAACAGTGGTGCAGGAATATAAACTGCAGGCTTCATTTGGGTTCAACCAGATTTTCCACTCACGCCCCTTTCTGGTCCAGGATCCAGCCAAGCACTGCACACTGTATTTATTTACCACTGTTCTTTCATATGGTCAGTCTTCAGCTCGATTGACCCGCATATTTGCTGTGTTTTTTGTCCTTCATTCCTTCCTGTGCCCATGATCTTCCTTCTTAATCATTTTCTCTCTGCAAAACAAACAAAAAAAAATTGTTTTTAGATTCTTTTAATGTGCAGTGGTCTGCTGATGGCATATCCCCCAGGTTTTGTCTGATAATGTCTTTCTGGTGTCTCTTCTTAAAGGATAGTTTCTTTGAGTATAGAATTCTAAGTTGGCGGTAATTTTCTTTTAAAAAAATTTTAAGTTTATTTATTTATTTGAGAGAGAGAGAGAGAGAGCATGCAGGGGAGGTGCAGAGAGAGGGAGGGAGAGAGAGAATCCCAAGCAGTCTCTGCACTGTCAGCACAGAGCCCGATGTAGGGCTCAAACTCATGAACCGTGAGATCATGACCTGAGCCAAAAGGAAGAGTTGGGTGCTTAACTGACTGAGCCACCCAGGTGCCCCAGTAATTTTCTTGTAGTACTTTGAAGCTATTGGTTAACCGTCTGCTGGCTCCCATGTTTGCTGTTAAGGAGTGAGATGCAGTCAAATTGTGTGAATCAGGCAGGTTTCGCTAGAGTGTGCTGCGGTAACAAACATCCCCCTACATCTCCTTGGCTTGCAACAACAAAGGTTTATTTTTGGCTCACTTTCCATGCCCTGTGGTGTCAGCGGCAGCTCCTCCCTGGGACATGCTTGGCTCCTGGCATGGAGGGAAAAGAGCCATGGCAAAATCATGTGATGGCTCTTAAAGCCTTTACTGAAAAGTAGCAGCAGGCATTACTTACCCTCACGTGTCATTACCCTTGCAGGTCACTGGACAAAGCCTGATGTCACCAGGGTGGAAACATACTAGCTTCCCATAGGGATTGGTGGCAAATAATTGACAACAAAAATGCTATCTACCATGTTCTCTGTGTCTCCTTTAGAGAGTTCTGGATCCCTTAGGGTCCACTCAGGAAAACGTAAACCATGCTAGTTTTTTCAAACAAAGGGGAAATAATACACAAAGTGGATTGCACAGATTTTGGAAGACCCAAAGAGCATAAGAGGGTACTGAGGTTGCCCCGGTTTATAGTTTCTACCCCTGGACCTGGGAAGAGAAGAGGGAAGGGGCAGGGTTAACAGCACTTAGAGTCTTGGAGAAGGAAGCCCTTCTGGGACCCCCAGAAGGGGACCCTGATGGCTTGGGCTATGACCTGCAAGGGGGGTTGGTGTGGCTGGTGCTGGGAGTGTTGAAAGGAGCTGGATGCCAGTGAAGTAAAGCCAGCAGGAAGTAGAGACAGGAAGGAATCCCCTTCCCCTGCCGGCTAATCTCCCTTAGTGCCTCCCACTGGCAGAACCAAACAGGAGGTCAGCTGACAAGGGGGCCTGGGAAATGTCATTCGCAGACCCTAGCCCAGCACCACACAACAGATTGTAGCTGTGACCTGAGACACAAGAGGTAAATGACCAGCACTATTAGCTATCATTTTCCTCTGGATGCTTTTCCTATTCTCTTTGTCTTGGATTTTCTACATTTTCAACCATGATGGGTCAAGGTATGGATTTCTTTTTATTTACTCTGCTTGGGATCCATTTTGTAAAAATGTTGATTTATTTATTTTGGAGAGAGAGAGAGAGAGAGAGAGCAAGAGCGAGCATGAGCAGGGGAGGGGCAGAGAGAGAGAGAGAATCCCAAGCAGGCTCCTCACTGTGAGCGCAGAGCCAGATGCAGGGCGGGATCTCACGGATCGTGAGATTACTTGGGATCCATTTGAATTCTTAAATCTATAGATTGATATCTTGTACCCATTCTGGAAAATTCTCAACCATCATCTTTTCAAACATTGCCTCTATCCTCTCTCTTTCTTCTTTTCCTCTGGGACTGAAACTAGATGTATGTGAGGCCTTCTTGCTGTAGGTTCCATATCTGTAACCTTTTCTTCTGTTTTTTTTCCATCCTTTTTTTGTCTCCCCATACTTCTTTCTGGATTGTTTCCTCTGACCAGTCTTCTACTTCTCTGATTCATTCTTCAACCATGTCAAATCTGCTGTGAAATCAGTCCATTAATGGGGCACCTGGGTGACTCAGTCAGTTAAGCATCCGACTTCAGCTCAGATCATGATCTCACAGTTCATGGGTTTGAGCCCCATGTGGGGCTCAGCGCTTATGGTGTAGAGCCTGCTTGGAATTCTCTCTCTCCCTCTCTCTTTGCCTCTCTCCTGCTTGCACTTTCTTAAAAATAAACTTAAAAAAATCAGCCCATTAAGTTTATAATTTACTTTTTATTTTTATTATTTTTATTCTTTTATTTTTATTTTTTAATTATTTTTTTATTTATAATAAATAAATTTATTTTATTTTTTTATTTATTTTTATTTTTTATTTTATTCTTTTTTAATTTATTTACTTATTTTGAGAGACAGAAACTGTGCAAGTGGGGGAGGGGCAGAGAGAGAGGGAGACAGAGAATCCCAAGCAGGCTCCGCACTGTTAGCACAGAGCTCAATGAGGGGCTCGAACTCACGAAACCATGAGATCATGACCTGAGCTGAAAACCAAGAGTCAGTCACTTAACCAATTGAGCCACCCAGGCACCCCTATAATTTACTTTTTAGTTTCCACTTACTCCTTTTATACATGTGCTATATAATTTTATATAGTTTCCTGTTCCTTGCTGGAAGTTTCAATTTTGTTGTTTAATTTCTTTTTTTTTTTTAAATGCTTATTTATTTTTGAGAGAGAGAGACAAAGTGTGAGTGAGAGAGGGGCAGAGAGAGAGGGAGACACAGAATCCGAAGCAGGTTCCAGACTCTGAACTGTCAGCACGGAGCCCGATGTGGGGCTCAAACTCATGAACTTTGAGATCATGACCTGAGCCGAAGTTGGACACTCAACCGACAGAGCCACCTGGGTGCCCCTTTGGTATTTAATTTTTTGAGCAGAGTACATGTAATTTGTTTTATAGTCCAGAATTCTTCCGGTTGTATTTCTGTTGACTGTTGTTTCTGATGGTTTTAGTTCAAGGAATCTTGCTTTCTCTCATGTGTCTGGTTGTTTCTGTACGTTGAATATTACAGTTGTGATATTATTTGTAGAAATAATTTGCAGTGGGGTGATTTTGTCATTTGCCAAAAAGAATTTTCTATTGCCTTTGCCAGGTGCCTGGAGGGATTAGCAAACTGAGATCATGTTAGTTCATACTTAGGGCATGATGTTGCCCCAGGATGACTCAGAGCGGAGCTACTATTCAGGGAAGGGCTGGTTTTCAGTTCAGCTTTACTTCTAGGGTGCAGTCCTGTGGGGCTTAACCCAACGTGGTGTTTATTGGTCCCCTACCTTTGGCAGGCCCCTGACTTTGTTTTTTTTCTTCATTTTTCTTTTTTTTTTTATTTTAGAGAGAGAGAGAATGCAAGTTGGAGAGAGGGGCAGAGGAGGAGAGAGAGAGAGAGAGAGAGAGAGAGAGAGAGAGAGAGAATCCCAAGCAGGCTCCATGCTCAGTGAGGAGCTGGTCATGGGGCTCTATCCAACGACCCTGGAATCATGACCTGAGCTGAAATCAAGGGTCAGGTGACTGACTGAGCCACCCAGTTGCCTCTTAAAGATTTTATTTTTAAGTAATCTCTACACCCAGTGTGGGACTCGACCTCACAACCTGGAGATCAAGCGTCACACATTCTCTGACTTCAGCTCAGGTCATGATCTCACGGTTCATGAGTTCGAGCCCCACAATGGACTCCACTCTGGCAGTGCGGAGCCTGCTTGGGATCTCTCTCCCTCTCTCTCTCTCTCTCTCTCTCTCTCTCTCTCTCTCTGCCTCATCCTCCACCTCTTTGTCTCTCTAAATAAATAAATGTAAAAAAAAAAAAAAGACATGCCAGTGGTCAAAGTGGTGCCACAAAGGGGGGTAACCAGGGGCCAGACCTGGTGTGGGGGGTCAGGAAGACCTTTAGGGATCAGGGTGAGGGTATGCTGGCCGAGGGACACACGTGGGGCCCTGAAGTGGGCGGGTACAGGTGGAGGTGACTCAGAGAGAATAGTATGTCTGGAGCTGGGGTTGTGGGGAAACCTGAAGCTTCAGCTGCATCAGGGGCCGGGTTTGGGGTCACCAGGGGGATTTTATCCTGCTGAGGGAAGAGGTGATCTCATCACGCTCAGCCCCTGGGCTGAATTCTGTGTCCCGGGCTGAATTCTGTGTCCCGGGCTGTTAGCGATGGAACTGTGTCCCTCCCAAATCCACACATTAAAGCCCTAACCTCCAGTGGGCCTGGTAATGAAGGGAATTAAGATTTAGTGAGGTCATAAGGACGGGGTCCTAATCCAATAGGACTGGTGTCCTTATGAGAAGAGGAAAAGGGGCGCCTGGGTGGCTCAGTCAGTTGAGCGTCCAGCTCTTGATTTCGGCTCAGGTCATGACCTCAGGGTTGTGAGATTGAGCCCCACATGGGGCTCTGTGCTGAGCACAGAGCCTGCTTGGGATTCTCCCTCTCCCTCTCTCTCTCTCTTTCTCTCTGCCCCTCCCCTGTTCATGCTCTCTTGCTCTCAAAATAAATAAGTAAACTTAAAAAAAACCAAGAGTTGCACGCTCTATTGCCTGAGCCAGCCAGGTGCCCCATCCTGACTCTGATTTTTGTCTCCAGTTGTGCAAGGCCATGAGAGGTGAGCTCGCCCTCCCAGCCACGTCTTTCCAATTGGCACAAGCTTCCAGGGCGACTGCAGCCTCAAGTATCAGGGTCATCTGTCTGAAATCCCGTCCTCTCCTGGACCTCAGTGCAGCAGTTCCCATGTTGTTGGTCTTGGCCATGAGTGACTGAATGGGTGATGGTCCTGACATCTAAGACGGGTGTCTGAGAGGAAGAACAGTTTAATAGAGAAAATCAACAGTTTGGTTTTGGGCATCTATACATATATATTTTTAAATGTTTATTTCTTAGAGAGAGAGAGAGAGTGAAAGCACACAAGTGAGGGAGGGGCAGAGATTGGGAGACAGAGGATCCAAAGTGGGCTCTGTGCTGACAGCAGTGAGCCTGATGTGGGGCTTGAACTCATGAACCGTGAGATCATGACCTGAGCTGAAGTAGGACCGACTGAGCCACCCAGGCGCCCCTGGACGTCTATATTTGATGAGGCTTTGGGATGTCTTGGTGAGAATGTTCCATGAGCAGCTGTGTATTTATGTCTGGAGATCAGTCAGTTATATAAAATTGTTAGTCTTCAACAGATGAGGGGCATTTTAACCCTGTGGTTTCCTTGAATGGAAATATTTCGATTTGATTTTTTTTTTTAAGTAGGCTCCATGCCATGAATTTGCACTCACGACCCTGAGATCAAGACCTAACCTGAGATCAAGAGTCGGACACCAAACCAACTGAGCCACCCAGATGCCCCACAGATTAACTTCTTTTTTTCTATTGAAGTAGAATTGACATACATTGTGGTAGTTATAGGTATACAACATAATGCTTCAAATTTGTATATATTGCAAAATGATCACATGATAAATCTAGTTAATATCTGTCACCATACGTAATTACAGATTTTTTTTTCTTGTGATGAGAAATTTTAGGATGTACTCTTTTAGCAACTTTGAAGTATGCAGTACAATATTCACAACTATAGTCCCCATGCTATACTCAATACTGTTTATCCCCATGACTTACTCATTTTATAACTAGAAGTTTGTACCATTTGACCCCCTTCACCCTTTTCAACCACCCTCCCATCCCTGCTTCTGGCAACCACCAGTCTGTTCTTTCTATTTTTGAGCTTGGTTTCATGTTTGCTTTTGTTTTTTATTTTTTTTATTAAAACTTTTTTTTAATGTTTATTCTTTTTTCTTAATTTTTAAAAAATATTTTATTTATTTTTGAGAGAGAGTGTGAGCCGGGGAGAACAGAGAGAGAGAAAGAGCAGGGGAGGGGCAGAGAGGGAGACACAGAATCCAAAGCAGGCTCCAGGCTCTGAGCTGTCAGCACAGAGCTCGATGCAGGGCTCGAACTCACGAACCGCGAGATCATGACCTGAGCTGAAGTTGGATGCTTTAACTGATTGAGCCACCCAGGTGCCCCTGTTATGTTTTTTTTTTTAGATACCATATATAAGTGAGATTGTATGGTATTTGTCTTTCTCTCTCTGACTTGTTTCACTTAGTGTATTGTTGTCAGGATCCACCTATGTTGCCACAGATGGCAAGAATCCCTTCTTTTTTCTGGCTATTTTATGGTACATGTATTTCACATTTTCTTTACCCATTCATCCATTGATGGACACTTAGGCTTCTTCCTTCCTTTGGTTATGGTAAATAATGCCGCCATGAACCTGGGGGTCCATATGTCTTTCTAAGTTAGTGTTTTCATTTTCTTCAGAGAAATACCCAGAAGTAGAATGGCTGGATGGTATGGTAGTTCTATTTTTAATTCATCGAGGAATTTCCGTACTATCTTCCGTAGTGGCTGCCTCAATTTATATTCCCACAAACAGTGCACAGAGGTTCCCTCTTCTCCACATCCTCATCAGTTCTTGTTATTTTTTGTCTTTTTGATCACAGCCATTCTAACCAGGTGTGTTTTTGTTTCTTTGTTTGTTTTGAAGTTTATTCATTTTGAGAGAAACAGAAAGAATGCGAGCAGGGGAGGGGCAGAAAGAGAGGGAGACAGAGAACCCCAAGCAGACTTTGCGCTGTCAGCACAGAGCCCGATGCGGGGTTCAAACCTACAAAACCACGAGATCATGACCTGAACCAAAACTGAGAGCCTGACGCTTAACTGACTGAGCCACCCAGGAGCCCCATGGCTATCAGTTCTTAATTTAATTTTATTCAGTCTAGTTTTTAAACAAAATTTTCTTCATCAGTCAGTTTATACATACTTTTGCAACTTGTATTTCTATGAGTTCCAGTCTCCTGGATTGAGTTTTGCAGCTCTCCATTATGTCAAGCAGAGCTGACTTCCAAGAGTTTTAAGGCAATCATAAATTTTACCCTGCAGGTTTACCTATCAGTTTTATTTTCCATTGTTGGGTGGAGCCGTCATAGTTTGTCTACATTTCTTAGGGAATCCAGAAGAAATTTTGGAGCAGTTTTGGGAATAAGACAGAAATGGAGAGAGAGATATGAAAGAATAGTTGAGGAAGGGGCATCTGCGTGGTTCAGTCAATTAAGTGGTTAAGCATCTGACTCTATTTTGGCTCAGGTCATGATCTCACAGGTTCATGGGATGGAGCCCTGTGTCTTGGGATTCTCTCTCTCCCTCTCTCTCTTTCTCTCAAAATAAATAAATAAACATTACAAGAAAAGAATAGTTGAGGAACACTAGGAGAGAGGGAGAAGGAGAGGGGAGAGAGGGAAGGAGAGGGGAGAAGGAGGGACCAAGGGGAAGGGCAGAGAGAGAGAGGGAGGGAGGAAGGGTCGGAGAGAGGAGAGGAGGTGAGCAGGCTGAGGGGACCCCCAGTACAGCAGGTCAGAATACCCTTGGGGTTTAAGTAGGCAGGATAAAAAAAAATGTCCTGCTTTAGTCCTCAGCCTACAGATGGTCACTGAAGCCCCGAATGAGATCGTCAGGAGAGAGAACCAAGCTCAAGGTTAAGGCTGAAGGGACTGCCCCTCGTGAAGGCAGGTCAAGGAGGATGAGGAGCCAGCCAGGTGGGCAGAAGGGGAGGAGGAAACCTGGTGCAGACCCCACTCGCACAACACCCAGCCTGCCCACCAGCCCTGTCCAGCAAAGGTGATCAGAGTGATGGGGGAACCATCTTCCTAAGCAGGGGGAGGGAAGGCAGACAGTGCCAGGCTGTGCTGCAGGAAGAGGCCCTGGGGAAAGGAAGGTTCCCCTATTCCTCCTTGTCTCCATGGACTCAGTCTCCTTGCCACTCCAGAGCCCAGCCTGAGGGTCACCCTGCAACAATGGCCTGGGGCAAGGAGGTGGGGGCGGGGGAGTGGGGGTTGCTGACATCTGGGATTCAACTGGCTGTTTCATCCTGGACGGTGGCCTGGGTTAAAAGGGCCCAGCAGCCCTCACCAGGTACCCGAGGGAGGCGCTGCTGCCCTGACCTTTGCTGGACACCTTACAGCACTGCTGCCCACGTGTCAGGTTCTTTGCCATAGGACCCCGGTCCCGGGTGGCCAGGTTTATTTTGCAAATAAAATTACAGAATACCTTCTGAATTGGAACCTCAGATGAACAAGGAGTTATTTTTTTGTATCATTTTTTGAAACTAAAAAGATTTTCATGGGGTGCCTGAGTGGCTCAGTTGGTTAAGCATCTGACTTCAGCTCAGGTCATGATCTTATGATTTGTGGGTTCGAGCCCCGCATCAGGCTCTTTGCTGGCAGTTTGTAACCTGTTTCAGATTCTCTCTGTCCTCTCTCTCTGCCCCTCCCCTGCTCACTCTTCTCTCTCTCAAAATAAATTAATTATTTAAAAAAAATGAATAGGGGCGCCTGGGTGGCTCAGTCAGTTAACTGTTCGCTTTCAGCTCAGGTCATGGTCTCACAGTTTGTGAGTTCGAGCCCTGTGTCGGCCTCTGTGCTGACAGCTCAGAGCCTGAAGCCTGCTTCAGATTCTGTGACTCCTTCTCTCTTTGCCCCTTCCCCTCTTGTGCTCTGTCTCTCAAAATATAAATAATAAAACAAATTTTTTATTTATCTGAAATTCAGATTTTTTAAAATATGTATTTTTGAGGGTGAGAGAGAGAGAGCGTGCAAGCGGAGGAGGGGCAGAGAGAGAGGGAGACACAGAATCCAAAGCAGGCTCCAGGCTATGAGCTGTCAGCACAGAGCCCAATGAGGGGCTTGAACTCACGAACCCAAACTCACCAACCATGAGATCATGACCTGAGCCAAAGTCGGATGCTTAACTGACAGAACCACCCAGGCGCCCAATCTGAAATTCAGATTTAACTGGGGTGTTTCTCTATTTTGTCCAGCAACCTTACCCCTCTCCGAGCTCTCCTTTTCTTTTTATCCCACCCCTGACTGAGACCCAGGTCAACAACTGTGTCCCTGCCTCCACTGTGGACCCCTCCAGGCCATTTTCCCCACCAGTCACCAGCATCACTGGGCCAGTGCCTAGCTCTGATCTTGCCGCCTAAAACCCTGCCCGGAGGCTGCAAACTGAAGCCCGTGAACACGTTTTGTTTGGGGGTGGTAGTGTTTGCAATCTGGAAATTTCACTATAAAGACTGGGTTTCTGGCTTCTCAAAACAATGTGAAGCTATGGCAGCCTTGTATCCACCTTGGCTCCATTGCTAGGAGCTGAGAGTGCCTGTCCTTTTTGATGTGGAAAATGTCGGGGTTTGGAGCCCATGGACAAGGAAGAATTCTTCTTTTTTTAAAATATGTATTTTTTTTAACGTTTATCTTATCCATTATGAGAGAGAGAGAGAGAGAGAAAACAGGAGAGAGACAGAGAGTGAGGGAGACAGAGAATCCAAAGCAGGCTCAGTGCTGTCAGCATGGAGCCCTACGCGGGGCTTGAACCCACGAACCGTGAGATCGTGACCTGAGCCAAAATCTTGAGTCGGGAGCCCACAAACTGAACCACCCAGCTGCTCCCCAAGAAAGAATTCTTGAGACGTCTTCGGTGCATAAAGGTGGGGTTTTTTTTGTTTTTTTATTAGTATTTTTTAATGTTTATTTCTGAGACAGAGAGAGACAGAGCATGAGTGGGGGAGGGGCAGAGAGAGAGGGGGACACAGAATCTGAAGCAGGCTCTAGGCTCTGAGCTATCAGCACAGAGCCTGACGCGGGGCTCGAACTCACAGACTGCGAGATCATGACTGAGCCGAAGCCGGACGCTCAACCGACTGAGCCACCCAGGCGCCCCACATAAAGGTGGTTTTATTAAAGCACAGGGACAGGACCCGTGGGTAGAAAGAGCTGCATAGGGGTTGTGACAGGTAACTGATTATATAGTTTCAAGTTGGGAGAGGGTCAGGCATAGGGTAAGTCTGTAAGGAATTTTGGAAACAAGGTTTCCAGGACCTTGAGGGGCTAGCCGCTGTTAGGAAAAGGTCATTGGTTACTGTTAGGAAAAGGTCAGTAAAACCTGAGTCATGAGACCCTTCAGATGTCTATCTGGGTCATATGCTTGGGGGATGATTTTTAACACATATCTTGGTGGGTAGAGAGAAAGGAAGTTTCCAAAGGAATTTCTATACGTTAAAGGAGATTTACAAGACCCTGAAGGTCAGGATGATATTAAGTTCAGATTGCCTTTTGCCCTTAGCAAAGTGTCACCATTGAGGCAGCTGAGCTCCTAGAGAAATGTCACTTTGCCTGCCCCAAGGACTTGTCAGTGGGCTATAGACAGCAAGGAAATTTAATTTTTCATTTGCTTTTGTTTCCCACATCACTTTTTTGAAGACATGTCTCCACTTCTCCTGGATCCCCTAAATCTCACTCGTCTCCATAACCTGGCCTTGTCCTCTTTGAGCTTTCGACCACTGACCTGCTGAGGTCACAGTTCCCAGCTTGACACTCAAGACCTTTCCCAGTCAGGTTGATGTGGGGAACAAAGGCAAAAGAAAAAAATTAAGGGCTCCTGGGTGGCTCAGTCAGATGAGTGTCCCACTCTTAATCTCAGTTCAGGAGATCGAGCCCTGAGTCAGGCTCTGTATTGACAGTGTGAAGCCTGCTTGGGATTCTCTCTCTCCCCTCTCTCTGCCTCTCCCCTGCCTGTGCTTGCTCTCTCTCTTTTTTTCTCTGTCTCAAATAAACCTAAAATAAATAAATAAATAAATAAATAAATAAATAAATAAATAAGTTTCCTTATTGCCTGACAACCCAGTGCCACATCCTTGAAACAGTAGAGTGACCTTCCTCTACGAACTCAGCCACCTTAATAGTGACACTTTGCTAAGGGCAAAAGGCAATCTGAACTTGACATCATCCTGACCTCCAGGGTCCTGTAAGTCTACTTTAACATATAAAAATTCCTTTGGAAACTTCCTTTCTCTCTACCCACCAAGATATGTGTTAAAAATCATCCCCCAAGCATATGACCCAGATAGACATCTGAAGGGTCTCATGACTCAGGTTTTACTGACCTTTTCCTAACAGTAACCAATGACCTTTTCCTAACAGCGGCTAGCCCCTCAAGGTCCTGGAAACCTTGTTTCCAAAATTCCTTACAGACTTACCCTATGCCTGACCCTCTCCCAACTTGAAACTATATAATCAGTTACCTGTCACAACCCCTATGCAGCTCTTTCTACCCACGGGTCCTGTCCCTGTGCTTTAGTAAAACCACCTTTGTATACCGAAGATGTCTCAAGAATTCTTTCTTGGCTGTTGGCTCCGAACCCCAACATTTCCACATCAAAATGACCTCTCTAGCACCTTCTTTCTCTATTCACCTTCCTCTCCGAGCCCACTGGCACACTGGATGGCTCCTTTGCATGTCCCATGCATCTGGACACTAAAGGGGTGCAAAATATATCACCCCTGGCGCACTTGCGTGGCTCAATTGGTTAAGCGTCCGACTTTGGCCTAAATCATGATCTCACCATTCCCGAGTTCAAGCCCTGTGTGGGGTTCTGTGCTGACAGCTCAGAGCCTGGAGCCTGCTTCAGACTCTGTGTCTGTCTCTCTCTCTGCCTCTCCCCTGCTCGCACTCTGTCTCTCTCACTCAAAAATAAACATTAAAAAAATTTAAAAAAATATATATATATCATCCCCAAATGTGCCTTTTTGGCATATTATTTTATGCTGGCCATTGTTTAAAAGCTGATTATTTTTAAAAAACAGCAGACACTGGCAAAACTAAGTAGTTACCCATTTGACATTTACATTATTAAAGGAAATCTTCATTTGTTAGGGTGTCTCCCCTTAAGTACCAAAAAGAGGAAGATATCTAAATCTTTAGAATCTTCAGTCAGTGGCTAAGGCCCGGATTTAAATCTGCATAACAACTTTACTCTTGCTTCCTGTGCTTTTCCGTTAACTTCCCATAACTGACTCCCACCACCAACCTCCTTTGCCTCTGGCTGAAGACGGTATTTAAGATGATGAGCTTGGGCCATGGTGGGGTTGGCAGTGTTACTCAATTTTCCCGGGTCTCCCCCTTGTGCACAGGAGTTATTAAACGTAAACAAAAAAAGTTATTAAACTTTTGTATGCTTTTCTCCTGTGAATCGGTCTTACATCAATTTAATTATTAGACCAGGCAAAGAACGTAGAAGGGAAGAAGGAAACTTTTGCACCCCTACACCACACTGTCCCTGCCCCCGCTGGCCCACCCCTAGCTAGTGGGTGATTCTCCTCCCTGTGGTCACACCCTGCTCATTCATCCAGGATCATATGAACATCGCCCATGAGACCCTCTCTGCAATCTCTCCACTGGACAGTGTTCCCTGCTCACTTCTTTGGCCACCCACAAAACTATATGTTACCAGCTATGTCCTTGGTGCACACACGCAGATGGATTCCCAGGGAGGCGTGTCCACTCTGCAGATGCTGGGGAAATGACAAAGAAAATTACCCTGGGGAGCTCCCAGGTGAATGAGGGCAGAGCTCCTGGGGAGGAGAGGCCCCTGAGCTAGGCTGTGGGCGGGGCTGAGAACAGGTTCCCCTACTGGGAAAACATTTGGCTGCCTATCCCTTGGCAGAGGCGTTTCCAGGACTGAGGGAGCTAAGGCACCCAGTCTGAGGGGGTGTGGCCCACCTTGAGCCTGTGGGTGCCTTCCTTCCTGGGAAAGGAAGTGAGTGGGGAGGGAAAGGGAGTGGAGCCAGATCCCTAACTGTCCCCAAGGCCAGGTTCAAAGTGGTAGACTAGCATAAGTAGTGGGAAAACAGTGGAATTTTTAGAGCAAAGAAAGATCATGACCTGAGCCAAAGTTGGATGCTCAACTGAACCATCCTCGATGGTGCCTCGATTCAGGTGCCTCGATTTTTAAAATTAATTTATTTTATTTTATTTATTTTGAGAGAGAGAGAGTAAGAAGGGGAGGGGCAGAGAGAGAGGGAGAGAGAGAGAATCCCAAGCAGGCTCCACACTGTCAGTGTAGTGTCCGATGCAGGGCTCGAGCTCACAAACCGTGAGACTGTGACCTGAGCCGAAATCAAGAGTTGGACACTCAACCTACTGAGCCACACAGTCGCCCCAAGGCAAAAAAGTTCTGTAATGAGTGACTAGAATATAAGACCCATGAGGGGCAGGGATTCTGGTCAACTTGTTTTCAGAACAGCTGGTGACTACTGAATAAATAATTGTGTAATGCACAAATGAGTGAGTGAGCGAATGAATGTGGTACAGAAAGGGATGGGCAGAGTCCAGGAAGGGACGTGAGGAGGTGTGGAAATACCAGGTCCCAGGTGAGGGTCTAGAGAGAGGGCAGGTTGGGGACTGGGTGATGGCCCAGTGGCTGGAGATTTAGAGGTGACTTTACAGTGTTTACTTTGAGGATTGGCCCCATCTTTACAGGAACTCTGCACGGGGTCTGGCCCAGAGCAGCTGCTCTCGAAGCTAGCTACTTCGAGCACGGGGTCTGCTCGAAGACAGAACCGCCTGGCTTGCCTTTGACTCCAGCAGTCTGGAGGCTGGTCTGGAATTTCCTCCCCCAGAAACTCAGGCTTCTCACTGAAGTTCTTCCCAGTTTACTTAGAACCTTTGCAGACATTGCCTCATTTGATCCTTATCACAACCCTGACGGGTGGGAGCCATTAGCTCCATTTTACAGAAGCAGAGGTTGTGTGACTTCACCAGGTAAGACACGGCAGACGTGGATTCAGACCCAGGTCTGCCGGCCTCCAGATCCTGGGTTCTTTCATCATTTAGCTGGAAAGGTAAGAGGAGCCGATGTGAAAGAGTGTTAAGATGGCACGTGGAGTCAGTGCTAAGCGGGGGATTAATAGTAAGAGCTCCTGTTCATTGAGCATTTCCTGTGTATCTGGTACTGCTCCAAGTGCTTGACGTGAGTCACCTCATTTTTCTTTTCTTTTCTTTTCTTTTCTTTTCTTTTCTTTTCTTTTCTTTTCTTTTCTTTTCTTTTCTTCCTTCCTTTAAAAAAAAAAATTTTTTTTTCCTTAGAGCAAGCAGGGGAGGGGCAGAGAGAGAGAGAGAGAGAGAGAGAGAGAATCCTGAACAGGCTCCACACTGTCAGTTGAGAGCCTGACGTGAGACTCGAACTCACAAACTGTGAGATCATGACCGGAGCCAAAATCAAGAGTCAGACACCCAACCGACTGAGCCACCCAGACGCTCCTTGCCTCATTTACTTCTTGAATGCTCTCTGGGTTTGGTCCGTCATTACTTCCTTATTACAGATGTGGTATTGGCAAAATATAAGGGCTTTTGTCACTTGGACTGACACTACCAGGGAAAGCCTCAGGAGGAGTTAGGCCAAGCTGGGGCGAGACGTGGGTGGGTGAGGAGGAAGGCTCTCTGAGAGGAAGGACAGGTTAAGCAAAGGTATGGAGGAAAGGGCAGAAAGGACAGTTCTGTCACAAGATCAGAGAGGCCCAGGGGGCATGCTAGCTAAGTCTCTGGCCCGCCTGCTCTCTAGAAGGAGCCAGACTTAGCTGAATGAAGTCTGGCCACAGCAGGTCCTAGGGCAGGGGCTTGGGTGAAGGGGGTTGTGAGAAAAGCCCACTGACCCAGTCAAAGGAGGGACACAGAGACCCGGAGCACAGTGAAGTGAGGCTTTAATTAGCGTTCTAGCAAGAGCAGGTGTCTGATGGACAGACACACTCTGGGCGGTTACAGCAAACAGTTTATCTCCTAGCATGAAGCCCCTCCCCTGCTTCTTCATTAGCCGAGGACTACCAGGTTACAGTCTTTCCCTGACGGAGGTCGCCTATGCCCATGGAAGGCAAAGTAGAAGGGACACATACTCTCTGCTACAGCTACCCCCCCCACCCCCCCGCCCCGAGGTCACTTGCTTGGGCCTCACAGGCAGAGTTTACAATGCTTGACTTGCCTAAATGGGAGCATGTTTGGAGTAGGGGCCAGACAAGCTAGTGATTTGAAGCCACGTCCAATGGAGCACTGGGGAATATTTACCCTGGGCGGGGGTGTGATCCTAACCTTCACGTTTATTTTAAATTTGTATTATTTTTTAAAGTTTGTTTATTTGTGTGTGTGTGTATTTTTTTTTTTTTTTTTTTTTTTTTTTTACCGTTTATTCATTTTTGATAGAGACAGAGTGCGAGCAGGGGAGGAGCAGAGAGCGAGGAGTTTCCGGGCTTTGAGCTGTCAGCACAGAGCCCCATGCAGGGCTCGAACCTATGAACCTTGAGATCATGACCTGAGCAGAAGTTGGACACTTAACTGACTGAGCCACCTAGGCGCCCCTATATGTATTTTTAATGTTTGTATTTTTGAGAGAAAGAGTGTGAGGCAGGGAGGGGCAGAGAGAGAGGGAGACACAGAATCCGAAGCAGGCTCCAGGCTCCAGGCTGTCAGCACAGAGCCTGATGCAGGGCTCGAACTCAAACTGTGAGATCATGACTGGACGCTTAACTGACTGAGCCAGCCAGGTGCCCCCTAAGTTTATTTATTTTTCAGAGAGAGAGAGAGAGAGAGAGAGAGAGAGAGAGAGAGAAAGAGAAAGCATGTGGGGGAGGAGCAGAAAGAGAGGGGGCAGAGGTTCCAAAGCAGGCTCCTTGCTGACAGCAGAGAGCCCAACGTGGGGCTCGAACTCATGAAGAGTGAGATTATGACCTGAGCCACCCAGGCGCCCCCTAACCTTCAGGTTTAAAGGGCAAAGATGGGGTGGGAGGTCGATTCTGTGATACCCCAGGAAAAAAAAATCCAGGACCAGTGAAGTGTGTGTGAGGGAGGTAAAAAGGAGAGGCAACAGGGAGGCGGATTTCAGCTCCGCCCAAGGCTGTCTCTTCTGAACATCATAACTGTTTCAAGATGTAACAGATAATGTCAGGAAGTGGCCACCTCCCTGGAACGAAGGTGGGGGGCAGTGTTTAGGCTGAGCCTGGGCAATGGCTTCTACCACTGTTCAGAGGGAATCCAAGTGCTGCGTGGGCAGGCCGAACTGCATGCCCTTTGTGGTTTCCTCCAGCCCTAGAGGGCTGGATTCTGTGCCTACAGACTGGATGCCAGGGTGAAGGAGCAGGAAGAGCTAAAAATGGCTTGTGCACTGCTGGCTTGGAAGCCTGCAAGGCGGCGGCAGCAGCTGCTGCAGGTACAAGCTGGGAACCGAGGATGAAACTGAGTAGCAGGAGGGGCAGAATGTTACGTTTTTGTGTGATGCTGCTTGAAAGGCAAGGACTGTAGAGGTCAGAGCAGTCAGGTCTTTTGACCTTTCCATGCCTCTCTGTGTCTTTCTTGGAAGAGTAGCCCTCAGACAGTGTTGTAAGAGGATTTAGATGGAAACACGCTGGTTGGAAGCCACTGGATAAAGGTGAGTGCCTCCCCCCCACCCCACACACTGCCCGAGAGGCTTTACCTTTCCTGGAGGGAGTGTGCACAAGGTTCCTGCCCAGGTGGCCAGAAGCCTGACTTACTGATTTCCATCAGCAAGAGGGAAAGTCATTTTATTTTATTTTATTTTATTTTATTTTATTTTATTTTATTTTATTATTTTATTATTTTATTTTATTAAAATAAATCACAATATCACAGTTCCCTTTCCCATCCTGGAAGTTCATTTACAGCAGCTTCCTCCAGGAAGCACTCCACACCCACTGTTCTGGTCTCCACCTTGTCTCTCTTGGATCGAGGGCTCAGCAGTCCAGGTTTGTGTCAGGGCATGAGGTGGCCCGGAGCTGGCAGGGCTCCTAGATGTCATCCAACAAGACTTTCCCTCTTGCAGATGGCCCAAATGTCTGTCAACTGACAAATGGATAAAGAGGTGGTGTGTGTGTGTGTGTGTGTATATATATATATATATATATATATATATATATATATATGAAGGAATATTACTCAGCGATGAAAAAGAATGAAATCTTGCCATTTGCAACAAAGTGGATGGAACTGGAGGGTATTATGCTAAGTGAAATAAGTCAGTCAGAGAAAGATATGCTATGATTTCACTCATACGTGGAATTTGAGACACTGAACAGAAGACATGGGGGCAAGGAAGGAAAAATAAGATAAAAACAGAGGGAGGCAAACCATAAATGACTCAAATACAGAGGACAGAATTTGGATTGAGGGGGTTAAATGGGTGCATTAAGGAGGATGAGCACTGGGTGTCATACATAAGAGATGAATCACTGTGTTCTCCTGAAACCAAGACCACAGTGTATGTTAACTAATTTGAGAATAATAAATAAAATGAAATAATGAAATAAGATAAAAATAAAAACAGTGGGTGTGGAGGGCTTCCTGGAGGAGGCTGCTGTAAATGAACTTCCAGGATGGGAAAGGGAACTGTGATACTGTGATTTATTTATTTTTTTAAATTTATTCACTTTGAGAGAGAGAGAGGGAGGGAGAACAAGCAGGGGAGGGGCAGAGAGAGAAGGAGAGAGAATCCCAACTCGGGGCTCTTATCTCGCCAGCTGTGAGATCATGACCTGAATGGAAATCAAGATTGGCCGCACAACCGATTAAGCCACTCAGGTGTCCCTGTGATACTATGATTTATAACAACAAATAAGTACTTGGTCTTCATCCCAGTTTCTGGCACCGAGCTCCTAAAACCCTTGGAATTTCCGAAGTGGTGACAGCGGCAAGTGTCTTTTGTTATGTTAATAAGGTGACTTTAGGGACCCCCCCCCCCCATGGGGACTGGTTGCCTGGAGAACAAACCACGTGATTAGAGGGTTGGAAATTTCAGGCTCACCCCCTGCATTGAGAGGAGGGGAGAGGGGCTGGAGGTTGAACTGATCTCACCAGTGGTGGGCGATTTAATCATACCTGCTTGTGCAGTAAAGCTCCATAAACCCCAAAAGCATGGGGTTCCGAGAGCTTCCGGGTTGGTGAGCACGTGGAGACTTGGAGAGAGTGGCGCTCCTGGAGAGGGCCTGGAAGCCCCACGCGTAGTCTCTGTACCCTGCCAGATGCATATCTTCCATCTGGGTGTTTCTGAGTTACAGCCTTTATAATAAACCGGTAATCTAGTAAGTAAAGTGTTTCTCTAGGTTCTGGGAGCCGCTCTAGCAAATTAATAAAACCCGTGGGAGGAGGTCCCTGGAACTTTCCATCCATAGCCAGTCAGTCGGAAGCACAGTAACCTGGATTTGCGATTGGCATCTGAAGGGGTGAGGTGGGGTGGGACAGAGGGGTGGCAGTCTTGTGGGGCTGAGCCCTTAACCTGTGGCGTCTGATGGTCTCTCCAGGTAGACAGCATCAGAATTGAGTTGAATTGTCGGGCACCCAGCTGGTGCCGGAGAAACACTTGGGGGTGGGGAAAACACCCGCACGTTGGAACTGGGGTGTAGAATCGGAGGAACACATTTTCTGAGTTCCCCTCTTTTTCATAGTTTTGACATTGAATCGTGGAAATGTTTTACATATCCAAAAAAAGTAAAGTTAAACCAGAAAAGAGAAAAAAGCAAACCTGAACTGGAATACGAATAGAAAAAAAACAAACCTAATTATATACCAAATCAGTAACATTCCCGCACACACTGAAGAATCCTTGATTCCGGTACCCATTAACGGAGCATTCTCCAAGGATAAAAAGAACAGCTCTCAAACCCTGACCTTTGCTAAGGCTTGTTGTAGGAGTGGTTTGATGGCGTATTTCTGAAATAATTGTGTGTGTGCTGCAGGATACATGTACTTTCTTGCAGTTTTAAAGAAGGGTGTGATTTCCTTGAGCTCTCTGGGACTGCTTCTAGCAAAGCAAACATTTTAATAAGTAGACACTTAGCAACTGACCTGTCAGCACTTGGGATCCAGACGGGCTGTGAAACCAGACTCCACCCCCATCTCTGAGCGGTGATGAGTCACTGAGTGGACAGCGCCCCCTGCAGGACACTGTTGGCCAAGAACGCGCCTTCCTTCAGCAGCCCTTGGAAGTTAATTACAATTTTTCCAACACCAAAACTTGGTGGGACCCTCTTCCTTCGCCTAGGTGTCACTGGAGGAGATCGACTGCGTTCATAGAGTCTGTCTTTCCCATGATTCAGTTATGGACCAGTGGAAAGGGCGGAGTTTACGAAGTCGGACGGAACGAAGTTAATACAACACAAACGGAGGTCTTAACTATGGAGATAATGAAAAGGTGAGGATGAATTCGGATATGGGAATGGGAAGAGGCTTTCCAAACGTGGGTTGGGTTATAAAATCAAGGGGACAGAGCGTGGGAAAAGGGGGGGACGACAGTCTGGAGCGGCCGGGATGAACAGGGCGGCAGCTGTTCCTTGACCGTCACTGTTCATCGGTTAATGGCTATGATGGTCAGACGAAGCGCCTCTAAGCAGCAGGTGCGCGGGCAGACCTCCAAGGCGAGTGGTCAGCGGTGGGCCAGGTAAGGCCGTGTTAGTGTCCGGGTCTGCCAGACTCCAGAATTTGTGTCCGTTCCCCCGCTGGTTGACGGTAGCAAAGAGGGTCAGGCACTCCAGGACTTCCCGCCAGGGTAGGGAGGAGGTGGAGCTTCCTGGGCTCTGAGCCATTCTCTGCCTTTTCTTCACCAGATATCAGCTCGCAGGCAGGGAAGGGGGACTGAGCGACCCCCCTGGGATGACTGACAGCCTCCAGCCACCTCCCACCGACTCCCCATCTCCATCTCCTTGTCCCTGAAGCCCACAGCGATGCCCTTAAGCAGGTGGACAGCAGCGGCTCAGGGGCTGGCGTGGGGTAGGTGCACAGTTCACCACCAGGTGGCCGAAGGCTCTAGTTCAGAGCCTTACCTTGTTAGTTCAGCAGCAACTGTGCACCAACCTACTCAACACCCGCAATGAATGACATTTGAAGCTCAGAACCGTGCCAGACTGAGGGGAGTGCATGTGAAATGCATCTGCGTGGCTCTCTCCTTTATTTACTGCTTACTACTTGCCAGTCACTGTGCTAAGCACTTGGCAAGTATAATGTGGACGAGAGTTTTGAATTGTGTCACTGTGATTTTTTTTTCCCCTCTGTCTTCCCTTGGCTCTGACCTCCCTGCCAAAGCCATCGTTTGCCTTGGTCTTGCTGCGGGAATGTAAAGCTTTTACTCCAGTTCAGATCTGAGAGCCAGCAGGGTTGGAAACAAGAAGGATTTTGTGAACGTTTTTAGTTCCCAGGCCTGGCAGATAAGCTCAGATGTCTTCAAACTAAGGGTACACAAACTTCTGGGGTGCACAGTCTTTCCAGGTGCAGGGGCTGGGAAAACCAGAAAACAGGTTTTACTAATTTATTGACTGATACACAGAATCTGAAAAAGAATCTTTTTAAAAAATAACTGATTAAGTTTTTATTTTATTATTTATTTATTTATTTATTTATTTATTTATTTATTTTTTCTCAACGTGTTTATTTATTTTTGGGACAGAGAGAGACAGAGCATGAACGGGGGAGGGGCAGAGAGAGAGGGAGACACAGAATCGGAAACAGGCTCCAGGCTCCGAGCCATCCGCCCAGAGCCTGACGCGGGGCTCGAACTCACGGACCGCGAGATCGTGACCTGGCTGAAGTCGGACGCTTAACCGACTGCGCCACCCAGGCGCCCCTATTTTTTTTAAGTTTACTTATTTTGAGAGCAAGAAAGTGAGCAGGGGAGGAGCAGAGAGAGAAGGAGAGAGAGAGAATCCCAAGCAGGCTCTGCGCTGCCAGTGTGGGGCCTGACGCGGGGCTTGATCCCACCAACTGTGAGATCATGACCTGAGCTGAAATTAAGGGTCGGAAGCTCAACTGACTGAGCCACCCAGGTACCCCTCCTTTTTTTTTTCAAGTGAGGTATAATTTTTTTTTAACTGAGGTATAATTGACATATAACATTATATTAGTTTCAGGTGTACAACATCATGATTTGGTATTTGTATATATTATGAAATGATCAATCATCACAATAAATCTAATTAACAGCCACCAGCATACATAGTTGCAAACATATTTTTCTTGTGATGAAAACTTTTAAGATCTACTGTCTTCACCTCTCCTTTTGTCTAGAAATGCATTAGTCTCAGGGCATCTGGGTGGCTCAGCCGGTTAAGCAGCTGACTTCGGCTCAGGTTGTGATCTCAGAGTTTGTGAGTTTGAGCCCCGCACTGGGGCTTTGCACTGGCAGTGTGGAGCCTGCTTGGAATTCTCTCTCTCCCTCTCTCTCTCTCTGCCTCTCCCCTGATCACTCTCTCTGTCCCTCTCTCAAAATAAATAAATAAAAACTTAAAAAAAAAAAGAATCATCCTTAGTTAGGTGGGGACAGCAGGTGCCTCTGAACAGCAGGCATAGTGGAGGTTAGGGATGCTGAGCAGGGAGCATGGTCTCTGGGAATATCAACCTTTTCAGGACACATTGGCTGCAACGGACAGGTGATATTTCCATATTTCTTTTTTTTTTAAGCTTATTTATTTATTTATCTCTACACTTGATGTGGAGTTCGAACTCATGACCCCAAGCTCAAGAGTCATGTGCTCCTCCAACTGAGCCAGCCAGGCACCCCAGTATTTCCATATTTCTTTCAGATTCTTTGTGGTATTCAAGAATGGAGTCTAACTTGTCATATCAAATCACATAAAGTATTCTAATTACAGTCTTCATCTTATAAAATGTTTCATAATCTATTTCTGTTATAAAAAAAAGACTGCTAGCACCACATCTATTAGTTTTTAGCAGTATATGCCTCAATAAAAGATGTTTTTTATGTTTAAGAATTATTCATCAAAATTTGTTTTTTCTGTTCTTTTGGTCAATTGTGTACTCATTCTGTTTGTACCGGTAATTCAATTCAGGAGACACGTTTAACACTTAGGACTTACGGTTGGTAGGGAATAAAGTAAACTTCAAAATTTCAGTTTATATACTTTTTTGGTTCTAGCCAAGTATGATAAAGTGGTCGATAAAAGACTTTAAAGCCTAAAAATACATCCCCTTATGGCAAAGATGTACAGAGGATGTGGAATGGAAACATGGATTTAAGGAGAAAAAGGAAAAAGTGTAAAATTTCCAAATGTTGGAGAAGAGCTTGCTGGTGGATTTAAAAGCCTGAAGATAGCAGGGAAGAAAGTGTTTTAATGTTTAGATTCCACTGGATACATTTAGAAGACTTACATAACAGGGGCACCTGGGTGGCTCAGTCAGTTGAGCGTCTGACTCTTGATCTTACTCAGTTCTTGATCTCAGGGTCATGAGTTCAAGCTCTGCATTGGGCTCCACGCTGGGTGTGACGCCTACTTAAAAAAAAAAAAAGACTTACATAATAGTTTTTTATGTTAAATATTAGTATTTACATCAGGTGGGAAATTCCAACCCTTGTAATATTTTTAATGTTTTATTTATTTTTGAGAGAGCTAGACAGACAGAGCATGAGCCGAGAGAGGGGCAGAAAGAGAGGGAGACACAGAATCTGAAGCAGGCTCCAGGCCCTGAGCTGTCAGCACAGAGTCTGATGCGGGGCTCGAACTTATGCACTGCAAGATTATGACCTGAGCTGAAGTCAGATGCCCAACTGACTAAGCCACCCAGGTGCCCCATGAGAATTTTTCAAATGTTTTTTTATTTTATTGTTACTAATTTTTGAGAGAGAGATTGAGCGGGCATGCAAGTAAGAGAGGGGCAGAAAGAAAGGAAGACAGAAGATCCGAAGCAGGCTCTGCACTGAGAGCTCAGAGTGTGATGTGGGGCTCGAACTCACGAACTATGAGATCACAACCTGAGCCAAAGTCAGACGCTTAACTGACTGAGCCACCCAGGGGCCTGTCCCTTGCAATAATTTAAATATTTAGTGACTATTGTAGATGTCATCTTCAAAATGTGCAAGGGTGTACACACAAGTTTTAAAAACTTCTTTTAGGGGCAATAGAAGTGGATCAGTCAGGATGCTCAAGGTATGCTGCATAACAAACAGTCCCAAAACCTTCATGCCTTGTAACAGCAGCAGCTTCTCCCTCACACTAAACACCAGCTATGGGTTGGTGGGGGGTTGGTGGGGGCCCTGAGTTGTGGTGGGGAGCAACATGTTTTGCTCTTGCTCCCATCATGAATAGTCACATGGCCAAGTCAACCACAGGGACAGGAAGTATAATCCTGCCACATGCTAGGAGGCAGAGGGCTGGAAATACATGATGAACAGCCTTAGTGTTTTTTTTGTTTGTTTTTTAAAGTGTATTTATTTATTTTTTAGTAATCTCTACACGCAATGTGGGGCTTGAACTCATGACCCAAGATTAAGAGTCACATGCTCTTCCAACTGAGCCACCAAGCACCCCTGTTTGTTTTTTAAATCTTTTTCTTTTTTCTCTTATTATTATTTTACTATTTTTAAAATTATTTTTAAATTAAAAAAACTACTTTTCTAATTTTTTTTTTTTTTTGAAAGAGAGAGAATGAGAGTGGGAGGAACAGAGAGTGGGAAACAGAGGATCCAAGGCTGGGCTCCCCTCTGCCCGCACAGAGCCCAATGCGGGGCTCGAATTCATGAACCCTGAGATCATGACCTGAGCCAAAGTCGGGTGCCTCGCCGACTGAACCACCCAGGCGCCCCTATTATTTTTTTTAAAGTAATGTCTCTGCTCAATGTGGGGCTCGAACTCATGACCCTGAGATCAAGAGTCGCATGCTCTACTGACTGAGCCAGCCAGGTGCCCTAAACAGCCTCAGTTTGGAGACCAATGGGCCAGATCATAAAGTTTCTTTCAGCATAAAGAGTGATCCCACTAAGGCCCTGAGCAGAAGGGACTATGGCAGGGGGAGGCCCAGGATGTCCCTTCCTCCTGCCACCACAGAATGAAGGAAGGACAAGAGAGTCACAGGCACATATTCCATTTGCTTCCTTTTCAGGGTGAAGCCACGATGGGGGAGGCCTGACAGATACATCCAGAGAGATTCAGGGGAGCAGTAGCAGGTGTCTGAGTCTGTTCGGGCTGCTGTGACAGAAAACCACAGACCGGGTGGTTTGTGAACAACAAATTGATTTCTCACAGCTCCGGAAGCTGGAAGTCTAAGATTAGGGTGTCAGCATGTTTGGGTTCTGGCGGGGGCCCTCCTCCAGGCTGCAGACGGCAGTCTTCTTGCTGTGTCCTCACGTGGCAGACAGGGCAGGGGAGCTCTCTGGGGTCTCTTTTGTAAGGGCACAGATCCCATTCATGGGAGCTTCACCTTCAGACCCGATGACTGCCCAAAGAGCCCACCTCCTAATTTCATCACATTGGAAGTTAGGATTTCAACGTACGAATGGGGGTGGGGGAAGGGCACTAACATTCTGTCCCTAACACAAAGGCAGAAGAAAGCAGCTGGTAGAGGAGCCTGAGACAGGGTTCCTGGCTCCCCACGGCCTGGGGGAAGCATGCAGGGATCCAGAAGTTCCCACCTGCCTCCTGGGGAGAACATGAAGGGGCTGAGGGGACCAGTGGCCCAGCAGAGGTCTAGGATGGGGACAGATGGACTGCAAGATGCATAGTCTTTATGGTCACAGGCAAATGGCTGGGCCCAGAGACATCAGTAGTGGCCCAAAGGTCGGATGGGACCAGTCACCCCCTAGCCATCACATGTCCATGGCCGGACCAAACCAGATTGACCCTCCACTTCAGGGGTCAGCATGGATCTGCACCGGATTCCTGGCCTTTCTCCCTGTCACTCCCACATGTACCCAGGTGTCATTTTGGAGAGGCATACAAGGACGGGGTGCCTTATCACATCCATCCGAATGACAGGAAGTTGATCTGAAAGAGATTGTCATTCAAGAGATTCTCAAACCATCCTTGATTCAAAAGTTATATGTGGAAAGGGACTTGGAAGAGACCGTTTTGGACCAGAGGAGATTGAGATACCAAGCTCAAGTCTTGACAAGCCCCATGACTTGTGAAGGAGATGCACTTGACCCCATTTACTTTGCACATCTAAGCAGTGGTACGGACAAATCTCAGCCATCCCCCACGCATATCACCCCAACACTCCTTGGGGTGAGAGCTGGTGTTCTCCCTTTTGTAGAGATGAGCAAAGAGACTTTGCAGTTTCCCAAGGACATGTGGTTATTGAATCCCGGACTCTTCAGCTGCCCAGCCTGAGCATCTGAATTGCACCGGCCTCCCTCCCAATTCTCCAGTCCCTCAAAGATAGCTGTGGCTGCACCAGTCAGAAAGGCAAGCTTTCTGCCATCACAGGAAAACACTGCTTTATAGGCGCGCTGCTAATTTGTGAATATCAGAAGCCAGAGAGAAGGCACATTTGGGCAAAATTGTTGTTTTGTGCTGGTCTCTGCCTGTCTGTAACGAGGGTCATGGCTGGACTAGCCCTTGGGGTTCCTGATACGATTGCAAGACACACGGCTTCAGCAAAACCCAGGACACTTTGAAAAAAGAAAACAAGGTTTATTACAAGTCCTGGAGAGTACACGGCATACCTGGGACCACACAGCAAGGTCACAGGGAGAGTGAGAGCCTGGGGCCGTGCTTTGATTGGGGTCGAGAGTAGGAGCCTCAATTTCTTGGGTTTGCTCTGTATTGGTGAATGTAGAACCTAAGAAGGGAGATTACAGCTCAGGAAGAAAAAACTAGTGGCCAAATCAAAGGTCTCTAAAACAAAAGAACTTCAGGGGGTACAGCCTGGCTCAGTATCTAGTGTGTGGCTGGTAATGGGTTTATTCAAGATAGCAGTCTTTGGAGTGCTTGCCTCGGCAATCAAATGCTTAAGTCAGGCACCTGCATGCATTGCAATTAAACACACACACACACACACACACACACACACACACACACACACACACAACCGTCAGGTGCTTATGCTACAGGGAGGAGGCAGCGGAGGAACAGGCTTCTAGATGAGGACTTCCAGGAGTACGTTGGCACGATCCGTGCGGTTCTGGCGCTGTCTGCTCAGGTGTAAGACATCAGGAACAGCTGGGGACAGACCTGCTCTTTGGCGTTCTGAGAAGTGGCCCACACAGGATAGAAGGCAGTGGGCTGGCCACAAACTGGTTTCATCAGATCCTTTGCCTGTGTCCTCCTCGCCCTGGGGTCTCAAACCTCACACTAAATACCCCTGAAGTGGAGGTTTTGGTCAAGCAGGAGGGTTGTGTGGCCTGCCCCAGAACAGGGCAAGTCCTATCTGCCTCCAGTCACACTGTCTATGCCTCCAAATGTTGTCCTGCTGTGACCAGAGGCTGAGTCATGGAGTGACGGGGTCTCCAAAACAGATGCTTTGGAGTTAGATCCAATCATGCCCTGCTAGGCCCAAGCAGCATCCTCTGGGGTGTTTTTATAGGAATTAGAGCTTCCGTCACCAGTACAGAAGCAGGGAGCATTTTTCCTGATCCCTTTCCCCAGTAGCCACCTCGTGAGATTTCTTTGTCCCCAACTTATTTTGAAAAAAGTTCAACGGGTCAAGTTTTCCAAGAGCAAAGAAATTGTTTGGAAGATGCTTAGGTACAAACTTGCTTTGGGAGGAAGTTTTCTCACTGCTGAGCCAAATGTCTGCCCTTCAGTAAAGACTGGCCCAATGTAAGGTTTGCAGGGGGCTGGGGCACCTGGGTGGCTCAGATGGTTGAGCGACTGACTTGGGTTCAGGTCATGATCTTGTGGTTCACGGGTTTGAGCCCCACACCTGCCTCTCTGCTGTCAGTGTGGAGACTGCTTTGGATCCTCTGTCCCTCCCTCACTCTGCACCTCTCCTGCTCATTCTCTCTCTCTCTCTCTCTCTCTCTCTAAAACAAATATTAAAAAAAAAAAAAAAGATTTGCCAGGGGCCAATTTGTCACCTATGAATAGAGCAGGGTCAGTGGGCAATCTGTGTGACAAGAACAGCTGTGAGAAGCAAATGACCACTAGGGGGCAGTAAGAGCTGGTGGATGCGCGACCGCTCAGTACCTGGTGACTCACCCGTGGTTCCCCTTACTTGCAGCATGGGGACCCATGGGCATTTAACATTTATCAAGGCACTTCTATAGCAAGAAGTCTTCTTGCCTGTATTTGATGGAGGGAGGAACAGGAATTACCGGGAAATATTATTCCCACGCAGCCCACCCCGTGTATATACCCCCCACCCCGTACTTGGCAGAGGAAGGAGTTGGGGGTGGGGATCAGAGCTCCTCAAGGGCTGTCAGGCTGTGCCAGAAGGGGTGGAATGGAAACGTTTGGTGTATTTCAAGAGAGACTGCTGTGGTCTTTGAAGGGGTGGAAAAAGGGAAATGGCCCCACCTCTTAGGCATGGTTTCCAGGGAGTGAGAAGCACAAGGCTTGGGGAAGACAGGAGGGACAGGTGCACATGCCTGCGCAGGCTGTGCCTTCCTGATACAGCAGTCCTCTGGGTGGGTTTGGCCTCAAAAAGACAGGGCAAGGGGGCGCCTGGGTGGCTCAGTCAGTTGAGCATCAGACTCTTGATTTTGGCTCAGGTCATGATCCCCAGGTCATAGGATGGAGCCCCTCATCAGGCTCCTTGCAGAGTGTGAGGCTGCTTGGGATTCTCTCTCTCTCTCTCTCTCTCTCTCTCTGCCCCTCTCTGTCTCTCTCCCCTGTTTGCAGTCTCTCTTTCTAAACAGACAGACAAACAAAACCGGGCAAGAGTGGCATAGTGTGTTGAACTATGAAGTTCACGTTGGCTAGTGACATGATCTGCAGGAGGGCAGCCCGCATCCACATGCAGAGCTGAGCTGTGCCCTGAGAGACTGGAGTTCTCTGCAAGTTAGGGAAGGTTCTCAGGATCTTCTCTCCTCCCTATTTCCCTCCCTCCCTCCTCTCCCTTCTTTCCCTCCTCCATGGGAAATTTCACACATACCTACAAGTAGAATCAAGAGAACAATGAACTCCCTGGGGCCCACCAGCCAGCTACAGAGAGCAACATGTTTCCAGCACCCTTCTTTCATCTGTATCCACACCCCCCCCCCCACCTCCGCCCTCCACTTCCACCGCTGGATTATTTCACAGCAAATCCTAGACATTATACCATTTTATCCATACATATTTTAGGCTGTATTAAAATTCTTTAATGTTTATTTTTGAGAGAGAAAGAGAGAGAGACCGAGAGCATGAGCAGAGGAAGGGCAGAGAGAGAGAGAGGGAGACACAGAATCTGAAGCAGGCTCCAGGCTCTGAGCCATCAGCACAGAGCCCAATGTGGGGCTCGAGCCCAGGGATGGTGAGGTCATGACTTGAGCCGAAGTCACAGGCTTAACCGAATGAGCCACCCAGGTGCCCCTCCACATCCTTATTTTCAAACAAATCATAGACATCATATATTTTCACATGTAAATATTTCAGTATATGTATTTAAAGGGATATGCCCTCTGGATGCCTTCCTCACCCCCTTTGGGCTCTAACACCTATTTACAGGTCTCTCTCTGGGCTTATCTGTTTAGTTCCATTGGTCTATTTGGCTATCCCTGTGCCAATACTACACTATCATAATTGCTATGGCTTTTATAATAAGTCTTGATATCTGGTAGGTAAATTCCCCACCTTGTACTTTTTCAGGAGTGCCCTGAATATTCTTGGCCTTTGTTTTACCATGTCAATTTTAGAATTTGCTTATCAAGCTCTATGAAAAAGCCCTCTTGGGATTTTGCCAGGAATTGCATTGAATCCATGTTGTTTTATTTGCACATTAAAAACATATCTTTTTAAGTTTATACGTTTATTTTGAGATAAAGAGAGTGCATGGGAGGGGCAGAGAGAGAAAGGGAGAGAAAGAGAGAGAGAGAGAGAGGGAGAATCTCAAGCAGGCTCCACACTGTGACAGTGCACAGCCCCTTATTTGTACATTTCTTAATGAATCTATGTTTGTGCACATATAAACACACACACACATTCATATCTCCCTCCCTCCTTTCTAACATGAAAGATTGCTTACTGTATACATTGTTCCGTGCCTTTCCTTTTTCTTTAATAATTTTTTTTACTTTTTTTTTTATTTTTTATTTTTTTTAATTTTTTTTCAACGTTTATTTATTTTTGGGACAGAGAGAGACAGAGCATGAACGGGGGAGGGGCAGAGAGAGAGGGAGACACAGAATCGGAAACAGGCTCCAGGCTCTGAGCCATCAGCCCAGAGCCCGACGCGGGGCTCGAACTCACGGACCGCGAGATCGTGACCTGGCTGAAGTCGGACGCTTAACCGACTGCGCCACCCAGGCGCCCCCTTTTACTTATTTTTAAGGGTTATTTATTTTATTTTAGACAGAGTGTGAGTGTGGGAGAGGGGCAGAGGCAGAGAGAGAAAGAATCTTAAGCAGGCTCCACACTCAGCATGGAGCTAGACCCAGGGCTCAATCCCACCACCCTGGGATCGTGACCTGAGCCGAAATCGAGAGCTGGACACTCAACCAACTGAGACACCCAGGCACCTCTAATTTTTGGTTTTCTTTTTGAGTAATCTCTACAGTCAACATGGGGCTTGAACTCACAGCCCCAAGATTAAGAGTTGCACACTCTACCAAGTGAGCCAGATCAACAGTGTATCATGGAGGTTGTTTTCTACTGGTGGATAACCCTAAAACTTAAGTAGCTTAAAACAGTCTATTATTTGTCATGATTCTGAAACGTGAGTCAGATCTGTTGGAATCCTTCAGCTGCGTAGGATTGTCTCTCCCTCTCTTTGCACCCCCCCTCAATCTCTCCCTGTCAAAATAAATAAATAAATTTAAAAATATCATTGTAAGGTTTTAACAAAGGGTTTTACAGCCGCATCTAGATTTGGTCTTAACCTTGAAGCCGTTTTGTTACTTTGAAAATCTGTAAAGGCTCGCGGTGAGAAATCGTTTTGAAGAGTACTGGGTTGAAAACATTTCCTCTAAACTCTGCTTGAAAACGATTCCTAAACTGTGCCTGCTTTAGCTCAACTCCCTCTTCCTGTTCTTTATCAGAGGTGGCTAAAAGAGGCAATTGGCACTTTTGTCTTCCTGCCTAGAAGTCTCCTTAGCCAGACACCCAGGTTTGCTAGGTGCATTTTCTGGCTTAAGTATTACCACAGGTGAGAATATTTCCAAATGTTCCACTGCTAGGTAACACGTAGTTTTAATTTTTATTTATTGATTGATTGGTTTATCTTTTAGAGAGAGAGAGAGAGAGAGAGAGAGAGCATACTCATGAGCTGGGGAGAAGGGCAGAGGGAGAAAGAGAGAATCGTTTTTATAAATGTTTATATATTTATTTATTTTATTAAACAGTTTTTAAATTTATTTTTGATAGAGACAGAGCACAAGTGGGGGAGGGGCAGAGAGAGAGGGAGATACAGAATCCGAAGCAGGCTCCAGGCTCCGAGCTGTCAGCACAGAGCCCAACGAGGGGCTCGAACTCACAAACTGTGAGGTCATGACCTGAGCCAAAGTCGGACACTCAACTGACTGAGCCACCCAGGCGCCCCTATTTATTTATTTTGAGAGAGAGAGAGAGAGAAAGCACAGGTGGGGAAGAGGGTCAGAGAAGAAGAGAGAGAAACCCAAGGAGGCTCTGTGCTCAGTGTGGAGCCCAATGCAGGGCTGGATCCCATGACCCTGGGATCATGACCTGAGTGGAAACCAAGAGTTGGACACTTAACCAACTGAGCCACCCAGGCGCCCCGAGGAGATTTAACATTGGAACTCAACTTTCCACAGGCATGAGAGGAGCTCAAGAAGTAAAGGTTGGGAATGAACAGTTTGAGGACCAGAGGAGCCACCAGCCGGTCGGTCTGGGAGGCTGCAGTGGGGCCCTGTGAGGAGAGCCGCTGAGAAGTCTGTGGGAAGCTGGTGCCTCTGTGTGCCCCCAACCAAGCCCATGGGGGTGGACCTGGGCTTCTGCAGGCAGCAGGGGAGAAGAGCTGGATATGGAGAAGAGGCCAAGCGTGCACTGGAACTCACTGGCCCCTGTGTGTCCCTTTTCCCCGCAGCACCACACTGACCTTCAGAGTGAAATGGCCACTGTTTACTTCTACCTCTCACGTCACCAGCAAGTTCCTCTTTTGGCCAGCTGGGGAAGGGAGTTCTGGAGAGAGGCAGCCGAGCCCAGTTGACAATGGAATGATTCAGTGCAAAAAGACATTTCCCTTGTCGCCTACTCTGAGGTTGGTTTCATTGTTTTACACTTTGAACTCCAATACATGGAGTGAACCATGGATCCAATTTTATGTTCTTCCAAATGGCTATTGGTTTATCAAAATTTTTATTTTTCCCCACTCATTTGAAATGCCATCTTTAGCCTGTGCTAAACTTGCCTATGTGCTTTGGTCTATCTCTGGGTTTCCTGTTCTGTTCCATTATTTTTTTTATGCAGCAGTACCACATATTATAGAAGCTTTGTAAAACGTTTTAATATTTGGTTAGGGCTAGCTTGCCCTAACTGGTAATTTTAGGGTTTTATTTAAAATGCCTACTCTTGGGCACTTGGCTGGCTCACTTGGTAGAGTGTGCAACTCTTGATCTCGGGGTTGTTGGTTCAAGCCCCACATTGGGTGTAGAGCTTACTTAGAAATAAAGTCATTTTTTAAAATTTAATTTTATTAAAAAAATTTTTTTAACATTTATTTATTTTTGAGAGACAGAACATGAACAGGGGAGGGGCAGAGAGAGGGAGACACAGAATCCGAAGCAGAGGCTCCAGGCTCTGAGCTGTCAGCACAGAGCCCGACGCGGGGCTCGAACTCATGGACTGTGAGATGATGACCTGAGCTGAAGGCAGATGCTTAACCGACTGAGCCACCCAGGCGCCCCTAAAGTCCTTTTTTTTTCAATCTTTTTAAAAAAAGTCTATTAGTAATCTCTATACCCAGTGTGGGGCTCGAACTCACAACCCTGAGATCAAGAGAAGCATGCTCTGCTGATGGAGCCAGTCAGGCACCCCAAAATAAAATCTTTGATAAAAAAATAAATAAGGAGCCTGGGCAGCTCAGTCATTCAAGTGTCCAACTCTTGATTTCAACTCAGGTCATGATCTCACAGTTTGTAAGATCCAGCCCCACATCGGGCTCTGTGCTGATAGCACTGAGCCTCCTTGGGATTCTCTCTCTCTCTCAAAAAAAGTAAATAAATAAATACATGAATAAAATGCCTATTCTTATTTATTTTTCTATATTAAGTAGATCAACTTACCTAGCATCAGGAAAAAAAAAAAGCCTGTTAGTATTTTTCAGTTGAGATCATTTGAATTTATAAATTAACATGGGATTGTTATCTTTGCAATGTTGAGTTGTTCTATCCAAGAACATATGTTCTTCTGTTTGTTTAAGTCTACTTTTCCCTGTCAAGGTTGTTTTAGTTCTCTTTCTGGAGATTTATGTCTTTCTTTCTTTCTTTCTTTCTTTCTTCTTCTTCTTCTTCTTCTTCTTCTTCTTCTTTTTTTTTTTTTTTTTTTTTTTGGCTTGCATATATCTTGAGAAGTTTAAGCCTACATAATTTCTCTTTCTTATTGCTACTGTGAACAGGAATCTTTTCTTCCAGGGCCTCTTATGGTTATTTTTTGTAGATATGAATGCTATGATTCTTGTATGCTGTTATACTGTGTTGGATCAGTTTTCTTTTTTTTTTTTCCTTTTTAAATGTTTATTCATTTTTAGAGAGACAGAGTGTGAGCGGGGTGGGGGTGGGTGAGTGTGTGTGGGGGGGGCACAGAGAGAGAGGGAGACACAGATTCCGAAGCAGGCTCCAGGCTCCGAGCTGTCAGCACAGAACCTGATGTGGGGCTCGAACCCACAAACTGTATGATCATGATCTGAGCCAAAGTCAGATGCTTAACTGACTGAGCCATCCAGGCACCCCTGTTTCATCTCCTTCTAAAACTGAATGCTGTTGTGAGAAAGTATGAGGCCAGCTTGATTTCTACCCCCCTGTAAGTAACCTTATCTGTTTGCTTGGCTGTGTAAGGGAGTCTATCTTTATATTTAAGATTCAAATACTTTTCTAGGATATGACTCAGTTTTGTCCAATTTGATCATATTTTTTTGGGATGCAGAGTTCCCTTCCAACATGTAGGAAGGAGACTTTTACATCAGGCAAGTGTTTGTGAACTATATCTTCTCTTAAACTTGTTTCAGTTTTGGGATGCCTGGTTGGCTCAATCAGTAGAGCGTCAGACTCTTGATCTTGGGGTTGTGAGTTTGTGCCCCATGTTGGGTACAGAGATTACTTAAAAATACACACACATGTATACAACTTGTTTCAATTGTGAAATATAACATGCTGAAAAGTGAATGAAACAAAAATGTAAAGCTCAGTGAGACCATAAAGGACCATAAAGTCCTTATAACCACTATTTGGGGCAAGAACACTGTCAGCACCCCCAGAAACACTCCTCAGTCTCCCTCCTCCCTCCCAATTACTACCCAGATTTCACATTCATGGTTTTACCATTCAAGAATGTACCCCTAAACACTGCTGTTAGGGTTTGTCAGTTTTGAACTTTATGTAAGTTGAGTAAGTTTTCTTAAAAATCTGGCTTATTTGTAGCGTGCCTGGGTGGCTCAGTCAGTTGAGCATCTGACTTAAGCTCAGTCATGATCTCACAGTTTGTGAGTTTGAGCCCCATGTCAGGCTCTCTGCTGTCAGCACAGAGCCTGGAGCCTGCTTTGGATCCTCTGTCCCCCTCTGTCTGCCCCTCCCCTGCTCGAGCTCTCTCTCTCAAATATAAATAAACATTAAAAAAATTTATATATAGGGGTGCCTGGGTAACTCAGTCAGTTAAGCATCTGGCTTTGGCTCAGGGCATGATCTCACAGTTCGTGGGTTCGAGTCCCGTGTCGGGCACTGTGCCAACAGCTTGGAACCTGGAGCCTGCTTCGGGTTCTGTGTCTCCCTCTCTCTCTGCCCCTCCCCTACTCATGCTCTCTCTCTCAAAAATAAATAAACATTAATTTTTTTAAAATTATATATAAACAGGAAAGAAACACGTATGAGAATGTTCATAGTAGCATCATTTGTAATGGTAAAAGAAAACTGGAAACGCTCCAGATGTTTACCAACAGTAGAAAAAATAAATACATGGGCTTAAAGCTATTATTACTAAGCTGTAATCATCAAGACAGTATGGTACAGGCACAAAAACAGACCCTCAGATCAATGGAATAGAACAGAGAATCCAGAAATGGACCCACAAACATATGGCCAACTAATCTTTGACAAAGCAGGAAAGAATATCCAATGGGATAAAGACAGTCTCTTCAGCAAGTGGTGCTGGGAAAACTGGACAGCAACATGCAGAAAAATGAACCTGGACCACTTTCTGACACCAGACACAAAAATAAACTCAAAATGGATGAAAGACCTCAATGTAAGACAGGAAGCCATCAAAATCATTGAGGAGAAAGCAGGCAAAACCTCTTTGACCTCGGCCGCACAACTTCTTACTCAACGTGTCTCTGGAGGCAAGGGAAACCAAAGCAAAAATGAACTATTGGGACCTCATCAAAATAAAACCTTCTGCACAGCGAAGGAAACAGTCAGCAAAACTAAAAGGCAACCGAAAGAATGGGAGAAGATATTTGCAAACGACATATCAAATAAAGGGTTAGTATCCAAAATCTATAAAGAACTTATCAAACCCAACACCCAAAAAACAAATAATCCAGTGAAGAAATGGGCAAAAGACATGAATAGACACTTCTCCAAAGAAGACAACATCCAGATGGCCAACCAACACATGAAAAAATGCTCAACATCACTCATCATCAGGGAAATACAAATCAAAACCACAAGGAGATACCACCTCATACCTGTCAGAATGGCTCACATTAACAACTAAGGCAACAACAGATGTTGATGAGGATGCAAAGAAAGAGGAACCCTTTTGCACTGCTGGTGGGAATGCAAATTGGTGCAGCCACTCTGGAAAACAGGATGGAGGTTCCTCAAAAAATTAAAATTAGAACTACCCTACGACCCAGCAATTGCACTACTAGGCATTTATCCACAGGATACAGGTGTGCTGTTTCGAAGGGGCACATGCACCCCAATGTTTATAGCAGCACTATCAACAATAGCCAAAGTATGGAAAGAGCCCAAATGTCCATCGAGGGATGAATGGAAAAAGATGTGGTGTATATATATATATATATATATATATATATACACACAATGGAGTATTACTCGGCAATCAAAAAGAATGAAATCTTGCCATTTGCGACTACGTGGATGGTATTATGCTAAGTGAAATTAGTTAGTCAGAGAAAGACAAATATCATATGACTTCACTCATATGAGGACTTTTAGACACAAAACAGATGAACACAAGGGAAGGGAAACAAAAATAATATAAAAACAGGGAGGGGGACAAAACAGAAGAGACTCTTAAATATGGAGAACAAACAGAGGGTTACTGGAGGGGGTGTGGGATGGGGGATGGGCTAAATGTGTAAGAGGCATAAAGGAATCTACTCCTGAAATCATTGTTGCACTATATGCTAACTAATTTGGATGTAAATTTTAAAAATAAAATTAAAATAAAAAAAGAATAAATACATCGTGGTGTATTCATATAATGGAATATCACAGAGACATGGAAATGAATAAATTATTGTTTGTCACAACATTGATGAAGCACAGAAACGTGGTTAATGAAATCAGCCAGATTTTTTTAATGTTTATTTCTTTTTTGAGAAAGAGAGAGAGTGCGCATGCACATGAGCAGGGGAGGGGCAGAGAGGGAGACACAGAATCCGAAGCAGGCTCCATGCTGTCAGTGCCAAGCCAGATGTGGGGCTTGACCTCGGGAACCCTGAGATCATGACCTGAGCCAAAGTTAGATGCTCAACTGACCGATCCGCCCAGGTGCTCCTCTTTCCTGTGTTTCTTTTTCTTTCTTTTTTTTTTTTTTTAAAGAAGGTTCTTAACATAAGAAGAACCTTCTTCTTTTTATTTATTTGTTTTTGAGACAGAGAGAGACAGAGCATGAACAGGGGAGGGGCAGAGAGAGAGGGAGACACAGAATCCGAAGCAGGCTCCAGGCTCCGAGCTGTCAGCACAGAGTCCGATGCGGGGCTCGAACTCACGAACTGTAAGATCATGACCCGAGCCGAAGTCAGATGCTCAACCGACTGAGCCACCCAGGCGCCCCTCCTGTGTTTCTATTAGGGTGCCTGTCTTACTGATTTACAGAGTTTTTTGGACATTCTGGATACAGACCTTTTCTTGGTTATTTGTATTGCAAATATTTACTTCTACTCTGTGGCTTGCCTTTTTGCTCTCTCGATAGTGTTATGGGATTAACAGTTCTTAAAATAGTCTGCTATTTCAATATTTTCCTTTATGATTACACTTTCTTGTGTTCTGTTTAATAAATCATTCTCTATCCCAAAGTCATGGAGACATTTTCTTTTATCGTCTTTTAGAAGCTTTAGTGATTCGCTTCCTTTTTTTTTTTTAATGTTTATTTTTGAGAGAGAGAGAGAGACAGAGTGTGAGCAGGGGAGGGGCAGAGAGAGAGAGACACAGAATCCAAAGCAGGCTCCAGGCTCTGAGCTGTCAGCACAGAGCCCAGTGCGGGGCTGGAACTCATGAACTGTGAGATCATGACCCGAGCAGAAGTCGGATGCTTAACTGACTGAGCCACCCAGGCGCCCCTCTATTTTTTTTTTAAGTTTATTTATTTTATTTTATTTTATTTAAGTTTATTTTTTTTAAGTTTATTTATTTATTTATTTATTTATTTATTTCTGTTTTTGTTTTTTTAAAGTAATCTCTGTGCCCAACGTGGGACTCGACCTGATGACCTCAAGAGCAAGAGTTGCACGTTCCACTGACTGAGCCAGCCAGGTGCCCTTGAATGTTTTTGAGATGCTTCCATGCTGTTGCATGTATAAGTAGGCCATTTTTATTGCTGAGTAACATTCCATTGTATGAATATACCACAATTTGTCTATTCATTTTCCCATTGATGGGCATTTGGTTTGTTTTCAGCTTGGGGCAATTATGAGTAAATCTCTTGTGAATATTCTTGAACAAGTGTATTTTGGGGCATATTTTCATTTCTTTTGGGTAAACCTCTAGGGGTGGAATTGCTGTGTCACAGGGTCAGTGTATGTTTAATTTTACAAGAAAATGCCAAACTGTTTTCCAAAGCAATTTCACATTCTCATCAGCAATGTATAAGAATTCTAATTGTGCCACATTCTTGACAATATTTGGGGTTGTCAGTCTTTGTAATATGAGCCATTTTGTGGATGTGAAGGCATATTGCATTGTAGTTTTGACTTTCATTTCTCTGATGACCAGTGATATTGAGCAAGTTTTCATGTGCTTACTGGCCTCTAGATCAAGTTGGGGAGAATTAACATTCTAATAATATATGAATTTCTAATCCATGAGCATGGTATATCTCTCCATTTATTTAGGTATTTAAATTCTCTGAAAAAATGTTTTGTAGTTTCAAGTCTTGCAAATATTTTGCAAATTTACTTCTAAGCATTTTATGTTTTTGATGCTATTATAAAATATTTTTAACTTTTTCTTTTTTTTAATGTTTCTTTCTTTTTGAGAGAGAAAGAAAGAGAGTGAATAGAGAGGGGCAGAAAGAGAGAGGGAGACAGAATCCCAAGCAGGCTCCACACTGTCCCCACAGAGCCTGATGTGGGGCTTGAACCCACGAATTGTGAGATCATGACCTGAGCTGAAACCAGGTTAACTGACTGAGCCACCGAAGTGCCCCACGAACTTTTTATTTTTTACTTCTTTGTTTGTAGTATATGTGAATTGGCTTTTCACCTGAGATCTGCTAACTCAGTAATCCAAGTGAGTTTTTCTTCTTGACATGTTTCTTAGGACTTTTTATGTATACAATCTTATTTGTGAATAAAGGCCACTTTATTTCCTCATGTTTTTTTGTTTTGTTTTTGTTTTTGTTTTTGAAGTAAGCTTTAGAACCAACATGGGGCTTGAACTCACCACTCTGAGATCAAGAGTGATATGCTCCATTGACTGAGCCAGCCAGGTACTCCTACTTCCTTATTTTTAATCTTTATGTTTTCTGTTTATTTTTCCTGACATACTGCTCTAGTTGGCATCTCCAGAGCACTAATGAATAGTATTTGTGAGAGCAGGCATCCTTACTTTCTTCCTGATCTTTGGGGAAAGTCATTCACTATTTCACCATTAATTATTATGTTAGTTGTAAATTTTTTGTAGATGACTTTTATCAGATTCAAGAAATTCCCTTCAATTCCAAATTCACCAAGGTTTTTGTTTTTTTTAATCATTAATGAGTTTTCAATTTTTTCAGGTATTTTTTCCACATCTAATGAACTAATCTTTAATCTTGTGCCTTTTCTCTTATTCTGTTAATGTGTTGATTGTTGATATTTCTTTTTTTTTTAATTTTTTAAAGATTTATTTGTTTTTCAGAGACAGAGAGACAAAGTGTGAGGGGGGAGGGGCAGAGAGAGGGGGAGACATAGAATCTGAAGCAGGCTTCAGGGTCTGAGCTGTCAGCACAGAGCCGGATATGGGGCTCGAACTCAGAGACCACAAGATCATGACCCGAGCTGAAGTTGGACGCTTAACCAACTGAGTCACCCAGGTGCCCTGACTGGTTGATATTTCTAATTAAAGCAAGCTTGTATTTCTGGGATAACCTGCATTAGTCAGAGATATCATCCTTTTTGTATATCGCTAGGTTTGATTTGCTAATATTTTCTCGAAAAATGTTGCATCTATGTTCATGAGAAGTTAATGGTCTGTAACAATGCTGTCCAATAGAACTTTCAGTGATGATGTAATAGGTCTATTTCTGTGTAGTCCAATACAGCAGCTAATGGGCCCATGTGGCTACCGAGCACTTGAAATGTGGCTAGTGTGACTGAAGAACTGAATTTTACATTTTACTTAATTATAGTTTAATTAGCCACATGTGGCTAGTGGCCACCATTTTGGATGGTACAGGTCTGAAATTTGGTAATTTATAATCTCCTTGTCTTTTAAAATATTTGCATATTCTGTTATCTTATTTTGTTTGTTATCTTATTTGTTATCTTATTCCTTGAACAGGAAAATCATACATCTTTCTGTCTATTCCCTATAGCTACAATTTTCTCTCTAGTCCTTTTAATACCTTTAGTTCAGCTTCATCCTGATTGCTTTCTTCATGTGTATCCTCTGTTAGGGTACTTTACGGTCTTTATCCACTTCTGAGGTCTTTGAATTTCAGTATCATTGCAGCAATGAATTTATCTTGTTTTTCTTCTGCCTCTTTCCTGAGCTCTGACAGATTATGTTTTATCTCATCCTGTTTGCTCACAATTTCTTCCCCAACTGCTGTTATTTCTTTCTTGTTCTTATGCTTCATAGAGGCAATGCTTTATTTTTAATTTTAGAGTAAGATGTTTTTCATAAAGTTTTATCTATTCTGTTACAACTTTTTTTTTAATGTTTATTTTTTAGAGAGAAAGACAGAGTGTGAGCAGGGAAGGGGAAGAGAGAGAGAGGGAGACACAGAAACTGAAGCAGGCTCCAGGCTCTGAGCTGTCAGCACAGAGCCCGAGGCGGGGCTTAAACTCATAAATCACGAGATCATGACCTGAGCCCAAGTCAACACTTAACCGACTGAGCCACCCAGGAGCCCCTTGTTACAACTTTTTCTAAACATATGCAACTAGCAAAAGAGCCCCCCAAATATGCATAGAACAGCAGAACAAGGAGAAATGGACAATTAAAGAATGATAGTTAGACATTTCAAGTCTCAACTTTCAAGAATCAATACAGCAATCAGGCAAAACAGCAACAAAGATGTAGAGGACTCAAACAACACTATAATCCAACAGACCTAACAGACATTTGTAGAATACTCCAACCAACAATAGTAGAATACACATTCTTTTCAAGCACACAGAGCACATTCTCCAGGACAGACCATATGCCAGGCCATAAATCAAGCTTCAATAAGCCTAAAAGGATTGAAATCATGCAAAACCTGCTCTATGACCACAATGGAAGTTAGATTTCAATAATAGAAAAACATTTGGGAAATTCACAAATACATGGAAATTAAATGTCACACTCCTAAAGAGTCAGTGGGTCAAGGGAGAAATCACAAAAGCAACTAGAAGATACCTTGAGGTGAATAAAATAGAAAATACAACATACCAGGGGTGACTGGGTGACTCAGTCTTAAGGTTAAGCATCTGATTTCAGCTCAGGTCATGATCATGTGCTTCGTGGGTTCGAGCCCCATATCAGGCTCTGTGCTGACACCTCGGAGCCTGCCTGCCTCGGATTCTCTGTCTCCCTCGTTATCTCTGCCCCTCTCCCACTCACTCATACTCTGCTTTTCTCTCTCAAAAACAAGCACATACTAAAAAACATTTTTAAAAAATAAAGAAAATACAACATACCAAAAGTTTTGAAATATAGCAAAAAAAGCACTTAAAGGAAAATTTATAGCTGTATGTTTTGTATTATTATTTTTTTTATTAATTTATTTATTTTTTTCAACGTTTATTTATTTTTGGGACAGAGAGAGACAGAGCATGAATGGGGGAGGGGCAGAGAGAGAGGGAGACACAGAATCGGAAACAGGCTCCAGGCTCTGAGCCATCAGCCCAGAGCCCGACGCGGGGCTCGAACTCACGGACCGCGAGATCGTGACCTGGCTGAAGTCGGGAGCTTAACCGACTGCGCCACCCAGGCGCCCCTGTATTATTTTTTTTAATGTTTATTTTTGAGAGAGAGAACAGCAGAGAAGGGGCAGAGAGAGGGAGAGAGAGAGAGGATCCCAAGCAGGCTCGGTGCTGTCACTATAGAGCCTGATCTCATTAACCATGAGATCATGACCTGAACTGACATCTAGAGTCTGATGCTTGACTGACTGAGCCACCCAGGCACCCCTTTATGTTGTGTATTCTTTTATGAGATGGTCAGTCAGGTATGACCACCAGAGGAGACATAGGGGAGGCTCCAGAAAAAAAACAGTGTATTACAGTCACAGGTCCTAGAGATGGGAGGCCGCGCATGACATGTAGGGCCACATGGGAAAGACACCAGTGTGGTCAGGAGACAGAAGACAGGAGTGAGGGGAAAGCATTAGGCCAGAGCCTCTATCGGGATTTCCATTGGAAAGTCAAGGCAGGACTGGGTGAACAGTTGAAGAATAATTTCAGTGGGTTTTGGGCTTTGGAATGGTCTCTAGTTGTCTGATACCTGGCCCTGGGGTGATTAAGTCAGAGGAATATTGCCTCCTGAGTATACAGGCCATATAGAAGAGGTATGGCTCTGGATTAGTTAGTTTGCTTATCAAAGTTATGCCCAAGAATTGGCTAGCCCAGAAAGGGGCAATCTCTCCTAACCAGAAAGGTTTGTTAAGGTATCAAAACATCATAAGATACAGAAAATGTAAAATATTTACAATACACTTTGAATGCCTATATGAACAGCAATCTCTATTTGTAGAAGGCATGATCTTATATATAAAAAATCCTATGAAATCCACTGAAATACCATTTCAGTGGAACTAATAAACACGTACATCAAGGTTAGAGGATACAATACCAAAACAGAAAAGTCAGTTGTATTTCTACACACTAGCAGTGAACAGTCCACCAAAGAAATTAAGAGAATAATTCCATTTACAATAGCACAAAAATAATAATGTCTTAGGAAAAACCTTGTGCAAGACTTGGAACACTGAAACCTATAAAACATTACTGAAATAAATTAAAGAAGCTCTAAACAAATGAAAAGACATTCTATGAGCATGGATTCTTAATATTGTTATGATGGCAATACTTCTCACATTGACTTACAGATTCAATGCAATCCCTATCAGAATCCCACCTAGTTTGTTTGTAGAAATTAACAAGCTGATTCTGGTGTTTATTTGGAAATCCAAGGAACCCAGAATAGCCAAAACATCTTGAAAAAGAACAAAGCTGGGAGGGCCCACACTTGCTGATTTCAAAGGTTATTACAAAACTTCTAACAAAAGTTATTACGAAATAAGACAACCTGGGGGGGCACCTGCCTGACTCAGTCAGTAGATCATGTGACTCTTGATCTCGGGGTTGTAAGTTTGAGCCCATGTTGGGTGTAAACATTACTTAAAATTTTTTTTTAAATCTGAAAAAAAAAAGACAACATGGGACTGGCATAAGGATAGACATATATATCGATGAAATAAATGATAGAGTCCATATATAAACTCATACACTTGTGGTCATTGACTTTTTGACAAAAATGCTAAGACAAAGGTGCTAAGGATATGAAACAATTGTTGTAACAAATGTGGAAAGAATAGTCTCTTCAGCAAATTGTGCTAGGACAACTGTATATCCACATGCAAAAGAATGAAGTGAGACCCCAACCTCACTCCATGCACAAAAATCAAGAGCTAAAACTATAAAAGACCTAGATGAAAACAAAGGACAACTTCTTTTGTGGCAAAGGTTTTTGTGATATGACACTAAAAGCACACAACAAAATACAAGATAGAGAAACTGGACTTCACCAAAATTTAACAACTTTGTGCACCGAAGGACAACAATGAAATATAAGCACTCCTAGAAACATCTTTTACACATGTACATATATTTAAGACAGTGTGATTAAAAAAAGAAAGTGAAAAGACAATCTAGAGAATGAAAGAAAATATTTACAAATCTCGTATCTGATAAGTGACTAGTATGCAGAATACACAAAGAACTCTTACAATTCAACAATAAAAAGGTAAACAACTTTATTTACTTATGTATTTTTTTTTAATTTTTTTTTCAACATTTATTTATTTTTGGGACAGAGAGAGACAGAGCATGAACGGGGGAGGGGCAGAGAGAGAGGGAGACACAGAACCGGAAACAGGCTCCAGGCTCTGAGCCATCAGCCCAGAGCCTGACGCGGGGCTCGAACTCACGGACCGCGAGATCGTGACCTGGCTGAAGTCGGACGCTTAACCGACTGCGCCACCCAGGCGCCCCTACTTATGTATTTTTTAAGTGAGTTCTGTGCACAATGTGGGGCTTGATCTCACCACCCTGAGATCAAGAGTTGCATGTTCTACTGACTGAGCCAGCCAGATGCTCTGGTAAATAACCTAATTTAAAAGCAGGCAGGGTGCCTGGGTGGTTCCGTCAGTTGAGCACTGGACTCTTGATTTTGACTCAGGTCATGATTCCAGGGTCATGGGATCGAAGCCCCAGTTGGGCTTCAAGCTCAGCTTAAGATTCTCTCCCTCGCCCTCTGCTCCTTCTCCCCACCACTTAAAAAAAAAAAAAAGTGTACAAAGACTCTGGAGAACAGTATGGAGGTTCCCCAAGAAGTTAAAAATAGAACTACCCTACAGTCCACCAATTGCACTACTAGGTATTCACCCAAAGGACACAAAAATACAGATTCAAAGAGGTACGTGCACCCCAATGTTTACAGCAGCATTATCAACAATAGCCAAACTATGGAGAGAGTCCACACATCTATCAGCCGACGAATGGATAAAGAAGATGCGACATATATATATATATATGAACCTATATATATATATGTATATATATATACATATATATATGTATATATATATATATCCTTTCCTTATCACACTTGTTCTTATCTGCCTTTTTTAAAGTTTTATTTTATTTTATTTTATTTTTACATACACACACACACACAATGGAATATTACTTAGCCATCAAAAAATGAAATCTTGGGGCACCTGGGTGGCTCAGTTGGTTGGGCATCCGACTCTTAATTTCGGTTCAGGTTCCAACGCTGCATCGGGCTCTGTGCTGATGGTGTGGAGCCTGCTTGGGATTCTGTCTCTCCCTCTGCTTCTCCCCTTCTCGCTTTCTCTGTCTCTCTCAAAATAAATAAATAAGCTTAAAAAAAATGAAATCTTGCATTTGCAACAATGTGGATGGAGCTAGAGTGTATTATGCTAACTGAAATATGTCAGAGAAAGACAAATACTATATGATCCCACTCCTATGTGGAATTAAAGGGAAAAAAAAACAGATGAACATATGGGAAGGGGGAAAAAAAGGAGAGAGGGAAACAAGCGACAAGAGACTCTTAAAGATAGAGAACAAACTGAGGGTTGATGGGGGGGGATGGGCTAGATGGGTGATGAGTACTAAGGAGGACACTTGTTATGATGAGCACTGGGTGTCATATGGAAGTGATGAATCACTGAATTCTACTCCTGAAACCAATATTGCAGGGTATGTTAACTAAAGTTTAAGTAACAGAATAAATAAAAGTGAACAAAGGATCTGAGTAGATATTTCTCCAAAGAAGCTACACATACTGCCAGTAAGCTCATGAAAAGATACTCAACATCATTAGTCATTACAGAACAACAAATGAAGCCCATGATGAGATACCACTTTCTGCCTATTGAGATGAGGCTATAATAAAAAAAGGCGTGGGTTGCCTGGCTGGCTTAGTCAGTTAAGCATCTGACTCTTGATTGCGGCTCAGGTCATGATTGTGGAATCGAGTCCAGTGTCAGGTTCCATGCTGAGCATGGAGCCTGCTTGGGATTCTCTCTCTCTCTCTCTCTCTCTCTCTCTAAAATAAATAAACTAAACTAAAAAAAAAAACTAAAAAAAAAAAGGCAGATAAGAACAAGTGTGATAAGTAAAGGATGTGGAGAAATTAGAACCCTTGGACATTGATGATGAAAATCTAAAATGGTGCAGGTGCTTTGGCAAACAGTTTGGCAGTTCCTCCGAAAGTTAAACACAGGGTTGCCATTTGATCCAGCAGTTCCGCTCCCAGGAAATTGAAGACAAGTGTCAAATAGACATGTACACACATGGTCACAGCAGCACTATTTATGTTATGTCTGTGAACCCATATGTCCGTCAGTGGATGAATGGATAAACAAAATGTGGTATGTCCATACAACAGAATAGTATTCGCTTGTAAAGAGGAACAAAGAACTGATACATGTTACCACGTGGATGAAACTTAAAAACATTACGCTAAGTGGAAGATGCCAGTCCCCCCAAACCACATATTTTATGACCTAGTGATTATGTGAACTATTCAGAATAGATAAGTCTAGAGAGACAAAATATATATTATTTGTTGCCAAGGACTGGGGAGGACAGTGGTGGGAAAGTGAAGGAGTGACTATTAATAGATAAGGGGTTTCTCTTGGGAGGCATGAGAATTCTAATTCTAGAATTAGACTGTGTAATGGCTGCACAACCTTGTAAATATCGTGAAAACCACTGAATTGTATACCTTAAGTGGGCGAATTGTATGGCTGTTTAAATGAATTATATCCCAGTAAAGCAGTTAAAAATTGCACAAATCGGGGTACCTGGGTGGTTCAGTTGGTTAAGCATCTGACTTTTGATTTTGGCTTAGGTCATGATCTCATGATCTCGTGGTTCATGGGATCAAGCCCTGGTATCGGCTCTGCTCTACTATTGAGAAGCCTGCTTGGGATTCTCTCTCCGTCTCTTCCCGCCCCTCCCCAACTTGTGCATGCTCTGTCTCTATTTCTCTCTCTGTTTCTCAAAAATAAATAAATAAACTTTTAAAAATTGCACAAATCATCTAGAGGGGTTAAAATACAAGTGTGATTTACTAAGGCTGTGGTAAGGAGACAGTTTGAGTAGTAAGGGGATTACATACAGTTCTTTCCTCCAGAAACTTACATGTCCAGGAGGCATATGAAACAAACACAATATGGTCAGTAAAAAGGAGGTGAAGTAAGTTACCCTACAAACTTGAGGCAAGACCCCAAGAGTAGAGACTGATTCTTGGAAGAACACATGAGGATAGGTTAGTTACTACAGACATTTAGGAGGCATCTGCCTGAGGAAATCTGCAAACATCCAACCCAACAGGTCAGGTGTGTCCTTAGAAACTCTGCGTTTAGCCAAAATTGAAATCCAATCAATTCTGAGGCTTACTTAAAGAATAGCTGTGTTTAAAGACGGGGTCTTAGGGGCACCTGGGTGGCTCACTTGGTTGAGCGTCTGAGTCTTGATTTCGGCTCAGGTCATGATCTCACGGCTCGAGGGATCAAGCTCTGAGTTGGGCTCTGCACTGAATGTGGAGCCTGCTTAAGATTCTGTTTCTCTCTCCCTCACCTCCTCTCCTTAGCTCTCTCTCTCTCTCAAAATAAATTTTAGAAAAAATGTTTAAAGAAGGGGTCTTATTTATACTCAGCAAAGCAGAGTCAGATAATCAGATCATGTTAGTGTCCCTGGCAGGTCTGTCCCTGCAGTAAGATGGTGGTGGCACCCTGTCTGGGCCTGATGACCTTTGTCACTGAGGGTCGATCTGGCTCAAGCAGCCTTCCAGGAATCGTTACACTCTCCCTGGGGACTCTCCTTTAAGGAATTTGTGAACTGTTCACTATAAATTACTGTTTTGGTGTCTCGTTTACCCGTTTGAAGCCATTCCTGAGTTCTGGACTCAAAGTTGAGACTCCGACCGTGAATCACAGGAAACACAGCAAGCGGTGTCCTCTGAGAACCTGGCACCTCTACACAAATGGTAGCTGTAGTTCATTCTCTCTTTCTTTTTTTTAAAGGTTTATTTTTGGGACAGAGAGTGCGAGTGGAGGAGGGGCAGAGAGAGAGGGGGACAGAGAATCCAAAGCAGGCTCCGCGCTGACAGCAGCCAGCCCTATGTGGGACTTGAACCCATGAACCCCCAGATCATGATCTGAGCTGAAGTCGGATGCTCAACCAACTGAGCAACCCACGCGCCCCTGTACTTCGTTTTCTTTATTAGAGCTCAAATGAAGACTCTAGGCTAAATGCCAAAAGAGAGACAAAGTGTACCATGAGTTCAGATGTCTGTGTTCATACTGTACTAGGAGTGATCATCAAAAGCTGGGCTAAGGAGTTTGAAATTGATCTTATAGATGACCAGGAGCAATTGATGATCATTTTATAAAGGGGAATCATATTTTTTTTGTTTTGTTTATTTATTTTGAGAGAGAGAGAAAGCACAAGCAGGGGAGGGGCAGAGAAAGTGAGAGAGAGAGAGAGAGAATCTTAAGCAGGCTTCACAGAGCCAGACACAGGGCTTGAACCCATGAGCTGAAATCAAGAGCCAGATGCTTAAAGGGAAACCATATTTTATTTTTATTTTTTATTTTTTAAAGAAAATTTTAAGTTTATTTATTTAGAGAGAGAGAGTGGGGAAGGGGCAGAGAGAGAAAGGGAGAGAGAGAATCCTAGCAGGCTCTGCACTGTCAGCATGGAGCCCAACTCAGGGCTTAATCCCACAAACCGTGAGATCATGACCTGAGCTGAAATCAAGAGCTGGATGCTTAACTGACTGAGCCATCCAGGTGCCCCTAAGTCACTGAATCTTAAAGGTCCATTCTCTTTTCCAAAATGATATCTAACCAAAAAGAGGCTGAGACCAACAGAGGAAAAGAGTAGAATTAAAATGCAAAGTTCTAGAAAAACAGTCACAAGGGAGTCATTGGTTTGAGTGTAATAAGCTTATTACCTTGCAAACTTTTGGCTGCATCATCTTTTAAGACATCGGAGGAATCATTAAGATACTTTTTATAAGCAAAAACATTGCAATGTGCCTTCAGTGGGACTGTGCATAAATAGAGAGCAGAAGCTGTTCCTCTGTGTCCTATTCCTGGGGAATGAGAATTGTAATTAACACAGGGATGATACTCAAAACAAGCTCTCCTCCTGATGCCTCCTAAAGAAACTTCCTCGGACTTCTCCAGGGAGGTAGAAAGGAGCTGGCCCTGTGACTTTTTTAGGTGTTCTTTGTAGCTTGAGGGAAAGGGGAATCAAGACGGTTGATTCAGGCACGCTGAGCAAGCTGTCTGTAAGAGGCCCCGAGCTCCATACTCATTAACAAGTTGTGCCCACACCTTCCTCTCCACCAAGTTGGGCAGCAGCTGGGGTGAGAATTCCGCTGCCACCCACCCCTCTCCCCCAGCACCCTCTCCTGCTTCCCACCCTCCATAGGAGTTTAACCCTGTGCCTACAAATTTTTAATGATCCTGTCTCAAAGCTGCTACTATCTGGCCTCAGATCCTGGTGGGAAGAGAAGGTCTGGCCTAACCCACCACCTAGAGGCAGCCCCAGTCCTATTATTCTATTCTCCACTTCATCAACCTGGCTTATCAGAGCTGGATAAACCAGCTGTCACTCCCTGAAATCAGACTGTGTTCAAGTCCTCTCCCCCCCCACCCCCGGCAAGAATGCAAGCCCTGGAAAGTAGGGACTTTGTGTTTGCCTTGTCTTTTTTTGGGGGGGGGGGCACCGGGGTTGCTCAGTTGGTTGATCATCCGACTTCGGCTCAGGTCACGATCTCACAGTTTGTGGGTTTGAGCCCCATGCCAGGCTCTGTGCTTACAGCTCAGAGCCTGGAGCTTGCTTCGGATTCTGTGTCTCCGCCTCTCTCTGCCCCTCCCCTGCTCGCGTTTGTTTCTCTCTGTCAAAAGTAAATAAACATCGAAAAAACTTTTTTATTTATTTATTTTTGAGAAAGAGAGCAAGCAGGGGAGGGGCAGAGAGAGAGGAGAGAGACAATCCCAAGCGGGCTCTGCACTGACAGAGACCTATTTATTTATTTATTTATTTATTAAAAAAAAATCTTTTTAAAGGGGTGCCTGGGTGGCTCAGTTGGTTGAAAGTCTGACTCTTGATTTCGGCTCAGGTCGTGATCTCATGGTTCAGGAGATGGAGCCCCACATCGGGGCTTGGGATTCTCTCTCCTCCTCTCTCTGCCCCTCCCTCAGGCACTCTCTCTCTCCCTGTCTCTGTCAAAATAAATAAATAAACTTAAAAAAAATAAAATCTTTAAGTATTTAAAAATTCTGTATATTTTCACAGCAAATTGTATCATCTTCTTTCCACCACAAAGAATTAGCCTTCGGGGTGCCTGGGTGACTCAGTCGGGTAAGTCTCTGACTTTGGCTCTGGTCATGATCTCATGGTTTTTGAGTTCGGGCCCCATGTCGGGCCCTGTGCTGACAGCTCAGAGCCTGGAGCCTGGAGCTCTGTCTCTCTCTCTCAAAAATAAATAAACATTAAAAAAACTAAAAAAAAAAAAATAGTAAAGTAAAATGTAATAAAGCTTTAAAAAATAAATTTAAAAAACATTAAAAATTTAAAAATATAATTAGCCCTCTCCTCTAGGAATGTGGAAACAACTTCAAATTGTAACCCTCAGTGCTCCACATTCCACCTGGTCTTAGGGAGTAATAAAGGCTGACCAAAGTGCCTGGGTGCTTGTCCAGTCAGGTCTGGGGAGACCTCTTCATGCCTCCTGGTCACTGAAGCTTTCCCACTGCCCTTTCCTTTGTCAGCCTCTGCACAACTCATGAGCTCCATATTCTGCATCTAGAAATGGCCTGCAGAAAGCGACCATGACATATGCTCACACAATGCCATCCAGAGTCAGAGGGACTGTCTCTATTCACTGTCACAGAAGAGAGAAGCTTCTTTCCCCAAAGCTGAGAACAAGAATCTCACAAATCGTTTCCCAAATTAGGTGATAATGCTTCATCTGAATCCATCTTGGTGGCCGGGTCAATAGCATATACAGATTAGCTTGGACTGATCAGAGCCTATCCCTGGAGCTGACCGTGGGGTCAACTCAACTCAAACCACAAGACTGAGAGTAGAGGGTGCATCCCTAAAAGAAATCCTGGATGTTGTGAAAGGTGGAAGGGAGAAGGGTGTTGAGGGGCCGATACACAAATTGTGCACTATACCTTTTTGTTTCATGTGTATTTGTTGAGTTTTGAAAGAGAGAGCCAAGGAGGGGCAGAGAGAGAGGGAGAGAGAGAGTCCCAAGCAGGTTCTGAGCTGTCAACACAGGGCCCAATGTGGTGCTCGATTCCACAAACCGTGAGATCATGACCTGAGCTGAAATCAAGTCAGACACTTAACCAACTGAGCCACGCAAGTGCCCCTGCAATGTACCTTTTCCACTGAAGGTCGGAGGGTCTTCACACAGGTTGTGTGATTTCCCAGTCCCGAGCCCCTGAGGTGGGACATACTTTAGGCCTCCCAGTATGATTTTTGCTACACCTTCAAGCATTTTAGATAACTGAGTTACCCACTTGCTTAAGACTCAGGATTCAGCTTGTAAAAGACTCTCACTGGGTCTGCTTTTCATGAAGAAATTTCAAATGACAATGAAGGGCAAGCCACAGTCAGAGAAAAGGGCTTTTTTTTAATGTTTACTTACTTATTTTGAGAGAGAGAGAGAGATAGACAGCAAGTGGGGTAAGAGCAGAGAGAGAGGGAGAGGGAGAGAGAATTCCAAGCAGGCTCCATGCTGCCAGCTCAGAGCCTGATGTGGGGCTCGATCCTACAAATTCTGAGCTGAAATCAAGAGTCCCATGCCCAACTGACTGAACCACCAGGCACCCCGCTCCTTCTCTTTCAATAAAGGAAATAGTCGAGAGTCAGAAGCAAACAGGATCAGAACTGGGATAGGTAGGACATAAGCAGGTCTGGAACACGTGGTGCCCCCTTAGAGGTTCTGCCATCCTTGGTTGCTGGGGTACTTTACAGGAGGTACATGGGTTGGTTGAAAAGTACAGAGTCAGGGGGACACCTGGAGAAGTGTCCTTTTTATTTAAAAGAGTAAAGGGTGGGGGCGTCTGGGTAGCCCAGTCAGTTAAACATCTGACTTCAGCTCAGGTCATGATCTCGTGGTTTGTGGATTCAAGCCCTGCGTCAGGCACTGCACTGTCAGTGTGGAGCCTGCTGGGGATTCTCTCTCTCTCTTTCTCTTTGCCTCTCCCCACTCTTACACACATGTATGTGCCTTGTCTCTCAAAATAAGTAAATAAACAAGAAAGAAAGAAAGAAAGAAAGAAAGAAAGAAAGAAGAAAGGAAGAAAGAAAGAAAGAAAGAAAGAAAAAGAAAGAAAGAAAGAAAAGTGTAGAGACTGGACTGGAATCCCAGCCTTCCATCACTCACTAGTGGTAGGGACCTCATCCTCCCCGAACCTGTTTCCCCATCTACAAAGTGAGGGGTCTCCTGGTGCCCAGTCACTGAAACGTGGTAGTTGCTGTTATTACTCATGAGAATGTACAAAACAATCCCCTAAAAGTAGAGGTCCGGGTTCGGACCTAAAAGTCAGAAATAGCTCATGTTCTGATCTCAGAATTTCCCTAGTCATCTGAGCCAAACTTAGCAATGTCTTCCCTTTTGTGCTTGGCTCATCCAAATTGTGTAAGTCAATAGAGGAGTGTGCTGGCTCTGAGCTATTCTGGGTGAGAAAAAAAGAAGTGTCTACACACTTTAATTCTCTGCAGCTTTGGGGTGCCTGGCTGGATCAGTCAGAAGAGCATGTGACTCTTGATCTTGAGGTTGTGAGTTCGAGCCCCATGTTGGGGGTAGAGGTTGCTTAAATACATACATACATACATACATACGCTTAAAAAAATTCCCCACAGCTGTGATAGTACCTTGACTAGCAGAAGCTGTGCTTGGACGCAAGAAAATACATCTTAAAAAATGCTTTCTTGGTTTCGCATCCATGAAATACAGCCAGACCAACACTAAACCAGTCTGCACACCTAAAAAACTGATTTGAGGCTTAACACAACAATCTGCACAACCTGACCACAGAACTCAGCAGGTACATGGTGCAGAGAGGTGAATTGGGGAAGAGAGAAGCCACGGAGGGCAGGGGGCTGTTTTTGCATGCAGAGAGAGGACAGAGATGGGGAGAATATGGGAAAAACACCCCCCCACCACCGGAAAGCAGCTAGAGAGAATGTTGAAAAGTGGAAACAGCCACAGAACTGAACTAAAGAGGGAGAAAGGAGAAAGGAGAGGGTTTAAATTCCATTAAGACTGTAAAATGGGGGAGCGCAGAGTCTGCAACTCCACAGCTCAATACCTGGTGGTGCTCTGGTGGGAAGGGCAAATCCCCAGGAGCAGAGTGAGGTCTGGGAGGTTCTCTGGCCACACAGGGAAAAGCAGTTCCACTGCTGGAAGGACATTTGGTAGAGACTGTTGAAGCCACCTGGTCCCCGCAGACCCCAGAGAACGGCCACATTCGCTGGTGCTGGAACAAGGTTGCTGGGGGTGAAGCCTGGTGCCAGATGTGTGTTATGATTTTCCATAGTCCCTGAAACGCTGATGCTACAAGATCACGTGAACTTTTTCTGGGACGGTCTGGCACCCGGCCACAGTCTCTGGGCATCGGCAGCACCACAGTCCTGTGAACGTTCCTTGGTGTGGCCAGCACCTGGCCATTGCTCGGTGAGACCCTCCTGCAGAGGGGCGAACAGGTCAGAGCCACGGTCCCTCAGAAGTGAGGGGTCAGGGAAAATAGCTGCATCTGAGATAAAACTCAGGAGGTAGGTGCCGCCTGGCAACCTGACGGCTTGGTCACAGACAGTGTAAAAGCAGGGAATGGACAGAAGCCAGAGACAAAGGACAGGTGCTCGATTGCTGATCTGGGAGAACAGAATTCGATACTAGAGACCAGGTAGCTGGGTGACGCCATTTTCACCATTCCCGCGCATGCGCATACGCACCTAAGAGCGCCACAACACTCCACCCCAGTAGGCTAGCAGCGCCATCTAGTGGATAACGGAGTTGTTACACTAAGCCCTGCCCAACTGGGCCAACCTCGCTCTTCAGGAACACCACAGGTCTCTCTGCCTGCTTAGTTTACGGACTATAAAGTACTTAATAGTTTGACTTCTAGGGGAAAACGATGTAATTTCAATTGTACTTCAGTCTGTTTGCTGGTCCATCTATTCAATTTTCTTTCTATCTTTTTTCTTTGTCATTTCTTTTCTTTTTCTTGAATACAGAAAGACAAAAAATTTATTTTTATTTTCAATTTTTATTAAAAATATTTTTTCTACTATATTTTTTACTTTTTTGTACATTTTTCAAATTCTATTTTACTTCCATCATTTCATTTTATTCTATTTCATTGTATTCATTTTCTCAAATTTTCAAACGTTTTCTTTCTTTCTTTTTTCCCCTCCCCCCTTTTTTCTCTAATCTATCAAGCTCCTTTCAATAACCAGACCAAAACACACCTAGGATCTAGCATCATCTATTTGATATGTGTGTGTGTGTGTGTGTGTGTGTGTGTGTGTGTTGTTTTTAATTTTTTAATTAAAAATTTTTTTACCTTATTAATTCCTTTTCTTCCTTCAAAATGATGAAATGAAGGAATTCACCCCATAAGAAAGATCAGGAAGAAATGACAGTCAGGGACTTAATCAACCCAGATACAAGCAAGATGTCTGAACTAGAATTTAGAATCACGATAATAAGAATACTAGCTGGGGTTGAAAATAGATTAGAATCCCTCTCTGCATAGATAAAAGAAGTAAAAGCTAGTCAGGATGAAATAAAAAATACTATAGCTGAGCTACAATTTCGAATGGATGCCATGGTGGCAAAGATGGATGAGGCAGAGCAGTAAATCAGTGATATGGAGGACAAACTTATGGAGAATAATGAAGCAGAAAAAAAGAGGGAGATTAAGGCAAAAGAGCACAATTTAAGAATTAGAGAAATCAGTGACTCATTAAAAAGGAACAACATCAGAATCATAGGGACCCCAGAAGATGAAGAGAGAGAAAAAGGGGTAGAAGGATTATGTGAGCAAATCATAGTGGAAAACTTTCCTAACCTGGGGAAAGACACAGACATCAAAATCCAGGAAGCACAGAGGACTCCCATAAGATTCAACAAAATCCAACCATCAACAAGGCATATCATAGTCAAATTCACAAAATACTCAGGCAAGGAAAGAATCATGAAAGCACTAAGGGAAAAAAGTTCTTAACCTACAAGGGAAGACAGATCAAGTTTGTGGCAAACCTATTCACATAAACTTGGCAGGCCAGAAGGGAGTGGCAGGAGATATTCGATGTGCTGAATCAGAAAAATATGCAGCCAAGAGTTCTTTATACAGCAAGGCTGCCATTCAAAATAGAAGGAGAGATTAAAAGTTTCCCAGACAAACAAAAATTAAAGGAGTTCGTGACCACTAAACCAGCCCTGCAAGAAATTTTAAGGGGGACTCTCTGAGGGGAGAAAAGATGGAAAAAAAAAAAAAAGACCAAAAGCAACAAAAACTAGAAAGGACCAGAGAACACCACCAGAAACTCCAACTCTACAAGAAACATAATGGCAATAAACTCATATCTTTCAGTACTCACTCTAAATGTCAATGGACTAAATGCTCCAATCAAAAGACATAGGGTAACAGAATGGATAAGAAAACAAGATCCATCTGTCTGCTGTTTACAAGAGACCCACTTTAGACCTAAAGTCACCTTCAGACTGAAAGTAAGGGGATGGAGAACCATCTATCATGCTAATGGTCAACAAAAGAAAGCCAGAGTAGCCATACTTATATCAGACAATCTACAGTTCAAAATAAAGACTGTAACAAGAGATGAAGAAGGGCATCATATCATAATTAAGGGGTCTATCCACCAAGAAGACCTAACAGTTGTAAACATTTCTGCTCCAAACGTGATAGCACCCAAATATATAAATTAATTAATCACAAACCCATTGATAATAATACCATCATAGTAGGGGGCTTCAACACCCCACTTACAACAATGGACAGATACTCTAAACAGAAAACAACAAGGAAACAATGGCTTTGAATGACACACTGGACCAGATGGACTTAACAGATACATTCAGAACATTTCATCCTAAAGCTCCTAAACAATATACATTCTTCTCCAGTGTACATGGAATGTTCTCCAGAATAGATCACATACTGGGACACAAATCAGCCCTCAACAAGTACAAAAAGATCAAGATCATACCGTGCATATTTTCAGACCACAACACTATGAAACTCAAAATCAACCACAAGAAAAAATTTGGAAAGATAAGAAATACTTGGAGACTAAAGAACATCCTACTAAAGAATGAATGGGCTAACCAAGAAGTTAAAGAAGAAATTAAAAAGTACATAGAAGCCAATGAAAATAATAACACCACAGCCCAAAACCTCTGGGACACAGCAAAGGCAGTTATAAGAGGGAGTTATATAGCAATCCAGGCCTTCCTAAAGAAGGAAGAAAGGTCTCAGGTACACAACCTAACCCTACACCTTAAAGAGATGGAAAAATAACAGCAAATAAAACCAAAACCAGCAGAAGACAGGAAATAAAAAAGATTAGAGCAGAAATAAATGCTATCAAAACCAAAAAAGCAGTAGAACAAATCAATGAAACCAGAAGCTGGTTCTTTGAAAGAATTAACAAAATTGAAAAGCCACTAGCCAGTTTGATCAAAAAGAAAAAGGAAAGGACCCAAATAAATAAAATCAAGAATGAAAGAGGAGAGATCATAACCAACACAGCAGAAATAAAAACAATAATAAGAGAGTATTATGAGCAATTATACACCAATAAAATGGGCAATCTGGAAGAAATGGACAAATTCCTAGAAACATATAAACTACCAAAACTGAAACAGGAAGAAATAGAAAATTTGAACAGACCCATAACTAGTAAAGAAATTGAATTAGTAATAAAAAATCTCCCCCCAAAAAGAGTCCAGAGGCAGATGGCTTTCCAGGGGAGTTCTACCAAACATTTAAGGAAGCGTTAACAAGTCTCTTGACATGTAACCTATTCTCTTGAAGCTGTTCCAAAAAATAGAAATGGAAGAAAAACTTCCAAACTCTTTCTATGAAGCCAGCATTACCTTGATTCCAAAACCAGACAGAGACCCCACTGAAAAGGAGAACTATAGACCAATTTCCCTGATGAACATGGATGCAAAAATCCTCAACAAGATATTAGCCAATCGGATCCAATAATACATTAAAAAAATTATTTACCATGACCAAGTGGATTTACCTGGGATGCGGGGCTGGTTTAATATCTGCAAAACAATCAATTTGATTCATCACATCAATAAAAGAAAGGACAAGAACCATATGATCCTCTCAATAGATGCAGAGAAAGCATTTGACAAAATACAGCATCCTTTCTTGATAAAAACCCTTAAGAAAGTAGGGATATAAGGATCATACCTCAAGATCATAAAAGCCATATATAAACGACCCAACGCCAATATCATCCTCAATGGGGAAACATCCTTAAAGGGGAAACTTTTCCCTCTAAGGTCAGGAACAAGACAGGGATGTCCACTCTCGCCACTGTTATTCAACATAGTATTGGAAGTCTTAGCCTCTGCAATCAGACAACACAAAGAAATAAAAGGCATCCAAATCAGCCAGGAGGCGGTCAAACTTTCACTCTTCGCAGATGACATGATAGTCTATATGGAAAACCCTAAAGATTCCACCAAAAAACTGCTAGAACTGATCCATGAAGTCAGCAAAGTGGCAGGATATAAAATCCATGTACAGAAATCGGTTGCATTCCTATACACCAACAATGAAGCAACAGAAAGAGAAATCAAGGAATCGATCACATTTGCAATTGCACCAAAACCCATAAAATACCTAGGAATAAATTTAACCAAAGAGTTGAAAAATCTATACACTGAAAACTATAGAAAGCTTATGAAATAAATTGAAGAAGACACAAAAAAATGGAAAAAGATTCCATATTTCTTGATAGAAAGAACAAATATTGTTAAAATGTCAATACTACCCAAAGCAATCTACATATTCGATGCAATACCTATCAAAATAACACCAGTATTCTTCACAGAGCTAGAACAAGCAATCCTAAAATTTGTATGGAACCAGAAAAGACCCCGAATAGCCAAAGCAATCTTGAAAAAGAAACCGAACCAGAAAGCATCACAATCCCGGACTTCAAGCTATACTACAAAGCTTTAATCATCAAGACAATATGGTACTGGCACAAGAACAGACACTCAGATCAATGGAACAGAATAGAGAACCCAGAAATGGACCCACAAACCTAAGATTAACTAATCTTTCACAAAGCAGGAGAGAATATTCAATGGAATAAAGACAGTCTCTTCAGCAAATGGTGCTGGGGAAATTGGACACCAACATGCAGAAAAATGAACCTGGACCACTTTCTTACACCATACACAAAAATAAACTCAAAATGGATGAAAGACCTCAATGTAAGACAGGAAGCGATCAAAATCATCGAGGAGAAAGCAGGCAAAACCTCTTTGACCTTGGCCGCACAACTTCTTACTCAACATGTCTCTGGAGGCAAGGGAAACCGAAGCAAAAATGAACTATTGGGACCTCATCAAAATAAAAAGCTTCTGCACAGCGAAGGAAACAATCAGCAAAATGAAAAGGCAAGTGACGGAATGGGAGAAGATAGTTGTAAACGACATATCAGATAAAGGGTTAGTATCCAAAATCTATAAAGAACTTATCAAACCCAACACCCACAAAACAAATAATCCAGTGAAGAAATGGGCAAAAGACATGAATAGACACTTCTCCAAAGAAGACATCCAGATGGCCAACCAACACATGAAAAAATGCTCAACATCACTTATCATCTGGGAAACACAAATCAAAACCACAATGACATACCACCTCACACCTGTCAGAATGGCTCACATTAACAACTCAGACAACAACAGATGTTGGCGAGGATGCGGAGAAAGAGGATCTCTTTTGCATTGCTGGTGGGAATGCAAGCTGGTGCAGCCACTCTGGAAAACAGGATGGAGGTTCCTCAAAAAACAAAAAATAGAACTACCCTACGACCCAGCAACTGCACCACAAGGCATTTATCCAAGGGATACAGGTGTGCTGTTTTGAAGGGGCACATGCACCCCAATGTTTATAGCAGTACTATCAACACTAGCCAAAGTATGGAAAGAGCCCAAATGTCCATCGATTGATGACTGGATAAAGAAGATGTGGTAGGTATATACAATGGAGTATTACTCGGCAATCAAAAAGAATGAAATCTTGCCATTTGCAACTATGTGGATGGAACTGGAGGGTATTATGCTAAGTGAAATTAGTCAGTCAGAGAAAGACAAATATCATATGACCTCACTCATATAAGGACTTTAAGACACAAAACAGATGAACATAAGGGAAGAGAAGCAAAAATAATATAAAAACAAGGAGGGGGACAAAACATAAGAGACTCTTAAATATGGAGAACAAACAGAGGGTTACTGGAGGGGGTGTGGGAGGGGGAATGGGCTAAATGGTAAAGGGGCACTAAGGAATCTACTCCTGAAATCATTGTTGCACTATAGGCTAACTAACTTTTATATACATTAAAAAATAAATAAATAAATTTAAAAAAATGCTTTCTCATTTTTCAGGAACAGTAAATCACCCTGTGTCCTAGGATATGTCAAAAGTAATTAACAAAAATTTTAATGTGTATTTATTTTTGAGAGGGAGAGAGACACATTGCAAGCAGGGGAGGGGCAGAGAGAGAGGGAGACACAGAATCCGAAGCAGGCTCCAGGCTCTGAGCTGTCAGCATAGAGCCCAACATGGGGCTCAAAGTCCTGAACTGAAAGATCATGACCTGAGCCAAAGTCGGCTGCTTAACTTACTGAGCCACCCAGGTGCCCCTGTCAAAGGTAATTAAACTGAGCACCTATTATCTGTGCTAGGTACTTCATAGTTACATCATGCTATTTAACTTTCTGGATTTGGAGACGGAAGCTTGGAAAGGGAAGGAAGCCACACAGCTAGTGAATGGTGAGGTTGGGGTTCTACACTACTCAGCACTACTAACATTTTGGGCCAGATGATTCTTCGTTGTGGGGACTGTGTTTTGCGTGACAGGGCATTGAACATCATCCCTGGCATATTCCCACTAGATGCCATTTGCATCTCCATGGTTATGACAACAAACATGTCTTCAGATTTTGTCAAATGTTCCTCCGGAAACAAAGTCACACCAGGTTGAGAAATGCTCATCCGTGAGTTACACAAGCACTTTCACTGGGGCTGATTCAGAGGAGGCCTTTGGGCCAAGGTCAATGCTGGTAGATCTGTAGTAGGTGAAGAATTGCTTGAAGTCCGAGACCCTCATGGAAATAATTTCTTTCAGTAATTCATCTTCTTTACTCTACCTACTGAAGTGCCTTTACTAATTACTGAGGATAAGTAATTACCACATGCCCTTTTTAAATCTGCATTAGAAGGTTAGTTGGAGTTATAATGGCCTCTGGAAGTCTCTGGAATGAGAATTCATAAAAATTGTGGGCTCTCAGGAAGATGTAGAAAATTTGAACAGATTATCAGCAAAGAAATTGAATCAGTAATCAAAAAACTCCCAACAAACAAAAGCCCAGGACCAAGTGAATTCTACCAAACATTTAAAGAAGAGTACATACCTATTCTTCCAAACTCTTCCAAAAAACAGAAGCGGAAGGAAAACAAAAGACCACAAAAGACCCTGAAGGGCCAAAGCAATGTTGAAAAAGAAAAGCAAAACTGGAGGCATCATAATTCTGGACTTCAAGCTATATTACAAAGCTGTAGTCATCAAAATAGTATGGTAGCAGCCACTCTGGAAAACAGGATGGAATTTCCTCAAAAAATTAAAAATAGACCTACCCTACAATCCAGCAATTGCACTACTAGGTATTTAGGCAGAGGCTACAAAAATACACCTGTGAAGGGATATGTCCTCCCGAATGTTTATAGCGGCATTATCAACAATAGCCAAAGTGTGGAGAGAACCCAAATGTCCATCACGTCCATTGATGAATGGATAAAGAAGATGCGGTAGATACATACAATGGAATGTTTTTCGCCATAAAAAAAGGAATAAAACCTTGCCATTTGCAACAACATGGATGGACCTAAAGAGTATAACGCTAAGGGAAAAAATGCCGTATGATTTCACTCATATGTGGAATTTAAGGAACAAAACAGATGAGCAAAGGGGGAGAAACACACAGAGAAATGAAACACGATAACAGAGTCTTACCTAGAGAGAACAAACTGATGGTTACCAGAAGGGAGTGAAGTGGAGGTTACCAGAAATGGAGGGGATGGGGGGAATAGGTGATGGGGACCAAGGAGGGCACTTGTGATGAGCACCGGGTGAATAAAATAAACCTTTGAAAAAACATTGTGGGCTCTGCTTCCTTATTATTTATTCCCTGATAATTCAGCTTAGCCTGATTCAAGTTTCTTTCGTTATGCTCTCAACCTCCAAATGCAAAAAACAACAACAAAAACCACCACGACCCCAACAACAACAACAACAACAACAAAAAATAGAGGAAAACATTTTCCCAACAGAGGCAGGAAAATTGGCTTTCCAATCAAATAAACTAAAGTTGAATTCAATTCAGGCCCTCACTCTCAGGGTAGATAACTGAAGCAAGTCACTTAACTATAGTCTCAGTTTTTCCTATAATGTCTAATTTAGGAAGGAAGGAAATACAGATTTAATAATGCCATTATCTTACAATATCTAGCTTATGGTGTTCTACTTATTAAACTAGATGGGATGCACATAAACAGGCTTAATAGTGACTATAGCTACTGTTTATTGAGCATTACCACATGCTGAACATTGACATGGGTCTCCATGCAGCGTTCGTAATACTCAAAGCCTTGTTGCAAAGCAGGTAATGCATTTTTGAGATGAGGAAAATCTCCATTTTGCAGATGGAGATTAAGCAATTCACCCGAGGTCAGAAAGCCTGCAGTGTGCATTAAAGTCCCCTACATGTGAGAGATGGCCATCCTCAATGATATTCCTGCAATTCGTAGAGAACTTTTTGAACAGGACCCATCTGGTTTTACCAGCCACGTTGGGTTAATCCTTGTATGACAAGTGAGTCTGATAATTTATAAATATCTGGAAAGGGGTGAACTTAATTTGGATAGACATTATTTTTTTTAAGTGTCAAAAAAAAAAATGAAAACAGTACAGAATCACCCAACAATAGCAGAGTATACATTCTTCTCAAGTACATGTGGAAACTTCTCTGGAGGAGACCGTGTGCGAGACCAGTATACTGGAAAGCACCTTCTCTGACCACTATAGAGGGAAATTAGAAATTAATAACAGAAGGGGATTTGGAGATTTCACAAATTAAATAACACATGCTTATATAACCAATTAGCCAGAGAAGAAATCACAAGAGAGACTAGAACACAGTTTGAGATGAATGGAAGAGAAAATGTAACATGCCAACATTTATGGTTGTAGCCAACACACAGCTCCAGGGAAACCTATAGCTGTAAACAATAAATATTAATAAAGGAAAATATTTCAAATCAATAACCTAACTTTGTACATGAAGACACTGGAAAAAGAAGAGTGAGATATCCAAAGTGAGCAGGAGGAAGGAGATAATTAGGATTAGAGTCAAAATTAAGGATATAAAGAATAGAAAAATTGAGAACATCAATGGAGCCAAACCTTGGTTCTTTGAAAGGACTACCAAAATTATCAAACCTTTAGACTGATTGGGGGAAGGGGTTGAGGGGGCATTAAGAGAGAAAGAAGGAGAGGGGCACCTGGGTGGCTCAGTGGGTTGTGCATCTGACCCTTGATTTCAGTTCAGTCATGATCTTGCAGTTGGTGAGTTCAAGCCCTGCATCCGGCTCTGTGCTGACAGCTCAGAGCCTGCTCGGGATCCTCTCTCTCTCTCTCTGCCCCTTCCCTGCTCGCGTGTGCTCACTCTTTCTCTCAAAATAAATAAATAAAAACTTTAAAAAAAGAAATTAAAGACGATATGGACAAATGGAAACATACCCTGTATTTGTGGATTGAATACTTAATATCGTTAAGATGGCAGTTCTCCAAATTGACATACAGAATCAGTGTTACTCCTATCAAAATTCCACTTCTTCCCCCAGGCCTCTGAAATTGATAAACTGATCCTAGAATTCGCATGGATGCCAGGGACCCAAAATAGCTAAAACAATCTTGCAAAGAACACAGCTGGAGGACTCACACTTCCCAATTTTAAAACATACTATAAAGCTACAATAATCAGAACAGAACGGCACTGGCATGAGGACAGACATATAGAATTGGGAGTCCAGAAATAGAGTCTTACCTCTAGGGTCAATTGATTTTCAACAGTTGTCAGCCAAGACAATTAAATGGCGGAAAGAATAGTCTTTTCAACACACCGACGCTGGGAAAACTGGATGTCCGTATGCAAAAGAATGACGTTGGACCCCTACCTCAGACCATTATACAAAAATTAAAATGGACCGCAGACCTTAATTTAAGGGCAAAAATGATAAAACTCTTAAAAGAAAGCCAAGGTGTCACATAAACCTAGTTGTAGTGGAAAGGGGTTTATTTTACATTTATGGCTCCTTGAGAGATTTCAGGAGCTCTTGAGAACAAGAGACCAAATATTACAACAAAAGATGGCCCCAATCCTCTTATTACTCAGGAAATGCCAAAGGTTTTTATGAGCTGTGTGAGCCAGGAACCATGGAACGAAGGCCAGATATTTGAGAAGAAATATCTTTTGGTCATCTGAATATGTATATTTATTTTTTTTTTGAGTTTATTTATTTATTTTGAGAGTGTGCATGCATGCGCATGTGAGTGTGAACAAGCAGGAGAGGGGCAGAGAGAGAGAGAGAGAAAGAGAGGGAGAGAATCCCAAGCACTGATAGTGCTGAGCCCGACACGGGGCTTGAACTCACGAACTGCGAGATCATGACCTGAGCCGAAGTAGGACGCTTAACTAACTGAGCCACCCAGGTGCTCCCCAAATGTATATATACTTCTGATAAATCGCAATATCCCAAGCCCTTCACATAGGAGTCATAGTTATTTTAAATGTCCTGAGGAATCCAAAATCTGTGTCATATCTGAGTTTGGTGCTGATTCTCACTCTCGTCTTCAGTCTGTTTTTTTTTTTTTTTCTTTCTTTCTTTCTTGACTTTTAGCATGGCTTGAAATGCGATTTGTTGGGTAAAGGGACTGATATAGACATTTAATGTGAGGTCTGATGCTAGTCTGGCTAGGATTCGGACTGGTTTAATGTTTAACTGTAGCGTTAGGTGCCAGTGGCTTTAAGTTCTTCTAGTGTCCTTGTTTGTTTCTTTCCCTCTGCAGTCTTTGACTTTCTCCAGGAGCTTTTTATCGTTTTTAAAAAAAATTTATGTTGTCTTTTAAATTTTTTATTTTATTGTATTACTTTTTAAAGATTTTTAAAAATGTTTATTTTTGAGAGACAGAGAAAGAGTGCAGGTGGGGGAGGGGCAGAGAGAGATTGGGAGACAGAGGGTCCGCAGCAGGCTCCAGGCTCTGAGCTGCCAACAGTGAGCCCCATGCTGGGCTTGAACTCATAAACCATGAGATCATGACTTGAGCCGAAGTTGAACACTTAACCGACTGAGCCACCCAGGTGCCCTATTTTTTATTTTTGAGAGAGAGAGTGAGGGAGAGAGGCTCTCAAGCAGGCTGCAAGCTGAGCGTGATTTGGGGCTTGATCCCATGACCTTGGGATCATGACCTGGGCCAAAATTGAGAGTCAGACACTCAACCAACTGAACCACCTAAGAGCTCCTCTCCAAGAACTTTCTAAAAGCAGTCTGCGCCCTGAAGCTCTTTCAGCTGTAACTTGCTATTGTCATACTGGAGGCTTATTGACTTGGTGGTAAGGGGTTAAGGAAAGGGAAAGCATTTTAAATTTTATGATGAAATCTCAGTATTCTGGTGGGTCTGTGTCTCTGGGCTGTGACATTCACAGGTGTCTCAGCTTTGTCCCCTCTTCCTTGGGTGAGGCAGAAAAGCTAGTAGGAACTGCAGTTGGGTAACTGTCCTTAGCCCCACCCTCCCGTGAGAAAAATAAGGCTCTGGAGAGCAGGCTTTTGTCAGGGAGACTGCTCTGGCTATGTTTTTAAACATTTTTTAATTTTTTTTTTTTTTTTTTTTTTTTTTTTTTTTTTTTTTTGCGAGAGAAAGAGAGAGAGAGAGAGAGCAGGGGAGGGGCAGAGAGAGAGAGGGAGACACAGAATCTGAAGCAGCCTCCAGGCTCTGAGCTGTCAGCACAGAGCCTGAGGCGGGGCTTGAACTCATAAACTGTGAGATTACTACCTGAGATAAAGTCTGCTGCCCAACCTACGGACCCACCCAGGTGCCCCAGGGTGTATTTTTAAATGGTTACTTTCCCCTCTCTTCTGCTAAAGACAGGAGGGGACTTTCCTTGGCTCTTGGCCACACTCCTCAGCCTTCACCGATTGGTCAAAATTACAACAAAAGTACCCCTACCAAACTGTGGCCCCAGCAGCTTTGCTCTAGGTTAGCCAATCTCGGCTGTATTTGCCAGTCTGTCCAGATTTGGAGGGTGGCAGTTTGCGTCACTTCTCTGCTGGGTTCAAGAAAAGTGGTTGCTTTCTGGTTTGTTCCTGTTGTGAAGGTGGGAGTGACGGACCTCCCCAAACCCTTTCCGGGAGGAAGCTGAAAGTGAAGTTGCTTTTCCTTTGGTTTGTCCTTTAAAACAAAAACAAAAACAAAAAAAAAGCCCTCAAGGCATGAGGGCTGAGAGGGCAACAGGGCTAGAGATCTCCATTTGGCCTTTTGGGAAAGAGTGTGCGGGGAGGCAGACCCTCCATGAAGGAAGGGCTCAGTCTGGCTTCATCAACCCTTTTTTAGATTAATTTTTTTAAAAACTTATTTTGAGAAAGAGAGGGAGAAGGGATAGAGAGAGAAAATCCCAAGCGGGCTTTGCACTGTCAGCACAGCCGTGCTCAAACTTATGAAATGGGGGATCATGATCTGAGCTGAAATCAGGAGTCCTATGCTCAACCGAGTCCCTCAGGCACCCCTATTCAGCCTAAGTGCTCCCGCCAGACTCCATCCTCCAACCCCCTGCACCAGCACCCAAAGATCTTTCTGTAACAGAGACCTAACCATAACTGTCTCCTTGCTCAGACCCTCCCCTGCTTGGAAACTCCTGCACCTGCGGAATAATGTACGCGGTGCTCAGCGTGGCCTTCACAGATCCTCATGGGTCACCTTAAGCTTTCCTCTGCCGCCCACCTCCTCTGACTCCTATACTGTATTGGGGTACCAGGGACACCCCAAATTGCTTCCAAGCCCCTCAGCGTGACACACTGCCCCGGTGTCTCTGCCTCGCACTTGCTGATCCCTCTGGAACCCTTCCCATCATGACTGCAATGACTCCACCAGCAAGACCCTGCCTCCTTGGGGAGGCCTTCCCAAAGCCCCAAGTATATTCCTCAGACACAGTGCCATGCTGTGGATCCTGCTGATGCCCCAAGGGACCACTCCAGCAGCCAAATCTCCATCTTACTCCAGGCAGAGAATGCATGGGGCAGACACTCTGTCTCTCTCCCAAGGCTCTGCTTTTGTCCCAGGGTGGGGAGAGGTACCAGATCTCGTTGGTCAGCCCTCCCCATCAGCCCTCCCCAGCTGGGAAGAGGAGGAGGGAAGGTCTGGAAGGGAAGGAGCCTCTGTGCATTGGCACCTACTGTACAGGCCAGGGATGAAGGAATCTGGCTCCGAAGCCACGGTCGTGGGGTTCAGATCCCAAGCTCCATCAAGTATCACCTCTCTGACCCTGGCAAGCTACTTATCTCTCTATGGTTCATCATTGTCCTCCATAAAACAGGTTAATAAATAGGACCTAGCTTAGCTAGAGGGAGGCCCCATGAGATAATGCAACATAAAGAGTCCTGTACGTGGTGAATGCTCGACTAGTGCCTGCTTGTTATAGTTGCTATTACAGCCACCATGTTGGACAAGTGCCGTGGCAGGTATTGCTACGTCCAGGGCTGATCTCATCCACGGCCGGGCCAGCAACACGGGGATGTTAGTCCCCCTCCATGGAGCCAGGGAAGCACCAAGGTGCTCTGGCATTTGCAGAGCTGTTTGCTTCTTCCCCCTGCCAGGCACCACTCAGCCCTCTCCTACTCTCCTGGAGACACCCCCCGGGGGGAGGCCTGGGCTGGGGAGGGAAGGAGGCTGTGGATTCAGGCTGCAACAGGCCCGGGCTGGGTGCTTACAGGCTCCTTGAAGGAGGTGGTGGCAGTGACCACGGGGGGTGGGGGACCACACGGTTGGAGTTGCGCCCCAGTCCAGGCTCAGGCAGTGGATCCTGCTTTTCTTCTGTTCATTCTATCCCTCCATGCAGATGGTGAGGAGGGTCTCCTCATCCTTTTAGGTCTTGCTACAAGCCAGGGAGAGAAGTGTGCAGAGCTGGGGGCTTTGACGTCACATCCATTCACACCAACACCAAAGAGGCTGCTGGTCTGCCTCCACGCTATGTTAAGTCCAAGATGATGCAGCCGGGGTTGTCCAGAGACTGGCACACAGGGAGCGCTTCGTTCCCCTCTCTTGGGCCTCAAGGTTGAGAAAGCCCCTCCCAGCACCCCTGCACTGTAATTAGTCCATCTGCCCCTCACTGTACTGAGGGAAGCTGAATTGCTGGGCGAGGTCAGTTGAGGATATGGAACCTCTGTTGTACATCTGAACAGATACACTACTCCATTATGCTGTGCTCAGGTGGTGCAGTGCGCAACGCACACAACCGCACCCAGCAGCACTGAGATCACCCTCTGAGGGGTAGTCATTTTGGAGCACAGCTGTTGAATCCATCCTCCTGAACTTTGGGACTTCAATCCCTTCCTCTAGCATTTAGGGTGTCCTATTTATTGTTAACCAAACCACCCTTAACCAGTCCCCAGACTCCTTTGACCACTGGCCCAAATCTTTGGCAGTCAAATGCCTTGAAGGAATGATCTGCCTTGCAGAGCCCCTCACCTCCCACTCTTGTTGGCCCCCGGCTTCCCTCCAGATAATTCCTCCAAGGTCACTCCCCAGTTCCATGGTCTCCCTCGGCTCCCCTCCTTCACCTCTCCTGGACATCGTGTGATCAGTGGTAATCTGCCCGCATGCGGGGAACACTGCAGGATGCTCCTGCCTTTCATCTTCTCCCTCTCGCCTCAGAAACGTGGTCCTCCCACCCTCAAGCTATGACCAAGTCCTTGCCACCACATTTTGCCTACCCCGAGTCTGGTCCCGTGGGCCTAGTTCTGTCTCAGTGTGGCAGAATGAAGCCACCCCCACCCTAGAGTCAGAGCCCACCACGGCCTGAGGGGGGCAGACTGCCCAGAAGGGCAGCAAAGCCTGGAGGGCTGTGGGAGGTGGCAGGAACCTTGGCCTTCGGCGTCTCTCCCACCTGAGGCTCCCCTGACCTTGGCGTCCCCAGCCCTGCCCTACCCCCCTACCAGCTTACAACTAAGAGAGGTGCCATCTTTTTCCCCCGTCCCCTTCTGTTCAGCCCCAGGTGACAAACTGGTGGTCCATGACACATTTGTTCGGCCTGCCACACTTTTCTGAAGTTTCAATTAGCTGCTATCATTTAAAAACTAACTGATTTCACTCAGGAATCCAGAATTCAAGTTTCTTTTTGAGAACTCAGAAGATCTGGCCCACCCCAGGCCCGCATTCCTGATAGCCAGATAGAGCTGGTCTCGGCTGTTCCCTTTCTGTGGGGCTTGCACAGAAACCTGCAGTTTTAACCCTCTGCATTGTCCTGGCCACCCATGTCAGCAGCCTGGCTTCAGAACTGCATCTTGGCATGAGGCCGTCCGTCCAGGGGAAGGAAAAGCCCTTAGGTGTGGGCTCGCGAAGACGGGGAGAGCAGGGCGAGCAGGAAGGCGGGGCGGACAGTCCCGGGTGAGAGCCACGTCCCAGTCTCTCTCCATCACTCTTTATTGCTAGCAGCGTCCCAGGCACCCTATGTGTGTCCTGTCCTGGCTCAAGCCCACCTCTGGGGGCTGGGCTGCTGCAAATGTGCGGCTTGCGATCCGCTGCTTCAGGCCACCCCACATCCTAGGGGAGGTGGGCCCCGGGGCCTGAGGCTTTATCCAGAGCCTGAGTAAGCAGTGTGGCCTGCAGGCACAGGCTTCCTTACTGTCCAGCTGGCTCAGCCAAATGTGCACCAGGGGGTGGCAGCCTTGTCGCAGTCCAACATGATGTTGAGAACAGTGCAGGGGGCCCCGCCCACAGACAAGGCTGTGCGGGAATCCACACGGTACTTCACGGTGTTCAGGCCTCCCTCCCGGTCCACCTTGAACTGCTCCTGGGGAGGACATGGAGAGAGAGCATGCACTCAGGGCTTTGAGGCCGCCGGCTGTCCGCAGCTGTGCCCCACCAGTAAGCAAGAGGGCTGAGATTGTTCAGGTGGGCTAATATGGCTCCTAAAGAAGAGGCTGTTTGGGGGACGGTGGTTCCCGTGTCACAGGTCCGCCTGGGACGCTGGCACCGATAGCTGAGGCCCTCCCCTGCTCCCTGCCTGCATGGATGCTGAGGTCTCAGCTTACCCACGTGGCCAGGTGCCCATAGCGGCCACCAGCACAGGGCACAGTGCCCAAGCAGAACGCCCAGAGACTGGCCTGGGCCACGCAGGGGAGGGCAGGGCCATCTGGGCCGGAGGAGAGCTTGGTGAAACGCTTGGCCCTGTTGCTTCCCCACATCACCACCTAACCATCCCCAGTCAGGGGACCAGCCAGCACCTGTTTTTGAGCTGCGATGCGCTTCTGGTCCCTCTTCCGCCAGGCTGGGTCATGCAGGTGGCGAAATGTCTTGTACCCAGTTGTGATTCCCGAGGGGCGGAAAAGCTAAGAAGGCCAAAGAAGTTGGGTCAGGCCGCCCTCCTGGAGCCCCGGTCCTCACCGCTAGTCCTCTGGGGTCCCACCGCCTGCCACGGGCCACAGGCAGGGGCCTGTACTGCCATTCTGCAGAAGAGGTATGCCTATCGGGGGCCAGGCTGAGATCAGAACTGGGGGTGTCATCCCTAAGCCCCAGGAATGTCATCTGAGGGCAGGGAAGGGAACCCTGGGGCAGTCCCGATGCTGAAGAGGTGGGGAGCCCTGGGGGGAGTATTACCTGCAGCCCGGCCCCTTTGATGCGACGGTAGAACTCATCATCTTCGCGGCCCCAGCCCCAGAAGCGGTTGGACATCCCGTTGCACTGACACAGAGACAGGGAGAGTCACTTGCCCCATCCTCCCAGGGCGCTCCCTGGTCTCTGACCACCCAGGAGTAGGCCAAAGCCCCCTTTCTCCTCCTCCTCCCCTGGAGGTTCTAATGTGCACCCAGAGGCTTATAGTTCCCGCAACCTCTGAGCTACTGGAGGACAGCCATCACATGCCAGGCCCCTTGCCTGTTCTCATGGGCCCTTGAGTCTGTGTGACACGATTGGTTTCTCAAAAATGTCTGACTGGGGGCCCCTAGGGGGCTCAGTCGGTTGAGTGTCACTTCTGGTTTCAGCGCAGGTCATGATCTCACATTTTTTGAGTTTGAGCCCCGTGTCGGGCTCCGTGCTGATGGCACAGAGTCTGCGTGGGATTCTTTCTCTTTCCCTCTCTCTCTGCCCCTCCTCTGCTCTCTCCTCTGTTCTCTCTCTCTCTCTCTCTCAGAATAAATAGATTAAAAAAAAAAAAAGGCTGACTGGTGGAAGGCACCTCTTCAGGGCAACTGGCAATGGGCAGAAGTGCCAACTCCTGCTTGATTTCTGCCTGCCCGATACCCCCCTTTCTCCTGGGAGGCTCTGCCCTGGTCTCTTCCTGTGGGGAGAGGGGCAGCTGGGCCCTGCGACAGACACCTATTAGCCACCCAACTCAGGGCTTCATTTCTGTAAAGCTGGCTTCAGCCGCAGCCTGAAGAAAAGGGCAAAAGACCAGTGTCTAAGCCACTCGGTCCTTCCCACTCTCTCCCCTCACCCTCACCTACTCCCCAACCTCCCTCCACCTTCACTCCCTCACCGCCCCCCCCCCACCTCCAGCCACAACAATGGACTCAGGGGTAGCCCCCTCTCCCCAACCCCTATTCAAGTCAGGCCAATCAGGAGCCAGGGTGGCGCAGTTCTGGGACTCCTGTCCCGGCTGCTGGGGAAGAGACCTCACCGTCCGCTGAACCCGGGCCTGGGTGCACGCAGCGTGCATCCAGGACGGCCACCGTGCACCTCATAGGCCTGAGAACAAATCCACTCCAGAGAAAGCCGAGCTGAGAGACGTCCTTGGTGACACTAAGAGGCCTGGCAAGCCACCCCTGAAGCCAGCCCAGACTGTTCCATTGAGAACCAACGAACCCCGAGTCTCCCGAAGCCAGCTCACAGGGGGTTCCCGCTACTGCGGCTGAATCCTCCCTGACTGGCTCGGTCCCGCTCCTGGACTCCCTTGACCGGTCAGGGCAGGACCCTCTCATCCACCGGGCCTGGGACCGTCCCTCCTCCTGCCCACGCCCGCCCCGGGCGGGCGCCCCCCGGCCTCACCAGCTGGTAGTGCTGCTTGGAGAGCAGCAGGATGCCGCCCACGTAGGTCTTGTAGTGGTAGAGCGGGTGCAGCTCCGGGGAGGCCACGTGGAAGGGCCCGGCCTCGGGGAAGCCATAGTCCAGTTCCTCGTTGAGGGGGAGCAGGTCCACGTCGTGCATGGCGATGTAGTCCGTGCTGTTGCTGCTCTCCAGGAAGCCCACGTTGACGAGGGCCGCCCGGTTGAACCTGCACAGGTGGGGGGCGGTGAGGTCGCGCTCCCCAAACTGCGTGACAGCCTGTCCTCTGTGGCGCCCGCCCCCCCAGCGCCTGTGCCGCCTTCCCACCCGATGCCAACTTCCCTGTGGGGCTGCCCCCCCGCCTGCCGTCTGCTCATCACACAGACGTCTACCGACTGCCAGCTATGTGCCAGACACCGTCCGGCCCACTGGGGCTACGGCGGAGAGAAATCAAAGCCCTGCCCTCGAGGAGCTGAGGTTCTGATAAGAGGAAACAGAAATCAATAAGTGAATATGTAACCAGCCAGCTAACGGCAAGGGCTACGGAGGAGAGAAGCGCGCGCAGAGGAGAGAAGCGCGTGCGGGGTGAGGAGGGGAGAGCATGCTGGGGGGCGGGGCAGGTGTTCTTGCAGACAGGGCCAGCAGGAAGGCCAGGGTAATGGTGTGACGTGTGAAGGCCTGAGGGAATGAGCCAGAAGCAGGTAGAGGGAGTGGGTCTCCAAGGAGAGGGGAAGGCAATTGCCAAGGCCCGAGGCAGGAGCGGACACCTGTGTGACCAAACAGGGTGACCAGGAGGGCTTCAGGGATGAGGCCAGTGGGGGACTGGCCCCTGACAGGCTTGGGCTGTGACCCCGGGTACCACGCAGGAGCCCCTGCAGGGCTGAGAGCAGAGCCAGGATGTGCTGTGACTTCCAGTTTAACAGGATCACTCTAGCTGGGGTGTTGAGACGAGAAGGGAGGCTCAGGGTTGGAAGGCTACGATCATCTGGGTGGGAGACGATGGTGATTTAGCTCAGGGAGGTGGTGAGAAGTGGGCAGATTTGAGACACATTCCGAGGGACGGGGTGTGCTGAGGGAAAGCGAGGAGGTGACAATGACTCGAAGGCTTTTTGGCCTGAGCAACCGGAAGCGAGGAGCTGCCATCTCCTGAAATAGGGAAGAGGGCGGGTGGGAAAGCAGACATTCATCCTTGATCATGTGAAGCTTGGGATGCTCGGGACCACCAGACGGAGGGTTATGTGGTGCCCAGACGCAGGGGGCTGGAGGTCAGGAGAGTGGTCTAGGCCGGGAATACACAGACTTGGGGGCCACCAGGGCACAGAAGGGGTTTAGTGCCACGAGGCCGGATGACATTCCCAGGGAGTGACTGCAGCCGGAAAAGAAGATGCCCAAGGACTGAGCCCTAAGAGCGCCAGTCGAGAGGTCAGGGAGGTGAGGTAGAACGGGCAAAGGACTTAGAGGAGGTGAGGAAGGAGGAGAACCAGAGTGCTGTTTCAGAAGTCAAACGGAGGTGTTTCCAAGAGGAAGAAGTAACCCACTTGGCCAATGCTACCTGGCGGTGGAAGACTGAGAACAGTGCTTGGATTAAGGAGGTGGGCTCACTGGTGACATCAGTGAGAGTTGCTTCAGCGTCAGGAGGGGGGTAAACATCTGAGGGGAACAGGTTCCAGAGAGAGTGAGAGGGGAGACAGGAAAGTTCTGCTCTGAAGGGGCTCAGAGCAATGAGGTGACAGGGGTGGGCGAGGGGTCACGGGGGCTTTTCCTTCTCTTTTTAGACAGGAGCTATTTCAGTATGTTTGCTGATGCAAATGCCCCAGAAGGGAGGAGAAACCAATCCAGGAGGGAGAGAAAGGAGTGGATGGCTGAAGCGATGTCCTCGAGTAGGAGAGCGAGAAGGGGACCCAGCGCCAGACCGGAAGAGCTGGCCCTGGAGGGGCTGGGGCAGTGCATCCTCAGCATGGTGGGAGCCTAGTCTGTGAGCACAGAGGCTGGAGGGCTCACTCTCTTCCCGTTGGCTCGACTTCTCAAACAGGGAGCAAAGTCATCAGCCACGGCTGACGAGGAGAGGGACAGGAGAAAGGGTGCCGGGCTGCCTCAGAGGAGGAGAGGCAGCAGGCCAGAGGGCCCTCTTGGGCCAGGGCTCATCGCTGGGGGGGGGACAGCCAGCTGACCCAGAATAGGCATGGAGCAGCCAGCAGCAGGTGGGTCAGGGAGGTGAGAAGTGCGAGATGACGGATGTTAATGATTGACCGTGGACTCCAAGGTGGGTGAGGAGAAAGTGAGGACGAGGAGGGTGGGCTGTGAAGACTGGGCGGTACTGTGGCCTAAAGGGCCTGGCGGGGTCCAAGAGCCTTCGGGTCTGCCTCCCAGAGGAGCGAGGTGGAGGGAAAGGAGGTGGAGGTGGAGCGTGAGATGTGCGCACTGGCTCACGGAGGGGAGCGGCGCGTGGTAAAGGGCAAGGACCCCAGGGTAACAGTAGACTGTGAACAGCTTCAAAGCTGTGGCCTTGACCCTGCCTTTCCCGAATCCCCACAGTTAATCCACTGGAAAGCTCGGTCTGTGCTTCCTCCCCATCAAATCTCTCCACCCCTGCTCCCCTACAGCCAAGAGGCCCTCCCGTCCAACAGCCCAGCAGGCCTCCCAGCCCTGCCCCATTCTCCTGTTCTGGTAAAAGGTATTCCTCCTACGACAGCCATGGCGATCCTTTCAAAATGGGTATCACACCAGGACTCTCCTTAGCCCCAATCCTCCCCTCAAATTCCCGTCACATCAGCGAGAGGGGTTTACTGTTCCCACCCTCCCGCCACTGCGCTGGGTGGTCTTTCCCAGGCCAGAGGCGCCCCTGGCACTGGACCCCAGTGGGAGAGGGAGCAGCCGAGGGGCCTGGGCAAGGGGAGGCCTTGGAGAGGGGGGGCCGAGTTGGGAGGCCGTCCCTACCTGAAATGATCCACCTGGTTGAGCACATAGATGTGGTGCGGGACCTTCTTCCTGCTTAGGAAGCGGTGCATGTGGGGCACAAAGACCAGCAGCTCCTCGAAGCGTTCACGGAAGGGCACCAGCACTGCCAGGCGGTGGGGGCCCCAGGACGCGTCTTCTTCCCAGTGCTCGGGAGGTGGCTCCGGGGGGCAGGAGTGGGGTGGGCCTGGGGTCTCCTGCCCTTGTCCCCGGGCTGCCCGGGCCACGTCACCAGAGCAGCTGAGCTGCAGCCAGAGCAGGGAGAGGAAGCCCAGTAAGAGACAGGCAACGAAGAGGTGGAAGACGGAGCATTTCCGGGGAAGGCTGCTGGGGAGCAACCTGGACCTGGGACAAGAGCAGGGGTGGGGTCAGAAGGGAGAGTGGAGCCGGAGCCCTTTGGCAGACCCCTTCTCTGGCTTCCCCACTGGTAAGGTGCACATGACTGGTCTGCCCCACGTGCCTGGCAGTTAGTGCAGAAGCAACGTCAACGCTTTTGTTCATGCTGCTACCACACATCGGAATCCTGCTTACTGCTCTAGGCCCAGGAGGTGTCACTGCACCTCCAGGAAGCCCTCCAACCCTGGGTCAGAGCTGCCCCAGTTCCTTCACGCCCTCTTACTTTCTGTAAGTGAGTCCGGGTCAGACCAAGAGCTGCTGGAGGGCAGGGGCGAGACTCCTGGTCTCTGGTACCTGCCGTTCTCCAGTACGGTGGCTGAAGGGTCTGAGCCTGAGCCGAGGGCAGGAGCCCTGCCTTAGAGATCCCACCCACCACCTTCCAGTCTTCCTCCTCTGTAAGTTTACCCCCTGTATAAACCCTCACTTCAGTCCTGCTTCTCACACCAGAAAGGTCCTCAAGGCAGGGGCCTGGCATCAGTTCCAGGGAAAAGACCAGTGTTTACCCTGGGGAGATCCAACCTACCCCCAAAACAATGCAAAACCCAAACTGACAGTCGCTGTTCACTGAATGAGACTCCAATCTTCAGTCCAAGAGGCAGCTCATGTGACAAGGGAGGAGAGATGGGACAGGGAGAGAAAGATCAGGGCTAGGTATGGAAATCAGGCTCCGTTTAGAAGCTGGAAGTGCATCTGAATCGCTTGGACACCGAGGTCGTGCTGGGAGAGATCGCTGTCTGGCTTAGAGAGGTGGAATTTACCAGATTTCTCTGCTGAGGACAGAGAAGGAGCTGAGGAACCTAAGACAAGGGAAGCTCTCTCTAGTCTACCCCCCCAAAACAACCTGCAAAGCACTTTGCTTTATAGCCTTTGGGAGTCACCAGTTAGCTACAAGGTAGTATACATTCTGCCTGCACTCGCCCCCACCACTCACCCAGTGCCACACACTGGGTAACCCAGACCTTCACCACTCACCATGTTCCTTCCTGCTCCAGCCCTGACACAGCCTGCCACTTCAGTCTGAGATGCCCTCTGATGATCCTTCAGAGCCAAACTCCCATGTCATAACCAGCAACGTCCCTCTACCTCAACTCCAACGTCAGGGCCAGCACTGCCCACCCTTAACGTGCACACATACGGACATGCATGCTCTCTCCATGGTATCTGGTCCTTCCTTCTTCGAAGGATTCAGAGTTCTGTAATCCCTTGTGTCCCTGCTGGTCGTCCCCCTAGATAAGCCATTCCTGTCTGCGGCCCCAGAACAGTTTAGACAGCAAAGGGCTTGCTTGGTGAGTTACAGGAAGGGTTCAAGCAGTCAGGGCATGCTTTAAGTCACACGCCAGAGCCAGACCAACTCCTGACTTTCTCTAACACACAACTGCCAACCTGGAAGCCAGCAACCCTGAAGCCAGGTCTCACACACAGCAGAGGGGTGGCCAGCTAGGACTTACCCCCCATTGTCCTGTGGTGGGGGTTTCCGCTGGGGAAGAGCGGAGCCCAATTCTGCCAGTGGCCTGGGAAGGCTGGAACCTCTACAGATTCTCCCTCGCCCCCTGGGTTCTTTCTGGGGCTGGGGTGGAGACCGGGGATATGGACATGAGGAAATCTCCCACCTTTGGGAAAAGAAGCAGTGACCATCATCCAGGGGTATGGCATGGATTGGGCATTCCGTGCATTGTCACACGCTATTGCTTCAGCCCAGCTTCCCTTTGCAGGACCACATTCTCATAGGCAATCTTATTCTGGGCTTTAAGGGCCCAAATGGCTGAGCAACTGAATTCAGAGCCAAATGTCAATTCCTCAGGACAGCGGACACCGAGAACTCCTGGTGCCGCCTGGTGGCAAACTCCAGAACTGCAGTCCCAGCTGCTCCCAGGCCCAGGGCACCCTGCTCCGAGGGGCCGACTAAGTGAGGTTTATCTCCATCAACCTGTGCCCAGGGCTAGAAAAGGCAGAGTCAAATCCAGCTGGGCTGGCTCCAGAGCCAGCACTCTTAACTGCTACGCTAGCCTGAATCTGTTGCCTGGACCTTTGTACCCCTGTGTCAAAAGCAGGAACTGACAGCAGTAACTTTTTCTGGGAACACAGGTATGTTCCAAAGGTTTACGGAAAGGGATGTGGAAATGGAAATTCTCCTCTATTACCTTTTGTTTCTGCCCTTACACAAACCTTAGTGATACAGGTTTGAATATCAGCTGCTCTGGTTACAGCACCTCCCAACTGCAAAGGTAGATACCTCCTGCCTGCCAGGCACAGTGTCAAGAGTGTTACATACGTGGCTTCTTTTAATCCTCATACAGCCCTGTAGAGTAGATATTATGATCCCTGTTTCAGAGATGGAAAAGCTGAGGTCAGAAAGATTAAGTGATCTGTTCCTGGTCACATGGCTGTTAAAGAGGATTCCTGCCCAGGGCTGACTCCACACTGTCCAGGCTTTCTTTCTACTACATTCCTGTCTTCCTGCTTCAACACCAAGTCTGCAAAATCCCCCAAACACAAGCCTTTTGCCCACTATGTTCCCGAATCTTTTGGCACCTGGCAAACTTAAGAGACATACGGGGGAAGAGGTGATATTCACTGGGCGGAGACCCACTATCTGGGCGTGTGTCCCGGGTGAGAAGAGTTTTGGGGGCACATCTCACGAATGAAGTGTGGGTGTTCTCCCAAATCTAGAAAGCCGAATAACTCCCCTACCCCAATACTGTTTAGGAAAACATCATCAGCTAAGGTCTGGATCAAGTTCACACCTTACACATGCAGGAGGTCCCACTCAAGTACAGCTGCACCGGAAATGAACCAGCATTACGTGTGAGGAGTGCCTAGTTCGTGCCAGTCAGTGGCCTACCAGGCTAGCATAGAGATTCTTTCTGGTGTGTTCTTCTGGGCGGTCAGCAAAGGATGGGGAAGCCTGAAGGAGGATGGGGTCTGAGGTTACACGGATGTGATGGGGGGAAGTAGACACCAGAGAAAAGGAATAAAGACCCTCAGAGGCCGGGGGCAGGCAGAAAGACAGAGATCCACTGAGAGAGGTCAACGCAGTCAGAGACCCGCACGAAGACAGATGCCAGCGGAGAAACACAGACACAAAGAGACCCGCACCGAGGGACAGACTCGCAAAGAGAGGGACAGAAACTCACAAAGGGAAGTCATCGGAGAAATACAGACCCGCGAAGTGGCGGAGACTGGTAGAGACAGAGACCTACACGGAGAGACAGAGACCCGGTATACAGAGCGAGCCAGTGGCCCACTGGGAGAACCACAGACCCTCAGAAAGCCCCGCAGCCGGGGACGCGACGGCCTCGGGCTCCTAGATTCCGCGGGGCGGCCCGGAAAGGATCGGCACCCGGGAGGACGGGGCCCGGGCCGGCCGCCGCCGCTCACCTGCCGTCCTCCCAGGGCAGCTGCGCCGCTTTCCTCCGGGAGGGGAACATCGTGGGGGGAGGTGGCGGCGCATGGGACTCGAGCTCCCAGCCGGGCCGGCCCGGCCTCCCGGGCCTACGCGGCGCCTCCGCCTCCTGCCCCGCCCCGGCCGGTCCGCCCCGCCCCTCGGTCCGCCGGGTCCGCCGCTCCAGCCGCGCCGTGTGCTCCCGGGAGCCGCAGCTTCAAAGGTTCCGCGTTCGAGGACCGCTTGAGTGCTCCTGTCGCCGGACCGCTAACTGCCCACTGGGGAACTGCTTGTTCTCCCGGGAAACCGAGACCTCAGAGGGGGCTCACGTCACTGGGCCGGTACTGTACTTAGACTCCAGATTTCCAGCGCTCTGGCATGATCTGTATCTCCGTCCTGCCGCCCCCTCCTCCTCCCTTCTCGGGCCCAGGTGGTCCATGCTTCCTCCCGTAGCAAGATCGGAGGGTGGCAAGGCCAAGCTCTGGACTCCGACTTGGGTTCAGCCCAGACCCCACGTAGTGGTTAGGAGCCAAGCACTGCAGACAGACTGACTGGATTCGAAACCTGATTCTGCCAGTTCGGCTGTGTTTGGGGGGCAAGCACAATCTCTTGGCATCTTTCCTCACTGGCATGTATAAATAGTTCCTGAGCTACACGTTGCTGTGAGGGTTAATGGAGAACGTAACATGCAAGGATACTTGGCACAGTGCTGGGCACATAGGCAACGCTATGTAAACGATGGCCCTTACACAGAAGAGGGGTACTTGGGTGGGGTTGTTTGAAGGGGGAGAAAGATTGGGTTCTTAGATCCGTCCTGGCACAGTGTGAACCTAGTTGGCTGGGCCAGCCTCCCACCTGGGAAAAGACGGCAGCAGAGTCCTTAGGCTTGATCTCCGCTCTTCGGAAAATGTTAAGTTCCCTCATAAATAGCTAACATCTATTGAGCCCTTACTATGTGCCCGTCATTGTTCGAAGTTGCTTACTGCTGTTCTCTCATTCAGTCCTTATGGGTAGTGTACTTACTATGCCCACTTTAAAAATGAGGAAATGAAGACACAGGCAATTCAGGGTGTAAACCAAGATACTTTGTACAATCTACAGCCTCAACCACTGTGCTTTCAAAAGGACTTTACTGTGAGAAATTAATCATCCCCAGCGACGCCCATTCTCCCTTAAATCCAGCATACAACCGACCAAAGAAGGACCTTACTGCTGAACTCTGCCATTGCACTGCACTCTGTAACAGAACTTTGGCAAATCCAGCCCAGGTTTGGCTGGTGACAAAGGCAAGGCTGATCCCCTGAAGAGACCAGTCAGTGGGGTGAGGCCAATAATGGAAGCAGGGAGGTGGGACTGTGACCTTTGAAAGCACAAGCCCTTCTAAAGGGGAACAGCTGCCCTTCAGTCTTGCTAATTGTTGTTACATCAGAAAGAAGCCCCACTAGCGTCAGATCTGATTTGCCTCAAGAAATCAGATTTCACATAAAAATCCTAATTAGTTTTAAACAGTGACACCCGCAATCATGTTAATAATAAGCACCCTTGGTATGATGGGATGAGAATGGCACCTTTATGGTCTTTCAAAAACCCAGAATTCCAGTTCAATCATGAGAAAAACAGCAGACAAATCCCAATTGAGGGAATTCTACAAGATACCTGAACAGTACTCCTAAAAACTGTCAAGGTAATAAAAAACAAGGCAAGTCTGAGAAACCGTCATAGCCAAGGAGGGGTGAAATGTAACTTGTCCTGGATGGGATCCTGGGACAGAAAAAAGGGCATTAGGCAACAGCTAAGAAACTCTGCATACTCTATGGGCTTTAGTTAAAAATAACGTATTGGGAGCCTGGCTGGCTCAATAGCGTGCAACTCTTGATCTTGGAGTCCTGAGTTTGAGCCCCATGTGGGGTGTAGGGATTACTTAAATAAAACTAAGATAATGTATCAATACTGTTTCATTAACTTGAACACTTGTACCATACTGGTGCATGACAATAATAGGGAGAACTAACATCATGAATTTTCTGTAACGCTAAGGCTATTCTAAACAAGTTTTTTGTTTTTATTGTGGAAGAGGTCTAGGAGGTAGTATGAGGTCAGACCATATCCCCTTGTCAGTTCAAGTAGTCCACAGCCTGGCCTCCCCAGCCTGTCTCTTTCTCACACCCTGCTAGATTCACCTTCCTCAAATTTATCTTCGGTTCTTGTACCCAAAACTGTGTCAAACACTGGGTAATATGCGAGTCTCTTCTAACTCTAACCAACCTCCCTTAACGGCTTCCTCAGCCCCCTCCCTAAACTCCAGTGGAAACCATGTCCATCCACCTCCATGCCAGCCATCTGCCAGGGCTTCCAACCACGGCTGCTCTGCCTTCTTACATCCGAATCCTTCGCCTTCAAGGTCCTCCTGAAATCCCATTCTGTTGGTTAAGACCATCTACATCCTCATCCCCGCCAGCCCAAGGATTTCTGTCCTTCCCAAACCCGCAGTGCTCTTCTGTTCAATGCACACTACCTTCCTGAACAAGGCACCAACCCCCCACCATTCACTTGTTTTATGCTCTTGGGCAAACCCACTATCCCCTGCTACAGAAAGGTATAGAGGGGAGGGAAAGAATGAACTTCACAGGTGGGTATTCATCTTGGAATGTTAAGTGCTTTGCATAGAAGAACTGACGTTCCCTGAGCACCTCGGTGGCACAGTCACTTTATGTGGGACAAGCGAATTTTTTTATTTTTTATTGGGAAACCAATGTAACAAACCTAGACTTGTTGAAAATGAAATCAGTAACTAAGACTTTGCAGGCCCCATCCCCAGCCAGCACCAAGGCCTCTGCCTGGCCTGACCCCAGTTCCTCAAGCCCCCAAAAGGACAACCATGTTGAGAAGCTGAGGTCAACCTCAGGGCTAGTTTCCCACACTGCAACCCCCTCAACCCCACCCTCCATTGACACACATACCCTGGATCTGCAGTCTGGGTCTAGGCCCAAGGAGGGTACAGTGAGGTTCCCAGGGTGGCAGGGAATCACGGCCACACCCCAACCTGCTCAAATCCCAAGTTAGCAAAGGAAGACAGAAAAAAGACTGGCGTGCCTACCCACTCCCCCCTCCCCAGCCACCCCAGACAACAGCCTCACATCCCTGATCAGTAACACTGTGATTCTGAGGTGCCAATGGGGCTCCCAGTGGCTTCACCAGACCCTGGGTGATTACTGCAAAGGGCTTAGAGCCCAGGGGAGGGGACAGGCATTGCCCCACCACCTGCTCAGTATTAGCCAGCCAAGCTCCTGCCCTAAACTTGTGCCTGGGGTGCCTGTAGCCCCTTTCCCCTCCAGACATCCATGGCTCGGAACCAGTCCTCCTGCTAGAGAGAAATCAGTTCCAGGAGGCCCTTTCTCCCCCAGCCCAGGAGGAAGGATGGCCTGTGAGCTGGCTACACCAGCTTCTTCGCTTCAAAGAAGCTCTTGAGGTGTCGCATCTGCCAGACGCCGATGGCTACGAGGATGAGGGTCTGCAGAATGGACCACCACAGCACCCGCTGGTTGGTGCTCTCGCTGGTCTGCCGGAAACGCTCCTCTCGCCACTGTGGGAGGGGAGAGCGGAAGAGGAGCTTAAGTTTGCTGGGCACCACCTGGCGCCACTCTAACTGCTGGGTTCCCTTTGCAGAGGATGCCCCAGAATCAAGGAGCTATGCCCAGGTTCCAATCAAGTGTCTGCAAAGAGCCAGAGACCCCATCTGGGGACTGTATTCATCCTCTCCAGCCAGATGACCTCCAGGAACCCACTCATTTAAGTCTGTTTGCTTGGGGGTGCCTGGCTGGCTCAACTAGTAGAGCATGCAACTCTTGGGATTGAAGCTCCACATTGGGCATGCAGCCTACTTCAAACCAACCAACCAACCAACCAACCTCTGTCTGCTCATGTGTCAGGTACAGCCCTCCCCTGGTCCTCTCCTGGAGCCAGTGGGGGGGGGGGGGAGGTGAAGTGCCAGTAGTATCACCCCATCAGACAGAGCTGCCCTATAGCACTCAGGAGTGCACATGCTCTAAGCTCTCTGCCCAGGTCTTCCCCAACTGCTCCTCGAGGATTGTGGGCACAAGTTGCAAACTGGTGGCCCAGTGGCTGGATGTGTTTCGCCAATAGTTAAAACCTGGTAAAAATTCACATCAAAACACTTGGATCTCTAGCTTCTCTTATAAGCCAGGGCTAGCGTATCTATCTGCAAGGCTACCCTGGGTTGACAATTAACCAAGGCCACTGAGGATTAGACACACAACAGTCCTTATGGTCACAGATTCATTCATGGTACCGCCTGGCTCCTGGACACAAATGAGTTTGAAACAGCTGGTCCTGGAAGCACCTGGAACCATGGAAATAACACCCAAGGTATTAATATCAATTCCCGCTCTGTCACTGTGTACATGTAACTGGGATTTAGAGCAATGATGGCCTCTCAAGAGCCTGTCTCCTTGGTTACACACTGGAGTTAGTGATCCCCACCCCACCTTTTAGACTTGCAAAGCGGCACAGTTAAGTCCCCTGGCTTTCATAATGAATCTGACACACATGCCACTCCTGGCTGAGCCAGGGGAAGGCTTCTGGGAAGAAGCCCACCCAGGAGCTCCTGGCCCAACCACATACCCGCTGGTAGTTTTGCTCTTTCTGGATCTGCTCCACTTGCTCCACCAGCTGTCTCACTCGTAGCTGCAGCTCACTCAACTTGTCTTTGGCGGCAATTTCTGCGTAGTCGTTGGCGTGTTCACCCACCTGGATGTCCAGGTGAACTCTCTGGGGACAGACAAGGGAGAGAAAAAGAAATCGGGCAGCCCTGCTCCATCTTCCTGCCAGGCACTGACAGCTGGTCCCCCTACCTTCCTTCATTTGTGCATTTCGTCCAGTGCTGAGGCCTCCACAGTGTCCAGCCCTATGGGGCTCTAGACAAACAGGCATGAATAAACTTGGCTGACACTTGGACCAAGGCACATACAAGGAGTTCAGGGACTGTGCCCAGATGTTCAGCGGAAACCCAAAATTATTAGGAGACACAAAATCCGACACACTCATCTCACACCCAAAGCACCGCCAGTCTCCAGGCCCCACCAGGGTTTAGAGGTTGAAAGCTACGAGCCCCATGTGGGTCCACTCACCAGCATGCCTCCAGCAAAAAGGGAGAACTTGGTGGAATTGGAGTGAAGACAGATCTGGTGTTCGCCGGGGGTATGGGAGGTGAAAGTGAACCTGCCTTCAGAGCCATACTGCCGGGCCAGGATCACCTGGAGACAAAAGCCTTCAGTGAGTGTTATAGAGAGGATGGGGCTGGAAGGAAAGAAGTCTTAAGGCTCTCTGAGCCTCAAAAGTTAGCCAACAGAGACACAGGCACCCCACACACTAAAAGCTCCAAAGCTGCTCGGCGGTAGTTGCCAAAGCTTATCTGAGAACTTCTGGGGGCAGGGGTGAAGAATCTAAAATGAAGCTGACGTGGGCCTGCTGTTGGAAAGGGCTCTTTATTCAGAGCTCCTGCCATTTCAACTCTTTTTTGTGTGTGGTTCTTTTTTTTTTTTTTTTTTAATGAAAAGTGACAATCAATGATTTTTTTTTCTTTTGCTTTCCTTTAATATCCTTATCTGGTGAAATTAACAGTTGCTTCTTCGTTTTGGAAAGCACTCTGTCCTGTGAAACCTTAAAGTCTGGATGCCACAGCGTTAGAGTTGACAAAATTCTTTGACTGCCAGCACCACAATTAAGGCACCAACCACACCTGTAAGATAGGTGAGTTTCCATTTCACAGACCAGGAAACCGGCTCAGGGAAGCTCAGTGACTTGGCAGAGTCACGCAGCAGTCGGTAAGAGGTTGAGAGGAGCCGCTAGCACTGCAGCAGCCCAAGCTTGGCCTAGAGCGCAAAGCCGGGCGCGATCTTCTCACAACACCCAACTGTCTTCAGCAGTTCAGCAGATGCTGCAACTAGGAGGGGAAGTACCAGCACCTGCCTGGTCTGGCGCCTAAGCGCAGGGCGGAGGGCTCCGCGGGCTTTGGGGTCGGCTCACCTTGTCCTCTGGGTCCTTCACCTCCACGAACATGCCGAGCCCGGGGGTGGCCGGCTGGTACTCCTCCCGCTGCTTGTCATACAGCTGCGTCCGGTAGTTTCCTGGAGGGAAGTGGGGCGAATCCAGGTCAGATGAGCGCGAGGTGGCGCGGAGTCGGCCCACGCCAGCACGCGGCGAGACCGGCTGCTCCCCTTTCTGGAAGAGGTGACTCTCCCGCACCCCCCGCCCCAAGACCAAGGTCTTGTTCCAAACTCTCCCCCTCCGCCCGCACCTATAACCATGGTCTCGTCCGGGATCTCCTCAATAAAGCACTTCTTTTCGGTCTCCCCGATGTGGAAGTAAAGCGCGCCTCCGCGGGCCACAAAACACAGAAGCAGCACGAGGGCCCGAATCACCCTTCCCAGTCCCCCTCCGGGCCGGGGCCCGACGACCCTCACGCCCTGCTCCGCAGCCATCTTGCTCCACCTGCCGGCGCAGTCGCAGCCCGCGGCGCCACGTAGCCCTGCCGCCGCTGCGGGGCCTGCCGGGACAGCGAGTTCGACTGGCTGGACTACAAGTCCCGAGATACCCCGCGGCCGCGGCGAGGCAGTACCCGATTGGGGAGCAGCTTTTGCCTGATTCCGAATTACGGCCCAAGAATTGAAACCTTTTTTTTTTTTGTTAATCGCCCTGGCGGCGGGGCGACTACTAGTGTTTATAAAATTTTTACAGATGTTCCAAGTAACGCAGTTTGGTTGCGGTCGCAGTGAATAACGAGCAGATACAGGATTGAAACCGAGAATCCCTGACTTTCCTCGGGATTGCATCCGACACTCTGGGCTTTCTTCTATTTTTAAAAACTGAACTTTAAAAAGTGACACAAACAGTGCACCAACTTCTCTTGGAAAAAAAAAATTAAAGTACAAAAACAACAACAACAAAAAGCTGAGGTCTCATTTTACCACGTCTTTGCCACCTGAAACCCATCCATTGGTAAATCTGGTCTACCCTGGTCTGTATGGTCCCCAGTATCCCCCCCCCCCCCCCCCCCGCACTCTCATCGGTACGGGACATCATCCACGCGAGTGTTGCTGCCGGAGCACTGCCCTGATGACTTCTCTCCGAAGGTGGTTCGGTGTCCCAGGGGCCCGCTAGTAAAGGAGTATTGGGGTCTTGGGCCAGGGTCGCCCCGTTTTGGAGGTCTCTGCGCGCAGTGTGAAATGAACAGAGGTCTGAGTCTGCCCTTCGTGTCCTTCCTGGATTTGATCCATAGTCTAGTGTATTGTGGCAGCAGTTTATGACTGTGTGCGTCGTCAAGGTTTCATAGAAGTTGGAGGTTTTCTCTCTACTTCGGCTTCTCTTTGTTATTTCGTTTGGCCCTGTGGAGGGAAGTTTAATGGCAATCTGTTGACATTTCCCCCTCATTGTAAGTCTTGATCTCCTTTTTCTTAACAGTGACAATATAATGTAATCTTTGCTCATACAGTACCTTATTTTTAAACCATTTCTCTGATGAAAGTGGTTAAGATTTCTTTTCCCCTACTATTTGCTCTTACATTTATTGCTGCAATAAATACTCTTGTTCATTTTCTAAAAGAGCATTACTATAGGACATAGTTTTTGATGAAGTCACAAAATTGCCCTTTCAAACTTCATGCCAATTACAGTCTCACCAGCAGTGTGTCCTAATGCTTATTTTCCACACTCTGGTCTAATGTTCTCAACTTTTTTTTTTTTTAATGTTTATTTATTTTTGAGAGAGAGAGAGATCATGAACAGGAGAGGGACAGAGAGAGAAAGGGAGAGAGAATCCCAAAGAGGCTCCACACTGTCAGCCTCCAACGCAGGGCTCCAACCCACCAATTTATTAGGTCATGACCTGAGCCCACATCAAGAATCAGACGCTAAGCTGACTGAGCCAGCCAGGTGCCCCTGGTTGTGTTTTTCTTAATGCTATTATAACTACATGCTATTAGTGTTGATGTAACCATCACACAGAATTAACAAATGATTACAGAATTGATAAACAATAACATTTTATAATAACAGTTTCTAGTATTTGTAAAATTAAACTTTTTATGTTGAGATAACTATAGATTCACATGCAGTTGCAAGAAACAATGCAGAAAGATCCAGTGTACCAATTACCCAGTTTCCCCCATTGTAATATCTTGCCCAAGTATAATGCAATATCAATAACAAGACATTGACATTGATAGTCAAGACACAGAACATTTCCATCACCATAGGGATCCCTCATGTTGTGTGTTAAAGCCACACTCACTTCCCTATTCTTTCATCCTTTCCTTTTTTTTTTTTAAATGTTTATTTGTTTTTGAGAGAGGATGTGTGAGAGTGGGGTAGGGGCAGAGAGAGAGAGGGAGACAGAGGATCTGAAGTAGGTTCCTCACTAACAGCAGAGGGCCCTATGTGGGGCTTGAAATCACAAGGCATGAGATCATGAGCTGAGCCAAAATCAGGAGTTGGACGCTCAACCAACAGAGCCACCCGGTGCGCTCCTTGTTTTTTTTAATTTTTTTAATTTTAAAAATTTTTAGTTTTGGGAGAGAGAGAGAGAGAGAGAGTGCGTGGAGGAGTAGAGAGGGAGACAGAGGATCCAGAGCAAGCTTTGCATTGACAGCAGAGAGCCTGATGTGGGGCTCAAACTCAAGAACTGTGAGATCATGACCTGAGCTGAAGTCAGCCACTTAACCAACTGAACCATCCAGGCACCTCTTTTTCACCGTCTCCTTAACTTCAGACAACTGATCTGTGTTCTTCATTTCTATAATTTTGTCATTTCAAGAATGTATAAATGGAATCATACAGTATATAACCTTTTACAATTGGCTTTTTTCACTTAGTTAATTCTCTGGAGATTTAAGCAGTTTATTGCTTGTATCAACAATTATAGCAAAAAAAGTAACTACTACATACGATGTGTATACATATAATTTGTTTGATGTCAGTCACAGAAAAGGGTGAGAACAGAGCTAGCTGTTAAAAGGAGCAGAGAGTTTTTGGGTGTTACTGAAGGTAAACTGGTATAAATTCAAATTGGAATGTTTTAACTTTTAGGATATTAAATGTAACCCCCATGGTAACCACAAAGAAAATAGCTGTAAAATATACACAGAAGAATGTGGGAAAGGAATTTACATGTTTAACTACTAATTTAGAGGAATTTAGGGACCCCTGGGTGGCTCAGTCGGTTAAGCGGCCAACTTCAGCTCAGGCCATGATCTCGCCGTCAGTGGGTTCGAGCCCCGCATCGGGCTTTGTGCTGACAGTTCAGAGCCTGGAGCCTGCTTCAGATTCTGTGTGTCTTTCTCTCCCTCTCTCTCTGCCCCTCCCCTGCTCATGCTCTCAAAAATAAATAAACATTTAAAAAATAAAAGCTTTATAGTTTTATACTTTATATTTAAATCTATATTCTATTTTGAGTTCATTTTTTTAATAAAGTGTGAGGTATAAGTCAAATCGTGTGTGTGTGTGTGTGTGTGTGTGTGTGTGTGTGTGTCAAAGGATGGCAAATAACTATAGCATCACTTGTTGAAAAGGCTATCTTCAAGGGGTGCCTGGGTGGCTAAGTCCAACTTCGGCTCCGCTCATGATCTCATGGTTTGTGAATTCTAGCCCCTCATCAGGCTCTGCGCTGACAGCTCAGAGCCTGGAGCCTGCTTCAGATTCTGTGTCTCCCTCTCTCTCTGCCCCTACCCAACTCATGCTCTATCTCTGCTCTCAAAAATAAATGACCATTAAAAAAAATAATAGAAAAGGCTATTTTCAACAGAATGAGAAGCCAAGCCATAAATTGGGAGAAAATCTCTGTAAAGGATGTATATCAGAAATAATTGCTACCCAAAATATACAAAGAACAGACAAAAAACAACAAAATATACAAAGAACCCTTAAAACTCCACAGTAAGAAATGAATAACCCAATGAAGAAATGAGCAAGAGATCTGAACAGACTGTTCAGCAGAGAAGATCATACATGGCAAAAAAAGCATATGAAAACCTGGTTATGATCATATGTCATTAGGGAAATGCAAATTGAAACAATGAGATACCACCAGGGACCTATTAGAATGATAAAAATCCAAACACTGACAACCAACACCAAATGCTGGCAAGGTTATGGTGCAACAGGGACTCTTATTCATTGCTGGTGAGAATGCAAAATGTTACAGCCACTTTGGATGATAGTTTGATAGTTTCTTATAAGACTAAACATACTCTTAGCATGTAATCCAGCAATAGGGCTCCTTGGTATTTACCCAAATAAATTGAAAAGTTATGTCCACACAAAATCTTGCATAAAGATATTTGTAGCAGCTTTATTTATACTTGCCCAAACTTGAAAGCAACCAAGATGTACTTCAGTAAGTGAGTGTACAAATAAACTGTGGTACATACAGATAATGGAATATTATTTAGTGCCAAAAAGAAATGGGCTATCAAGCCATGAAAAGACATGGAGAAACCTTACATGCATATTGCTAAGTGAAAGAAGCCAATCCAAAAAACGTTGTTACTGTATGATTCCAACCATGCAACATTCTAGAAAAGGCAAAAGATCAGTGGTTGCCAGGAAGGGGGGAGGAGGGATGAATAGGCAGAATGCAGAGTATTCTTAGGGCAATGAAACTATTCTATATGACATTATAATGGTAGATACATGTCCAAAACCATAGAATGTAAAACACCAAGATGGACTCCCAATGTAAACTAAGGACTTTGGGTGAAAATAATGTGTCAATGTAGGTTCATTGATTGTAACAAATGTACTACTGTGGTGCAGGATATATTCTAAAAGTTTTTATTTATTTATTTTGAGAGGGGGGAGGGAGAGAGAGAGAGAGAGAGAGAGAGAGAGAGAGAGAGAGCGAGCACAAGCAGGGGAGGGTCAGAGAGAGAGAGGGAGAGAGAATCCTGAGAAGGATCCACACTGTCAGCACAGAGCCCAATGCAGGGCTTCATCCCACAAATTGTGGGATCGTGACCTGAGTCAAAATCAAGAGTTGGATGATTAACCAACTGAGCCACACCAGTGCCCCTATAGTTTTGATTTTTTGACTAAGGCATACAATGTCTTGAAATCAGGTAGACTGATTTCTGCCACTTTATTCTTCTTCACGAATGTTTTAGTTATGCTAGTTCCTTTGCCTCTCCATGTAAATTTTAGAATAATCTTGTCTATGTTAAAAAAAAAAAAACTCCTGGGGCGCCTGGGTGGCTCAGTCAGTTGAGTGTCCGACTTCAGCTCAGGTCATGATGTTGTGGTCTGTGGGTTCGAGCCCCACATCGGGCTCTGTGCTGACAGCACAGAGCCTGGAGCATGCTTCAGATTCTGTCTCCCTCTCTCTCTCTGTCCCTCCCCTGCTCATGCTCTGTCTTTCTCTCTGTCAAAAATAAATTGAAAAAATTAAAATAAAACAAAACTCCTGGTGGGACTTTGACATGAATTGTGTTAAGCTTGGGTAATAGTTTGGAAAGAATTGCCATATTTACTGTGTTGAGTGTTCTGATCTATGAACACAGTATGTCTCTGCATTTATTTGGTCTTCTTTGACTTTTTCTTCATCAGAATTTTGTAATTTTCAGCAAACAGATTTTATGCGTATTTTGTTAAGATTTCACGTGAGTAATTCATTTTCTATGAACTGACTGTAAATCATATTGTTTTTAATTTTGGTTTCCTTATATTTATTGTTAGTATGTAGACATGTGATTGATTTGTACATGTTGCTCTTATGTTATACAAACTTGCTGAATTCATTTATTAGTTCTAGGAAATCTATGGATTTCTTAGACTTTTCTAAATATATAATCATGTCATCTACAAATAGGGACAGTTTTATTTCTTCCTCTCCCATCTGCATGCCTTTTTTTTTCTTAGCCTTCTTACAGTTACTAGATCTTCTGATACAATGTTAAATAAGAGTGGTGAGAGGGATACCTGGGTGGCTCAGTCGGTTAAGAATCTGACTCTTGATTTCGGCTCAGGTCATGATCTCACAGTTCGTGGGATCGAGCCCCACATCAGGCTCTGAGCTGACAATATGGAGCCTACTTGGGATTCTCTCTGTCCCTCTCCCCTCTCTCAAAATACATAAAATAAAATTTTAATAAGTTTTTTTATTATGAATTATATCAAATCTACCAGTGTTTGAGTGGAAATTGTCTTTATGTAGTTTTATATGCTGTAATATGTCTTCAAATAAATCTCTCCTATTAAAAAAAACCCATCAAATTCTGAGGTCTTGGGTGAACCACAGATGGGGCAAGTAGATGTAGCACCGCAGTGTCTTCTTTTAATCTTGCAAATGGCACCCAGGTTCAGTGGTCTTGGCAGCAATTGTGGAACGAGCTTTTTGTCAAGTGGGAGGATCGCAGACTGGTGGGTTCACTGCTCTTATGTTCCTAGCCTCGTCATCGATCAGAAATAGGCTGTTCTATTTTTAACAAAACACTTTTACTCCTTGGGCAGTCATATTCCCCCTTCTTAATGTCTGGATTCTGGGCTTTGAAATCTCACTGGTGCACTATCTCCTTACATGTATTTTGATGCAAGCATTTTCCACTTTTTACTATTTGGGGGATTTATGTGAGTAGTCTGATCAATGGACCACTTCCACGCAAGACTGGTTACTCATATAGTGGGGTGTGGGGGCTGCCACTGGTCCATCCATGTTTGTTACAGGTCTGCAATGATTTAAGTACAGAAATTGAGTTTTTAGAACCTTTTATAGAAGTTTAACATTGATGTGATATCCAAGCACATGATTAGTTTCATTTTTAATTGTATTTTATAAGAGTATTGGCTTACGAGGGATTGCAAATTTTATTGAAACAAAACAAAGCCAGTACTTTACTCCAGGTGGTGGTAGTGCTGGTTCAGAGAACAATCAGGACCAAGGACAGCACCCCTGTCTCCCAAACCGGAGTCCTCGCTTTTCTGCCTTTGCTCCCAGCTGTAGCTACATTCCCTGGTAGACAACTAGTTCCCAAATCAACATATGCTTTTCAGCTCTTGTTTATTTGGCCTTTATAAAGCGTGACTGTTATTAATATCTGAATCTGTCATTTTTGTTTAATAGTCATTCCAAATGAGGAAGTAAGAAACACTCTCCTAGGATTGTCAACGAGCCACACCATTAAAATGAGGGGACAATTCCGGTAACTCAAATATATTATCAGTCTTAAAACACTGTATTGTAATTGCTCCTTTTCTTTCAGTGGGCTCTTAGATGGCAGATGACAGGTCTAATTCATTTTCATGTCCAACACGTGTCATAACACCTGGACCAGAGTTCGTGTCAGCAAATGCCTGCCACTTATCAACTGGGTGATCTTGGGCAAGTTTTTACTCAACTTTGCAGCTGTTTCCCTCTCTAGCTATTAAACTGGAATAGCATTAGAGTCTGCCTAACAATTTTTAAAAGATTAGTTCACTTAGTGAACTTAAAAAGTGATTACAGGGACACCGGGGTGGCTTAGTCAGTTGAGCGTCCGACTTCGGCTCAGGTCATGATCTCACGGTTTGTGAAGTTTGAACCCCACATCGGGCTCACTGTTGTAAGCCTGTCAGTGCAGAGCCTGTTTCTGATCCTCTGTCCCCCTTTCGCTGCCCCTTCCCCCCTTGTGCTCTCTCAAAAATAAATAAAACATAAAAGGAATCAATTAAAAAAAAAGTGATTATAATAGTGCCGGGCATTAAAGAACAAAAAAGATGATCATCAGGGTGCCTGGCTAGCTCCAGTTGGGAGAGCATGTGACTTTTGATCTCAGGGTTGTGAGTTCTAGCCCCATGTTGGGTGTAGACATTACTTAAATAAATAAAATCTTATTTAAAGGGGCACCTAGATGGCTCAGTTGGTTAAGTGTCTGACTTAATTTCTGCTCAGGTCACGATCTCACAGTCATGAGATCAAGCCCCATGTTGGGCTCTATGCTGGGTGTGAAGCCTGCTTAAGATTCTCTGTCTCTCTTTCTCCCTCCCCTGCTCAAACGTGCTCTCTCTCTCTCTCTCTCTCAAAACAACTTATTTTTAAAAAAAATTTCTTTTGGGGTGCCTGGGTAGCTCAGTCGGTTGAGTGTCAGACTTTGGCTCAGGTCATGATCTCATGGTTCATGGGTTCCAGCCCCGTGTCGGGCTCTGTACTGACAGCTCAGGGCCTGGAGCCTGCTTTGAATTCTGTGCCTCCCTTTCTCTCTCTGCTCCTCCCCTGCTCACACTCTGTCTCTCTCTCAAAAATAAATAAAGATGAAAAAATTTTTAAAAATTTCTTTTAATGTCTATTTACTTTTGAGAGAGAGAGAGAGAACGAGCAAGCTGAAGAGAGGCAGAAAGAGAGGGAGACAAAGAATCCGAAGCAGGCTCCAGACTCTGAGCTGACAGCACAAAGCATGATGCGGCGCTTGAACTCATGAACCACGAGACCATGACCTGAGCCGAAGTCAAACACTTAACCTATTGAGACACCCAGGTGCCCCTCTCAAAAAAAAAAAAAAAAAACTTATTAAAAAAAATCATCATCATCATCATCACCACCACCACCACCACCACCACACGTTGCAGAATAAACTAATGAGCATCTCTTAGCACTACAGGCACTAGGTGGTGGAAGACTTCATCCTACTACCTGGGTTGAACTACATCTTTCTACTGACATGTTTGGGTCTACACTATTCTCACAGGGCATTGTGGGCTTTGGAATTCTCTAGATTTGTTTTTTCTCCGCTCCCATTTTGTCATGTTGGCTCCACTCTCCCACCCCTTTCGGTTGTGTACTGCTATCCTTTTCCAGTGGCTTTCCTGCTATCTTCTCTCCCCTCCAGGCTCACCCACAACCTCTTCCTGGTTCCTAGTGCAGACGGAAGTACACTGGATGAAGGGCTCCCCTATTATATGGGCCTGGCACCTCCTGTGCCCTTAGATTCGGCCCAATTACCTTCACCCTCAAAGTTCCTGTAACTTTTCTTCTCCTAGTTCCTTAACTGGCCTACTGGCTGCTAGGCAATCCTAGGCCCCCCTGCCTAAATTGTTCTTGTCTCTCGCTGCTCAGGGAGATCTTAATCATCCTTCAAGGCTTGAGTCAAATCTACCGCTTCCACGAAAGCCGCGACATTTCCCTCTCCCCTTCCTGAATTGCTGCTTCAGCCTCTAAACCCCACAGGGCTTCTCTTCTCATTCCATGTCACCATGTCACCCCCTCTCCCCTAATCAATCCTAAACTCTTCTAGGTAGAAGCCCAGGTCATAAACGTCCCGTTATCCCCATCCTTTCAGCACACATCTGGGGTGGCTGCGCCGCATGTTGCAGAGGGCAACCCCCCGCCCCTGAAGCTGTTACCCCAATCGGCAAGATGGGCTAACAGCAGCTACGCCTCCCCGGGTTTCTGCGTGGATTAAGAGATGCCCGGTGGCGGAAAGCGCTCCAGAGCGTTCCTCCAGGTTGTTGGGGGCGGGGGGCGAGGGGGTTCTCGCTTGGCCCCTCTGCAGCGTGGGTCGGCGGGAACGCGCCGGGGGCGGGGCCACGCGAGGGCTCCCGGGAGTTGTAGTCCGTGCGCGAGTTTGCAGTCTCCGCAGGCTCCGCGCGGAGACCGGAGGACTCGCCTGGGAAGGTGGCGGGGGCCTGCGGGGCGCGAGGAGCTGGGCCCCGGGCTGGCCCCGGGCGGGGATGGGGCACAGCGCGGGCAACCGGTATGGCCCTGCCGCTGCTGCTGGGGCAGCTGCTGGCGCTGATGGGCCCCGGGGACGCGTTCTACCTCGAGGTCCGCGAGCTGGAGGAGAAGTGCTTCATCCAAGAGATCCCCGATGGTACCGTGGTCATAGGTGCGCGTCTCGGCCAGTCCTGGCCTTGCCCTCCCTGCACCTAGAGTCCTGAGAGGGGAGGGAAATGGGTGGCACCAGCTCAGGCCCATATCTTCCCTTCCCTGCCGGGGGTAGGGCTCAGAGGGATGGGTGGACAGCAGTCTGGCCAAGGCATCCTTTCTCTTGCCTGTGCCGGGGATGGGGGCCCTAGGAGGCTAGTCTGAACCAGACTGGAATGATGGCAGAGAAGTGGGGCTGGAGAAGGGAGGAGAGGCCGAGGGCCGTGGTCGGTCTCCTCAGACTCAAGATCTTCCTGTTCCTCCCCTGACCACTGGGACTCCATCATGGGTATGGATGGGATTGCACCTCCGTTGCCTCTCCATTAGGTAACTACAAGACGGAGCTATACGACCCTGCTATGGAAAAGTACCAGCCCTCCCCCCAGTGGATCAATTTATTCGTGTTTGTGAAGGACCCGGAGAACAAGGTGAGGCAGGCCTTTACTCCTTGCAGCCTTCCACCGGGCCCCCACCCCCAGGCCCCCAGAGTCAATGTGTAGCCTTCTCTAGTCCTTCATTTCTCACAGAAGGATCTGTCTTCTCACAGGCAGGATAGCTTAAGGAGGGCCATGCTCTTTGCAAACTGTACTCTGTATTGGCAATGCTGGGATCTGAGAATTTCTGGCCAAACTGATGTCCTTTCTTTCACTGTCCCCTCTGGCCTGTGGGGGTGTAGACCTGGGATACCCCTACAATTCTCCTGGAAGCAGGTGTATGGCTAACATCTCTGTGCTCACTGGAGGCTGCTTCCTCTAGAACCTTCTGGCCCGTCAGTACGGCCCTCAGGGCAGCTTCACCTTCACCTCCCAGTCTCCAGGAGAGCACCAGATCTGCCTCCACCTTGAATCTATCCGGTTCGCCCTCTTCTATGATGGCAAGCTGGTGAGTGTGGCAGGTGGGAGGTCCACCGTCCCCAGGGGCTCAATTTCTCTGCCTCTAGAGTGAGAAGGGTGCAGTGGGTGGTGCCTGTTGAGTAGGGCTGGGACTTTACATGAAGTAAGCACATGGGGAACAGATCTTGAGGATAAAAGGAGACCTTGGGAGGGAGTTACTGTGACTTAAAATCCTCCCTCGGCTCCCTGCCCCATCCCTAGTATACAGACTGAGCTTCACCATGTGAAATTCAGAGATGTTCTGCTGATTGCTTCAGGCCTCTCCATTGTCATCTCCCAATACAGGACTTTTAGTAAACTGCCTCAGAGTCTTACCTCTGTTTCCTTTGCCCATGTTGTCCCTATCCTTGGTGTTTTGAATATACAACTCCACACAAGCCGAGTCCCGATCTGGTGTTTGGACGCCCAGAGCAAGGCCAGTCAACAAGTTGGTGTGTGAGGAACAGTGTCAGGCCCAGGCTGGGATGCAGAAGCTAGATTTCCAGCAGGTCCATGGAGCTAAGCTCCCTGACTCCCACCCTTGGTTCCCCCGTTCCAGGCCATTCACTTGGATATGCAGTTGGGTGAACGCAGCAATGATTACGCGGAGTTTGCAGCCAAGGACAAGCTGACCCAGCTGCATCTGCGTGTCCAGCAGCTTGTGGAGCAGGTGGAGTTGATCCAGAAGGAGCAGGAATACCAGAGGGTGAGGGGCTGGGTTGGGCTGGCACAGTTGGGACGGGGGATGTGTCACCTCCTGGGAAGGGAAGCTTCCCGCTCTTCCCCCAGAGTGGGTGGGGGTGCAATTCAGTTCCGGACGCGTATCTACTCCCTTCTCCCCTCCCACAGTGGCGAGAGGAGCGCTTCCGGCAGACCAGCGAGAGCACCAACCAGCGGGTGCTGTGGTGGTCCATTCTGCAGACCTTCATCCTCGTGGCCACAGGTGTCTGGCAGATGCAGCACCTCAAGAGTTTCTTTAAAGCCAAGAAGCTGGTGTAGGTGGGCCCCAGAAACCCAGCCCCAACTCATTCCCCTTCTGTTCACTGATGGGAAGTGGCCTGGCTTGGTCTATTTCCTGGTTCCCAACCCCTCAACCCTGCAGGGCTTCCTTGCTTACTGGCAGGGGGACAGAGGACCTCTTTGAACTGGTTTCTCAGCCAGCACTTGGGAAAGGATGGGTTTCCCACTAAACGCTTGGTCGGGGAGCTGAAGGATTCTGTGTGGCTCTGTGCTGCTGAGGAGGGAGACGGTGCCCCCATCCCAAGGCTAAACCAGATGGATGAACTATCCCAAGATGGAAAATTAAGAGTGAATTATAAACTGCAGACTCTCTGACCTAAGCATTTATTGCCTCCTACTCTGCAATTCATTCCGGTGTTTTGTTTCTAACCAGATATTGACAGGTGTGTGAGGCCCCACATGTACTGGTGGGGGCTGATCCCAAAATGGATGGGGTGAAGGAAGCTTGTACTCCAAAAGCCTTAGCAACTTGTGGAGTCCTTTCCAGAAAAGTCCAATTTGGGTCCATCTTATGGGTAACCTGAGTGCTTGTGCGGATCCTCTGTCTCTTTCTGGGGTTGGGTCAAGTTCATGTGCTATTCTAGCCACTTGGACTGCTGGGTTCTTCCAGGAGGTCAGGTGGGCACCTCTGTCTTCCTACTATTTTCTGCCAATCTGTGTCTCTCTTTGTGATGTCACTGGTTGATTTTTTTCAGGAGATTCTTTTTCTCTTTTCTTTCCTTCTTCCCCCTCCTTCCCTCCTTCCTTTCTCTCTTTGTTCCTTTTTCTTTCTTCCTCTTTCTTCCCTCCTTACTTCCTCTTTCCCTCCCTCTTTCTTCCTTCCTTTCTTTTTCTTAAACAAGATTGGAAGTAATTGTTTCCATTATGTTCAGCATTCCTGTGACTCAGCCTTCACATGTGCACACAAGTATAGATAACCAGGCATCTATGTACCCACTGCATCTGCCTGATCTAGCCCACGTTTTACCAAGCCCTCTGCTGGTTGCTCTGTTGGAATATAGTCAGCGCTCATATGAATCTGATGTTTTCTGTCATAAGGAAACTCACTCATCAATAAAATCAAGTCCAAATCATCAAGGCCAAGGGAGACTCCCCATTAGGAGGGGGAAGTTGTGACAAACCCTGCTCTTGGCCCCTGGGACAGACACAACCTCCCCTAAGATACTCTTGAGGGATACTGCAAGCCTTGGAGATGTTGCTCATTTGTGGGTGTGGTCATGACTGGCCTCTGGAAAGTATGAATGGACTGAACTGAAGGCTGAGGGAAACCACTAGAGAGTGACCAGAGTATGTGATCATAGGGTCCATTACCCTTACTTGAAGCTGGTGCATATGTGTGTGTGTGTGGGGGGGGTGCTCTGCTGTCTGCCACAGGAGAAGCAGAGTGATCCAGAAAGGCACACTCTTGCACACGGAGCCTCTGGTCTGACACCAAATGAGGCAGGGCTTGAACAACAGCTAAGGGTGATGCATGCTTCCGAGGAGAAGGCTGTGCACTAAGATTGACATGATTGGAACTCTAGCCTAGTCTAGATGGTCAGGAAATGCTGCTTTTTAGAATTGCATTTATGATTAGGAGTTAGCTGGAAGAAGTGTGTTCTGGCCAGAGGGAATAGCACCTACAGAAGCCCTAAGGCAAAAAAGAATATGGCAATTTGGGGAAACTGAAAGGAGGCCACTATATCATAATCCCGACTCTAAGAGAGACCACAGGACAGATATGGTGTTCGCTGGGGGTATGGGAGGTGAAAGTGAACCTGCCTTCAGCCATACTGCCCCACCAACATGACCTAGAGAGAAGGGGCTTCAGCGAGTGTTACAAGGAGGATGGGGCTGGAAGGAAACAGGGCTTAAGGCTCTCACTGCCTCCAAAGTTAGCAAACAGAGCCTTAGGCACTCCACAACACTAAAAGGAAGGTCCAGAGGTGCTCAGCAGCAGTTGCCGAAAACTTATCTGACAGGGTGCCTCGGTGGCTCAGGTGATTGAGCAGAGGATTCTTGATTTCTGCTCAGGTCATAATCCCAGGGTCATGGGATCGAGCCCTGCCACAGGCTCCACGTTAAGCATGGAGCCTGCTTAAGATTCTCTCTCTGTGCTCCTCTCCCCCTCTCTTGCAGGGACACACTCTCTCTCTTAAAAAAAAAAAAAAAGCTTATCTAGCAAGGGAGAAGAGTCTGAGAAGAGGCTGAGATGTGACTGCTTCTGGGAAGGGCTTTCCTTCATTCAGAGCTCCTGCTCTTTCAACTCTTTTGGGGTGACTCCATTGTTAAATGAAAGGGGACAACTAAAGATTTGTTTTCCTGTGTTTTAATATCCTTATCTGGCGAAACTAACAGTTGCTTCTTCGTTTTGGAAAGCACTCTGTCCTGTGAAACCTTAAAGTCTGGATGCCACAGCGTTAGAGTTGACAAAATTCTTTGACTGCCAGCACCACAATTAAGGCACCAACCACACCTGTAAGATAGGTGAGTTTCCATTTCACAGACCAGGAAACCGGCTCAGGGAAGCTCAGTGACTTGGCAGTCACGCAGCAGTCGGTAAGAGGTTGAGAGGAGCCGCTAGCACTGCAGCAGCCCAAGCTTGGCCTAGAGCGCAAAGCCGGGCGCGATCTTCTCACAACACCCAACTGTCTTCAGCAGTTCAGCAGATGCGGCAACTAGGAGGGGAAGTACCAGCACCTGCCTGGTCTGGCGCCTAAGCGCAGGGCGGAGGGCTCCGCGGGCTTTGGGGTCGGCTCACCTTGTCCTCTGGGTCCTTCACCTCCACGAACATGCCGAGCCCGGGGGTGGCCGGCTGGTATTCCTCCGCTGCTTGTCATACAGCTGCGTCCGGTAGTTTCCTGGAGGTCAGATGAGCGCGAGGTGGCATGGAGTCGGCCCACGCCAGGACGCGGCGAGACCGGCTGCTCCCGGCTCTGGAAGAGCTGACTCTCCCCACCCCAAGGTCTTGTTCCAAACTCTCCCCCTCCGCCCGCACCTATAATTATGGTCTCGTCTGGAATCTCTTCAATAAAGCTCTTTGTGGTCTCCCCGATATGGAAGTCAAGCCCGCCTTCACTGGGCGCAAAACACCCTTCCCACTCGCACTTGGCATCGACCCTACTCTAGTCTCGGCAGCCGCAGCAGGCGGCGCGTGGTAACCTTGACGCCGCCGCGGGACGTGCCGGGATAGCGAGTTCGACCAGCTGGACTACAAGTCCCGAGATGCCCCGCGGCCTCTGCCGGGCATTACCAGAATAGGGAGCTACTACTGCCTGGAGTCGAATTGGCGCTCCTGAATTGAAACCTTTGCGTGTATCTTCTTGGTGATCCGGCAAGTGGTAGCGATTCTCAGCTTTTTACAGATGCTGCAAGTATCTGCAGTATGTTTGTGGTCGCAGTGAATCATGAGCTCATACAGGATTGAAACCGAGGATCCCTGACTTTCCTGGGCATTGCAAGAGTGCACGAATTTATCTTTGAAAAAAAAAAAAAATTAAAAAGAGGGGGGCACCTGGGTGGTCAGTCCTTTAAGCATCCGACTCTTGATCTCGGCTTAGGTCATGATCTCACGGTTTGTGAATTTGAGCCCCATGTCAGGCTTTACGCTGACAGCGCAGAGCCTGCTTGGGATTCCCTCTCTTCCTCGCCTGCTTGTTCTCTCTCTGTCTCTCAAAATAAATAAACAAACCTAAAACAAAACAAAACAAACAAAGCCTGGGAGACTCTCTTTACCATTTCCTTGCCTCCCAAACCCATCCACTCCTAAATCTCATCTACTCTGGTCTGTATGGCTCCAGGAACCAGCCCCCCCCTTCCCAACCAGGTAAAGGAGTATTAATGGGGGTCTTGGGGCAGAGTCACCCCGTTTTAGAGAGCTCTGTGCTCAGTGTGAGATCAGCAGAGGTCTGAATACCCTGGTTTTACTGTCCTTCCTGGATTTTATACAAATTCTACCGTATTTTGGCAGGTCTTGGAGTTAGCAGTTTATGATTGTGCCATGTCAAGGTTTTACAGAAATCATAGGTGTTCTCTCTAATTTACATCTTCTTTGGTGTTTTGTTTGGCCCTAAGAGGAAAATTTGATGAGAATGTGTTGACATTTCCCCCTCATTGGAAGTCTTTACCTCATTTTTCTTTCTTTCTTTCTTTCTTTCTTTCTTTCTTTCTTTCTTTCTTTCTTTCTTTCTTAATGCTTATTTATTTATTTTGGAGGGAGGGAGGGACAGAGGGAGAGAGAGAGAGAGAATCACAGGCAGGATCCCCATTGTCACTGCAGAGCCCGATATGGGGCTGCATCTCAGGAACTGTGAGTTCATGACTTGAGCTGAAATCAAGAGTTGGATGCTTAAGTGACTGAGCTACCCAGAGGCCCCACCATTTTTCTTAACAGTAACAATATAACATAATCGTGGTTCATACAGTACCTTATTTTTTTAACCATTCCTCTGATGAAGTGGTTAAATTTTCTTCCCCCCTAATTATTTGCTCTTTTGTATTGCTGAAATAAAAATTCATGTTCATTTTCTAAAAAAGCATTACTGTAGGACATAGTTTTTTGATAAGAGATCACAAAATTGTCCTTTCAAACTTTGTGCCAATTTACAGTCTCAGCAACAGTGTGTCCTGGTGCTTATTCTCCACCCTCTGGTCAAACATTTTCAAGCTTTTTAATCTTTGCAAAATCAGTGGATAAAAATTTGTATTTCCCTTTATTTACCACTATTTCCTTTCCTTCCCACCCTTTTAATTTTTTTCTTTTTTGTTTATTTATTTATTTTTGAGAGAGAGCACACACAGACAGGCAGAGAGAGAGAGAGGGAGACATAGAATCTGAAGCAGACTCCAGGCTCTAAGCTGTCAGCACAGAACCTGACGCGGTGCACCAACCCATGAACCATGATATCATGACCTGAGCCGAAGTTGGCTGCTTAGCCAACTGAGCCACCTCGGCTCCCTCCCGTCCTTTTAATTTTTGTTTCCTCAGATACTGAGTATGTCTTATTGGTCATTTGATTTCTTCTGTGAATTGCTGATTGTGTTTTTCTTGGTGTCATTACAACTACATGCTATTAGTGTTGATGTAACCATCATTCAGAATTAACAAATGATTTCAGAGTTAATAAATGATAATATTTTATAAGAGCTTATAGTATTTGTAAAATTAAACTTTTTATGTTGAGATAATTATAGATTCACAAGAAACAACACAGTTGCAAGAAACAACACAGAGAGATCCAGTGTACCAATTACCCAGTTTCCCCCATTGTAAATCTTGCCCAAGTATAATGCAATATCACAAACAAGACATTGACGTTGATACAGTCAAGACACAGAACATTTCCATCACCACAGGAATATAATATTCACCTGTTGTAGCCTACCTTCCTACTCCTTTACCCCATCTTTAACCCCAGATAACAACGAGTCTATGTTCTACATTTCTATGATTTTGTCATTTCAAGAATGTTCTATAAATGGAATCATACAGTATGCAACCTTTTGAGATTGGTCTTTTCCACTAAGCAGAACTCTCTTGAGATTCATTCAGTTTATTGCATGTTTCAACAGCTTCTTTTTATAGGAAAAGTAACCATTACACACAATGAATAAAGTTATAATTCTGTGATATCCACAATGGATAGGTAAGAACAGAGCTGTTACAAGAGCAGAGTTTTTGTGTGCTACTGAAGGTAAACTGGTATAAATTCAAATCTGAGTGAGATAACTTTAGGATGTTAAATGTCATCTCGGTGGTAATGACAAAGAAAATAGCCATAGGAAATACACAAAAGGAATTGAGAAAGGAATTTAAATGATTCACTACTAAAAAATTAACTAAATGCAAAGAAGACAGTAAATGTAGGAAGTGGGGGACAGAAAAAGCTGTAAGGCAAATAGAAAACAAAATAGCAAACAGCAGAAAGAAGTCCCTCCTTATTAGCATTTACTTTTAATTTTTTTGAGAGGCCGGGGGAGGGCAGAGGGAGAGGGAGTGAGAGAATCTCAAGCAGGCTCCACGCTCAGTGCAGAGCCCAATGCAGGGCTCTATCTCACAGCCATGAGATCATGACTTGAGCTAAAATCAAGAGTTGGACACTTAGCTGACTGAGCTACCCAGGCATCCCCGTATCAGTAATTACTCAAAAATTTCTTTAACGTTTATTTATTTTTGAGAGACAGAAATATAGTGCCAGCGGGGGAGGGGCAGAGGGAGAGGGAGACACAGAATCCGAAGCAGGCTCCAGGCTCCAAGCTGTCAGCACATAGCTGGATGGGCTCGAACCCACAAACTGTGACATTGTGACCTGAGCCAAAGTCGGATGCTTAACCGACTGGCTACCCAGGCACCCCTCGGTAATTATTTTAAATGTAGATGCATTAGGGGCATCTGGATGGCTCAGACAGTTGAGCTTCCAACTTCAGCTCAGGTCATGGTCTCGCAGTTCATGAGTTTGAGCCCTGCATAGGGCTCTGTGCTAACAAACAGCTCAGAGCCTGGAGCATGCTTTGGATTCTGTGTGTGTGTCTCTCTCCCCCTCCCCTGCTCATGATCTGCCTCTCTCTGTCTCTCAAAAATAAATAAATGTTAAAAAAAAAGTTAAATGTAGGTGCATTAAATTCTTTAATCAAAAGACAAAGGTTGGGAAAATGGATAAAATCATGACCCAACTATATGCTGTCTCTAAGACACTCACTTTAGACCCAGAGACAAAAATAGGTTTGAAAGTGCAAGAATAGAAAAAGCTATTCCACATAAACAGTTACCAGAATAGAGCAGGGAGACTATACTAGTATCAGACAAAATAGACTTTAAATCAAAAAGGTTACAAGGTATGGTAATGGTACAAAAAGAGCTACATAGATTTATGCAACAGGATAGAGTCCATAAATAAACCCACATTTATATGGTCAACTAATCAACAAAGGAAGCAAGAATATATAATGGAGAAAATAAATCTCTTCAATAAATGGTGTTGGGAAAACTGGCAGCTATATGCAAAAAAAAAAAAAAAAGTGAACCACTTTCTTACACCATACACAAAATAAACCCCAAAGGAATTAAAGGCCTAAATATAAGATCTAAAATCATAAATCTTCATGGGAAAAGATATTTGCAAATGACATATCAGACAAAGGGCTAGTATCCAAAATCTATAAAGAGCTCACCAAACTCCACACCTGAAAAACAAATAACCCAGTGAAGAAATGGGCAGAAAACATGAATAGACACTTCTCTAAAGAAGACATCCGGATGGCCAACAGGCACATGAAAAGATGCTCAACGTCACTCCTCATCAGGGAAATACAAATCAAAACCACATTCAGATATCACCTCACGCCAGTCAGAGTGGCCAAAATGAACAAATCAGGAGACTATAGATGCTGGAGAGGATGTGGAGAAACGGGAACCCTCTTGCACTGTTGGTGGGAATGTAAACTGGTGCAGCCACTCTGGAAAACAGTGTGGAGGTTCCTCAAAAAATTAAAAATAGACCTACCCTATGACCCAGCAGTAGCACTGCTAGGAATTTGCCCAAGGGATACAGGAGTACTGATGCATAGGGGCACTTGTACCCCAATGTTTATAGCAGCACTCTCAACAATAGCCAAATTATGGAAAGAGCCTAAATGTCCATCAACTGATGAATGGATAAAGAAATTGTGGTTTATATACACAATGGAGTACTACGTGACAATGAGAAAGGATGAAATATGGCCCTTTGTAGCAACGTGGATGCAACTGGAGAGTGTGATGCTAAGTGAAATAAGCCATACAGAGAAAGACAGATACCATATGGTTTCACTCCTATGTGGATCCTGAGAAACTTAACAGAAACCCATGGGGGAGGGGAAGGAAAAAAAAAAGAGGTTAGAGTGGGAGAGAGCCAAAGCATAAGAGACTGTTAAAAACTGAGAACAAACTGAGGGTTGATGGGGGGTGGGAGGGAGGGGAGGGTGGGTGATGGGTATTGAGGAGGGCACCTTTTGGGATGAGCGCTGGGTGTTGTATGGAAACCAATTTGTCAATAAATTTCATATATTGAAAAAAAATAAAATAATAAATCTTCTAAAGAATGGGGCACGGGGCGCCTGGGTGGCGCAGTCGGTTAAGCGTCCGACTTCAGCCAGGTCACGATCTCGCGGTCCGTGAGTTCGAGCCCCGCATCAGGCTCTGGGCTGATGGCTCGGAGCCTGGAGCCTGTTTCCGATTCTGTGTCTCCCTCTCTCTCTGCCCCTCCCCCGTTCATGCTCTGTCTCTCTCTGTCCCAAAAATAAATAAAAACGTTGAAAAAGAAAAGAATGGGGCACCTTGGTGGCTCAGTCGTTTAGGCATCCGACTTTGGCTCAGGTCATGATCTCGTGGTTCGTGAGTGCTGACAGCTCAGAGCCTGGAGCCTGCTTCGGATTCTGTGTGTCTCTCTCTGCCCCTCCGCTGCTCTGTCTCTGTCTCTGTCTGTCTGTCTGTCTGCCTCTCTCTCTCACTCTCTCAAAAATAAATAAACACTAAAAAAAACCAAAACTTCTAAAGGATAACATAGACAGCAATCTCTGGGGCATTGATCTTAGAAACATATTTATGAAAGGGAAAGCAAGGGAAACAAAAGCAATATTAAACTGTCGGGACCGTGTCAAACTGAAAAGCTTTTTGCACATCAAAGGAAACAATCCATAAAATGCACAGGCAACCTACTGAATGGGAGAAAATATTTGCAAATGATGTATCTGATAAAGGGTTAATATCTAAAATATATGAAGAGCTCATACAATTCCACACCAACAAATCTCACAAGAACAAAGAAACAACCCCCCCCCCCCCAAACAATATGACTAAAAAGCAGATAGAAGGGGCGCCTCAGTGGCTCAGTTCTCGTCCAATTCTTGATTTCGGCTGAGTCTGCTTTGGATTCTGTCTCTCCCTCTCTCTCTGCCCCTCCCATCCTCCCTCCCTCTCTGTCTCTCAAATTAAATAAATAAACATTAAAAAATAAAAAAATAGGCAGAGGACCTGAATAGACATTTTTCCAAAAAGACAAACAGATGGCCAACAGACACATGAAAAGATGCTCAACATCACTAATCATCAGGGAAGTGCAAAACAAAATCACAATGAGATATCACCCCCCAGGAGTCAGAATGGCTAGAATCAAAAAGACAAGAAAAAACAAGTGTTGGTGAGGATGTGAAGAAAGGCAACTCTTGCGATTATTGGTGGGAATGTAAACTGATGCAACCACTGTGGTAAATGATATGGAGATTCCCCAAAAACTTAAAAATATAAATACCACACAGTCCTGTAATCCCACTACTGGGCACCCAAAGAAAATGAAAACACTAATTTGAAATCCCTATATTCATTGCATCATTATTTTGAGAGAAAAATAGAGAGTGAGCAGGGGAGGGGCAGGGAGAGAGGGAGACAGAATTCCAAGCAGGCTCTAAGCTGTCAGTGCAGAGCCCAAAGTGGGGCTCGAACTCCTGAGCTGTGAGATCATGACCTGAGATGATATCAAGAGCCAGACGTTTAACCCACTAAGCCACCCAGGCTCCCCTGAAGTATGTACTTTATATGAAACCCAATTTATTCTTTTGTGGTTTGTGCTTTTGGTGTCACATCTAAAACAAATCTTTCTCTAATCCCAGGTTGCAAAAATTTTCTCTTATGTTTTCTTCCAGAAATTTTACAGTTTTAGCTCATATTTAGATAAGGGCCTGTAATTCATTTTGAGTTAATTTTTGTGTGTGATGTGAAGTAAGGTTTGATATTATCATTATTAAAAAAATTTCTTATAAAAACTTTTTTAATCTTTATTTTGAGATACAGAGCGTGAGCAGGGGAGAGGCAGAGAGAGAGGGAGACACAGAATCTGAAGCAGGCTCCAGGCCCTGAGCCATCAGCACAGAGCCTGACGTGGGGCTCAAACCCATGAGCAAGATCATGACATGAGCTGAAGTTGGATGCTTCACCGATTGAGCCACCCAGGTGCCCCTAAAAAAATTTTTTTAATGTCTATTTATTTTTGAGAGAGAGAGAAAGGAGAGAGAGAGAGAGAAAGAGAGCATGAGTGGGAGGACGGGTAGAGAGAGAGGAGACACAGAATCCAAAGCAGACTCCAGGCTCTAAGCTGTTAGCATAGAGCCCGATGTGGGGCTCGAACCCATGAACTGTGAGATCATGACTTGAGCCGAAGTTGGACACTTAACTGACTGAGCCACCCAGGTGCTCCTATTATTATTATTTTTTTTTATAACAATGTTTTTAAAGTAGGTTCCATGCCCTGCATGGGCTTGAACTCACAACCCTGAGATCAAGAGTCACATACTGCACTGAGCCAGCCGGGTGCCCCAGGTTTGATAGTACTTTTAAATTTTTATTTGCATTTGGCCATTTAATTGTTCAAACACCATTTGTTAGAAAGGCTATCCTTTCTCCTTTGGACTGTCTTTTTTTTACCTTCGTCGAAAGTCAGTTGTACAAATACATGTGGGTCTGTCTCTGGACTGTATTCTGTACTGCTAATCTACTTACCTATCTTTATGTCAATACCACGTTGCGTTTTTTTTTTTTAATTAAAAAAAATATTTTTATTTATTTTTGAGAGGGAGAGAGACAGAGCACGAGACACAGAATCTGAAGCAGGCTCCAGGCTCTGAGCTGTCAGCACAGAGCCTGATGCAGGGCTTGAACTCATAAACCACAAGATCATGACCTGAGCTGAAGTCAGACGCTTAACCAACTTAGCCACCCAGGCGCCCCTTTACCATGTTGTGTTGTTAAATGTGGCTTTATAATAAGTCTTTAAATCAGGTAGTTTTAGTCCTCAAACTGTTTTTTTTTTCCTATTTCCTATTTTTTTCCTATTTCCTTTTTTTTTTCCTATTTCCTAGAATGTTTTGGCCATTCTAGTGCATTTCCATATGAAGCATCATATTGTTAATTTTTTAGGAAGAAAATGTGCTGGGCTTTTGAGTGGGGTTTTGTTGAATTTATAGACCATTGTGAGGAAAATTATTATCTTAACATTAGTGAGTCTTCTGGCCCCTGAACACGTGTATCTTTTCATTTTTGTAATCTTTAATTTTTTTATTCCTTATCATCTTCTTTTGTAGTTTTCGGTTATTTAAATCAGTCGAATGGAATAAGATAGTTCACTTTTTTTCCTGTACGTGCTTTGCTAGCTATTCACAGATAATCACAGTGAAAAGTGAGGCCAACCTGAAAGTGACATATATCATTTCAATTCACTACCCATTTGCTGAAGCTAATCATATGTAAGGGGGCCAGCAAGTACAATTCTTTTTTTTTTTTTAAGTTTATTTTTGAGGCAAGGGGAGGGGTGGAGAGAGAGGGGACAGAGGATCTGAAGTGGGCTCCGAATTGACAGTAGAGAGCCTGATGCGGGGCCTGAACCCACAAACCGTGAGATCACCACCTGAGCCGAAGTCATGACCAGTGCCGAAGTCGGATACTCAATCCATTGAGCCACCCAGGAGCCCCCAGGAAGTACAATTCTGCTACCCACTTGGAAAAGAAGCAAACCAGAAATATTTGGTGAACATCACTGATGATTATCATAACTTCCTTGGTTGCTGACCTAATAGCCATTCTCCATCCCTTATTACTGGCTAAGAGAACCCTAATTTTGTCTACTCTCTTCTGGGTGACATCTGCTACAGAAAAGACGACACTTTTCATGGTAATCCCATTCATTTCTCTTTGGTGGTTATTGGATTAGCCATATTCTGGCTACAAGACAAAAGGATGTCTACTCCTGGGACTTCTGAGAAGTCTCTTAGGGACATCAGAGGGACAACTGGGTGGCTCAGTTGGTTAAGGATCTGACCTCGGCGCAGGTCATGATTTCACGGTTTGTGAGTTTGAGTCCCACATTGGGTGAGCTTGAGCCCCACCTCAGGTGAGTCCCACCTCTCTCTCTCTTTCTCTGTGCCCCTTGTGGGATTCTCTCTCTCTGCCCTCACTCACTTGCACCCTCTCTCCCTCTCAAAAAAAAAAAAAAAAAAAGGACATCAGAGGGGCACCTGGGTGGCTCAGTTGGTTAAGTGTTCGACTCTTGATTTCAGCCTAGGTCATGATTCATCAGATTGAGCCCTATGTTGGGCTCTGAGCTGTCAGCACAGAGCCTGCTTGGGATTCTCTCTCTCCCTCTCCCCGCCACTCCTCTACTCATTCTCTCCCTCCCTTTCAAAATAAATAAATAAACATTTAAAAAAAAAGGACATCAGGCAGTGGGCAGTTACTGTTCTTGCCCTTTATTTGGTGGTGTGTTATGATGTGATTACCTAGATGTGCAACCAAGAGAGGAGTGGCAAACACTCTCAGGATGGCAGAGGGGTAAGGTGGACAGATGCTAGGTGACTGAGGGCATCATGTGCCATGTTGAAATAATCAACCCTGGAACCACCCTACCCTTAGACTTCTTGTTATATAAGGTAAGAAATGTCCTTACTTGGGTCTTTTTTTTTTTTTTTTTTTGAGAGAGAGGGAGAGAGTAAATGGGGCAGGGGCAGAGAGACAGGGGAACAGAAGATCTGAAGCAGGCTATGTGCTGACAGCAGAAAGCCTGATGTGGGACTCGAACTCACAAACTGTGAGATCATGACCTGAGCGGAAGGCAGACACTTAACTGACTGAGCCACTCAGGCGCTCCACTTGGGGTCTTTTTTGCTTGGGTTTTCTGTCTATTGAAGTAAAAAGCATTGAACTATAACAGAATGCTAAGGCTGAGCCAGGAGCCAGGAATTACGGTAAGCACTTGATCTGCATAAAGGTAATATAATCTGATTTCATCCCGGTAATAACACTGTGACATGGGTGTTATCAGATCCATTTTATGGATGGGGAAATTAAAGCACAGGGAGGTTAAATAATTACATGAGGTTACACAATTCTAAGTGGTAAAAACAAGGATGAAAACTTTAGGTCTATTCTATGCCAAGGATAACTTGAAATCATTTGTAAATATCCTATACGTTCCCTACTTTAATTTTTTCTCTGAAGCACATGTAAAAAGAATTGCAGTGTTTCACCCTCAGCACCCAGATATTTCCAGGGGTAAGGAAAAATACCAGAGAATGTAGAAGCTGGTTAACCTTATAATTTATTGCTACCTACCTTTGGGCAAATATTTTTTATTTGAATGAACATATTCCCTATTCTTCATAGGCACCAGGAATATAAGCATTTAGGCATTTAAAAAAAGCTTTAATTTTTTTTATTTTGGGAAAGAGAGAGAGAGAGAGAGAGAGAGCATGTGTACCAGGCTTGCAGGGTAGGGGAAGAGAGAAAGAGAGGGAGAGAGAAAATCCCAAGCAGGCTCTGTGCTGTCAGCATGGAGTCCGAAGATTTTTGGCATTTGTTTAAAAAGAAAGGAAAGAATGAACACAACATTAAATCAATGCTTGATACTTACATATTATACCATATTCACAACAATCCTATAAAATGAGTATTCAATATATCTACTTACAGATGGGAAACCTGAACTTCAGCGTAAGTAGTCAAGCCACAAAACTAATGAATGATGGAGCCAATAAATGATGGAACTAAGAAGTTTTGGAGTGAGATTGAAAACAATATGTGTCTGGCCTCATATAAAATGTTTCGTCACAGGGGCGCCTGGCTGGCTCAGTCAATGGAGTGTGTGACTCTTGATCTCCCGGTTGAGAGTTTGAGCCCCACATTGGGTGTAGAGATTACTTAAAAATAAAATAATATAAAAGGAATTTAAAAAAATAAGTAAAAATGTTTTATCACAGCGTATCTGATGCATCCAGGTATTATCTACTATCTGAGTTTTGTCTTGGAATGAAGCTGGCCTTCATTTTCTGCTTATTCAGAACTCATTCTAGTTGCCAACCAACCAAAGAGATTAGGAGTTCAAGGATTATGAAGAAAGTTTTCAGAGGGTAGAGATGAACAATCCCAATTCCAGATTCTAAAATATGGCTAACCAATGAATATTTCTCTGCAGTTTTTAGTTGCTGATGAAACCGACAAACAAGATAACCAAGGTTCCTGCGCTTGAGCTTATATTCTAATAAAAAGAGCAAATTATAAATAAATAAAATAATTTCAAACAGTGGTGAGAGTGATAACAGATTGATGTCAGAGAGCCTGTCTAGGTAACTGAATCCTGCCGTAAATGACAAGAAAGAGGCATCCACATGGGGTACTGGGAGGAAGATTGTCCTATGCAGGAGGAAACTATACAAAGTGGAAAGTTCCCCTGATGGTAATGAACTTGGTGTGTACAAGGGAAAGAAAGAAAGTAGTGCATTTGAGCACTGTAAGTGAACATGAGAGTGGTGGAGATGAGATTCCTTGGAGGTAGGGCAGAGGCCAGTTCAGGCAGGGTCCTGAGACGGTCATGGTAAAAAATTGAGGGTTTTTAGTAGTTGCAATGGAGCACTACTGGAGTGCTTTATGTAGGAGGGTTATCCTACCTGGCTTATATTTTTAAAAAGATCACTCTGGTTGCTCTCTGCAGAATGGATCATGGGAAGGCCCGAGTGGAAGCAGTTAGGGTGGCTGTGACTAGGTTTATGTTAACGGAGTTGTATACAAGCAAGTCCAAACTCTCACAATCTTTGACCTTCCAAAATAAAGGATTCCACCTTCCTATTCCATCATCTCAACTAACACTTATAACTATCATCTAACCATGTACTTGTTTATTGTCTGTCATTCTCATTTAAGATGGTCACATAAAATACGAGTGCTCTGTTAAAACTCCATTTCAGGTAGAATAACTTATTTTTACTATACGTGTTCCCAAATATTGCATGGGAAACTCGAATACTAAAAAAACTATTCGTCATCTGAAATGCTAACAAACTGGGCAGCCTGCATTTTTATGAGCTAAATCTGGCAACGTGACCCCACTAGAATGTGAGTTCCATATGGGCAGGAACCACGTCTGTCCGGGCCCCAACATACACCTTGGGCTTAGCGTAGTGACTGTCGGAACACGGTGGGAGCGCACACCTGCTCACGGAATGAATTAAAAAAGGATTTAAGGAAAGAATGAGTCAGTGAATAAAAGGCTGCACGAGAGCCCCTTGGTGCGGGGGACCTGTGGGTGGGCACGCGGGAAGACAGAGAAAACCGAGATTGGCCTGCTGCAGCCGGGAAGCGGACGCGCTGAGGTCACCGGCGCCTGCGGCCCTGGTGACGTCATCACGCCCGCGCTGCCGGCCTTGCCTGGGCTTCAGCGGCGCCGACTCCTCCTCTGCTGTTGTGGTGACGGGGTGGGGGGTAGGGGTGGGGTCTCTGGTGACCCCGGCCCAGCGCAGACAGTCTGCGGAGCGGTCCAGTCCCGGCGGTGGCCTTCTGCGCCTGTCATTGACCGTCAGCCGGCAGGCCTGGCCGCTCCCCCGAGGGGAGAACTTTTCAGGGCCATGTCCAGGCCAAGCAGCGTCTCCCCGCGGCCGCCCGCGCCTGGCGGCGGGGGCGGCCCCGCTCCGTGCGGTCCTGGGGGCGGAGGCCGGGCCAAGGGGCTGAAGGACATTCGTATAGACGAGGAGGTGAAGATCGCAGTCAATATCGCTCTGGAGCGCTTCCGCTACGGGGACCAGAGAGGTGAGGTTCCTGACAGGGACCCCGCCGGCTGCCCCGCCTCCCCCAAGCCCGGGCCCACCGAGTGAAGGGGCTGCCTCAGAGGTGGGAGGGCAGACCCGGGCCGTCCCCCGTCCCGGCCCCCACGGCGGCCGGGGGCCACGCTTGGTGGCCCTCTGTGGGATGCGCGGCGTCCTGCGCGTCTGCAGGGTGAAGGCACTTGCCCGGCATTAATCAGGTGAAAAGAGTCGGGTTGCTCCTTTGCAGGGGGCGTTTCTTTCCCCAGAGAGAGGCCTGTAGGCAGCCTGGGGCGGCTTAGCCACAGCTTTTAGGTATTGGTAAGCCCCTACTTTTTTTTTTTTTTTTTTTAAAGGAAATTGTGGCAGCCTTAGCGGAGGCACGTTTAAGCTACAGAAGTAGAAGAGAAGGAAATCAGGCAAATAAATGCATTGGGAACACGTAGTGCATTGTTTACATCCCGAGAGCATCACCCTTAAACACTTAAAAACAATCAGACTTTGGTAGATGAAACGTTTCTCACACCTCTTAGGGTTAGAAGGCTGCTTGTCCTGGGTCACACAGTGCAGAACTGGCAGCCGACCTGCGGTCATCCGTACAGCATATTGAGTGCCCAGTCCGGTTTGCTGGCCTAAATAGGGTTACCCGTTCGTTAACCCGGAGTTTACGGTCCCGAACAGGCAATGACCTGGACAGAGTGAACTTACATTACACAGAGCCTCAGCAATAGTGTTTAACAACAAATCCAGTCTGAGATAAGTCTGTACTGTTTTGAAAGCAAAGACCATGTGGAGTTTGACGTTGAGCATTCATAATGCTTGAGCATACTTCATCATGGAAGGAAGTGAGCCTTTTGTTGATGAAGCCAGTAAGGACTTAAGTTAAAAGAGTAAAATATGTTCATCAGTCATCGCACCAATTGAAGATTCCAGCCCAAATAAGAGTAATCTTTGGTGAACATTAGAGCCTTCTATCATATGTTTCTGTAATTTTTACTAATATCGCAATTCTGGCAGACATTTAGTAGTTCTTGAATTAATATCTACTTTTCAGGTAACCTATAAATTTGATTATTTGTATGATTTTTTCATATTTTACATTTATGTGTCTATATTGAAGTACCTTGAAAGAAAATTGTATATTCCCAAATGGTACTTTGTGTTTTGTTTGTTTTTTTTTTCTTTTTTTTCATGTAGAAATGGAATTTCCTTCCTCTTTGACCAGTACTGAAAGAGCCTTTATTCATCGATTGAGTCAGTCTCTTGGTTTGGTTTCTAAAAGTAAAGGGTAAGCTGATAGTTTTTCTTATTTAAAAAGAATTATTTGCCAAAAAAAGAGAAGTGTTTCTCATTACATTGAAGTAGTTATTACTGTTTTAGATTCACATTCTTAATTATACTGTATGTAGATAAACTGATTCATGTCTGTACCAAACTCAGCTTTTTCCTTTTCCTCTTATCCTTCCCTCTTTTGTTTTCCCTTAGAGATTAAATAAATAAATAAATAAATAAATACATAAATAAATAAAATTTAAGATGTAAGAAAAATAGCTTAAAAGATGAAGTTGCTTGCTTGAGGAGGATGTTTTCTTTTTTCATAGAAACTAAGTCTCATTTTTTAAAAAGAGTGGATGGCCTAAAGATAGTAAGTACAATTATTTACAGAACTATTTCTTTTAAAGTTACCATACTGTAGTGGTAACTTTAGAATACATAATCGTTTTCTTTCCTACCAACTTAAGACTCTTATGATTAGAAATGATTAAATAGAATGGACCAGGAAGAAACAGTATGTATTTTTTTCAGGGTCCCTCCTCTGTAGGGGGGAAAAAGTCACTTGAACCATCCAAATTGAAGAACTCTAAAATTATGTGGAATGATTTCATTTTGGGAATAAGGATGGTGGGGTTGATATATAGCAGAGTTTCTTGGTATTGGCACTATGAACATTTTAGACTGGATAATTCTTTATTGTGGAGGGCTGTCTTGTGTATCGTAGGATATTTAGAAGTATATCTAACCGTATTGATATGTGCCAGGAACACCTCCACCCACAGTTTTAACAACCAGAAATGCCTCTAGACATTGCCAGAATGTTCTGGGGAGCAAAATTGTGTCTGGTTAAGAGCCACCGAGAGGGGGAAAGGAAGATAAAATTTCAGCTTACCAGGGTTTAGGTTAAGAAGAGAGAAAACAAATGACTGTTAGGTTAATATATTAATAAACAACAGGAATGTCTTAAGATGAAAATATTTGGTGTAGGAACGTCTGGTATTTGAATGCCCACAGTGATACATTACTGAGTGACACGGGATTTAGCTTAGGTGAATGTGCCTTTTGTTTGTTTGTTTTTTGTTTCTGTGTTTCAGCTTTTATTTATTTATGTATTTTTAATTTAATTCATTTTTTTAATTTACATCCAAGTTAGTTAGCATATAGTGCAGCAGTCATTTCAGGAGTAGATTCCTTAATGCCCCTTACCCATTTAGCCCATCCCCCCTCCCACAACCTCCCCAGTAACCCTGTTTGTTCTCTGTATTTAAGAGTCTCTTATGTTTTGTCCCCCTCCCTGTGTTTATATTTTTCCTTCCCTTCCCTTCTGTTCATCTGTTTTCTATCTTAAAGGCCTCATAGGAGTGAAGTCATATGGTATTTGTCTTTCTCTGACTGGCTGATTTCGCTTAGCATCATACCCTCTAGTACCATCCACATAGTTGCAAATGGGGTGAATGTGCCTTTTGAACATTACTAAGGCCAGTGTGCGAAGCAATGGTTAGGTTTCAATCATGCCCATAGCATAGTCCTCTGTGTAGGTTAAATACAGCACTTGAAAATGAAAAGAGTACAGGGCCATAATCCTTTATCCAAGAATACCTCGACTAAGTAGATTTTGAGATTCAGATTTTAGGAACATTTTAGGATTTTTTTGCAGTATGTTATGTAACAACTCCTCGTAAAGTGCAGGCATCACCTTTAATCACAATATTTCTGCCGAAAAATATAGGCTGTTCACAGTAAGGTAAATACTGGAAATAGCCTCATGTCAATGTAATCAGGTTTTGATACCAACTGAAGTTGTTGCTGTCAACTTTAAAACTGGCAGTTATTTTACCAGCGGAAGATGGGTTTCTTTGGAAGTAGAGAGTTGCCATGTGGGACAAGCAGGCTAGTGTACAAAACCATCCAAAAGTCCAACAAACAAAAGAGAGGAACATTATTTTATGGAGAAGAAGGAGGAAGTTGGGAGGGGTTGTTTTGAACAAAAGTCCATTGGAGAGAAGCAAGAAATTCAGGGTGATGTTGGTTTCTCAATTGGCTGGGTTGCTGGGGTGGTTGATTTCTTGTAGAAGATGCAGTGTACATCTTTTCCTGTTGGGGCTTGTAATTGAATCTGCTTTCCTCTGGAGGAGTCTTCTGTTGGGTCTGTAATTGACAATTTTTCCTGTAATTGACGTGAGTGGTTTGGCTTTCCCTACCAGCCTCCTCTTCTAGCATCCCCAGTCCACTTTAATGAGGTTTGCTTTTATTAATTTTCACATTGCAAACTTAGAAAGATCTTCCAGTTTTCATTGTTGTTTGGGTTGAAGAGTTGCAGATACGAGGGGTGCCTGGGTGGCTCAGTCAGTTGGCTGAACATCCGACTTCCGCTCAGGTCATGATCTCACAGTTTGGGGGTTCGGCCCGCATTGGGCTCTGTGCTGACAGCTCAGAGCCTGGAGCCTGCTTGGAATTCTGTATCTCCTGCTCTCTCTGCCCCTCCCCTGCTCATTCTCTGTGTCTCTCTCTCAAAATATACAAACATTAAAAAAAATATTAAAAAGAAAAAGTTGCTTTTAGAGGTTTCAGGTCTGTCTTACAAATGTCTGTTGTAAAGCAGCTATATCATTTCTATGGTTAAACTGTTTTTTTTTTAAATTTTTTTTAACATTTATTTATTTTTGAGACAGAGAGAGACAGAGCATGAACGGGGGAGGGTCAGAGAGAGGGAGACACAGAATCTGAAACAGGCTTCAGGCTCCGAGCTGTCAGCACAGAGCCCGATGCGGGGCTCGAACTCACAGACCGCAAGATCATGACCTGAGCCGGAGTCGGCCGCTTAACTGACTGAGCCACCCAGGTGCCCCTAAACTGGTTTTGAATTATAAATAGTTAACTTCGAAATGACCATTAGAAATTACTCTTAGAGGGGTGCTTGGGTGACTCAGTCGGTTAAGTGTCTGTCTGACTCTTGATCTCAGCTCAGGTCTTGACCTCAGGGTTGTGAGTTCAAGCCCTGTGTGGGACTCTGTGCTGGGTGTGGAGCCTACTTAAAAAAAAGAAAAGATAAAGAAATTACTCTTAGTAAAGAAGTCCATTGGAATAGTCTACCTCTGTTTCTGTTCAGTAGCATAACTGTTTAAGGGATGATCCAGAATGGAGAAACCTGGGGAAAGGTAGAGAGCAAGATAGAAGCTGTCAGGACAAGAAAAGGTGGGTGAGAAAACACTGAAGAGACAGAGAGAGGAAAAAAGATGCTAAGGGAAACAAGGCAACCCTGCCTTCTTATCTAGTCCGTAGTTCCTATTCCTAGTGCTCTGCAAGCCCTCTTAGGATATTTCTTAGTGCTTTCCCTCCCCAATTTATCATTGATTAAAGGTAGTATAGTGTTTATCTAGTGTTCCTTGTGATTTTCAAATGCCTTTACTTATTTTCATATGTACGAAGAACTTCTTACACGTTCTTTCTTTTTATTTGCATGAGAATGTGTATGTGACTTATATTTTCATGGGTTTTTTTGTTCACTTTTGAGTAAAAGTTTTTTTTTTCTTTCTTCCCCCAGTGCCTAGCATAACTTCATTAACTTAATAAGATAGTTTTTCTGCCTTTTTTTTTTTTTTCTTTTGTACCTGGCATCATGGTTCCTTAATATGTATTTGAGAGAGCCTTTGGAGGAAAAGGCAGGAAACCTGGATTTGACTCCTAGTCTACCTGGTTCTCTAGCTTTGGTCATGGCCCTTAACTTAAAAAAAAATTTTTTTTTTAATGTTTATTTACTTCTGAGAGAGGGAAAGAGACACAGAGTGTATGCTGGGGAGGGTCAGAGAGAGAAGGAGACACAGAATCCGAAGCAGGCTCCAGGCTCTGAGCTATTAGCATAGAGCCCTACACGGGCTCAAACTCCCAAACTGAGATCATGACCTGAGCCGATGTTGGACGCTTAACCAACTGAGCCACTCAGGCGCCCCTAAGTAGGTTATTTAATCCTCACAATAGTCTTAACCAGTAGATTCTATTAATAACGTCTGGTACCTGTATAATAGATGGGACAGTTCAGGGTTGGAGAGGTTAAGTGGTTTTCCCCGAGGTCACATGGCTAGTGAGTGGCAGAGCCAGGATTTGAATATAGTTAATGTTTAGTTTTTGATGTTGACAGTGAGTTCATGGTGATGTCCTAGGAGCAGTGAGCAGTTAAAATCGAATTATTAGATAGGTCTCATCTTTAAGTTGCTTATAGTCCAAAGTCACAGAATGAACAAATGTACCACAATTATAGTGTCCATGATATGAGAGCAACTTTGTTTAGGGACACAGCTAACTGGTTGGTTTATTAATTTCCACATAGTCGTAAAATAAAGTACAAATTAGGATGATAATAGACTTTAATAAATTTGCAATTCTGTATTACAGTATGAGGAAGAAAATGGTTTGGAGTTAGGTCTTTGCATCTTTCTGCATAATGGAAGTATTAAACTAAGGAAATAGGAAATTACACATTTGCAAAGCATCATACAAATATGTATTATTTTTTGAGAGATTAGGTCCTTGGTGGTTGTGAACTTTTTAGGTCATTTCAGATTTTAGCTCCTTAGCTGATTTTTTAAACTGTTTATGGATTTGGAGAGTGGAGAATAATAAGGCATAGGGTGGTATTTGAGTTAAGTGTTGAGTAACATACTGTGTAAATTCATAAATTGATTAATATTAAAATTGCATCAAATTTGATGAGTTATTTTTCCTTAAAAGGAAGCCAAAACTTAATTATAGCATGTATTGATTACTTTCACACTTTGAAAGTTAGATACTATGATGTTCATGCCTATAATTTTAGCACATTTACTTTTATATTAAAAATTGCATATGGAGCTTACATTTCATTATTTGAAAAAATTATTGTGGCATTAATGTATTTAGCATCTCTTCCACATTGTGCGGCTAGTTTCTAGTTAACTTTGCTTTGAAAAGGAGTCTTTTTTTTTATTATTTTTTTTAATGTTTATTTATTTATTTTTTTGAGAGACAGAGTATGAGCAGGGGAGGGGCAAAGAGAAAAACACAGAATCTGAAGAGGCTCCAGGCTCTGAGCTGTCAGCACAGAGCCCGATGCGGGGCTTGAACTTACAAGTGGTGAGATCATGACCTGAGCCGAAGTTGGACGCTCAACCTACTGAACCACCCAGGTGCCCCTGAAAAGGAGTCCCTTAATGGTTTTGTTCAAAGAGTAGTGCCACTTTGGGATGAAAGCAAAATTAGACCTCAGCGTGTTTACATAGTAGGACAAATCTCTGCTAGATTGAATGTTTTCATCCTCAAAACAACGATGCAAATATTTTACCAAACATTTCATTCATCTTTTTATCATTTATCAGTGTCACCGTGGAGCTAAATATGGTAGGAATGAGCACTGAGAGCTACAAGTAGAATCTTTTACTAAAACATGAAAACTACCAAGTTGATAATATCTTTCTGCCCCCTCACCCGTGTTCAAAGTGAATTCAGTACATTTTAAATGGTAATGGTTGAGTACTCACACATGCTTAGTTTGGGTTATTTTTGTACATAAATGATGTATTCTTAGTAGGCAGGCTCTGTTAGGAAAGTCTGAATCTGACTGATTTTAGTTGTGAGCTTATTGAGGTGAGTATGTTTTACTTAACAGTAATCCCGGCTTCTTGCATAGCGCCTGGCATAGAATAGGGGCTTAATATATGATTAATTATTGATTGAATGAATGGAAAAAATTAGTTACAGGTGAAATATAGCATAGCTTTCCCAAGACAACTTCCAAGAAGATTAAAGCATCTTCTTGGAACTGGCAGAAATAGTAGAGATTTTTGAATTAAGTTGTATACAGTGTCAGAGAGATAAAATGGTTTTTGATCACACAGCTAGTTAGTTGAAAGATTTTTTACTAGCTGAACACAAGCCTACCGAGTCTTGCTCTAGTGATCATTCCAGCACACTTCCAGCCCTCTGTAGTTAAAATTTTTATGAAGTAAATGGGGAATGGATAATTAAGTCTATAACGACTGTGCTGAATTTTCAGAAAGGTCCATAGAAAAGAACCTACTACAGAGATCATCTTTTAGAATCCAGCAATTGTCATTTACCATGGAAATAGCTGAAATTCCTAGATCAGGTTAAATTTAGTTACTTCATTTTTATCCCATAATTTCAAGATGACTAAACACTTTTTAAAAAGCAGATGACAGCACTGAAAGGTTATAATCCATTAAAGCATTCCATAAAACGTTTCCAGAAATTAAAAACCTTGGTAAATCAAAAGCCTCACTTAATAGGTCTTAGAGAGCCAAAACTGTATAGGTTAATCTCCAGTTTTATGTTATTTTTACGGTGAAGATTTTGTTGAAAATTTTAAATCTAATGAAAATTAGAAAAATTGTACATATACTTACCATTGTATTTGTGGCTTTGTTGCTCATTTCTGTAATATAATAGTGACATTAACAAATGATAGAACCTTTTATGAAGTATTTTGGGTAACTTTTTAAAAATAAGTGATTTTTTTTCCCAGACTAAAATTATAATAACAGCTTTAATTCATTTAATGCTTATTCTGCTCAACTTACTCAAACATTAACAGATGTTTTCCCTTAACATGCATTATCTTATTTAATCATATGAATAATCATTTGAGGCAGGTATTATTATTATCGTAGGCTCAGAGCTGTTAAATAATTTGCTTATGGTCCCAACAGCTACTAAGTGGTAGAGCTAGGATTCAAACCCAGGTTGGTATGCTTTTAGAGCTTGCGCTCTTTTCTAGTACTATATTGTACTGGATTATAGACATGCATTATTAAATCGTTCAAAACACGTTTGAGGACTTCCTGTGTGTCTAACATTATACCTAGTACTCTAGAAGCTACAAAAGTCAAAAAAGACATTGTTAGTCTGGATCAGTTGAAGAAATAAATATACCTCCATCAAATCATTTGAGAACTGTTATAAATCACCATTACCTTATAACTGAAGGCTAGAGCCAGAAGCTTTGAAAAATTTGTTTTTTTCTCCCCGTATGCATATAAAAATACTTATCAGTAATGTTGATTTATGCTTTTTTGGTCCAACCACTAAGCTTGGTTCTTTTAACAGGTTTTCATGGGGTGTGACATTACCAGCATACTATGGAAACGTTCAGTGGGATATATTAGTCTGTACAGTGAACCATAACTTTTTAATGATCATTTTTAGATTCTGTTGTTCAACAGATTGGTTTTCTCCCTCTGTATGCTTCCAGCATATATTAACTGGTGATGTTTCATCCACCATGAAGTCTGCTAAGACTAGACTTTAACATTTGTGGGTAAGTAAGCCAATTTTTGCAGTTTAAAAACTGGATTGGTAGCATTTTGAAACTTTAATTGAAAATGGTCTTTTGGCCACTTCAGCACCAAACCCCTCCTTATTGAATTTTTGGGGATTTTCAGCATCTTCTCACAAAGCATTTTGATTTTTTCCAATGTTTTGCTTAAGACGTGTTGCCTAAGTAGGCATACATCATATGTGAACCAATTGACTATATATAGTAAATAAATGATTTTTATTAATATTCAGAAAGGGAGCAAATAGATACCTAACTGTGAAGAAGAAAGATGGATCAGAAACAGCTCATGCAATGATGACCTGTAATTTGACTCATAATACAAAACATGCTGTTAGGAGCCTAATTCAAAGATTTCCTGTCACCAATAAAGAGCGTACTGAACTTCTGCCTAAAACAGAAAGAGGAAATGTGTTTGCAGTTGAAGCTGGTATGTATTTTCTGGGGGAGCTTCCTTGTTTATCCTATTAATTGATGACTGTTCTTTTTCCATTTTAAATTAATTAAAAAAAACACTAGGATGCAGTAAGATTTCTCAGTTTGAATAGTCTGTTAGAAATGATAAAGAACTGTGAAAATTTGGGAATGAAATGCAGTGTTAAGGCATGTCATGAAGTTAGACAAATCTTTAAGTGTCACAGTAATAGCTATCATTTTTGGAGCACTTATTGTGTGCTAGGCAGGATACTAAACTCTTTATAGAGGGCCTCATAGCAACCCTCCCAAGGTAAGAATTTCCTCTATTTCAAGGGTGAGTAGACTGGGGTGCAGAGCAGTTAAATAATTTGTTCAAGGCTACTCAACCAGCCCGTAAATGGCAGAGCTGGGATTTGGCTTCAAGGTCTGGACTTTGCTGTATTAATGTTGCCGAGGCACGCTAATGAGTGCGATTTTGAACTGGGGCTTTAGCTTCTGGTAAGAGGACAGAGTCTTCATTACACTAACTTGCTGAAAGCTAGATACATGATACATTTAGGTTATAGAATGAAGCTGTAATTTTATTATTTGGAAAAATAACTTCCTAGTGAGAAAACCATTAATAACCTAAAGCAACAGATTTCATAATTTCCATCGTCTGTTGGAGTAGGTTTGCAGAGTGTAGCAAACACATGGTCTTAGATAGCGAGGGAATTAAGTTTTAAATACATGCACACAAAAATGTTTTGAATTATGTGAAGAGTATAAAACATTATGCTTTTTTATTCTTGTCTTATTAATAAAATGTAGCTGTTGGCAAAAATTCTCAATTAGGAAATTTGTTAAGCATTAGGACTTTATGTTTACACATATCATTCTATCTGTTCACATAATCTTACATAGTTAGCTTTAAACACAGAGAATATTTTTCTTTTCATAACGTGTTTTCATATTGTACATAACAGACTAAATAATGCACATTGTTACCAACTTACAAAATTTTAATTTTTTGTGTCTAATTATTGATAGAAACAAGCCTGAAAACTGTTTTAGGATATCAGAATCACGTTTTATGTTTAATGGGTATGGAGTGATTGATTTTTGTTTGTTTGTAAATGTTATGCACGAGAAACACTTTTAGCAATTTGCTTTCTAATTACTATTGAAATTTATAACTTATTTTTTAAAGAATATTAAGCATAGAGTGCAACACTAAGCTATTGCTTGCTAACTTTATACAGACTGAATAGGGAAATTACTTATCTTTGTGTTTAACGCTTTTTAAAAAATGTTGATCATAAATGTTTTTGTTTTTTATTCATTTTCAAAGAAAACCGGGAAATGAGCAAAACGAGTGGGCGACTCAACAATGGCATACCTCAGATTCCAGTGAAAAGAGGAGAATCTGAATTTGATTCTTTCAGGCAGTCTCTGCCAGTGTTTGAGAAACAAGAAGAAATTGTTAAAATAATTAAAGAAAATAAAGTAGTTTTGATCGTAGGAGAAACTGGGTCTGGAAAGACTACACAGGTTGGTTTCTTCTTTGTTGTTTATGGAAGAAAAAATATTTTTTTCCACATGGCAGTTTTATAACAAATTTATACTACATGTATTTTAACAAAAACAACCCCTTTTGGGTACTTTAATGTTTATTTCAAAAATAAATTGTTACTGGGAGTATGTTTTGAGAATTGGTAGAAAGGAAATGTTTTAAAATATTTTTAAACTAGCACCTTGGGCCTCCATTTAAATAGAATCGGGGATGTGGTTTGGCATCATGAAAGGAATATGGACTGGGCTAGTCTTGTTAACCTCTGTGAGCCAGAGCCCTCATTTGTAAAATGGAGCTAATACTTGCTCCCGTTCACCATGACGTTTAGAGAGGTCTATAAAGTGCCTGTCAGTGTTTTGTGCATAGGAGTTAAACTAACAGCAATATTAATAATACCAAACGTTAATATAAAGTTGACTGTAGACGTTGAGGCCTGCGCAGGTCCCAACCTGTCTGTGGTTTGGGGTTGCTATCTGCCTCATAAAGGAAAGTAGAGGGTTTATCTTCTGGGAAGACAAAGTCGTCTTATCCTCTGAAAAAGCCTCCTACATAGTTAGCTTTGGCTCTTCTGGGAATAGGGAGGCAGGGATTGAGGCCTCCTGAGTCTGGGTTTTCAGGTGAGGTAGAGAAGACCGTGTTTATAACCAGAAAGGTATTTAGTGGTGTTTTAAATATTATGCCTACATGCCTGTTATCTGTTAGATATCCTAAAAATGATTTCTCTCAGTTTTTTGTTTGCTCTGTAGCTTTGCTTTGTGGTATCTTGTGTATTAGCTTTACTAATTATTTAGTCACATCTGTCAATCTTTTTTTTAGGGCTTTGAGCCATGCTGAGAAAGGCATTTCCTATCCCAAGATTAAAAAACATTTTCCTATAAATACTTTATTCTAGTATTTTTGTATTTATAGTTTTAAAAATCCATCTGGAATTTATAATATCATGTCAGGTAGGAATCCATCTTACTGTTTTCTTCATGTTAATATCTAGTTGTTCCAATATAATTTTTATTTAATTATCTTTTCCCTCTTCACTTAAGGTAGCCCTTTTGATCAAACGAAGTTTCTATAGTACTTGGGTCTATTTCTGGAATTTTTATTATCTGTCTTTAATTATTTTTGCACCAGGATCCCTCTTTTTTGCTTTTTGTCGTTTTACAGTATGTAGCATAATATTCCAGTTTATTATCTTCTCTTCTTAAATATTTCCTAAGAGAAAATTATTTCCTTAAATATTTCCTATTTGTGTTCATTTATGCTTCTGTATAAACTAGTCAAGTTTAAAAAAATCCTAGAGGCTGAAACATGCATGAAATGATGCTCTCTCTCTCTCACTTACAGTTAAATGAAATCAAAACAATGATTATATTTTTCAACTATCAGAGGGGCAGAAACTAAAACATTAACGATACATATTTGCATAGGTGTTGGGAAAACAGCATCTTCTGCTTTATGGGCAGGAGTATAAATTGTTTTGGAGGGCGATTTGATACTACTTCTCTCCAATTTAAATTTACATACTCTTGGGGTGGCTGGGTGGCTCAGTTGGTTTAGTATCTGACTCTTGATTTGAGCTCAGGTAATAATCCTGGGGTCGTGGGATCTAGCCCTATGTTGGGCTCTGTGCTGAGCATGGAGTCAGCTTGGGTCTCTCTCTCTCTCCCTCTGCCCCTCTCCCCTGTTCTCTCTAAAACAAACAAACAAACAAAACCCACCTTAAAACATTTACATGCTCTTTCATTTGACCTGTGTGTGTGTGTGTGTGTGTGTGTGTGTGTACACACACACACACACACACACACACCTTTTTTTTAATATTTATTCATTTTTGAGAGAGAGAGAGAGCATGAGCAGGGGAGGGGCAGAGAGATAGAGAGAGACAGACAGACAGACAGACACAGAATCCAAAGCAGGCTCCAGGCTCCAGGCTCCGAACTGTCAGCACAGAGCCTAGTGTGGAGCTTGAGCCACAAATCATGAGATCATGACCTTAGCCAAAGTCGGACACTTAACCGACTGAGCCATCTAGGTGCCCCTGCATATATATCTTTATAAAAGTTTGTGAAGATATTCACTGCAGCAATTTTTATAATAGCAAGCAGTAATATCAGTAACTTAAAAAAACTAGAAATTATTTAACATGATATTTGTTAAATTATAGCACATCCCTAGGATGGAATATGCAGCTATTAGAATGGATTAGGTAGATCTGAGTATTAAGTGAAATCTGCAAATTTTATAAACATTAAGTACGGTAATCGCTTTGTGTGAATAAAAGCCTGTTAATATACACAAATATCCTAAATTGTGTAAACATTTTTTCCCTGAAACAGTTCATAAGGAGTAATAGTTATTTTTTAAAAATAGTTATTTTTGAAAGAGAGAGAGGGAGGGAGAGAGAGAACGTGAGTGGGGAAGGGGCAGAGAGAGAGGGAGACACAGAATCTGAAGTAGGCTTCAGGCTCTGAGTTGTCAGTACAGAGCCTGATGCGGGACTTGAACTTACGAAATGTGAGATCATGACCAGAGCCAAAGTCAGATGCTTAACTGACTGAACCACCCAGGCGCCCCAATAGTAGTTACTTTTTTGGAGAATACTGGTAGTGGTACGGCAAGAAAGACTTACTTTTTAAGTCCTTCTGACATGTACATCCCAGTATTAGGCTATTTTTGCTTTCTTTATGCTTTTCACTATTTAAAAAAATTCCAATGGAATTTTGATTGTTGTTTCATTGACTTTATAGAATAATTTGGATAGAATTGACATTTTTGAAGTATTGATTATTTCTACTCAAGATTGTGTCCTATTTCTTTATTCAGTTAGTGTTTTTTAGTTGTATTTTATATTTGTGGAATTTGTATTTGTGCAAGCCTTATTTCTCTGTGAATTTGGTTTTTTTTACAAAATTTTTTTTAAAGTTTATTTATTTATTTGAGAGAGTGAGCAGGGGAGAGGCAGAGATAGAGATAGAATCCCAAGCAGGCGCCTTGCTGTCAGCACAAGAGCCTGAGGTGGGGCTCTATCCTAGGTACTGTGAGATCATGACCTGAACTGAAACCAAGAGTCAGATGCTTAACCAGCTGAGTGCCCCTGTATGAATTTGTTTTTAGTATTTTCATTTTAGTTTCTCTTGTGAATCAGATCTTTGAAAATTACATTTTCTAGCTGATTGTTAGAAGTTACATAAAAGTTGTTGATTTTATGATTATTTGGACACGTTACCAAACTTTTCTAATTCTAGTAGTTTTTCAGTTGTGATTGACTTGGACTTTCTGGGTATATAGTCATGTCATTTTATAGTACTTTAAAACTTTCATTTCAGATTCCTCAGTTCCTTTTAGATGATTGCTTTAAAAATGGTATCCCCTGCCGTATATTTTGTACCCAGCCAAGAAGGTTAGCAGCTATTGCTGTGGCTGAAAGAGTTGCTGCAGAGAGAAGAGAAAGGATTGGTCAAACGATTGGATATCAGATCCGGTTAGAAAGCAGGTAACCATGGTTCTCCTGTAGCCTAGCATTCTTAGAAAAGATTAACGTTTATATTTCATTAAATAGGGACTATGTTAGTCAAAAAGTTAGGTGATCATTTTGCTCCAAGTAAGTCTTTGATAGGATGTTGAGGTCATGTCTGAACTTCATAAGGTTTTGAATACATAGTTGAAGAAAGAGTTCGGGCCATGGATACAAATCCCATTTTATAGGGGGATTTATGATCGAATACAAGTTATTTTGCCTCAAGGTTTTTTTTAAAAAAAAATCTATTTAATGGTTTCTTAAAATAATTAATAAAGGCCTGTTAGTAATAAAAATTTTGTGAGTTCGTCAGGTATAAAATACATATTTCAATAACTTGGCTAATAAAGCATACAAACTGCTATGCTATATTAGTAACTTTAACATTTATAAAACTTACATATGAGATTAGCATTTAATGTAATCATGTTTTAATTACATTTAAGAGTTGTAATTGTATGCTTTATTTTTGTTTTTTTTTTTTAAAAAGGGTTTCTCCAAAGACACTTCTGACATTTTGCACTAATGGGGTATTGCTTCGTACATTGATGGCGGGAGATAGTACATTGTCGACTGTGACACATGTTATTGTGGTAAGAATATTGCTGAGTTTTGCCGTATACAACTCAGATTGCTTAAAAATTTGAATATGTAATTAATTATATTTTTAGAATAGAATAGGGGTGAAAGCCAGTTTTTTTTTGAACAGGTATTATAATGAAGTTACTTTTTATTGCCTGTAATTATTAGAAATAAATTTTACTTGTATTAAGTAAAGAATTCTTACCATTAGGTTTTATGAGGGCAAATTAAATGTATAGGTAGATTTTCAAAAAGTGCTTTTTATATGTGAAAATGATACAAATACTTAGCGTTCCTCAGAATGGGGTGAAAATTTTCTTTTTTTTCTCTCTCTGCTTAGTCATCTGATTCCACCTTTGGCTAATATGTATTTCCCAGTCTTCGCTTTATAGTCATTTAACTTCATAGTTAAGCTGCTAAATTAAGTAGCTGTTGATGAAGTAGATGAATTACCACCTTATTAAAAAGTTGTAAGCTTTTATCCAGTTTGTGTCAGAAAACAATTAGATTAAGTTTTAGAAGCTTGCAATAAGCAGCTTTAGAAAACTTATTAGTTTTGTTCATTCAAACCAAAGGGCGCACCTGTACCCTGATGCTAATTGAAGCATGTTTAAGTAGATTCTATATTTATCAAAAGTATGTTAAATTAGACTCCACTAATTCCGAATTTGTTGTAGTTTGTATGTCTTTTATATTATGTTAAGAGGCAGTGCTTTGTTTCAGTTGGTTGTTAATGTCTGATTATTTCTGAATTGTCCATAATACAACACTTTCACGAGTACCAATTGGCCTTGTTCACATTTAATTTGAATTACTTTAAAACCCAGCAGCCCCATAATTTTAAAGGCTTAGTCATCCATAATGTTTTAACTATTCCATGGTTTTATTTTTTGTTTACTGCAGGACGAAGTACATGAAAGGGATCGATTTAGTGATTTTTTACTTACAAAGTTAAGAGATCTGTTGCAAAAGCACCCAACTTTGAAACTTATTCTTTCTAGTGCCGCCTTGGATGTAAATCTTTTTATAAGATATTTTGGAAGTTGCCCAGTGATCTATAGTAAGTTAAATTGTCAGATTTCTTCTAGGATTTTAATGAAAGTATACTTTTGGCATGATTATATTTATTGTAATAGGAATTGGGGAATGTTCTGAAGTAGAGTGCATCCATTTATGTTTTCTCTGAGACCTGCCTCCTAATCATTCATCTGTATATATTTCCATCCTCTCCTTTTCCACCTATACTCGTTGATATTGTGTTGTGAGGCAGTTTTTCATTCTTAAAAGGAAATGTGCTTTATTGTGGTCCTGTATCCTCCTTAAATTCTGTCCTACAGCTTCCCCTTTATTGCTAGACTCCTTGAAAAGAGCAGTCTACACTCCTGTGTTTACTTCCTGTGTACTTTTTTTTTAATATGATTTTTTTATTTAAAAAAAATGTTTATTTATTTTGAGAGAGCGAGTGAGCAGGGGAGGTGTAGGGGTTGAGGGAGACAGAGGCTCCCCAGCAGGCTCCATGCTGTCAGCACAGAGCACGATGCGGGGCTCGAACTTACAAACCGTGAGGTCATGACTTGAGCTGAAACCAAGAGTCAGACGCTTAACCGACTGAACCACCCAGGAGCCCCTAAGCAGCTATTTTAATATTTCATAATACGAATGTACCATGATTTATTTAACCATTTATTTTTGAACACTCAGATTGGTTCTAGACTTTGCTCATCCCCCCTCCATAAACAGTGTTATAATAAACATCCTGTATGTATATCCTTATATACTGGTGCTCTTATTTCTAGGGATAGATTCCTGAAAGTACAATTGTTGAGTAAAAGAGTGTATCTGTTTTTAATTTTGACAGCTTTTGCCATTTCACTTTTTCAAAGAGCTGAAATGATTTATATTTCTGTAGTGTATGGGGCTGTTCATTCATGTATTGTTACCAGTATTGTTTTGATACTGATATAATTGCCAAGCCTACTATTTAAATTTTCCACAAAAATCTTACTTAAATTTTCCATATTTCTCATGGTTGGCCCCTCTTTTTTGTATGTGAAATGCTCACATCCCAGAATTTATTTGACAACACTGTCTCCTAATTCTGCATTAGCACTTGTACCCTCATGGTCTCCTTGGTGGGCTTCTCTTTTGCATGGTGCTTATATATTGGTATTCTTTGGGATTATTCCCTTGATCCTTTTTTTTTTTCCTTCTTTCTCATTCATCTTCCCTTCCTTCTTCCTTCCTTTGTTTTCCTCTTCTTTCCTGGTCTGTGCTGTACTCTACTAGGTACTGGAGATGCACAGGTAGTTTCCCTGGAAGCTCTCATTCATGCCTGTGGCTTCTACTTACTTTTTATACTCATGGACCCTGAATCTTTGTTTCTGTTTATTTTTTGTTTATTTTGAACATTTTCTTTAAGTAAGCTTTATGCCCAGAGTGGGGCTTGAACTCATGACCCCCTGAGATCAAGAGTCCCATGCTCTACCAACTGAGCCAGCCAGGGGCTCCCTGAATCTTTGTTTCTAATTCAAACTGTTCTCCAGAGCTTTGGGCTTTGATGTCTTATAAGCAGCTCATTTCTAATATGTCCCAACCTAAATATTTAATCTCTTCTACAAAAATCTGTGTTGGGGTGCTTGGGTGGCTCAGTCGGTTAAGCATCCGACTTCGGCTCAGGTTATGATCTCGTGGTCCGTGAGTTCGAGCCCCGCGTCGGGCTCTGTGCTGACAGCTCAGAGCCTGGAGCCTGTTTCAGATTCTGTGTCTCCCTCTCTCTCTGACCCTCCCCCGTTCATGCTGTCTCTCCCTGTCTCAAAAATAAATAAACGTTAAAAAAAAAATTAAAAAAAAAAATCTGTGTTGTCCGTTTTAGTTAATCATACCATCAACCTAATCACCTACGTCACAAACCAGTCTTTCTTACAAAACTTATACATCTGCTAGTTGAAAGCTCGTTTTGTCACCTTACATTTGACATGTCTAAAACCAAACCCCAGCTCCCACCAGCCAGTCTGTTGCTTTTAGCTTTGCTTGTTACCTTTGAGATTGACCTCATCATCTATCCGGTTTTGTGCGCCAGACATCTAAGAAACATGGTTGACCCTTCATATCATTCCTTCATATCCAATTTAATGCTGAGTTTTGTGTATTTTGCTTCCTATCTCTGGAGTCTGTCTCTTGTCCGTTTTTTTTTTTTTTTTTTTTCAACGTTTATTTATTTTTGGGACAGAGAGAGACAGAGCATGAACGGGGGAGGGGCAGAGAGAGAGGGAGACACAGAATCGGAAACAGGCTCCAGGCTCTGAGCCATCAGCCCAGAGCCTGACGCGGGGCTCGAACTCACGGACCGCGAGATCGTGACCTGGCTGAAGTCGGACGCTTAACCGACTGCGCCACCCAGGCGCCCCTCTCTTGTCCGTTTTTATCATCACCAGTTTTATTCAAATATTGTTCTCTTTTACTTGAATTATCAGATGATAACCTGGTCGCTTCCATCCCCTCTGCTCTCTTATCTATCTATCTATCTATCTATCTATCTATCTATCTATCTAGAGAGTGCACGTATGCACACAAGAAAGAGTGGGGGAAAGACAGAGAGAGAAGAGAGAGAATACCAAGCACACTCCATGCTGTCAGCGTAGATGCGGGGCTTGATGTCATAACTGACCTGAGCCAAAATCAAGAGTTGGATGCCTAACCAACTGAGCCAACCAGGCACCCCCATTCCTCTGCTCTCTTTTATTTATTTTATTTAAAAAAATGTTTAATGTTTATTTATTTTTAATGTGTATTTATTTTTGAGAGGGACAGAGACAGAATGTGAGTGGGTTAGGGGCAGAGAAAGAGGGAGACACAGAATCTGAAGCAGGCTCCAGGCTCCGAGCCGTCAGCAGAGCCTGACGTGGGGCTCGAATTCATGAGCTGTGAGATCATGACCTGAGCCAAAGTCAGACGCTCAACTGACTGAGCCACCCAGGTGCCCCTTAATGTTTGTTTATTTTTGAGAGAGAGAGAGAGAGAGAGAGAGAGAGAGAGAGAGAACATAAGCAGGGGAGGGACAGAGAGAGAGGGAGACACAGAATCCAAAGCAGGCTCCGGGCTCTGAGCTGCCAGCACAGAGCCTGATGTGGGGCTTGAACCCATGAACCATGAGATCATGACCTAAGCCAAAGTCCAATGCTTAACCAACTGAGCCATCCAGGTGCTTCTCCTCTGCTCTCTTTTAAATCTGTGTTATCTACTGCAGCCAGAGTGGTCTTTTCTGACCTGGAATTCTGAGGATGTTGAGCACTCTGCTGAGCTTAAACTTTGGATAACCATTACCTCAGGATGAAGACCTAAATCCTTAATAAGGCTCACCTGTTTCTCCTGCCTCATCTCAAACTACAACCCCTCTTTACTCCCCATCTCCCACCATGTTCCAGTTTGCTTGGCCAATTAGTTTCTTGAAGACATCATACTCTTTCCCATCATAGCATCTTTGCATGTGCTTTTGTTTTCTTCATTGTATATTTCTTCTGCATACAGGTTAGTATTTCATTTATCCCTTCTCTTGGTCCTCATCTTCTCTGAGAGGATGATTTTCTTGACTCATTCAAATCCCCTATTATGTGATGGTATCCTGTGCTTTTCTCTGGGAGGATTTATTACAACTCTGTTTTCACATTTATATTCTGGATTATTGGATTAATGTTTGTCTCCCTTTCTAGTGTGTAAGCTTCAAGAGAGTAGGAGGCAGCTGTGTTTCTGCTTATGATTTGTATTCCTGGGGTCTGCCATGATGACAGACACAGGATAAGTAGATAGTAAACCCTAGAAAAGACAAGCAAATGAGCAGTTCTGTAAAATGAAAATCAGAATTATATTTAAATATAATGACATGACAATATCATGGGGATCACTTGACCTTTGGAATTGCTTTTGGATTTTTATACTCCAGTTCATTAACTCAGGATTCTCATGTTTTTATGTGCATCGTCCCTGTGATGCAAACTGAGTCTTTAAAGTATTCCTATTATTTAGTACAGGGAAGACCTTTTGAAGTAAAAGAAATGTTTCTGGAAGACATCTTAAGAACTACTGGATACACAAACAAAGAAATGTTAAAATACAAAAAGGAAAAACAACGAGGTAAGCTTTTTATCAAACAAATTTAAAACAAAAGTACTACTAATACTAAGTTTTTGGTCTTATCCTGTGGAGGTACAAGGACACTTGAAAGTATTTTTCCCTTGCACGTAATTGTATAAAATCATATTAGAGTTTGGTCCTAAGTGTACCTGCTACGTGGTGGTTTATGTCCATAAATTATCATCTATAGAGAGGAATTGAAAGTGGATGCTGGGGTGGAGGAGGGTGAGTGTGTCTGTATCCAGAGATGCAGCCACTGTTTTAAGGAGGCCGAAGACTATGTGCTGCCGAGTGTTTGACATGCCGCATACGGTAAGAATGTGACCCGCCACAGCACATTGCACAGGACCCGGATGGGGAGTAGGCAGGAGGCGTTGAAGGGAGTGGCATGTGAGTAGTAACAGGTTCATCTGTGATACAAATGCCAGGTTTTCAAATCTTGATTTCGTTATGAATTGCATCTGTGCTTACAACTTAGTGTTATTTGCCCATTAATACATCTCTTAATCACGACTTACAGTATATCTCAGCTTTGGAGTTAGGGTGAGATTCTTCTTGGTTGCTTTTTTTTTTCCGATTTTTTTTAATGTTTATTTTTGAGAGAGAGAGAGAGAGAGAGCATGAGCAGGGGAGGGGCAGAGAGAGAGAGAGGGAGACACAGAATCTGAAGCAGGCTCCAGGCTCCACTCTGTCAGCACAGAGCCTGACGTGGGGCTTGAACTCACTAAGTGAGATCATGACCTGAGCCGAAGTCGGACGCTTAACGAAGTCGGACGCTTAACCTACTGAGCCACCCAGGCGCCCTTCTTCTTGCTTACTTTTAACTTCATTATTCGCGATATGAGATTTGGCTTCAAGCTTTGCTTCCTTTGTTTAGTCTGTGTGACCTTGGACAAGAATCTTAAGTTCTTTGGATTCTCCACTTGAATAAAAGCAGTAGGAATTAGCAATTCCTATTTCATATGTAGATCATAAAACTAGTAGATCTCTAAGCTTTTGAAGGTGAAAATTGTAGATCACTTGTACCTCAAACAACTGGCATGGTGGTAGAAGTTCAATGAATTGTTTTTCTACAAAGTGCTGTTTGAATATTAGTCATTGTTTTAAGCAATATTTATAGTATGGCTCAAATAGTTTTCTTGAAATTTGGACTGACTTAGAAATAAACTTCTCACCAATAACGTGGAATAGATGATGTATTTAAGCATAAACATTACTGGATGTTTCTCATTAACGTATTTTGAAAAAATAAAGCCAACTTTGAAGTATTTTCAGATTCACTTAATTTTTAAAAGCACAATATATTCCCCAATGTGAAGCATTTGTGTACTTTTTTGTTGTTGTTTTTGTTACTAATTTAGAAGAGAAGCAACAAACTACTCTTACAGAATGGTATTCGGCTCAAGAGAATACATTCAAGCCTGAGTCTCAGAGGCAGAGAACTGTTCCGAATGTGACTGAAGAGTATGATTTGTTGGATGATGGTGGTGATGCTGTCTTCAGCCAGTTGGTAAGACCTTGTTGATTTCACACTGATATTTTGAGTGAAAATTGTGTAGTTTAAAGAACATCTTACGAGATTATAATATGTTACTGAATTATTACAGTGTAATTCTCTTAGTTTATCTTAGGCTACAACACATTTTTCAGAAAAACTTTCTAACACACTTTTTTTGGCAAATAATGCAACATTTTTTATTGTTTTATATGAATTTAAATTATTTCAATATTTTCTCTGATTTTTTTGAAGACAATACAGATATTATGGATATATGTTATCATTGCCTGATATTTTATCATCTCAAAAGTTTTTTTTATTAAAATTTTTTTAATGTTTATTAATTTTGAAAGAGGCAGAACATGAGTGGGGGAGAAACAGAGAGGGAGACACAGAATCCAGAGTAGGCTTCAAGCTCTGAGCTGTCAGCACAGAACCCAGTGCAGGGCTCGAACCCACGAACCGCAAGATCATGACCTGAGGCAAAGTTGGATGCTTAACCCACTGAGCTACCCAGGTGCCCCTACCATCTCAAAAGTTTAAGAACCTGTGAGCTGAACAATGTAAGATAAGTTCAGTTAAGAGAAAATTGAGAAAAAACTTTTGATATTAGAGCCCATAGTCAATACTGGTGTTGTTTCTACAACCAACCAGCTATGTGACTTTATAAAATCAGTTACCTGCTATAGACCTCAGTTTATTCTTTTCTTCTGCTTTTCTTTTTTCTATTTTGCCACAGAATGTTTTACAAATGAAATATTTTGTAGAAGCCCTGCCTGCTCGTCTTTACTGTCCACTCCCATCCCTACATGGGGCTTCTGCTACCTTGGGTTCCATTGAAACTGTTTGAATCCAGGTTGAAAACTGGAACTAGCTGATTTCCTAGGTCCCTTCTGGTCTTTAATTCTGGTTTAGATTTCTTTAAAAGGCACTGGTGATTAGTGTGATGCAAAATATTGCTGGGCCTATGCACTTTTTGGAAAAAGAATTTAACTGTTTTGAGCATGAGAAGGTACATATGCAGGTGCATTTGGTTCAGTGAATAGCCTTTTGACCATTAAATCAGTGTTTCTTAAGCCTGGTTGCACATGAGCATCACCTCAGGAACTTATTTTAAAGCCCTTATGGAATCTTGCCTCCACCAGCAGAGGTTCTCATGAACTTGGCATCAGTGTTGAAATACACCAGTGTTGGCCCCTCTGATGTGCAGCTGGGAGAGAGAACCACTGGTGTACAAGTATATTTAGCAACATTTTGCTAGAAACACACTTAGGTAATATTTTGACTGAATCATGCTCCTTTGGTTACAAACTCATTCTCAGATGAAAGATAAATGTAAGAACAAGATACGATATTGTAAGTGGAGTGTGTGTGTTCAGATGAGAAACTTTTATGTCAAAGCCTGTGCTATTATATTATATGTGGTTAATAGTTCTTGTGGCCATTGTGTCATCTCATATTCTTTGCAAGCAAAGGTTAAGCTGTCAGGTAATTTATAACCTCTGCTTTTGTTTTGTTTTTTAAAGACAGAAAAAGATGTGAATTGCCTTGAACCATGGTTAATAAAGGAAATGGATGCTTGTCTTTGTGACATATGGCTACATAAAGATGTCGATGCCTTCGCTCAGGTCTTTCACCTTATTTTAACTGAAAATGTTAGCGGTATGTATAACTTCTTAAAAAATATTTTTTTTTACTCTTACAGTTATTTATGGTGGAAATGTAGTTTAATTCAGAATGTATGTACTACATTTGTTGTTCACAACCAATAATTTGTTCTTTTGGAGTACTTATTTCAAATGGGCAAATCAAGATCTTATTAGCATAGTAGAATAAATATTGTGTTAAATTAGGGATTCTTCTTTTTTTTTTTTTAATGTTAATTTTTGAGAGAGAGAGAGACAGAGCATGAGTGGGGCGGGGGAGTGGGAGTGGCAGAGAGAGAGGGAGACACTGAATCTGAAGCAAGCTCCAGGCTCTGAGCTGTCAGGGTAGGGCCCGACATGGTACTCGAACTCATGAACTGTGAGATCATGACCTGAGCTGAAGTTGGACGCTTAACCGACTGAGCCACCCAAGTGCCCCTAAATCAGGGATTCTTAATCTAGTTGTCTTCAGAATAGCTATGTGGGGGTCTGTGAATATATGTGCAGTTATGTGCAGAGGTATTTTTCTGTATATATATTGTACCCATATTTCTGTATATATATTGTACCCATCAATACATGTTCCTTCCCTCCCAAGGGAATATCTTCGATTTTTTTGAAATTTGTGATTTCAAAAAAGGAAGGAAAAAAAAAGATTGATAACTTTGCTCTAGATTTTGTATTTAGTAAGTGATGAATTTTAACATACCGTTAGTTATATAAGCTCAAGTACTCATTCACATGCACATGCTTTATGTCATGTGATACGTTTTCATAATGACCTAGCCTGATTTTGTTAGTTGATTATAGTGACTATTGGTAACCAGAGGTGAGTTTCAGAACTCTGAAGCCTTCTAGGCAAAAGACAGAATGAAAGGCCAGAGAGTCAGTACTGGAAATGATTTAGATGTCAAGTGGTTTATCCCCTCAACTAAACTTCTCAGTGTTATTATTATTATTATTGATCACTCCTTTCTTGAAACATTTCCTTCAGTCAGCCTATCCTATTCCAGCTGGAACTTCTTGGTTTCCTTCGCAGAATCTTCCCTTTTCCTGACCTCTAAAGATGCAGTGGCCCAGGCCTCAGTCCTTAGGCCTTGCTTCAATTTACACGGACTTCTTATGTGGTTCTCATCTAGTCATAGCTTTAAATACTTATTGTCTCTTAGTGACTAGCTTCAGGTACAGTAGGTCAATCAGCCTAAAAATCTTTACTTTTTACTTACATCAATTCAGCCTATGGTTAGTATATCTCGTTGCCAACCACATTGTCTTAGTGATTCATATCACCTTTAAAACTTCTAGTTCTTCTCTTTTTTTTTTTTTTAACATGGGATTTTGTTAAATGAATGCCCCCTATCATTTACATGTTGTTCTGCTTTTTTTTATTTTTATTTTTTTTGAGTTTTTAAATCTCATAATTAGATTTGGCCCATTGGTTTTGGTTAACAACCCCCCTCCCCCCCGCCCCTGCCACCCAGTTCTAATTGTTACCTAGTGTATTAATAAACCTTCTCAGTTTATTAGCTCAGAAGGCCTGGGTCAATGACCATGTGCTATGTATGCTAGAAGAGGCTTTAGGTCAATATTTAGGTGTAGTTGTTCAAATGGTTATAATTCCATAATGTACTAATCTAACAGACCTCTTAAGAAGGAAATGAAGATCTTTGTAAATTTAGTTTGATCTACTTTTTTTTTCCAGTTTATCAGTCATTAAAAAAATAAATTATCTGTATTTTGAAAAGTAACTTTTTGTATTTGGAAATGTGAACATTTGTTCATCTCCAGTTTTCTGGCAATCTTTTTTTCTCCAAAAGAGAAATGCCTTGCCATCTTACCTGAAAATTAGGAAAATTTGAACTCTGAGGCAAGTTGCCTTAAAATATTTATGAAGCATTAATGTATTATTCTTGACCTTCATCCTAGATATTTCTTTAGTGTATACTATTACTTGGATGTCATCATCCTATGCATCCAGGTCCTGCATCTTTATAAAAGTGTCACTGGACATTTTCTAGAGTGCGCTATGCTAGTATTTTAAGCTGTGTGAAGCAAACTAAAATGTTGTAGTAATTCTTTGAACAGTTATTGAATTCCTGTCTTTTTATTTTTCTTCTAAAATCTCAATCCTTAATTGGCACCAGAGTTGAAAATACTTCATGTAATCCAGGAGACCCTGGGCTTCATAGGTTTCTTTTTAATGTTGTCAGTTTCTCCATGTGATCCTGTGGAAGCAGCTGGTAATTAGTAAGATGTAGGCATTCTTTGTCATGCTTATTGTCCTAGTTACCTATTGCTGCATAACAAATCATTCCTAAACTTAGCAACCTGAAACATTTATTATCTCACACTGCTTCTGAGAATCAAGAATCTGAGAGTGGCAAAACTGAGTGGTTCTGGCTCCTAGTGACAGTAGTGAAGCTGTTGTCAGGGGTTTGGTCATCTGAAGGTTTCACTGGAACTGGAGCATCTGGTTCTGAGGAGGCTCGCTGAGGTGGCTCTTGGCAAGAGGCCTCCAGTCATCTCTGCTTTTGGCATAAGGCTTCAGTTTGTTGCCATGTGGACCTCTTCATAGGGCTGGCTGTCTTATTCTTCCTAGGATGTGACAGCTGGCTTCTTTCAGAGTGAGTGATCAAAAGAGAAGGAGAAAAAGCAAGCAGGAAGCTGTAGGTACCTTTTAGAGTGAGTTACGTAGTCTAGCTCTTACTCTAGGAGAATGGAATTAGGCTCTGCCTCTTGAAGAGAGGAGTACTAAGGAATTGTTGGATACTTATTAATACCCTGCTGCTGAAAATACATACTTATTCGTACCTGCTGCTCAAAAATATACACATTTTGGTTCTGTTCTCCAGGGCTATCAAATGACTATTCAGTTGAAGCTGTAATTCTCTTACAGTGAGTATAGGTCATAATCTTTTCAGACCTTTTTAAAAATGCGTGTGCCTGGCCATCCCAGACTTACCGACTCTGAATCTAGAGTAAATCATGGCTATCTGTGCTTTTAGAAATAAGAAGCTTGAGGTAATTCTCTTCTGAGTCCTCCTCCCCATCTTAAGAACCATTGATTTGTATTAATAATGGTTACCATGTTGTAGAGTATTATTAAACAATGAGAATAATTGGGTATCTAAAATTTTCCATTTGTAATTATCTTAAATTTTACTGCAGAGGTTTCCCCCCCCCCCCAGTGATTCTTTATTTTTGAAATTACCAGTTTTATAATTTAAGCAAACTGGTGCTAAGCAATTTTATTATATTGCATTCCTTGAGACATATATTCTAGGAAAGAACTTAAACTCAATAGAACTTTGTTTTTCTCATGGAGGGATTTTATGGTTTGTAAACTTTCTGCCAATGCTTTATTTCCATTAAACATCTCAGTAAGTAACAGCCTGGAATGGTGGAATGAAAACAAAACGAAAGAACAACAAAAAATGGTCTTGAACTTTGCATTTGCACTTTTAAGCATTCATTACCAGTTGCTGATGAACATAAACTTTTTAATTCTTTGTATTTTGTCATCTGATGATTAAGACATATCTAGGCTTAGGAAAATTATTTAAGGGTTCTGCAAGTTACTAGTTTTCGTCTTCTGTTTTAATTATCATGGTGAGCTTAAGACAGCTTAACAACTATCTTTCCTTCTCTTGCCTTCCAAATGATTGTCCCTATTCCATCATTTATTTTTATTTATTTATTTATTTATTTATTTGTTTATTTATTTATTTATTATTTTTTTAGAGAGAGTGTGAGTGGGGGAGAGGGACAGAGGGCGAGGGAGAGAGAATCCCAAGCAGGCTCTGCACTCAGCATGGAGCCTGACATGGGGCTCAATCCTGTGACCCTGGGATCATGACCTGAGCTGAAGTCAAAAGTTGGATGCTCAACTGACTGAGCCACCCAGGCGCCCCTCCTCCATTGTGTTTATATTAAAAGCATATGAATGACATCTCCTTGGATGATCTGAGTTAAGGTTATGTAATACTGTTACCATGTAGTGGGTTAAGGCGCAAAGTCCCAAGTGAATTCTCCTGACAGTCATTTATTTCTTTCATTTAACTTAAAAAAAATTAAAACGATTTAAAAAATTTGGAAATGTAACCTATATTTATCTTTTCCTGTTTTTAGTTGATTATAGGCATAGCGAAACCAGTGCAACAGCTCTGATGGTTGCTGCTGGACGAGGTTTTTCAAGTCAAGTAGAGCAGTTAATTAGCATGGGAGCCAACGTGCACAGTAAAGCGTCAAATGGCTGGTAATTGTAAACTGCATCCGTTCTTTATATGTCTTGGTCCAGCTACACATACTGTCTTTGATTTCTTACGTTTGTCTTTATGTTAAAAGCTGTTCTATAATAATTGCTGGAATATCTCTAATGGGTGAATGAATAATGTGACTAGTTTTATAATTTTGAAAACATCATTTTTCTAATAGTTTGATATCTTTGAATTTTGGCAGGATGGCTTTAGATTGGGCTAAACACTTTGGACAGACTGAAATTGTGGATCTTCTGGAATCTTACAGGTAAAACTTTATTTTGTGCTTAATTAACCCTAACTTCTTTTTTATTTAAAAAAAAAATTTTTTTTAACATTTATGCATTTTGAGAGACAGAGGCAGAGCATGAGCAGGGGAGGGGGAGAGAGAGAGAGATACAGAATCCGAAGCAGGCTCCAGGCTCTGAGCTGTTTGTTAGCACAGAGCCCGACGTGGGGCTTGAACTCCCAAACCGCAAGACCAGGACCTAAGCTGAAGTCGGACGCTCAACTGACTGAGCCACCCAGGTGCCCCCTAACTTCTTTTTTAAAAGCTGAGCTGTGAAAATCAGTATGATGCTGTAGGCTATAGTCTCTTATTCAGAGATTTTCTTTTGTTTTTTGTTTTTTTTTTTTTTGCTTTTTTTTTTTTGCTGTTGGTTTTTGAATTCTAAGGAATTCTAAGGAAAAAAAAATTTTTTGTAGGGTGCCGGTAAGATCCACTATGCTGTAATAATTTATTTTATTTTGAAAGACAGAAGGATTTCCAGTTAAACATGGTAGCTAGAACACATGTAATTTATCTGCATTTTCACAAAACCTCGTTGAAATGGTACAGAAGGAATGTTCAAGCTAATAAAGTGAAAGAGATTGGAAGAGGTCATAGCAACTGATCAAAGAAATTAGTAAATTTTTGGGTACTAGAAGGCTAGTGGATCGGTGCTGGTTGACGTGGCAGAGCTGAGAAAACTGAAACCTGAGTGCCCACAGAGGGAAATGCCAGTGAGAAACAGATTCATTTTAGCTTCTTAGAGGCTCACTTAACTAATTCTTTTTTTTTTTAAATGAATTTTTTTTTTTTAATGTTTAATTTTGAGAGAGAGACAGAGCGTGAGTAGGGAGGGGCAGAGAGAGAGGGAGACACAGATCTGAAGCAGGCTCCAGGCTCTGAGCTGTTAGCACAGAGGTCGACGCGGAACTCAAACTCGTCAACCGTGAGATCATGACCTGAGCTGAAGTCGGACACTCAACTGACTGAGCCACCCAGGCGCCCCTCACTTAACTACTTCTGAATAACAGTGAAAGAAAAGGCCAAAAACAAAACAAAAACAAAAAACACAACAACAAAAAACCCCCCAAAATCCCAGAATTGATTGAAATTCTCTATGAGGAACATTTAGAATTCCAGATTCCCTTCTCCCCTCCACCAGGTGATACCACTTCCCCACCTTTGCAGGAAGTGGGAAGTATATTAAAAAATAAAGCCACGGACATGTTGGACTTGGAGGTACCAGGCACAGTGGGAGAGTAGGAGTGAGGCATCAAACAGAAAAGTCTAAAGACTGAAAGTTGAGGTACCATCCACTCCCTTCCACTGCTGTCCTGTTGCCTTTTCCTGTTTGAAGCTTATGTTCTTTAGCAGAAAACTTGAGAATTCTTTCCTGGGAAAACAGACGAAGCCAAGGGAAAAGAATTAGAATTATAGAAGGTTGGGTATTCCTTCAGTGAAATGACCATCTTTAAACTAGATAGCTCAGCAATTGTCACCTGTGCAGATGGAGTTTTGTTTTGTTTTTTTTTTTTTTCATTGTCTTTAAAGATGAACAAAATGTTGGGGATTGATCACTGGGAATCTTTGAGGGGAAAAAGCACCCACAATCCAACAGACAACAATAGCAACCAAAAAACCCGGAACTTAGATGGGACTAAGCGTTAGTGACCAGAAGAAGACTTCAAAAACTAATAGAAAATATTCATGAAAGAGAAACAATGTGTTATAAAATAGGAACAGAACACATATCTTTGTTTAAATCTTACCTTCATGGGGGCTACCTAATTAATTCTATTACTGCAGTCTACCTCCTGTGCTACTGATCCTCCTTAACTGATTCTATTTTGATTTAAAAAAGAAGAATCAGACAATACTTTTCACAATCCTATGAAACAAAGCCTTCATTTTGGTAATTAAAGGTTTTAGGTAAATTTAGTTCAGATTGTGTAGATTTTAATGTTTATTTATTTTTGAGACAGAGACTGAGACAGCGCATGAACTGGGGAGGGTCAAAGAGAGAGGGAGACACAGAATCTGAAACAGTCTCCAGGCTCTGAGCTGTCAGCACAGAGCCTGACACAGGGCTCGAACTCACGGACTGCGAGATCACAACCTGAGCCGAAGTCGGACGCTTAACCAACTGAGCCACCCAGGCGCCCCCAGATTGTGTAGATTTTAGATTAGATATCTTAAGAAAAGAGAAAGATATTTTATTAAAGGAAAAGGTACCTGAAGAAGACATGTTTAGTAATACGTGGATAGCATCTATCGGTCTTCAACCTGTAAGAATCAAAAGTGAAAAAAATGGAATTTGAAGTTAAAATATATCAAAACATCTTTTATTGAAGAACATATAAATGTTTTATATGAGTTCGGTTTTTGTATTTAATTCTATAGATATAGTCTCAGGTATTAGATGAAGTATGTTTGAAGTATGAAATTAGTCTTTTCTTTTTAATTTCAATTAAATGCTAATGACATTTAGAGTGACAAAGTTCTTAGCAATGGCAGGATTTGTTGTCATTTCAGTTAATAGCACCCAGAACTTGCAGTCCTTTTAGTGCTAATACTTTGAATGCTCCACTTTGAATGCTTCTTAGGGTGCTAGGAAGTATCTCAGTAGACACTATACATTACCAAGTACAGGAGTTATCTAGATAATATTCTAATTATCCTGGCTACCTGGGCTTTCTTTTTAGTCCACAGATCATGACATTCTCAATCACCAATTTTAAACATTTAAAATGCAATTTATTAATAAAATGTGTGTTGGATTATTGATAATTGATATGTAAAGTTAGTGGGTTTTTTTTGAGAGTGCTAGTGGAGAGGGACAAAGGGAAAGAGAGAGAGCATCTCAAGCAGGTTCCACACCCAGTATGTAGCCCGACATGGGGCTCCATCCCACGACCATGACATCATGACCCGAACTGAAATCAAGAGTTGGGTGTTCAACTGACTGAGCCAACCAGGCTCCCTTGAAGTTAGAGCTTTAAACGAAGAACATACTCCTCTCCTCATTTACCTGTTAAGAAGTAAAAAACCAAAAAACTTGGAGTATTTGAAAAAGGATCTTAAATTTAAAATACTACAATTTTAAGTTTAATATTTTCCCTATTGAGATCAGGCTTCATTTTCTGCTAAGCTCTTTAAGAGAAATGGGCTGAACTGAACTTCCTAGAAATCTTATTCATAGTTACAAGTGATGGCAGTAGTTTATATTTTTATATAGAGGATGAAGAAGCAAGCAATTATTTAATTTATGCTGATTCTGGGCTTTTGGAAAGTAGTGAAGTCAATCTGCTTTTAGAATAGAATTACCAGGTCAGCAGTCATGTTAAGCTGGTACCTGTAGAATTGTGGTTTTTTTTTTTTTTTTTTTTAACATAGACTTTTCTTCAGAGTATTGTTTATAAGAGTGAACAACCTGTTGAAATATAAATGATGATTGAAAATTTGTGTCTTTTAAGTTTTATTATGGTAAAGTTTACATACCACATGAGTTAGTTCACCCATGTTACACAGTCATTACCACAATCAATTTTGAGAACGTTTTCATTACCCGTCTCCCCCCAAAAAACGCAACTCTTCCAGCTCTCGACACCTAGTGTACTTTCTGTTTCTGTAGGTTTGTCTATTCTGTATACTTAATCTAAGTGGAATGGTATCATACTTGGTCTTTTTAATTGGCTTCTTTCATTAGCATAAATGTGTTCCAAGGTTCATCCATGTTGTAGCAGGTGTTCTTTTTCTGACTAATAACCTACTCTGTGGATACATCACGATTTGTTTAACCATTCATCAATTGATGAACATTTGGGTTTCCACTTTTTGACTCTTACCAATAATTCTGGTATGAACATTTGTGTACACATATTTATATGGACATGTACTTTCATTTCCCTTGTTTATATACCTAGCAGTGGAAGTGGAATTGCTGGGACGTGTGGTCACACTGTGTTTAACATTTTGAGGAACCGCCATATTCTTTTTCAAAGTGGCTTCACCATTTTATGCTCTCACCAGCAATGTATGATGGTTATAGTTTCTCCACACCCTCTCTTCACATTTACTTTCTTGTCTTTTTTTAATTGTAGTCCTCCTAGTGAGTGTGAAGTGGTATTCATTGTGGTTTTGATTTTCATTTCTCTGATGACTAATGATGTTGAACATCTTTTCAGTGTGTTTATTGGCCATTCGTATATTGTCTTTGGAGAAATGTCTTCAGGTTGTGTTTTCAAAAATCACTTACTGACAAATTTTACTTTGGGTAATGTACTGTAAACCAAAACATGAATTGTAGCTGGGACATTAAGTATCACTTACCCTCTTTAGGGTGTATTTAAAATTTGAAGAAGGATATCATGGGAATTGTTGGCCTTAAAGGATTACTCTTTTTTGATGAAAATTGAGTTTGTGGGTTTTTTTTGTTGTTGTTGTTTTTGTCTTTTTTTTCCTAGTGCTTCACTGGAATTTGGAAATCTAGATGAAAGTTCTCTGGTACACACAAATGGGAGTGACCTCAGTGCAGAAGACAGAGAGCTCCTGAAAGCTTATCATCACAGTTTTGATGATGAAAAAGTAGACTTGGATTTGATCATGCACCTTCTATACAATATCTGCCATGGTTGCGATGCTGGTAAATAACTACTGTCTAAAATAACTGGAACAACAGTGTATACTTCGATTTCAAAATTAATATGTTGTGTGTACAGATTTTTGTGTAATTCCATTGGTAGTATTACATAAATAATCTCTTAAACATCATAAGTATCACAGTTTATTAGTACATAAAAACACGTGATAGAGTTCATTATAGATGGTTCTGTTGATTGGTTCTGGTTTGTAAAACCAGAGGTTTACTGTTAAAAACGTTATTCTTCTCCAAGGAGCAATATTAATTTTCCTGCCTGGATATGATGAAATTGTTGGACTGCGGGATCGTATCCTGTTTGATGACAAGCGGTTTGCTGATAACACACACAGGTAAAAGCTAAAGCTTTATATTTGCTGCTTTAAGTAACAGATAGGTACCATAGTGTATTTTCCCTTTCATTGTCAACAGATATCAAGTCTTTATGCTTCATTCAAATATGCAAACATCTGATCAAAAGAAGGTATTGAAAAACCCGCCTGCTGGTGTTCGAAAAATTGTAAGCTTTATAAAATTTTCTTTTGTCCATTTTATTAGTCATTGGTCCTGTTTTCGTATTAACTGTAACATAACATTCCATTCCATTTTGCAGATCCTTTCCACCAATATTGCTGAAACCAGCATCACAGTCAATGATGTTGTCTTTGTTATTGATTCTGGTAAGGTGAAAGAGGTAGGTTGGAGGAATTGTATTTTATTTAAATGAAGAAGATTAAGTTACATTCCAATAAATGCTTTTATAAGCAGAATTCACTTTAGTGGGAAAATCTCTGGTTCTGCCTGAATTTACCATGGTAGTCGTTGATTTCTCTGAAGTGAATATTTTACTTTAAACAGTTCAGAATGTAAGATCCAGTTAGTGTAACAAATTATATTAAAAAAATGAGCTTCTGCTGATTAAATATTAGGAAGAAAGTAAAGGGTTGGCTAGCTACACTGAAAATTTTGTCACAGTGTGGGAATTTGATTACATATTTTGTATGCTTTCCTTCTACATGTGGGCATGGACCATGTCCCTCCTGTTCAATGTTTAATCTCCGGTGCTCCACATGTAGCAGATACTCAAAAGATATTTAGTTTGAGAGAACCATACTCAGAGGAAGCAGACAAAACTAAAGTTCAGCAAATGATAGCGGACACATGGGTCCATTACCTGCTTTTATCAAAATAAATTCCGTCAGAACACTGCCATGTTCACTCTTCTGCCTATTGACTATGGCTGCTTTCACACTGCAGATGGCAGATTTGAATTAGTTGCAACAGAGACTCTCTACAAAGGCTAAAATATTTGCTGCCAACCCAGTAGAAATAAAAGACAGCATTTATTTTCTTTAGCATTAGAATACTCAGCAGTTCTCAATGCCCTTAACTTTGGTAGGTCCTTTTACTGAAAGAGTTGAAAGTGAGAGGTGGTTGATTTTCAAGCAAAGATACTATCTATGTTGGGGAAAGCAAATGATCTCTGTTCTAGTGGATATAAATGATCATGTTTTAATGTGAAAAAAATTTATTAATTGCTTTATAATGTTTTCAAAGTAATTTTAAGGAATATCTTATAGAACACAAGATTTTATTATAAAATTTGGACATTTCATTATAGTTGGATGCTATAAAGAGGAGATAATACATTTTGTTTTTTTATAAGAGGATAATGATGAATATTATCTTTAAAAGTCTGAATGGTGAGTCCATAAAAATTCAGATTTTATTGCCCTGAAATTAGCTAAAGCTGAACAAGTGAATTTTGAATAATTTAGAAATTAATTCCTATAGGTATCATTTATCAAGTAAACCATAGTTAAGAATATGATGATAGGGGCGCCTGGGTGGCACAGTCGGTTAAGCGTCCGACTTCAGCCAGGTCACGATCTCGCGGTCCGGGAGTTCGAGCCCCGCGTCAGGCTCTGGGCTGATGGCTCAGAGCCTGGAGCCTGTTTCCGATTCTGTGTCTCCCTCTCTCTCTGCTCCTCCCCCGTTCATGCTCTGTCTCTCTCTGTCCCAAAAATAAATAAACGTTGAAAAAAAAATTTTTTTTTAATTCTTTTTTTTTTTTTTTTTTTTTTTTTTTTTTTTTAGTGTTTATTTTTGAGAGACAGAGCACAAGCAGGGAAGGGGCAGGGAGAGAGGGAGGCACAGAATTCAAAATAGGCTCCAGGCTCTGAGCTGTCAGCACAGAGCCTGACATGGGGCTGGAACCCATGAACCGTGAGATCATGACCTGAGCCAAAGTCGGGTCGCTTAACGACTGAGCCACCCAGGCACCCCTATTTATTTCTGAGAGTGAGAGAGACGGAGAGCGAGCACGTGCTCAGCAGGGGAGGGGCAGAGAGAGAGAGGGAGACACAGAATCTGAAGCAGGGTCCAGGCTTTGAGCTGCCAGCCACAGACCCCGAGGCGGGGCTCGAACTCAGACTGCGAGATCATGACCTGAGCTAAAGTTGGACGCTTAACTGACTGAGCCACCCAGGCGAAGAGGCTTTAAATTAAACTTGGCATGTTAAAATATATTCATAATGTTTCTTGCTGTTTCTTCTTAAACACCTTTTACAAAAGTTTTAACATGAAGAAAACTTAATTACAGAAATCCTTTGATGCACTGAATTTTGTTACAATGTTAAAAATGGTGTGGATTTCCAAAGCTAGTGCCATACAACGAAAAGGCAGGTAATGTACATTCATTCACTCAATTGCCTATAAAATGGAAACATTTTGGTATGTATTACATATTTAATATATATTCTTTCTAGAAAATGTTAAGATTTTCATGTTAATCTTCATTTTTATATTTTTGTAAAGCAATCCATTTTAAAATATACTTTTTTTAAAGGTTGAATTCAGCTTATTTAAAATTTTTTTGCCTAGTATAATCTATACTCAGAAGATGTAAGAAACATAGACAAAATTAAATGGAAAATCTCTTCAATATTTGCTTCATAGGACAATGGACTAATTTCTGTATTTTGCAAAAAAACCCCTTCCAAATCAATTCACGAAGACCAATACATGAACCTCACATATATCACCTCATATATGCCAAAAGAAATGTAAATTAGTGAGGTAATATTTTTTGCTTATCACCGGATTGTCATTGATGAAAATGTTTAACAGTACATACAACAGAGTTGGCAAAAGTATAGGCCAGTAAGCTTTCATGGTTTGCTGATGGGAGTGTAAATTGGTGTGACTTCTTCAGAGGACAGTTTGAAACTGTTGATCCAGATCTACCCTTTGCCACTGGATTCACCTTCTCATAATTTTTCCTGAGTATACTTGTGCACTGTGTGCAGGGATGTGTTTAAGAATGTTTTCTGCAGCATTGTTTGTAATAGTGAAAAATCTGAGAACATTGTAGTGTCCATTAGTAGTGAAGTATTGTAGTTAGATAAATTATGCTGTAGTCACACAATGGTATACTAGGTAAGTGTTAAAAGGAAAGATGTAGATGTATGTATTTTTATAGTGGAATGGGTTTTCAGAATATATTATTAATTGAAAAAAGTAAGGTGTAGAACGTGCATCCAATAGTATTTGCTTGTGCTAAATATGTATATGTGTATGTATATATGTATGTGTATATATAGTTTAATGTTTATTTTTGTGAGAGAGATGGAGTGTGAGTGGGGGAGGGGCAAAGAGAAAGGGAGACACAGGATCCGAAGCAGGCTCCAGGCTCTGAGCTGTCAGCACAGAGCCTGACGCGGGGCTGGAACTCACGAACCATGAGATCATGACCTGAGCCAAAGTCAGACGCTTAACCAACTGAGCCACCCAGGCGCCCCTAATGTTTATTTTTGAGAGAGAGAGAGACAGAGCACGAGCAGGGGAGGGGCAGAGAGAGAGGGAGACATAGAATTTGACGCAGGCTCCAGGCTCTGAGCTGTCAGCACAAAGCCCGACACGGGGCTCGAACCCACAAACCGTGAGATCATGATCTGAGCCGAAGTCTGATGCTCAACCGACTGAGCCACCCAGGCGCCCCAGTATATATTTAGGCACAAATGCATTGTCAAGTTTGAGAGAAACATTAAAAAAACAATTGTTGACTCTGAGAAGGTGGGTTTGTGGGGCTCTTGAAGGAGATTTAATTTTCATTTTATTGCTTTGTAGCTTGGTTACTTATTTTAATAAATAAATAACATGCTTGCGTTACTTTTTCTTTTTAAAAAAATATTAAAAAAGTATTGTATTTTTCGATAATCATTTGACTGATTTTTGTCTTTCATTTTAACTGATAGAACAACATCAGATACTGACTTTAAAGATGTGCCTCATATGCTGAAGATGGTGGATGCATTATTTCTGTGCTTTATACTTTCATAGGATGTTCTTGAGGGCTTGTTGCTATTACCGTATCAGTTGTTTTCTTATGACAAGGTGTGGCTTGATACACTGAGCTAGGTTTATAGGCTGTTAATAGTATATTATTAGGGATGAAAATCAGAAATTGTAAAAATTTTTCTTGTCATCTCTTTCAACAGGTATTTTTTTTTTTTTTTTTTTTTTTTACAGCCTTCACTGTGCAAGTGTTAGGGATACAATGATCAATAGAGCCTGATGAGTAGAGTTTGAGGTGGGGGGAATGGTGTAGTTCTTCTTGGAATCCAGTAAAGTAAGCAATGATAATACTATGTGATTTGTGCTACAACTGGATTATGCTTCTAGAGGAGTTAAGGTAGAATCTGAGATAAATATGAATAAAGAGGTGTTGTGGCTCTCTGTCTTTCAAAAATAAATAAGTGTTAAAAAAAAAAGATGTTGTGGGAAGGCTTTTCTAGCAGAGGCAAGGCTTACGCAAAGGCCTAAAGAAAAGCGTGAGCAAGAAAGTTGTTTGGGTGGAGTTTAGTTTAGAGGAGAATGGTGAAAAGAACAGAAAGAGGTAAGTTGCGGACAGGTCCTTAAGGACCCTTTTGTGTTTTCTGTCTTTCTTCTTAATAAACCAGAGGATGGCTCAATGATCATATTCTTTTAGCTCTTTGAAGAATGAATTGGTACAGACAAAACTGATGGTAGGAGGACCCAGTAGGAGGCTCTTTCATTAATATTTGCATTTAAAATAAGGGAGAGATGACAGTAGTGTGGATTGTGATAGTGGAGAAATAAAGTAGATAATTCATTCAGGAGATACTAAGGGGTAAGGAATACTGTGGAGTCAAGGATGTCATACAGGTGTCTTAGAAATTTTGTGGATGGTGGTGCCGTCGTCATGGAAAGTGGGAATAGTGGTTCTGTTGGGGAGAAGAATGAACTTTTGGTTGTGTTGAGTTTGACTGGAAAACCTAAGTGGGGCTAAAAGGTTTCATAAGGGTAAATGTAGGGTTAGGATGAAGAGATCTCAGTGGATGGAAATTGAAGTCAGGAGGATAATTACGATCCCCTTGGGAGAGAGGGTAGAGCAGGAGAGCAGAGGGCTGAGGTCCAGCCTCACAGGAACATCAACATTTAAGGACTGGCAAAAGACAGAGGTATCTCAGAAGAGGCAGGAGAGGAGGGAAAGCGGATGGGTTGATAGTGAGGAAAGTACTGATGAAGGAAGCAGTGGTCCAGAGTCTAATTTTTTGTAACTTTGTAACTACAACAGTGTGTTAGTTATGTTTGGGAGTCTGGATTGTGAGCTTTGCCAAGGTAGGGATATTTCTGTATCTCTCTCATTTAGCATACTCAGCCTTGCCATTAGCGGACATGATGACTGTGGGTGAAATGAAAAGAGACTGCTTTTCTTCGAGATATTTTTCTGCTGCTTCCCAGAAAATGATACAAGTCTGTACGGTGACGGGGAGGGTGGTGGGGATGCCGCTCCCTGGGAGCTGTTTAATGCCTGCTTTGTGCAATTCTAAACAGCGGCATATGCACTGAGCTCTGAGCACAGTGCTTGTGTCAGTTCAGTAAAGCTGATGAAATTTATTTTCTTTTCAAATTTTTATTTAAATTCTAGTTAGTTAACATACAGTGCAATATTGGTTTCAGCAGTAGGATTCAGTGATTCATCATTTACATATACAAAGCTGGTGAAATTTAAATTACCATGTATTTTTTTCTTTATTTTTAGTCTCATATGTATCTTACCTAAAAAAAATTTTTTTAATCATTTCCTTAGAAGGCTTATCAGGTAGGTGTCATTCATGAATTTTTATAAATGAATCCCAGATGGGTAAAGTGCCTTCTGGAAAGATTCAGAGGGGAGGAGTATCACAGTAGGGATTTGCACTCAGATGTCCTGACCCTGGTCCATTGCTCTGTCTCCTTAGCACACTGCTTGTATAGTTTTGTTGATATAGTCTTCATTTCTTGTTTGAATCTCAATTTTTTTTTTTCACTTTTAAGGGCAGGGAGATGTAGACCTGGAATTTGTTTCCGGCTGTTCAGCAGACTCCGATTCCAGAATATGTTGGAATTTCAGACTCCAGAACTTTTGAGAATGCCACTACAGGTGGGAATTTACGAAACTCTAAATTAGAGGCTATTTTTGTGGGTGACAGAGGAGAAAGGACCATTTTAACTTATACTAGTTGGACTTTTAAATAATCAACTCATAAAACAAACTTATAAAATGTATATTATGTAGGGTGGTTATGTACCTAACATTTTTTTCCTATACTAGGAAATCCATAAACCTCTAAAATTTTAAAGAGTTACTTGAATGCATTTAAATTATGGTACAGTTTATAAATATGCTTTTTTTTATATGCGACATTTTAGAAGTCTAACGACTACATTGTGTTCACCTTTCACATTCTCACTGAGGATTAGAAAACAAATTATTTAAGGTCCAAAAGATAATGCCACAATCTCAGTTTAAGTGCTGAGATTATGATGGTAGTTTAGAAGGGAGTCTGCTGAGATTTCCTGGCCTTTATTGTTTTGCTTTAGGTCTTCTCACTTCACAGAACAGCCAGACATTGTAGTTTCTAGGGAAAACTACCGGAAGTACATTAATTTGATTATCTGGTGTGCTGAGATGGATGCTGGTTTCTAACCATTTCCAGAGATACTGGATCATGTTTTTGGTATTCATGTACCTGGATGACTTCCCACTTTTCCATGCCTTATGGTCTTAGGATGAAATACAAAACTCTTAACAGGAGCCTAAATTATCTGCCCTTCCTGTGTCTCTAGTTTTAATTTTGACATCTTGTCTTTCCTTCTCTCTCTGCTCATACCAGTAGTTCGAATTTCTCAAGCACATCTTGTTTCTGTATTAGGGGCTTCCTCTGTGTGCTCCGCTCTCCCTAGAATCCTCCCTCTTGTTTCTTTGGTAATTACCTCCTACTCAGTCATTACATCCAAGTTTAAGTGCTGGTTCCCCAGAGATGTTGTCTTTGACTTCCCATGGCCTCCTCCTGCCCTTTCCTGAACTTGATTAAATATTTTCCTTTACCTCTTTAGTTCTCTGTATCCTTCACAACATTTATAAAAATTGTAACTAAGTAGTTAATTGTGTCATTATTCTGTTTTTCCCACAATGAAAAATCCACCAGGGCAGACACTTGTCTATCTTCTTTTTCTCCCAACTTGCTGCATAGTCCCTAGCACTTGGCAAGCACTTTGTTGAACGGATAAAAGATTCTAGAATGTAATGTAAAGGAAAAAAAGAGACTTCTGGACAATAACTCTTACTGTTATGTATAAGAACTGTGTGAGGAGACATCGCCAGTGTGGGCAATGGTAATCTTGATAGGAGGTAATGGAAGGTGTTTATTATATTAAAGTTCTAGCACCTAGGGCAAGGTTAGAGCCTGTCTTTCATAGAAAGACATGGTTCCCTCTACTGTTCATTTTAAGCAGAGACTCTGCTAGTCGGTTTGGGGACTGTGTTTCCCATGATTTCTTTAAAAAACAAAATCACCATAAATTTCAGCATTTCAACATTATTTGCTGTTCTTATTTGCAGGAACTTTGTTTACATACTAAGCTGTTAGCCCCAGTTAATTGTCCTATTGCCGATTTCCTAATGAAAGCTCCTGAACCTCCACCTGCTTTAATTGTAAGAAATGCTGTACACATGCTTAAGGTTCGTGTCTTCATAGTTTTCACTTTACTGATTTTACTTGAAATTTAAAGTGGGAATATATCTTGCCTGATTTTTGTACTTAAAAAGATTATCTGAAAGAAGCATGTACTTTGGAATAATACTCTCATGGTAATTACAGTAAAACAGTTGATGTAGATCTTTTTTTATATAAAATATTTGAAGCAAACGATGTTTTCTATAAGATGTGGCAAAAGAAAATTTACATTTTTATTTCTTTATGATTTTTAAGTATGCGGTTCAATTAAACATCATGAAACATTTTGGTCCTGCCAGATTCTGTTTTCTGTGCTTTTATTTAGACAATAGATGCAATGGACGCGTGGGAAGATCTCACTGAGCTTGGGTATCATTTGGCTGACCTGCCCGTAGAACCACATCTTGGAAAAATGGTCCTGTGTGCTGTCGTGTTAAAGTGTCTGGACCCCATCCTTACAATTGCCTGCACCCTGGCCTATCGAGACCCTTTTGTACTGCCAACCCAGGCCTCTCAAAAGCGCGCAGCTATGCTCTGTAGGAAACGCTTCACTGCAGGAACTTTCAGTGACCACATGGCACTTCTCAGAGCATTCCAGGTACTGGTCGTTGTTGTCATTTCATTTCTGAACATGTTGCTGGTTGAACAGACTTCTGGGGCAAGTGTAACAAATTAAAAAAGAGCTAGGACTCCATTAATTTGGTTTCCTTATAAAGTCACATTTTGTAAATAGCTCAGAAAGATACATTCCTGCTGTCCTTGTGTTAAAATTATCACTGTTTTTCTCTACCTTTTTTTCTTTTATTTTCTCCGTTTTCTCCCTGTAGGAATATGTGTATGTATATATTTATTTACTTATATGTATTTTTTAATATCCAAGTTCCTTTTAATCATATCTTGGACAGGAAATGCTCTCAAATTTTAGTTGAGAAGCAATGTATATTATGGGGTGCCTGGTTGACTTAGTCGATTGAGTGTCTGACTCTTGATTTTGGCTCAGGTCATTATCTCATGATTTGTGCGTTTGAGCCTACGTTGGGCTCCACACTGTGTGGAGCCTGCTTGGGATTCTCTCTCTGCCTCTCCCCCCTCTCTCACAATAAATAAGTAAACTTAAAAAAAAAAAAAAAGAAATCATGTATATTATTCAAAGTATGTAGAACAAACCGAGGAAGAAACTTATCTTGAATTTAGTATCTCTGTGTTGATTTTTTTTTTTAGAGTATGTCTTTTTCTTGTGTGCTCAAGACACGATGCTAAGAACTTAATTTTATAAAATAAAATATAAATATCATTTAAAACTTTTTAAGATAACAGTAGTGAGAAATTGATGAACATGATAAATAAGAAAGAAAAGATAAGGAAAATAGGATTCTGAGGAAAGGAAATGATATGTAATTTAGAATTTCAGATATGTGGAGAAGAATATGTTATTTCTTGAAAAGGCGTCCTTAAATTCTCTTGAATGTGGGCTATGACTATACATTTTTTAAAAATTTCATTTTGTTGGGACGCCTGGGTGGCTCATTTGGTTAAGTGCCAACTTCAGCTCAGGGTTGATCTCACCGTTCGTGAATTTGAGCCCTGCATCGGGCTCTGTGCTGACAGCTCAAAGCCTGGAGCCTGCTTCAGATCCTGTGTCTCCCTATCTGTCTGCCCCTCCCCTGCATGTGCCCTGTCTCTCTCTGTCTGTCAAAAATAAAATAAACATTAAAAAAAATTTCATTTTGTTTATGCAGAAGTGACTCTTTTCCAGGCATAGACGATTTTTTCACTATATACGGTTTAAAGAAAACACTGGCAAGCTATTTTGTGAGCATCATTGAACAATGGATAATGCAATGCTATTGAGTCTATTAGATAACCATGTCTTACAGTAGATTTGTTGAGTAGATAATAATTAGAGGGAGATTTGGAGTAGAATTCCTATGTATTCTTTGCTTTTCCCCCAGCTCCTTCAAGAGCAGAAAGGATAAATTACTGCTTTGGTCTTTCAGTTATATTCCAAAGCAAGAAAAGTCATTTTCAAAGAGAAGTTTTCCTATACTGCATATAGATGGTTTCTAGAAATCCCACTTCCCATTCAAAGATAGATTAAGAGGTTGATATAGAGCTTATTTTTGGAGGACTGGAGTGGCAGAATCCTTAAATATAAGTGGTGTTTATAATGGCTTAGTTAAAAACCTCCCATACTTCAGTGGAAGAAAATTAGCAAACACATATGAAAAGTTAAATATGTTTACACAGCTGGTCATTTAAGTTAAAGGATACGTAGTTCTCATTGGAATTTTATAAACTCAGTGACTTTCGTAGCATTTGAGTATAAATTAATGATAAATTTCATTTGATCATAAAGTCTTAGATTTTATTTTTTTATATTTAATTTTAAAATTTTATTTTTTTATTTTTTAATTTTTAAAAAAATTTTTTAATGTCTATTTATTATTGAGATACTGAGAGACACAGAGCGTGAGCAGGGGAGGGGTAGGGAGAGGGGGAGACATAGAATCCGAGGCAGGCTCCAGGCTCCGAGCTGTCAGCACAGAGCCCGACGCAGGGCTCGAACTCACAAACTGCGAGATCATGACCTGAGCTGAAGTCGGTCGCTCAACTGACTGAGCCACCCAGGCGCCCCCTAATTTTAAAATTTTAATAAAAAAAATTGAGACGTTATTGACATATTAGTTTTAGGTGTAAAACACATTGATACTGTAATTGTATGCATTGCAAAATGATCTCCACAATAAGTCTAGTTAACATCTATCATTGCATATAGTTACAAATTTTTTTCTGTTTGTGATGATAACTTTTAAGATATACTCTCTGGTATGTTAACTAGATTTATTGTGGTGATAATTTCACATTAATATATGGATATTGGATCACTAGTTTGTATACCTGAAATGAGTATAATGTTAAATGTCAGTGATACCTCAATAAAAAAAAGTGGACAAAAAAAATCTCTCTTATCAACTTTCAAATATACAATACAGTGTTATTAACTATAGTTACCATGCTGTACTACAGTTACCTTCCCAGGACTTAATTTATTTTGTAACTGGAAGTTTGTATCTTTTGACTCCTTTCATCCATTTTACTTCCTCTCCTCCCTCACCTCTGGCAACTACCAATCTGTTCTCTGTATCTTTGAGTTTTGTTTGTTTATTTATAAATGTTTATTTAATTTTGAGAGAGAGAGAGAGAGAGAGAGCACAAGGCAGGGAGAGGCAGAGAGAGAGGGAGACACAGAATCTGAAGCAGGCTTCAGGCTCCAAGCTGTCAGCACAGAGCCTGATGTGGGGCTTGAACCCACGAACTGTGAAATCACAACCTGAACTGAAGACGGACGCATAACTGACCTGAGTCACCCAGGCGCCCTGAGTTTTGTTTTTTTTAATGAAGTCCTAGATTTTATCAAATAATTAGAAGGAGAATTGACCTTGAGTGGTTAATGTAGTGGTTTTCAGTTACTTTGCTGCCTAACTGAGGAGTTTGGTAAATGTGTCTCGTTATATAATTATGTTTTTGTAGGCATGGCAGAAAGCACGAAGTGATGGGTGGGAGCGAGCCTTTTGTGAAAAGAATTTTCTTTCGCAAGCTACCATGGAAATAATCATTGGTATGAGAACTCAGTTGCTTGGTCAGCTTAGAGCATCAGGTAATGTTTTCCCCAGAGAACCTATTTAGACCACTGAGAGTACCCTACCTATACCTCGTAGTATTTGTAGTGCTAACTGATGCCATTTTACATTATTTTTATGATGTTTTCACATTGTTGTAGATCTTGTATTTATGAACTGTGTTGTAGACTCCTATGTGATCTCAGAGTTTGTTGATTTAAAAAATGATATTGTGGAGGCCTGTAGCTGAGAAATCTATGAACACCCTTTGATACTGTAGGCAGTGAGCAATTTGTAGTCTATTTGTTGGCAAAGATCGTTGTAGATAATGTAGCTCTGTTTTATCACTGTTAATAAACGATTATTTAGCTCTGTGAAATAGAAGTTAAAAAATGTAAGTAGGTTGATCTGAATGCTGGTCTTCATGTTTGTGGAACATAAAACAACTAGTAATCACTTGAAGGTACTTAATTTTTTTTTTTAAAAAAAGAGAATGCCAGTATTGCTATGTCAATTTAGAATTGTATCTTTAAATTTCCTTTTGAGTAGCATGGTACATTGAAAAAATAGCCAAAGACTACTAGAGCCTGGATTCATAGATTAGCTAAAGTGTTAAAATAATATAAGGAGCGAGCCAAAGGATTTCGAGTTGTTGTAAATATCGGGAAATGTGAAGGGCTTTGAAAATTCAAGCAAGAATATATTTACTTCACTCCAGAATTTGTCTGTCATAACCACAGTGTTATTAGTACCAGTTAGAAGAGTGGTTTAGATTTTCAGCTGTGACTTTAGTACATTTCTTTTTTTAAATTTTAGTACATTTCTCACAGCAGCTTAAGAAGAACTTTATAAAAAGCAAGAGTGTGTATTTTTTTAAATTTTCAGCTGTGACTTTAGTGCATTTCTTTTTTTAAATTTTAGTACATTTCTGATCGCAGCTTATGAAGAACTTTATAGCAAGAGTGTGTATTTTTTTTAAGAGTCCCACATCCCCAGTGAACAAACCTAAACTTTATTAGAATATTTAATCTGTATCTTAAACTTACCAGAGGAGATTTTATTAATTGCTCTGGAATTTGAATATCCCTAAACTTACATGGGCTATACAATTTTTGTAAAAAATGCATACGTTTAAAAGTATATTTTGCACAATAGAAAAAGTTGGTGTGGTTTTTTCCTCCTTCTAGGTTTTGTTAGAGCACGAGGCGGTGGTGACATTCGAGATGTTAACACAAATTCCGAGAACTGGGCTGTCGTTAAAGCTGCATTGGTGGCAGGCATGTATCCTAATGTAGTCCATGTGGACAGAGAGAATGTAGTACTGACAGGGCCAAAGGAGAAAAAAGTTCGGTTTCATCCCACTTCAGTTCTCAGTCAGCCTCAGTATAAAAAGGTAAAACATTTTTAATACTGTCTTAGGCCTTGAAGTCAAACTGATCTAATTTACATAGTTGAAGATCAACCAAAAATGCTCCAAATACCAGCCTGCTTTAAGAAGTTAGTTACCTATGTCTAATTCAACATTGGAACAAATTTTTGATGGAATCTTAGAGTTGGAAGAGGTAGTGTGTTAGGTAATGAGGACTACTAGCTGTATGAACAAGGATGTGCTTTAGTTTTTGCTTGAGTATTAATACACCTCATCTGTTTCATTGAGGGACTTTTTACATTTTAAAAGTATTGCCGGTAAACTAGGTGACATACAGTTAACAATTCTTCAATCCATTTTTCTAATAGATTCCTCCAGCCAATGGTCAGGCTGCAGCGATTCAGGCACTACCTACAGATTGGCTTATTTATGATGAAATGACCAGGGCCCATAGAATAGCTAATATTCGATGTTGTTCAGCAGTGACACCCGTCACTATATTGGTATTCTGTGGACCAGCTAGATTGGCAAGTAACGCTCTTCAAGAACCTTCATCGTTTCGAGGTAAATGGATTATGAAGGAAATGAAAATCTATCTGCAATGAAATTTTTTTCACTGGACCAAATAAATTTTGAAATTACCAAAATTTATGTAGTAGTAGCTCCCTTTTGATATGGTAAGACTAATTAGAAACTACTGAAGTATACCTCAGTTCTTAAAATTGATTTTTCTAAAGGTAACTTGGTATTGATTTGTGTATTTTTGATTAATCTTGATAGGTTTACTTTTCTCTCCCACTTGAAGTTAAATAACAGTTTAACATAAATAAAGGTAATTGTTTAAGGAAATAATATTAATAGTGACCCATGATCTCATTTCCCTTATGCAAACACTTTTTAATATTATTTAAAAATTATGTTTAATATTTTTACATATTTCTTAAGCTATTTTACATTGTTATTTTCATTATTCAGAATATAAGTTTTAAAAAATCTTTTATATTAATGGCTGCAAAATATACTATCACTTAAAAGTGGCGTAATGCATTTAAAATGTTCTGGCGGGAGCAGGGGGCCTCTGGGTGGCTCAGTTGGTTAAGCATCTTACTTTGGCTCAGGTCATGATCTCATGATTTGTGAGTTCAAGCCCCACATCAGGCTCGCTGCTCTCAGCCTGTCAGTGCAGAGCCCCTTTCAGATCCTCTGTCCTCCTCTCTCTGCCTCTCCCCTACTTGCGCTCTCTCACTCTCTCTCTCTCAAAAATAAATAAACATAAGGGCGCCTGGATGGTGCAGGTGGTTAAGCATACGACTTCAGGTGAGGTCTTGCGGTCCGTGAGTTCGAACCCCACATCAGGCTCTGTGCTGACAGCTCAGAGCCTGGAGCCTGCTTCAGATTCTGCGTCTCCCTCTCTCTCTGCCCCTACCCTACTCACACTCTGTCTCTGTCTCTCTCTCTCAAAAATAAACATTAAAAAAAACCATTAAAAACAATTCATGAAAGAACTAGCTCTTAGTTTCAGTGATCTTTTCTATTGTGTTTTAGTCTCTTATTTCATTTATTTTTGCTCTGATCTGCATCATTTCTTTCTTTCCACTAACTTTGGGCTTTGTTCTTTTTCTAGTTCCTTTAGGTACAAGGTTAGATTGAGATGTTTGTTGCTTCTTGACTTAGGTGCCTATATTTCCGTAAACTTGCCTCTTCGAACTGCTTTTGCTGCATCCTGTAGATTTTAGAGCATTGTGTTTCTGTTTTCATTTGTCTTCAGGTATTTTTTTTCCTTTCTTTTTTGATTTCTTCATTGGCCCATTGTTTGTTTGGTAGCCTTTTGCTTAGGCTTTACGTGTTTGTGTTTTTTCCAGTTTATTCTTATAATTGATTTCTAGTTTTGTACCATTGTGGTCAGAAAGGATGTTTGATATGATATAAGTCTTCCTAAAAATATTGAAACTTGGTTTGTGGCCTAACATGCGACCTATCCTGGAAAATGTTTCATGTACACTTGAAAAGAATGTGTGTTCTGCTGTGTTTGGATGGAATATTCTGAATATATCTGTTAAGCCCACCTAGTCTAATGTGTTGAGACCAGTGTTTCCTTATTGGTTTTCTGCCTGGATGATTTGCTATTGCTGGAAGTGGATGCTGTGTTCCGCTACCATTATCGTGTGTGACTGTTAATTTCTCCTTTTACATCTTGTAATACTTGCTTTCTATGTTTCGATGCTTTTGTGTTGGTTGCTTAGATATTTACAATTGTTATATTCTCTTATTTGATTAATCCCTTTATAAGGCTCTTCTTTGTCTCTTCTTCAAGTCTTTGTCTTGAAGTCTGTTTTGCCTGATACAATTATTGGTATTTTAGCTTTCTTTTCAGTTTCTATTTGCATGGAATATCTTTTTCCATCCCTTCACTTTGAGGCCTTCTCTTTCTTTAGGTCTGAAGTGAGTCACTTACAGGTAGCATATTAGATGGATCTTGTTTTTTATCCATTCGGCCACCCTCTGTCTTTGGAGCATTTAGTCCTTTTACATTTAAAGTAATTATCGATAGGTATGTTAGTTGTTAATCATTTTCTGGTTGTTTTTGTAGTTCTTCTCTGTTCCTTTCATCTTTTATTCCCTTTCCTTGTGATTTGATGACTTTCTTTAGTGTTATATTTGGATTCCGTTCTGTTTATTTTTTATGTATCTATTATAGGTTTTTTGTTGTGGCTACCATGAGGTTCATCTATAACAACCTGTGTATACAGCAGTGCATTTTAAATTGGTGGTTAAGTTTGAACACATTCTAAAAGCAATATATTTTTATTCCCTCACCTTACATTTTATTTTTTGACACTGTATTTTATATCTTTTTATTTTGTACATCTTCTAAGTAATTAGGGTAGGTAGGTTTTACTATTCTTCTCTTTAACCTTCATACTAGCTTTATAAGTTGTCGACCTACTACCTTTACTGTATGTTTGCTTTCAGCAGTGAGATTGTTTTCTTTCATAATTCTTTTACTTTTAATCACAGCCTTTCCTTTTCTGCTTAAATAAATCCCTATAACATTTCTTATAAGTCCAGTTTAGTGGTCATTAACTCCTTAAGCTTTTGTTTGGGCAACTTTTGTCTTTCCTTCAGTTCTGAAAGATAATTTTGCTGGGTAGAGTATTCTTGGTTGTAAGTTTCTTCTTTTCAGTACTTTGACTATATCATGCCCATTCCTCTGGTCTCCAAAGTTTCTGCTGAAAAATCAGCTGGATAACTTTACGGAGTTTCCGTTGTATGTAACTCATTGTTTTTTTTCTCTTGCTGCCTTTAAGATATTCTTTTCTCTTTATCCTTACTTTTTGGGCTTTTAATTATATGTTTGGTGGACCTCTTTGGGTTTATCTTGTTTGGAGCTCTTTGTGCTTCCTGGACCTGAATGTTGTTTCCTTCTCCAGTTTAGGGAAGTTTTCATCTGTTGTTTCTTCAAATAAAGTTTCTGCACTTCCCACTGTCTTTTCTGAGACTCATATAATGCAAATGTTAGTATGCTTGACACTCTCCTTGCGGTCCCTTTAATCTATCCTAATTTTTAGAAATTCTTTTCAGTTTTTGCTGTTCAGCTTGGGTGATTTCTACTACCCTGCCTTCCAGATCGCTGATCCGTTCTGCATCATCTAACTTGATGTTGATTCCCTTTAATTTATTTTTCATTTCAGTTATTATATTTTTCAGCTTTCCCTTCATATGTACCATTTATTAAATAATCTTTATCTTCTTTTTGAAAGCTTGCATATTGTTATATATTATATTTGCCATCTTTATTTTTTTTTTTAAATATTTATTTAAGTAATCACTACATCCAGTGTGGGGCTCAAACTCATAACCCTGAGACCAAGAGTTACCTATCTTTTAAGTGAGACAGCCAAGTGCCCCTGGCATCTTTATCATTATTACATCTTACATTTGGCATTTTTAAACTTTCTATATATTTTGTTCCTTTACATTTTTGCCTTTGTGTTGTGCCATCTTGTTTAGTAATTTTGATTTTCAGTAAGTTCTTATGTCTGGTAGCAAAGGATCTCCCTGTAACTCTGCCTTTCTGTTATAAGCTATTTTTTATAATCTTTCCTATTTTTAATAATGAATATTCAGTAGTCATCTTCTTGTAATCTTTTCTGTAACCAATAGTTCTTTTGTGATTTTAATTAAGAGTTTGCTTCTAGGAATATAGTATATTCTTCTATTCACCTTTTATTAAATTTAGCAATATCTTTTCTTTGGTAAGTTTTACAAAGGTTGGATATATTCTTACGATGATTCTTAAGATTTTGTTGTTGTTCTTGAGTTACTACAGTGAATGGGTTCTCTTTGTGTCATTTTCCTGCTGATCTTCTAGTAAGGAATACTATGTAACAGGGGAGTATATTTAAAATTTATTTTTTAATGTTTATTTATTTTTGAGAGACAGAATGAGAGAGGGGGAGGGGCAGAGAGAGGGAGACACAGAATTTGAAGCAGGCTTCAGGCTCTGGGCTGTCAGCACAGAGCCCCAACATGGGGCTTGAACTGTGAGATCATGACCTGAGCCAAAGTTGGACACTTAACTGACTGAGTCACCCAGGTGCCCCCAGGAGAATATATTGTATTTGCTCTTGCTTTACTAAGCTCTTACTAATCCTTTTGACTTTCTATTAACTTAGAGTACCTTTAAGTGGTAATTTTTAATTTGTTATAAAAATTTATTCCTTTTATTTCTTTTTCATGACTTGGGAAAACCATGTTAATGGCCTGCTTTTTCTTGTTGCATTTTAAAGGTTTAAATTCTAAAGTGATATTGATGATGACAGTAATTTTTGTTTTAATGAAAGTACTTGTATTAAAATAAGGTAGAAGGGGCACCTGGGTGGCTCAGTTGGTTGAGTGTCTGACTCTTGGTTTCGGCTCAGGTCAGGATCTCAGGGTTATGGGATCGAGCCCCGTGTCAGGCTCTGTGTTGAGCATGGAGTCTGCTTAAGATTCTCTCTTCCTCTGACCCTCTCCCCAACTTGCACATGCTCTCCCTCTCTCTCTTTCTCTCTCTCTCAAATAAAAATAAATAAATAAAAAAGAATTCTTTTGAAATTTAAATTTTTAAAAATACTTATGTATTTTGAGAGGGAGCACATGTAAGTAGGGGAAGGGAGAGAGAGGGAAAGGATAGGGAGAGAGAGAATCCCAAGCAGGCTCTGTCCTCTCAGCGCAGAGCCTGACACGGGGTTGATCTCATGAACTGAGAGGTGATGACCTGAGCCAAAATCAAGAGTCGGATGCTTCACTGACTGAGCCATCCAGTTGCTCCAGAATTGTTCTTTTTTTGAAGTTTTATTTATTTATTTATTTTTTTAATTAAAAAAAAAAATTTTTTTTTTTTTAACGTTTATTTATTTTTGAGACAGAGAGAGACAGAGCATGAACGTGGGAGGGTCAGAGAAAGAGGGAGACACAGAATCCGAAACAGGCTCCAGGCTCTGAGCGGTCAGCACAGAGCCTGACGCGGGGCTCAAACTCACGGACCGCGAGGTCGTGACCTGAGCTGAAGTTGGATGCTTAGCCAACTGAGCCACCCAGGCGCCCCTCTTTTTTTGAAGTTTTAAAACACATTTTGAAATTTATTAAATAGCTTGTGGGCATTTGTTCATATCAAAATTTATTTAGCCTGCTGTTGTACTGTATATATTTTCTTATGGGACTATCATATTTATTATAAGAATAAACCTTCCTTGGACTAAGGAGGACTTACTGCATTGCTCATATTTTGCTAGCATTTTATTTAAAATTGCTCATTAGTGAGGTATGTGTGTTGGGAATATTCAGAAATGTTTGTTTGTTTATTTATTTATATCAGGTTTTAGGATTAGTTCAGACTTGTCTCATGCAAGGAATTGGCCATTGTTTGTTTTCTTCAAAGTTTGAGAGACTTGATGAACTGGATTTCTGTGTTTGGTGTTCTTTCAGGACAGCTTTGGTTTCTTCCTGAAATAGTCTGGGCTTTCCTACCTCTTGTTCTTTGTTTTGGTAATTTCTTTTTTTTTTTTCAGTTTGTTTCGTACAAAAGAATAGATTGAATGTTTCAAATTTATTATTTTTTATGGATACTGGATCTTCTTAGATTAAAACAGTTTGTATTAATTTTTATAATCTTATTCTCAGCTCTGATTTTGTATATGGATTTGAGCTTCCTTCTCCCTTTATTAAACTTACCAGAGGGTTGCCTCGTCTTTTCAAGGAACTGGGTTATAGTTTTGACTACTGCCATTTTGTTTTATCTAATGTATCAGTTTTTTTCCCTCACTGTTTTCTTCATTTTTTTTTTCCTTTGGGGTTTATACTGTTTTTCTAAGATGTAGTTATGGGTGTGGTTTCTCCTTTTCTTCTTTTAAATTGAAACCTATGAATTTACATGAGCATTTCTTGTTTTCTTCCCTTTTTAAATTATATCCTTAGTTTTCATCTTTATTCAGTTATTATTTAAAGATTTTGTTTTGATTTTTTTTAAGTTTATTTATTTATTTTGAGAAGGAGGGAGGGAGGGAGGGAGGGAGAGAGAGAGAGAGAGAGAGAGAGGTAGAGAGAGAATCCCAAACAGGCTCTGCACTCTCAGTGCAGAACTTGAACTCATGAACCATGAAATCATGACCTGAGCTGAAATCACGAGTTGGATGCTTAACAGACTGAGCCACCCAGGTGCTCTTTGTTTTGATTTTTAAGTTATAGTCTTTTTTATTTTGTTGCATTTTGATTAGCGATTATAGAGATTATGCCTTGCTTCCCCCCCCCCCCTTTTTTTGTAAGTATTGAGACTTAATTTGTGAACTGCTGGCTTTGAAGAGCTCTATACCCAAACTCTTAGTATGGAGCATTTGTGTAAATACACAGTGTCTGTGTTTACTTACTTCTTTTGCTATATGGTGGTAAGAGTGAAATTTTTTCCTTTCAATATGTGTTTGAACAGCGGATGGTGTTCCTAATGACAGTAGTGATAGTGAAATGGAGGACAGAACCACTGCTAATTTGGCAGCTTTGAAACTTGATGAGTGGCTCAATTTCAAACTAGAGCCTGAGGTAAGTTGCTTTTCAGTAGTGTGGTAAGTTTCTTTCATTCTGGTAGTACGAATTGACATACAGCATGATGAAAATTATATCTTTACTATTGAGCCCTTAGTACTTGAGAATATAGTTTGTTTTTCAGTTTTCACAGGGCCCTCATGCATTCTCTGACATACCCCATGGGGTTTATTTTAATAGAGGATTTGAAAAGCCTTGGTGTGGCAGAATCTGAAGCAGGCTCCAGGCTCTGAGCTGTCAGCACAGAGCCCGACATGGGGCTCAAACTCACAAACTGTGAGATCATGACCTGAGCTGAAGTCTGATGTTTAACCGACTGAGCCACCCAGGTGCCCCAGAAATGCACATTTTTGGTCAATAATATTACTGGGGGAAGAAAAGGAGGAGAATGTGTATTAAGTGGTGAAATCCACTAAATCAATATTCTGTTACACCAAACAGTTTAAAGACAAGGGAAATGTTGTAATATAATTTCAGATTATATTTCATCTGGCTAAATTAGAGTTTAAAGTTGCTTTTTGCCATGTTGAAAGTTTGCTGCAATAATTTTTCACATAAACATTTAGACTTGAACTCTGAGACTAGATACAGCATGATTATTTTGCTTTTAAAATCTGTTAAATAGCTAAAAATTGACAATTTGAAAACTACAACAAAGAAAAAGTTGAAGCAGTGTGATTGTTACATCATTGAACCACTTCTAATTGTCAACTGTTAGTATTAAAAGATCATTCTATATCCTTTTTTGGGGGGATGTGGTCGGCTGAGCTGTCAGTAATCGACAGCTGGCTAGGTTTAACTTTTTTACTGTCTGTTCATTCATCACTTCAGCCGACAGTTGTCTCACTTCCCTTTTCACCAGCCATTCCCTTCACTGAAACTGTACTTGCCAAGGTCAGCACGTGCCCCACATTGTCCAAGCCAGCCTGCCGTCCTTGAATTCATTCTTTCTCTCCTGTTGGGCACTATTTATTGTCCATACCCTTCCTTTCATAATTCTGCCCTTCCTCATTTTTCCTCCTCACCCCTGTCCCAACTTCTTTGTCACAAGTTAACCGTGACATGAATCTTTCCTGATTCTTCTTCTTTCTTCAAAGGTCATTCCTTCTTAGGTTCTTTCACTGACTCTTCTCTATGTGTCTGTGCCTTAAATGTTAGATGTTCTCCACTACTCCGGGCCTTTCTCTGCTCTTTTTATGTTTCTGTACAATCTCCAGGGACCTTACCTCTCTGTGTAGATTCAGTAACCACTTATGCACTGATGACTCCCAAGTCTGTCTATATTTTTAGCTTAGGCCTTTCTGTGAACCTTTCTGTGAATCTAGCTGCCTTCTGGGCATCATCATCTGGATGTTCTGTAGGCACTAAAGCACGAATGGAACTAAATGTATTTTTCTTCATTTACTGTGCTGTTACCATTTCCAGTTTTAATCACACTCTGCCACACATTGTTTACCGTCTCTTCCATCGGACTGTTTCATTTGATTTTGTGTCTCTAGTGCCTCCAGTATGGTAAATAAGAATTTTTATCTCGTTCGGGCAACAAAAAGAATGAAATTAATAGTAAATTACATAAAATGTAATACCTTAGAATACATTAACTCCTTACAAGTTGCAGAGTGTTCTTTGGAAACAGTTGCAGCCTTTAACTAGTAAATGGGTGTCTTGCAAGTAGGGTATACATTTTGCTTGTACCTGTTTGAACTTTCATTACAGGCAGCCAGTTTATTGCTGCAGCTCAGACAGAAGTGGCACAGCTTATTTTTACGCCGAATGAGAGCTCCATCCAAACCTTGGTCTCAAGTTGATGAAGCTACCATAAGAGCAATTATAGCTGTTTTAAGCACTGAGGAACAGTGTGCAGGTTTACAGCAGCCGTCTGGGATAGGCCAGAGGCCAAGGCCTATGTCTTCAGAAGAACTTCCTTTGGCATCATCTTGGAGGTCCAATAATAGCAGGAAAACTTCCGCAGATACTGAATTTTCTGATGAGTCTGCTACTGCAGAAAGGTACATTTATAACATTTTATCAAAATGGGGACATTTTCTCCAGGAAAATGAGTTATTTCTCATAGAATCAGATGTTTTAATAATATTTAAAAATTGCTTAGAGTGTACGTAAAAGGTTACAATAAAATGCGAAGAGTGTTTTACTTTTAAAACATAGTTCTTGTAAGTAGTAAGATAATATGAGGGATTTTAAGCTACTGGTATCTGTGAGTCATTTAATAAGGAAATTTTTTTATTGGGAAAGACTAAAAATGTTTAATTTCAAGACTTCACAGATTTAGGGTCTGTTAAAAAGATAGCAGTATATTAAAATTCTGTATTTTAGTTGATACATGGCAAGCAACATCTTTCGCATGTGTCTTATAGCAAGAAGTATGGGTTATGGCCATTTAAAAGAACAGCCTCTTCACAAGTCTTACCTGGGTATCAGTAGTGCTGACTAGTATTCCTACAGAGAATCAATTATTCATTCACTTTCTCAGTGACACATTGAATGTGTGTTGTTCTTGGTGTAAGAGAGATAGCAGTGTACCAAACAGACAAGAGCTCTTCCTTCAAAGAGTTTTTATTTTATCCAGCAGAGACATATGATACAGAAGTAAACAAATTTACTCTAGTGGCAAAATCTATTACAGTTTAAGCAGGTTCTTCTTTTCTTTCTAACATTTAGCAATTATACATGGTATTTTTATTTACTATATGATTATTATTAATAAGAGAGTTCTTATATTGAATTATTTATCAAAAAACATATTATGATGATATAATAATGGTTATAATGAATCATTGGCCATGATTCAGAAATATTTGTTGTGTAAAAAAAACCCCATTTGTTAGAATCAAATTTATATTTTATAAGAATCAGAATTTCTTTATATCAGTTTAAAATTTTTTTTACCCTGTTAGAATTGATAATGAACACGAGATTCTTGCCTGTGATGCTGGTTTCGGCAGTACTGGTAGAAAGTCTGTGTAGTAAGAATATTTCATTGTTAAAAAGAAAAATAGAACAGTGGAAACATAAAAGATACATGATGTTTACTGTTTTGTAAGGATCGAATGGGGCTGTTTGTACTTTCTTTTGGTCAGATTTGCACATTTGAATGAAGCATAAGGCTTCATTAGGTCAGACTTGAATTACAGAGAAGTAATTCGTACTGGTTTCCAAGTTCTTCACATACTGCATTTGAGGAATAATTCAGTCGTTTGCCAAGAAAACCTTTTCATCATGTGCGTTCCTGAATGTTTCTCTCTGATGTAGGCCCTCCTGAGCGATAGAAGAGTGAAAAGCACATTTTCTTCTTAGACACTGCCCACTTTTTGGAAATACCGATCTAAAAGCTTACTCGAAAAATGGTTTAGAATATGGGAATAGATTTCCATAGACATTGCTAGGTGGTAGTGGTATTCCTAGGCCCATCTATAAAAATATGTTAGGTTCGTAGAGACTCTGTGTGTTGTGTATGTATGGGTCCGTGTGTATACATACAGATGTATATAACGTTTGTGCCTATATATTCATATATACACACATGCACGCACATTTTTAAGAGAAAGGCTACTTGTTTCTCAATACAAGTAATACATGCTTATTTAGTAAAATAAATTTAATACAATTAAAATTATAAAGTGTAATATTAGTTACAATTCACATATTGTTTGTCTTATAAATTCAGTTTTTCACTTGTGATACCATTTTCATTTCCTTACAAGTTGTAGTCTGGCACTCTTCATTCTTACCTGTTGAACAGGGAGATACAGAACTTCATCTAATTTCAGGCTTTTGGTGTTATTGATAGATAATGCCTTGAAGTTGATATATTTGGTGGGGAAAAGAATGAGGACTCTTAGGAAAATTTATACTTGAAAGGAGAAATTACAGTCTGTGAGATTACTTCTTAGAGAAAAAGTATCTGTAGTTCATGTTTTCACTGTACATTGGCAAGATATATGGTACATAATTTTTTTTTAATTAAAAAAATTTTTTAAGTTTATTTGTTTTGAGAAAGAGAGAGCACGAGCAGGGGAGGGGCAGAAAGAGAGGGAGAGAGAATCCCAAGCAGGCTTCTTTCTGACAGCGTGAGCCCGATGTGGGGCTTGAACCCACAAACTGTGAGATCATGACCTGAGCCAAAACCAAGAATCGGATGCTCAACCAACTGAGCCACCCAGGCGCCCTCATAATTTCTTTAAATAAAAACATTTTAGGGTGCCTCAGTTGCTCATTTGGTTAAGCATCCAACTCAGTTACGGCTCAGGTCATGATCTTAATGGTTTGTGAGTTTGAGTCCCGGTTTTACCGTCGTTAAGTTCTTTTGCCTAATTTTCAGGTCTCTGAGGTTCTAGGGTAGGAACGATGGGATTTTAGGGGTTGAATTTAGATAATGCATTGGACATCAATTCATGAAGGAAAAAACCCCTGAAAGGTTGTTTTTTATACTTCTTAAGTTGTTGATGATTCAGATGTACATTCCTTATATATTCTTTTGTTAATACCTTTAGGCTTTAGCTATTTTATTTCATTTGTGAAAGAAATAATCCTGGATTAAAGATACTGATTGAAGCAGGGGCGAATTGTGGGGATTAGCTATTTTAACTTGTCTTGAAGGAAGAGTAATTATTAATTACAAGACTCTCTGGAAGCTTATGAATTATTGAACACATCGTTTTTTGTTTTAAACGCTTATTATAAATATTATTTAACACAGCAAACTAAATGATATACCGTAATGAACTCCATATCCGTATCTAACCAAATATTCTTTGTTCTCTCCTGCTTTTTTTGTTTGTTTACATATTTTATTTTTTTAAAAAAGTTTTGTAAATTTTTTAATTTTTATTTTGATAGAGAGAACCAGAGCAGGAGCAGGGGAGGGGCAGAGAGAGACGGAGACACAGAATCCGAAGTAGGCTCCAGGCTCTGAGCTGTCAGCACAGAGCCCAAGGTGGGGCTCGAACTCACGAGCTGTGAGATCATGACCTGAGCCAAAGTCACTGACTGAGCCACCCAAATGCTTCTGGTTTAGATATTTTAAAATAAATCCCACATATCATGTCATCTTACCCTTCCATATTTAAATATGCATCTCTTAAAAATAGAGGAATTTTTCCTACATAATCGAATTCCAGTGATCAGTCCCAGTAAAATGGCTCATGCATTTCTCAGGGTGTCATGTGTCTTGAGTCTCTCGTGATCCAGAGCAGGTCCTCTCGACTTTTTTGAAGAAAGTGGGGTGGTGATACTGTGAGGTGTACCACATTCTGGATTTGTCTGTTTCTTCTTGGCATTATTTGTTGCCATACCATATATATTTTGTGTAAACTGGCAGTTAGCTCTCACGGCTTGATTAAATCCAGTATTTTGACAAGTATAATTTGTAGGTGGTGCTGTGAACTTTACTATTGAATGACTTTAGGACGTACTCAATAATATCTTTTCTTTTTTGTGTCTGGTTATTCCACAAAGACATATACTTTTAGAAAAATTATAAAATTCCTGACTGCCAGGAATGTTAAAGACCTCTTTTCCTAAACCATCATACAAGAGGCTAGGAATTTTGTAAGGGAAATCATACTTTGAGTATTTGTTAACATTAAGTTAAGGACTTCTGTAGATCGCTAATAAATATATTTTTACCTCTTTTTGTAAGTGTCCCTTAATGTCCCTGATGGTATTAAACTTCTAAATGTATGAGGGGGCACCTGGGTGGCTCAGTCAGTTAAGCGTCCGACTTCGGCTCAGGTCATGATCTTATGGTTTGTGAGTTCGTGCCCCGTGTCAGGCTCTGTGCTGACAGCTCTGAGCCTGGAACCTGCTTTGGATTCTGTGTGTGTGTCTCTCTCTCTACCCCTACCCCACTTGTGCTGTCTTTCTGTCTCTCAAAAATAAAAATTAAAAAAAAATGTAAGAGAAGAATGAAATTCCCTTTTTAAATACTATTCTGTAAATCATAACGCCCCTGAAACTTTGGTTTGAAATGGCATCTGCTTTCAATCACGAGCTTGTATGTAACTGATCTTTGCTTCCTCCTTCTCACTCAAGAGTATTGATGAAATCTCCATCTCCAGCACTACACCCACCTCAGAAGTACAAAGATAGAGGAATTTTACATCCTAAACGAAGCACTGATGACCGATCGGATCAGTCTTCTGTGAAATCTACAGACAGCAGTAGTTACCCGAGTCCTTGTGCCAGCCCTTCTCCTCCACCCTCAGGAAAGGTAGGGTATCCACAAGTTGATCCCTAGCACATCTAATGTTGCAGATTTAAGCAAAATTACAGAACAGTTCTACTTTTCAGTTACTCATCATGGTCTTTGTTCTTGATATAAATTGAATCTGGTAAACTTGAAACATCTTGAGTAAATTTTTTAGTCTTTCTTGCTTGCCAAACATTTCTCGTTGTTACCATCTTGGGATGTTTTAAAACTAACTGATCATTTACCGAGTTATATGCCATAACTCAGCCATCTGTTATTTCCTTTCTGTATCATTAGAACCTTTTTTGTTAAAAAGATGGTCTCAAATTAGTTTTTTTTTTCAGTTATTTGTTGATTTTTCCAATTCAGTGGTTATATTAAAAAAATACAAGACAGGGTGGGGTTAGGAAGATAGATGTTGGTAGGGAATTGAGAACTATGTATCTTTTAAAAAATTTGTAATACAAATGATTTCAAATGTTTAGAATATGTTACTTTTATTTCTCCTGTTGTTGGTACTGAGTAAGTATTTCATTAGGGTTATTTAGCTATATGTTGTGTTCTGGTGAGGAAAATATCTGCTGAAACACTCTTGTTAAATAAGAGGAAAATAAAATGTTTTTTGTGGATTTGCATTCTTAGGTTTTGAGGTTTTTATTTTAAAATACCTTTATTTAGATACGCACAGTAAAATTCACCACTTTAAACTGTACAATCCAGTGAATTTTGACAAATGTATATAATTATGTAACTGTATCATAGCCAGGTACAGAACATTCCCATCACCCTTCGATCATGACAACCACTGAACTGAACTGCTCTCTGTCCCTAGAGTTTTGCCTTTTCTGGAATTTGCTGTAAATGGAATCCTATGCATGTAATTTTTTGTGACTGCCTTATTTCACTTTTGAAATTCATCCAAATTATTCAGTGTATTATTAGTTTATTACTTCTTATTGCTGAATCGTATTCCACTCTTTGGCTCATACCCATAGAATGTTTATCCATTCACCTGTTGATGGACATTTGGATTGTTTCCACTTTTGGGCTGTTGTGAATAAAGCTGCTATAATATTTGAGGGCAAGTCGTTGTGTGTACGTATGGTTTCTATTCTTGGGTAAATACCCAGGAATAGGATTGTTGGGTTGTATGGTTAAGTGTACATTTATCTTTACAAGAAGCTATCCCCACCATTTTCCAAAATGGCTGTACTTTTTTTATTCCCTTCCATCATCTATTGAGAGTCCCATTTACTCCATATTCTTGACAATAGTAATCTCTTTACTGTTGGCCATTCTAGTGGGTATATAGTGATCTCCCATTTTGTTTTTAATTTGTACTTCCCTGATGACTAATGATGGTGAGCATCTTTTTATGTGCTTATTTACCATTCCTGAATTTTCTTTGGTGTGGAGTAGCTGTTCAAATTGTTCAACTTTTTTGGTTGTTTATGGGTTGTCTTCTTTATTTAGTAGTAAGATTTAAAAATATATTTCTAGATAGAAGTCTTAATTATATATGTTTTGCAGCTTTTTCTAATAGGCTGTGCCTGCATATTCATTTTCTTAACAGTGTCTTTTGAAGAGCAAGTGTTTAATTTTGATAAAGTCTACCATATCTATTTTTTTCTATTTTGGTGTCATCTATTTTTCTATTATGGTTCATATTTTTTGTGTTCTAAGACGTCTTTGTTTAACTCAGGATTACAAAGTATTTCTCCTAGAAGTGTGACAGTGAGAGCTCTTATATTTAGGCATATGATCTGTTTTGAGTTAAGTTTTGTTCATAGTATGGGTGAATCAAGGATCATAATTTGTCATTTGCCTATACAATTGTTCTAGCACCATTTATTGGAAAGATTCTCCTTTTCCCATTGAAATTATCTTGGCATCTTTGTCAAAAATCAATTGACTGTAAATATGTGGTCAATTTATTGGACTGTATCCTGTTTCATTGATCTGTATACTACTTCTCTGTTTTTGCCTTTGCTACGGTAGTTTGATTATAGTAGCTTTATACTAAGTTGAAACCAGTTAATTTTTTTCTCCAACTCTTTTGTTCTTTTTAAAAATTGTTTTGTGGGGGCCTGGGTGGCTGAGTGGGTTAAGTGTCCAACTTCGGTTCAGATCATGATCTCATGGTTTGTGAATTTGAGCCCCACATGAGGCTCTCTGCTGTCAGCACAGAGCCTGCTTCGGATCCTCTGTCCTCCCCTCTCTCTCTGCCCCTCTTCTGCTTGGTCTCCCTCTCTTTCAAAAATACAGAAACTTTCAAAAAATAATAAAAAAAATTGTTTTGGTATTCAGGGTGTTCTAATGGTCTTTCATATAAGCTTTAGAAAATGCTTGTTAATTTCTACAGAAACATATTTTGGTATTGAGTGGAATTGCATTGAATTTGTAGATCAGTTTGAAGAAAATTGATAACAGTTTTTAGTTTTATAATCTATTAAGTGTGGTATATATATGCATTTCTTTTGGTATTCTTTAATTTTTCACAAGTGTTTTGTAAATTTCAGAGTTCAGGTATTACACATTTTTTGTTAAGTTGATCACTAAATATTTTATATCTTTGATGCTGTTTGTAAAATTTTTAATTTCTAGTTGTTCATTGCTATGATTTAGAAATACATTTGACCTTTGTATATTTACCCAATATGCCGTGATCTTACTTCATTTATTAATTCTGTTCGCTTTATATGAGATTTCTCAGTACTTTCTACATGGATAACCATTTCATCTATTAATAAAGGTAGTTTCACTTTTTTCCTTTCCAGTATTGATTCTGTTTATTTTTTTTTCTTGTCTGTTCTCTCTGGCTAGAACCTCCAGTAAAATGTTTAATAACAGTGTTGAGAACAGACCTTTGAGGGAAAACAACCCCCCCTCCCAATCCCCATCCCTCATTAAATCTGTCACCACTTATCATAATGTAACTGTGGGATGTTTCTTTTTGGATTTAGTTTGCTGAGAGGGTTTATTAGGAATAAATGTTGAATTATGTTCAGTGCTTTTTTTGTCTTTACATCTGTTGAAATGATAACACAATTTTTTTTCTTCTATTAATAAAGTGGGTTTTGTTGACTGCTTTTCTAATGTTTATACCTCGCAGGATCATGACATATTATGGTGTTAAATATTAATGGATTTGATTTTGCTTAATCAGAACTTCTGTTAAATTTGGGATCTTTGTTCATGAGGGATATTCTATAGTTCTCTTGTGTTATTTTTGTATTGTTTTGGTATCAGGGTAATGCTGGCCTCATAAGATTATTTGGGAAGTTTTCTTTCTACTTCATTTTTGCAAGAGATGCATAGGATTGATATGATTTTTTCCTTAAATGTTTGGTAGAATTCACTACTGTAGCATAGGATTGATATGATTTTTTCCTTAAATGTTTGGTAGAATTCACTACTGTAGCCATTTTTTAACTTTCCCTAGTATATCTTGAATTAGTTTTATGCCACCTCAGGTATAGTTTGAGAACCTTGCAACAGTGTATTTTTATTTTACCCTTTAGTTCTTTGTGTTACTTGTCTCATACATTTTATTTGTATATTTGTTATACTTGCTGTAGTGTATTGGTTTTTTTTTACTTCATAGTAAATTATCTTGTACCAAAAGTCAGAAAAATGTGTTTTATATTTACTAAATATTTACCATTTCTTGTGTTCTTTATTCTTTTGTGTTGATGAGGATTTCTATCTTGGATCATATGCTTCTGTCTGGAAACCTTCTTTGAACATTTTCTCTGGTACAGATATTCTGGAAATGAATTCTTTAAGCTTTTGTCTGAAAAACCATTTTTCACTGTTATTTTTGGAAGCTATTTAAAAATTTTTTGTAATGTTTATTCATTTTTTGAGAGAGAGAGACAGACAGACTGTGAGTGGGGGAGGGGCAGAGAGCGAGGGAGACACGGAATCCGAAGCAGGTTCCAGGCTCTGAGCTGTCAGCACAGAGCCTGACATGGGGCTTGAGCTCACGAACTATGAGATCATGACCTGAGCCAGAGTTGAAAGCTTAACCGACTGAGTCACCCAGGCGCCCCAAAAGCTGTTTTTACTGTGTATATAATTCTAGGTTGACAGTGGTTTTCTTTTGTTACTGCAAAGATGTCACTCCATTATCTTCTCGTTTACATAGTTTCTGAGGGAGGTTTACTATCATTTTTGTTTCTCTGTATATAATGTTTCTCTGTATATAATGTATCTTTTTCCTCTACCTGCTTTTAAGATTTTCTCTTTATCACTGGTTTTCAGCAATTTGATTTTGATATGTTTCTATTTGTAGTTTTTTTAAATGTTTTTTCTTATTATGAGAACTTTTTTTAATTTTAATTTTTTTAAGTTTATTTACTTATTTTGAGAGAGAGAGAGAGAGAGAGAGAGAAGGGAAGAGGCAGAGAGAGAGTGGAGAGTGAGAGAGAGAATCCCAAGCAGGCTGTGCACTGTCAGCACAGAGCCTGACATGGGACTTGAAGTCACAAACTGCAATATCATGACCTGAGCTGAAACCAGGAGTTGGAAGCTTAACTGGCTGAAGCACCCAGGTGCCCCGTTTGTAGTTCTTATTTAATCTATGTATTCATAGTTTCCATCAATTTTGGAAAAATTAAGATAATTATTTCTTCACGTATTTTTTATGTCTCATTGCTTCCCCCTCCTTTCTGGGACTAGGGATATACAAGTGCAAGACCACTTGATACTATACCATAGGTCACTGAGGCTGTCTTCATTTTTTTCAATTGTTTTTTGGTTTCTTTGTTTCATTTGAGATGGTTTCTCTGACTATGTTTTCAAGTTCACTGTTTTTATTTGTAGTGTCTCACCTGCTGTGCATTCTTTCTAATGTATTTTTCACTTTAAATATTATATCTCCATCTCTAGAATGCCCTTTGGGCCTTTAAAAAACACTTTCCATTTCTCCTTTAAGGCACATGCATGTTTACTTTACCTTCTTGAACACAGTGAATATATTTATAATAGCTGCTCTGACATTTTTTTGTCTCCTAATTCCATCATCTGTCAGATGTGAATCTTTTCCTGTTGGTTCATTTTTTCCCTGGTTATGGATCTGTTCTCCTCCGTTTCTTTGCATTCCTTATAATTTCATTTGGCTGCTAGATTTTTGTTGTATTCCTTTAAGTAGTGTCAGACATCTCTCTGGTATACCACTAAGTAAGTGGCAATCAGTTAAATGTTTTTAAGATTTTTCTTTTAAGTGTTATAGCAGGTCCTGAGCAGATTTTATTCTGGTACTAATTTAGTTTCAGTACTAAGGCATGAGCCTTCTGTGGGCTGATGCCCTATGTATTAACAGTTGTTTCCATTCTGGCTGGGGAGAACATCAAATACTCCGAACCCCGTGTGAGCTCCAGGAATTACTTAGTTTACTGCTTTTGTCTGGATCTTTCCCTGGCGTTAAATCATGTTTTCTCACTCACGTGCAGGTCAGTACTTGTCAGAAACTTGTGGGAACCCTTCTTTAGTTCCTTGGGAACTCTCCTTCTGTGCAAATCTCTTATATCCAGCACACTGCTGTGCAAATTCTAACCCTGGCCTCTCAATTCCAGGCTCTCTCTCTGCAGTTCACTGAGACTGCTGGATTCTGTTTCCCTTCCCTGCACTGTTGCCTGGAAGCTGTATCCAGGCGGGAAGCTGGAGCAAATTTTTGCTTTGTTTTCAGCCTTTGAAAGTGTATTAAAATAGTTTCTGAAAATACATTTGCAATATAAATCAAAGTTTATAATCCCAAATCCTTCTTGATAAGAGATTTTGAATGCTCTGAAAATGAGTGCTTGGTTTTGGCTCTGTAACCTCATTCTGAGGGAGCCTTGTGTAGCTTTTCAGGCACAATGGAGCTATTTGCACTTGTTAGATATTTGGTAAAATACTTTGGTTTATATGTTTATGAAGATGTTATTTAATGGAGCCTATTGATTTTGAAAGGTCAAATTACCTTTCAAGAACTTATGCATTCTTTTATAGGGCTCAAAATCTCCTTCACCAAGACCAAACATGCCTATTCGATACTTCATAATGAAGAGTAGCAATTTGAGAAACCTTGAAATTTCTCAGCAGAAGGGTATCTGGTCTACAACCCCTAGTAATGAGCGGAAGCTAAATCGAGCCTTTTGGGAAAGCAGCATGGTTTACTTGGTATTTTCTGTTCAAGGATCTGGACATTTCCAGGTGAGCCATCCTGAACCAGTAAAATGGGGTTGTTCTGGCTGCAGGTTAGACCACAGAGATTAAAACAAAAACCAAAAACACCCTGGCTTTTTATTGCATCAGAATGCAAGAATGCATTTTGCTTGACAGAATGAGGAATGTATTGTACCTCTTCAGGGGAATGATAATAGGGATCCCTTTGTTTTCCTTGTCTTACCAGAATCTCTTTAGATAAACCATTTCTCCTTCTGAAGGTAACTTTAGATTTACTGTTTTTCAGGTGGATTAAGAGTAATGAGAAGCTTGACTTTTTTGGTAAAATGTTTATTTAAATAGGCAAGCAAGTTAGAATTGACAATCCAGAAACTTGAGTATGTTTCTTAACTCATCTTGACTTGATGTATAATATTTGGAAGTAAAACTTACAGGTTAGAGTATATCCATTTATCATGGAATAAATGTGGGTTTAGGGCTGTTAATACATTATTTAGAAAATATCTGTTCATACTAAAATTATGTTAGAAGGCTAGAAATGTGCTAATACATCTTTTTTATAAAAAACAACAACTTCTTTTTGTTTTTGTTAGATATCTATTGTTTTTATATTACACTTTACCTTGAAATTAAAGAAAAAAAAATGGAGAGCTTTCTCTGGTAAATTTTATTCAGATATTTAATATCCTCCTTACCTTTCCCCTTGCCCTCATTTGACCCACAGGGATTTTCTAGGATGTCTTCGGAGATAGGAAGGGAGAAGAGCCAGGACTGGGGCTCCGCTGGACTGGGAGGAGTGTTTAAGGTGGAGTGGGTCCGGAAGGAGAGTCTTCCCTTCCAGTTTGCACACCATCTACTTAACCCCTGGAACGACAACAAGAAGGTCCAGATCAGCAGAGACGGGCAGGTATACGGTGGCCTTTCATATTTGCCTTCCTCTGGTCTCTTGGTTTTGTTTTGCTGCTATGCAGTGGTCCGTTTGAGAGGGAGACGTAGGAGTACAAATTGTATATTCTGTGTGCACACGGGAGACGGTGGCTCAGGTTTGTAAAAGAGTTAGTATAAAAACCTGCTCATACTGGTGTTTGACAGAGCTCATTGCTTTTTTAACATTTGGTAAATTTGACTTCTCTCCATCATTACGGACAAAGTCTTTCATAAGTTACTTCATGGAGGCTCCTGGTGTCTTAGTAACTGAAGCTCTGATCAAAACGGAGTGTAATTCTGAAGTAATCTCACTGAGGGTAACAACAGCATCTGACATCTTTGTGCCTTTAACTAATGATGCAATATAAAAACAGCTTTTTTATATTTTTGTGACTTGTTTTGTTTCTGTTATGTTTGCTTTGCCTTCATCATTGCTGCTGACATGTATTTTAAGCTGGTTAAGGAGATGGGAATTAACATATATATGGACTGCTGTGCTAGCTGCTTTCCATGAGGTCATTTTTTAATGCATATTGCTTTATTAGCTCAATTTTAGGTAGGAGAAATAGGAGAAATTATTCTAAGGTCACACGGCTAATAATCTATTTAAACCAGTGTGGCTCGCTTTAAATCGCCATATGAAAAGTGTTTGGGTTCTTTTTAAATGCACATCGTATCACAAGAGGACTATAAATGACATTCTTTTCAGTTGTATCAGAATATTTTAATTTTTATTCTATACTAAGGATTTTGAAATAAGCCTAATTCCTAAGATAAGAATATTATATACTCATCATAATTTCTTAACAACCCCCCCAAACATCAAATACGCTAGGTTTCACAGTAAACCTTTGAAAGTTGAAGTGGAGTGGTTTTGGTAAATCTCCATTTAAAAAAAAGTTCATGATTTCCACATAGTAAAAAGCTCCAGAAGAACTCCATGGAAATCTCTTTACCGTTTTGTCACAAATAGTTGCTGTATTTGAGGGTTAACTACAATCTTGAAGTCTGGAAGTGAACTTCACAAACCTGAACATAGGTTGCATGATTTTATCATGTTCTGGTAGAAAAATGAAATTCAAAGTACTTCTCTTACATTTCTATCAGCATAGGTTTTGGTGATTAAAAAAAATTCAATCCATTTCCCTTGGTGTTTGTTGTGTGACTTGTGATTTATCCAGGAGCTCGAGCCTCAGGTTGGTGAACAGTTGCTCCAGTTATGGGAACGCCTTCCGTCGGGAGAAAAAACCACGACTGATTGACCTGAACTCAGGTTACACTATACTTGACTTTGAGTACTGGCAGTATTTATGATTGTTAAGGATATCTTTCAAATTACTTACCCCCCCCCCTTTTTTTTTTTTAACTCTTTCAGATCTCTTAACTACAGAAGAACATTGCACCTACTTATAACCACTGAATGCACTGACTTCTAAAAACTGAGGTGGAGATAGATGTGTGTGATGAATGAATGGGCTTTTCTGGCTTAATGTTACTTTAGAACCACCATCTTCATATAAAAGAGAAAAGGGTAATTTAAATTTTTATAGTGATCATAAAGAATGATTATGTAATGTTTGTTAATTATATGTTTATACTTGAATAAAATAGTAGCAGGTAACACTATTTGGCACAACAGCAGTTACTTGAAAAACATACTTAATTTGAAGTTAAACATTTCGTTTGTTGAAAACACTGACTCATAACTCTTATTGATGATTTTTTTAATGCAAAGTAAGTTGTTTCCTTTTAAGAAGGGCCTGTATCAGTACCTCTGAGCACCATTTTAGAAGAGCTAAATAACTCTTAAGGTTTGTCATTAAAAACAATCCAATTCTAAAAATGTCCCTTTTAAAAATAGTGTGTGTTGATAAAGGACTATTCATTCTGCCATTTTAAACCTGAGCTACATTACGAAAAAAAGGAGAGATGTTCTTTTTTCTTTGATTATAAAGTGTAGTAAAATCTGAAGAAAATCAGGGTTCTTTCCTGTCTTTGACTGGATCAGATTTAGTGCTTAGTTTTATTCCTGGTCCTGCATCTTACCCCCTCCTCTCATCTTACAACCTTCACACCTCTCTTACCTGAGCACGGTAATTACGACCTCTCTGCTTTGGCTAGAGAAACTCAGCTTGGACAAGTTAAAAATGTAAACAAATGGTGCATGTTACAAAAAGTGCCCAGCAGTTAGCAGGAGCCTGGTTGGTGTATGTCTTTCAAACGAAAGCCACACCACAATTCAGCATGCCTCCTGCTTGCTTTCCAGTACTTTTCAGGCTCCTTGCGTTTTTGGATTTCTTACTGTTTTGCATTTATGGTTTAATAAACGGGGGGGGGGGGTGTAATTTTTGGTAAACCAGTGATAGTGCCAGCTCTCCTGTTTCCTTGTCTTCTCAGGATTATTTGATCTCTTTACCACCACTCTGTAAAGTTTCCCCAGTGGCTTTTTGAAGGAAAATAGAGGTACAGGGAAATACGGAATGAAAGAAATGTCTTGGTTATTGAGCTCTAAATAGAACAGCTTTGATAGCACTTCTCATGATATATTTGGGTTATTGAAGAAAAACCAACATGAATCTAATTTAAAGGCAAGAAGAAAACTCTTAAGGCTTTTTTGCTTCTGCATTTGAAAACAAAGAAGTGAAAAGTCCTGGGTCAACATAAGATCTTGGGAACCCGTCTTTCTCTTGGAAAGTATTGTGTGTTGGTGCAGTAGTTTAGAATGGCAGCTGTGAATTTTGCCTGTGTTTGTCGTTACTGGCTTTTTGTTGGTTTGTTTTATACTTTGAGATACACTTGTAAATTGAGCCTATGTGAATTATGTTCTGCTGTATGTGTATTACAGGTTTTTTTTTTTCCTATTAGAGCAACTTGTGTTTTTTTTCTCCTGATACTGTATATACATTTTGTTTGGGTATATATTTAACAGTTCATGGTATTCTAAATTTGGAAGTGAGAACTTTTAAAAAATAAAACTTGTTTTAATGTCCTTCTGTTTTCTAATATCTAGCCCTGTATGTAAATGATGAGTTTGTTGATATTTAAAATGAACACAATTTGAATGTAATTAAAATGCTGTTTTTGGAAGAGATGAACTTTAAATATACTTATTAAATGAAATTCTGTTAAATTATTTAGGTCTTGTTATTTCTGATGCTCTATAATAGGGCTTATCAATAATATCCCTTGAGATATTATTAATGAGTTTCAAACACCTTGAAGAATACTAAATTGATATATAGAAGGTGATGATTTCACATCAGTATCTCTTTCTTGAAAAAATTTGCCTCATTACCACAAGGGGATGGAAAAAAAAGCTCAAGATGTGTTCAGCATAAAATCTTTTGAATATGATAAACTACGCAGCCATTCACCTTGCATTCAGTCAGGACACTGCATTTTGGTGATGTGCCACTATATCCACTGAACACCCCAGCCTCACTCTACCAATTACAGCAGAGATTGGCGGGGCGGGGGGCATAATCTCAAATGTGTACTTCAAGAAAAGACCGAATTTGAGAATTTAAGAATTTGTCCTCAGAGACTCATTCTTCACCATATAAAATCTTACTTCCTGCAGCAGGGAAAGTCTTGAGGACTAAGTCAGGTGAGCTTCACCCCTGGATCCGCTCGGACCACACATGTAACCGACAAGTGACAACACCTGCCAGTCTGTGTGAGCTTCCTGTGGCACAGGTGCTTGCTGTGCTCCAGCACTCTCCACAGCTCCTCCCCACACACTGGACCACACAGTGCACTCAGCGTGCCCAGGGCCACCAGGTGTGCTTTGGTCTTTCCAGCTAAGGGTGAAATTTCCGCTTGACTGTCTCCTAAAACCACAAACGCTGCATTTTCAAAATGGAACTAGTGTTCCTTCCTACAACCTGTTCCACTGAAAGCTGTTCTCTCTTCAGCTGATGCCGGTTCCAGCCTTTCGGTTGCTCAGACCAGAAAATGTACAGTCATCCTTGACGCATTTCTTTCCCTCGGTCTCATCCATCAGAAAATTGTCTCGGGTCTACCTTCAAAGTAGATCTAAACTCGGACTGTTTCTCCCCGCGTCGGTCACACCCACTCTGGACTGAGCCACGGTCCTTGTTGCCTGGGTTATTGAAATTGCTTCTTGAAATTTGTCTTCCCTCTTTGACCTCTCCCCGCTGCCACCAGTCTGTTTTCCACACAGAAACCAGTGATCCCTTTAAGAACATTCAATTTGTGTCACTTGGCTGCTCAAAGCCCTGTAGTGGCTCCCCGTTTCTCTCAAAAGCCAAAGTCCTTCCCATGGCATGGATACCTACATGATCTGGTCCTGTCTTGTATCTCAGGCGGTCTCTCCCCAACTCCTATACTTACTCCACTTCAGCCATACTGACCTCCTGACTGTTTCTTGAATATAGGTGTGTTCTAGCCCAGAGACGAGTGTGAGCTCTTAATTCTGCCTGGAATGCTCTTCCTAGAACCTCTGGCCAACTGGTCATCACCATGTAGTGTTAGGTTTACTGGAAAGTTTTCTGTGAAGCTTATTTAACTTTTATTTCATTTTATTTATTAAAACAATTTTTTTTCATGTTTTTATTTATTTTTGAGAAAGAGAGGGAGGAAGAGACAGAGCACAAGCTGGGGAGGGGCAGAGAGAGAGGGAGACACAGAATCCAAAGCAGGCTCCAGGCTCCGAGCTGTCAGCACGGAGCCTGATGTGAGGCTCCAAGTCACGAACCATGAGATCATGACCTAAGCTGGAATCAAGAGACCCTTAACCGACTGAGTCACCCACGCGCCCTGAGAGCTCATTTAACTTTTATAATTAACATACAGTAAAATCAATGTTTCCTAGATGTGCAACTCTGAATTTTGACACACGGACTTGTAGAACTTTGTCCTTGATGAGGATATAGTTCCATCACCCCTGAAACTCCCTCATGCCATTTCTTTGTACTTAACAGCCTCCTCTCACCCATAATGCCAGCCAGCCTTAGGTCTGTTCTCTGTCATTCTAGTGTTCTTCTTTTGAGGATGTTACATAAATAGAATCACACAGTGACTGGCTTCTTTCACTCAGCATAAGGCCTTTGAAACTGATCCCAGTTGTGTATATCAAAGTTCATTTCCTGTTATTGCTGGGTAGTATCCCATTGTATAGAACATGCCATTTTTTTTAGTCACTGACCTAGGATACGCACACGTGATTATACATAGAACAGCTATTTTGTGCACACCTTTTTGTGTGAAAATAAGTTGCCATTTGTTGAGTAAATACCTAGGACTGTAATCGCAGGATCATATGGTAAGTGTATGTTTTATAAGAAACTGCCGAACTATTTCCCAGAGTGGCTTTTCTGTTTTGCATCCCTACCAGCGATATTTTAGAGTTCAGGTTGCTCCACATGCTTGACAGCACTTAACAGTTGTCAGGATATTTCTTTTCTTTAAGTTGAAAATACACATCAATTTTATTAAATTGTTGCTATGTTCCATTGAAGAACAGTGTAAGGAACTATTTATTATTACAAGGTGCCTATTCTGCATGTTAGGTTTTCCTATTTGGCGCAATAACTTCATAAATATTAGTATACTGTAATTAATTCAATTTACACCAAGACACCTGCCAGAGGCAATCCAATATATCTAAGAGGGATATGTTCACAACCTCTCTTCATCTCTTTTTATTTTATTTGTTTCTTCCATCATGGTAAGTGTACTCTTGAATCCCTACCACCTATTTTCACCCATCCTCCCCCACCCACCTCGCTGGTGGTGACTATCAGTTTGTTCTCTATAGTTAAGAGTCTGTTTCTTGGTTTCTCTCTCTCTTGCTCACTCTTTTTTTCCCTTTGGTTGTTTTATTTCTTAAATTCCACATATCTGTGAGATCATATGGTATTTGTCTTTCCCTGGCTTATTTCATTTAGCGTTAAACTCTAGCACTATCCATGTTGTTGCAAATGGGAAGATTTCATTCTTTTTTATGGCTGAATAACCTTCCATTGTGTATTATGCACCACTTCTTTGTCCATTCATCAGTTGATGGACACTTGGGCTGCTTCCAAATCTTGGCTATTGTAAATAATGCAATAAACATAGGGGTGCATTTTAGTGTTTTTGTATTTTTTGGGTAAATACCCAGTAGTGCAATTACTGGATCATATGGTAATCTATTAATTTTTTGAGGAACCTCCCTACTGTTTTCCAGAGTGGCTGCACCACTTTGCATTACCACCAATGGTGCAAGAGCTTTACTTTTTCACCACATCCTTGCCAACACTTGTTGTTTCTTTTTTCTTTTTTTTTTTTTAATATTCTGAGAGAGCAGAGCAGGGGTAGAGAGAGATAGGGAGGGAGAGAGAATCACAAGCAGGCTCTGCTCTGTCAGCGCAGAGCCCGACACAGGGCTTGAACCCATGAACTGTGAGATCATGATCTGAGCTGAAATCAAGAGTCGGACGCTTGACCGACTGGGCCACCCAGGCGCCCCTCTTGGTTTTTTAATTTTAGCCATTCTATTGTCAGTATCTATTGTTTTTAATCATTCTTTTACATGTGCATCAGTATCTGATCATGGTTTTCGGTTGTAGCTCTTTAATGGCTACTTATGTTGAACATCTTTCATATGCTTATTATGCTTGTTATGTCACTCAGTCCTGTCAGTCCACAAGCTGTGAGATCATGACCCGAGCCGAGGTTGGATGCTCAACCACCCAGGCACCCCAAATTTTGACCATTTTAGAAGTTAGTTATTTTCTTACTGTTGAGTTTTGAGAGTTCCTTATAGTCTGTACTCCCCTTTATGTACAAGGCTCCCCCACTGTATGCCTGAAACCATGGATTGTACCGAACCCTATATACTGCGTTTTTTCCTATATGTACACACCTATGATAAAGCTTAGTTTCTAAATTAGTCCCAGTTAGGGATTAACAACAACAAATTAAATACGATTATAACCATTTACTGTAATAAAAGTTATGTGAATGTGGTCTCAAACTATCTTAGTGTCCTGTACTCACCCTTCTTATGATGCTGTGAGATGATAAAATGCCCGCATGATGGGATGAGGTGAGGGGAATGACGTAGGTGCTGTGACATGGCGTTAGGCTGCGACCTACCTGATGGTGCCAGAGAAGGAGAATCGTCTGCCTGTGGATTGAGACTGACTGTCCGTAACTGAAACCGTAGAAAGGGAGGGCTGCTGCATTTGGAGTACGAGCTCTTCGTCCAGTATGTGATTTGCAAGTATTTTTTCTCTGCCTGTCGCTTGTCTTGTCATTGTCTTCATAGTAGTTTTTGTAGTTTTTTGTAGATTCACAATATTTTTATAGTTTTAAGTTTTGATGAACTACCAGTTAGCAATTTTTTTTTCTTTTAAGGATCGTGACTTTGATGTCATGTCTAAGAACCTTATCTCCAGTCACTAAAGGTTTTCCTCTTCTTTTTTTTATGCTTATCTATTTATTTTGAGAGAGAGAGACAATCCCAAGCAGGCTCTATGCTGTTAGCAGAGAGGCCAGTGTGGGGCTTGAACTCACAAACCATGATTCCATGACCTGAGCCAAAATCAAGAGTTGGACGCTTAACCAACTGAGCCACCCAGGCACCCCTGAAGGTTTTCCTCTATGTTTCTTCCTAACAGTTATGTAATTTTATATTTTATATTTAGATTCATGATCCACTTAGAGTTAATTTTTATACAAGCTGTGATATTTAGGTTGAGAGTCCTTTTTACGCATGTGGTTATCCAGTGGGTCCAACACCACTGTGGAGAAGACTGCTCTTTATTGAGATATTTTTACATCTTAAAAAAATTTTTTTAATGTTTTATTTATTTTTGGGAGAGAGAAAGAGCGGGAGCAGGGGAGGGGCAGAGAGAGAGGAAGACACAGAATCCGAAGCAGGCTCCAGGCTCTGAGCTGTCAGCACAGAGCCTGATGTGGGGCTGGAACTCAGGAACTGTGAGATCAGAAGTCAGATGCTCAACCAACTGAGCCACCCAGGCGCCCCTACAGCAATTTTTAAAAGTGGGGTAGTGAGGACTTGCACTTGCTTTTTAAATTAAATTAATAAATTTAAATTATTTAAAATTAATTAATAAATTTAAATAATCTCCACACCCAGTGTGGGGCTCGAATTCATGACCTGGAGATCAAGAGTCTCACACTCCACCAACTGAGCCAGCCAGGTGCCCCAAGGACTTGCACTTTTAACTAAAACGGAGTAACATAGATCAGATTTACTTTCTTGCTCGAAACAACATATATATGTATATATATTTTTCATATATATATGACATATATATGACAAGACTCCTGAGTTGAGGAGACAGAGTTGAATGTGGGGAAACCCCACAGCTCAAGTTCATAGAACAGAATACCAGAGGGAGAACTGCTTACAGAGAGAAGCCTAGAGATGTGTAGATGGTCCCCCTGGAATGCATGCATGGGCAGAAAGGGTAGGGGGAAAAAACGTTTGAAAGGATTAAAGGGAATAGTGCCTGTTCCCATCAGCCAGACTTGTACAAATCCAAAAGAAGACAGAAAAGAGGAAAAAAGAAACAACAAATGGAAGTAAATGGAAACAAAAATAATGAACAAAAAAAAAAACAAGTAGCAAGATGGTAGACGCACACCTAACAAAATCAATAACCATATTAAATGTCTAAAAGTCCCAACTAAGGGATGCCTGGCTGACTCATTTGGAAGCGCATGTGACTCTTGATCTTGGGGCTGTGAGTTCAAGCCCCACGTTGGGTGGAGAGATTACTTAATTAATTAAAAAGAATTTAAAAATCCCATTTAAAAGGGAGAGCTTGTGGGGTGCCTGGGTGGCTCAGTCAGTTAGGTTGTCCCAACTTTGGCTCGGGTCATGATCTTGCGGTTCGTGGGTTCGATCCCTGTGTAGGGCTGTGTGCTGACAGCTTAGAGCCTGGAGCCTGCTTTGGATTTCGGGTCTCCCCCTCTCTCTCTACCCCTCTTCTGCTCACGCTCTGTCTCTCTCTCTCAAAAATAAATAAACATAAAAAAATAAATAAAAATAAAACAGAGAGCTTGTTAGATTGGATATAAAAAATTCAACACTCAACTATAGGATGCCTATAAGTAATGTACTTCAAGTATAAAGACACAAATAAGGCAAAAGTTAAAAAAAAATGGAAGAAGTTATCCCCTGCTAGCATTAATGAAAAAGAAAAAAACCACACTAGTATATCTATATTAATATCAAGCAAAGGAAAATTCAGAGCAAAGAATATAATCTGGGATAAAGACAGTCATTTAGTCATGATTAAAAGGGTCAATGAGGGCGGCCTGGGTGGCGCAGTCGGTTGGGCGTCCGACTTCAGCCAGGTCACGATCTCGCGGTCCGTGAGTTCGAGCCCCGCGTCGGGCTCTGGGCTGATGGCTCAGAGCCTGGAGCCTGTTTCCGGTTCTGTGTCTCCCTCTCTCTCTGCCCCTCCCCCGTTCATGCTCTGTCTCTCTCTGTCCCAAAAATAAATAAAAACGTTGAAAAAAAATTAAAAAAAAAAAAGGGTCAATGGATGTAATAATCTTAAACACTTAGGCATCTATAAAAGAGCTTCAAAATACTTCAGTAAAAATTGATAGAACTGAAAGGAAAAACAGACAAATTCACAATTATTGTCAGACATTTCAATACCCCCTTTTCAATAATTGATAGAAAAAGTAGGCAGTAAATCAGAAAAGATACAGTGGGCTTGAAGAACACTATCAACCAACTTGATCTGATCAACCTAACAGCAACAGAATACCCCTTATTTAAGTGCACACAGAACATGTATCATGATAGACCATTTCGTGGGCCATAAAACAAATTTCAAAACATTTATATTTTATTGCGGCAAGAGCACTTAATAGAAGATCTACCCTCTTACCAAATTTTTAAGTGCACAATAATGTTAACAACGTGCAGATCTCTAGATCTGCAGATCTAGAGGCCCATAAGTACAGCAGATCTCTAGAATGTACTCATGTTGTATAACTGAAACTTTCTACCCTTTGAACAGCAACCCTTCATCTCCCTCTCTCCCTAGTCCCTGGCAACTGCTATTCTCTGTTTCTACAATTTTGACTGTTTAGATTTTATTCATGTACATGGCATGACCCACTCTTTGTCCTCCTGTGACTGGCTTATTTCACTTGACATAATGTTCTCCAGCTTCATTCATACTGTTGTGTGTGTGACAGGGTTTCTTTCTTTTTTAAGGCTGCAAAACATTCCATCATATGTATGTGCTACATTTTCTCAATCATTCGTTTCTTGATAGGCATTTACATTGTTTCCATGTCTTTGCTATTTTGAATAATACTGCACTGGACATGGAAAGCATGTATCCTTCTGAGATCCTGATTTCAATTTTTTGGATATATACCCAGAAGTAGGATTGCTGAGTCAATATGGTGATTTTGTATGTATGTATGTATGTATTTAAAGGTGGTTTTCTTTTTTTTGTTTGTTTGTTTGTTTGTTTGTTTATTTTTTAGTTTATTTTGAGAGAGAGAGAGAAAGAATCCCAAGCAGGTTTTGCATTGTCAGCTTGCAACCTGATGTGGGACTTGAACCCACAAACCGTGAGGTCATGACCTGAGCTAAAATTGGATGCTTAACCGACTGAGCCACCCAGCCATCCCTATTTATTTAAAAAAAATTTTTTTGGGGGGCGCCTGGGTGGCTCAGTCGGTTAAGCGTCCGACTTCAGCTCAGGTCACGATCTCACGGTCTGTGAGTTCGAGCCCCGCGTCGGGCTCTGTGCTGACAGCTCAGAGCCTGGAGCCTGCTTCCGGTTCTGTGTCTCCCTCTCTCTCTGCCCCTGCCCCGTTCATGCTTTGTCTCTCTCTGTTTCAAAAATAAATAAACGTTAAAAAAAAAAAATTAAAAAAAAAATTTTTTTTTTTTTTTTAAAGTAGGCTTCATGCCTAGCACAGAGCCCAATGTGGGACTTGAACTCAGGACCCTGAGATCAAGTCATACGCTCAACTAACTGAGCTACCCAGGTGCCCCTGGTAGTTTTGTTTTAAAATCTCAATGAATTTGAAAGGATTCACGTGCCACAAAGTGTGTTCTCTGACCACAGTGGTCTTGAGTTGGAAATGAGTAATGTCTGACTTTGAACTAGCTAGAAAAATGCAATGTTTTCCTGTAAGTTCCATGATTGACTCTTCCTGGATCAGTTGGTCATGTGCTTATCTCCACACTAGTCTATTATCACTGTGGTAATTGACCAAATGTATAGTAAATGCTCACCTCAAACACATGGACGAAGGATAGGAGAGAAATGTTTCTCTAAAGGATTATCAAAGTAATATTCCCAGAATGAAAATTCTGGGGCAGGCAAAATTATTAGCTATGCAATACCAAAACTAGAACTTTCCCTCTAAGAAACTTTCTAGAACTAGTTAGTGAGTTTAACAAGGTTGCAGTATACAAGGTCAATATACCTCCAAAATATTTTAAAATCTCTATATAATAGCAACAAACAATTGGAAATGAAAATAATACCATTGATCATAACATCAAAGATATCAAATACCCAGGAAGAATAATCTGACAAAAGATGTGAAAGACTTATAGGCTGAAAACTACAAAATATTGCTGAGAGAAATTAAAGAAGACCTAAGAAAATACCATGTTTGTGGGTTGAAGACTCAGTATTGTTAAGATGTAAATGCTCTCCAAAATCTATAGAGTTAACACAATCCCAATCAAAACCCCAGCAGCCTTTTTTTTTTTTCCTTTTGTAGACCCCAGCAAACTGATTCCAAAATTCATATGGAAATGCAAAGGATCAAGTATAACCAAAACACCTCTGAGAAAGAACGACTTTGGAGGGTTCACACTACCTGATTTCAAGACTTACAAAGCTATAGTACACAAAACAGCTTGATACTAGCATAAATATAGACAAATAGATCAATGGAACATAATGGAGAGTCTAGAAGTAACCCCAACATCTGTGGACAATTGTGTTTTTGTTTTTGTTTTTGTTTTTTTTTAAATTTTTTTTTTCAACGTTTATTTATTTTTGGGACAGAGAGAGACAGAGCATGAACGGGGGAGGGGCAGAGAGAGAGGGAGACACAGAATCGGAAACAGGCTCCAGGCTCTGAGCCATCAGCCCAGAGCCTGACGCGGGGCTCGAACTCACGGACCGCGAGATCGTGACCTGGCTGAAGTCGGACGCTTAACCGACTGCGCCACCCAGGCGCCCCTGTTTTTGTTTTTTTTTAAACAAGCGCCTAAAGGCAATATGATGGAGGCGGTTATAGCCCTTCCAACAAATGGTGAGGGAACAACTGGCTATCCATATGCAAAATAATGAACTTAGATCCCTATCTCACACAATATAAAAAAAAAAATCAACTCCTAATAGATCATTGCCTTAAATGTAAGAGCCACAACTGTGGAACTGCTAGGCGAAAACAGGAGAAAAGATTTCTTACATCCACTGTCTCTGGGAGAACAAAAGGATAAATTTGGCTTCATCAAAATTTGAAAGTTCTGTTCTTCACTCTTTATTTTTGAGAGAGAGAGAGAGAGAGAGGTGACAAGTAGGGGAAGGGCAGAGAGAGATGGAAACACAGAATCCGAAGCAAGGCTCCAGTCTCTGAGCTGTCAGTACAGAGCCTGATGTGGGGCTCAAACCAACGAACCATGAGATCATGACCTGAGCCAAAGTTGAACGCCACCCAGCACCCCAAAACTTCTGTTCTTCAGAAGACACTGTTACAAGCAGTAGACTGCAGGAGAATATTTGGAAGACATATATCTAATAAAGGACTTGTATCCAGAATACCTAAAAAAAATTCTCAAAACCGCAATAAGAAAACAACCCAATTAAAAAGCTGGGGCCATGTTGAAAAGATATTTTGCCCAAAAAGACATACAGAAGACAAATAAATACATGAGATTATGCTCAACACCATTAGGCATTAGGAAAATGCAAACTAAAACCCACGATAAGATACCCTTACATACCTGTTAGAGCAACTAGTGTGTTGGCAAGGATGTTCACATTCCCTGATGGTGGGAATGTAAAATGATAGAACCACTTTAGAAAACAGTTGTGCATTTTCTGAAGAAGTAAAACACATAAAAACATACACATAAAAGCCTTAAAAACATTCCACTCCTAGGTACTGGTCTAGTTTTTTCCTAATTTGCATATTTTCATTAGAGTAATTGTATTCCTTGTTTTCATGTGCTGCCTCCTTCTGTTCCACATACCATACACGGCCTGGAGGTGGAGAATCTTTCCATTTTATATACTGAGTTTCTTGCACAATGCCTATCAGGTATTTAATAAATGTTTAAGAAATTACTAACAGCAGGGGCACCTGGGTGGCTCAGTTGGTTAAGCCTCTGACTTTGGCTCAGGTCATGATCTCACAGTTCCTAAGTTCGAGCACTGCAGTGGGCTCTGTGCTGGCAGTGTGGATCCTGCTTGGGATTCTCTCTCCTTCTCTTTCTGCCCCTCCCCCACTCGCTCTGTCTCTGTCACTCTCAAATTAAATAAATAAACGTTAAAAAGTTACTAAGAGCAGTAAAGAAAATAACGATGAGAAAAATTCATTATTGAATATGAATTTTACCTAGTCTCTTTTTAGTATGGAGCAATGTTTTATTCTATTTATTTTCATCTAAAGTTATATGATAATGTTGCTCCCATGCTATTTCAGACTTCTAATTCATTCATAGTAATGGCTATGTGATATTTAATAAATTGCATTCATTATAATAAAATCCCTAATTTTGTCTTTTTTCCCTAGTATTAATGCAAACATTTCTTATTTTAAATAATTTCATTAGGACATATACCCAGCAGTGGTGTTACTAGATGAGAGGGTATGAACAATTATATTACATTATTTTAAAGTATACTTAGCTAGCAGTGGAGCATATGGTTCCTTAAACAGAATGATTTGGGTATGGAAATGGTCTTAGCTATACCTGGATAAATTTTTTCAAAAGGATTTTTAAATCAAGAAAATCATCTTTAAAAAATATTGGGCCTATTCTCTTTGGGTTTAAAAACCAAACACCTATTTTTACTGTTGGTGGGTCTTTCTTTTCCATGTGGCATAATTTTTTTTAAAATATTATTTTTGAGAGAGAGAGAGAGAGAGAAAGAGAGAGAGAGAGAGAGAGAGAGAGAGAGAGAATGTCAAGCAGGCTGTGCACTATCAGCATGGACCCCAACGTGGGGCTTGAACTCATGAACTGAGATTATGACCTGAGCTGAAATCAAGAATCAGATGCTTAACTGACTGAGTCACCCAGGTGCCCCGGCCATAATTTTTTAAAAACAATTCTATAGTTATGAGTTTTTTTTCCTAAGAACATGTTTCATCCACCCTTAATTTATCTTGGCTAAACATCAGAAACTCTTATGTGAGTATATAAATATGTAAAAGACTCTGTCTTGTTCCAAAAAGGATTTGAGATTGTATTAAACCAAATTCTGGTGTGAAATGTAGGGGAAAATACCAAAACAAGAAATGATTTCTTGGAGGACTGTATAAACAGCATAATGCGGGATCATCCCGCGAGAGAAGGACACCTATAATGTTCCGCCAATATTTTGATCATCCTTAGAGAAGACGTGGCTTCTGGAAATTTTGATTAGTTTTTGGTCTTTTGCTTTAAGTTAAAGTGCTATTAAGTACATGATGAAGTATGTCGCGCTGAGGAAGAGTTTACCTTTTCACTTCACCCCTATGGATTTGGTGTATGTATCAATCACAACCTTTGGTGTTACTTAATTGTAAGTAACACATACTGACTCAAAGTGGTGAAGGGCTTTATTGGAAGGATGCCAAACAGCTTCCAGAATTGATGGATTTGAAGGATGAGGTATGGAAACAGGCAGGGGTAGATGGACTTAGAGCTCAGGAAAGGTAGGATCAGGACCGCACCCCTGGCTCTGCTGCTACTGGGTGCTGCCAGTGCTAGCTTCTCACTTCTTTTTCAACGGTTTTCCAGCCTCCCTGAAAGGGCGGACCTACGCCGGCCGACTCCATCTTGTTCTGTGTCCTCCACCTTGAGTGACTATGTCCCCTACATGCCCCCTTTCCGGGAAAATCGCAGACACCTCAGACCACGCCTCCTCCCCTTGAGTAACCTCCCGCTCACCCTTTCAAACTTCCGGATCAAAACAAGCCCCGCGACCTGCGCGACTTGCGTAACAGGACGCCGACCCTTCCCCAGCCAGTCGGCTGAGGCCACAGCCATTACCTCACCAACTGCCCCTAGACCCCTATAAAACCTTTGTGCTTTTGAAACTCGCTCTCTCTCCCCGGCATCTCTCACCGCTGCGTCGGTGCAAGTAGGGGATTGAGCTCCAGCTAGCTCGAATAAAGGCTCTTTTGCTTTTGCATCGGACTCGGCTCCCTGGTGGTCTTTGGGGATCACGAATTCTGGGCATAACATCCCCTGTATCTTTGTCACATCCTGTCAAGAATCAGAGGTGGTAGGAGCAAATGACTGGGCAAGTGGGTACCCTTTCTGTTACGCAGTAGGAAAAAGAAGGATCTGGGAGTGCCTTGCTGGCTCAGCCAGTAGAGCATGTGACTTTTGATCTCTGAATGATGAGTTCAAATCCCATGTTGGGCGTGGAGCCTACTTAAAAAAAAATAAAAAAAAAAAAGGTGGTTTGGTTTATGGTTAAGTTAAAAAAAATTGTAACTCTGTTACAACATTTATTGATTCCTGATGATTATAGGATCATTTTTCACTTTCCTTACAATGTGTACAGTGGAGGTTCTTTTTTTTCTTTAATGTTTACTTATTTTTGAGAGAGAGATAGTGAGAGAGAGAGAGAGAGAGAGAGGAAAGAACAGAGAGAGAGGGAGACACAGAATCTGAAGCAGACTCCGGGCTCTGAGCTGTCAGCACAGAGCCCGATGTGCGGCTTGAACTCATGAACTGTGAGATCATGACCTGAGTTGAAGTGGGACACTTAACTGGCTGAGCCACCCAGGTGTCCCTACAGGACGTTCTTAAACTGTGGCCCATACATGATTGGGGAGAGCTGGGGAAGTTCCCATATTCCCACAAAATTCCCACAGAATTTTTGGTATGTGTGCCTTTTGCATTGTTGGGTGGTAGGAGGGTCCATAACTTTTGTTAGATTCTCCAAGAGGTCCACAATCTGCAAAGAAGTTAAGAGATCTTCCCTGGAATGTCCCACAAAAATTACTTTATCCTTGTGAAATTTCATTTCATTGGTCTTAATCGTCGCTAGTATTACTACCTTTTGTCCGCTAGATGGTGCTGCTGTACGCATTTTCAAACACCAATAGCGAGGTTCATTGATTTATTGAATGGAAAAAGCGCAGTAGTTTAATGGCAAGTTCTCAAGTTCATTTTAGGTTGGGAAGAATTTTTGAAATCACGTAGTTCAGTCTTATTGCTTCATAGATAGACAACCTGATGCCCAAAGTTTAAGGGAGAGCTTTGACCGGGACCAGACCTTTTAAAAAGTGAAAAGGATGCCCTGGAATTGGGGCTCTCCTCCTACCAAAGTGTACTTGAAAGATGTGCCCCTGGCTCCCATAGGACTGGGGATGGTACTGGTTGTTGACTTTAGATTCTTTGGTTCTGAGACATTTGTATATTTCAGTTACAGTCATGGCATGAAGTTTGGCCCTTTTCCCCTGGGAGCTGGTGGTGTTGCTGAAGAGGGCTTTATTTAGTTAAGGAGGGAACTTGGGCAGATTCTTCCCTGTGACTAATCCTCTCCTACCCCCCTTCCCTGGTTGGCTTTAGACATATCTTAATTATGTGCATTATGTTCTTTCCAGAGCCAGTGGTAACCCTATAAATATATGTGTAAGCAATATTGATGACACATAAGGGAAGTGCTATAAATATTGATGTTTGGATTCCTCAGACCGGAAGAGAGAGAAAACCCAAGTCAAATGCGAAGACCACTCTGGGAAAGTGGCTGGACAGATTCTCTGTAGCATCCTTTGTGTACAGATCACTAAACAAAGACACGAAGAGTGGCCACGGCGTGTGCTTTGGATCCACCTATCTCGGGGACAATCTTCTATGTTTCTCCCCAAAAAGAGTCTGGACACGCCTAAGTCTTCAAAAGATGTGCTTGCTTGCTCCCTTCTTTCTTTTTCTTTCTTCTTTCTTTCTTCTTTTCTCTCTTCTTCTTTTTTCCTCCTTCTTTCTTTTTTCCTTCTTTCTTTTCTCTCTCTCTCTTCATTCTTCTCTTTCTTTCTTCTCTCTTTTTCTTTCTTTCTTCCTTCTTTTCCTTCCTTCCTTTCTTTCTTTCTCTTCTTTCTTTCTTCTTTCTGTTCTCTCTTCTTTTCTTTCTTTCTTCTTTCTTCTTTCTTTTTCCCCACTTCCCTGTTCTCTTTATTTCTAGATCCTTTCTGTCTTTGGCAATCTCCTCAGCCACACCAACAGAAGAACCCAAGTGTTCACCATTCATACCTCTTCCCACCAAAGCTAACAATATGAATCAATAAAGTGTCCTTAAAAACAACAACAATTTCATCTGTACTGATACACATACCTGACTATATCTAAAACTCAATGTCGTGTATTGAATTTCAGCAAGCTGTGGTGAAATTGTCTCCACTTGTCTCTACAGACCCATGCTTCTAACTGTGCCTGGGATGCTGACTTTTATGTCCTCTGACAACTTCTTGAGTAAGTGGGTGGGGGGCAGAGAGAGGGAGACACAGAATCGGAAGCAGGCTCCAGGCTCTGAGCTGTTGGCACAGAGCCCTACATGGGCTCAAACACAAGAGCCATGAGATCGTGACCTGAAGCTGAAGTCGGATGCTTAGCCAACTGAGCCACCCAGGCACCCCTTTACTCTGACTTCTTGTTGGGTTTGGCCAATGGGAGGTACCAGCATGAGATGAGACGGTGAGAGAGAGAGAGCTGGAGAACTTCTTTCCCTGCGTCACTGTCTGCTGGGTTCACTGGGTAGCTTGGCCGTGTCCTCAATCTGCTGCTAAAAGCCATAGCTCCTGTCAGGCAGCTCTCTGCCACAGTTAGGACTTTCTGGTTTCTAGTAACTTCTCGTTCCTTCCCTTGTTCCATCAGGTCTAAAGGTGGTAGTATCTTTCTGTTATTGCTAGTTATGGGTGCCTCATTCTGCCTCATGTTTCCCGAATTCTGCCTCCTCCTTTGTAAACAGACCCTTCATTAAAATTTCTTCATTCTTTCCATCTGTTTTCAGTCCAAGCCCTGACCTGTTCAACCAGAAGCTTCACTGAATGTCTATAGTATGAGTTTCCTCACAAACATCTGTTTATGATGCTGGAGTTACGTGTAGATTTTTGAACTGGAACATTAATGGTCACATTTTATTATACTTAGTTTGAAAACATATACTGAGTGCCAAGCTTGACATGAGGTACTTCAGTCTCTCATTCCATTTGATCCTATCACAACATTAAGTTGCATTAAGCATTTTATAGTTGACAGTCTTTAGACATTTACCCTAATAGGTGAATATTGACATTTAAAAATTTTAAAAATTTATTTTTGAGAGACAGCATGAGCAGGACAGGGAGAGAGAGCGAGCGAGAGAGAGAATCCCAAGCAGGTTCTGCACTGTCAGCGTGGGTCCCCAGTGTGGGGCTTGAACTCATGAGCTGTGAGATCATGACCCGAGCCGAAATCAAGAGTTGGACGCTTAACTGACTGAGACACCCAGGCACCCCAGAACATTGACATTTTTATTATGTATGTATGTCTGCTTTAAAACAGTCTCATAAGAATCCATGATTTACTGCTAGTCATAGTTTCTGTGATGAACACCATGATTAGCTACTCTGTACACCATTGGGAAGGAGGAACTTATTCCCCCATACTGGGTGGGCTGCTGGCAGAAGTCCTCAGGTGTCAGATCCTCACAGGTCTTCAGCCTCAGCTGAACAGAACTGCCTTGCCCAAGTCATGTCCCCTACCCAGAGTGGCCCATCTCCAGTGGCTGATTAATACCCGGGACACAAAGGCTCAGTCCTCTTGTCCCAACTCAGGATAACTCTGAAGGGTCATCCCAGCATCAAGACTTCCCATGGGAAGCATGGAGACCACCAGTGGGACTGCGTTGAGGCTCATCTTCTTCCTCTGGCCAACTCTGCTTCCTTGCTTCCCCCTTTCAGGCGTCCATCATTCTCCTCCTCAGAGGAGAATGGATACCATTCCTCTCCTCAGAGTCTGACCTCAAAATGCAGATGCTGGGATAAGATTCTGGATCTGGATTATGCATGAATTGTTTGACAATGAGGACTCCCATTGGCAGTGATGAGTGGGGTGCAGACAGCCTCTGGCACAAGGTGGCAATGCAGTTGTTGAAACTTTTGACCCTGCTTGGGTCACGTGATCACCTCCTGACTGGGTGAGAGGAGACCTGATGTGGGTCATGTGTTTTGTAGCTGGGAAGCAAGCGGGGTGTTGTGATGGAGATTCAATAGAGCCACATGGGGGATGGTGGGAGTTCACCCAAGAAAAGGATGTTGAGGTGTCCAGAGCAGTTCCTGAAATCATTAAGGCCTACCAGACTCTACTCCACTTAGCCTTCCTAAACGTTATTTCCTTCCATTCTGTCTCCCCCACCATCCAAGGCAACACTAGCCTTCTAACGGTTCCCTTTTTTGAAGAAAATGTTTACTTATTTTGAGAGAGGGAGAGAGAGAGAGTGCATACACATGAACAGGAGAGGGGCAGAGATAGAGATAGGGAAAGAGAGAATCCAAAGCAGATTCCATGCTGCCAGCACCGAGCCCAATGTGGGGCTCAATCCCACAAATCATGAGATCATGAACTGAGCCCAAATCAAGAGGCAGATGCTCAACTGAGCCACCCAGGCATCCCCTTACTGTTCCTTAAGTAAGCTGAGCATTTAATTCCTGCTTTGGGGCCTCTGCAACTATTCTCTTTACTCCAAAGGCTCTCCACCCACCTTACCATGATCACACCCTCACTCCATTTGGTCTCTGCTCAAATGTCACATACTCAGGGCAGTCTTCCCTGACCCCTTTCAGGGTCATTCATTCTAGTCATCTTACCCTTTACCTAGCTTAATTTTTCTTCACAGCATCAAATTGCACTTGACATAAAATTATTTTTGATTGTTACTTTGTGTCATCCACTTGACTATGAGCTCTTAGAACAAGAACTGTGCCTTTTTTGGTACTGTGGCCATACTCCTTAGAATAGGGCTTGGATGATCATAGGTGCTGGGTACTAATGATTGACTGAATGGAGACATAGGACAGATGGTAAAATATAGATGCAAAGTAGGGAATGGATAATCTTGATCGGAGAAAGCAACGATAAAGGCTTCATGGAGGGGGAAAGCATTTGAGTTGGCTCTGGAAAGATGGGTAACATGGACAAGCAGAAATGGAAAAGTTCTGGTAGAGGGATGTTTGTGGGACCTGCAGAGAAGTGAGTAGCCCATTGGTGTAGTCTGGTGACCCAGGCCATGTGGTCTTGGGGCTGCTTCATGCTGTGGTTCAGGTTCAGTTGATACGCAGTGTGTAACTATGAAATTCATACTCTAGGAAGATATTTCCACTGCTCATCAAATAATTCCTTACTGAACGGCATGCAAAGCACTGGTTTGTGGTTCCTGCTCATGGTGCAAGCTAATCTGCCTGCCTAACCACCCGGGTTGTCGGTGGTTATCTATAGGATGTCTTAGTAGAATGGTTACCCTCCCTACTAACTCTGTGTTCCTATAGGGTCCCAGCACGCTGCACAGGAGACCAGTACTGGTAAGCCAGTGTTTAAAAGGGAGTGGGTGATATGATTTCTCAAGCCTGTGTCAAAGGTTCACACTTGAACAAAGCTTAGGTAAGTACTCTCAACACTGACCATCAGAAGAGGTTTTAGGTGCTTGCATTTTTGGTATCTTTTCTTGATATTCAGTAGTGTATAGCTCTGCCTATTTATTTAAATTAAAAAATATTTATTTGGGGGGCACCTAGGTGGCTCAGTCGGTTGAGTGTCTGACTTTGGCTCAGGTCGTGATCTCTCGGTTCATGGGTTTGAATCCCACGATGGGCTCGGTGCTGACAGCTCAGAGCCTGGAGCCTGCTTCGGATTCTGTGTCTCCCTCTCTCCCTGCCCCTCCCCTGCTCATGCTCTGTCTCTCTCGCTCGCTCCCTCGCTCAAAAATGAACATTAAAAATTTTTTTTAAATATTTATTTTGAGAGAGAGAGTGAGCAAGAGGGGGAGGGGCAGAGAGAGAGGGAGGGAGAAAATCCCAAGCAGGCTTCACGCTGTCAGCATAGAGCCCGACGGGCGGCTGGATCTCATGAATTGTGACATCATGACCTGAGCCAAAATCAAGAGTGGGATGCTCAACTGACTGAGCTATCCAGACTCTCTGGCTCTGCCTATTTAAATATACAATATTTAATCAAACTTTGATGAATATTCAATATTTTATCCAGTATTTAAATATTCATATTGGAGAAATTTCTGGAAAGATGATAAAATAAGAGCAAGTTTACCTTATTCCTGTCCCTGAAAACTATGGAAATGAATAAAATGTATCAAATATAGGAGGGCAATATCTATAATGAAACTAGGAAACAGCTAAATGCCATGTCACAGGTTAAAGAATATCTTCTAGATGCAACATCATTTAAACCAAATTGAAGAAGGATACTTAGCTGACTGCTGTATCCTTGGATATTGGGAAGGGACAGATCTCAAAAATGGAATTTAGTGGATTCTAGTAATCTTTAACTTGGTGGATTAATCTCATGGGTGGATCAGGGAGAAATATGGAGACCTTGGCTGAGCACATTTCTATTCCAAAAGATGGCAAAGGGGATGACGTTGAAAGGGATCATATGGCCACCCAATGTTGGTGACCTGCTCCCAGAATAAGACGACTTTCAGAGTGGCCAGGATCCTACGAGAGCACCCTCACAGAACCAGTATGTTCCCATAACAGCAGATCCCTCAGCTTCATAAGAAAATATTTTATATGAAGCCTAGATTTCTATGGAAAGGAAAAAAAAATTAAGAAACCCAAAAACTAAGAGGGGAAAATGAAGGTTGTGGCAGAGAGATTCTAAAGCAAGGGGTTTTGACGTTAAACGATCAAAAAAGTCGTTGTGAAAATGTGATAACTGTTACTGCTCTTCTGTCTTGAGGAAATGTCTAATTCCTGGTTTGCACGTAGAGAAAGAGGGAGATTGGAAGAATTCTGAAGTCATTTGCTCACATGTGCCGTGGACTCTAATTCTGTTTGACTATTGTTTCCCTGTAACTCAAGTTAATGTTAGATCTTTGTGCATTAGTTCTTGGCAATCTAATTTAACCTCTTACACCAAACAAGAAAAGGAATTGGTGAAGCAGATTTAGAGCTTTTCACAAGATTTCCGTGGCTTAGGTCTTTTCTGCTCTCTGTATCCTGACGTGACCAAGAATTGACCTGAAGTGAAAAGCACATTGAAAATTTTCATTATTGGGGGATTTCTTTTTCTCCTTCTAGAATTTCTAACATGTGCAGGGTGCCACTTGTTCCTTACCATTATTTCCTGTAGAGTTTCTGTGGTCCAGAGATGAAGCATTAATTGATGGCTCTGCTGTCTACTTATGCACTTGACTTGGGAGCAAGTTTCTTAATGTGTTTAGGATTTGCCTTTGTAAAACACAGGTCATATGCACCTTGTAAATTGTGGGCATTGAACAAGATACCATGGAAAACACCTGTTTCAGAGTCTGGGCGAGAGAGGACATTCCAATAATGCACTGTTGTTTCTTATTCAATAATAGGAGCTCATATCTCATGAAATATGATAATGCCAAAAAGAACACTTCCTTCACTGAAGGGTTTTGTCCCTCCTAGGTAGTGGCCCACCCATGACATCTGTTACATTACTCTATATTCTTAAAATTAGCATAGCATAGCATTCTGCTGGACATTTTATGGATGGAAATAATTAGAAATTTTATTTTTGGTTCAGATAATGGCCTCTGAGCATATGGAAGCCTCCTAATTCATTGGCAACAAGTTCATAAACTCTGTTGGATCTGCAGCTGTGAACCTCCAGGACCCATCCTCTGGGTATTTTTAACAGATTTTTACTTGGAGATAATTAATAAATTAATAATTGGTGCTAAGAGAATTTTATTTATCATGCAAGGAGAAGCAGACATGGCAAGTAAGAAACGCCTGTTTCTATATGGGACATTGCTATTAGAACAAAGGGAAAGCTTGAAGAGTGTCTTGACCTTGGCTAACATGCTAGCATGGTAGATTACTTACCCCCCACCCCCTTGTGAGATGAGTCAAATGAGTGTCCATTTTTAAACACTGATCACTGATGCAATGGAAGTCATCGGACTTTGTTGGAATAGTGGTATGGTGGGAACTCTTGAATTATTAATGATTAGTGCTGAAGTATTACATTCATATGGAATACATCTGCAGCCTTTTAAGGAAAAGTGATGCACATACTGTCTGAAAAACTATTGATGCAGAAAGTCAGATTCTTCTACCTAATTGCCCTCCTTTACTGAGAAAGAGCTCTGTGTCCAGTCTCGTCGTCATTCTCCATGAGCACCTATGTTCAATATGTTTTGTAGGCACCCAAAAAGAAGAGCTCAGAATCTATACGGTGCTTTTTAAGGAGCTCTCTTGAGTTGTTTTGAGTTAAATGTATTATTATTTTTATTATTAGTATTAGTATTATTTAATGTCCAGGGACTGGGAATAGTTGTATATCAGAGGTTATAGGTTATAGAGCTCTTCAGATAGAGTCATGACCTGGGAATGAGACTGTCCCAGTAAGAATAGTGCCTGTGACTTCATTAGTTTCTCCAGACACTGGAGAAAGGATTAAGAAAGATGCACGAAGTAACTATTGTTTTTGTGCCTCTTCTTTTCTTTCCCTCCCTCCTTCCTTCTTTCCTTCCTTCCTTCCTCTCTTTCTTTCTTTCTTTCTTTCCTTCCTTCTGTTTCTTTTTTCTTTCTTTTTTTTTTTTTTTAAATTTTTTTTTTCAACGTTTATTTATTTTTGGGACAGAGAGAGACAGAGCATGAACGGGGGAGGGGCAGAGAGAGAGGGAGACACAGAATCGGAAACAGCCTCCAGACTCTGAGCCATCAGCCCAGAGCCTGACGCGGGGCTCGAACTCCCGGACCGCGAGATCGTGACCTGGCTGAAGTCGGACGCTTAACCGACTGCGCCACCCAGGCGCCCCTCTTTTTTCTTTCTTAAATGATAAACTCCTGTGTGTGATCTGAAGCCACATGAAAGCTTTTTTTTTTTTTAATGTTTATTTATTTTTGAGAGACGGGGAGAGACAGAGCATGAGCAGGGGAGGGGCAGAGAGAGAGGGAGACACAGAATCTGAAGCAGGCTCCAGGCTCTGAGCTGTCAGCACAGAACCTGACAGGAGGCGGGGGTGGGGGGGGGGCGCTTGAACCCATGAGTTGTGAGATCATGACCTGAGCTGAAGTCAGAGGCTTAACCAACTGAGCCACCCAGGAGCCCCTGAAGCCACGTGAAAGGCTTTTAAGGTCCACACTGTCCACTCAACACTTCCACAGGATGTCTCCAAGGAAAGCTAAACCACCATGTCTAAAACTCTACCAAGCTTACTCTTGGGACACCCCCCCCCAAACCCCCCCATCACGTTCCCCTTTTTGGGTTTCCTAACTCAGCGAAAGGTGCCACAATTCCCCCAGATGTGCATGTCAGGAATTGGGCATTGTTCTTAATCCCAATACATCCTTTGGCTTCAACCTCCCCAACCACAACTGACCATTTTACTTCTTCATATCTTCCAGCTCAATCTGTGTCTCTCCCCTTTCATTGCCACTGCCCTAGATGAGCCATTAGCATATCTCACCTGGAGTGCCTTTGGGGCCAGGTAATGGGTCTCTCCTTTCCACTTTTCCCTGCCAGTGTGTTCTCTGTAACTCAGGTAACCATTTAAAACCTAACTGGATCACGTCACTAACCTATTTTAAATCTTTGTAGTTGGGATAAAGCCTGTCTGATCTGGACCCTGCTTCTCTCTCCAGGTTCGTCTGCTTGCTACATACTGTCTTCTTAGAATCCTTTAGCCCTGTCGTGCTCCTTCCAAAAGCAAGGATCTCATCTCAGTTAACTCCTTTGGACCTCAGAGCAAAAGTTACTCCTGGGAAGATCTCAGACCCTTCAGGCTTGGTCAGATCTCCATTATGTGCTTTTATTGCACCAGGTACTTTTCCCCCGGACATTTATTACACATGTTCATTGTGGGATTGCTTGCTCATTATTGTTTGAGAAGGTACCTTATTAGGTCATCATTGTGACATGCTGCTTGGGACATTGTAGCTTTCTCTTTCTTTTTACATTAATTCCTTAGCTCCATTCATGACTCTTTATTTTTCTTTTTTGAGAGAGAGAAAAGAGAGAGAGAGACAGAACGTGAGTGTGTGCGAGTGGGTGAGGGACAGACGGAGAGGGACAGAGAATCCCAAGCAGACTCCACACCCAGCTTGGAGCCTGATGCAGGTCTCGATCCCATGACCTTGAGATCATGACCTGAGATGAAATCAAGAGTTGGATGTTTAACTGACAGAGCCACACAGGCGCCCCATGGCTCTTTTCTATGTGACATCTTCAGGGTTGGTTTGGAGGAGGAAGCAAGAGCCTATGATAATCAGCCATCTTGTCAGTATTTCCATTCCCTATAATTTTTCACAAATAGTATTTTAGTGGCATCTGTAATCGTGATGATGTGCTACAATATGAAAATTCAGTAAGGCGGGGAAAACTAAACTATAGTATTGAGGATCATACACAGCTAGTAAAGTTATAAGAAAATCAATAAAGTGGTTGCCATAGAAGTCAAGATAGATCTTATCTTCGTGGGAAGAAAAGGGATTGTAACTGGGAAGGGACAGGGTGGAGCTTTGGACATAAGGCAATTATTTATTTCTTGACATGGATGGTCATCAGGAGGAGCTACATAAATTGTGGAGTCTATACAACATGGAAATGTGGGGTCCCTTGTTTTTAAGATTATTAGAAATATCAAGGCAGTGACACTAGGTCATCAGACCAAGCATGGAGCCCCTCTAAGTGGGAGTCCCTGTGTAACTGCACCCCCATGAAGTCAGCCTTGGGGGTGATTGTATGAATATTCACTCTGCAATAATTTGTTAAACTATGTATATTTATGTTTTATGTATTTTCCTCTGTTTTCATGTTTCACAATGAAAGAGATGAAGATAATAGAATAGAATGAGAACTCAAAAAATATAAAAACATAAATTAGAACCCTATATAATTACTTTGAGGAACTGCCACTGATTAAGAAAAGGAACAAAAAGTAAAGAGATGTGAATAAAGAGATATTAGCATCTGTATAAAAATAGAAAGCTTCAAAGGAGAAGAAAAAAATAAACAGAGAAGTAAATACTTTATGGAATAATGATTGACAACTTTCCAGAATGAGTGAAAGTAGAAAGAATTCATAGAGTACAGAATAGGAAAAGTAAGAAGAAACCTACACCTACATATGCTATCATAAAATTTAAGAACTAAAAAGCAGTTAAAATTCGAAAAGCTTCCAGGAAGAAAGAACAGATAACTCATAAAGGAACAAGAATAAAATTGATGCTTACTTCTCCTCCATGACATGGAATGCAAGAACATAATGGAGAAGTAGTTTTAAAGTGTTAAAGGAAAAATCCTTTAACTTTAGATTCTTACTTTTAGCTAAGCTGGTAGTTTTAAAATGTTTTGATATTGGAACTCCTTAACATTCTTAAAAATCACTGAGGACCCAAAAGACATGTCATTTATATGGATTATATCTATCAATCTATCAATTATTTAATGTAGTCAATATTAAAAGTGAGAAAAGAAAGAATTATATTACTTCATTGAAAAAGCACTAGTTACATTTTAACACAAATAGCATACTTTTAATGAAAAAGAACTACATATTTTGAAACAAAATGCAATTAGTAAGAGGAATGGTCTTGTAGTTACCTGACCTGACTCCAAACTATGGGAAAGGCTCTATCTCCAAGGTGTTTGTCAAGAACAATAAGCAGCAATTGTTTGACATCTGGGCTGCTTTAAGCTGTGATACCAGCTGGGACAAACAAGCCTGGCCGAAACTTAGAAGGAAAATTTGGGAAAGAAGATATACACAGCAGGCTTTGAAAAGCTTTGACTTATTCCTGGGAATCTAGAAAGCCATCTGCCAGGCTGTGAGCATACCCAGAAAAGACCTGAGAAGGCCTCAACCCCTGGTTGACCTTGAGGCCTTGGGCAAGCAGGAGGTGAAGGTTAAGACAGAATTGTAATGTTTTGAGCATTGAACGTGTGCTCCAGCCCAAACCCAGAGTCTCTCACCAAAGCTTTCAACCTCCTCGTAAAATGGTTCTGAGAGGGGGAGACCCAGTTGGGGGCTAAAGAAAGATGCCTTACACCTAGAAAATTAGTGTTCTTGGGGCGCCTGGGTGGCTCAGTTGGTTAAGCGTCTGACTTCAGCTCAAGTCATAATCTTGTGGTCCATGAGTTCGAGCCCCACATTGGGCTCTGTGCTGACAGCTCAGAGCCTGGAGCCTACTTTGGATTCTGTGTCTCCCTCTCTCTCTGCCCCTCCCCCACTCATGCTCTGTCTCTGTCTCTCAAAAATGAATGTTAAAAAAAAAAAAAGAAAATTAGTGTTCTTTTGGTGACCAAGAGAGAGGGTATGAACATATTCAGGCATTTCTGTCTTCTCTACAGATCCCGCTCAGGTAGTAGTTTCATTGCAGTTTTTCTCTTCTCTGCCTACACATTGTCTAGGGTAGTTCTAGAGCCTTCTGAAATAAGAATGCAGATAATAAGAGGATACCGGGTTATCTCACAAGGAATACCCTAGCATGAGGCTTCATTCCCACTAAACATAAAAGTCAGGAAACAAAAACAAACAAAGGAAAGAAACCACCTATTTTGTTTATAAAGAATAAAAATGGCTCTGAGGTGGAGTAGAATCTAGGACAACAGTGTTTTAGAGAAATCAAGAAAAATAAATAATGCTGAAAGCACACAGGAAATGAAGCCTAGGCTTACTGCTCCAAGCAAAAAGCCTACATCAAAAATAAAATCTTTTTTGGGGCATGTGGGTGGCTCAGTCATTTGAGTGTCCAACTCTTGGTTTTGCCTCAGGTCATGATCTCACAGTCGTGGATTCAAGCCCTGCTTGGGATTCTCTCTTTCCGTCTCCTTCTGCCCCTCCCCAGCTGGCACTTGCCCCTCCCCCCCCCCAATAACAGTGAAAACAACAACAAAACTTTCAGGTGGTTCAAGTGACGTAAGAAGCATGCCATTAGCTGAACAAGTTATAAATAAGGAGGACTCCAATATCTACTGAGGAACCTTTTCCCATTTAGGCTTGTAAAACCAAGCTCTGTCATGTAAGGGTTTATCCTTTGAAAAAACAAGCCAGTATCAATATGGTTGTCTTGGCCTGGCAATTTTCTTTCACTCTTGAGAGTGCAGACGGTGTGCAAGGAGGCTGCAGCTGTCTCCCTAAATCCACAAGATAAGTGAGTCATGTCTTCATGGGGTCTACTGTACCCTTTAAGCATTTTTAATCCTATTATCGACAGGACTGGGGAGGGGGGGGCAGTGGATTCATGTGATTTTTTCGTCCTGTTGCTCTATCTTAGACTTGTCTCATTCCTGAAGCATAACTATTTTTGGAGGTTAGGAGAGAGAGTTGAGCTGAACCCTCTAGGTTTTTTCTTTCTGCGAAGTGGTAGGTGAAGGAGCCCTGTTGCGTGCCTTCCTTCCCACACCCAGGAGTTACATGTATTGGAGACCGAAGCAACCAACAGACAACTTAACATTGCCATTCAACACCGCCATCAAGTGTCGACACAGAAATGGCTTTAGAACTGGTTGGATGAAAGACGATATTACTGTTTTTCAAATTCAACCAGGCGCTGACATGGTACCAGACACTGAGCTAGGTGCTTACACATCTATTATTTCATTTTATTCTTAGCATCATTATTTCCTCCAGAGCTCCAATGGGAAATTAAGTGATACTGTAAGCCATTTGTGGGTGAAATTGCTGCCAAATGCTTAGAGAAAACTCAGAGCTTTAATGAATGGTTTAATTCAAGCCTGAGCTGAGCCAATCCCAAGTGCCCTCCTATTTCCTGTTCATATGGTATTGTTTTCACCTCTTTCCTTGAATCTCCCACAAAAGGTCTTAGGTTTGAGACTCTGTCACTGTGAGCCCTGGAACACACAGATTTGAAATAAACAAATTCTGCAAGGACACCAGGACTGACCTATTCTTGTCAAAAAGTCTATTTACTAAAAAAAAAAAAAAAAAAATCAATTTATTACATTGATCCAGCTAAGAAGTTTTTATCCAATAACTTCTTTTGAGATTTCCAGACTGTTTTTAAAACCCCCAAGAAAGAAGAACCAGATGTGTGGCTGCCTGCAATGAGATTTTTAATTTTTTTAATGTTTATTTATTTTTGACAGAGAGAGAGAGAGACAGAGCATGAGTGGGGGAGGGGCAGAGAGGGAGGGAGACACAGAATCCGAAACAGGCTCCAGGCTTTGAGCTGTCAGCACAGAGACTAATGCAGGGCTCGAACTAACGAACTGTGAGATCATGACCTGAGCCAAAGTCAGACACTCAACCGACTAAGCCACCCGGGCACCCCTGCAATGAGATTTTATGACAAGTGGGGAAGTGGATCCCTGAAGCTTAACTTGGAGTCCTCCACACAGATGAGTGGTTGACAGAGGGGCCAGGATGAAGACCAGGCACATAGGGCTGTCAGGATGAAAGGACCTCAACATGTTTCTAGTCACATTCCAATTCCTGATAGAAGGTACTTTCTAAAGGCCACAGATGGATTTACTGCCTCAGTTTGTAACCCTTACTCCAACTCGTGTTGAAGGCATTTGGACTCAGAGGTAATATGGTACTTCCAAGCAGGTTAGGGTCCACACCGGCGGGGCGGGGGGGAGGAGGGGAACATTCACGTGGTCTTGTGCAAGGTCAGAAGGAAGGGCAACTAGAGTACAATAAAACCTTGGATGGCGAGTAACTTGTTCTGGGAGTGTTCCGCAAGACGACCAAACATTTCTAACAAATTTTAACTTGATAAACGAGCGATGTCCTGTAATAGGAGTCGTACGTGACACTGAATGTCACATGATCACAACTGAGCCAATGGTTCTTTTCTCTCTCACTGTAGGATTGTGGGTGATTATCAGTGTAATGTCACATTTCCTTGACATCCTTAAAAGGAGGCAAAAGCAAGTGTCGTTGGATACGTCCCTTGTTACAGTTGCATGAAAAGAAAAAGATTCCATTGAGCCAAAAGATAGCAGTGATTCCGTTAGTGATCATGAAAGTCGTCCTCCATAATAACCTCCCTCACACCAGCCACGAAGGTTTGCAAAGGTAGGTACAGGTTAATTAGTTTATTTTTTTATAGTTTGTATTTTCTTTATTATTTTGTATTATATTACAGTGCTGTAATCATTTTTATGTGAATACTTTTGGGTTGCGGGATGAATCACATGAGTTTCCATTATTTCTTACCGGGAAATTTGCATTTATATACAAGTGCTTTGGATTACAGGCATGTTTCCGGAAGGAATTATGCTCACAAACCAAGATTTTACTGTATTCTCTAACTTCCCCATCAGGACCCTTCACTTCACTTCCTCAGTCAAGAGCTAGGGTGAGGCCCTGGAGGTCCTGGCTGTCCTCCCTCCCTGTCTCACACTGTTTCAAACTGTTCTGAATCTTTAATGCATGTTCAGAGTGATACCTGTCATTGCCAGGCTGATTTCTGAGCAGGCAAAGAGCCCTTTGGGTTCAGCTGTCACCAAGAGTGGTAGCTGTCACCTGGGGCAAGCAGGGATGTGTCAGAATGGGACCAAGATGCTTTAGCCTGAGAGACAGAAGTCCTGGGGTCCTCCTTTGCCTCCTCTAATCCAATGTGAGGAGGGTGCCCCTGAGGCAGAGGAAGTGGGTTTACAGCAGGTGAAAGTGTGCTTTCCAGGACTGGGACCTTAAAAAGAAAATCAAATCCTCAATCGTACATAAGCAAGTACAAGAGCATATTTGAGGAACATTTTATATTCAGGACAAGGACACAGTTCTGGGAGGGTGTGTGTGTGTGTGTGTGTGTGTGTGTGTTTATGTTGTGGTAAAATATATATAATGTAAAATTTCCCTTTTAACAATTTTTTTTTAAATTTTTTTTTCCAACGTTTATTCATTTTTGGGACAGAGAGAGACAGAGCATGAACGGGGGGGGGGGCAGAGAGAGAGGGAGACACAGAATCCGAAACAGGCTCCAGGCTCTGAGCCATCAGCCCAGAGCCCGACGCGGGGCTCGAACTCACGGACCGCGAGATCGTGACCTGGCTGAAGTCGGACGCTTAACCGACTGTGCCACCCAGGCGCCCCAACAATTTTTTAAAATTTATGTATTTTGAGAGAGAAAGAGAGAGGGAGAGAGTGCAAGCAGGGGAGGAGCAGAGAGAGAGGGAGAGAGAATCCCAAGCAGGCTCCATACTGCCAGCGCAGAGCCTGATGTGGGGCTCGATCTCACAAACTGTGAGATCATGATCTGAGCCGAAACCAAGAGCTGGACACTCAACCGATGGAGCCACCCAGGTGCCCCTGAACAATTAAAATAAATTTTTTTTAATATTTATTTATTTTTGAGACAGAGACAGAGTGTGACCAGGCGAGGGGCAGAGAGAGAGGGAGACACAGAACTCGAAGTAGGCTCCAGGCTCTGAGCTGTCAGCACAGAGCCCGATGTGGGGCTCGAACACACGAACTGTGAGATCATGACCTGAGCTGAAGTTGGAAGCGTAACTGGCTGAGCCACCCAGGCGCCCCAGCCCCTGAACAATTTTTAAGTGCACAGCTCATTGGCAGTAAGCACATTCACAGTCCTGTGCAACCATCACCACTGTCCATCTCCAGAACTTTTTCATCTTTCCAAATGGAAACTCAACTCATAGAACACTAATTTCCTATTCTTCTCTCTCCCCAGCTTCTGGCAACTTCAGTTCTTTCTGTCTCTGTGAATTTGAATATTTGAGTACCCCATCTAACATTTGTCCCTTTGTTTATGTCAGTTTATTTGTTTATGTCAGTTACCACGACATCAAGTTTCATTTATGTTGTAGCTTGTGTCACGATTTCCTTCCTTTTCAAGGCTGAGTAATAGTCCATTGTATGAATAGCCCACTTTGTTTATCCATCCACCTGTCAATACACATTTGGGTTATTTCCACTGTTTGGCTGTTGTCAATAATGCTACATGAACAGGGGTGAATAGCTATCCATTTAGGAGCTTAGAGGTTTAGAAAATTTTATTATTTATTTTTTAATTAATTAAAAATTAACATTTATTTATTTTTGAGAGACAGAGAGACAGAGCATGAACAGGGGAAGGGCAGACAGCTAGGGAGACACAGAATCTGAAGCAGGCTCCAGGCTCTGAGCTGTTAGTACAGAGCCCGACGTGGGGCTCGAACCCATGAACCGTGAGATCATGACCTGAGCTGAAGTTGGATGCCTAACCGACTGAGCCACCCAGGTGCCCCTGAAAAAATTTTTTTTTATTTTTAAATTAAGTAGGCTCTATGCCCAATGTGGGGGCCTTAGCTTGGGATCCTGAGGTCAAGAGTCACATGCTCTACTGACTAAGCCAGCCAGGTGCCTCAGGAGCTTAGTGTATTTTACATTGCAAAATTACATGGTATCTACAGTTTGGGTGGCATTGGAGTATTATTCTTATTTGGGTTAATGTTTTCATCCTTGAAGAGTCTCCCAGCTTAAGAACAAGGAGGATCTTCTCACGGGCTTGGACACAGCCTGAAACACAGAACCTATAAATTAATGCCAGTTGAAAAAATTTTTTTCTGATGACAGTGTCTTTCTCAGATTAGTCTGCTGCCCGATCAGCTTTAGAGAGTGTTGGTTGGTTGGAGTTTCCAAATCCTAACCAACCTTCTTGGCTTTAGCTTCCCTTGTCTTAGTGTCTTAGGAGGCAGCTCAGGGTTCTGTGCCTGGGTGTGAGTGCCCGGCTTGGGTCTGCCCCCAGCCTGTGTGGCAAAGTGAGAACTTCAAGTATTTCCCCCCCCCCCCGCCCCCCACCACACCCACTTTGCTGGGCCTCCCTCAGAACTAGGATGTTTTCAGGATGCACGGTAGCCGCCATCATTACTGTGCATCTTCCACATGTTGTTAGAGCAACTCATACTGCTTCTCTTTGGTGCACTATATTCATTTCACTGCCTTCAGAAGAGTGAAGCTCTTAGGCATTTGCTTCTGCCTTGCTACTGTTGTTGATACTGAAACTGTGGAGGTTAGTTTCTCAGCCATGAAAATCCACACCCACTGAATGCGCGATAAGTCAGACCATCAGAATCACACAAACGGGGGTAAACATGCCTCAGAAATGAAATGATACCTCAAGCAAAGTGTTGCTAAATGATAAGAAGATAAGGAACACTTTCTGACATTAGTTTCATTATTCCTAGTAGTTTTATATCAAGAGTAAAAGACTTACCTGTACCCGTTATTGCTCTAGAGAAAGGTCAACGGAAAAGCTCGTAAGTGGCATAAGGGATAAAAGAACAGCTCTGAAGTTGAATAGGGGAACGTTTTAAAGAAAAAAAAAGGAGAAGCAGTATTTACCTAAAAGAGTCATAGAAAATATGCACGCACTTATAGCCGTTAAATATGAGTGTATTTGGGTCATTTCCGGACGGCTCAGGACAGAGTGGCCAATGCCTACAGAGCAACAGGCCTATGTTTTATGGTGACTCCTGTGACACACACCTCGTCCATGACTCTCCATCTGTGAGAAAGACACACTGAGGCGGTAGGAAACGCAAAGAGACTGTGAAAGCCTACTGTCAGAACCGGATCTGATCAACAAAACAGCCTCAGCATTTCAACAAGGAAAGATACCTCCTACTCTGTTCTCTGCTCCTGCTCCCCCTCCTCCAGGGGCAATGATCCTGACTCCCCCAAGTCTCCTGGGTCCTCCTCACCCGGGTATGATGCCAATACCCCATATGGAGGGCCCTTCCATGATGCCAATGATGGGCCCTCCTCCCCCTGGGTAGATGTCAGTGGGACTAGCTTCTGGAATGAGGCTGCTTATTAGAGGCTGTGTGCCTCTAATGCCTGGGTCCCCCATGATGAGACCTCCCACCTGTCCCCTGATGGTGCTCAGGAATGACTAGACCAGACAGATAAGGAGAGATGGGAACCTCTTTATCTCCATTTTATATTACGTGTCCTACCTCACCTGGAGATCCCAGTGCTGTGACTTATGGTGTTTTCTAACAATATGACAAGGAAGACTTACTCCCCCTTCTGATCGAAGAGAGAATAGTTTTGGCAGGGGAGTAGTGGGACCAAAAAAAAAAAAAAAAGCAACTTTCATTTGTATTGTGAAATGTGAAAATAAAACTGTCCACTGTTTTAGTTAGAAAAAAAGTTAAGAAAAGATGAGTGTAACTAGAGTGGTATTCTTAAAAATATTTGTGTTTTTCTTTTTTATCTTTTTCCATGTATTTTTCCTCTATACCCTGAGGGATTCATATGGCTGAGGTGAGGTATTCATAAGGGGTTGTTACAATAGAAGTATAAAGAGCATAAAGAATTAACATTCAATTTCTGCCGTTGAAGACGGAATTTTGCAGGAATTTTGCAACAACAGACTTTGTTGAGGAAGAGACAGTTTTCTCACATTTTAAGCATATCAAGAACCAAAGAGAGAGAACTTGGATCAGAGTATCAGAGTTTCTTCCATAAAGGTAAATAAACACCCCCATCTACCTATGAATCCATGAGACTTGCTGCCCTAAGGATGGAATGAAATCCTATTTCCTGAGGGATTATGGGATAAGGAAGGACAAGTGAGGCAGAGTATGTAGGGAGTGAGAGACATCTCAACCTCTCCTCTCTGGCCTAAAATATTTAAATAATATGAAGGGAATGCCATGGGCAGGGAGTTGCATCCTTGATTGATATTTTGTTCTTGAGGGTTGGGGATTATTTGCAATTCCCCCCCCCCTAATTTGTGACAGAAACCACATCCAATTAAACTCAGTGACCCACTTTGTTAGGCATAAAAGAGGGACCTAAGCATAACTTTCCCACTCACCTTTGTTTAGTGGAGGGTCTAGAGAAGATCTAGAAGGCTCCCAAATTTCTAGGAAGCACATGAAATTTTGCTGAGACTCTAATTTTGCTTAGAGTCTTCCTCTAAGAGGAAGTTGCTCTAGATTGGGGTGGAGGTTGGGGGGGCCAGGGCGGCGGATGTCACCATGTAGCTGAAGGCTGCGAGGCAGAGCCCCTGGGCCAGGATCACACAGGAGACATTTGTTGGGGAGGGAAAACTTTCCCCTGCCCTTCCAAATTCTTCTGGCTTGTCTAAGAATCAAACTGACATTAAATGAACAGGAGAAAGTCAAATTTAATTTTGTGTTTATGGGGAATGCACATAAACCTGAGATTCCAAAGACAGGGAAACAGAATGAGGTATATGTGTCATCCTGAACTAAGGAGAAGAGACTTCAGGGGGAGGGAATGCAATTCACAAGAAGATGAAAGGAGTAAATGTTTGGTAGACAGTGTTTGTTGGGCTGCTCAGAAACAATGGGACCAAGAGAGGACTTTGGTCAAACAAGTCTTGCTAGGTTCTTCCCTGTCTACCACATTTAGTTCATATAATGTAGTGATCTATGGTGATAGCTCTCTTCCTGGAGCAGGTCCTCTATCCCTAAATTCTTTTAGGTGGTTAAGGGGAAGGTCAAAGTTTCTTCCAGAGCCTTTTGGGCCTTGATGGCTTTTAGCTTTAAATAATTGGCATGCCAAAGTGACGCATCTAGGGGTGACTTACCCCTGGCCCCTACACACACAACACGTCCAAGAACCAAATTAACCAGTGAGCGCTGCTAGGCCCAGAGCAAGCCAAAGAGACAAAACCACAAGTTATACGAAGCACCGTAATTATAAATGTAAATTTGTGCTATAAATGTAGGCATAGGGGCTCCTGGATGGCTCAGTTGGTTAAGCATCAGACTCTTGGTTTTGGCTCAGGTCATGATCTCACAGTTCATGGGTTTGAGCCCCATGTCAGGCTCTGCACTGACAGTGTGGAGCCTGGCTGGGATGGATTCTCTCTCTCTCTCTCTCTGCCCTCTCTTCTCTCTAAAAAAAAAAAAAAAAAAAAAAACAAAAACAAAAACAAAAAAAACAAAACATTAGAAGAAATAAATGTAAGTATAGAGAGAAGTGACCAGTCCAAATAGGGTGGTTGATGTAGAGATCAGAAAAGCAAAAGGACGCCACCTAGACCATAGATCCCTTTCTCCACTGCTGTGAGTATCCCATCTGAAGGCAGGTGGGAAGATGGGGGAATTTCTGAAAGCCTGGCATTATCCCAACCTGGGAGTCCCAAGCAGAAACCTAGCTGTGTCTCCTGAATGATCCTGGCCACGGGCTCTGCCTTGCAGTCCTGAAAAGAGATGTTACCTCAAGAGATACCTCAAAATCTCAGACAGATGGCTGGATTGCACTAAAACGTAAATGTTTTCCCTCTGCTACTACTGGCTGGTGGGTGCTTGTGGGCACAATAAGAAGAATGATAGGCAAGATTTAAAAAAGTGTCCATTTTCTCCACCCATCTGAGTGAAGGGTGAGAAATTTACAGCTCCAAGAAATCAATAACACACTTAAAAAACCCAGACCGCATAATGTGCCAAATGATAGCCCTAACGTTGAGGGCAAGAGACGCCTTGTGACATTTCAAATTCTAGACATGTGTTGAGAAAATGGTATAAACGCAGGGGGGTTGATTCTGACGGGTACCTTACCAGGTAGGGAATAACAACTACTATTCCTAAGGCTGTGGGGGTAGAGGGGAGAGCATGCCACCTCCATTCCCTGCACTGGAGGGCTTGGGTGAGTTGCCGACTCCCTAGTATCTTCACCTGAAGACAGAAGGATCCAACACCTCCCTCAGATGGTTTTAAGGTGTACAAACAGTTTAGTAAGTGCTCACAAATATTCACTGTCATTAAAAAAGGTGAACCTTCTACTGCCTTGTATGAGGTCATAAACTGGAGAGAACTGCCTGGGAGGGGCTTCTTTGTGTGTGTAGGGATGCATGGTGAGTGTCCTGTGGGGGTCTGGGTACTTGGCAGTATTTCATTCTGAATCTGCGCATTGTTCAGTAGATGGCGAATCACGATTTCATCTGGTCAGGAAAGAGCAGAAAAAGACAATGATATCAATGAGTCATTAACAAGAATCCCGTTGTGTTTGATCATATTAAATGCAGGTTTTGGAGGTCAGAATAAGATCATGACACATAATAAAACAGTTACAGATTAGCTTAGTATCTATGTTTTTAATGTCACAGTAGAGACCATCTCACGGCTAGGTATAATGGCCTCCAATATCTAAGTGTTCCCTGTAAGTTGCTTTCCCTTTCTTATCCATGAATTTATCTGAATCTTTGAAAAAAAAATCTGTTGGCATGATCCCTCTTTTTAAAAAAATCGTTTATTTATTTATTTTCCATTGTAATTAACCGTGTTATCTTAGTTTCGGGGATGTGCAATGAAAATGTGGGATGCTTCATAAATTTATGTACTATCCTTGCACAGAGGCCATGCTAATCTTCTGTGTTTCATCGTTCCAATTTTCGATTATGTGCTGCCGAAGTGAGCACACTGGCATGATCTCTTCAACGTAATGGGCTCCCTCGGTTTTTGCCCACAGTTTTTCTGTTAAGAAGAAAAAGTCCTTTTATTTGTAATAAAACCACCTCTCCCAAGCACAAGCATTTTTCTTTGTTATTTTATCAGACAAAAGAAATTAGGGAAAACATATTTTTATTTCCATGATGCATATTCATCTTTAAATTGAGATCATTTGAAAGTGACCTGGCAAATGAAATCGACTATTTACAGAGGCACAGAAGATACTGTTCTCTCTACCCCAGGAAAAAAAACCAAGATGATTAAAAAAAAATCTTTTTGGGGAGCCTGGGTGGCGCAGTCGGTTAAGCGTCCGACTTCAGCCAGGTCACGATCTCGCGGTCCGTGAGTTCGAGCCCCGCGTCAGGCTCTGGGCTGATGGCTCAGAGCCTGGAGCCTGCTTCCTGTTCTGTGTCTCCCTCTCTCTCTGCCCCTCCCCCGTTCATGCTCTGTCTCTCTCTGTCCCAAAAATAAATAAACGTTGAAAAAAAAAATCTTTTTTCTTTAACATTATTCAGTTTTTTTTTTTTATTACTGATGCATGTTTACTGCATCAAAAAATCAATGCAGTATTTAGATTGGTTTTTACAACGTTATTCAGTTTTGAGAGACAGAGAGCATGAGGGGGAGGGGAAGAGAGAGAGGAGACAGAATCTGAAGCAGGCTCTAGGCTCTGAGCTGTCAGCGCAGAGCCTGATGCGGGGCTCAAACTCATGAACTGTGAGATCGTGACCTGAGCCCAAGTCAGACGCTTAACTGACTGAGTCACCCAGGTGCCCCGATGATTTTTTTTTTAAGTTTATGTATTCTGAGAGGGAAAGAGAGTGAAAGCAGAGAAGGAGCAGAGAGAGAGGGAGAGAGAGAATCCCAAGCACTCCACACTGTCAGCACAGAGCCTGATGCAGGGCTCGAACTCATGAACTGTGAGATCATGACCTGAGTGGAGATCAAGAGTCAGACATTTAACCGACTGAGCCATCCATGTGCCCCCCAAAACAAGATTATTTCTTAAAATGGCTGCAGGCTGTCTCTCTCTGTGAAACCCAAAGCCCTCTCCCAAGAGCTAAAGTTTGGGGATTGTTGGGGACAAAATTTCCCAGCAAGACTTCTCTGCTTTTCTGAGGTATGGTTAAGCACGGCACCTAATATGGATATTCTGGTCCTTACTTCTCATTGGAGAATTAAGGAAACAAGCTCTAGATGACTAGTCAATTTTAACTGAGTGGTTGTACACTCAGCATACTTCCTGGGAAGAAGGAAAGAAAGAAAAAGAAAAACACAAACAATATTGTGAGACAATTCTTCCCGTGTCTCTTGTGTTTTTGCCTGTCTTGTGAACAGAGGCCCTGAGTGACTTTGCTTTGGGCTAGCTTTTCAATGATGTGTGTATAGCAAACAGCCTTGGAAGACAGAGACAACGTCTCCCTCTGGAACACAGCGCAGGCATGCTTACTGTCCTTGTAAAAGGCTGGGTTCCTGCAACACACTTGTTAACCTGAAAGTAAAGAGGCACAACGAGAGGCAAGTGTGCTTTTATTTGGGTTAAAAGAATTGCAGTTCAGGGAGTACAGATTCAGGTAGGAATCCAAATAGTGTCCCGCTTGTAGGGTGAATGCAAGAGGTTTTTATGAGGAAAAGTAGGGAGCCACCTGAGGTGAAGAAAAGAAAGAAAAAAACTTTCTAGGGGTGTGTGTGATAATGGCTAGGTTACTCTGGGTTATACATTGACTGACTACTGAGTCTGTCCTCAGAAAGTCTCTTACTATCAGTCTTGTGATCAGGATTTCCTTTCTTCCACTGCCTTTCCCAGTAATTGCTTGAAACAACTGCCCTGTTGCCCAGTCCAAAGGTGGAGAAGGCAGTTTCTCTGCAGTACCTGCTCCATTTTAAAATGGCTCCAGTCATGTCAATTTTTCACACACTCCCCCGTGTGCAGGTGGGTGTCCCCTGAATCTCTCTGCATTGCCCTTTGGGAAGTGGGGCTCAGAGAATTGACACAAAAAATGCAAATATTCTGGCAATTGCCATTGCTGTGAGTGACCAGGTGTTTTGACTCTGACCTGGGAGTTTTGCATCCTCTGGTTTAGTCTGCATTGTTGAATAGTGATCTCGGTTCTTCGATTCCCCATGAAGGATTTATGTGAGGATTAGCACTCAAATAAAGCTAGCCAGAAGGAAGGAAGCGAGCACAAAGCAGTTTATTAAGGAGAGTACGCTCTCAAGGAGGGAGAGTGGACAGGCACAGAGGTGTCAACTGCTCTGGGTTAGGGGTGTCTTTTCTTTTTATGTTTGCATAGATTATGGGTCGTGGTGACTGAGGTTGCTTCATCAGAAGGACTCCTCCTACAAGCTGGAAGGGGGAGTTTTTAGCCCACAAGATTCTTACCAGAACTGTCATGGCCGTCTTTCCCCAGGAGGGGGTTGAAACCACAATGCAAATGTATCCCAGTGAAGCTATAGGTTACCCTGGGGCAGAGGTTGAAGAGGAGACCTTGCATTCTGCACCTGTGGCCTCTGGGAGCTGGAAACTGTAAAGCCAGGATGTTAAAAGCCTCAAAGTGAGGATGTTGTGCCCTCAGGCTTCAAATGTGTCACCTATTTGTCACTGTCTTTTCCTCTGGTTCTTGTCTGACTGCCCACTCAGTCACTCGGTCAAGGATCCGTAATGGCGGCCAACTGAGAGTGGATCTTCCAAGGGAAGCTGAGTGCAGTTACCTGAAGAGGAAGGAGTGGATGCAAGACAATGACCTGAACATCTGCCCCCTGAGACGTATAGTTCTGTGTCTGTGGTCCTTCTCTCTTACTGATTTTCTTGCTTAGAGGCTCTTCTGATCCTAGTGCTGGTTTTCCCTCATAGCCAAGCAAATCTTTCTCACTCGGGAGTGCCTTTGGACCTTTTGGTATCTCACTTCTGGAAAAATGTACTGTATGGAAAAATGCACTTAAGGGCATCTGGATGGCTTAGTTGGTTAAGTGTCCAACTCTTAATTTTGGCTCAGGTCACGATCTTATGGTTGGTGAGATCGAGCCCTGAATTGGACTCTGTGCTGAAAGTGCGGAGCCTGCTTGGGATTCTCTCTCTCCCTCTCTTTCTCTACCCCTCTGCTGCTCTCTCTCTCTCTCTCTCTCAAAATAAGTAGATAAACATTTTAAAAATTTTATAAAAAAATAAAGTAGGCACTCAATAAATTACGGCTATTTATGACTTTGATCTGAGTTCCCTTGTATCCTATGGCTATATGACTTTGGAAGACAGAGAATATAGTATTTTGGATTTATTAAAGTCTTTTTTTTAATGTTTATTTATTTTTGAGAGAGAGAGAGAGAGAGACGGAGTTTGTGAAGAGGAGGGTCAGAGAGAGAGGGAGATGCAGAATCTGAAGCAGTCTCCAGGCTCCGACCTGTCAGCACAGAGCCTGAGGCAGGGCTTGAACTCATGAACTATGACATCATGACCTGAGCTGAAGTCAGACACTTAACTGACTGAGCCCCCCAAGTACCCCAAGGATTTATTAAAGTCTTCAGCAAATATTAAAATATGATTTAAAAGTGATATTAATCTAGTAAATATGTGTTAAAATGAACAGTTGAGAAATAGCTTGTTACTGGTGTCAAACTTCTTGTGTGGGGAAATCACTTAGTAATATAAAATAGATATAAAATAACACCGGCATTCTTCACAGAACTAGAACAAATAATCCTAAAATTTGTATGGAACCAGAAAAGACCCCAAATAGCTAAAGCAATCTTGAAAAAGAAAACCAAAGCAGGAGGCATCACAATCCCAGACTTCAAGCTATACTACAAAGCTGTAATCATCAAGACAGTATGGCACTGGCACAAAAACAGTCACTTAGATCAATGGAACAGAATAGAGAACCCAGAAACGGACCCACAAAGGTATGGCCAACTAATCTTTGACAAAGCAGGAAAGAATATTCAATGGAATAAAGACCGTCTCTTCAGCAAATGGTGCTGGGAAAATGACATCCACATGCAGAAAAATGAACCTGGACCACTTTCTTACACCATACACAAAAATAAACTCAAAATGGATGAAAGACCTCAATGTAAGACAGGAAGCCATCAACATCCTTGAGGAGAAAGCAGGCAAAAACCTCTTTGATCTTGGCCTCACAACTTCTTACTCAACATGTCTCTGAAGGCAAGGGAAACCAAAGCAAAAATGAACTACTGGGACCTCATCAAAATAAAAAGCTTCTGCATAGTGAAGGAAACAGTCAGCAAAATGAAAAGGCAACCGACAGAGTGGGAGATGATATTTGCAAATGACATATCAGATAAAGGGTTAGTATCCAAAATCTATAAAGAACTTATCAAACCCAACACCCACAAAACAAATAATCCAGTGAAGAAATGGGCAAAAGACACGAACAGACACTTCTCCAAAGAAGACATCCAGATGGCAAACCAACACATGAAAAAATCCTCCATGTCACTCATCATCAGGGAAATACAAATCAAAACCACCATGAGATACCACCTCACACCTGTCAGAATAGCTAACATTAGCCATTCAGGCCACAACAAATGTTGGTGAGGATGTGGAGAAAGAGGATCTCTTTTCCATTGCTGGTGGGAATGCAAACTGGTGCAGCCACTCTGGAAAACAGTATGGAGGTTCCTCAAAAAACTAAAAACAGAACTACCCTACGACCCAGCAATTGCACTACTAGGTGTTTATCCAAGGGATATAAGTGTGCTGTTTCGAAGGAACACATGCACTCCAATGTTTACAGCAGCACTATCAACAATAGCCAAAGTATGGTAAGAGCCCAAAAGTCCATTTATGGATGAATGGATAAAGAAGATGTGAGATATATATATATATATATATATATATATATATCCAATGGAGTATTACTCGGCAACCAAAAAGAATGAAATCTTGCCATTTGCAATTACATGGATGGAACTAGAGTGTATTATGCTAAGTGAAATTAGTCAGAGAAAGACAAATATCATATGACTTCAGTCATATGAGGACTTTAAGATACAAAACAGATGAACATAAGGGAAGGGAAGCAAAAATAATATAAAAACAGGGAGGAGGACAAAGCATAAGAGACTCTTAAATATGGAGAACAAACAGGGTTACTGGAGGGGTTGTGGGAGTGGGGATGGGCTAAATGGGTAAGGGGCACTAAGGAATCTACTCCTGAAATCATTGTTTCACTATATGCTAACTAATTTGGATGTAAATTAAAAAAATAAAATTAAAAAAAAAAAAAAGAAAGGGAGGCTGGTCCCTCCTGGATATCAGATAACCATGCAGCCAAAAAAAAAAAAAAAAAAAAAAAAAAAAAAAAAAAAAAAAACAAAACAAAACAAAAAAAAACTAAAATCCTTCTTTGGTAAATATAAACTGTGATCCATTCTGTTCTGGGATTTTGGATAATGCAACAAGTTTTGGTTATATCCTTGCTGAGAACTTTAAGATTCAGTGTGAGTGGAGATGAACTGGAGAGTGGAGTAAAATGTGAGTGGAGAGAAATATAAAGTTTATTTATTTTGAGAGAGAAAAAGAGTGTGAGTCGGGGAAGGGCATAGAGAGAGAGAGAGAAGCTCAAGCAGGCTCTGTGCTGTCAGGGCAGAGCCTGATGCTGGGCTCCACTTCACGAACCATGAGATCATGGCCTGAGCTGAAGTCAAGAGTCAGGTGCTTAACCGACTGAGCCACCCAGGCGCCCTGGGAAATACTTTACCTAAAATATTTGATTAGAATGATGGCAAATTTAATTCAAAAATTAATAAAGAGGGCGCCTGGGTGGCTCAGTTGGTTAAGCATCTGATTCTTGATTTCAGTTCACGTCATGATCCCAGGGTCATGGGATTGAGCCTCTTGTTGGACTCAGTGCTGAGCAGGGAGTCTGCTTAAGATTCTCTCTGTCTCTGTCTCTCTCTCTTTTTCTCCTCCCTTTCTCCCCAGCTCATGCACTCTCTCTCTCTAAAAAAAAAAAAATTAATAAGGAGAATGGGAAGATAGGTGATGGTTTCAGTATGTAAGAGCTAGTTTAACTACATGTGTGGCTCACATGTAACAGAAGGTACATGTAACATGTACAGAAGGTAAACTTCTTCTGTAAAAAGAGACTAGGTATCTTCCTGAATGCACCCAGTCTCAGGACCAATGCTGTGCCCTAAGATTCTCTCAAAGATCAGAGACCTTGGGGCTCCTGGGTGGCTCAGTCGGTCAAGCGTTCGACTTCAGCTCAGGTCATGATCTCATAGTTCTTGAGTTCGTGCCCTGCGTCGGGCTCTGTGCTGACAGCTCAGAGCCTGGAACCTGCTTCAGATTCTGTGTCTCCCTCTCTCTCTGCCCCTTCCCTGCTCATGCTCTGTCTCTCTCTGTCTCAAAAATAAATAAAATCATTAAAAAAAAAAAAGCTCAGAGACCTTGGGGCTCCTGTGTGGCTCAGTCGGTTAAGCGTCCGACTTCAGCTCATGTCATGATCTCATAGTTCGTGAGTTTGAGCCCCGTGTCGGGCTCTGGGCTGACAGCTCGGAGCCTGGAGCCTGCTTCAGATTCTGTGTCTCCCTCTGTCTCTGCCCCTCTCCCACTCTCTCTCTCTCTCTCTCTCTCTCAGAGAAATAAATAAACATTAAAAAAAATTAAAAAAGTAAATCAATGCAAAGATCAGAGACCTCATTCCAAAGCATTCCAAACCATCTCTCTTGAAACAGAAGGAATAGGAGTATCTCTTTTCCACACTCATATTAAGATGCCTTCAAAATTCTATCCCTTGCTTTTCTTCTCTGGGTTTAATATTTTATAGACTAAATGTTTAATCATTCCTTTTAGGAATTTAAATGTTTAAATTCCTTTTAGAATTTAGAGCAATTCTTTGAAAATGATATGTAATTCAAATGGGTACAAAGCTTTACTCAAAGGAATTAAATCCAAAGCAACTTGCCTTTGCCTTTGGCAGAGATGTGCCTACTTGAGGCAGACTGGCAGATTTGTGGGTCTCTAGGGTGAAAGATGTTTCTAGGTTCCTAGAAACACAGTCACAAGGGAAAACATAACCAAATAGCCAAGAAGATATTCTTTTGTTTTACTTTTGTTAAATGACTTCATTTTAATATGAAAAATCACAAGAGAAAATTTAAGAGTTCTAATAAAACAAACAGAAAAAGTAGACTGGAGAGTTTTGAACTTGAAGGTTAGTGAAAATCTACAGAAACAAAGAACTGTTAGGAGAGTTTTGGCTCCTGGGGCACCTGGGTGGCTCAGATGGTTAAGCAGCCAACTTTTTTTGTTTTGTTTTGTTTTGTTTTTAATAAAATTTTTACAGTTTATTTGTTTATTTTTTGAGAGAGAAAGAGAGAGGAAGCAAGCAGAGAGGGGCAGAGAGAGAGGGAGAGAAAGAATCCCAAGCAGTCTCTGAGCTGTCAGCACAGAGCCCGACATGGGGCTTGAAACCACAAGTCATGAGATCACGACCTGAGTGAAATCAAGAGTCAGACACTTAATCGACTGAGCCACCAAGGCACCCAGGGTCTGACTCAGTCTCAGCTCAGGTCTTGATCTCAGGGTCATGAGTTCAAGTACCACATTGGACTCCACACTGGGCATGGGGGCCTACTTAAAAAATAACAATAGGGGTGTCTGGGTGGCTCAGTTGGTTAAGCAACTGACTCAGTTTGCTCATGGCTCAGGCCATGATCTCATGGTTCATGGGTTCGATCCCCATGTTGGGTTCTGTGCTGACAGCTCAGAGCCTAGAGCCTGCTTCGGATTCTGTGTCTCCTTCTCTCTCTGACCCTCCCCAATTCACTCTGTCTCTCTCTCTCTCAAAAAAAGATATTAAAAAATATATATAAAAAATACAAAATAAATAAATAAAATAATAAATAACAATAAAAAGGAAGCTAGTGGCTTCCAAATTTTGTTGCATGTCAGAACGACTTGGGGGAGTCTTTAAAAACTATGTGAAGCCACTTGACCGCAGAGGCTTGTACCCACAAATCCAGGAATGCCAATATTCACCAGAAATTGGAAGAGGCAAGGAATAAAATCTTCCCTAGAGCTCTGGAGGGAAGGTGGCCCTGCCAGCATCTTGATTTCGGACTTCGGGCCTCCAGATCTATGAGAGAATACATTTCCATTGTTTGAAGCCACCCAGTTTTTGGGGATTTGTCATGGAAGCTGTAGGAAACTAATATATTACCTAATGCTGCTACAGCAGCAGAGCAGATGTTAAAATGAGGGATAAGGTTGATACATGCAGGCTTCTTGCCATAAATGCATCACAGCCAGAGGGCAGCTTTGTGCTTTCAGGTTCAAGTGTCTCTATTGTGGGAGGCTGGGCTGGAGTCACAGTCTGGCAGGCCATTGCCAACGTGAAAGAGCCTCTGCCTCAAATATCTTTTATTTTTGTATCACTTAGGACTTTTTCAGTTGTGACAAAAAAAAAAAAAAAAAGTCCGTCTGACCTCCCGAAAACTGGTGGATAGATGCTTGACTGAGATCCTGGTAGAAGGCACAATGTCTTCATTAGGCGATCGAAAAATGAAAGTGGGGTGGAATTTCTTTTCCTCTGGCAGTTCTGTCCCCTCCACTTGGGCTCTATTCTCAGACAACCTCTGCCCTTGGGGGCAGCTACAGATCTTCTGTCTTCACAACCATATTGCCTCTGTCTCCTGACACTTCACTGCAGTGAGAGGGCCACTGGCTGAACCCATGGCTATGGACAGCATGATACCAAGAATTGATTGGTTTAGGCCAGTGTAAAGTGTACATATATCTAGATATGTGCTGATGTTCTTGCGTGTTTGATTCTGCCTCAAAGCTAAGTTTTAATGATTAGGGGTTCTGGTTCATTGTAATATTTTAAAATTTTATTTTAGAGGGGCCCCTGGGTGGCTCAGTCGGTTGAGTGGCCGACTTCGGCTCAGGTCATGATCTCACGGTCCGTGAGTTCGAGCCCCGCATCAGGCTCTGTGCTGACAGCTCAGAGCCTGGAGCCTGTTTCAGATTCTGTGTCTCCCTCTCTCTGACCCTCCCCGCATTCATGCTCTGTCTCTCTCTGTCTCAAAAATAAATAAACGTTAAAAAAAATAAAAAAATAAAATAAAATAAAATTTTATTTTAGAGAGAGAGTGCATGTGAACAGGAGAGGGGCAGGGGAGAGAGAGAACCTTAAGCAGGCTCCACACTCAGCACAGAGCCCGACATGGGGATTGATCCCACGACCCTGGGATCATGACCTGAGCCAAAATCGAGAGTTGGAGATCAACAGACTGAGCCTTCCAGGGACCCCTTTGGTAATTTATTCTTACAGATAGAACACCTGTATTTTAGTCTTGTTGGTCTTCATCAATTAGCATTCAGAAACTGTTTTGGTTTTTTTTTTGGCATAAATTTGGCTTTTTTTGGCTTTGTTATCAGATTCCAAGAATAAGTGAGTTTATATAGTATTTGTTTTTTGCTGTCTGACTTAATTCACACAGCATGATGCTCTTAAGATCCATCCATATTCTCAAAAATGGCAGGATTTTCTTTGTTTTATGGCTGAATAATGTTCCCCTTAGTATTTAGAAGGCATTATTCATTTGTCATCCTGGGAAGTGATGATGGCATCTTGATTTCTTATCCTTTGTTTCTGACATTTTTCCTCTTTGGTGGCTTATATTTGTGTGAGCCCATTCTATCTGTCATTTAGCTCTGGGAAATTTTTTGAATTATTTCTTTAATAATTTCCTCTCTTTTATTTTCTGTTTTGTTTTGTTTTGTTCTGTTTTGTTTTTTAAAGTCAGACACTGCACCTTCTAAGCCTCCAACTGCCTTTCCTCTCCTGGTTCCCATGTTTTTATGTTTTTGCTGTATTTTCTAGGGCATTTTCTCAACTTTATTTTCTAACCCTTCACTGATCTTTTACAATTGTTTTTTTTTAATGTTCATTTATTTATTTTGGGAGAGAGAGAGAGAGAAAGAGAGCACGTGTGAACAGGGGAGGGGCAGAGAGAGGGAGAGAGAGAATCCCAAGCAGGATCCGTACTGACAGAGCAGAGCCCCAGGCCTGACTTGGGGCTTGATCTCACGAATTGTGAGATCATGACCTGAACTGAAATCAAGAGTCACTCAACCAACTGAGCCACTCAACCAGGTGCCACACAATTTTGTTTTAAATTTCCAAGTTCTCTCTTTTTTTTTTTTTTTTTAAGCAATCCTTCCTTGTTTCTTGAAGTCATCTCTTAGGATGTCAATGAGTATTTTGTGTTTCAAGTTTTTCTTTTGCTTCATGGCCTTTCTCTTGTCTTGTTTGCCTGTTTCGATATTTTCTCTCACATTAGAAGCTTTCTACACATTGTCCATTCTTCTTTATGTGAGGCATTAACAAGCTGGTGTAGGCTCTATGTGCGGGCAGGGCCTGTCTGTTAGCAACTTCACTGTAGGATGATCCTGGGGGCACAGAGTTATTTATTAGGGGACTCTCAAATGTCAGACTTTCCCCTTTACTTGGTTGGTTTCCCCAGAAAAGAATTGTACCTCCTGTCTGAAATGGGGTGATTTAATCCTAGATATCTGGGCACTGAATGGAGGTAAGGGGCAGAGAGTCTCTATAGATCAGTACATAGACTCAGTACTTCTCTAGTTGTTTCATGCCTTATTTTTGTCTTCTACTGTTCAGGATGTCCTTACATTCAGACTCTTTCAGGTTTGATTCACCAGAGCAGGGGGTCTCAAATTCTTTGCTTTCAAAAGCCCTCTACATGACCTTAAACATTATGGAGTCCTCCAAAGAGCATTTGTTTGTGTTGGTTATATCAATTGATATTTACCATGTTAGAAATTACAACAGAAATTTAAGAAGTAGTTATTAATTCATTAAAAATAACTATAATAAACACATTGCATTTTTTTTTTTAATTTTTTTTTTTTTCAACGTTTATTTATTTTCAGGACAGAGAGAGACAGAGCATGAACAGGGGAGGGGCAGAGAGAGAGGGAGACACAGAATCGGAAACAGGCTCCAGGCTCTGAGCCATCAGCCCAGAGCCCGACGCGGGGCTCGAACTCCCGGACTGCGAGATCGTGACCTGGCTGAAGTCGGACGCTTAACCGACTGCGCCACCCAGGCGCCCCAACACATTGCATTTTAATACAAACACATGTTTATAAACCAAAATAAGCAAACAATTTAGTGAGAAGAGTAGCATTGTTTTATATTTTTGCAAATTGTTTAAGTGCTCAGCTTAAACAGGAGACAGCTGGATTCTCATTTCTGCTCTGCACGTATTCTTTAGAAAACTGCACTCTTGACTAAGGAGAGTAAAAAAAAAAGGCAAATAATATTCTGGCATTATTGTAAAGATAGCTTTGGGCACCTGGGTGGCTCAGTCAGTTGGGTGTCTGACTTTGACTCAGATCATGATCTCATGGTTTGTGGGTTTGAGCCCTGCATCAGGCTCTGCACTGGCAGGGTGGAGCCTGCTTGGGATTCTCTCTTTCCTTCTGCCCCTCCCCTGCTTGCGCGCTCTCTCTCTGTCTCTTGAAACAAAATAAAGCATTAAAAAAGAATTGGGTAGCTGGGGCTAATGCATCCTATTTGATCATGTTTCTTTCCCCCAGTTTAGGAAGAGATGAACATCCAAATGGAATCCATAAACAGATATACTTAACTTTCTCTAGCTGGTATCCAAGGCACTCTCTTTAAATATTTAAAAAATATTTATTTATTTTTGAGAGAGAGAGAACACGAGGAGGGGAGGGGTCGAGAGAGAGGGGGACAGGGGATCCAAAGTGGGCTCTGTGCTGACAGCACAGAACCTGATGCAGGGCTCTAACCTGCGAACCATAAGATCATGTCCTGATCTGAAGTCGGATGCTCAACTGACTGAACCAGCCAGGTGCCCCTAAATTTTTAATTCCATCAAGTACTTTTGATTTAAAAGAAGAATAATAATGCAACACAGTCGGATCCAAAGTGTGTATAGCCAAAACCCATGGAAGGAGAAGGGTGGGAACGATCTAAGTCTGTCTCCCACAGGGGCTCTTCCCTTCATCTTGGAGACGCCACCACTTCTACATACAAGGAACCTCTGCCAAGAACATTTTCCTATGACCACCTTGTCAGCAAGGTAAGTTTTTAGTTGGTCCTTATACTTGGGTCTGATACTACTTTGTGAAGCCTTCTCAGCTCAGCTACCCCACCATCTCAAGTCTTTCCTCAGAAAGATCAGGCAGTTACTTTCATCACTGATGGCCTGTGTGTAGTTTTTAAAGATACTGTATATCTAACATATAACTTTATTTTTTAAGTTTATTTATTTATTTTGAGAGCGCACGCGCGAGAGAGAGAGAGGCAGAGAGAAGGGGGGAGAGAGAATCCCAAGGAAGCTCTGCACTGTCAGCATGGAGCCCGATGTGGGGCTCTGACCCACAAACTGCGAGATAATGACCTGAGCAGAAATCAAGAGTTGGTTACTCAATGGATTGAGCCACCCAGGTGCCTCTAGCTTTATTTTTTTTTAATGGAATTTAACATTGAACTTGAGCCCCATTTAGTTAATTCTGAGTCGTCCTACTTCTTGTAGGGAGGGAAAGAGGCATCTTATTCTTGGGTCATTGGCCCATACTGGCATCTGTCTATCTCAGTCACAATGGCTTATTCCTGCCTGTTTTAGTCATCAGCTTCCATCCTTGCTAGCATCCATGAAATACTGGCTTTCTCAAATGGTTTCAAGTGCAAGTTCTAGAAGATATTCCCTGCTTCTTTAATCTGACTGACCTCAAGACTTCTTTAGGTTCTTGGGCTTTCTCTGCTGCACGGAGCCTTCATAGGGTCAGGTGAAGGAGACTTGTGATGCTCTTTGAAGCCACATTGGGTCATGAGAACTCAGCGGGGGCTGTCTCTAGCTCCCTCTGTCTGGTCGCCATGTCTGTTCCACCACTGCAGAGTCTGGATGAATTCTAGCATTTCATTTAGGAAGCAAAGTTCAGCTCTTGAATGATCACACATCCCCAAACGTAACGGTGGATCCTTTCAGCTGAAGAGGGCAGAGGTAGTTTTCAGGGCCACTCGCTAGTCTCTGGCACTCTTGCGTTCCTTCCGACTGCTGGTGCAGCTGAGAGAGCCCCCGTCATGGGTGGAAAATGGTCTCTGCAAGTAGCCATATTTGTGCTTTATATCTGGACTTGGAAGCACCAAAGCCAGTAATTTGAATCCTTTGTTCTCCGGGTTGCCTGTGACAGGCTCCCTCATATCCCTTCACTCCCTGAAACAACGGGCACAAATTGTGACTTCTTTCTCTGTCAGGTATATTGTGTGTGTAGGTGTGTGTAGCTTGTTGTCCCCATTTTTTGAGGTTTTATTTTTGGAGATATAAGTGTACTATTTTTTGCTCTTTTTCCCGTTCTCCCTTTCTGGCTGACTATAATTCATATATGACAACTGGAACAGCTGTGTGACACGTCCTTGAGCATGTACGTCAGATTCTGAGGAAGTCAGGGCAGGAAATGAAGAGGAGCCTGGGTCCCCGGTAACTTCATGCCCTGGGCTGCCTACCCTGAGACAAACAGCCCTATGCTTGGATCGTCTGCTGTGAGAGAATCCTCCCTATGTATTTAAACTCCTAGTATTTTTTTTTTCAAATTTTATTATTTTGAGAGAGAGAGAGAGAGAGAGAGAGGTGTAAATGGAGGAAGGGCAGAGAGAGCGAGAGCGAGAGAACCCCAAGCAGATTCCACGCTGTCAGCACAGAGCCTGGTGCGGGGTTGCATCTCACAAACCATTTGATCATGATCTGAGCTGAAATCAAGAGTCGGAGGCTTAGCTGACTGAGCCACCCAGGCGCCCCTAATATTTTTCTTTAAGTAGAGCTAAACCTACTTCTAACTGATACTGCTGCCCTAATCATTTCAAACTTGAGCCTATAAGTACAGAGTAGACACAAAGGGAAACAGGACCTCCTCGCCACTGTCAAGGAGCCCACCAGCCAGGATGATGGAAAGAACTTGCACAATCAGCCAGCACAAGGTGAAGTTGGATACATGCAGGAGGATGTGGAAAATGCGGAGGGCTGAGGCTAAGGACGCGCGAGTGTAGCATGGAGCAAATAGGGTGAGAGACCCGGGAAAGGATGGATATTGATGGAAAAGGATAGATGTTTACTTTTGTTTTGTTTTGTTTTTGGCTGGCGACTGGAAGGGAGGGCCTTCCCAGGCAGAATGAGTAACACGAGCAAAGGAGGATTGTTCGACACCTGTTCGAGAAGTGCCACGTTGTCTAGTTTGGCAATGTTCCTGTGCAGAGAAGCGCAAGGAGAGAGGAGGGTAGAGATGGGCTGAGGTACATTGAATGCCCATGTAGCAGGGTCCACTGAAAAATAGTGATGAGCTTCTCCATTTTTATTTCCATGCTCTTGGCTTTCTCTGCAGTCAGCCAAGGCCTACAACTTCGTTGGGAGCAGAGACGTTTGCATTCTTAAAGTTCAAGGTGGAAATGAAAAGCAAGTGTTAATATTGAGCTTATGAAACTCAACATAGAATTTAGCAGCAAGACAATGAGCTTGGAAGCCAAGTTTTGTCTTCAAAGGAAGACACCTTTCTGACTTCCTTTAACAGGTGGAGAACACATCCTTTAGGACTCAGGTCATAGGATTCTGCTGCAGTGTTCATTATTTATGTATTTAAAAATTTTTTTAATGCTTATTTGTTTTTGAGAAAGACACAGAGCACGAGCAGGGGAGGGGCAGAGAGAGAGGGAGACAATAGAATCTGAAGCGGTCTCCAGGCTCCGAGCTGTCAGCACAGAGCCCGATATGGGGCTCGAACCCATGAACTGTGAGATCATGATCTGAGCTGAAGTCAGGCACTTAATTGACTGAGCCACCCAAGCACCCCTGCAGTGTTTAAAAGACTCCCTGTGGGGGTCGCCTGGGTGGCTCAGTCCATGAAGCATCTGACTCTTGATCTCAACTCAGGTCTTGGTCTCAGGGTTGTGAGTTCAAGCCCTGTGTTAGATTTCACACCAAGTGTGGATCCTACTTAAAAAAAAAATACAACAAAAAGAAAAGATTCCCCTGTCCCTTTTAGGGCCTGGCTAGGCCCTAAGGCTTGATGCCCATGTAGGAATCAAAACTAAGACAGAACGATGCTTCCCAACCTGTGTCCTGCCAGTGGGTTAGAGGTACCTTTTAACCTTTGGTCTTCAGGAAAACCTGGCATGACCTGAGGTAACCAGGCTCCTTGGCTGGTAGTTTCTGGACATGGATAATCTTGTCTGGGACTTAAGCAGAATGGAATCAGGTACTCTCCCTGGGCTTGGCCTTCATGCTCTACACTCGGGCATGAACTTCAGCAGCGAGCTGATGGGTAGGGTGTGTGGCTGTCCATTGTGGACCCATGGCCTCTGATGCTGCTGGAGATCACTCTTCTTCTAGGTTGAGCTCAGGAGCAGGGGGTGCAACCTGTGCATTTATTGTCAAGGTTCATAGTAGAGGGAGACCTGGTGAGAGCTTCTGGTAGACCTCTTGTAGCTGTTTTTCTGCATATTAGATGCTTTCACTGAAGTACAGCAGATGTACCCTTTTATAGGCCCAAGCTGGCGACAGTGTGGCTGCTCTTACAATGCATGAGCCTCTTTGCAAATTATCTTTACCATTAGTATGAATACTTGACGTGGGGAAAAGTTGGGTTGGAAATGAAGTGCTTTGGCATTATTATCAAGAGTTGTAACATTTATTTGTCTACAAAAGAAAAGAAAACGCTGATCAATTCTCTCAATGTCGTTTCAACTAATATACATTTTGGAGTTTCGGAAAATTCCAAAATTTGGAAGGGTTGTAAAATATGTGGTGTAAACAATGGTTTTAAATTTATCACCCATTTGTGATCGCAAAGTTTCTCATCAGTCTCAAGTCTCTGGAATTTGAACAACTCATCATTAAAAACTTGATCAGGAGGGATGCCTGGGTGGCTCAGTCAGTTGAACATCTGACTCCTGATTTTGGCTCAGGTCATGATCTCACGGTTCATGGGATCCAGCCACACAGTGGGCCCCACACTGGACATGGAGACTGCTTGGGATTCTCTCTCTCCCATCTCTCTGCCCCTCCCCTGCTCTCTCTTGTGCGAGTGTGTGTGCATTGTCTCTCCCTCTCTCTGTCTCAAAAAATAACAAAAAAACAAAACAAAACTTGATCAGGCATTTCTTGTGCCCATTTTAGGAATAAAAGCTGATATACAATGTATTTATTTTTTGTTTTTAGCATAATTTTATTTGTTTACTTGTTTACATTCCAGTGTAGTTAATATACAGTGTTATATTAGGTTCAAGTGTACAGTATAGTGATTCACCTGTTCTGTACATTTCTCAGTGCTCGTCATGATAAACATACTCTTTAATCCCCATCACCTGTTTTGCCCATCCCCTCACCCACCTCTCCTCTGGTAACCATCAGTTTGTTTTCTAAAGAGTCTGTTGTTTTGTTTGTCTATTTTTTTTCTTTCTTTGTTTTCTTTTCTAAATTCCACACATGAGTGAAATCGTATGGTATTTGGTTTTCTCTGTCTGATTTATTTCACTTAGCATTATACCCTCTGGATCTGTCCATGCTGTTGCAAATGGGAAGGTTTCATTCTTTTTTATGGCTGAGTTATATATATATATAATATATATATGGCTGATATATATTATATATATATAATATATATAATATATATGGCTGATATATATATATATATATATATATATTACATCTTCTTTATTCAATTATCAATTGATAATGACACTTGGGTTGCTTTTCTATTTTGGCTATTGTAAATAACGCTGCAATAAACATAGAGCGGCATGTATCTTTGTGAATTCTGGGTAAAAACCCAGTGAAATTACTGGATCATAGTGAAATACTGTTCTATTTTTAATTTTTTGAGGAACTTCCATACTGTTTCCCAGAGTGACCACACCAATTTGCATTCCCACCAATGGTGCATGAAGTTTCCTTTTTTTTTTTTTTTTTTAGTTCATTTATTTTTGAGAGAGACAGAGACAGTGTGAGTAGGGGAGGGACAGAGAGAGAGGGAGAGAAAGAATACCAAGCAGGTTCCACACTGTCAGCACAGAGCCTGATGCAGAGCTCAAACTCATGAAACTGGGAGATCATGACCTGAGCTGAAACAAAGAGTTTGATGCTCAACAGACTGAGCCACCCAGACGCCCCTGAAGGTTCCTTTTTCTCCACATCCTTGCCAACACTTGTTATTTCTTGTGTTTTTGGTTTTAGCCATGCTGACAGACATGAGTTGATATCTCATTGTGGTTTTGATTTGCATTTCCCTGATGACAAGTGATGTTGGACTGATATACAATTTATATCCATTGGATCAACCTTAGGTGTCTCTTAAAACACTAGAAAATATCTTACTTGTGTTTTTTTGTAAAATTTCAAAATTTAGTAACTTTCTTAATACTTGGCCTTTTGTTCATTATAATTGTATATTATAAAAACAATGTGATCACATTTTCAGAAAGGCACCTGTAGATGTCCCCAGACCTCTTCTGGTTTCCCCCAGTGTACAGTACAAATATTAGCACATTTTATGTTTGCTAGGAAAAAGAATTAGAAGCACTGACAAAGAGTCAGTGAAGAAAAGTCTGAGGTCCCACCATCCCCTCTACCGAAGGGATGAAGGGAGGCCAAGTAGGTCAGGCATCAGGGATTATAGGACTTTCCAGATAGGTATCTGGGAGCTGAAGGAAATCTGGAGTAAGAATAGACAGATTCCATGGGTGTGGCCCTCTACACTGGGGACAAACATGGGCCCAGAGGTGGATGCTCTCCCATCACCCTAAAGAGCCAGATATGGCCAAAAGCCCCCCAGGGGGTTGGACAATCTAGCCGCTTTGCAGCAAAGATCAGAGTGGATCCAGAGGATGCCATGGTGACCTGAGGAGCACTCCCTGCTGCTGCCAGGAGGGGACAGTGAGCCCCCTTTACATATATAGTGGCCATTTGGGGGAAGTTGGAGGTGAGGGAGCAAAATCTGAAAGACTGAAATTTGGTAGAATGGGTCTGAGTCATCCAAAAGAGATCATGGAGGGGCGCCTGGGTGGCTCAGTTGGTTAAGCACCTGACTCTTGGTTTAGCCTCAGGTCATGATCTCACAGTTCGTGGGTTCGAGCCTCATGTGAGATTCCCTCTCTCCCTCTCTGCCTCTCCCCTGCTCACACTGTCTCTGTCTCTGTCAAAACAACAACAATAACAACAACAACAGCAACAAAACACACACAAAAAAATTCCAAACCAAAAGAGATCATGGAAACTCACTATACTTTGAATAGACAGAGTATTTAAATGAAATCATTTAAACTGTTGCAAACAAAAGCAATTAAAATATTATCAATTGCAAATCTGAATTATCCATGCTACTCAGCAAGGTTGGAGCCTGATGAAGATGAGGCCAGCTTTCCAGAAAGAAGTTAGGCTTTCTGGCCACATCTGAATGCAGTGTGATCGAATGATTATCCTACACAAGCCATGGGGTTAGACTTCTTTGGTCGGCAATGGCGGGAGGGAGAGGGGGCTTTGAGGGTTTGTTGGTAACGTTGGCTATCTCTGCGTTATAGATCATGAATACACCTCCTTTTCCCTTTTACTCACTTGAACTTTCCAATTTGCCCACGATGGACTCACACTGCTCCCTTCAACAACCCAAAGTAAAATCTCTTGTTAATGAAAATTATAAGTTTTCCAGTTAGGAAATAATCTAGCCCAATGAATATGTTCATTTCAGTTTTTATTTCGGTTCCTACTATCTACTTTTTTCTTCCTAAATCCTAAAATATACTGAAATACATTAAGTAACAGGATGGCAATAAATCCCCTTACTTAAAAGTGGCTGGAAGTAGAGATTGTTTTAAAAACTAGCATTGAGACATCGCCAAAAACATCTTCCTGGGTCTGCAGAAAGGATTTTGGAAATGGCATGTGATACGTTAAGTCTGACTTACTGCTTCTCACATACCATGGAATAATCTTTTTTTTTTTTTTTTCTGAAATTATTGGATGATTATTTCTAATGTGAAATATTTTCCCATCATCAGATATGCATTGGGAAATACCTGTCACATGTGTCTCTTTGGTCAGTGATCCTGGGGTTGAAGACAAATAAACATGAAAGCAGAAAAATTAATGGGAAGGAGACGGGCCTTTCACTGATGATATGGGTTTGTCTTGGCTTCTCCCACCCCTATCATCATACTTTTGCTTAGGATCCTGCTCTCTCACCTTGTTCTGTTCTGTGTTTCCCTGGGATGCTGCTGCTTCTTTTTCTTCTTTAAAAAATTTTAACATTTATTTATTTTTGAGAGAGAGAGAGAGAGAGAGAGCACGCACATGAGAGAGGGGTAGAGGGAGGAAGAGAGGCAGAATCCCAAGCAGACTCCATGCTGTCAGTACAGAGCCTGATGTGGGGCTTGAACCCAACAAACTGTGAGATCATGACTTGAGCAGAAATCGAGAGATGGCTGCTCAACTGACTGAGCCACCCAGGTGCCCCACCCTGGGACGCTTCTTAATGTGTGCTCTTTCTCTTGGGACACTTGTATTTTATCCCTTATTGTGTGGGAGTCACGTAGTAAATGTGCTTTGTGATTTTAAAAATGCTTTATCGTTTTCTTTTTAAAAAGGGAAGAGTCCAGTTAAGATGCTCAAACTTGAATTATGTACAGAAAAAAAAGTGAATATTACTCATTTTAAAATACAACTTCTGGGGCACCTAGGTTGTTCAGTCAGTTGCACGACTGACTTCAGCTCAGGTCACGATCTCACGGTTAGTGGATCGAGCCCCGCGTGGGGGTCTGTGCTGACAGCTCAGAGCCTGGAGCTTCCTTCAGATTCTGTGTCTCCCTCTCTCTTTCTGCCCCTTCCCCGCTTGTGTGCGTGCATGCACGCTCTCTTTCCCAAAAATAAATAAAATAAACATTAAAAAAAAGAAAGAAATTGTAAAGTACAACTTCTCTACAATTTTTTTTTCTTTTTGGTTCTAAATTACACCACTAATTTAAATGTTACAAGGAATAGTTCGTTTACGAAAAGTGAGTTAAGTTAGGAGTGGTGGATGCTTAGATTTCAAATAAAAAAAGTCAGTTCCTTAATATATAAGACTCTTAATTTATAAAGTCCTCCTTAGCAGCCTGTCCGTCTTACTTGTCTCCTGGGCTTTCTATATTTTGAGGACACAGTAATGCCATTATTTTAGGGGAGAGTCCTCTGGTAGCAGTGAGGCAGGACTGGGGAGAAATCGCATATGATCCACTCCTTCCCTTTAATTCTGACATTCTTATCCTTGAAGGGGAAAGGGGTAATTTGTCCACTGTTTACATTAATTAGAAGCCTTTTTTTTTTTCCCCTCTGAAAAAAAGGGAAAACATTAAGGTGTTAGATGGTAATTGTTCCTTGACTCTGGACATGAGTCTTTGGAGAAATTCTCTTTAGTAAATGCAACTCACCCGCATGCAGTTGAAACGATCATCAAAATCTTTCATAAAGAAACTAATAGTGTGGAGTAATAACTACTTGCAAGGGTGTTGGGGGAATTAATCAGAGAGGTTCTGTAAAGTGGTTTGGAGCCGAAAAGTGCAATATAAATGCTAAGTAGCCACATATTTTTCTGGGAAGGGGTGGGGTAAATGTAATCAGGGCTCCGCTCAAGCTGAGCAACCTGATGGCCACCTCCACACTCATATTAAAATTTCCAAAAGAGCTGTCTTTCTTTCCTCCTACCACGGTGTAAATAATCTCCACAAACCTCAGGGCAATTCAAGCTTCAGAAGGCTTATGAAGAATTGGGGAAAGAAACCAGCATATCGTATTTAGATAGTAGGTGCTCAGTAAATATTTGTTGATTTCATTTGATTTCACCATTGTGTTTTCCGAGCCCCTTACAAGCTTTTGAATTCCCTTAAGACGATATTGACACTAGAAGGCGCCAGATCACCGGGGAAGACTGGCCCCCGGGGCTGGTGGTTGGAGAGTGCATCTCTTAATTTCGTAATTAGCCAAGAACTCAAGAGTTTTCACTCATTTCCTCTTCATTTTACTTGTTAAGAAATCGTGACCTTTTTTATTTTTTCAGGGGTGGGTCAGGGACCCACCGTATGATTTTTTACCTCTGCATAAAGCAAGTTCAATTAGATTTAATTCTCACTTTGAGGGAGAGAATGCCAGGCTGCTGCCAGCTCTCGTTCACAGTGTGTGGCCTTGGTAATGGGCTATGACAGCCTCCCTCCTGCCACTAACTCTGTGTCACGCGAGCAGTCGGAAGGTGACTTGAGATCGCGAGAAATGAAGGTGCCGGATTGATTCTAACAATGAGACCGTGTTTTCTGGTCTCCCCTTCTCTGAAAGCTAATGACTACTCAATTTCCCTTGGCATAAAAGTACAGTTGACCCTTGAGCAAAACAGCTTTGCACTGCACGGAACCACTTAGGTGTGCATGTTCTTCGTTACAGTACTACACTGTAAACGTCTTTTCGCTTAGGATTTTCTTAACATTTTCGTTGCTCTAGCTTATGTTATTGTAAGAATATAGTATATCACACATAGAATATACAAAATATGTGTTAATCAAATACAAAATAATGTGTTTATGTCATAGGTAAGGCTTCTGGTCAATACTGGTAGGCTATTAGTAGTTAAGTTTTGAGGGAAATCAAAAGTTACACGTGGATTTTTAACTGTGCATAGGGTCAGCGCTCCTAACTTCCACTTAGTTCAAGGGTCAACTGTATTAGTTTTCTCAAAGTCCTTGGAAAGTCCCAGAATGGGCTAAAACGTTTATTTGCCTTTTATTTATTTATTTTTTCAAATTTTAAATTTTTTTTTTTTTCAACGTTTATTTATTTTTGGGACAGAGAGAGACAGAGCATGAACGGGGGAGGGGCAGAGAGAGAGGGAGACACAGAATCGGAAACAGGCTCCAGGCTCTGAGCCATCAGCCCAGAGCCCGACGCGGGGCTCGAACTCACGGACCGCGAGATCGTGACCTGGCTGAAGTCGGACGCTTAACCGACTGCGCCACCCAGGCGCCCCTATTTTTTCAAATTTTAAAAAGTTTATTTATTTGTGAGAGAGAGAAAAGAGAGAGAGAGAGAGAGAAAGACAGAGCTCTAGCTGGGGAGGGGCAGAGAGAGAGGGAGACACAGAATCTTAAGCAGGCTTCAGGCTCTGAGCCATCAGCACAGAGCTGGATGTGGGCCTTGAACCCACGAATCCTGAGATCATGACCCCAACCGAAGTTGGATGTTTAGCTGACTGAGCCACTTGGGTGCCCCTCTTTGCCCTTTAAAAAATAGTTTTCAGTGATTCAGACTGTTACTATGATGTTGAAAATAATTGAACAGTTAAGCCTTAAGGTAATGTCTAAAAGCAAATTCTAGCAGATGAGATCATTGGTTTCCACCATACACAGAATTATCTTTGAGGGGACAGGTAATATTCTCCCAGCCTTCTATTGTTTATAGGTGTAAGAGGACATATTTTAATTTGTTAATTATGTTTTGATCTGTTTGGTGTTTAAAACATTCAAATGGTGTAAATCCTTTAAAGAACCCAGAGGGTGGGGGTGAAGAGTCCTTCACCAGGATAGAGGCCTCTGAACAATTGCATTCATGTAATCAGGTGCACAATTATATATACTATACCTCTTTACCTCTATCTCCTTGAGCCTTATGATTTTATTAAGACAGTCAGGGCCACTCAAAAAGTCGATTGGGAAGGAGAAAGTTTAGAAAGGAAGCCATGGAAGCTACTCACGAGGCTAGAAGTAGCTGGTGCCATGAGAAAGAAAGAAGTTTAGGTATATGTTAACTCCCCGGTTCCTAAACTGGGTGACGTCCCTGGGGTACCTCAGCAAACTCACTACGATGCTCTGATACATTTGATTTAAACACACATTTTTTTTTTTTAATGTTTATTGTTGAGAGACAGAGCATGAACAGGGGAGGGGCAGAGAGAGAGAGAGGGAGACACAGAATCCGAACCAGGCTCCAGGCTGTCAGCACGGAGCCTGATATGGGGACCTGGAGCTGGAACCCACGAACCGGGGGATCATGACCTGAGCCGAAGTCAGACGCTTAACCGACTGAGCCACCCATGCGTCCCTGAAGCATTCTGGTTTTTGAGAGAAACAGAATGACATCTGTCAGAAACCAAGCAAACGGCTTCCAAGCATAAATATTAGGTTGCTCTACTTGCCTTTGGGTGACATCATATTTTTGCAAAGCTGGGTCTTCAGAAGTTGATGGGATAAAAAGCAGGTCTATATAGAACTCAGTATGGAATCGTTAAAAAAGATGGCAGTGTCTAATCTGATGCCGATGTTGAAGGAGCTCTGTCGTGTCTAAGAGGCATATGCATCTCCTTTGCAAGTAATTAATTATGGTTATTTAATAATTAAGGGGAACAGTTTGTCCTTTAATGTCTGTGAATTGTTTTTCCAAATGGCTACTAAACTGTTAGGATGTAAGTATGTATTTGGTGTTTTGGCTATCATGACCCCATGAAAGGAGCTGTTAGGTATTTATTCTGGCATGGGGCAAAAAAATTACTGAGACACTAAGAGTGACCCGAACTTAGAAAATTTGGGACCTTCTGGGCTAATGTTATAAGTGGCCCCTTGGTTTTCCCTGAGGAGTGGCAGATACTGCTCCAGCCTCAGGGCCTTGGCTTGCATTGCTCTCTCCATCTGAAGTGTGCCTCCCTCAGATGTCTGCTTGACTGAATTCATCCCTTGCAGTAAGTCCTCGCTCAGATCCCATATGTATATGGAGCCCTAGACTCACCGCCATCTTTCATACTGTATCCCATTTACCCTTCCCCGTGCTCAGCTACCCCTTCTTTACTGTATTTTGCTATTATGCTTATCACTTTTATTTATTTATTTTGCTCCACACCCAGTGTGGAGCCCAATGACGGGCTTGAACTCATGACCCTGAGCTCAAAGACCTGAGCTGAGATCAAGAGTCTGACGCCTAACCAAGTGAGCCACCCGGTGCCCCTATGCTTATCACTTTTAAGGGCATAACTTGGTTGTTTATTATTCTTATGGCTTATTATTTGTTCCTCTCCCTAAATTGTAAGTGTCACATGGGCAAAGTTCTTTGCTATTCTATTTACTGGCTAATAAATTTAAAAAGTGTTTGCGGGGGGACGCCTGACTGGCTCAGTCGGTGGAGCCTGTGACGCTTGATCTCAGGGTGGTGGGTTTGAGTCCCACGTTGCATGTAGAGATTACCTAAAAATAAAATCTTTTTTAAAAAAGGCATTTAGAACAATGCCTGGCACACAGTTCTTTGTAAATATTTGTTGAATGAGTGAAAAATTGTCAGTGGTGCCTCAAGCCTGGTAAATACGTGTTTCCATAGATGTTTGTTATACAAAAAGTATACAAGAGTTTTAAAGATAAAAATACCTCAGGAACGCTCTCTGCTCAGAGGTTATTTTGTGATCCCAATTCTTCTAGTGTATATTGAAAGAATAGCTAACTGAGTCACTGTTGTTGTTCAAATAAATCCTTATGTTTTTGCTTTATAGAATGAGGGGGTGAAGAGATCAAAGATTCTACTCTTGATTTTTCTAGTTCTTCATTCTTTTTTTTTTAAGTTTATTTATTTCTTTTGAGAAAGAGAGAGACAGTGCGAGTGGGGGAGGGGCAGAGAGACAGAGGGAGAGAGAGCATCCCAAACAGGCTCCATGGTCCCAGCACAGAGCCCAACATGGGGCTTTAACTCATCAAACTGTGAGATAATGACCTGAGCCGAAACAGAGAGTCAGATGCTTAACTGACTGAGCCATGTAGGTGCCCCTCTAGTTCTTTCTTTAAGATTAGTCTAAATAGTCTTTCAGTAGAGGTGATCCTTAGTTCTTTGAAATAATGAAAAGGTATCTCTGGGGGTTCATTTATAACTTCAGACCTTTCTGAAAGGAAGGAAACCTCACAGAAATAAGTGCCACACATTCTGGAGTGGAATCATCACACATACATGAAAGAATGGTGTTACTGAGCTTTGTTGATTCCAAGTGAAAAGGGTTCCATGTTGACTCAGTGTATTAGTTTCCTATGCTGTGTAACAAGTTACCACGAACTTAATGACTTGAAACAACCCACATTTATTATCTTACAGTTAGTGTGAGTCAGGAACCTGGGCAAGGTTTACTGGGGCCATCTACCTCAGCCCTCATGAGGTGGCAGTTGAGGTGTTAGATGGGCTGCATTCTCAGCGGGGGGCCTGACCGGGAAAAGTCTTTCCCAACTCAATCAGGTTGTTGGCAGAATTCATATCCTTTTGGCCAAATGATGGAGGACCATGCTTCTAAGTGTCTTTGGGCCTGAGGCCCTCTTGGGTTCTAGAGATCACACTGGTCTTAGATGGGTGGGGGATAGGCTAAATGGGTGATGGGTACTAAGGAGGGCACTTGTTGTGATGAGCACTGGGTGTTATATGTAAGTGGTGAACCACTAAATTCTACTCCTGAAACCAATACTACAATATGTTAACTAACTAGAATTTAAATAAAAATTTGGAAGGAAAAAAAAAAGAGTTTGGACAAAAATGTGACTCCATTTAGGATATGGGGAGATATTCAACACATATTAAATAATGATATTTTACTTAATTTGACCATAAACTTCCACTTAAATACAGTGTGCATTATTACACACTGGCAACCAGCATCTTTTTTTTTTTTTTTTTTTTTAATGTTTATTTATTTTTCAGAGAGACAGAGACAGACTGTGAGTGGTTAGGGGCAGAGAGAGAGGGAGACACAGAATCTGAAGCAGGCTCCAGGCTCTGAGCTGTCAGCACAGAGCCCGATGCAGGGCTCAAACTCACGAGCCGTGAGATTGTGACCTGAGCTGAAGTTGGAGGTTCAATCGACAGAGCCACCCAGGTGCCCTGGCAACCAACATCTTTAAAACAACAAGGATAGAGATTGCCATTTTGTCATTAAAGAAAGAAGGTCCAAGTTGCTTTCTTGCATTAATCTCTACAAAATAGTTCTTTTTTCCTGATAAATACTGCTAATTATAAAATCGAATTATAAAAATAAAAGAAAAATACAACAGTGACTTGAAATCAATCTCTCATTTTTACAGTGAATATTTATTGTTTCTGTAATAAGAAAAATTAAATGTTATTAATAAAGAAATTAACTTATCAAAAGACATGTGCAGGTGATTTAGAGAGAAGTAGGAAAAAAGTCATTTTACAAGGTATTCCAAAGTAAAATTTCACTGGGGAAGAATACTAGAATGTTTTTCTCAAGACTCAGGAGAATCATAAATCCATGGAAACTCAGGAGTCTCATTTTGCTCTGGTGAAAAAGGACTGCATGAAGATTACCTAGGGGTGTAAATTTGCATTTATAAAAAGCTATAGAATTTTTACCAGAACCTTGTTTTTAATCATCTCACCATACATGGATTTCATTGTACTGTGAGCAAACTCTGTACCCATGAAGGGCCTATGATAGGTAGTTCGCCAACAATACATCCAGGATTCAACTGTTCCAATAAATAGATAAGCATTTTGAAAATATTTGCTCAGCTCTGTCAATGTCTTGAATGCCATACAGAAAATACATGTTTTTTCTCCATGGCCTCCTAACTCAGGTACCATGGTACCCATCCTACTTTTTGTTTGTCAAAATACAATATTGCACATTTTATTCTCTTAAGGTTTTGTAGGTTTGATGTGAACTTTATGGGTAAGGACAAGTTCTTAATGACTTTTTGAGGCAGAGATTTCCTGTGCCCAGGGTTGGGGAAGCTTCATGAAAGAGGTCAACAGATGTCTGTGAGAGGGATGTGAGGTCTAATGAGAGTCAGGCAGATGGCTGCTCCAGGTGTGGAGAACCACTCTGAGAAGGTACAGTATCCAGAATAGCTATAAGACCTGTAGCAGTGGTTCTCAAACTTAAGCCTCTATCAGAATCCTCTGGAGGGCTTGTTAAAACAAAGATGGTGGCTCCCAACCCCCAGTTTCTAATTCAGCAGATCTAGCTGTGGGGTCTGAGATTGCTATTTCTAACAAGTTATCCTATGATGCTGATGCAGCTGTTCCAAGGACCACATTTTGAGAAACACTGAGCAAATTACCACCTGGCTTGATTAGGAGCTGGCCACTTGCAGAGAAAATAGGAGGTAAAAAATCCTAGAAGGAACACCTAAAATAAGAGTGAGCATCTTGGGGTGTGCCTGGGTGGCTCAGTCGGTTAAGCATCTGACTTCAGCTCAGGTCATGATCTCACGGTTAGCAAGTTCGAGCTCCACATTGGGCTTGCTGCTGAACTCACTTCAGATCCCCTGTCCCCCTCTCTTGCTGCGCCCCCCTCTCAAAAATAAAAATAAACATTAAAAAAAAGAGAGCATCATGAGACTTGATTAACAAGAGACAAACAGCTTGTTAATGTGTTCGTAGAACATCTTTTACAAATAGAGTAACTCAAAGTGGTGGCTTAGAACTCCAGCTTATGTAGCATCTTCAACAAAGAAAAATATATTTGTGGAGAAATGACAGGACATAAGAATGTGATTTTAGGCTTCCAAGGGCAGCAAACCATGGGAAGATAAATCTATGGGAGGAAACTAATGGTGTGAGGTTTGTTTGCAGATTCTTCTTGTTCTGTCTCTGGGCTGATAAGATTCTGTCTCCAGTAAGAAAATTTAAATCCTGCCTTTAGGCAGAAAGTGGGGAGGATAGAGAGAGCTTTTCCTGAATTTGCTGCTTCTTAAATCCTTCTTCAGCTCAAAATCTTTTTTATGTCAAAAAGGCATACTTGGGATGACATATTCTGCTTGCCTTCAGCTACATAGATATTTGGCCTGGAGCGAGGTGGTGAAATGAATGGGAGAGACAAAAATGAAGGGATGGTTAGAATTTGTTGGTAGCTGCAGCCCTCAGTGTTCATCTCCGTGACAGCGGCAGCATCTCAGCATCTAGTGGTGGTGGTATTTCACCTCCTGCCACATTGTTCGGTGCCATTATGTCCTCCAAGTCTTTGCAATGTCAACTTCATGTTATGTTCCAGAACTAACCATTCTTATTTAAAGGAGAAATATGCAATGTGCATCCCACCCCCACAAGTGAACTCCTTCTTCCCATCCCTGTTTTGGTTTTTCTTTTAGCATGATCTACCATGCTGGATACATTCTTGTTTGTTTTATCTGACTCTCCCATTGGAAGTTGAGCTTTTTGGAGGGAAAGAATTTGTCTCCTGTTCACTGTTGTATCCTGATGCCCAGAATAATACCTGTCACATAGTAGTGCTGAATAGGTATGTATGTCTGTATGTTTGTATTTTCAAGATTATAGAATTGGTTTATTGTAAAAGCGATTCAAGAACACCCAGTTAAGGGGTGTCTGGATGACTCAGTTTGTTAAGCGTCTGACTCTTGATTTTGGCTCAGGTCATGATCTCATGGTTTGTGAGTTTGAGCCCTGCATCGGAGTCTGCACTGACAGTGTGGAGCTTGCTTGGGATTCTCTCTCTCTGCCCCTCCCTGCCTCTCTCTCTCTCTCTCTCTCAAAATACATAAATAAAATTATTTATTTATTATTTAAACTGGTTAAAGAATACCCAGTTAAAATTTTATCCCAATGCTTCTCCAATACAACCAAGAAGCAGTTAAACTCTTTTTATATTAAGAATGAGGACACAAAACAAGAAAGACCACATCAAGGCTATGATTCAAATTCAGAAAGAGGAAGGGCTCTTAGATGTCCTTCAGGTAGGCACAGGGGGCATGACAAGGTCAAATCACCATGGCCGTCAGGTACCACAGTGATGCCACAACACGGAGGCAAACTGAAGTCCAGGGGACATGAAGAACTCTATATTCCTGTTTCATGGGTGCACTTAAGTGACTGAAATTTTAGGAACAACTGCCTGTAATGACAGCAAGATGAAAGACAAGTCTACAGAAGAAAAAGAAGCTTTGATAGATATTTATTGAATGAATGAACACTATAGGCTTGTGATATTCTTTAGTAAGTTTGCTCTTTGCCTAAGAGAGCTACTATGTATTTGTCGCATGTGGTTACTGACCCTGGCCAACACAGATAGCTATTATAAAGTTTTTAACGTTTTTTTTTTTTTTTTTAATTTATTTTTGGGACAGAGAGAGACAGAGCATGAACGGGGGAGGGGCAGAGAGAGAGGGAGACACAGAATCGGAAACAGGCTCCAGGCTCTGAGCCATCAGCCCAGAGCCTGATGCGGGGCTCGAACTCACGCACCGCAAGATCGTGACCTGGCTGAAGTCGGACACTTAACCGACTGCGCCACCCAGGCGCCCCAACTATTATAAAGTTTTTAAAAGCAGTTTTTGGTTACTTGAAAAGTCTCTCTATTCACATATTGGCATTACTGCTATACTTTATATAGAAAGTTATCAGCCAAGAATTCCTTATTAACCAGGATTTGGTGAGATGTAAGAATGAAACAGCTTTGTTTCTTATGTCCCTTTTTTTTAATTTCTGCCACCAAACACGAGCTAAGTCTTTCCCATCTCAACACTATCTTGGAGAGATCCCACTGGACAGTTGGGCATAAAATTCCAGTCCAGCTTAATTTAAAAATTTTTTTTAACATTTATTTATTGTTGAGAAACGGAGAGAGACAGAGCATGAGCAGGGGAGCGGCAGAGAGAGAGAGGGAAACACAGAATCTGAAGCAGGCTCCAGGCTCTGAGCTGTCAGCATAGAGCCGATGTGGGGCTCGAACCCATGAACCGCGGGATCATGACCTGAGCCAAAATTGGATGCTTAACCAACTGGGCCACGCAGCCACTCCGTGTCCAGCTTAACTTAATCAGGCTGCACTCTCATCTTCTTATCTAATAAAGAACTCTTCTACACTAGGCTTGGCTGGAGACTCACAAGACCTGTGTTGGTGGAGGGCTGGATTGCTTCTGTCTCCTTCACGTTACCTCTTTCCTTCCATCTCCCAGGATTTGTCTTTCCTCCAGTGTGTTGAGTTTGGGAGGAAGAATGGAGGAAGAACAAATGTGTCCTATGTAAGAAGAGTGCTGCATTTCTTTGTTGGCTAGCCATGTCCACCATGTGGCAGACATCAAATGGCCATTCTCTTCTTGCTCCATGGGCAGCCAGAACATGCCTGAATAACTATGCAGCTTAAGCTTAGATAACTTCTGGGGTGTCCACTTGGCCCAGAGGAGGCATAACTAAAGGTAGGGGCAGTCCATTCCATTGCTGCCCCTCTCTTCAGCCAGCTATATTCCTGCAATTAATTCCCTTGTATTCTCTTCTCAAAGGGACACAGAAACAGATTAACAAGTCCATTCATAGGTAGAGTCTACCTGGGGAATGGATGTCAGTTGCCCCTTTTTGCAGCCACTGCTAATTTCTTGAATCCCTACTGCTGGGATTTGGGGTAGGAGAATAGTCTTGTCCTTGGGTGGGGGGAACGGAGAAGCCACAGGATTTTCACCTTATGCCAGTATTTCCTAGTGGGAATGCTACTGAGAATTTGGGTGAGAAAATTCTCTGCTGTGCAGAGGTCTCCCTTATATTGCAGGATATTTAGCATCCTTGGATCTTGCCCATTCAATGTCAATAGCACTCCCAGAAATGCCTCCTCACATTTCCAATTCGACCTCAGTTTGAGAACCTTTGCTAGTCCAACATCTCCATTAACACATGGGAGTTCCAGAATTTCGAATCTATTAATTACACAGGCTGGTGGGAGTACAGGGTGATAGTTGTGCAAATGTTAAGTTCTGCAGACATGTGCCTGACAGTTCTTTTTACAATGTGGGGATTCTTAGTACCGATTATCCTCAGCTTTGGGCTTTAGTTGAAATTCTGAGACAAGAGAGAAGTCTTTCAATATCCTATTACAGGCTGGTGGCAAAATGTCTCCAAATGACAGCATAGACTGTATTATGCCAGGTTTCTTTGACATAGCCAGTCCCCTCCTGGTATGTAGGTTCCTGGGTCCAGTCAGACCCAATTGGAAAAGCTGCCCATCTCCTATGTCCCTCCTCCAAGTTCTTCTGGAGGACCCCCATTTGCTAGAATAATTTAGCTCTTATCTATCTATACATACAAATCCTATCAGAATCAGAAGAATGAAGTTTTATGATGTCTGTAATTTTACAGACTCTTAAAAGTAAAGTTAATGCTTTGTACTTGGTTGAACCAACTTTGGGTAATTCAATTTAATTATGTTGGTAGATACCATATTAATTTGAAGGCAAACATCAAGCTTCAGCATGAAGCAGTAGTGAGTATGTTTTAGCAACTGAGACATTATGTTATTTATGAGAGGGACAGACTCAGATTTTATCCCTGTTTACTGTGAGTCTGTCTTATCTGAAGAAAGGGCAAGAGAGAAAGGGAGCTAATCTTTTAGGTTTGCATTATGTCCTGTAGGTTTTTTTTTTTAAGTTTATTCATTATTTTGAGAGAGAGCATATGCACAAGCAGGGGAGGGGGAGAGAGAGAGAGTATCCCAAGCAGGATCCATGCTGTCAGCGCAGAGCCCAACATGGTGCTGGAACCTATGAACCGTGAGATCATGACCTGAACTGAAACCCAGAGTTGGGCACTTAACTGACCGAGCCACCCGGGTGCGCCTGTCCTGTAGTTATAGAATATTTTCACACGAATGATCTCATTTGCTCTTCATACCACCCTAAAATCCACTTCACAGAATGATATTTGTGCTAATTATGGGGTACAACTAAAAAATGGAGTTTCCACGTAAATATAAACATCTAATCTCTTGACGGGATCTTCAGTTTTAGGAAGCCATTTTGGTAATACTTAGGAGATCTTCTCTAATTTATTCTCTAATTAGTCTAAATATTTAAGATGTCAAGTAATAAAGAAATACCTGGTTATAATAGTACCATTATATTAATTACACTTAATAGTTATATGGTGGGTTTTGATGAATAATTTCCACATATCCTACAATGTATGCTTTATTTTAAAAATTTATTTATTTTGAGAGGGAGAGTGCAAGCAGGGGAGGGGTAGAGAGAGAGGAAGAGAGGGAATCCCAAGCAGGCTTTGTGCTGTCAGCAAAGAGCCTGACGCGGGGCTCAAGCTCTTGAATGTGATATCATGACCTGAGCTGAAACCAAGAGTTGGACGCTTAACTGACTGAGCCGCCCGGGAGCCTTCTGCCATATATGATTTAAATGAAATATCTTTCCTGAATATCTCCAACGCATAGACCCAGTAAGGAAAACATCAATTTTCTTACAAAAAGCAGTGAAGGAAGGAAGATTTGGGTTCTGGGAAAGAAGTGCAGTTCCGGGGTCTCAGCATGAAGTTTTTGGGCTTGGAGACTTTGTGGGGAGGTCATCATGGTGGAGTTAGGATTGTAGCATTGGCTTGAAGATGAAAAGAGAAGGTCTTTCATGGGTAAGAATAAGAGAGAAATTGATTAATAAAAATGTAAACAAGGGGTGCCTGGGTGGCTCAGTCAGTTAAGCTCTAGACTTCAGCTCAGGTCATGATCTCACGGTTCATGGGTTCAAGTCCCGTGTCAGGCTCTGTGCTGACAGCTCAGAGCCTGGAGCCTGCTTCTGTTTCTGTGTCCCAGCTCTCTCTCTGCCCCTCCTCCACTCATTCTCTCTCTCTCTCTCTCTCAATTTTATAAACATTAAAAAAAAATTAAACAAAAAAAGAAAAAGAATGGGTGCCTGGGTGGCTCAGTTGGTTGAATGTCTGACTTCAGCTCAGGTCATGATCTCACAGTTCGTGAGTTCAAGCCCCACATCAGGCTCTGTGCTGACACCTCAGAGCCTGGAGCCTGCTTCGGATTCTGTGTCTCCCTCTCTCCCTCTGCCCCTCCCCTGTTCATGCTCTGTCTCTCTCTGTCTCAAAAATAAAATAAACATTAAAAAAATTTTTTTAAAAATGTAAACAATTCTCAGAGCTCTTATTTGTTAGCTACCTACAAACAGGGAGGTCTACCTCCTTATTCTAGTTCCATGCCAACCCATGGACTTCCCTTGGTGTGAATTTTTCAAGAAAGCAAGCTCTTGGGGAGCCTGGGTGGCTCAGTCCATTGAGCTTCCGACTTCAACTCAGGTCACGATCTCGCGGTTCACAAGTTTGAGCCCTGCGTTGGGCTCTGGGCTGATAGCTCAGAGCCTGGAGTCTGCTTTGGATTCTGTGTCTTCCTCTTTCTTTGCCCCTACCCCGCTTATGCGTGCGCTCTCTCTCTCTCTCTCTCGAAAATAAATAAACATTAAAAAAGAAAGAAAGAAAGAAAGAAAGAAAGAAAGAAAGCTCACAAAGTGATTTAAAAAAAAAAAATTTTTTTTTTTAACGTTTATTTATTTTTAAGACAGAGAGAGACAGAGCATGAACGGGGGAGGGGCAGAGAGAGAGGGAGACACAGAATCAGAAGCAGGCTCCAGGCTCTGAGCCATCAGCCCAGAGCCCGACGCGGGGCTCGAACTCACGGACCGCGAGATGCTGACCTGAGCCGATGTCGGACGCTTAACGACTGAGCCACCCAGGCGCCCCTTTCACAAAGTGATTTTAACCTTTGTGTCTACCCATGTGTATCCGGAGAAAGTACCATAGAGAGGAGTAGCCCTTTCAATTGGAGTGCTATTTAATATATATGTTGATACTGTTTTAGCTACCTCTTTCTTCTTCCAGAGAAGACGATGAGAATCTTCAGGCTGTGTCCTTTATTCCCCTTGTCCTAGAAGAAGCTTTGATATTCTGTTGATCAGTCGGCAGTGAATCCCTTCTATCTGCCCTTAGTAATAGTTTCTGCTGACCATTCTTGTTGAATCCCCAGAGTAACTGTTTCAAAACTCTGCAAACTCTGCCTCATCCTCAGTCCTGCCTTCGTCTTTCAGACGACCCCTCAAAACCCTAGAAAACAAAAGGGGAAGAGAGGTCAAGGGATATTGGGCTAGTCCCAGCCAGACACTTATGTTTAAAACAACTTAAGAGAAACAAAGGCATTACATTTATTCATACACCCGTTGGCGTGCATCTGTCTTTTGGATGTGACATGAGATAATTAATGTGTAAATACCAATTAGAATCCTTGGCACAGAGCAACCAGCTAATAACTGTTGGTTTTTATCTGTCTGTCTTTATTTAATAACCTTTGACTGGCAAAGATGGCTTAGAAAAATATTAGGTAACTCAGTTTCAGCAGTTAGGATGATATAATGAGTTAGACTGACCTAATGTCCTTGTCCATTTGGTGGCTCAGCTAGTATAGCCAAAATTGGAGTGTGAGATGGCTCTAAACCAAAGACAACACTTCACATGACTGCTGTGGTCCAACTGCGTGGATGGAAGAGCCTTTTATAGCTATTGCCCTACCTTGGATTAAGTTTTCCTAACAGAGGCCACTGGCAAGGATACATCTCCATGCAACTACCTAGCAACTAGCAAATATTTGCAGCTTCTCGAAGATTTGTCTCTGTTTCACTGCTGCTGTGGTTGCTACTGCTTTCCTGGGCTGATCAGTGACCAACACAGGGCTTCAGCCCCTCTTCTTATGTCCACGAAATAACGTATGATAGCCTTCCAACTTGGCTTAATACAATGCATGTCCTATCGTGCATGCTGGGGCCATTTCCAGGGAGACTGGCTTGTGCAGTAAAAATAAGCTAATATTTCTTTAGTGCTTGCGGGTTATAGATTACTTCTCACATACTGCCTCATTTTTCATCCTTACATTCACCCTGTGAAGTAGACCTAGCAAGCATTTTTATTTCTCCTTTACCCATCAAGTTAGACAATATTGTTTGAGGATATTATTTTTTTCCTTCTGAAGGAAATGCATATGTCGAGCTCATAAGTGAATTGACAGGGTGGCTAGTTCTGAGTGAAATGGCTCAGTTTCACTCTTTTATACTTTTTTTAAAAAGTTTATTTATTTTGAGAGAGGCAGAGAGCGCATGAGCAGGCGAGGGGCAGAGAGAGAGAATCCTCAGCGGGCTCCTTGCTGTCAGCACAGAGCCTGATGTGGGGCTTGATCTTACAGACCGTGACATCATGACCTAAGCTGAAATCGAGAGTTGGATGCTAACTGACTGAGCCACCCATGTGCCCCTCAGTTTTACCCTTTTAAACACCCAACTCTTTGGGCAATTCTTTGGGAGGTACAGTTGCGTATGGTTGGGATGTTGTAACAGCACGAACGCTTTATGTGTTGATGCTTCGTGCTTTAAACCAGTTTCTTCCCACAAGCTGTTCTGTTGCTCCCTTAGAATGATCACACTTCTTCATGAAAGTCACATTACACACAGAAGTTTTTAGCAACATCAAATGTGAAATTATCGTAATCTTAAAACGGGCGTGGTGATGTCTTCTTTTTAAAAAAATTTTAAATGTTTTTAATTTATTTTTGAGAGAGAGAGAGACAGAGCCTGAGTGGGTGAGGGGCAGAAGGAGAGGGAGACGCAGGATCCAAAGCAGGCTGTAGGCTCTGAGCTGTAAGTGTAGCGCCCAATGTGGGGCTTGAGCCCACGGACCGAACCGTGAGATCATGACCTGAGCTGGAGTTGGATGCTTAACCAACTGAGCCACCTAGGCGCCCTTGGGTGTGGTGATTTCTGATCAACTCTGGTGAAGGGTCTTGTGAAAAACTATTGCAAGATCACTTGTTTACTATTAAAAAAAATTCCCTTAAGTTCCTCCCAAGAAGAGTGGGCACCTGGTAAATATTTGGGGAATGAATTGTGGAAGGCACCATTGTGGATTGATTGATATTCCACATTTGAAATTAACAATCCTATATATCCTGTGAATTGACCAAACTGGACCTTTAATCAATTCCTGGATGTCACCTGCACCTTCCTGTCCCTGTGACTTTGGTCACTCCATTCCTTCCAGCTTGACTTCCCTTTTCATCTCTATCAAAATTCTACCAACCTATTGACCTGGACCAAATGCCATTGTCTCTCTGAAATTTTGGCTTCTGCCATCACCACTGATGACAATAATTGTATCTTGAAAGGTTCTTCTAGCACATTGCTTATGTCTCTTTAGGTCCTTACCATATTTTTCTTATATTACAGTAAAACATTGTTGACCAAGGAGAAGGGGCTGAAAAGCAATCAAAAGTGTTCATTGGGGTCTTACGGTTTGGGCTGAAATTCAAAGTGTGCTTTGGGAAGCACGCAGGGCTTGTAAAGGCAAAAACTGCAAGGTTACATAACAGGTTTAGAAGGAATTAGGATTGGTGCTAACAGAGTTAAATTGACAATACACAGCTGGTGATTTAGCTAGCATGTTACATTATCTCTATTTCAGTCCAAAATTGCAGAAGGTGAAGGTGGTCCAGGTGCAATTGACAAAAGTCAAAAGTCCAGGTGTTCTGAGAATTGAAACATGAGATGTGCCCACCCTTTTACTTCCTCCCTACTGTAGTCTCCTCCCTACTGTATTTTGCACATTTCAATTTTTAAAAATGTTTTTATTTATTTTTGAGAGAGAGAGAGAGAGCATAGCAGGGGAGGTGCAGAGAGAGAGAGGCAGACACAGAATCTGAAGCAGGCTCCAGGCTTCTGAGCTGTCAGCACAGAGCCCCACATGGGGCTTGAACCCACAACTCCAAGATCATGACCTGACGTCAGATGCCCAGCTGACTGAGCCACCCAGGCGCCCTATCCTCCCCACTGTTTTTTCAAAAATCCTCTTAGCAATGCTTACCTCCCTTTGAACTCTTCTTTTGTAGCACATATGCATCATCTTTCTTCTTAGAATTTAAGTTCCCTGAGAACAGAGAATAGTTTCCGTCTTTGTACCCCCTCCCCCCACCCCCCACCCCTCACTCCCCACCCCCCCACTTTAAACATAGTATCAATGAGGTTAGTTTCTCAGCCTTTTTTCTTGAATGAATAATGCCTACCGGGAACTAACTTTTTCTTTCTGTATTGTAATATAATACCTAGAGTTAGTCCCCATCCTTCACAAAACTTTTCAAAAAAGATGGTGACAAATAGGAAAAGCATGCACGTTTGATTTCCACTGAAATTCTAAAGCTGCTGATAGAAAAATGTAAATAAACAGTAAAATGAACAAGACTCCAGGAGAACTAAATTTAAAAAAAAAATTTTTTTTTAATGTTTATTTATTTTTGAGAGAAACAGAGAGGCAGAGAGAGAGGGGGAGACACAGAATCTGAAGAAGGCTCCAGGCTCTGAGCTGTCAGCACAGAGCCTGAAGCGGGGTTCAAACTCATGAGCTGCGAGATCATGACCTGAGCCGAAGTCAGATGCTCAAACGACTGAGCCACCCAGGCGCCCCTAAATTTTCTTTTTTTATGTTTATTTATGTTTGAGAGAGAGAGAGAAAGACAAAGTGTAAGCAGGGGAGGGGCAGAGAGAGAGGGAGATACAGAATCCGAAGCAGGCTCCAGGCTCTGAGCTGTTAGCGCAGAGCCCCACACAGGGCTTGAACCCATGAACTGTGAGAGCATGACCTGAGGCACAGTGGGACACTCACCTGACTGATACACCCAGGCGGCCTGGGGGGAACTAAATTTTAAAAAGACATGGAGGGGACAAACTTGTCTTGATTAATTGGAGATGAACAGAATCACTGTAAGAAACACTGATATTTAGTCTAAAAATCCAGGGAGATAATGCAACCTTTTTTACGGACAAGAGCAAAATGGTAATTAAAAAAAAAATGTTTCTAGGGGCGTCTGGGTGGCTCAGTTGGTTAAGCATCTGACTTCATTTGGTCATGATCTCACGGTTCGTGAGTTCGAGCCCTGGGTAGGGCTCTGTGCTGACAGCTCGGAGCCTGCTTCAGATTCTGTGTCTCCCTCTCTCTCTGCCTCTTCTCTGCTCTCACTCTGCCTGTCTCTCTCTCTCCCTCAAAAATAAATAAACATAAATAAATAAATAAATAAATAAATAAATGTTTTTAGTTTGGATTTCAGCATGTGGCTCTCAAATAGTCGCTAAATTAGTCCTTTAATTCATCAAGTCAACACAGCAGCAACAAAAGCAACCCTAGAATATCCTTCCTTCCCTCCTTCCCTCCTTCCCTCCTTCTTTCCTTCCTTCCTTCCTTCCTTCCTTCCTTCCTTCCTTCCTTCCAGAATATTCTTTCTAGTTCAGGTCATAGAAGGAACTATAAAAGGAACAGCCAGGAGGCTTGGCCTGGGGTGGGGGCGGGCGTAGGGCTGGAACCTCCCAGAAGCAGGAGCCAAGGCGTGGCCTGCGACAGTTATTTCACTTTTAGTGTTATTCCAGGCAGTTGCCAATTTGGGCCCATTATTTATAGAGGACTCTGCAGTGTGACAGACTCTAACCCGAGTGAAGCCTCAGGCGGAGGGTCGGAGGAGATAGGCATGACCCTGCAGATTTCCTAGAGCCTGGGACTGCCGGCAGCCAGAAGCAAGGCTCCCCTCCCCTCCCCTTCCTTGTGTTTTCCTTTTAACAGTTTCCCCAGGGGGTTTGCAAAAACACTGATTCATCTTAAAAGGTGTGATGGTGAATTCCCTAGCGGAAGCTTCCTTCCCTGGAGAGATGAGCATTAGATCCTGCAGAAATCTAGGTTACCGACTTGGAAACCAAATAATAGGGCTGAATGAATGGACCAGAGTAAAGAGGCAGCACATCCAGGGAATCCCTTCTGCCTGCATTTTTCATGCTGCAGGACCTCAGGATGCCGGCAGACACAGCCCGTAGGTTGGGGTTGCCAGGTAACCAGAGTATCCACAGATTTCCATTTTTTTAACCTTACTTCTGATTCAAGAGAGCTGTTGTTTTTCACACCGGAGGATTAAAGAACATCCCCGCCCCCTCGCCCTCCTCTTTAAGGTGGAAACCAATCACTTTCAGCTGCTGTTGGCTAAAGTGTTTGAAAGAACACGATTGTGTTTCAACAGGTGAAGTGTTAGGAAATGGGGAAACATCCGGATGCAAACTGGAGGAGGGTGGAAAGGTAAGAGGGGCAGCGTCCCTGCTTGGTATTCAGGCGGCCGGTGGAAAAACCCCACACGTCCCCTGTGGGGCCTCTCCATCCCCAAACGGATGGATTCTGCTGGCTTCACCACTTCAGTCTCTTCTGCCCCCTTGCTGTGAATTTCCTCATCCCTCGAAAACACCCAGGACTTACCAGGGAGAGTCTCCCTGATTGCCCGATTCTATTTTCTTTAAAAGCTTACTCTTAACCTATCCTTTTCTAAAAGAGAACTCAGCTTTTTCTATGGCTAATTTATGGGTAGTTTTTTAGCAATACGGTAAATCCAAACAGGGCAGAGTCCCTACCTCTCTCTCTCATAGAGAAGGAATATGGGGATTTAAAGCTTAAAATCTTAGGGTAAGCGGTTTTCTTCTATTTGAAGGAAAGGGAGCCAAATCGAGTGGCTTTGAAATCTTACTGAGCAAAGGCTACATAAGCTTGCAGCCCGAGGTGTGGTTAGAAATGAGCTTCCCGGACGTGTTTATGTCTCTGGGCTGTACGTGGCTGGATGTGCGTGTGTATGTATGTGTGTGTGTGTGTGTGTGTGTGTGTACATCTAGTCTTTGCTGTGTGTATAGAGTATAATCACTAATCTATGAAGACACCGGAGAGGAAACTTACTATTAATGCTGTGCCCTTTAAAATGGCAATCAGTATTAAGCCAGGATGTTTAAGGCTAGGCTAATATTGTTCCTATAAGGCAAACAACAGTCTAGGAAACCTCACAGAGAGAATTCCCTCCAGTTTGTTTAGTATGAATGGAGCAGAAAAGACACATCTGCAATGTGCTGTCTTTTCACACTGCCTTCCTGGGAAGTCAATCCTTGAAAATCTCAGCCATCTTTCAAAGCTCTGCTGCCATGAAGGCCAGGGCAGAATGAGCCTTGGTCCGCCAGATAGCTGTCTTCAGCTCTTTGGATGATTCACCCTTGATGGATCACTGAGATCACGTCTATCGAGAACGCTGGATTCGGAAGATACAGGTGAAACGAGCAGAGTACTTGAAGGTGCTAATAGCCACGTGTAGATGTCCTCTTGGTTGAATTAGCAAAACCTGCTAGCAGACGGCAAGTGACACCAAGGGCTGGGTGTTTTGTGAAGCCCGTAGCCCTTAGTTCTCTAGTGGTAGAGACGCTTCTTGGGTTCGTTATAAATTACTCATGGGAAACAGTGCAGTTTCATGGCTCCAAGATGGGACAAATTGAGTGTATTATAAGATATTACTTCTTCCTCCGCGTTTCCTTAGAGATGAAACCTGGGTAAGGTGAGCATCAGGGGTGACGTCGACCGGAAAAAGATGTCACAAAAAAGCAAAAATGTCCCGAAATGGTACTTGAGTGGGGGTGGCCTCCCGAGTCCTCTAGGTAAAGGAGGTGGTAAGCGATCACTGTGGGTATTTCTTTTTTCTTTAATGTGGCTTTAGATGTTTACTTATTTTTGAGGGGGGAGGAGAGCGCACAAGCCCAAAGCGGGGACGGGGCAGAGGGGGAGGGGGATCTGATCCGACAACGCAGAGCCCCATGTGGGGCTTGAACTCACAGACTGTGAGATGATGATCTGAGCTTAACCGGCTGAGCCACCCAGGCACCCGAGTCGTGGGCATCTGTGTGTGTGTGTGTATGTGTGTATGTATATTTGTGGGCACAAATATGAATATGTAAGCGTGTGTACAAACCTCACTTTTTGCATAAGTGGACACCACTGCATTCTCCTCTAATTCTCTTTCAGAGTTTGGACCCCCTCGAAATGAGGGAGCTGGGGTCAACCCAGCTAGTCCTGTGCAGGAATGTCCGATGATGTAGCAGGCCCTCATAAATGTGTGATTCATTGACTTATGGGACAGTGGGGAGAGGCCATGGGGAGGCCCAGAGGATGAGCTTCTCTTCTGGTGGGAAGTGGAAATTTTGGCTTACAGGGAGTTGGAACCCCCGAAGCAGGACCTGCAGATCCGGCAGCTAAAATGTTGCGTCTCAGCAGACTGACTCCACCTGCCCACTTCAATGTCAAGGACCCCAGTGGGAAAGGCTTTTTTTTTTTTTTCCTTTTCTTAGCTTGGTGGAGAGGTAGTCTTGTTTCCCCTACTTTGCCAGCGTGTCACAGTCTTCTTGAAGGCCACACTCCACTCTCCTCTACTGCTTGCCACTCTTTTCCCCATCTATGAGCAAAGATAAGGGTGAATCGCTTTGATTCCAAGGTGAGCACGTTGTCTGTTCAGTTCAGAACTCCCCTCCCCGACCTTGGGGCCCACATCAGCAGAGGAATGGTGTTTAGTGAGAATGTAGCCACAATTCCTCGGAAGCTGACTGTACAATTTCATGGCACGTAAATGTGGTGTGTGAGCTGTCAGAGTCGGTTATGCTGGGGCTCCCAAGGATGCTTTCAAGGTTGTGTGTGTCCGCCAGCAATAGGATTTATGTCGTGGGATGTTTTTTGTCTTATTTATGTGTATTATACTATTTATGCTGCTAAGCATAAAGTCTGGCCTTGACTCTGTAGCGATTTGTGATACAGTGTCCCCTCTGGAAGCAGTTTCTGGTGTTGATGTCACGTGAGGCTTTTGCTGAGGAATAAAATCGTGTGACCAGGAAGACACGTAGAGTATTTCTCTTTGGTTTGCCTTTATGTCTGGTTTCCTCAATAGGCTCTTGGTTCAAAGTACGCCCAGGATAAAGATGGAAGGTGAAGAAAAGTGATAATGGGATGCCAGGTGTCCTTGTTCCCTAGTAACTTGGATGAATGTCAGCGAGCTCTTACGTAGTGGAGAAGAGAGGGATGAAACCCAAGCTTTTGGGGCACTTTTAATCATGCTCTGTCCTTCGTGGGTTCAAGCCCCACGTTGGATGTAGAGCTTACTGAAAACAAAAATCACGTCCCACAAGTGCCTAGAAGTTGGGAGGGAAATGGTGGGGTAGATGAAACACTCAAATCCTCTATACATGTGCAGAGTGTGCACTTTGGGAACGGGTTCCTTTTTTTTTTTTAATTTTTTATGTTCATTTATTTTTGAGAGAGAGAGACAGAGACAGAGACAGAGTGTGAATGGGGGAGGGCAGAGAGAGAGGGAGACACAGAATCCGAAGCAGGCTCCAGGCTCTGAGCTGTCAGCACAGAGCCCGACGCGGGGCTTGAACCCATGAACTGTGAGATCATGACCTGAGTCGAAGTCGGCCACTTACCGACTGAGCCACCCAGGCGCCCCCCCCCTTTTTTTTTTAATGTTTATTTATTTTTTGGAGACAGAGAGAGAGAGAGACAGAGCATGAGTGGGGGTGGGCAGAGAGAGAGGGAGACACAGAATCCGAAGCAGGCTCCAGGCTCTGAGCTGTTAGCACAGAGCCTGATGCAGGGCTTGAACCTATGAACCATGAGATCATGACCGGAGCCGAAGTCTGATGCTTAACTGACTGAGCCACCAGGCACCCCGGGAACCAGTTCTGTATGAGCTGTTTCACAGATGGTAGTAGGTCATTATCCCTTAGGAATATTCAGGAAGGCATTGGGGAAGAGTCTGGGGACCCTAATATGTCTCAGAACTCACAAAATGGTTGCGACAGAAGTTATCACCTTGTAAAACTCTTTGCGAGGTAGGGGAGGAGGAGATTTGGGGCTTCCCGGTGTCATGTGAAACCATGATCATGTGAAACCGTGGAAACAGACTTATGTGGTCTAAGCATCATGTCCATGGCGGTCAAGGGATTTCCCACTTCTTATAAATCTGGCTTGATTATAGGAAATGAGAGCACACGCTTTAGCATCTTTGGCACCTATGTAAGTCTTCTCAGGTTATACATCTCTCTCTAGGTACTCAATGCACAATTTAATAAAAAATAATATTTATTTGTTAAAAAAAATTGAAAAAAAAATTTAAGTAGGCCCCACGTCCAACATGGGGCTTGATCTCACCACCTTGGGATTAAGGGTCACGTGCTCTACTTACCGAGCCAGGCAGGCACCCCTCAATGCACGATTTTTTATTTTTGTGTCAATGGTTAACTTATCAATTAGCTTTTCCTATGGGTCCTTGATTTTTCTTCCTCCGCTACAGTTTCCTCAAAAGTGATGCAATTTGGTGATGGAGAAAGAGTATATATGAAGGGGGTTTTTATTATGATGATTATTTAAGCTTAGAGAAGGAAGGTATCAATTTTTGATCAAAATCGTATTGTATTTTTTTTATTAAAAATTTTTTTGATGTTTATTTTTTAGAGAGAGAGAGAGAGAGACTAAGTGTGAGTGGGGGAGGGGCAGAGAGAGAGAGGGAGACACAGAATCTGAAGCAGGCTCCAGGCTCTGAGCTTTCAGTACAGACCCTGATGCGGGGCTCGAACTCACGAACCGAAAGATCATGCCCTGAGCCGAAGTCCAAAGCTTAACTGACTGAGCCACCCAGTGACCCAAAATCTTACTGTATTTAACCCAAAATTTTTTTTTGCAGCCTCATGACCATGCAATCTAGAGAGATTTCAAAGTCTTGACTTGAGCACATGCCGTAATTAGGAGGTATTACTAGGTTAATTAGAAGCTGTGCCTCTTAATGATTCAAAATTGTTCAGGGGAGAAAATTGCAAGAGAAGAGAGAGTCCAGGGAGAGGATGTGTCTCTGAAAGCTGCTCTCCCATGAAGGTCATGCTATTGTTACAGCAAGATGTGCTTGTGTTCGTGTTAGAAATGTTCATTAGGCCTGCTTTGTATCAGCTGTGTTAAGTGAACAGTGATGTATTTATTAAAATAATTTCCGTTCATTGACTAAATCAAAGCTAAAGTATGAAACCAGCTTTGACCCTGATATTATTGGTTAATTGGTCTCCTTGAAATCCAGTCCTCCCTCAAATACTCTGTCTCCTGGACTGGTGTCTATAGATCCCTTTTGCTGGTTCCTCCTCCTTCGTCTGCTCTTGCTGTGTGGCTGATCTCGTGGTTTGTGAGTTCGAGCCCCATAGCAGGCTTGGATTTGCCTGCTCCCTGCGTGGTTGATACCAGTTCTGTCCCCATGTCTAAAAACCACCATTCTAGCCCATATCCTTGTCTGGAGCCCTCGATCCACACATGTGACTGATGCCTGACCAGCCTCTCAGACGCAGTACATCCCTTTTGAATTCATAACTGCCCCTCTCCACACATCTGCTCTCATTTCCAGAGAAATAGGGTATCGACTTTGACTCTTGTCTTCCCCTAATTCAGCAAAGCCATGCAGGCATCAACTCCTGTAGATACTATCTCCTTAATTCTTTCAAATCTACCCACCTTTTCAATTTCACAGTGCTATGACTATTGGTCCCTTGTCCTAGGTCTGCCCCAGGCTGCTTTGAATACTTCAGTCCTCTGCCAACCCACTCAGGGCCTCAGGAGCACAAGGGTTCCTCTTTTCTCACTTTTATTCCTTTCGTGTGGTGAAACCAACTTATAAACTAAGCCTGGCCTCATGGATATAGTTTTTTATCCACTTGGACTGGATTGGAACCCTGGGGAGAGTCAGCAGAGCCGTGGTGCCCTGGAACAAGCTAACACGTTGGCAATTCCCATCTGGGGGACCTCCCTTGGGCAAGTCTTGCAGAATTACCTTTTTGTATGTGACCTTCTGCTTTCCATTTCTTATATTTTCATATTTATTTTTTGAACTTTTTAAAAAAGTTTATTAATTTATTTTGAGAGCGAGCGAGCATGTGCGCATGAGTCAGAGAGGGGCAGAGACAGAGAGACAGGGAGAGAGAGAGGGAGAGAGAGAATCCCAAGCAGGCTCCACGCTGTCAGCATGGAACCCGATGTGGGGCTCAAACCCATGAACTGTGAGATCATGATCTGAGCTGAAATCAAGAGTCAGATGCTTAACCGACTGAGCCACCCAGGGGCCCTATTTTCATATTTAATAAAAGGTGTGGCTTGGTGCTCCCAGCATCCTTTCTTGGCACCTACCCAGCTGTTCCTTGGTCATAACCTCTAATAACCCAAGGGCCAGTTGATTTCCTTCCAAATGGTTTGCTTCTGCGACCAAAACTTTGTAAGAAATAGAAACTCCTTTCTCCTTATATTTATTTAAGTTGGCTGTAACTGACCCATCTGTTTTTATTTTCTCCTTCTTCCTCCTCTTCCTCCTTATTTTTCTTCTTTATTGATTTTTACTGTATTTTTTAAGTTTTTAAAAAATTTGTTTATTTTGAGAGAGAGTACGAGTGTGAGGGTACAAGTGGGGGAGGGACAGAGAGAGAGAGAAGGGAGAGAGAAAATCCCAAGCAGGCTCCACACTGTCAGCATGGAACCTGATGCAGGGCTTTAGTTCTCGAACCATGAGATCATGACCTTAGCCCAAACCAAGAGTCGGATGTTTAACCAACTGAGCCACCCAGGCACCCAGGCAGAGAAACTTTTTGAGCTGAATTTGTATTTACTCATTTCTCAAGTCCTTTTTAGTTTTTCTTTTATATTTTATTGCTTATCATTCTCTCACTTATCTCCATTTTTAATACTCCTTACTTTTTTGCTTAATTTGTGTCCGCTTTTTTCCTTTATGAGTTTATTTAAGTTTTTTTCTCTTTTTAATGTTTATTTAATTTTGAGAGTGTAAGAGGGGGAGGGGCAAAGAGGGTGGTGGCAAGGAGAGAGGGAGAGAGAGAGAATCCCAAGCAGGCTTCAAGCTGTCAATGATGAGCCGTGTGTGCGGCTCGAAACCACGAACCGTGAGATCATGACCTGAGCTGAAGTCGGATGCTTAACTGACTGAACCACCCAGGTGCCTTCCACTTTTATTTTTTATTAGAACTACCAAGGGGCACCTGGGTGGCTCAGTCGGTTAAGCATCTGACTTCGGTTCAGGTCATCATCTCATAGTTCGTGTGTTCAAGCCCTATGTCGGGCTCTGTGCTGACAGCTCAGAGCCCGGAGCCTGCTTCGGATTCTGTGTCTCCCTCTCTCTCTGCCCCTCACCCACTCATACTCTGTCTCCCAAAAATAAATAAATGTTAAAAAAAAAAAACTACCTTATTTCACTTTAGAGGCTCTTCTTTCAATGCCACTTAATCTTATCTCTCAACCGTCTCACCTTGAACCTTTGATTTTAGCCATAATGAATTGTTTGCAGATCCTTAGGTTTAATAACTGGTGTGATCTTTCTGGAGCCCTCTCTCGGTCATGCTCTCCATCCAATTGCTTTAACACCACCTATTCCGTTTTCAAAAGTCGTCCCTGGTGTGAACTCAGGAATCCTTTGCCATGGAGACCTTCCTGCTCCTTCCCACAGTAAAATTGACCTCTTTCTCTTTCAAATCCCTGGTGTGGCCTGCACATGGTTCTCAAGAGCATCAGGTAACATTATGGAACATAATGGAATCTAACCCCACACCACATAGTCCCTCCTGTGTTCCGGGATCTGCTCTGAGCACTTACACGGACCACTTGCCAGGTTAATAGATCTGTCTCCCCGTTGAGCAGCGAAAGTCTTAGTAATAATTTAAAGTTATTAGCTTTTCGTTATACAAATAATAGAGGCAGTTGGAGGAGAAATACCTATTCTCAACACAAATTTAAACTACCTGTGTTTGGGTGCCTGGGTGGCTCAGTTGCTTTAGCATCCGACTTTGGGTCAGGTCATGATTTCATGGTTCCTGAGTTGGAGCCCCACATTGGTTGAGTGAGTGTGAGCCCCACTCCGGGCTCTGTACTCTCTCTCTCCGCCCCTCTCTCTGCACCTCATGGGATTCTGTCTCCCTGTCTCTGCCCCTCAGTCATGCTCTCTCTCTCAATCTGAAAAATAAAACAAATTACCTGTGTTTGTATTCATATACTCTGTTTTCCATCGGCTTTGGCTTCTAAGACCAATCCCTCTGTTTCCCTTCTGAAGCCACCCTGTCTCACTTTCTCAGGGACCACGTCTCTATGGTTATTTGCTTTATTTCTTGCATCTTCTAGTGGGCTGGTGAACAGCTCATATAGCCAGTTTTCAAATCTTGGCTCTGCAACTAACTGTGCGACTTGGAGCCAATTAATTGACTTCTCTGGGCCTCAGTAATGTAGTCTTTAAAAATGGTGATACTTTTGGAAATTAAACTAAGCAATACTGGGGTGCCTGAATGGCTCAGTCGGTTAAGCGTCAGGCTCTTGCTTTTGGCTTAGGTCGTGATATCACGGTTTGTGGGTTCGACCCCACGTCGGACTCTGTGCTGAAGTGCACAGCCTGCTTGGGATTCTCTCTCTCTCCCTTTCTCTCTGCGCTCCCCTGCTCTTGTGCGTGTGCAAGTGTGCATGCATGCGTGTGCATGCTCTCTCTCTCTCAAAATAAAGAAATACACTTAAAAAAAAAATCAACTAAGCAATACTAGGAAGTGTGTGGGCCAGTGCCTGGCACAGTGTAAATGCTGAATAAGTGCTAATTAGCAGATTATTAAAACCCACATGTAACACCATATAAAATGCCTCATTATCATGCATTAATAAACATCCCTTGGGCTCTTGTCCCCCTCCAGCTACTGCCCCATTTTCATCTCTGCTTTGCGGCGAAAGTGGTTGAAAGAGTTGCTTATTATACATGCTGTCTTGTTCTCATTTTCCTTCCCTCCTTAACTCAGTGGATTGGGGCTTTCATCCAAACCACTCTGGTGAAGCAGCTCTCCTTCATTGTCACCAGTGATTATACCATGTCAGGGTCCATTGTCAGTTTTTCTTTGTCCCAGCTGACCTCTTAACAGAAGTGGATGTGGCTGATGATTGCCTTGTTGAAATGCTTTCTTCTTTGGGCTTCAGTGACCCGGTCAGCCTGGTTTCCCCACTTTTTGGGCCCCTCCTTCTCAGTCTTGATGCTGGCCCTTCTCTTCTCCCCCAGACCTCTGACAGTAGGAGTCCTCCAGTCACTCGGTCTTTGGTCCAGTTCTTTTTTTTAATGTTTATTTATTTTTGAAAGAGACAGTGCTAGTGGGGGAGGGGCAGAGAAAGAAGGAGCCACAGAATCCAAAGCAGGCTCTGCGCAGTCTGTGCAAAGCCTGACATGGGGCTCGAACCCACGAACCGTGAGATAGTGACCTGAGCAGAAGTCGGACACTCAGCCAGCAGAGCCACCCAGACGCCCCTCCTTGGCCCTGTTGTTTATCCGTATTTTCTTCCTCCCTGATATGACCTAGTCCCGTGGCTTTGAGCACCATTTATGTGTTGGTGAATCCTCAAATTTATATTTCCAGCCCCAAGTCTCTTCCCTGGACTCCCTGCTTAGATATTGAGCTGATTGGTGCCATAGGAATGCCTGACAGGCCTCTGGGATGTACTAGATCCAAAATAGAGCCATTTCATTCCTCTCCTTCCAAGTTGCCCCTCCCCAGGGAAATGGCACACCATCCATTCTCAGCGGCAGCCTAGGTGTGCTCCTTCGCTGCTTTCTTACCTTGATTCCCCATTAGTCAAAATGCCTGTAATCAGTGCATGACTTCCAGTCCACAGCTCTACTTTTCTGCTCCTTCTTTGGTCTTCCTGCCCTGTCCTTCTCAGGCGTCAATCAGGTCGTGTCAGTCTTGCTTGAAACACTTGAAAACTTCCATTATACTTAGAATAAAATCTGGTCTCCTTGACATGGCCTGGAAGGCCTCACCTGAACCTGTTCTTTGCTAGCCCTGGGACCTCATTTTCTTCTGCTTTCTTCCTTGCTCTCTTTAATATAGCTGCTTTGGATCTCTTTGACCTTGAACATGTCAACCTTATTTTGGTGTCAGGGCCTCTGCATTGGGTTTTCTTTACCTGGATCTTTACACGGGTGCCGCCTTCTCATACAGATATCCATTGAAAAGTAGTAATAGGTATAGACAGAATTGTCTATATTTACTTAACTTAGAACTCTTAATTAAAAAATTTCCTTTCACAGATCTGTATTTTATTTACTTATTATTTTCTTAAGTTTATTTTTTTTATTTTGAGAGAGAGCATATGCATGAGTTGGGGAGGGGCAGAAAGAGGGAAAGCGAGAATCCCAAGCTGGCTCTTAGTTCTCACCACAAAGCTGGATATGGGGCTTGAACTTACTAACTGTGAGATCATGACCTGAGCCAAAATCCAGAGTCAGGTGCTTAACCAACAGCCACCCAGGTGCCCCTTATTTAATTTTATTTTTATATTAATTAATTAATTAATTCATTCATTTTTAAGTTGAGCCCAATGTAGGGCTTGAATCTATGACCCTGAGATCAAGTCCTGAGCTGAGATCAAGTGTCCGACACTTAACCAACTGAATTACCCATGCGCCCCGGTATTTTATTTATTATTTTATTAACAAATTTTTTTTTAATGTTTATTTATTTTTGAGCAAAAGAGAGACAGATTACGAGGGGGGAGGAGCAGAGAGAGAGGGAGACACAGAATCTGAAGCAGCCTCCAGGCTCTGAGCTGTCAGCACAGAGCCTGATGCAGGGCTCGAACTCGTGGACTCATGGATCATGACCCAAGCTGAAGTCAGACGCTTAACCGACTGAGCCACCCAGGCGCCCCGCAGTATTTTATTTTTAATAACTGTTATGAATTAGAGGTCTAACTTACTTTTCTTCTTAAATTTAGCCACACATTCTGAAGCCATTTATTCGATAGATAATTCTTTTCTCTGCTGATTTGAGATGCCAATCGTGGACACCTAGTTTGCTTTTACTGGCATTTCTGGTGAAAGAATTGGTGAGTGTACTTAACTCAGATCTGGACTTCACTGCATGGCCACCACGAGCCCTGGATTGTGGTCAGGGTTTCTCCTTGGTTGAACAGTTCTCTGCCTCTAAGAAATTTTAATTTTATGATGGCATCTACTATCCAAAGGGGCATATTAATGAACGGTTATGACTATCTTATGAACATTATAAGAAATGTCCAAATGTTAAAGTTAACGTCCAACCTGTTAACTACCTTCTTATCTCTGAAATGATTTTCAAGCTCCTTCAGCTCTAAATCTTGTGGCTCTAGGCTTGGTCTTCTTAAAAGCTTTTTCCTTATGTTTTTGAATGAACTCAACTCAAGATAGTCTATAGTTTCCATACTACATTCTTTGATTTAGAGATGAGAGTCTAGGAGCTCTACCACTTATAGGTATTACTTTCTCTGGAAAAGCATTAGGCATTTGTCAACATCCAAGACCTAGTGTTTATACTCTTCCAGGTGCTAAACTTTCCCTTACCTGCATCTGTGTTCCCCTTTCCTACCTCAACTGCTGCATTTTTTTTTTTTTTTAATATATGACCAGACAAAATGTTGGTAATTGTGGACACCTCGGAAGTATCCTGGAATTGTGCAAGCTTTACTTTTCTTCTCCTATTAACAGTGGAAATTTCTGATCTTTGGAAGGAAACTGAAATGCAGATATATCAGTGTTTTCTCAAGGTCTTTTTTTTTTTTTTTCTCTTCAAATTGCTGTGCTTGAATTTGTACCTTATTTGGACAATTTCCATATTGAAAGGCTCAGAAGGCTCTACTCTGTGACTTCTTTTTTGCCCTCTGAGAAAAAGGTCTAAACATTTTAAATGGAAATAGCAAGCCTATTATGTAGGAAGTGTGGTTGTAAAGCAGAATGACATTTTGATAACAGAAAGCAAGAAAACTCCCGAACACAGCCTGCCTTCCCTATTCTCAGCGCTAAATAAATAATGCATTTTTCAAAGCCTCTGTCTTTGGATGCAAACCTACTTTTTGGTAAAAGAGAAAGGCATTTCGACTCTATTATTGGCCTTTGGATTGTTTCTGTTTTCCGCCAATCCTGAAATTGCAGTCAGTCGGGTACTTTTTCTTGTGACAGATTGGAAACCAGAAGGGAGCTTATGAATTCAAACAGAGAAATAGGAGCTAAAAATGTCTTTAAAGCCCTTCTTTGCACATTTTCTCTTTAGAATTTATAGCGTACATTAATTTTCTGATAGAGTGAATTATGAGATGCCGAGCCTTATATAAAGTTAATAGAAAGCATGCTTTATTTTGAATCCCGACCTATTTTTAAACTTATTTATTTTAATCATTGGCATTCAGTTATACAATTTGTGGCCTGATTGCAATGGGACTTCTGAAATCAGCACTCCCACGCCTCCTTGACTATCAATGCCTGGTTTGTTTGTTTCTACACTCGATTCCTTATTGATGATCTATGATCACTAACCTTTCCTGAGTTTGTAGTACCATCCGGATGTCTCATTCAAAGTCCACGGAGTGGAAATTATGCATTTCTTTTTATGGTTGGGCATAATTTTGGGGGTTCCTGATGGACACAACTCCTGTTTCAATATCTTCCTTTTGAAATATATATTTCTTTAAAAAAATGTTTACTTATTTTTGAGAGAGAGAGAGCATGTGCAAGGAGGGGAGGGGCAGAGAGGGGCCAGAGGATCTGAAGCAGGCTCTATGCTGACAGCAGAAAGCCTGATGTGGGGCTCAAACCCATGAACCACGAGATCATGATCTGAGCCAAAGTCGGATAACCAACTGAGCCACCCAGGCACCTCTGAAATAGACGTTTCAAATCCAGTAAGTATCAATCTGGGAAAGCAGTGCTTATGTTTGAAATGTTTAGTGGGTGGGGGGATTCGGTGGACACTTTTGGTGTCCTGTGCCCTTGTCCCCTTTACCCATGAATGAATGAATTTATTTATTTTGAATGAATTTATTTATTTTGAGAAAGAGAGAGAGAGCCCTCGAGCCAATGGGGGAGGGGTAGAGAGAGAGGAGGAAGGAAGGAGAATCACAAGCAGGTTCTGTACTGTCAGCGCAGAGCCTGTGGGATCATGACCTGAGCCTAAGTCAAGAGTCGGATGCTTAACTGACTGAGCCACCCAGGCGCCCCTACCTGTGAATTTAAATCTCTGGGTTCAGACTCTGCTTCTGGAGAACCTGGCCTACAACGGTTGGTCCCAGAAGAGGGCTCCGAGGAAGCTGACTCCAGGAGATTTCTGAAGTTGGATCACTTCCCAGGTGGCTGGCAGCGAGTTCCTCTCCCTGATGCCAGGTGAGGTACTGAGAGTCTCTGCTGTGTCGGAGCAGTGCCCTTGTTTAGTGTGACTTGTGGGGAACTGGGAAGGGAGACAGGTGGAAAGGACACCCTGGCTTGTGTAGAGTCCTTGGCATTTGAGAGGTTCAGGAACATTCGTATTATAAGGACTGTTGCTGAATACTTCTCATGCTCACAGCACTCAATCCCTAACTCAGATGAAAGTGTGAGAGTCAGAGGGTGTCCGTGGCAGCATTTACAAAGGGATGATGGAATGAAAGACCAGGCACGGGACTTAATTACAAGAGTGACAGCACTTTGGAGAAGGCTGAATTCTCAGCGTGGACATGTCCTCTATGACAGGCGAGGTCCCTGTTGGAGAGAGGGCAGGACTCTGAGATCCGAGATGGAGATAGCTGGGTAGAGGTACTCAGGTACCTGAATTCCAAGATTCCTTGGAATTCTTAGAGCTGAAGGAGATTCCCTTGTTGGAAGACAGAGTCCCCCTGCTTGCTCAAATACCGTGGAGGAGCCACATAGGATAGAAGTGACTGGAGGATGATACAGGCTCTCTCAGATCTGCCGCTTCTGTCTTCCTAGCCATGAGACCAACAGCTAAGGACAAGCCTCAGTGTGACCCAGTGGGGGAAAGGGTAGGTTTGCTAGTGGAAGGAGGTGGGTGTTAAATGCAAAAGGAGCTGCAAGACCTGTTGGAAACTAGGAGGGTGTGCTGGGGAGTGAATACTGAAGGACTGGATTAAGGGATATGGCATTTAAAGTTGCATAAGGGAGATTTTTGTTTTGTTTTTTTAAACTACAAGATATTCTTCTTTGATACATGATCCAACACCCTGGAAAGGACCTGGGAGGTAGGCCTACTACTCTGCTGGGTTAGGACTTGGAAGCTTGGAAAAAATTTTGGACCCACTAAATAGGGTAGAGAAGCTGGGATTGTTGTGGCCGACCACGGAAGGTTTGCAGTGAAGCCTTTCCCTCAGCTCACAACTGTGACTTCATGGGAGGTCCCCTTCGATCAGCCTTTGAAAGTGGGAAAACCTGAGCTTCATTCTTGGATGAGTAGGCCTGCTATATTTGGTGAGAGTGAAGATTTATTGCTGTCACACGTCGTCCCCATTCAGGGCTGGTTTTGATAAAGTGGTGTGGGGAAATAGTATCTGTGGACAGAGTTTTGGGCAGTGTACTTGGTCATCCACTGTATGGAAGGACAAGTGGCCTAAGGCAAGGATATATATGGATTGATGAGCAGTGGCAATGGTTTAGCAATAAGCAATAAGCAAGACTGAAAGGTAGCAGAAAAGGGATTTTTGAGAGGAGGCACATGGATGGATGTCTGGGTATGGATGTGAAATATGAATCACACAGGCTGGTATGCCACAGACAGCATCTCTTGGGGAATAGTCACTGACCAGGTAGACACAATGACTCAGCCAGTTGATGTCAGCCAACCTTTGTTGTGGGCCACCCCAGTGCTTGTGCGGTGAACTTAGGAATGGAGTAATTATGGTAGGAGGGATGAAGGCTAGGTATGGACCCATCAGTGTGGGGTCTCTCCATTTAGGCTTAGCTAGCTGCTGCTGAAGGGTTGACTTATCAACGAGAGTCTGATGCTGAGTTACTGATACGGCAATACTCGTCAAGGTGAGCAAACAGCCACTAGGTGGCAAATTGATGAAACTGAACTGCTTCTACCCTGGAAAGCGCAACATTTCATCATGACTGGGACAGATACATATTCTGATTATGAGTATGACCTTTCCATCTGCAGCGCCTCAGTCAAAACCACATTCAAGGGCTTAAAAGATGTTTGACTCGGGGCACGTGGGTGGCTCATTTGGTTAAGCGTCCAACTTCGGCTCAGGTCATGATCTCACGGTTCGTGAGTTTGAGTCCCATATCTGGCTCTCTGCTGTCAGCACAGAGCCCGCTTCACTCCTCTGTCCCTCTTTCTCTGCCCTTCCTAGCTCATGCTCTCACACTCTCAAAAATAAAATATTAAAAAAAAACAAAAACAAAAAGAATGTTTGACTCGCCAACACTGGATCCTGCAATATATCATGTAGGAGGACCAAAGGACATATTTTATAGAAAACAAGGTGTGCAGCAGGCATATGACCATGGGATCCACACTTCATCCCATATCATGCAGAAGCTGCCAGACTGAAGTGTCAGTCAAGTCCTCCAGGAAATAGATGCTGAGAACGAGTAGGAGTACAAGAAAATATTGGAAGTGGATATAATGCTTTTGAAAGTTTAAGTGGGGGGGGAGGATGAAGCAGAATTTGGTATGGAAAGCTTTCAGGCTATGATGCAATCTGACATCTGTGAAAAAAGAAGAGAGGGAGCAGGACTGGGGATGGCCAGAAGCAGACCTCGATGTACACCTGACCAAGTCCACAGGGAGTCCCAGGGCAATGGTTGCCTTCTAGAGTCCCGCATTGGGCTGGTGGCAGCCAACTAAGAGTGTGGCCTTGAATCAAAAGCTGAGGCAAATCTTGAGGGTGCTATCAGTTGAGGGATGTCACCTAAATGCACTCCTTGAGGCTGAACAGCAAATCCTTCCTTCCTTCCTTCCTTCTTCCTTTTAGAGTTTATTTATTTTTTTTTTTTGAGGTTGGGAGGGAGGTAGGGGCAGAGAGAGGGAGAGAGAGAGAATCCCAGGCAGGCTCAGCACCATCAGGGTGGAGTCCAAGCCGTGGGGCTTGATCCCACGAACTGTGAGACCATGACCTGAACTGAAATCAAGAGTTGGATGCTCAACCGACTGAACCACACAGGTGCCCCCAATTCTTTCTTGAAGGGAGGTTTGAGCGGCATACTTCTGTGGCTCTGAAGTTGACACCTTGTGTTCCGTGGCTCCACATGCTCTGGGAGCAGCTCCCTCAGCGTTCTAGGGGCCTCTGTTCATGAGGGGAAACTTAGAAGGGGGAAGATAGTGGGATGGTCAGTAGCCTTCACTGCTATAGCTGGTGCTGGGGCTGCCTCTGGCACGCATCATTTTCCTCCACTATCCATTCTAAATGCTCTTATTTTCAGCTATCTCTGCCCTCTGATGTCCTTGGTGTTTTACCCCAACCCTCACTCTGGAGGGGTCTGAGTTCCTCATAACTCTGTCTTCCTCAGGTTGGGCTGTTGCACTCGTCCATTTATGTTCACAACTGGACAAAGGGGTACCAAGAGATGCCCCGCGGATCCCCTGAATTCCACACATAGTCCTCCTTGTCTCCATCTCCGCCTGACAGTCAGGGTCCATCACCCCTGCCGGGGCGGTGACTGCTCTTCTAGCCTGTTGTTCCTGGGACATCAGGATTCCAAGTACCCCGAATGTAGTCTTAACTTGTAGTTCACTTGATCTGTGGATCAGGACAGTTAACCCTGCAGAGCCCAGAGCTATGAGAACAGGAAGCATGAAATGCCTCAGAGGGACATTGGGAATGATGATAAGGGGGGAGTTATTTATTTTTTCAATGTTTATTTATTTTGAGAGAGAGAGCAGGGAGGGACAGAAAGAGAGGGAGACAGAGAACCCCAAGCGGGCTCCAACTGTCAGCGCAGAGCCTGATGTAGGGCTTGAACTCATGAACTGTGGTATCATGACCCGAGCCAAAGTCATGAGTCTGTTGCTTAACCTACTGAGCCACCCAGGTGCTCCAAATGGGGGCTATTTCTAATTCTTTGCCTTGGTTCCTGGATCCAGTAGTCTTCTTAGAGGTCTCTGATTCAGTGTGTATACCACATCCTGAAGATGGCACCTGTCTTCACTGAGCATTGCCTCTGGACTGGCACTCCAGCTGAGGAGTACTGAGGATACTTAGCACCATGGAGGGCAGGGAGCAGAGGTCATGGTTAAAGACGGTTGGTTTTAGGAAAAGACTGTGTACTGTGAATCAGGCTGCTGGTTTCTCTTCTCAGATACTGATAACAGGGAGGAGAGGGTGAGGTTTCCTGTTCAGATTAAAAAAAAAAATGTCTAGGGGTGCTTGGGTGGTTCAGTTGGTTGAGTGTCTAACTTCCGCTCAGGTCGTGATCTCACGGTTCAAGACCTGATCTCTATGTGAGTTCGAGCCCACATCGGGCTTGCTGCTGTCAGTGCAGAGCCTGCTTCAGATCCTCTGCCTCCCTCTCTCTCTGCCTCCCTTCTGCTTGCACTGTCCCCGAAAATAAATAAATATTTAAAAAAATGTCTATATATTGATATTTGGGCATACCTCAGTAAATGCCCAGTTCTCTGCTGGTGGGGAGATCTTTTTAAAAATCAGATTATCTGGGGGCGGCTGGGTGGCTCAGTCAGTTGAGCATCCAACTTCAGCTCAGGTCACGATCTCGCAGTTCACGAGTTCAAGTCACGCGTCAGTCTCTGTGCTACCAGCTCAGAGCCTGGAGCCTGCTTCAGATTCTGTGTCTCCCTCTGTCTCTGCTCCTAACCCACTCATATTCTGTCTCTGTCTCTCTCAAAAATAAACATTAAAAAAAATTAAAAAAAAATCAGATTATCTGATTATATTCAAATATTTGAAAAATAATACTGGTAGGCATTTGACAGATACAATGGCATATGTGAAGAAAACTTCAGCATAGTACCTAGAAAACTAGCATAGTATTTAGAAAACTAAGGAAATAGTGTTTGTTTGTTTGTTTTTAATACCACCTACCAACTTCCGAATTCAATTATTTATTGTGTTTAGAGTCTCCTATTGTAATGTCAGAGCCAAGGGGCCAGGGATCTTTGGTCACACCTCTATTCTGTGTTTAGAATGGGAGCTGGTATACAGGGGAGTTTAACAACAGATGAGTGGGTGAACAAGAAAACAAAACAAGTTATTCTTGTGGCACTTGGGTGGCTTAGTCGGTTGAGGGTCCAACCTTGGTTTCTGCTTAGGTCATGAGCTCACGGTTCATGGGATTGAGGCCCACATGGGGCTCTGCACTGAGCGTGGAGTCTGCTTGGGATTCTCCATCCGCCTCTCTCTCCTTTCCTCACCCCCCTCTCAAAAGAAATAAACATTGACAAAAAGAAAACTATTCTTGTTTATACTATAGGAAACCAATATAATATAGGAGACCTTGTGTATAATAAAGAATACCAAACCCTATTGTAACATGATTTAATAGTCATATAATACAGTATTATAAATCACAACATGATTTTCCTGTGTATAACAATATAGCAAGTAGCATAAATATGTAATTATAATATGAAATATAACTATTTTATAACAAATGGATTTTGCTATAAAACATGAAAAACAACATTTCATTATAATATGAAATATAAATATTTTATAACAAATAATTTACTGTTTGTAATTAATACATACTCATTAGATTGTGTTATGATTATATAATTAGCATAATATAATATTAGGTACTTTATTATGATATACTACATTTTTTAAATGAGTTCAGGATTTTTATATATATGTGTATGTGTGTATGTGTGTGTGTGCATATATATATACATATATATATATTTATATATTTGTATATACATACAGGGTCTCCACCCAATGTGGGGCTTGAACTCATGACCCTGAGATCAAGAGTCGAATGTTTTACTGACTGAACCAGCCAGGTGCCCCCAACATACTATAATTTTAATTTTTTATAAAAAAATTCTTATTAATGTTTATTTTACTTATTTTTGGAGAGAGAGAGGGAGAGTGCGTGTGCACGAGCAAGGAAGGGGCGGAAAGAGAGGGAGACAGAGGATCCAAAATAGACCTTGTAATGACAGCAGAGAGCTCCACACAGGGCTCGAACCCACGAACCATGAGATCATGACATGAGCCCAAGTCAGAGGGTTAACTGACTGAGCCACCCAGGCGCCCCACTGCAATTTTATTTATTTACTTATAAATTTTTTTAATGTTTATTTACTTTTGGGGGAGGGAGAGAGAGAGAGAGAGGCAGAGCGTGAACGGGGGAGGGGCAGAGAGAGAGGGAGACACAGAATCTGAAGCAGGCTCCAGGCTCTGAGCTGTCAGCACAGAGCCCAATGTGGGGCTTGAACTCATGAACCATGACATCATGACCTGAGCTGAAGTTGGACACTTAACCGACCAAACCACCCAGGTGCCCCTACAATTTTAGTTATAAAATAATTAGAGAAATGTTTTATAATAAAGGAAACTAAATAATACTACACTACTTAATTTTGCAATACAATGTTTTTACCTAACTCCAAGAATATGAATGCCCACGATAGATTTCTACGTAAGTTTTCACATTACTTGATGTGGAGGTTTGTGGAAAGGTGGCAGAAACTTAAGCGCTAAATCATCATTTCCCATATTTGGAAGTCAGCAGACAACATCCAAAATTTTGAAGTGAGTAAATGGCAGAATAAACATATTATTTAGAAACACGGAAAGCAAACGCCGGAAGAGACGCTTTGGGGCTGTTGAAACTGTTGGATTCTGGGAAGTGGACATTTGGGAAAGTGAGAGAGGGAAGTGTGGTTTCTCATTATTGGCCTTTTTGTGTGTTTGATTCTTCAACTCTGCAACTGTATTACTTCGATAAAAATACCAATTAAGTAAATTGATTCTCTAAACAATTCATTTGAACAAGGTGCTGTGCAAAATTTGTGATCATCTCAGGCTTATTTCTAGACTTCCGAATGACAGCGGAATCTGGTCATTGGAGTGGCTAATGCCCTCCATGCTTTCCAGGACCTTTCGGGTGTCAGTGCATGTAAGGCAACTAGGTACTGAAGTACATGTTCTAGAAGGTGACCGTGCAGAGCTGAATATTTGACAGTGGCCTATGAGCTGGGAAGGGCGTTTCCAGCAACCTTCACAGAAGTGCTGATATATGTTTGTGGAATGTATATCCCCAGCTATGTCTGTGGCACAGGATCTGGTTTTCATCTTCATGACCCCCCATGGGGCGGTGGCTTGGAATATGGAAAGCCTTAATAAATAACTGTTGAGAGAGGTTGAATTATTTGATATATGCCGAGGAGTAAAATCTACCTTGAGCTTCTGTTTAGTCTTTTCAGTGTCAGTATGATCTCTTTAAAAATTTCATTTAGACTGTTGGGATACTGTGAGTCACATCCCTCCTGGAAAACTCCACTGTACTCTTGTCAGAGAACGAGAGTAAACAAGGCAGATAGCAGCTTAGGACTTTTATACAAATAATTTTGACCTTCTGGACTCCCTCATTGGATCTTGGGGGATCCAGGGTCTAAGAAGCACACTTTGAGAATCATGCTCAGTGCAGAGCCCAATGGGGGCTTGATCCCATGACTTTGAGATCATGAACCTGAGCTGAAATCAAGAGTCAGATGCTCACTGGCTACTCTTAGTGAAGGCTAATTAAAAGCTAAGACAAACATGACCATCAGCAGCAGGGTGCCTGGGTGGCTCAGTTGGTTAAGCATCGGACTTTGGTTCTGGTCATGATCTCGTGGATTGTGAGTTCAAGCCCTCTGAGTCCTAACAGCTCAGAGCCTGGAGTCTGCTTCAGATTCTGTCTCTCCCTCTCTCTCTGCCCCTCCCCCACTCAGGCTCTGTCTCTCTCAAAATTAATCATTAAAAAAAACAAAAACAAAAACATGGCCATCATCTATAAAAGTAGCATGTGGGTGTAGCATAGGGAACCCAGATTGGCTGTCAGTTTAATTAGAATAAAAAAGCCTTGATTGATGAAAAAAATTCACTTATCATGATACATATATGGTAATAGAATATATTTAGTTAATATAATACAGTCCCCATACGTGACGGTAAAGGGAAAGGAAGGAAGTCTTTTCAACAAAGAGCACAGTAGACACGTGGCTTGATGCACTTATTTTTAAAAGCATCTATGTATGGGCGGCTTGCTTGCAGGCAGTTATGATTATGCGGCTTGGAAATTACATTTTCCCCAACAAGTAAAAAGCACTTTCCACACTTAAAATTCTCACAGCAGAGTGCCAAAGGTTTTATGTCTCAGGAATTCTTAGGCATATTTTATAAACGGGAAAATAGGCGGAAAATAGACTGTGAGTGGGGAAACCCTAGTGTAGTTGAGTCAGAGGTTGTCTTTTGTTCTCCACAGCCTTGCTCAGTGTGCTTGAGAGTTTGGCCTGGCCCCTGCCGGGCACCTTCTATCAGCTCCTGAGTATATGATCTTTGGTTCTGCTACTTTGTGTGATGCTTTCCCGATTTTCAGCTATAGGTTCTTCAGTCTTTTCCCCTTTGTGTTGTTTTCTTGGCATCTTTTCTTTTTCTTTTTTTTTCCACTTTCTCTCTTCACTTTATTCCTGGCTCCCTGGAACACTTAAGCTTCATCCTGTCCCTGGTCCGTGATTGAAAGGTTGTATTTTATTTGGATTTTTGCTTGACTAAGGATCTTCCTTTGGACCACGTCCAGAGTAATGACATTGTCGTCAGATAGTCAACAGTGACCGTGCATAGCATGTTACTATTCTGAGGAAGGACAGAGGACAACTGGAGGGGTAGGTGACTCCCAAATGAGAGATGAGGTACTGAGTTGTGAAAAAAAAAAAAGTGGCATATTTTCTGGTATCCCAGAGAAGGGATAATAGAGCTTCTGCAGTAGGTGCTATGGGGGCAAATATACCCGAAACCTAGCAGGAGACCCAGGTGAGAAAGATCCAGCTTCCTCTATATCCAAGGGCCAGAGAGAAATCATTCTTTCCTGGAAGTGATATGAGAGCAAATCGATAAGGACAGATATGCCCAGTTGTAGTGTATGTCTGCGAGTTCCCTCAATGATATGGCAGAGTAGATTGTATAATTTATTTTGAGGGAGAGAGAGAGAGAGAGAGAGAGAGAGAGCGCAAGCACACACAAGTAGGGGAGGAACAGAGAGAGAGGGAGAAAGAGAATCCCAAGCAGGCTCTGCTCTATTAGCACAGAGCCCGATGCGGGGCTTGAACTCACGAACTGTGAGATCATGACCTGAGCCAAAATCAAGAGTCAGATGCTTAACTGACTGAGCCACCCAGGTGCCCCTAGACTGTATGACTTAAATAGCTGGTCCTGATGCTTTACCACCAGAGGATACAGATAAAAGTAGAAGGGGAATGATAGTGTGGTATTACAGGGAAGCTGTCCTGGGATGGGCTGTCTCCCTTTCCCTTCTGTGCCATAGCAGTTGAAAGACACCGAGTTCCAAATTCCATGGAGAGTTAAAGATGAATTAGACGAGGAAGTAGCCCGATTTTGTCTCAAGAATCCAATGATCCTGCACTATTGTTGGCAGCAGATGGTTTTGAGTGGAGCCTAAATGTGATTACCTTTTCTTGCTCCTGCAGATTACAGCTTTCAGTTGGCTCATGGAAACAGGAGTCATGGGGGAGCAGAGAACGCACGCTGACAGCTGGACACTGCGGGGACCTCTGTTTTGTGGAGATCCCTCTATGTGAGTGTTACGCTGTGTCATATGTTCAATATATATTTCTACTGTAAAAAAGGACTAACATCAGAGTAGCCTAATCTCAAGGGCTTGGTATTTCTGAATAGAATACATACAGTTCTAGAACAACACTTGAATAGGAGCTCCTTTGAAGGTTTGCAAAGGTGACTGTAAAAGAGAAGAATGTAGGATTACATGCATTTTGTGACGGAATCTGTTTATGTGAATATATTGATTAATTTGTGTTCATGTATGGAAAAAAAATCTATGCTCTTGAGAAACGCCAGCTTATATGTTCTATTTCTTTTAAAATGAGTTAGCAGAGGGGTACCTGGGTGGCTCAGCGGGTTAAGCATCCGACTCTTCGTTTTGGCTCAGGTCCTGATCTCAAGGTTCGTGAGTTCAAGCCCTGCGTCAGGCTGTGCTGACAGCATGGAGCCTAGTTGGGGTTCTCTGTCTCCCTCTCTCTCTGCCCTTCCCCCATCTCTCAAAAATAAATAAACAAATAAGAGAAATAAAATAAAGTAAGTCAGCAGGAGAGGTCCTGGCAATAGAATTCAGGTCATGACGTACAAGGGTGTATGTACATTAACAAATGTACAATAACTGCATGTGTATACAATGTCTGCCCGAATCTCCTCAGTGTCCATTTCATTGACCTGTGTACTATCTCCTTTGTGTTTTCTCTCTGGAAGCCCCTGAGGCTGTTGGAGATGGTTTTGCCTTAGTGCAAGGAGAGCAGGAAGTGGCTGGGAATCCAAGTGCCCCCAGAGCCATCCCTTACCTGGTGAAAGAGGTGTGAGATGATAAATATTAAGTGTCTCTTGCTCCTGATGGGACAGTGGCTTACGGCATCTCCAGAGGTCCCCCCTCTTCCCCTGGGGGGTTGAGCAAATGCTACATTCTCTAAGACTTGACTTGAAATCTTGAAACCCTTGCATGGCTTCCTTCCTTATCCTGGCTCCTTTCTCCCCACTCCCCCCCCCCCCCCCCCCCCCCAACACACACACTCATCCATCAGTTTTACACAAATATGCATCACAGGCTCTGCCTCTGGGGAACCCGATCTCAGACACTTACCATATGGCGAAGGAATTGAAATGACAGAGCGGCAGGTTGTGGTATTATAATTCTTAGTAAGTTTCCATTCTCGGGCTTTTCTCTAATGACTGGTCCTGCTTCCTTCCCCTACAGAACTGCTGAATGGTCTTCTATAGGGTTTTCAGAGCAGTATGCATTAAGAAGGATTCATAGTGTAAGTAAAGCTCCAGTTTTGCCTGTTAGCAGGTCATTTGCTAATAAATAAGAGACTAGTTCTTTTTATACTTAGGAAGGGAATTCCTTTTTAGCATTCAGATTCATGGATGCGCTTTGTAAACAAATGACTTCCTATAACAGTTTATTTCAGTGGGTAGAAAGCAGCACTAAATATATCTCTGGTATCTGCATAAATCTATAAATATAAGAGGGAGAGGAAAAATGAGAGATTGGGGGAAGGGCTGCTAATAATGATTGAGAATCTACCCCGTAGCAGACCTGCATAGATCATCTGCAGAGCGAGAGGGGGAGGAACTTGCCCCAAGGTCACACAATTAGCGAACAGAAAGGTAGGCATTTAAACCCCAAACAGAACAGAAGCGAGTGAAATTAAGCTCTTTTGTGGTTTTAGTCTTACCAGTTATGATAATTCTGCTGCTCTTATCTTCAGTCTTCTCGGTTTAATTGCCTCCAGCCCGTTCTTTTCCATTCTCATTGCCAAGGGCCTATGTCAGGGCTCCAGGGACGGCTGCCACCGCTATGCTTGCTCTCTTTGTAGTGTGCTGTGGTGTGTCTCTGTCCCCAGAACACCGCCGTGGTTCCCAATTCTTCCGTAAAATCAAGTATTTATTTGTTTTTTGTATCATGGTCTGTAGGGACTCTCCATCAGCTGAAGGGAAGTCTTCCTTTTTGCCAGTTGCTTTCCTTGCCCGTTTTGCTCTGGCACACGCTTTGGCCAAAAGGATAAGCCAATTTCATACGAGTATCCGGAGGACAGGCCAATTTGCTTTTGAGTGATGCACAAGCCTTGGGCCTTGGCCTTGGGCCTTGGATACCCTCTCAATTCTTTTTTGCCTCCTGACTCTGCTGGAGGCTCAAGGGTTGATCCATGTGCCCTTTCCATTAGATGTCTGCCAGGCTCCAGCACGCAAATCCTTACCAACAGAGAGAAGGCCAGGGTCTTTAGCTGTCCAGTTTCCCACCTGCTTGCAGACTGCTTCTTCCTACCCCACACATGCTGGGCTGAGCACCTTTGCCGCCCGTAGATGGCCCCACTCTGCATTTCCGTGTTGTGAATATTTTTTTAAGGTTTGTTTGTTTGTTTATTTGAGAGAGAGTGCTGGGAGGGGAGGGGCAGAGACAGGGAGAGAGAGAGAGAGAGAATCCCAAGCAGGCTCTGCACTGTCAGCACAGAGCCTAACGTGGGGCTCGATCCCACGACCCTGGGATCGTGACCTGAGCCAAAACCAAGAGTCAGGTGCTTAACCAACTGAGCCACCCTGGCGCCCCTCCTGTTTTGACCATTTATACATCTCTTCATCATTTATTCTCCTCAGATCTCTTGGTCACACCTCCAGTTTTCCATAGCTTTCTGCTGTTTTGGATAATTTTGTGTTGAAGTGAAATATCAGCCAGTTTAGAGCTTGCAACTGAAATGGCTTCAGAGATCATCTGACCCGATCCTCTTTTATTTAATTTGTCCAATTCATGATGTAAATCATTTCATAATTACAGAAGTCATGTAATTTTCAGTTCCAGAAACTTGGAAGACAGAAAAGGAGAAAACAGAGACAGAGATGCTGTGTAATGCTGGTGTCTAAGGCCAACTGCTACGAATACTTTGATGTTTATCTTTAATGAAATGCTGTTTATGCCTGTCATTTAAAAATATAGAATGAGGGGGCGCCAGGGTGGGTCAGTTGGTTGAGCATCCGACTTCAGCTCAGGTCACAATCTCCCACTCCGTGAGTTCGAGCCCCACGTCGGGCTCTGTGCTGACAGCTCAGAGCCTGGCGCCTGCTTCGAATTCTGTGTCTCCCTCTCTCTCTGCCCTTCCCCCACTCATGCTCTGTCTCACTCTCTCAAAAATAAATCTAGAAAAAAAATTAAAAAAAATACAGAATGAGGAGCACCTGGGTGGCTCCATTGGTTGTGTGTCTGCCTCTTGATTTCGACTCAGGTCATGATCCCGGGGTTGTGGGATCAAGCCCTGCGCTCAGCGTGGAGTTTGCTTAAGATTCTTTCTCTCCCTATGCCCCTCTCCCCCACTCGCACTCTCTCTGTCTAAAATAATAATAATAATAATAATAATAATAATAATAATAATAAATATAAAAAATAAATAAAAATAAATAAAAATAAATATAATAAAAATATAGAATCAACATTTTATTTCCTTCATATATTTTTTTCTTTCAGGTTATTTCAATTAAACGTGTAGTAAGTAAGTGCATATTCACTGTTCAAAATTCTAACAATAGAGATGAGGTGAGATTTCCCCTTGACCCCTCTTCCCTGCTCACCTCCTCAGCCTGTTTCTTTTCAGGCACAATCACTGTCATCAGTGTAGTAAACATCCTTTCTCATCCATTTCTCTGGATATACATACACATATGCACACCGAGAAATACATAATTTTGTTTTATATGTATTCTTACACGACTTAGGCCATTATCTGTGCTCTGGTCTGAAACTTTCTTCTTCTTCTTTTTTTTAAAGTTTACTAATTTATTTTGAGAGGGACAGAGGTAGCATGAGTGGGGGAGGGGCAGAGAGAGGGAGAATCCCAAGCAGGCTCTGGATGGTCAGTACGGAGCCCCGTGTGGGGCTGAAACTCATGTAACCTTGAGATCACGACCTGAGCCAAAATCCAGAATCAGATGCGTAACTGACTGAGCCACCCAGGGACCCCCTGACACTTTCATTCTTTACTTAAAAATATGCTCTAGACATCTATCCATGTCGGTCAGGGTTGATCAAACTGGGTAATTGGAGGGGAGTTTGATACACAGAACTTGATGGCCAGGGTATAGGTAATGCATGGGGCCTGAGATCATTGATTGTGAGGGTACTGTTACTACTGCTAGATGAGGCGGGGGTATGGTGGGGAGGAGTTGTGGGGGTAGGAAGGATGGAAGCAGGAGGGCGGAAGGGAGAGAGAGAGAGAGGGACAGAGAGAAGTGTAGAATGGGCTGCTGGCAGGGGTGAGATGGTCAGTGGAGGGAGGCAGCCATTGTGTCTATACCAATCCCATAGAGAGGGACCAAGGGGAATAAAAATCCTTCCCTCCTGCTCCTCCCTCTCTGTGATGGATTAAATATTTGTGTTGCTCCCAAATTCATGTTTGAAGCTCTCACCCCCTACCTAATGGTATTTGCAGGTGGGGCCTTTGGGAGGCAATTAGGTTTAATTGAGGGCATGAGGGTGGGACCCCCATGGTGGGGTCAGGCCCACCTAAGAGGAGACATGAGGGGGGTTGCTCACTCTCTCTCCACATGCATGTACTGAGGGACAGGCCACAGGAACAGTGGGAAAGGGGCCATGTGCAAGCTAGGAAAAGAACCCTCACCCCAAACCTAGCCTTGCCAAGCCTGGTTCTTCAACGTTCCAGGTTCCAGAACCAGGAGAATTAAATACCTCTTGGGGCGTCTGGGTGGCTCAGTCAGTTAAGCGTTCCACGTTGGCTCAGGTCATGATCTCACAGTTCGTGTGTTCAAGTCCCACGTCCGGCTCTGTGCTGGTAGCTCAGAGCCTGAAGCCTGATTTGGATTCTGTGTCTCCCCCTCTGTCTGCCCCTCCCTCACTCATGCTCTGTCTGTCTCTCTCAAGAACAAACAAACATTAAAAAAGGAAAAGAAATAAATGCCTGTTGTTTAATCCCCCAAGCCTGTGGTATTTCGTTATGCAGCTCCAGCTGACTAATACGTTCCCTCTGATCTTGGAAGAAGATTCTCATTGGCTGAACCTGATGGGAAGCTGGAGAATAAGAGAGTGTGTGTTGATGCAGTCCATACACATCAGCATCCCAGGGAACGGGCACATTCATATAGATTTTAATTCGTACAGTAAATTTTAGTACCTCCATATGATAGCTATTGTTCTAGGAGCAAGAGAATAAGGTAAAAAAAAAAAAAAAGCCACCATCCATCAGAAGCTCACAGTTACCCTACTGCACAGAATGCAGAGTATTTCCTGGCTCCTGTGTACCAGGATTTGCTAATGATCTGTTTGTTATTGGTGGGAATTTATGCTGCTTTGATTTTCTTCATCTAAACGGTGCTGTGTGACTGTCCTTGTCCCTGCATCTTTCTGCACATGTCATAGTATTTCTCTCTGGCAGAGACTAAGATTGGTAGATTGAAGAAAATATGGGTATTTAATGTTAAATAGGCTGATCTAAGGGGCACCTGGCTGGCTCAGTCGGTTGAGCATCTGACTCTTAATCTCAGCTCGGGTCATGATCCCAGGGTCGTGGGATCGAGCCCCATGTCGGGCTCCACGTTGAGCATGGAGCCTGCTTAAGATTCTCTTTCCTTGTCTCTTTGCTCCTCCCCTGCTTGTGTGCATACACTCTCTCCCCCCATCCCTCTCTCTTTCTCTCTCTCTCTTTCAAAAAAAGCTTAATCTAAAGTATGCTTCCTGCCTCAGACACAGTTGCTTTCATTCTCTCAGAGTTTTACCAGTCCAATAGGGGCAGGGGGTAGGGATAGTAGGTTAACTGTTGTTTGAATCTGAAGCCTTCTGTCACTTGAGTTAGAACCTTTAAATGTATGTACAGCTGTCGGTGTTTATCTTTTGTGAATTGCCTTGCCTGTTCATAACCTTTGGCTATTTTTTTTAACTCAATTTTTTAAAAATGTTTTTATTTATTTATTTTTGACAGAGAGAGAGAGAGACAGAGAGAGAGAGAGCACACATGCACACACAAGTGGGGAAGGGGCAGACAGAAAGGGAGACACAGAACCCGAAGCAGGCTGAGCTGTCAGCACAGAGCTGGATGTGAGGCTCGAACCCACGAACTGCAAGATCATGACCTGAGCCGAAGTCAGCCGCTCAACCGACTGAGCTAGCCAGGCGCCTCTGGCTATTTTATTTTTTAGATTCATTGTCTTTTTTTTATTTATTTCTAAGACATCTTTATGTATTTTAGGTTATTATTCTCAAGTCTTGTCCTGTTTGCTTCAGTAACACTGTCTCCCAGGCATTCTGTTGTGTTTGTACTTGGGGCCTCTTAGCCATGGCGCTGATTTTCTTCTAACGTTAGGCCACATGTGCTCACCCTGTAATTAGGATTCCCTCTTTGCTCCCCTGTGAATGTGTCATCTCTTCGTGACACCCATTCTCCAAGGACTATGGGGGGGACTGTGCCGGTAGGTAGAACATACCAGTAGTTCTTCTCCTGGGAATGCAATCCTCCTTTTTCTGGGGGCGGGGGTGGGGGATTGCCAGTCACTAGGGGGCGCAGCTCATGTAATGCCCTCATCATTCCAGTCTGGGGCTGAAGCCCATCTTGCTGAAGCTGGGCATGGAGAGCTTGGTCAAGGGTAGGCCACTGGTTGCTTCTGCTGTGGGGTTCTAACCGGCCACACTGCCAGCCTCCCAGGGACCCCCTCCTCTGTGTCCTCCTTCTCTGAGCTAGGTGTTCCCTGGGATCATTCCCACCTTCTGTGGCTGCCCCTTTCTCGTGGATGCTACGGGCCACAGTTTCCCATTTCCCTTGGATCCCACTTGCCTTCTGTTTTTTATGGGGTCCTTGGAGATTATGTGCTGGAGAATACCCCTCCTTGTTTTTCATGGTGATTACAGAATTCACATCTATTTTTTATATTCTGCTATGACCAGAGATTTGCAGCCAGAGGGAGAAGCCTGGAGCATGATCTAGCCCAGGGGTTGCCAAACTTTCTCTGTAAGGGCCAGGTAGTAAATATTTGAGTCTTTGCAGGCCACATGGTTTCTGTCACAACTGTGCAGCTTCGCCTTTGTGCGAAAGCAGCCGTCAGTGATAATTGATGCATGGATGGGGCCGTGCTCCAATCAACCCTATTTATAAAACAGGCGTCAGACGGGATTTGACCCACAGGCCCTTGTTGCACACATCTGACCTAGACACCCCCCTTTTTTTTGTAACGGATGAGCAGTTGGACACCAAGAGAAGAGATTTGCCCCAAGCTGCTCAACGAGTGAGAGGAAGAGCTAGATTGGCCGCCTCTTCTGTATACTTATCTGTGAATCTGTGAGCTCTGTGCTCTTTGTTAGAGAGATACCTCAACATGTCTTCCTTGGAAACAAGGACATTACTTTCAACTTCCTACTTTGTGTTCTGTGACTGGAAGGCAAATAAAGCTCAGGCCAGGTGACCTGGGGAGCTTCTGGAAAGTCAGACACCAGGCGGGGGAGGGGTTGTGCGTGGTTGGGTTATCGGCATTAGGACCGACAGGGCACTTTCGTCCACATTTTGGGTTTCCCTTTCATGAGCTGTGGAGACATTTGGCAAGATTCATGAAGCTTCAAGTATCCAAGCTCTTCTGAGACAAGACTTTAATATAACCATAAATGTTATTTACTCTGTTTTAGTCTGTGGCCCCATGAGGGATGGGATTTGGTACCATGGTGGAAGCCGCCTGTCTTTTTGTCCAGCTTTGGGCAATTGGAAAGGGCTCATACATGAAGTTTGGGTTGAGGGTTGAGTCTGTATTCTGCTGCTTATGAGCTGTGTGCTCTTGAAAACATTTCTTAAACTCCTTGCTTGTCATTCGAGGCACCCTAAAATGAAGATTATAATGCTGGCCTGCTAAGGGTTGTTTTGAAGATTGAGCGAGATGATGTGTAAGAAGGTAATTGATACGTTGAAAAGCATTGTAAAAGCCGAAGTTTTTAGTATATGGATTGAGAATAGAAGCCCTGATACAAACAGCGAATTAAGTGCCAATGGCTGTGACTGGGTGTTTGAAATGCAGGGAGTGGGGCATATAAATGAAACAGTACCGGCTGAACATGTTAACGAGTGAGCCTGTATGACATTTAGTAGAAACTAAATGTTAATTTATTTCTGTTTACATTTTATTGTTCCCAGGAGCTTTATGTCAAGTTAGTGCATCTACTTTTAATCTTCTCACAATTATCTAGGCGAATAAATTAAACTTTCCTTCCACTGGGGGTGTTTAAATGAAGTGTCCCACTTAAAAACTCAACCGTACAAAATGCAATCCTGCTTTTGATCTGAGGAATGCCACAGTGAAGTGAATTTCACTTGTTTGTTTTATGAAATCATTCTTCATGAGACTTCTGTTTAAAATAAGGTGGTAGGACATCACGGTCAGAGGGTAGACTCCAGATCTAGAGTCCACCTGCCTTGAATTCCAGCTTCCACATTTACCACCTGTATCACTTGGGACAAGATACTTACTCGCTGTTTCTCACTTCCTTCATCCATAAAATGGGGATAATAATAGTTCATGCCATTTTTTTAATGGCTTTTTTTTGTAATGTTTGTTTATTTTTTTAGAGAGAGAGCACAAGTAGGGAAGGGGCAGGGGAGAGTGGGGGACAGAGGATCTGAAGCAGGCTCTGTGCTGACAGCAGAACCCAATGTGGGGCTTGAACTCACAAACCACGAGATCATGACCTGAGCCAAAGTCCAATGCTCAACCAACTGAGCCACACAGGCACCCCTTTAATGGATTGTTTTAAGAATTAGATGTGTCAGTGCATGTAAATATTCAGAACAGTGCTTGGCATATAGTAAGAGCTCACTAAGTACAGGCATACCTTAGAGATACTGCAGGTTCGGTTCCAGACCACTGCAAATAAAATGAATATTGCAAGAAAGTGAGTCAAATGAACTTTTTCGTTTCCTAGGGCACGTGAAAGTTGGTTTTACAGTCAGTATACTGTATTCTATTAAATGTGAAATAATGTTATGTCTAAAAAAACTCATAATGTATATACTTTAATTTTTTTTCAATGTTTATTTATTTTTGAGAGACAGAGAGAGACAGAGCATGAGCGGGGAAGGGGCAGAGAGAGAGGGAGACACAGAATCTGAAGCAGGCTCCAGGCTCCAAGCTGTCAACACAGAGCCTGATGCGGGGCTTGAACTCACAAACTGTGAGATCATAACCTGAGCCAAAGTCAGATGCTTAACCGACTGAGCCACCCAGGTGCCCCAATAATGTATGTACTTTAATTTAAAAATACCTTATAGGGCTCCTGGTTGGCTTAGTTGGTTAAATGTCTGACTCTTGATTTCAGCCCAGGTCATGGTCTCACAGTCATGAGATCGAGCCCCGAATTGGGCTCTGTGCTGGCAGCGTGTATTCTCTCTCTCCCTTTCTCTGCCCCTCCCCGGCTTGTGCACACTTATGCTTTCTTTCTCTCTCTCTCAAAAACACAACCCTTTATGGCTAAAAAAATGCTAACCATCACCCGAGCTTTCAGTGAGTCATTATCACTAATCACAGATTGCCATACCAAAGAGGGTAATAATGAAAAAGCCTGAAATAATTGCAAAATTTACCAAAATACGACACAGAGACATGAAGTGGGAACACACTGTTGGAAAAATAGCACTGACAGTCTTGCTCTATGCAGGGTTGCCACAAACTATTAATTTGTTAAAAGAATGCAAAATCTGCAAACTGCAAGAAAACAAAATGTAATGAAATGAGGCCTGCCATATTAGTGCTTATGACCAACACTGTGCTACGCGTGGGGCTAAGACTCTAAGAGACCTGATCCATCTGTTAAGAGAGCAAAATGAGCAGATCTGGGATTTGAAAGGTATTGTGTCCAGGGGCTCCTGGGTGGCTCAGTCGGTTAAGTGTCTAACTTCAGTTCAGGTCATGATCTCAAGGTTTATGAGTTTGAGCCCCGCATCGGGCTCTCTGCTATCAGCACAGAGCCCGCTTCAGGTATTCTGTCCCCCCTTCCTCTGCCCCTTCCCCACTGGTACTCTCTCTCTATCTCAAAATAAATAAATAAACTTAAAAGAGAAGTATTCTGTCCTGAGTGACAGAGAAGTATTCTGTCCTGAGTGACGTGGGGAGAAAGTGTTGGAGACACCCAGAGGCAAAACGGGGAAATGCTGAAGGATTGAAACTGATGCTTAATTTTAAGAAAACGTTCAACAGGCCCTCAAGACCAGGGTTATGCTCTGCCTTTCCTTTTATGTCTAAGCAACCCTAAACTGCACAAGTGATGAGCGGTGAGGCCTGGTTTTGACCCCTTCCCCCAAATCTGTCTTTTTCTGTGGTAGGCCATCACCAGGCCTGTTCTCTTGGCAACATCTGGCAGCCCAATGGCATAGCAAGGAAGAGAGCACGGCAATAGCCCCATTTCAGAAAGTGTTCTGTCTCTGCTAACAGCTGTGTTATGTTACTGTCACGCAGTGATACGTTTTGAACCTGAACTCGGGTATTGGCTCCCTTGACGCATGGTGGTGAGTGGTATCCTTGGGTATGATGCTGATGTATCCTGGCTCCTCCCATGCAAACTCCCGGGTCTAAAATAAGACAAGAGTTGGTGGGTCTGCAGTTGTTGGCTCCTCTGGATTGCAGGAGAGGAGCCCTCCGTTCATGTAGGCTGCTGAAAATACTAAAACTCAGATGTACCTTTTTAAAAAAATGTATGTATGTATGTATGTATTTTGAGAGAGAGAAAGAGTAGGGGAGGGACAGACAGAGAGAGGGAGGCAGAGGATTCAAAGTGGGCTCTGTGCTGACAGCAGAGAGCCCCATGCGGGGCTCGAACCCACGAACTGTGAGGTCATGACCTGAGCTGAAGTCGGACGCTTAACCGATTGAGCCACCTGGGTGTCCCTCAGATGCACCTTCTTGAGGAGTGAGGGAGGTGGAGCAGATTGGCATCCATACATGATCCTGAAATCCCTGGGTCTTGTACGTATTTTTGCATCACTTGTTTGCTTGTTCAGTGGGAAAAGAAAAAGTAATGTAACTCCAAGCATTGTTCTCACCAATCTTTGTGCCCTGAACCATCTTTGGGCTGGCCTTTCTCTTACTGTCCTGCCTGAAATTCCAGGCTCAGACCCTCCTAAGACTCACGGGGTGGAGATTTCACTACCCCGAAGTTGTGGTTTTCACCACCAGCAAAGAGTCCGGAAGGATCACCTCACTGCGGGGAACTGGAATTAACTATATATGAAACCTGACACTCTCCACAGGTGTCCTTTTCTTAAAGATCTGAGAATGACGTCCTGCCTGCTTCAGATCCTTTGTCCCCAGCTCTCTCTGCCCCTCCCTGTGCACACATGCATTCTTTCTCTCTCAAAAATAATAAACAAAAGAAAATGAGAGAATTTTAGGCAAGAACAGCAGGCTTATGTGGCCCTCTTGTCTGAGGCTCCCCCCAGACCCCCTAAGGTTGCTGGATAAAATTCAGGATGCCAAGTTTGATTTCAGATAAACAGCAAATACTTTTTAAGTATAAGCATGTCCAAAATACTGCATGAGACATATACTAAAAAATTACTCATTACTCACTTGGATTTCAAATTTAACTGGACATCCTGTATTGTTATTTTTTTAAGTTTATTTATTTATTTTGAGAGAGAGAGAGCGGGGGGAGGGGCAGAGAGAGAGGGAGAGAGAAAGAATCCCAAACAGGCTCCACACTGTCAGTATGGAGACCGACGTGGGGCTTGAATTCACACACCATGAGGTCATGACCTGAGCTGAAATCAAGAGTCGGATGCTCAACTGACTGAGGCATTAGGTGTTCCTCCTGTATTGTTATTTTCTTTTGCTAAGTCAGGCAACCTCTCCCTTCTGTCCAGATCATCCCCTGCCCCGACAGCAGAATCGAGAATGCAGGGCTGGACAGGAAAACCAGTAACTTTACTGCCAGAGAGGGTGGACTTGATTTTTGGGGGTGAAAACCTGTGGATTTGTCGACTGACAGTGATGAACTTGGTGGGGAATGGGAAAAATCATCTGTTTTACTAATGTGACATTGCAGTTTTCGGGGTGAGTGTTAAGCCAGCCAGACACCTAATGGAGAAGCTGCAGAAATGAGATCAGCTCTTCAGACATCCCTGGCTGAATGGAAAACCACACAGATGCATGCAGGATTGCCGAGAGAGCTGAGGGGAAAATAAATCCCAAGGAAGACCTAACTGATTGAAAATTTGAATATGTTCCCAGACTTATCAATCAGCAGAGGTGGGAAGCTTTTGGGGCATAAGATGTTTGAGTCCAACCTCTCCTCAATGTCTTGACTGACCCAGGAAGCTAGGTAGACACAGGGGAATCCACTAAAAGGCCATAGTAAAAAATACAAATAAAAATTTTAAAAATCTGTCCAGAAATATCAGTGACTGCACACCACAGGGGAGACAGATTTTACAGTGTAAGTCCAGGCAAGTTACAAAGAAAAGGGAAAAAACAATCCTCAGGAAAATGAAACAGAATTAAAGTCGTTACAACATATTATGTAGCATGTCTGGTTTTCAACCCCAAATTATGAGACATACAAGGAAGCAGGGAAGTGTGATCAATATTCAGAAAGAAAGCAATCAAGAGAAACTAATTCTAAATGGGCCCAAAGTCCTCTAAGCATCCATTATAAATATGTTCAAAAAAATTAAAGGAAATTAGGTTTAATTATCTTAAAAAACTGACAATGAAAACAAGAAATTGCAAAAGAGAAATGGAAACTATAAAGTATACAAAAACAAAATGCTATCTAGCAGTGAAAAGTAAAATAACCCAATGAAGAATTCAGCAGATAGGTTCAACAGCAGATTTGAGATGGCAGAGAAAAGAATAACTGATCCTGGAGACAGTAGTTATCCAATTTGGAGAACAGAGAGATGAAATGAGATTGAAGGACAGAGGCTCAGAGGCCTGGGGAATAATATCAAGATAAGTCACTAATATTTGTGATAAGAATCAGAGAGGGAGAGAAGAGAGAGAAGGCGGGGGGGGGGGGGGGGAAGGAAGCATCAGTGACCCCCAAACTCCCCAAATTTGATGAAAACCTCTAACCTTCAGATTCAAGAAGCTCAAAAAATTCCATTAAGGCTAAACACAAAGAGAAACACACCTAGTCACGTCATAGTGTAACTGTGGAAAGATGTAAAGAGCAAGTCTTGAAAGCAGCAAGGGAGAAATGACGCATCATTAAAGAGAAACAACGATGTGGATAGTGCCTGACTTATCAGAATATAAAGGAGCCTAGGAGGCAGTGGAATAGAGTTAAAATGCAGAGAGGAAAGAGAGCGTCATTCCAAGAACTCTCCACCCAATAAAACTATTATTCAGAGAATGAGAGTGAAACAGACTTCCCAAATTAACGAACACTGGGAGTATACCTGCCCTATAAGAAGTACTGAGGGACATCCTTCAGGATGAAAGGAAATGACAGTAGATAGTAACTCAGCTCCTCCAGAAGGAATGAAGAGCTCAGGAAGTGATAAAGATGTGGGTCAGTAGAAAAGACTGTATATAAAGTTGTTTCTCTTCTTATTTCTTTAAAAAGCATACCCTTGTTGAAAATAATAAATGTAAGACTGATTTGGGCTTATAAAATAAGTAGATTTAATACTTATGATAATAGTATGGAATATGAGGGAGGGAATGGAGCTTACTGGATCAAATTTGCTATATTTTACCAAAATTAAGTCACTGTTGGGGCACCTTGCTGGCTCAGTCCGTAGATCGCATGACTCTTCATCTACAGGTTGTGAATTCAAGCCCCACATTGGATGTAGAGATGAGTTAAAAAAATAACATCATAAACAAAATTAAGTCAGTATTAACCTGAAGTAGATGGTGATGAATTAATGGTAAACTGTAATTCTAAGATAACTAACTAAACACACGCACACACACACATGCACACACACACACACCACAAACCAAAACTAAGCTTAAAAATTAGTAAAGGAATTAAAATAGTATACTAGAAAAAAATATATTTAACAGAAAGGAAGGCAGTAAAAAATACAATAAATAGGACAAGACATGTATGGAAAACAAATGGCAAAATGTCAGACATCAGTTCAGCTACCTCAATAGTTACATTAAAAGGCAGAGATGATCAGACTGGATAAAGAGCAAGATCCTACTGTGTGCTGTGTATAAGAGATTCAGGTTTGTTTAAAGACACAAAATTGGTTGAAAATAAAGGGATGGGAAAGGCACAGCTTGCAAGAGTAGCCATAAGAGAGCTGGAGTGACTATATAAGTTTCAGACAAAATAGACTTTTTGACAAAGAATATTACTAGAAAGAATGAGGAATATTTCTTAATCATAAAGGGCCAATACATCAGGAAGCTCTGACATTTATAAATGATTATATATTTAACAACATCTTGAAAATACATGATATAACAGGACGGAATAGAAAGGAGAAGTTGACAGTTCAGCAATTATGGTTGGAGATTTCAGTAGTCCTCTCTAATTAATAGAATTACTAGATAGAAAATCCGTAAGAATGTAAAAGAAAATCACCGTCAACTTGACCTATCTGACGTGTATAGAATACATCCAACCACAGCATGATATGCCGTCTTGTTATTGTTGTGTGTCTTGTCATTTTTGATTCAATATTGGACATTTTGTATAAAAGAATAGTAGAGCCTGAGGTAGATAGGATTTATGTCTAGAAGTGGGCATGGCTCTTCTCAGTGTTTCATGAGAGAAGACTGAGGCAATGAAGCTTCAGTTTAAGCTGATTGTAGGTTTCGTTGTTGCTATAATTGCCATTAATGTATCATAATATTTTAATTGCTTCCGGGGTGGACTACTGCCACTGCCTTGTACTTAATGTGGATTCTAGGGTGCTGGTGGATTTTTCTGTGTTCCCAATTCACCTGCAGCTTTAAGTAGTCCTGACTGCTTAAAAAGGGTCTTTCTCTGTGGCTCTTGTCCTTTCCATGTTGTATCCTGCCAGTTGTTGGTTATTTGGTGGGATGCTTAAGCTTGGGGTGAGGTGGGAACTCTTCATTCTCTTGGTCAGTCTCACTGAGCCATATTCTGGGTACCTGGATTTGAAGAGTGGGCCCATTTTCAACATTCTTGTTCCCTCCTATGGCAGTCACACTCTGACTAGTTTATATGGAGAACACAGAAGCAGCAGTGGACTTTGCTTGAGATGAGTGACAGGCAAGTTGACTTGTTCCTCCACAGCCCAACCCCGGTGTAGATTGCTGGCTCTTATTGCCAGTGCAAGGTTGGTGGTAGATTTGAGGTGGGTTGCCTGACTATGCCCTCAGAAGTTTACCTTTGCCTGGGACTGGGGGAGAGAGGGAGGGTTTTCTGCACCTTCACAAGTGATGTTGGCTTCTATCCCTGCCCAGAGGCAATGAATCTCTGCCTGGGCTTGGGGGTTGGGGGGTGGTGGGTGGGAGCACTTCCCGCCCCTTCCCTGGGACCCACAGTCCTTGGCTCCCAGTTCCCTTCACAAAGGGCAAGTGGGTGGGGCTTTGTGTGCTTGTGCACAGGGGTGGGGCGGTAGGGAGGTGGGGTGAGGGAGTGCAGACTTCCTACATCAGGAGCAACTAGGGGTGTGACCCTCACTTTAGCCCACACTTGGCCTTGAAGAATTCCTTAAACATGCATCCATTTTCTGTTTACCCTCTAAGGGAGTTGTCTCTTTGGGCTGCACTTTGCCACAGGTGAAGCAGTTCAAGAGTCTGGCCCCTCCTCAGGGCCTATCATCTGAAATTTAGTTCACCTGTCTGCCTGCCTTGCTGTTTCAGCGCTCTGGTGGGCTCAAGGCAAATCATGATTTTATTAATGATCCAGCTCTCTGTTGCCTTCAATCTGGGTTCAAGGACAGTTCTGTGACTTTCTGCATCTAAGGATCTATCCTGTTTCCAATTCTCTCTGTGAGTCTCCTGTCTCAGAAATAGGTAACAACTCCTCGCTCTTTTTGGGGGAGAAGATGATCATTAACTCTCAATGCACCTGAAAAGAAATGGAAGCCATCAAGACACCTCATCCTTCCTTCTTTAAGAGTTGAATGAAGGGGCGCCTGGGGGGCTCAGTCGGTTAAGCGGCCGACTTCAGCTCAGGTCACGATCTCGCACTTTGTGAGTTCGAGCCCCGCGTCGGGCTCTGTGCTGACAGCTCAGAGCCTGGAGCCTGTTTCAGATTCTGTGTCTCCCTCTCTCTCTGACCCTCCCCCGTTCATGCTCTGTCTCTCCCTGTCTCAAAAATAAAAATAAAACGTTAAAAAAAAATAAAAAAAAAGAGTTGAATGAAGAACTAAACGTTCTATAGTTCATAGTCCCAAGTATACAATTTTTGTATCTCAATATTTACATAGTTAAACAGTTGTTCTTATTTATTTATGTATTTATGTATTTATTTATTTATTTTAGAGAGAGGGAACATGTGAGCAGGAGAGAGGGGCAGTGGGAGAGGGAGAGAGAGTGAGAGAGGGAGAGGGAGAGAGAGAGAGAATCCTAAGCAGGCTCTATGCACAGAGTGGAGCCTAACACGGGGCTTGATCCCATGACCCTGGGATCATGACCTGAGCTGAAATCAAGAGTCAGAAAGTCAACAATTGAGCCACCCAGGTGTCCCTAAACAGGTATTTTTTAAAAAGGGGGGTCATGAAAAAAATGGGGGACTTGGTTGCAGATTTTGAGTGACTTTTGCTTGGAATAATTTCAGATTCTTAGTGGTTGCTTAAATTATACCACCTTGTATTATATAGAACATGTGGTTTGTTTAAAATGTTACAACTCTGTGTATGACTTAGGTATGTGTACAGTTAAGCATTTGGAAGAGACGGACTTTGGCCAGTCGAATTTTATTTGATCTTCTCATCACATGACTTTAAAAATGAAATGAAGAGTTTCAGCTTTCACTTTTTAATTCTTTTGGCAAGATACGATGAAAAGAAATCCAAGGAGAGTAGGAAGATGTCATGTGAAATGCCAAGAAAATGGATTAACGAGGAAAAAAATAATCTGCTTTAAGGTGGAGTGATTCAAATATTAAGAAAATGATCTCATTCGTTTTGGTGACAGAGATGTTTTGGTGGTTTTCTTTCTCTTGATAAAGAATAGGTACTCTGGGAGCACAGGGCACAAACCTCTGACCCACGGGTAAAGCTTTAAATGTCTAGAGAAGGAATGGTAAACAAGCAAGGATGCAAAAAACTCACAAAATTCATCCTTAGAAAGAAATATTTGGTTTAAATGCCTACAAGAACTTTGTGGCACAGTGAGGCAACTGTGTTTGCAATTAAGAAAATATGAAACTTGCGTGCCTGGGTGGCTTGTCAGTTGAGCAGCTGACTCTTGATTCAGCTCTGATCACGATCCCAGGGTCATGGGATGAAACCCAGGGTCAGGCTCCCTGCTGAGCATGGAAGCCGAGTTATATCCACATAGGACTCTGCCCTCGTGATGACTATTTAATGTTGAACTTCGCAGCTTTATTTAGATGTAGAATAAACAGAATCTTCACACAGGATTTTATTTTTAAAGTTTATTTATTTTGAGAGGGAAGGAGAGAGAGAGAGAGAGAGAGAGAGAGAGAGAGAGAGAGAGAGAGAATCCCAAGCAGGCTCCACACTGTCAGCACAGAGCCTGAAATGGGGCTTGATGTCACAAACTGTGAGATTATGGCCTGAGCCGAAATCAAGAGTCAGAGGCTTAAACGACTGAACCATGCAGGTGCCCCAGGATCCTATGTTTAAAATTATGTGTCTCTTTTACTCCCTAGGTTTTATGATATCATCTAATACTCCTGCCTACAAAATTCTAAGATCCTCCTAGAATAGAATTACTTTTTGGTGACTGTAAAAATTATATGAAATTCAAATTTTGGTGTCCATAAATAAACTTTAATGGAACGCAGCCACCTCATTTGTCACATGTCGTCAGTGTCTGCTTTTGCTATACAGTGGCTCTGCTGAGCAGGTGTCCCAGCATGGGCCCACAAAACCTAAAATGTTTACTCCGGTTCTTTACGAAGTTTGCTGACCCATATTACACATCAGGATGCCTCAAACTGTAACATACATACCAATCACCCAGGGATCTTACTAACATGTAGATTCTGATAATCTGAGAAGCGGTTAGTGAGAAGGAGCTCCGAAAGAGATATAGCCCTCACCACCTTCTCTCCTGGTGGCTTCAGGCTTCTCCCTTCTCACTTCTTGAGGCTTCTATTCCCTTCTTGGTTACCTGGACCCAGAGGAATGTGGGCCACAAGAAGTAGAAGGGCAGCCAGCAAGATCCCCTTGAGAGCCTGGGCAGGATGGAAGAGGGGTGGTGGGAGGGAGCAGAGTGTGGAGGAAGCCGTATCCCACCCTGAAATATGCCCCCACTGGCTCCACATGGCATCTTCTCCTCCCCTCCCCTACTTGGCCTGAAATTCCCATGATTAAGTGTAGGTAGGTACAGAATAGACTTCCTTTTGTTTTGTTTCAGTAACACAGGCTGATACGGCCACCTGTTTCCATGGCTTCACCTACTATTTTTATATTGATAACTTCCAAACTATTTCTTGTCTGGGCTTTCTTCTAAGTATTGGCTTGCCTGCTTGGAATTTCCACTTGGACGTAGCACTCAACTTAGATTTAATATTTCTTCTAAAGGAACTCGTGGTCATCAACTCCAGACTGCTTGTTCTCCAGCGTTTTCTGTCATAGTAAATGATTAGCACCTTCCCCATCTTGAGACATGGGAATCGGCTTTGCCTCTCCTCCTTAATCCCCCATGAGCTATTATTATGACCACATCCTAACTATCTCTGGGATCCATCCACTTCTTTCTTGCGGTCCCCATTCTTTTTTTCTTTTTTAAGTTTGTTTGTTTATTTGTTTGTTTAAAGAATCCCAAGCTAACAGTTCAGAGCCTGACATGGGGCTCAAACTCATGAACCAGTTGATCGTGACCTGAGCCGAAATCAAGAGTCTGACGCTTGACAGACTGAGCCACCCAGGTGCCCCTTGTGGTCCCCATTCTAAGTCACGTCCATTTGTCACCTGTTCACCTACAATAGCTTTATGTAGAATCTCTGTATTTAATGTTGCCATGCTAAAATTGGTTGTCCTCACTGTGGCCAGAGTAATCTGCTTAAAACAAAAAGGTGATCATATCCCACTTCCTCAGATAAGGTCCAGGCTCCTCATTATGGTCTCCATGCCCTGCATACCTGTCCCCTTCCTGTGTCTTTGGCCTCTCTTTGTGGGTTTACTTCCTCGCTTCCTGCGTTCCAGCCATTTTCAATTTTCCCCGTGTTGTTTTTCAGCAAGTCGTTTAACGATGATGCCTATCATTCTCCTTCTACCTGTCATAAAATGCCTTTTATTTCTAGTCTTAAAATTCACTTCCCCTGGGAAGCCTTTCCTGAGCCACCAGATGAAGTCAGATATTCCGGGTATTTGTCCTCATAGCATCCAGCTCCTGTTCAGTGTCCCCTAAAAGTCTGCAAGCCCTGTGAGGTCGCAGACTGCAGCTTTTCCACCACTGCGTCCTAAGCACCTAGTAGAATGCCTGCCGTCAATAACTATCCATGAATAAACATCAAGAATAGAGACAACCAGGGGCACCTGGGTGGCTCAGTCGGCTAGGCGTCCGACTTCGGCCCAGGTCGCAATCTCACAGTTCATGGGTTCGAGCCCTGCGTCAGGCTTTGTGCTGACAACTCAGAGCCTGGAGCCTGCTTCGGATTCTGTGTCTTCCTCTCTCTCTCTGCCCTCCCCGGCTCACACTCTGTGTCTCTCTCAAAAATAAATAAATATTAAAAAAAAAAAGAATATAGATAACCAATTTGATTTGGATGCAAATCATGTGAATGTTTAGGAATCACAGAGTAGTTTCTAGTATCTGTATCTTGTAGAGAATCCATTTGAAAGCCTACTATTACTGTGGCCCCCTGTAGGGTTTCAGTGTTTCCCACGTAACCCAGGGTGGTTGTCCAAAATTTTCCATCAGGATATCAGCTTCCTGCTTAGAGGCGTGATGTGCTGGATCCGAGGGAACAACAGTGTAAAAGAATTTCCAGATCCACGTGCCCCTCACATTGTCGAGGGACTGAGTCCTCAGCTCTAGCTATCCTTCTGAATGAGGTTTTGAGACAACCTTCATTCTCAGACACAATTCCATGAGATGGACTTTCCCTTTAAGGGTCTTTGGGATTTAGTTTTACTTCCCAGGGATTAGAGACCTTGTCTCGGGTGTCTCAGCTTCAGTAACACTTGTGGTTCCATTCTGATGGAACATGATGGCAACTTCATACCCACTTCATAAAGTGGGAGGTGGCACTTTACTGAGAATATACTGTGGCAGTCAATATTAATAATCCTAGGTGTTAGTAACATCTAAGATTTATTGGATGACTACTATGTTCCAGGAACTGTTCTAATCGCTTTACACTTATTTTTTTAATGTCTATTTTGAGAGAGAGAGGGAGGGAAAGAGGGCAGAGAGGGAGAGAGAGAATCCCAAGCGGGCTCCAAGCTGTCAGCACAGAGCCTGACATGGGGTTTGATTCCACAACCATGAGATCATGACCTGAGCTGAAATCAAGAGTTGGACTCTCAACCAACTAGTTGGACTCTCAACCAACTAATCGCTTTACACTTCCTAATTCCTGCAATTCTCCTCCAACTATATAAAATACGGACCATGGTTAATCCCATTTTTGGGTGAGGAAATTGAGGTTAACTTGCCCACAGACATATGGCTGTTATGTAGAGGAGCCTGGATTTGAAAGATTTGAGAATAACTTACTTTCCTGAGAGCAGGCTTGCACTAGGGAGCAATGAGAAGATCTATCATGCTCTTTCTCTCATGCCACCCCTGGCTCAGCTCTCCATTTCTTGCACTCTGAGCTCCTCAACACCCCACGTCCTGCAGTTCACAACCTGTGCGTTGTGCCCCAGGGTGAAAGTTGACGCTCTGGCCCCAAGGCAGTACAGGTGGGCTGAGCATGGGTTTGTTTTATCCCATTTCGAAGATGAACGGGGCTTCACTGGGGGGAGGAAGTGGTGGAGGGTTGGAAGTTTAGTGCCTGAGGGTTGAAGGAAGAAACATCTATCCTGGGGGCTGTGAGGTTCTCCCAAGTGGAATGGAGAGAGGTCTGGGGTTGGGGGAGGGGCTTGGAGTGCTCACTACCACCAAGATGAGAGGAATGATGGCATGACGAACCCACCAAGAGTGGAGGCAAAGGTCCCCAAGGTCCAAGCTGGCCTGGAGAAAGTGGAGCTGCTGGAAGAGCCCCCCTCTCCCCACTTTTGTCATGGATCCTGGCGTGGGTAGGTCACTACCTAGGCTCAGAATGTGCCCTTCCCTGTGACTCAACATTCCACATAACCTGGGTGGTTGAATGATACAAAGTGTGTGGAAGGAGACCTGAAAATGAACTGATATATTCATCTTCCAGCCCGTCATGGTGGGTTAGACCTGGAGGATGATACAATTTAGTTGTATCTACACATTTACAGTAGAGAAATGGGATATTATTTGCATCTCAAGTGCCCAGGGGTAGTTTAGCCTTGTTGCCGTAGACTTTGGTGACTCCCTGTCCTGTAGCTTAGCCCAGATGAAAAAAACCTCAGCTTTGATAGAGAACATGGCTGGCTGGCAATTGCTGAATAATCTTATATAATGAGAGAAGCAGGTCTTGTAAAATCATTCTGGGAAAGCATTCTCTGAAGGATGAGACTTTTGGGATGGCAGTTATATGTCTAGACTCTGGAGTTATTGCTGAAGGTAACACTATTTTCTTCCAGAGGCAGTAGTTACTAAATTTAGTTCAAAACATTTCTTGTCAGTTCTACATAAAGTGGGAAAATACAACCTTTGAATTCACCTGTAACACAACAGGATGTGATACGAACAACTGTGAGATCTTTGTATTCTTATGTAGCTTTATCTGGCCTGCATGTCATTTCCGTCAGACTGAGAATACTTCCATTGTAATTTCCTGGTGTTGAATTATCTTAGATCAGTGATAACTGTACCTTTTAAAAGATAGCTACAGGACAGTCAAACATTCTTCAGTTTAGCACAGAAAAAAAAAAGACACCTTTTTTTTTCACAAGGCAAGATTAAATAATAGATGGATTTTTGAAAGATTACTTGAGGTCTTTGTGTTTTATCAGTTGAAACTCTTCCTAGAGACATGAAATCTTTAACATATTTACAAAGTATTATTTTTATTTTTTTAAGTGTTTAATTTTTATTTATTTTGAGAGAGAGAGAGAGCAGGGGTGAGCGGCAGAGAGAGATGGAGAGAGAGAGAATCCCAAGCAGGCTCCGCACTGTCGGTGCAGAGCCTGATGTGGGGCTCGAACTCATGAACTGTGAGATAATGACCTGAGCCGAAATCAAGAGTTGGATGCTTAGCTGATTGACCCACCTAGGAGCCACACCAAAGTGTGATTTTTAAAGAGGTAAAATCATGATTCCTCAGGCAAAAATAACATGTGTTATTGATTTTACTTAGTTTATTAATTAATCAGGGAACCCGTTAGATGTTAATACTGGTTGAAAGAACATTTAAGATGCTAGGACATTTATAGGCAACTTAATAAAGAAATATTAGGGTAAGATTGCTGAGTTAGTTATAAGACTGCTTAATGTATAGCCGCCATTAATCTTGGGGAGCTATTTGTTCTGTTGAACAGTTAACAAGTTCAAGAATTCTTGCACCTTTTTATCAGTGGTAAACAGTATATTCCTGTATACAGTTCTTCGGTGTCCAATGCCCCATCTGATTCTGAAAGTATGTGCCATGCACACTTTTTGCCTTTTTTCCAACTTTCAAACAAATTTCCTGATGTGTTGTTTTGAAAGGACTGTTGGCCCAGTTCATTTCTGTGACTACAGAGCCTTTCTGTGACCTGACAAGGTGGTCCATCCTTGTACACTTACCTGGTCTCCCCAGCTTAGGTTATTGTCTATTTAGCTGCACAGGATAAGGGTGCTTTCCTAACTACAAAACAGGGCAAATCTGATGGCAGACAGCCTCATTAACAGGACACCTTGTTGCAGCTTCCCAAGGAATTCTAGAATCTCATTTTAGTGACTAGATGGATAACAGAAGCACAAAGCCTCTAGCTCTTACTTTTGAGTGAGTTTCCACTCATTTCAGAGTAAGGAGCTAATGGGGTCTTTACCAGAAGGCTTATGAAATAAACATTGATCATATAGCTTAGGAGTCAGGGACCTAGGCACTAGATTTAGAGAGGTCAGGATTCCAGCATTGGTCTATGCCTTGTTAACTCTGTCATCTTGGTCATCTATCGAACCTCTCAGAGCCTCAGTCTTATGTGGCTTATTGTGAAGGTGATATCAGAGAGTGAAGGTAAGTGCTCACTATGATGCCTTGGACACAGTTAATTGTTCAGCAATAAAAGTAATAAATTATATTACTGATTGTAGGTTAGATGCTATACTAGGTGAGTCTTGAGCATTTCTGATGGAAAATATTGCTGTTATAGACGCATCCGTAAATGGCTCTGGACAGAATGGTGACAAAACCATTAGCTCCACCTAGTGGGAGGTGGTATATTGGAGAATGTTCCAGATGACCTTCAAGTTGGCCTTTGAAGGAGTGGGAACAGGGGCCTCATCAGGGGTCAGCAAACTTTTTCTGTAAAGTGTGCATATTTTAGACTTTGTGGGCCATACACGGGTCCATCACAACTACTTACCTCTGCCATTGAAGCGCAAAAACAGCTATAGATGATATGTAAACAAATGGGTGTTGCTGTGTTCCACCTAAACTTTATTTACAAATTCAGTGGCTGGATGTGACCTGTGGGCTTTTGTTTGCCAATTCTGGCCTAGAGGATGAACTAAACAATACAGAGGATGAACTGTAGGTTGGGAGATGGGGTGGGATGAAGTTGTTTCCGGATGTGATGGTGAAGTTCTCCTAAAGGAAATTGACAGAAGGTGGGAGTGGTTTTCATGAGCTTCCTTGAATTTCAGCTGAAGCAGGTCCTGGCAATCCTCTTCCTGCCTCACATATTCTTGGATTGTCCATTGTAGAGCACAGTTAGGGACACACTGAGCTGTCCACAGGCATGGAAGGGCGGGACTCAGGAAGAAGTATCCGGGGGCTGATGGAAGAAGATCTTGTTATCCATGGATCTGCTGGAGGGGCTGGCTATTATTCAAGAGAGGGGAAATGGATCAGAGGCCAGGAATGAGGAAGAAATAATTGACCATCAGAGCTAGGGTGGCTCTTAGGAGGCGACAAGAGTGTGCTGGAAGCAGCAGCCAGAGGGCTGTGGGGCAGCTGGAGGCATGGTCCAGATGCTGAGCATCTGCTCAGCATGAGCCTGCTCTTTAGGTGTCTGTGGTGCAGTTTGCCTGGGTTAAGGGTTAGGAGGATGTGAAAATTTCAATGGTTCTAAGAGTTTACCAATTTAGATCCATACTTTGTGTTCCAGAGGGACAGGATCATCACTTGATTTTATAAAACATATAAGCAATGTTTGCTAAGCATGGGTAATTTATGATAGAAGGCTGCAGAGTTCCAATATAATAGGAGGGAATGCATGGCTGGAAGAAAATACAAAAGGGAGGAACAATATTTTTGTAGCCAACATTCTTATTTTAGCCTTCAAAGAACAAACTTTTCTCCTTTTCCCAAGATACAAAAATGGACATTTACAACACATCTTCAGGGGTGTCTGGGTGGCTCAGTCAGTTAAGCATCTGACTCTTGGTTTTGGCTCACGTCATGATCTCATGGTTTGTGAGTTTGAGCCCTCTGTCAGGCTCTGTGCTGGCAGCATGGAGCCTACTTGGGATTCTCTCCCTGCCCCTCCCTTGCTTGTGCTCTCTCTTTCTTTCAAAATAAATTAATTAATTAAAAAAAAAACCAACAATGCATCTTCAAAACATTTCCCTTTACTGGGAAACTTAACTTTATAGAATCCAAACATTAAAAGTTTAAAAAGAAATTTCTATTTTGTGTCATTATAAGACAAAAGAGAGTAAGCCAAGGAAATCCATTTATATTTCAGGTCCTTTTCCTCCAGGAACCAGCATTGTTAAATTATTTCTATATAATGAAATCTGATCTAATTTGGTGATCCTTCTTCCTTCTGATGTGATTTCCAAATTCATCAGATCTCAAAAGTGTGCCAACAATTTCTTTATCACTCTTCATCACACTGTGAATTCTTGATCCTATACATTTGTCCACAAGCTCTGGAGGTGGCTGCTGTGACAGGTTAGTGGTACCATCAGCCGCCATGGCTACAAAGTCAAGAGAAGAACAGTTTTTATGTGTCAGGAAGAGTAAAATCAGCATTTTGAAAAATGTATTTACCAAAGGAGCATTCTAGGTAAAGAAGACTGAGGGTTTCAGTTGCTTAACATAAGTCAGTGATACCATGTGGCTATTAACATGATCTTTGTTCATTTCATGTGTAGTGCTGAGATAGTGTTGAGATTATGGGAGGTCCGAATTATTCTGTAGCCCGCATGGTTCAAGGCATATGTGGAGTTTTTTATTTTTTGGTTCTGGGTGCTACATCCTAAAGGATAAACCTTGGCCAGGAAGGTGAGGAATATGTCAATGAGGTGCTGTAAGTTTGGCTGCCATATAATTTATTGTACAAACTGGGATGCGTTGGGAGAATGAAAGAGGTCTATCAAGAAAAATTATCCAACACTTGGAAACAAAGCAAGAGAATAATTTAATGTTCTTTTCACATCATCCTGGGGCATTATTTATCAGACCTGCCCAGGGATTATTTGAACCCCTAGAAGGGTATACCTTTTGACTTTGCTCTCTATTATTTTTTTAAAAATTAATTTATTAAATTTATTTAATGTATTTTTAATGTTTATTCATTTTTGAGAGAGAGACAGAGCATGAATGGGGGGAAGGGCAGAGAAAGAGAGGGAGACCCAGAATCTGAAGCACGCTCCAGGCTCTGAGCTGTCAGCACAGATCCCAATGCGGGGCTTGAACTCACAAACCACGAGATCATGACCTGAGCCAAAATTGGACACTTATCCAACTGAGCCGCCTAGGTACCCCTGCTCTCTATTATTTGATTAGGTCCTGGACACTGTGAAGTCTACAAAGGATACTTGTAGAAAAAACAACCCCAAAGTTCCAGATTCAGTTCCAGTTAGGATTAACTAGTTTTAGATCTCAACTAGCAAACTTATTCTAACATCTTTTTTCTAGTTCCTCTATCATATTATTTGTTTCCTCCTTAATGAATAATTTGAATAAGATATTTAATGCACATCCATTCTGTATTAGTTTGAATGTCATATTTTAACTTAGTGAACTTCGTATTTTGAGAGGCGTAGTTATTGTTCTAAAAAAACGAAGTTAAGCCTGGACTATCCTGGGAAAACTAGGCTGTATAAAGAAATGTTTGAAGGAATTCAGAATATTTATTCTGGAGAAGATAGGGTGTAGGATACTAGGCAGGGGATTTGAATGATAAAGTGTCATGTTGTGTGTATATTTTGAAAACTTTAAGGGATGAAGATAGCTTCTGGAAGGGGCAGGAAGGTGACGGTAGGCTTCAGGAAGGTCGTTCTTTGGGTGCTGAAGCAGCCCATGAACGGAGCCCCAGTGCAGGTCTCTGGTGAGCTGGTCTGTGGGGGCCATTTCTATGAATCAGTCACCTGTCACTAGTAGAAGCTGACACCTGATGGATGGAAACCAGCTCTGCCAAAGAGGCTCAAGAGAATTAGGCCTTTTACACATAGTTGCAGATGTTGGAATTCAGACCTTGGTTTCTAGATTTCCAAGCTAGGAAAGGCACCGGAGGTCCTTTCATCACACCCCAGCTGGATTCCCATTTTAATTTTATGTGGTTGAGTTTGGGTTAGTATGTCTGTACTCTGTTATGTATTGAGTTTTCCAGTTTTCACCAAATTGTCTAAACATATTTCCAAGCATTGATGCAGTCTATATGGTTGGCATTCTCAATGATGAAGTGTGAGTCGATACCTCGTAATGTATATGGTTCTTACAAGTAAGGACCAGTTTTAGCTTTGTAAAAGAAATTGCTCATAAGAATATGAAATATCGGGGCACCTGGGTGGCTCAGTTGGTTAAGTGTCCGCCTCTTGGTTTTGGCTCAGATCATGATCTCATGGTTTGGTGAGTTTGTGCCCTGAGTCAGGCTCTGCACTGGCAGCGTGAGCCTGCTTGGCATTTTCTCTCTCCCTCTCTCTGCCCCTCCCCTACTTGCGCTGACTCTGTCTTTCTCAAAAGAAATAAACTAAAAAAAAATTTTTTTAAATATGAAATATCATTGTCACCATAATACCAGGATATCTACCAGAATATTCACATGTATATATGTACATGTATATGTAATATGTGTGTGCGTATATTTAATTTAGGAATGTAAGTCCAATTTTAAATGGATGGGAAACCTAAAACAAGTCTTTCAGCTAAAGGTGCTGTATTTTGGTTATAAACCACTGAGACATACCCAGGGAAATATATTATTACTTCTTATAGCAGTCTTCAGTTTGACTTTAAGGAAAAACAATTAAAAATGGCTCAGTAAACTCTGAAAGGACTCTATTTTATGGATGATTGCACCACTAAATCAGAAACCATTACCTGTGAAATAGTCTAATTGAATTCCTGATGGCACGGGTCAGCTTTATTGTTTTTCAAAAGAAATCTACATTGAAGATAGATTGGAGCTTCAAAATAGTTCTTAAGCTCCTAAATATTTTTGCTTTTTTGGATAGTGCACATAAAACATTTGGAAAACTTACATAATGTTTGTGAACTCAGACTAATAGTAAAATACATTAAAATCTTTTTTTAAAAATGTTTATTCATTTTTGAGAGTAAGATTGAGAGAGAGAGAGAGGGAGAGAGGGAGGGAGAGAGAGAGAGAGAATGAGAGGGTGAGGGGTAGGGAGAGAGGGAGACAGAGGATCCAAAGCAGACTCCTCGCTGACAGCACAGAGCCTGATGCTGGGCTTGAACTCCTGTATCATGAGATCATGACCTGAGCTGAAGTTGGAAGTTCAACCGACTGAGCCATCCATGCCCTACATTAAAATCTTTGAAATGATAGATTCGTGGAGTCTTTAATTAACTTGCTGTATGACCAACCAGCAATTCCATTCTTACCCTTTTTCCTTATGTTCACTACCACCTGCTTTTAAAATTGTTACCAGTCTACTTCCACTGCCATTGTGCTTCCAGTCTGTCCTTGGTTACTATGAGACATAAAAGATATGAATGGCTTATAGTATCAATTCTCAAACTTTTTTAAAAAAGATTTTATTTTAAGTAATCTCTACACCCAACGTGGGGCTCAAATTCACAGCCCCAAGATCAAGAGCCACATGCTCTACCAACTGAGCCATCCAGGCACCCCTCAAACTTTTTAAAAAAACTATTACCACCTTCCAGGGGCAAGGGATCTTATTGATAATAGGGGATTGATTGGAAATGAACAAAATAATGCAAATGGTAGAAAAATTCATGCATAATGGACTTATTAAAGGGTTTGTTCTTTGTTAGGATTTGTGCTATATAAAATGAAAGTGTCCAGAATTGTAGAGGATTCTCCTTATAGAGATAAAGAAAGATCTTGCACTTCTGGGTCTGTTTTCAGTTTAGAAGGAAGACCCTTATCTTCCATTTCCTCAGTCCTTTATCAGCAAGGATTGTGCTTTTTTGAGCCCTGGGTTTGTTTGTTCGTTTGTTTTTAAGTTTATGTATTTTGAGAGAAGCAGAGAAAGCGCAAGTGGGGGAGGGACAGAGAGAGAAGGCGAGAGGGAGAATTCCAAGCAAGCTCTACACTGTCAGCACAGAGCCTGATGCTATGAGATCCTGACCTGAGCTGAAACCAAGAGTTGGCTGCTTAACCAACTGAGCCACCTAGGGCACCCCTGAGTCCTTGTTTTAAGGCAACAAAGTGATCCCAGTGTCAGATCTGTTCAGTCAGAAAAGAAATGATGGAAATGAAATGGAAAGGCCATTTGCTGTCCCAGGACAACAATTCCAGGGATGCTGATGGAAAGCTTAGGAGACAAGTCTGCTATTGACCTTAGTGATAACGATTTGGCTTTTATATATTTGGTGGGCCTGAATGGTTTGCTTTCTGTTCTCTGATGACTCACCTATCCATGTGTATTTGTGGGATGAGGGGGGCAGGCATCCAGGGAAGAAGGTGGAAGAGATGGGGGGATAAGGAATGTCCAGGGAGGCAATCAGATCACTTGTTGGAAATAATTATTTTTCTTTTTTTTTTTTTTTTACTTTCTTTTTTTTCCCCCCCTTAAAAAAAAATTTAGTATTTATGCCTTCTGGTTCTTTTTTTTTTTTTTTTTTTTAAACTTATCCTATTTCAGAGGTAAATAACAGTAGAGGAAGCATTTTTCCTCCTAGTTTTGCCTCTGAGTTTTCACCATTATTAATGTCAAGAAAAAATTGCTTTTGCTTTAAAGCAAATTTTTTAAATTTGCTTTAAATTTTTTTAAATCCCTTCAAATGAAGGAATCATGGTTTATGCAATAATTTGATAGTTATTTATTGAATGCTTCCAACATCATAGGCACTCTGTTACGTGCTTGAAATATCCTATTGGGTCTAGTTTATGAAGAGGTTTTTTAGTATATATATTATATATACATATATATATTGTGTAAATATTTATTCGTATAAATATAATATATATTCCTTCAGGTTGTGGGATCTCACTATTGTGGGATCAAACCCTGTGTCAGCCTCTGTCCTGGGCATGAAGCCTGCTTGGGATTCTCTCTCTCTCTCTCTCTCTCTCTCTCTCTCTCTCTCTCACTCTCTCTCTCTCTCTCTCTTTCTCCCTCTCTCCCTCCCTCCCTCTGCCCCCCCCCCACTTGTGTGCTATTTCTCTCTTTCAAATAAAAAAAATTACATTAATACATCTCCTCATATTAAATCACGTTTACATTCTTGCAATGAAATTGATTTGGCCAATTAAAAAAATTTTTTTAGGGGCGCCTGGGTGGCGCAGTCGGTTAAGCGTCCGACTTCAGCCAGGTCACGATCTCACGGTCCGTGAGTTCGAGCCCCACGTCAGGCTCTGGGCTGATGGCTCAGAGCCTGGAGCCTGTTTCCGATTCTGTGTCTCCCTCTCTCTCTGCCCCTCCCCCGTTCATGCTCTGTCTCTCTCTGTCCCAAAAATAAATAAAAAACGTTGAAAAAAAAATTAAAAAAAAATTTTTTTAATGTTTATTTATTTTTGAGAGAGAGACAGAGTGTAAGCAGGGGAGGGACAGAGAGAGAGAGGGAGGCACAGAAGCTGAAACAGGCTCCAGTCTCTGAGCTGTCAGCACAGAGCCCAACACAGGGCTCAAACCCATGAACTGTGAGATCATGACCTGAGCTGAAGTCGGACGCTTAACCGACTGAGCCACACAGGCGCCCCAAGACTCTCAATTTTACATGTTGAATTTTTCCCTCGGCTTGTTCTTTGCCTTTTATCCTCATTTATTGAATTTATTTTTGCATAGTTTTAATTTTATGTGGTCAAATTGATAAGCCAGTTCTTAATTACTTCCCTGCCATGTTCTGAAAGATTACTCACACCCTGAGATGATTAAAGATTTACTCATTTTCTTCTCATACTTTTCTGTTTTTATTATGTGCATTTACATCTTTGGTCTCGCTGGAATTTATGCGCCAAGTTGTTACATAGACATAAGCTTAATGTTTTTCCTCAAGTGGTTTCCCTATTGGTCTGTAGCACTCACCTGATGGCCTGTCCCTTTTATTTAGAATGTCCTCTTTGTCATATCTTAAATACCAGCTACCTCTTCTCTTCCATTTGCTTATCCATTTCAAATACTGTTCTGTTTTAATTAGTAAATCTTCACGGTAAGTTTTGATATTTGGTAGGAAATCTCTCTCTTGTTCCTCTTCAAAACGGACGAGGGTATTCTTGCAACATTGATGTTTCTATGAAGTTTGGAGTCCTTTGTGTACGTGTTCCATGGAAAATCTTGTTGGGTTTTTATTTGAAGTACACTGGTGTCATATATTATTTGGCAGAGAGACCAAAGGTTTACAGGGTTCCCTTCCCTTCTGTGAGCATGGCTTAGATCTCCATTTATTCAGGTCTTCTTTTAAGGCCTCCAGTAAAATTTTTCTTCAGTAGCTTTGTTCAGTTGGTTACACTTCTCTCAGGCTACTGACTTTCTTCAAATGATTGGTTCTCCTTAGCTGTACATTTGTTTTTATGCTGATTGGAATGGGCAACCAGTGTTTGTGTGTTCACCCCAAGTACTGACCCCTTGCATGGGCCTGTGGATTCTTGGCTTTGTGGTTGTTGCTAAGTCCTGTTTCAAAGGTGGACTTACCTTCGGTGTGTGTGGAAGGTCCCCTGTGACTGCCAAGATGAGTTGACAGGCGTGTGCCTCGGTGTATTGTATTCCTGGGAAGAACTGGTTCAGGCTCTAACACCCATCATAAACTGGTAAGCACATCTTTCCCTCTGTTTAGATTTAACATGTAACTGTTAGAGTTCTGGCCAGGGGCACGTGCTGTGGACCATTGTTCTGTCTACACTTGGTAGAGGATGGGCTGGTTGGCCCAACTGTCAAAGGTGTTCGATTATGTAATTACCTTAAATGCTGCCCCACAGCTCCTCTGGCTTCTGTTCCTGCCAATTTTTTTTTTTTTTTTTTTTTTTTTTAGTTTATTTATTTATTTTGAGAGAGAGAAAGAGAGGGAGCATGTGAGCAGGGGAGGAGCAGAGAGAGAGGGAGAGAAAGAATACCAAGCAGGCTCCATGCTGTCATTGTGGAGCCTGATGGGGGGCTTGATCTCACAAACGTGAGATCAATGACCTGAGCCAAAATCCAGAGTCAGGTACTCAACTGACCCAGCCACCCACTCCCAGCAAGGAGTTCTTGCCAATTCCAAGCCTAGAGCTTTCTTGGTTAGGAATGACCTGTGCTTCTGTGAAAGCCTTGTCCTGTACCTGTTTTGCCTTTTGGTTTTCTCTGCCCTGGTTTATCTGTCATTATGATCCATTCTTCTTTTAGTCTTCCAGAAAACCTTCAACATTTCTGGAAACAACAACAACAACAACAACAACCAGTTCTTACTCTCACTATGGCTATGCTATATCTTTATTAGCCTGGATTTACTGTCATGTTAATGACATTTTTATGTATCTGTGCATATATGTGACTGCGGAAGGAACATCTCCATAGAAAATTCCATTTTCTTTTTTAAAAAAAATTTTTTTTTTTTTAACGTTTATTTATTTTTGGGACGAGAGAGACAGAGCATGAACGGGGAGGGGCAGAGAGAGAGGGAGACACAGAATCAGAAACAGGCTCCAGGCTCCGAGCCATCAGCCCAGAGCCCGACGCAGGGCTCGAACTCACGGACCGCGAGATCGTGACCTGGCTGAAGTCGGACGCCTAACCGACTGCGCCACCCAGGCGCCCCGAAAATTCCATTTTCTAATGTGCTACCTTTCTTATATAAGGGAGTCACTGAGTTTTGTATATTATATATGCGATGAGCCACATTTCTGAACTTTCTTTTAATTTCTGATGACTTTCTCAGTTCATTTCTTTGTAGTTCAAGAGCTGCTTTCCATCAGTTTAGTCAGTATGATTTGTGGACTCAAGACTTTCTTCTTCTCGGGAACATTTCTTCTAAATTGCCTTTGCTTCATCTATTCTGTTGCCTCTTGATGGAACAAAACTATGTGTATCTATAAGTTTGCATATAAGTACGTGCCTGTGCTTTGTATCTTCTAGTCTTTCATTATTATTTTTTTAATGTTTATTTATTTTTGAGACAGAGACAGAGCGTGAACAGGGGAGGGGCAGAGAGAGGGAGACACAGAATCCGAAACAGGCTCTAGGCTCTGAGCTGTCAGAACAGAGCCCGACGCAGGGCTCGAACCCATGAACTGTGAGATCATGACCTGAGCCGAAGTCGGACGCTTAATTGACTGAGCCACCCAGGCGCCCCAATTTTTTCATTATTTTTTAAAATCTCTTTTCATATTAGGAGTTTTGGGTATTCAGCAGACCCTGAAAACAATGTATATGTAGTAGTTACCACAGCAGTTTTTCCAAATAGCAATTCATGCAAGGTCTTGACTGTTTTTCATCATGAATAAAATCCGAAATGTATAGATAATTGATTGCTAGGGACTTTGAGGTGTCAAGGTAGTACTGTTTTTCTCATTCTGTCATTTCCCACCTCAGTCATATTCACTTAAAAATAATTTGTTTTTCAGTTATCCAGTCTTCTCAGTTTTCTCCAAAAGAAGCCAAGAGGGGGCGTCTGGCTGCCTCAGTGGGTGGAGCATGGGACTCTTGGTCTTGGGGTTGTACATTCATGCCTCATGTTGGGTGTAGAGATTACTTAAAAATAAAATCTTAGGAATGCTTGGGTGGCTCAGTTGGTTAAATGTTTGATTCTTGATATTGGCTCAGGTCCTGATCTCATGGCCCGATGTTGGGCTCTGTGCTGACAGCATGGAGCCTGCTTGGGATTCTCTCTCTGCTCCTCCCTTGCTCACATGCACTCTTTCTCTCTCTCTAAAAAGAAATAAATAAACATTAAAACAATCTTTAAAAAAAGAAGCCAAGAAGATTTTTATTAAATAGTCACTTATAAAATTTTTCAGAGGAGGAAAAACGGGTTAGAGTAGACCCATCTCTCCTTCTGTCCCACCATTAAAAGGGTTAGAAGTGAAGTAGGAAGATGTGCAGAGGTAAATGTTTATATTTATCAGACACACAAGTTAATCTCATTTCATGGATGTAATACTTTGATGCAAGGATGGACACATAGACCAATAGGAGAGATAGAGTCCAAGAGATACATACATGTATGGTGGCTTGATCTACAATAAAGTTGACAGTGCAATTCAATGGAGAAAAGATTACTTTTCAATAAATGGTGCTGGAGAAAGTAGTATCTAGTTGGGAAAAAAAAAATCTTGAACTTGACCTTACACCAGATTAATGCAAGATGGGTCATAGCTCTGAATGTGAATGGTAAACCAATAAAGCTTCTAAAATATAACAAAGGAAGGTGACCATAGAGTAGGTGAGATTTCCTTAAAAAAAAATTTTTTTTTTTTTTTTTTGGAAAGAGAGAGAGAGTGGGGGAAGGAGAGAGGGAGAGAGAATCTTAAGCAGGTTCTATGTCCAGCACGGAGCTGGATGCAGGGCTTGATTTCATAACCAGGAGATCAAGAGTTGTATACTCAAATTGCCTGAGCCACCTAGGTGCCCTAGGCAAGATTTCTTAAACTGGACATAAAAAGCGCTGAAACATCAAGGAAAAGAGATAAAGATAAATTGAGCTTCATTAAAATTAAGAACCTCCGCTCATTCAAAAGACGTAATTAAGAGAGTGGGTATGTTGGGGTGCCTGGGTGGCTGTCAGTTAAGGGTCTGACATCAGCTCAGGTCGTGATCTCACCACTCTGTGGGGTGTTTGTTCATCACACCTGGGCACAACAGGAAGAAGAAAAAGACTCATTCACAAAGATCTCATGGCAGATGAGGGACGAAGATGCCCAGAGCCTTTGGAAGCGGGAAGGAGAAGCAACGAAGTGGTACATGCAGCAGGGTGAAATGGCGATGGTGTATAGTCAAATCACCTGCACACAGCGCTTAGTAAGTAGTAGCTACTCGTCAAATCTTAGAACTTTTGATGAAACCAATAGCATCTCTGAGCAACTGGTGAAGAATTGTCTGGCCTTATTTTAATGTTTGGGCAAGTGTGTGTGTATGGTGGTATATATGTGTGAATGTCTGCATGGTGTGTGTGCCTATGTGTGTGGGCACCACAAGAAAAGTACTATCTTTGTATTAACCTGATGATCCTTTTCTATGAGACGTCACTTCTACTGGATTTCCGGGGGGTGATGAATAGCCTGTTTGCATCCCCTAATACATCCCAGCAAGGAGCCCAGCAGAGAGTCAAGCCCTTTGGTTGGAGAAATCGTGGGTGTTCTGGCAGAGAAAGTTGGGCGCTCTAGGGAAAAGCTGATTCTAACTGAAGTGTAATTAAAGAAGCAACGAGACTGGAATGACCATCGTTTGGAAGTGAGGCGGGAAAGACTAATGAGAGGGAATGAAGACTGATAGTATAATGCTGACCCAAAGCTAAGTTTCTAGCATTGCCTGAATAATACATAAACTTGTAATTAAGATTTAAGATGATGCCCTGTGGGAAATGTTCTTTTGGGCCAGAAGAATTCAATATTTCTTGTGGTCATTAAAGGAAAAATGATAAATCATCTTTTCCTTCTCTTTTGGAAGTCAGAGAGTGGTAAACGTGAAACACCAAGAAAGTGCAGAGGTATTTAGAAGGACGAGCTGAGGCTGCTGGAGAAATTCCAGACTCGTAGGAGTCTTGGTGAGTCTCCTCAGCTGAAATGTGTGTCAAGATCCAGAAGAGTTGTGATTCTCTGGTATGGGTGTGGGGTGGAGGGTGGGGGAGAGAACAGATTTGGAGTTTTGAACGTTTAGGATTTTTTTTTAATGTTTATTTATTTTTGAGAGAGAGAAAGAGACAGAGAATGAGTGGGGGAAGGGCAGAGAGAGAGAGAGGAAGACACAGAATTCGAAGCAGGCTCTAGGCCCTGAGCTGTCAGCACAGAGACTGATGCGGGACTCGAACTCCTGAACAGTGAGATCATGACCTCAGCTGAAGTCGGACACTTAACCGACTGAACCACCCAGGTGCCCCAGGAGTTTATTTTTTTTAATGAGAATTTGGTCTAAACACTTTCTGGTCTGCCAATCTATTTGTTGAGCTTAGATTTTAGGTTTGAGATCTTTGCAGTGAAAATGAGACTATTCCAACTACCTCGACTGTGTGGCTCTGGGTGGATACCAATTCCCAACCTTCAGGAAGGTGCAGGGCGAACTGCAGAGGAATGGAGATTGGAGATGTGAAAATAGTCAGCCCACTTACCTCCATCTATACACAAGAAACCAGAGTGGATGGTCCAAAGTTGCATAGCCCCTTGGTGGTTGGGCTACAATTTGAATGCAGATTTGCTGTCTCAGCATCAAAGGTCCACAAGGAGACAATTTCAATCAGAGACACTGCCCAGTGCAGGAATCACCATTTTGTCTTCAAAAGTCATTTCCTGATGCCTTGTGGCTTCTCATAGATGGTGATACTGGGCATGGATGGAGAGAATCATAAACACCATTTTTGGGGGGTGGTGCTATAGGTTTAGAGAATAGAATTTTGTTGATTTCACTAAGCTGTGAGAGGTAGTTTTATTGTATCGTTAATAAGGAAGAACATGGAGAGCTTTCTTCCAGTTTTATTTGTCTGAAGATGTCTTCTTTTTAAAATTTATTTATTGGGGTGCCTGGGTGGCGCAGTCGGTTAAGCGTCGGACTTCAGCCAGGTCACGATCTCGCGGTCTGTGAGTTCGAGCCCCGCGTCAGGCTCTGGGCTGATGGCTCAGAGCCTGGAGCCTGTTTCCGATTCTGTGTCTCCCTCTCTCTCTGCCCCTCCCCCGTTCATGCTCTGTCTCCCTCTGTCCCAAAAATAAATAAACGTTGAAAAAAAAAATTAAAAAAAAAAAATAAAATAAAATTTATTTATTTATTTTGAGAATGAGAGAGAGAGAGAGAAGGGGAGAGGCAAAGAGAGAGGGAGAGAGAGAATCCCAAGCAGGTTCTGCACTGTCAGCACAGAGCCTGACATGGGGCTCGATCTCACAAACCATGAGATTACGACCTGAGTCAAACTCATGAGTTGACACTTAACTGACTGAGCCACCCAGATGCCCGAAAAATGTCTTTGTATTACTCCCATTCTTTAATGATGGTTTGGCTGCATTTAACATTATAGAATGATGGCTCTCTTCCCTCAGCACTTTGAAGATATTATTGAATTACTTTCTCCTGTCACTACTATCAAGAAGCCTGTCGTCAGTATGATTAGTGTTGCTTTGTAAATAGAAGTGACTGGCCTTGTCACTTTTTGTCCTTGGTTTCTTGTCATTTCACCATGAGGGTTGATATATAGATTTAGCAGTATTCTACTTGGGACTCATTGTGGTTCCTGAAACTAAGTTTGCGGCTTTTACCAGTCGTGAAAAATTCACAGCCGTTATCTTTGTCAATATTGCCTCTCTCCCATTTCCTCTGTTCTTTCCTTCTAGTCTCTTAAAAGGTGCACGTTGGACCTTCTCATTCTCTCTTCCACTCCTGTTTACCTCATGTTTATGGTTTGCATCTCTCCACCTATTCTGGTTCGTCCTCTGTCATTTCTGCCCCTCTGTCTTCCTCTTTTTTTAAAAAATTTTTTAATGTTTATTTATTTTTGAGAGAGAAAGAGAGACAGAGAGCAAGTGGGAAAGAGAGACAGAGAGCAAGTGGGGGAGGGGCAGGGAGAGAGGGAGACACAGAATCTGAAGAGTCTCCAGGCTCTGAGCTGTCAGCACAGAGCCTGACACGGAGCTCCAACTGAACAACTGCAAGATCAGGACTGAGCCACCCAGGTGCCACCCCCATCTGTCTTCCTCTTAACTGGTTTTCTCTTTAGATTTCAAATATGCTGTTCAGACTGTGTGTTATGGGATCCATTTCCCAAAGTTCTGTGTGTTACTTCAACCAATACGTTTGTTCTTCTGTTCTGATGGTACTGATGGTTGGGAGGATCTCTTTCTAATCCAGTCCTTGCTGAGAGTGGATCCCTTTGAGGATCCCAGCTTAGTGTGGAGTCGGTTCCACCAACCTACCTTGCCTGGGGCCAAAGCTCATCTCTTTATGGCTGTTAATATGCAAATCCTTAGGTTACTGCCCTTCTTCCTTTGTTTCCTGGTGTCATTGAAGATTCAGCTCCCACTTACCATTCAGCTTTGATGAAATTTCAGTTTTCTTAGTGTTCCTCTTCATTTTTGGCGTTTTCTCTCACTTTTGTGTCCTTGGTCATGCATTTAAGTGGAATTTTGCTGTCAACCTCCTCTAGATGCTTTGCATGGGAGAGTTTTAAAATTATTCAGATGAGGTTTCTTAAATTTAATGTATGTGTGCATCACCTGGCAATTTTGTTAAAATGCTGATTCTGTTTCAGTAAGTCTGGGGTGGAGGCTGCTTTTCTGCATTTCTCACAAGCTCTCACTTGATGCTGATGCTTCTGGTCCACAGAACACTCTCTGAATACTAGCATATTAGATCACATATTATTGCAAACAGAAATCCATGGAAATTTACCTCTTTTCCAAAGAATCAAAAGGACAAGGGGATAGAGAAAAGATTCCAGTAGTTTCTATTAGTTAGACTCATTTGGCTGCAAGTTAGTTTGTACAAAAACTGGAGAACCTCTTGGAATCCTAGAGAACTTTTTTTTTTTTCCTCTGCAGAATGGCTGGAAACAGGACTTTGAATGTGATCAACCAAAAAACTGTTAGAACTAATAGATAAATTCAGTAAAGTTGCAGGATACAAAATCAATATACAAAAGTCTGTTTCATCTTTATATACTAACAACAAAGTATCTGAAAGAAAAATTAAGAAAACAATCCCATTTACAATTGCATCCAAAAGGATAAAAGAGCTAGGAAGAAATTTACCAAGGAGGTGAAACACCTGTATTCTGAAAACTGTAAGACATTGATGAAAGGAAATTGAAGACACAAATAAAGGGAAAGATACTCTGTGTTCAAGGATTGGAAGAATTAATATTGTTTAAATGTCCACATTACCCAAATCAATCTACAGTCATTGCAATCACCATCGAAATTCCAATGGCATTTTTTTCACAGATAGGACAAACAATTCTACAATTTGCAAGGCACCGCAAAAATCCTTAGTAGCCATTCTTTATAAAGAACAAAGCTACAGGCTTCGTGTTCCCTGATTCCAAACTCTACTCCAAAACCATAGTAGTTAAAACAATATGGTATTGGCATAAAAGCAGAGATATAGATCAATGGAACAGAACAGAGAGCCCAGAGATTAAACCCACACCTATATGGTCAGCTAATTTACAACAAAGGAGTCAAGAATATACAAATGGGAAGGAATGGCGTCTTCAGTAAAAGGTGTTGGGGCAACTGGATAGCAACATGCAAAAGAATAAAACTGGACCACTTTCTTGCACTACATACAATAATAAACTCAAAATGGATTAAAGACTTGAATGTAACTTTTGAAATCATAAAACTTCTAGAAGAAAACATAGGCAGTAGGGGTCTTTGCATTGGTCTTCGTGTTGGTTTTTTGGACCTGACTCCAGATGCAAGGACAACAAAGGCAAAAATAAACAGCTGGGACTACATCAAACTAAAATGCTTCTGTACAGTGAAGGGAACCATTGACAAAATTAAAAGCCTACCTACTGAGTAAGAGATGTTTGTGAATCATATATCTGATAAAGGGTTCATTTCTAAAATATATCAAGAACTCATACAACTCAGCCCCCTAAAAAACAAATAATCTAATTTAAAATGGGCAGTAGACCTGAATGGACATTTTTCCAAAGAAATCCTACAGGTGGCCAATAGATACCTGAAAAGATGCTTGACCTCACTAATCATGAGGGAAATGCAAATCAAAACACAATGAAATACCACCTCATACCTGTCAGAATGGCTAGTATCAAAAAAAAAAAAAAACACCCCCAAAACAAGAAATAACAAGTGTTGGCAAGGATGTGAAGAAAGAGGAACTCTCATGCATTATTGGTGGGAATGTAAATCGGTGCAGCTGCTGTGGAAAATAGTATGGACATTCCTCAAAAAATTAAAGATAGAATTACCATATGATCCAATAATTCCACTTGTGGGTATTTATCTGAAGAAAATGCAAACACTCATTTGTAAAGATATATGGACTGCTGTGTTCATTGAAGCATTATTTACAGTAGTTGCGATATGGAAACAACCTAAGTGTCCACTGATGGGAGAATGGATAAAGAATGTGTGTGTGTGTGTGTGTGTGTGTGTGTGTGTGTGTGTGTGTGTGTATAATGGAATATTACTTTTTATGCCTATAAAAATGAATGCAATTTTGCCATTTGCAACAACATGGATGGACCTAGATGGACTTACGCTAAATCAGACAGAGAAAGAAGTCAGACAGAGAAAAACAAATACCATATGATTTTACTTATATGTGGAATCTAAAAAACAAAACAAATGGACAAACAAAACAAAACTAGATGTAGAGAACAGATTGGTGGTTGACAGAGGAGAAGGGGGTTGGGGATGAAGAAATACAAATATCCAGTTATAAAATAAATAAATCATGGGGATGTAATGTACAGTATGGTTACTATAGTCAATAATATTATATTGCATATTTGAAAGAGTTGATCTTGAAAGTCTCATCATAAGAAAAACTTTAGGGGCACCTGGGTGGCTCAGTCAGTTGAGTGTCTGACTCCTGATTTCAGCTCAGGTCATGATCTCAGGGTCATGAGATCAAGCCCTGTGTTGGGCTCTGTGCTGGGTGTTGACATTGCTCAAGATTCTCTCCCTCTCCCTCTGCCCTTCCCCTGCTCTCACACATGTGTGCGTGCATGCTTACTCTCTCTCTCTCTCTGTCTCAAAAAAAGGAAAAACTTTATAACTCTACATGGTGACAGATGGTAACTAGACTTACTGTGGTGATCATTTTGCAATGTATACAAATGTCAAATCATTATGTTGTAACCCGAAACAAATAAAATGTTACATTCAGTTATGCTTTAATAAAAAAAGGATAGTACAAAAATTATTAGATCTGAAAGATGTGAAAATAATTGTAACAATAAAGTAATGATAGTTAAAAAAAAACCCATCAACTAACAAAGCAAAACAAAATGATAGGTGATAATTGGGCACTGGAGTTCTTTTGTGGCTCATCATGAGTGGTGGCATGTCACTCTTATTTATAGGGGCAGTCACAGTTGTTACCACACAGCGCTGCAGTAGGAGACGGGGGTTCTCAAAATATAGTCCCTGCCAGCAGCGTCTGCAACATCTGGGAATGTGTGAAAAATGTAGATTATCAAGCCCTACTCAGAGCTACTGAATCAGAAACTTAGAGTCTGGGTCCAGGAATCTGGTTTTAACAGACTCTCTTAGTAATTCTGATGCATGCTAAAATTTCAGAACCCACTGGATAGAGGTTGTATAGTACATGCTAGAAGGCTGGTTTGTACAAGCACACCCTAGATGTCCTTGCTTTTTTATTTTTTATTTGAGAGAGAGAGTGAGCACACGAGTTGGGGGGGGGGTGCAAAGGGAGAGAGAGAGAGAGAGAGAGAGAGAGAGAGAATGAATGAATCCTAAGCAGGCTCTACGCTCAGTGCAGAGACCAATTTAGGGCTCGGTCCCACAACCCTGGGATCACGAACCTAAACCAAGAGTTGGACTCTTGGTTAACCGAGCCACCCAGGCACCCTCATGCCCTTGTTAATCACCATCTTGAGAATGTAGAGATCCTGTCCTCCTTCTATATTCCCATCAAGCAGAATGTGTAGAAGAACGTGTTGTTTAGCATTCAGTCAGGCTCTAGGGTGGCCAACCAGACTGTCTCCTTTGTTTTTATTTTTTTAAAGTTTTTATTTATTTTGAGAGAGAGAGAGAGAAAGAGAGAATGAGTGGGGGAGGCACAGAGAGGGAGGGAGAGAGAGAAAATCCCAAGCAGGTTTTGTACTGTCAGTGCACGAACGGTGAGATCATGACCTGAGCTGAAATCAAGAGTGGGATGCTTAACTGAATGAACCACCCAGGCGCCCCTAGAGTGTCTCCTTTGTAACAAACAATGTCCAGATGGCAGGCCTTGATCTCCTTGGAACACTTGGCGTGCAAGGAGGGGAGGGGCTAGAGATAGTAGCTAGGCTAGCTGCTACACTATAAAAGCTTGCTGCACATAGATTCTAGCCGCAGGTGCTTTGTTCAGTCTGCCAGTGCAGGACTCCCAGGACATAAGTTCCCACCATAAACCCAGTCTTGTTCACTGTCTCTGTGTCTTTGGTCATGGACCATCACCCACCCTTGGCTTAGAGTCTGCCACGGTGTGGCAACAGAGAGGTTACATTTCTCAGCTTTGGCGCTAAACAGCTCCATCTTGAATCTTGCCTCTCCCATTACAACTGTGTAACTTTGGACTAAGTCACGATCTCCATCTTTTTGCTGATCTGGAAAATGAAAATAATTTTACATTGTTCATTGGATTAGTGTCAGTATTAAAGGAGACTTTAAATAATCGAAAAGCTCACTAGTACAGGCTCTAGGAAATAGAGACTTATTGAACCCTCACCTAAATGCCTTATGGATTGTTACTTCTTTGTAGGGTCGCCAGAAATAGCAAATAAAAATAGAGGACACCCAATTAAATTTGCATTTCATATGCACAATTGTATGATACTGCATTTCCATGTTCTTTGCCAGGAGTGCACAGAACATATTTATACTAAAAAATTATTTATTGATTAACTGGAATTCAGATTTGTCTAGGTGTTCTGTATTTTATCTGGTAACCCTGTTCCGAGGTTTCAGATGAGTGATGCAGCTAAGAGAGACTGAGTAATTTGTCCAAAGTCACTCTATTAGTAATTGGGTAACTTGATGCAATTGGGATGAGGGCCCAATTGGTATTGGTATCCATTTCAACATCAGATTCTTTTCTTTCTTTCTTTTATTATTATTATTTTTTTGAGAGAGAGAGTGATCATGACCAAGTGTGAGCAAGGGAGGGGCAGAGGGAGAGGGAGAATCTTAAGCAGTCTCCATGTTCAATGAAGAGCCTGAGGTGGGGCTTGATCTCATAACCATGAGATCATGACCTAAGCCAAACTCAAGAGTTGGACACTCAACTGAATGAGCCACCCAGGCACCCCTAAATGAATTTTGCTAGTGACCAGAATGCCAACAATTCTTTTACCTTCCTCAGGTAAACATGGGGGAAACCCAGAGATTACTGTCTGGAGTTTATATCAGTATTTAGCACATGTAGTATTTATTAATCAGTATTCTCTTTCTGTCTCTTTCTCTTGACTATGTCCTTAGATCCTACAGTTTTTAAAGACATAGATCTTAAATTACGACCCAAACATTGATCTGTTGGTAAGTTGAGAAAGTACTGATAAATGAAAAAAAAAATTGTGTTCCTGTTAACACAGTGTCTTACACTGAATGTGATTTATTTTGCCGAGTCGCAGAAGTCAAATTGTTTTATTTTAACTTTAAAACATTCTTTGATCTTTTGCTCACAATTGGGAAAAAAAAAAACAACAACCCAAAACTTGCTGAGTCACTGTTGAAAATATTAATTTCTTTCCTCCTTTTGGCCTCCTTTTTAGAGAAAATTACTCAGGAAGGTGACTCTTTGAAACCAATGAAACAGAGTAAAATAAATTTGAGAAAAGAGAAGATAGAAGAGATGGATAATGAGGATGATAAAAACGCATGCCACTGTAGCATTTTCAAATTACTTGGCAGTCAATTTGACTACTGAGTTTGAAATTTATTCATTATCTCAAATGGCTGCTGTTGTGACATTGCCAGTAGCAACTCCTGCAAATACCTCAGAAATATTAATAGAATAGGGCTTGCTTGGCACCCAGGACCGTGCCAAGGCCCCTGGAGTAAAAAGATAATTGAACTAGATCAATCCTGCCCATTGACTCCTGCCCATTCACAGCCATTCCGGGAGGCAGGACATTGCAATCTGAAGGGAAGCAGGGGTGGGGGTGGGGGGCATAAATCTGGATGGCATGCAGTCAATACTAGGCTGTGTGGTTCAGAATTCAAACTCATCTTCACTTCTTTACTCAGGTGAATTTCAGCGGATGAGAACATGCTGAGGTCCATAGCGCTGCTTCCTTAAATCAGTGTGTTAGAACTCTCCCTCGTAGTCTCTTTCATCTACTTTATAAACTGTAGAAGCACAAATGTAGGGCAATATTCATCATTTTCTAATGAGAGGAATTTAAAAAGGGTTTGAAGGCAGGGGCACCTGGGTGGTTCGGTCGGATGAGCACTTAACTCTTGATTTTGGCTCAGGTCATGATCTCTCAGTTGGTGAGTTTGAGCCCCCACATCAGGCTCTTTGCACTTACCTCGTGGAGACTGTTTGATTCTCCCTCTCTCCCTGTCTCTCTGCCCCTCCTCTGCTTGCAATCTCTCTGACTCTCTCAAAATAAATAAGTAAACTTTAAAAAAATAAAAACGATTTGAAGGCCAAGCTGAGCATATGAAGTTTAAGGTATTAATCAAATGGTCAGCTCTGTAGCTATAATGTTTAATATTAATTTGCTTATGCTATAAATTTAACAATAGATCTGTAAAAGGAGATTATTTTAAAGACGTTGCTTTTTTCTAGGCTCATCTTTTTCTAGAGGACACTTTGTCATCTGCCTACATTAATCCGCCTCATCCGATTACTGAAGATATCACCTTTCTAAATGCTTATATGATGCCATCAGTGGTTGGGTCACAAGTACCCATTTGCTTACCATTGAAAAAGTTATGTAAAAAATGTATTCTCAGTGTGTTGTTGAGATCTGTACAAACATAACCACTCAGTGTGAGTCTTTCAAAGGTTTCAAATGCTGGTTTACCAAAACATCCTATTGAATTTGTGTTAAATTTATTACTCTCTAGTATTTTCACCTGAGTATTCTTTTTTAAAAATGTTTATTTATTTTTGAGAGATAGAGTGAGCAGGGGAGGTGCAGAGAGAGAGAGAGAGAGGGACAGAAGATCTGAAGCGGGCTCCAAGCTAACAGCAGAGAGTCCGATGCAGGGCTTTAACTCACAGACTGTGAGATCATGACCTAAACTGAAGTCAGACACCAGACTGAGCCACCCGGTTGAACCTCAGCTAAGTACTCTTATACATCCCAAACTAACACTGACTTTGGTCATGTCAGGCTATAGTGGCAGAGACTATAATGCTCGCCAAATACGACATATCTTTTCCTACATTTCCTAGCCCTCTTGCAATGAGATGAGATTTGGTGAGAGTCCTGGCCAATGCAATGTGAGGGGCAAGTGATTATGTCTCTTTCTGGCACGGGATTGAGCAAAGTCCATGGGCAAACTTCTAGTACTGTTGTTGGCAAGCCTCACATTCCACGTGGTGCCCTAACAAGATAGCAGAGGCTGTGTTGTCCTGGATTCCAGAGTGACCATATGGAATTGAGGTCTGTCAACCCATGGGGGCCATGTAGTATGAGCAAGAAATAAACAAGTTGTGTTAAGCCAAGAAGACTCTGATGCTAATTTGTTACCACAGCACGACCTTGTCTACTCTCACTATTTGTATAAAACAATAGCTGGGGTGCCTGGTGGGCTCAGTTGGTAAAGCGTGGGACTCTTGATCTTGACGTCATGAATTCGAGCCCTATATTAGGTGTAGAGATTACTTAAAATCTTAAAAAACAAAACAACAACAACTGAGAGAATGCCCTATCATGTGACATACAATGGTTTAGACTTGAATAAAAAGTCACTCACAATTTAGTAAGAAATAGTTTGAGACCATACTTTACCTTATATGCAAGGCATATAGTATGCATTTTGCAGAAACAGGAAGCCTGTTAAAGGTCATGTCTTTAAAGAGCCCCTTTTAGATTTGTAAGTAATTATTCATCACATACTAATAAATTATGTTCACCCTAATACCATTTCCATCAGGTCTCCTATTTTCCATGTAACCAATAACATCAACAGCTGGTCACTGTATTGTCATTTAGAGCAGATTTAGTACAGGACTCTGAAAAATAATGGTCTTTAGATTGCTGGCATGGGGACCCACAATTTTCTCAGAAGGTCTGTGTAAACATTTACCTGGATTCATACCCAGGCTCGGAATTGGATGGTTAAATGTCAGAATTGGGGGTAAAGTGGACCCGGAGGCACTTCTATTTGTGCCGAAGACAGTGTAATATCAGGTAATAGTCCCTGTCCGTGATAGCAGAATCCCATTTCTCCTCAAGGTATTTACCAGTAATTTCCCCAAAGATGCCTCCATGTGTCCACCCAGCAGTTTGTCACCTGTGGGCACCATGCCACGTCTGCCCTTCCTCGGGCTCTTACTCTAGCTGTCTCTGGCCCACAAAGCTGCTAGATGATGGGAGAACCCCTGCCATTTCCCATCAGGAGGACAGCCCTGTGCTTGGGGATTGTCTTCAGAGTCTTCAAAATCCATAAAGTTGTATATTTTCAGAAGCGTGAGAGCCTTCCCAGCTGTGAGGCACACTGTGTCATTTGGGTCATGGAGCAATTGTGCTTTGTCTTGAAAATCTCACAGAAGAAAAAAATCTCTAAACAGTATTCTTCTACATTATAATTCTCAGTCTCTTAATAACAGGGTTGGTCAAACTCAGGAAGCTGGGAGAGAAACAGATAACACCTTTCACACTTTGCAGCTTTTTTCTGGTGTCACACCCCAGCGGAAAACGCTTTCCTTCTTCAATGATAAAGTCTGACAGCCTTTCCCTGGACATTGCGCGCATGTGCATGCACGCATGTGCGTGTGTGTGTCTGGAAGGTGGGAGAATCAGCACCAGCAGAAGAAGATGTCCCTGTTAAAACTGAAGCCCCCCCAGCATGTGGTTTTACTCTTTTGTGACAGTGACTTGCTTTATATTCTAGAGAGTGTCATAATCATATCAGAGAGACCGAGGGCACATGAAAAAGATCAATCTGAGTCTTTCAAATGAAACGAAACATAGGGTTTGTACAAAATCTGAAAAAAGAAAGATTTACTTAATGGAAAATCTCCAGGCAGAAGGTGAAACACGTGTCCACCAACAGATGAATGGATAAACAAAACATGGTGTATTTAGACAATGGAATATTGTTTGGCCTCAAGAAGGAAGGAAATTATGACACCGTGCTACCACATGGATAAACCTTGAAAACATTATGCTAAATGAAGGAAGCCAGATGGAAAAGGACAAATACTGTCTGATCCCACTTACATGAGGTACTTAAAAGAGATAAATTCATGGAGACAGAGGTGGAATGGAGGTTAGGAGGGGCTAAGAGGTGGGGGCGGGGAAGGCAAGCCTTTGTTTAATGGCCACAGAGCGTCTGTTTGGACTGATTGAGAAGTTCTGTAAGTGGATGGTGGCGATGGTTTACACAGCATGGCGAAGGTCCTTCATGCCCCTGTACACCTAAAAATGGTTAAAATGGGAAATCTTATGCATGTTTAATCGCACACACAAAATCTCAGAGATACTACAATCTCTGAGTATGTAGATCATTCTCATGGAGGAGAAACCAGGGGGTTGAAAGGTGCTGATTTGCCTTTGCTAGATGGTCAACTGCTTGAGGACAGGCGTGTTCTCTTGTCATTGTAAATGCCACAGTATCTAGGAGAGTGTCTTCACTATACCAAGACTCAATGAATCCCAGCTGAATTGAATTAGATGGTTGCCTACAGGATTTCTCAATTTAATTTGCCCTTGGAGGAGAGGAGTAAGTAGGTTTCCTAATCAAATACAGGGAAGTGCTTTGAAAGGCTTGTTTTCTTGGAACAGTTTGTATAGGCTTGCCAGTGTTTGACTGAGGGCTCCGTGCTTGGAAACTTGGACGGAAGCCAGGCAAAGCAATGAGAGAGAAGCCATAGGTTGAGGAGTGAGTGGTCAGAATTCAATCTGATGTGGGGCCCTGGCAAAGGGATGTTCAAAGGTTAATAGCACAAAGATATTGGCTTTGAAAAAGAACATTCTTTGAAAGAATCCAAAAGGAACAAACTTGATTGGAATTGATTGTACAGAATCTCTACTGTGTAAAAAGAGAAGACAAGTGGAAAGCACTTACGTTGGATAATATTCCTCTTTCGCTGCCAGAAAACACAAGTGACGAAAGCAGCTGATGTTTATAGCAGCTGAACTTTTCCAAAAATTTGTTTAGAAAGACTCTTTTCTTGGATTTTTCCCTTGGACACCAATGATATCTCTACCTGCAAAGATAAAATAAAGTAAAGTAAAATAAGATAAAATAAAATAAAATAAAATAAAATAAAATAAAATAAAATAAAATAAATAAAGTAAAATAAAATAGTTTTCTGGGAGGTTGCACTCTTAAGGGTCTATAATGTAGCATCCAGATTTTGCAGCATAGCTTGAAACTTTATTTTATAGCAAATTTAATCAAATAATTTTTCCTTTAGAGAATTCCTTACAGGTAAACATGAATATATTCTCACTGTATTAAAAATTCAGATAGTGGCTGAAGTACACAGAGTTAACATGAAAAGTATACCCCTTCTAATTCTCCTGCCTGTCTGTCTATCTATCTATCATCTATCTTTATCTGAGGGGGCGGGGAGAGGGGCAGAGGGAGAAAGAGAGAGAGAGAGAGAGAGAGAGAGAGAGAGAGAGAGAGAGAGAGAGAGAGACAGGGAGAGAGAGAAAGAGAGAGAGAGAATCTCAAGCAGGCTCCACACTCAATGCGGAGCCTGATGTGGGGCTTGATCCCATGACCTGAGCCAAAATCAAGAGTCAGATGTTCAATCCACTGAGCCACCTGGGGAAGGTGCTCCTCTCCTGTCTCTTTTTAACAGTAAGGTTCAGACTGTGTTCTTGCAGATGGCTCCCTTAGATTTGCACACATGTGTAAATATATACTGAGCTTTTATTTTTATCAATGTTTTTACATACATGGGATCAAAATTCTTTTTCTAAAATCTGCTTTTGCTGCAGGTTTTGAAAGCAGTGGAATGACTGAAAGAGATAACAGACTTTATGTAATCTACACACCTAAAAACCAGTGTTTGTATCTTGAGGAATTACCTGCATTACTTAGATATTTAAAGGAACAAAGCTCGACAAGGTGATTTTCAAGCTATTCGTGTGAAAGGTGTGGAAGTTTATGGGACCAGAAAGTAATAGGAAAACTTCCACACAACACAGACATGACATCTCCTCACTGTGAAGTCACATCTTGAGGCTTACATATGAAAAGTACAGGCAACTTGTTTTTCTCAGACTGGTTGATACCTTAAGAAATTAACACCTTTTGTCTCTGTGTGAAGTTCTGCATTTTCCTTCCTCCTCTGTTCATTAAAATGAGGAATCACAGCAAACTGAATTAATTTTCCAAACTAGAACATGCATAATAATTAAAGCCAGGTATTTTGGAGATCTCGAGCCTGGAGAAAATTAGATTAGCTGCAGAATTCCCGTCGAAGTCATAACCCTCAATTTAGAGCCTGATTGTATCTAGAAGAGAGAAGGGGTGTTACCTTCGGAATTATTTTCCAATTATTGTGTTACATCTTAAAATATTTTGTTTGTTTTTTAGATATTTGGGTTTCAACTGGAAAAATCAGGTGCTTTAGGTTGGTTGCTCCGTTGGCACAAGGCAGTCCCTGTCTTTGAGCATTTGATCTACAGACAGATGCACAGAGGTTGCATTTTATATCAATATGGTTGGGATGTCTTCCCCCACCTCAAAACATGGAGAATCTCTCCAACTTCTCTGCTTCTCTGCATGTCAATCTTCCCCAGAGTTCAAAAGGGCTTACAGGGTGGGATGGAGACTCAGTGGGTTTGGGGCCTCAGCTCCTACTTAGAACCACGTCAGCTGCATTTTAGGATAAGAATCTTGTGTCCGGGTGGCTCAGTTGGATAAGCATTCAGCTTCAGCTCAGGTCAATGTCTCGCGGGTCATGAGTTCGAGCCCCGCATCGGGCTCTGTGCTGACAGCTCAGAGCCTGGAGCCTGCTTCGGATTCTGTGTCTCCCTCTCTCTCTGCTCCTCCCCCACTTGTGCCCTCTCTCTCTCTCTTTCAGAAATAATAAATGAATAAAACTTAAAAAGAAAAGATTCTTGAGTCTGGTGATCCACAGACAGTCAGTAGTCAACACATGTGCATTCCCTCACCTTCCTTTTTCCTGTGTCAAATGATTCCCAAACAGGTGTGTGCCAACTGACAGTGCTTCGTTTAAAAAAAAAAAAAAAATGTTGGTCACTAATAATGCTGTGTACATTTATTTTTAATTGCTTTAAACACCTTACCACCCAGCATTTACTAAATGCCTATTTTGTGTAAAATACTCAGCATTTATTTCCACCTTTTTTTGGCGAGGGAGAAATACATACTTTATTACCGTTAGCTTTGGACTTAAGCAGGACCATATAAGCAAAGATATTTGGATGTCATAGGAGATTAGGTGTTTTATGGCTTTTTTTTTTTTTTTTTTTTTTTTTTTTTGTCCTTTGGCCAAACTACCTGTCATCAAGGGGGTTGATTCTTGATGAGCTGGTTTGAAGCAATCAAGGTTTAGGAGGCCAGACTGAGGCAGATCAAGCAAATAAGTCTGTTAATGATCTGTGCATATGGAGTTTTACAGCTTCCAAAGTGTACCTACTGGTTTTAATTTCTGGGAGCTACAGTTTAAGGAAAACCAACTTGGATGGCAAGCGATGGAGACGGTATTAAACCGAGGAGGTTCTTAAATGTCTGAAAATGCAAATGACTACGGCATTTCTTAATGAGGTTGCTATTTTTAAAGACACATACACCAATGCAGCCAATCTGTTTCATAGCACAAGGTGACTTTTATGTTATTGCTCCTTCTCTGCTTTATTTTCTCCCTTTTCTCACCTTCCACTTAAGCATTTCTTTTCCCCCTCTTTTTCTTCCGGTAGGATCTACTCAGCTATGGCAACTGGGTTAGGAAGCACAGATTAGGAAATGCTCTTGGTTTGCCTATGCTGGTCAAGAGGTTTCAGGGGTCTTCCATTGGATTCCTGGAGGTCAGCAATGGCCATCTTCATCTTTGGAAAGATTCAGGTGAATAGGAACACTGCTGGGGTTTAGAAGATGTAGGTGTGAGAGCCATACATGCATTAACAGTTGGGTGAACTAAGCAGGTGATTTGATCTCTCTGGGCTGCCATCTTCTTAGTCTATAAAGTGGGGAGGGGGAGGGGTAGAAGACAAAATTGACACTGACCCTGTGGAGGTCAGGTCACAATAGCTATCGAAATTACAAACGCACACACCTTTTGATCAATCTCACTTCTGAGAATTCATCCTTCAGATTGTGAAATCACAGCCATAACAAGATATTCACTGCTGCGTTGTTTGTATTATTAGAAGTCTAGGAGAAGCACAGTAGAGGATTGTTAAATGTAGTACATCTGTGCTACAGAATGTTACACAGCTGTATTGAAGAGAGAAGAAACTCTTCAGTGCTGACGTGGATGTTCAGGATACATTGTTAAATGAGAAAATCAAGATTAAGAAGAGTGTGTGTGATGTATAATCTTTTGGTGAAAAGAAGGGAAGAGGGACAAGAATATACATGAATGCTTGATCTTACTTGTACGGAGAAACTCTGGAGACCATTTACTCCCTTATTGAGCCTGATCACTGAGGATGGAAACCCCACCGCAGGTCTCCATCGATATGACTTTGTTTTTCCACTCTCTCCAGTACCATTTCTTTCCTCTTCTGGGACTGTCATTCCCAAGCAAATGGCTTGATGGCTCATTACAGGAACTTTTCAAAAGACCCAAGTCCTCATTGGAAAACATCAACCATTTGTACATTAGGGTTCTGAATCTCTTAGTCTCAAAATCCTCACCTGGATTGTTTCATCAATCCCTGACTGTTGTATTGTGATTCTTTACCCAGTCTCGGTCAAGTCTGAGCCTTAAAAGACAAGCCTTAAACCAAACTTCCAATTCTCAATAAATTTTTACCTTACCTTCCCCTCTCTGAGGAGGCACCACAAAGCTTTGGGCTGTGGTGTCCTCTCTCTCACTGATGCAATGAACTCAGCTTCATCTCATCAACAAACTGTGTTGGTGATTTAAGCAGAACCAGCTTTTGTTAGGATAAAAAGGGGTTGCCTGGTAGAGTGGCTATATGGGTGTAAGGGAGCTATCGATGATGGAAAGGAGGGGGGCACGACACTTCAGTGAGTATTTTTGCACTATTTAATCATGTGAATGCATTATTTATTCAAACATGAAATGCAATAAAAGGAAATCTTATTTTGAATACATAAAAATATAAAATAAAATCAGGGGTTAGTTATTAAGTCACTAAATTTCCTTTCAGTGCTGTGGTTCCATTACAATTTAATATTGTCCACAAAGAAGATGATTTCCAAAATTGCAATATTGAAGACAGCTGCTCAGTTGCTGTCCTGTTGTAATGGGATAGCTTTCAAATCCCCAGTTTATCGATCCACCCTCATTACTAACACTGATTTCAATTAACATTTGTCAGAGCTAAAAATAAAAATTTTATCTAGAGCCCAGGACAATTTTGACAGGATGATTTTCAACATTGTGACTTTTTAGCATAGGAGACTGTGGTTTTAATTGGAAAACCAATTACTTGAACAACTACTCTGCTCCTGCCCTTTAACATGATTTATATAAAAAGAGACCTGTATTTTTGGAAGGTTATAATGATTATTATGCTTAGTGACTTGTAGGAATCCAGGGGTCCCAGGGAGCATCACAGCTAACCTCAAAGGACTCTGAAAGTACTCTCAGAGCCTCAGGAGACTGGAGTTCACAGGCTGTTGTTGAAGTTGAGGAGTTGAAGTAATGTAAAAGGAGGAAGGAAGGAAGAGAAGGAAAGAAAGAAAGAAAGAGAGAGAGAGAGAGAGAGAGAGAGAAAGAAAGAAAAGAAAGAAAAGAAAGAAAAGAAAGAAAAAGGAAATTGGCAAAAAAAAGAAATAGAAATTTGTAAATCAGTGAGAATGAGTAGCAAAACTGACTTTGGCATTTTTTTGTGGGACCATTGTTTTGCCTTTTTTTTCTTTAAATAAGATAGGGAGAGAGAGAGCTGGATTAAAACAAAGAAGAAAAGGAAGAGAAGTGACGTTGTGTGGTTAAGCATTATGGAAAAGTAAATCTGAGTAAATCCTTCTTTTTATAATCTATGAGCTAAGTGGCAGAAAAATTAGGCATACATAAGTGAAAATGAACCCTGATCACTTACATTTTATTCCTCAGTATCCACATTTGTTAGGTATCTTTTACTTTATTAAATCTGAGTGGAGAGAAATGATTAATTTTCAAAGTATTGTAACATAGATCTTGCATTTGCATAATAATATATTTTGTTTGAATGGCATTTACAATTTGCCAAGGGCTCTCAAATCCATTCTCATTCCTGATATTATTCACTGTTGTCTATGTATGGCACATGGAACAAAATATGTTCGTTCTTTTCTCTCAATGGTGTTCTTTTTCCTGTCATCCAATTAATAGTTAACATTTCCTCTCATCTTTCAGACATAAGTACTTATCATATTTCTTATCACTCAACACTAAGCCCAATTACATATTTATTCCAGAGAGTTTTTTTGCAACTTGTGCCCTGTTAAGCGTGACCTCAGTTGGCTGCATCAATTCAATGCTTTGCTTATGAACCGCTCTCTTCACTCATAATCATTGTATTTTTTCTTCTGTAAATTGACAAAGGCTGACATTTGCATATTGGCATATGGGATTGAAGTTTCTAAAACTCTGGTATTCATTTTTCCTTTGTGGCTGCAGAAGCGGTTGGATTGAAATCCTCTTTATCCTGCCATGGATTCTGATGAAAACTTGGAGCCCTGGGGCCTGGGTTTAGACAAAAGAGCACCCGCTGCCAGTTGTGTCTGTGTTGGTCTGAGCACAGGGGAGGCAGCCTGGAGGGCATCTGCATGAAGACTGAGGTGACTTCTGGGAGAGAGCTCATCCTAAGGGTGAATTTGAATACTGTCTGCAGTCTGTCCCTCGCTGTGTTTCCTCCCCAGTTCCATGGATATATATCTGTCTCTTTGATGATGGGAGAGTGGTTGGTAAGAGCAAGAAATAACTGTGTGATATCGGTCACCATGGAGCTCTGTATCTTGGTATACCTGTGGGAAGGGTGGAAGTGTCTTGTAGATGCCACAGGTTTTGCATAATTCAATGGCACTGCTTGATGGTAGCCGTGGTGGTAGGGACTAAAAGCTGAAGTAGTGTTTATGGGGTGGTTAAGAGGACTGAATCTTGAGCCTCATGATAAGTCTCCCTGGTGTCTCCCGGGATTGACAGTTGAGAGCTTAGAGAAAACACTAGTTAAGAAAGATTTATTGTCACGAGAAGACAATTCTGTAGATGACACCCGTTTCTTAGTATGGGATGTAGGTTGGGCCGCTTTACATTGGTCTGAAAATAAGAAAGATTTCTAAATAGGAATCTCAGTAATTACTCATTGGAGTTGGTAAGGAGATAACCTAATTAACACTAGCTTTAGAGCCAGGCCACCAAAATTTTAACTGTTTGTCAGTCATTCCCAACAAAGAGTTGGAGCTCATTGTGAGAATGATTTCAGTGAAAATAGCAGTGAAATCCCGAGTAGAGAAGAGTAACATGGTTCCTTATGGGAACATTTACAAGTAAATTGAATTCGCCAGACCTTGAGCAGACTCTTGTATCCACAACACACAGGGGTACAGAACTTCAGTGAGGAATCACTAAGGGTCTTTAGCAAGAGACACTGGTTAATTTTAGCAAGTATATACTGCAAAAACATTAAAAAATGTTTTAAAGTATTTATTTATTTGAGTAATCTTTATGCCCAATGTGGGGTTTGAACTCACAACCCCGAGATCAAGAGTTGCCTGTTCTACAGACTGAACCAGTCAGGCACCTCAAAATGACTTCTGAATTTTTTATTTTTTATTCAAAAAAATTTTTTTTAAAGTTTGTTTATTTTTGAGAAAGAGAAAGACAGAGTGTGAGCAGGGGGAGGGGCAGAGAGAGAGGGAGACACAGAATCCGATGTAGGCTCCAGGCTCTGAGCTGTCAGCACAGAGCCCGACGTGGGGCTGAAACTCAGGAACGGTGAGATCATGACCTGAGCCAAAGTTGGATGCTTAACCGACAGGTGCCCCATGACTTCTAAATTTAAAAACAATTTTTTTTTAATCTGTATTTATTTTTGAGAGAGAGACAGAATGTAAGCAGGGGAGGAGCAGAGAGAGAAGGAGACACAGAATCCGAAGCAGGCTCCAGGCCCTGAGCTGTCAGCACAGAGCTCGACGCAGGGCTCGAACTCATGAACTATGAGATCATGACCTGGGCCAAAGTCGGACGCTCAACCGACTGAGCCACCCAGGTGCCCCTGATGTCTAAATTTTTTAAAGGTTGAAAGAACACAGCATCTCTATCACAGACCTTTCTTGTTTCACAATTGAAGTTCACAGTTATTTTTAAAAAAGGGGGGAATCTTTTATATCTATGGGAAAAAGTAATCAGAGTTTCAAATAGTCCATGAATTAATGAATGACTACTGATCTCTTCTAACTTTGTGAGAAGTGGAATTGTAATAAGAGTACCTTTGCTTTGTGTTTATAAAGTCTCTCTTTTCTAGAATCAAGGTTTTGTATTGGCTGATTTAAGTGTTTCTGTGCTTGAAGCTGGGATGCGGACCAGATGACAATGAGAATTTATTCTGGTGCTGAAACTCTAATATTTTCCTCATAAAACCCAATTTCCATGCATTCTTGATCCCCAGGGTCCACAGGCTCCTTCCTCTCTGGTAGGGGGAGGGACTTCAAATTTTGGTCAGTCTTTGGTTCTTTTATTCATATTCTACTATGGCTGGGAAAGAACAAGTCTATTCTAACTTTATGTATTTCTTAGTAAGTGATTGAAATATGGAAGTTTTTTTTTTTTTTTTGTCAAAAATACAAAATACAAGGGGTACCTGGGTGGCTTAGTCACTTAACCATCCAACCCTTGGTTTCAGTTCATACCAGGAACCCAGGGCCATGAGATTGAGGCCCACATCAATTCTCTTTCCCTGTCTATCTGCCCCTCCCTTGCTCATAGTCCCTCCCCCCAAATAAATAAATAAACAAAACAAAATACAAAATATAAGGGTGCCTGGGTGGCTCAGTCAGTTAAGCGTCTGACTCTTGGTTTCACCTCAGGTCATGATCTCACAGCTTCATGGTCCGAGCCCTGCATCGGGCTCTGTGCTGGCAGTGTGGAGCCTGCTTGGGATTCTCTCTCTCTTCCCTCTCTCTCTCTGCCCTTTCCCCACTTGCACTGTCTCTGTCTCTCTCAAAATAAATAAATAAACATAAAAAAATAAAATAATGAAAAAAATACAAAATATAAAATAAGTTGGCCAAATATTGATATACTTATGACATCTTAGTTTTTCTACTCTTTTGTAAAATTAAATTGAATTAAAATTTTTAATTAATTAATTAATTAATTAATATTTACATCCAAGTTAGTTAGCATATAGTGCAACAATGATTTCGGGAGTAGATTCCTTAATGCCCCTTACCCATTTAGCCCATCGCCCCACCCACTGCCCCTCCAGCAACCCTCTTTGTTCTCTATATTTAAGAGTCTCTTTGTGTTTTGTCTCCCTCCCTGTGTTTAAAAAAAATTTTTTTTTTAATGTTTATTTATTTTTGAGAGAGAGAGACAGAGCACAGGCAGGGACAGGGCAGAGAAAGAGAGGGAGACACAGAATCCAAAGCAGGCTCAAGGCTCTGAGCTGTCAGCACAGAACCCAACATGGGGCTTGAACCCACGAACCGTGAGATCATGACCTGAGCCAAAGTTGGATGCTTAACTGACTGAGCAGTCTAGGCGCCCCACCCCCTTCCTGTTTTTATACTATTTTTGCTTCCCTTCCCTTATGTTCATCTGTTTTGTCTTTTAAATTCCTTGTATGAGTGAAATCATATGATATTTGTCTTTCTCTGACTGATTTCACTTAGCATAATACCCTCTACATACATCCATGTAGTGGCAAGATTTCATTCTTTTTGATTGCTGAGTAATACTCCATTGTATATATATACCACATCTTCTTTATCCATTCGTCTGTCAGTGGACATCTGGGCTCTTTCCATACTTTGGCTATTGTTGATAGTGCTACTATAAACATTGCGGTGCGTGTGCCCCTTTGAAACAGCACACTTGTATCCCTTGTATAAATACCTAATAGTTCAATTGCTGGGTCGTAGGGTAGTCCTATTTTTAAGTTTTTGAGGAACCTCCATACTGTTTTCCAGAGTGGCTGCACCAGCTTGCATTCCCACCAACAATGCAAAAGAGATCCTCTTTCTCTGCATCCTTGCCAGCATCTGTTGTTGCCTGAGTTGTTAATGTTAACAATTGTGACTGCTGTGAAGTGGTATCTCATTGTAGTTTTAATTTGTGTTTCCCTGATGATGAATGATACTGTGCATTTTTTCATGTGTCTGTTGGTCATCTGGATGTCTTCTTTAGAGAAGTGTCTATTCATGTCTTTTACCCATTTCTTCACTGGATTATTTGTTTTTTGGGTGTTGAGTTTGATATAGATTTTGGATATTAACCCTTTATCTGATATGTCTTTTTGCAAATATCTTCTCCCATTCTGTCAGTTGCCTTTTAATTTTGCTGATTGTTTCCTTTGCTGTGCAGAAGGTTTTTATCTTGATTAGGTCCCAGTAGTTCATTTTTGCTTTTGTTTCCCTTGCCTCCGGAGATGTGTTGAGTAAGAAATTGCTGCAGCTGAGGTCAAAGAGGTTTTTGCCTGCTTTCTCCTCCATTTGATGGCTTCCTGTCTTACATTAAGTTCTTTCATCCATTTTGAGTTTATTTTTGTGTATGAAGTAAGAAAGTGGTCCAGGTTCGTTCTTCTGCATGTTGCTGTCCAGTTTTCCCAGCACCACTTGCTGAAGAGACTGTCTTTATTCCATCGGAAATTCTTTCCTGCTTTGTCAAAGATTAGTTGGCCCTACGTTTGTGAGTTCATTTCTGGGTTCTCTATTCTGTTCCATTGATCTGAGTGTCTGTTGTTGTGCCAGTACCATACTATCTTGATAATTACAGCTTTGTAATACAGCTTGAAGTCCAGGATTGTAATGCCTCCAGCTTTGGTTTTCTTTTTCAGGATTGCTTTGGCTATTCAGGGTCTTTTCTGGTTCCATAAAAATTTTAAGATTGTTTGTTCTAGCTCTGTGAAGAATGCTGGTGTTATTTTGATAGAGATTACATTGAATATGTAGATTGTTTTGGGTAGTATCAACACTTTAACAATATTTGTTCTTCCAATCCAGAAGCTTGGAATAGTTTCTCAGTTTTTTTGTCTTCTTCAATTTCTTTCATAAGCTTTCTATAGTTTCCAGTGTATAGATTTTTCACCTCTTTGGTTAGGTTTATTCCTAGGCATTTTATGGGTTTTGGTGCAATTGTAAATGGGATCAATTCCTTGATTTCTCTTTCTGTTGCTTCATTATTGGTGTATAGGAATGCAACCAATTTCTATGCATTGCTTTTATATCCTGGTACTTTGCTGAATTCATGATCAGTTCTAGCAGTTTTTTGGTGGAATCTTTTGGGTTTTCCATATAGAGTATCATGTCATTTGTGAAGAGTGAAAGTTTGACTTCCTCCTTGCCAATTTGGATGCCTTTTCTTCCTTTGTGTTGTCTGATTGCTGAGGCTAGGACTTTGAATACTATGATGAATAACAGTGGTGAGAGTAGACATCCCTGTTGTGCTCCTGACCTTAGGGGGAAAGCTCTCAGTGTTTCCCCATTGAGGATGATATTAGCATTGGGTATTTCATATATACTTTTATGATCTCAAGGTGTAATCCTATCCCTACTTTCTTGAGGGTTTTATCAAGAAAGGATGCTGGGGCGCCTGGGTGGCGCAGTCGGCTAAGTGTCCGACTTCAGCCAGGTCATGATCTCGCGGTCCGTGAGTTCGAGCCCCGCGTCAGGCTCTGGGCTGATGGCTCAGAGCCTGGAGCCTGTTTCCGATTCTGTGTCTCCCTCTCTCTCTGCCCCTCCCCTGTTCATGCTCTGTCTCTCTCTGTCCCAAAAAAATAAATAAAAAACGTTGAAAAAACATTTAAAAAAAAGAAAGGATGCTGTATTTTGTCAAATGTTTCCTCTGCATCTATTGAGAGGATTGTGTGGTTCTTGTCCTTTCTTTTATTGATATTGCCACATTGATTGTTTTGCAGATATTGAACCAGCCCTGCATCCCAGGTATAAATACCACTTGGTCGTGGTGAATAATTCTTTTAAAGTACTGTTGGATCTTGTTGAAGATTTTTGCATCCATGTTCATTAGGGAAATTGGTCTGTAGTTCTCCTTTTTAGTGGGGTCTTTGTCTGGTTTTGGAATCCAGGTAATGCTGGCCTCATAGACTGAGTTTGAAAGTTTTCCTTCCATTTCTATTTTTTGGAAGAGCTTCAAAAGAATAGATGTTAACTCTTCTTTAAATGTTTGGTAGAATTCCCCTGGAGAGCCATCTGGCTCCGGACTCTTGTTTTTTAGGGGAGACTTTTGATTACTAATTTGATTTCTTTACTGGTTATGGGTCTGTTCAAATTATCTATTTCTTCTTGTTTCAGTTTTGGTAGTTTATATGTTTCTAGGAATTTGTATACTTCTTCCAGATTGCCCATTTTTTTGGCATATAATTGCTCATAATATTCTCTTATTGTTTTTATTTCTGCTGTGTTCATTGTGATCTCTCCTCTTTCATTCTTGATTTTATTTATTGGGTCCTTTCCTTTTTCTTTTTGATCAAACTGGCTAGAGGTTTATCAATTTTGTTAATTCTTTCAAAGAACCAGCTTCTGGTTTCATTGATCTGTTCTCCTGTTTTTTTTCTGCTCTAATCTTTATTATTTCCTGTCTTCTGCTGGTTTTGGTTTTATTTGCTGTTCTTTTTCCAGCTCTTTAAGGTGTAAGGTTAGGTTGTGTGTCTGAGACCTTTCTTTCTTCTTTAGTAAGGCCTGGCTTGCTATATACTTTCCTCTTATGACGGCCTTTGCTGTGTCCCAGAGGTTTTGGGTTGTGGTGTTATCATTGTCATTGGCTTCCATGTACTTTTTAATTTCCTCTTTAACTTCTTGGTTAGCCCATTCATTCTTTAATAGGATGTCCTTTAGTCTCCAAGTATTTGTTATGTTTCCACATTTTTTCTTATGGTTAATTTCGAGTTTCATAGTGTTGTGGTCTGAAAATATGCATAGTATGATCTCGATCTTTTTGTACTAACTGAGGGCTGATTTATGTCCCAGTATGTGATCTATTCTGGAGAATGTTCCATGTGCACTTAAGAATAATGTGTATTCTGCTGCTTTAGAATGAAATGTTCTGTATATATCTGGTAAGTCCATCCAGTCCAGTGTGTCATTCAAAACCATTGTTTCCTTGTTGATTTTCTGTTTAGATGATCTGTCCATTGCTGTAAGTAGAGTGTTGAAGTCCCTTACTATTATGGTATTATTATTAGTGAGTTTCTTTATGTGTGATTAATTGATTTATATATATTTGGGTGCTACCATATTTGGAGCATAAATGTTTACAGTTGTTAGATCTTCTTAGTGGATAGACCCCTTAATGATGATATAATGCCCCTCTTCATCTCTCAATACAGTCTTTATTTTAAAATCTAGATGGTCTGATATAAGTATGGCTACTCCGGCTTTGTTTTGGCAACCATTAGCATGATAGATGGTTCTCCATCTGGTTTTTCTAGTCTTGAGACAACCCTTTTCCACTCATTTGTTTATTCGTTCCTTCGTCAAATACTTTTTTTAAAAGCTTATTTATTTATTGTGTGTGTGTGTGTGTGTGAGAGAGAGAGAGAGAGAGAGAGAGAGACAGCACAAGTGGGGGAGGGGCAGAGAGAGAGGAGAGAGAGAGAATCCCCAGCAGGCTGTACACTGCCAGTACAGAGCCCAATGTGGGACTCATACACATGAAGCTGTGAGATCATGACCTGAGGCGAAACCAAGAGTTGGATGCTTTGCGGACTGACTGAGCCACCCAGGAGCCCCACGTTCCTTCAACAAATATTAATTGAACATCTGCTCTGCTCCAGGAACTATGGTGTTTGCTCATGAGCAATGGGAGTGTTTACAGCTGGAAACAATGGAGACACCATCTCTACTTTCCTGGAGCTACCTGCCTAGCAAGTAGGGCAATTAGGAACTTCCAACCCATTTACTAGTCATGTAATCTCAGACAAGGTGCCTAACGTCATTTGCCTCAATTTCCTCTAGTGAACGACATGAAAAAAATGCCCAGTTCTAGGAGCTGGTGATTGTATTACATGAGATAAATTATGTAGAGTACTTAGCAAAGTGTCTACCACAGAGAAAGCTCAATAAATAGACACAGATATGTGTATTATCCCTTTTCTGACTATTGAACCAAAACAATCTATAAGACAATAACATCATGAGGAAGCCTAAAAGATAAATCACTCTGGAAATATTACTAAGGCCAACCCATTCTCCATCCTTCCTCCTGCAGAAGATTGCCCCTTTGCGTTGGCTGAAAAATGATTATAGTCGGGATGAGGGAGTGAGGAATGGCCTTACACTCAAGTCTTCTCTTCTATTTTATTTCTTCAGAGACTGCCTCTTTCCTCCCTTGGCAGGGCTAAGGAATGGAGTCCTGCTCACCTAAAAAACCCTGCTTCTCTGGGATAGCCAGCTGACTCAGCTGACTCGTCCAGGTTTGTGGCTGCCATGTTCCTCTCCAGAGCCACGTGGTGGGCAAAGTCCGAAAGTCCATCTATGCACTGCGGCATTGGAGTTAAGAAGTTCTTCCCACGTACTGGGCCACAGGGTGGGGGGTGGGGTGGTGGAGGTGGGTGGTAAGAATGTGGCAGAATTCAGACACAACTGTGGGAGACACTCAGACTCTTGCCCAAGAACCTGAGGTATGAAATATGCACCTGACAATTCCCCCTGACTTTTCACTCCACCTCCCCATCCTATACCCCAATAATTGTAGGACACTGAGAAAATAAAGGGGCTTGAAATCAAGGAGCTGGAAATCTGCTTGGGAGTCAGAATGCATATACCCATGAAAAATGAATCAGTTAAACAGGCAAACTTTATATAACAATACTCTGTTTATTTACCAAGTATTATTGTTCATTGGGCCCTGTGTTAGGTGTTAGGAGGCAGACATAAAAATATTGTCCATTCTCAAGGAGCTTAGAGTCTAGAGAGGAAGACTGGTATAAAGCAGCAATGCAAATAGCAAGGTCATGTCTTACAGTGCAGTGATGTAGGTATGTTGCTGATGATAATATCTGAGGGGTCACAGGGGAGTACAGAGGAAGAGCTAAATATGAATGAGAGAAATAATAGCAATTATTAGTGTAGTGAGCTGTGATAGGCCAGAGGCTTAAGATATGCTGAGGGACGTCTCTCTGCTGGTCCCTGTAGCTCGGTGAGGGAGGCAGGGCAAGCAGGGTAGGAGGAAGTAACACCATTTCCAGAGGAAGCCTGAATTGGTACTGCGGAGCTCTTGGCTTAGAAGACTACAGTTCTAGAAGCGGCTGGGTGGCTCAGTCAGTGGGGGCATCTGATTCCTGAGTTTGGCTCCGGTCATGATCTTGTGGTTTTTGAGATCGAGCCCCACATTGGGCTCTGGGCTGATGGCACAGAACCTGCTTGTGATTCTGTCTCTCTCTCTCTCTCCTTCCCTCCCTCTCTCCAAATAAATAAATAAATTAACATGAAAAAAAAGAAGAAGACCAGAGTTCTAGCATTGGGCTTGATGTTTATTCCTCCGATGATTTGTGTTAATTACTTCCCTTCTCTGGGCTTTTCTTCCTTATAGGGTAAATGAGGGGGTTGGGCTGGGTAATCTGCAAACGTCTTCTCGTGGTTGTACCTTTGCCCAGTTTCCTCACCTGGAACACATGGATAATTCAGATGATGAGAATTTGAACGAGGCTCCTCAAGATTTGGAAAATAGGGTTTCTTTTCGTGCCAGAGCAGGCAATGTGGGAGGATATGCAGTATCCTCTTCTGTTATCTCAAAAAATTTTTTTATGGGGGCCCCTGGGTGGCTCAGTTGGTCATGATCTCGCGGTCCGTGAGTTCGAGCCCCGCGTTGGGCTCTGTGCTGACAGCTCAGAGCCTGGAGCCTGTTTCAGATTCTGTGTCTCCCTCTCTCTGACCCTCCCCCGTTCATGCTCTGTCTCTCTCTGTCTCAAAAATAAATAAACGTTAAAAAAAATTTTTTTTATGTTTTTATTTATTTTTGAGAGAGAGATAGAGCACGAGTGGGAGAGGGGCAGAGAGAGAGGGAGACACAGAATCCGAAGCAGGCTCCAGGCTCTGAGCTATCAGCACAGAGCCTGATGTGAGGCTTGAACTCGTGAACCTTGAGATCATGACCTGAGCTGAAGTCGGACGCTTAACCGACTGAGCCACCTAGGTGCCCCCTTGTTATCTTTTTAAAAAAATGTTTGTTTATTTTGAGAGAGGGCATGAGTGGGGAAGGGACAGAGAGGGAGGAAGAGAGAGAATCCCAAGCAAGCTCCATGCTGCCAGCCCAGAGCCCGATGCGGGGTTTGAACTCATGAACTGTGAAATCATGACCTGCGAGAAATCAAGAGCCAGATGCTTAACCGACTGAGCCATACCCTGGCACCCCTCTTCCTGTTATTAGGTATTTCTTTGCACTGGGAAATTGCTTCCCAATCTCCTGCAAATGTTTCACTGCTGTGTCCTCCTACTCATTACATATTCCAGAAAGGACATTCTTCTCCCTCAGCTTCTGGCTTTTTGTTGTTTTTATGTCCTAGGGAACCAGTCATCAATTATGCTGGGAGAGAAGACCCAGACTGGAGTTCTTTTGGATCTGTCATTTTGGGGGAATTTTCTCAATCTGGTCCACACTGTGACAGTAGCACTGTTCTTTTTTTCCCCCTCACTTTTCAATTTTTTACTTAAATTCTAGTTAGTTAACATACAGTTCAGTGCAACACTGATTTCAGGAGTAGAATTCAGTGATTCATCACTTATATATACAACACCTACAGAAACACTGTTCTTTAGACTTCTCCACCCAGACTTTGATTTCAGTTTTGCAAAAGTAATATGCCATACACTAAAGAGCACTATGGGCTGGGGACTGGCTTAGCTACTTCTACAAAAATATCCTGTCCTGGCCATGATGGAACTGACATTATAATTTTTGTAAAAGAATGAATTCTGTTCTTTTCTCAGAGCACTTTCCTTGAGTAGCCTAAAAGGCTGCTGTTTCCACAGAGTTGAATAAAAAGATCTGTTCATTATATAGGCATTCCTTGGAGATCCTGCACGTTAAGTTCCAGAATGCCACGATAAAGGCAAGTATCACAATAAAGGGAGTCACTTGAATTTTTTGGTTGCCCAGGGCATATAAAAGTTGCATTTATGCTAAACTGTCATCTGTTAAGTGTGCAATAGCATTATGTGTTAAAACACAGTGTACATCCCTTAATTTAAAAATACTTTATGGTTGGGGTGCCTGGGTGGCTTAGTCAGTTGAGCGTCTGACTTTGGCCCGGGGTCATGATTTCACAGTTCTTGGGTTCGAGCCCCGCGTTGGGCTCTGTGCTGACAGCTCAGAGCCTGGAAGCCTGCTTCGGATTCTGTGTCGCCCTCTGTATCTCTCTGCTCCTCCCCTGCTTGTGCTCTGTCTCTCTCTCTCAAAGATGAATAATAAACATTAAACAAAAATTAAAAAAAATCCTTTATGGCTAAAAAATGCTAATTGTGAGCTTTCAGTGAGTCGTAACCACGGATCATAGATCACCATGAGAAATGAAATAATAATGAACAAATAATAATGAAAAGCAATTAACAATGAAAAATAATGAAATACTGCAAGGATGACCAAAATGCGACACAGAGACATAAAGTGGGAAAATGCTGTTGCTGTTGGAAAAAGGGTGCAGATAGACTTCTTTGATGCAGGGCTTGCGCAGAACTTCACTTTGTAAGAAATGTAGTATCTGCGAAGGGCAATAAAGCTAAATGCAACAAAACAAGGTGTGCCTGCACAACTCTTTTGATCTCTGTAGATAATCAAGAAACTGAAAACCAAAAAGGTGAAAATCTTTCCCGTAGTTTTATTATCGGCATATCCAGACTGGATACGGATTGGTTACCTTCTATGGGTGATGAATAAAACTCCCCCTTTCTTGTTTTGTGTGATAGTTACAACGGGAGCCACATGACTTCTTCCTGTAGTTCAGTCGGCAGTGGACGCACTAATGAAAGCACCATCTTCATGCATCTAGGTTTTCTTTCATGTTCTCTCCTGCAGTTCTGCAAGTTTGAGAACGGTGGTGCTGCTGCCCTATTCTTGTTTCCCTGTTGCAAATAACAGCTCCCCGCTTTCCCCTCCCGGGGTCATCAACACGTGCAGAGAGGTAGAGGAAGAAGAGAGCACTGTCTGACACCATGACACAAGCCCATGACTTGCAAAGGTCAGGGGAGGACTTGCTGGCGTCTTCCTGGCTCCTGTGCCTGGCGCCCCACAAGACGAACTGGCTGGGCTGGTGTCACTTTTACTGGGAGGGATCAGATACCAGCAACTGATTGATAGTCTGATCTGTGGAGGCAGCCCCGGGGCTTAGTTCATTAATTTCCGAAAGCCCTCCAACAGTCCCCAAAGCACAGAACAGGTCAGGGAAAAACATGAATAACTCTTGAAGAAAAGCCCAAGGAGAGCAGAGCTTACAAAGGGGTGGAGTGGTTAGATTTGTGCATTCCCAAAGGCTAGGCGTGGAGAAGCTTCTAGGCATTTTGTGCAGATGTGGTCCAAAGACAAGACTAGAGCTGCATACACCTGCCTCCCGGGCAAGACTCAGTGTGCCTTGGGGGCCCCAAGCAGAGAACCATTGCTGTTTCTCTCTGTTCTGAGGGCTCCCCATTGAAACTACTGGGTGCACAGGGTTCTTAGCCTGCATCTCCCTCCTCTTCCCTTCTGGGACCAGAGGGAGAAGTCATTCCTGCGTCCAGAGCTCAGACTGTCATTTCGGCCCCAGTTCAGAGAAACCTGGCTATCAGCCGGACACGTGGCGGTGGCAGCAGCCCCCATCCTCCCTGGGGACCCTGCTTGTGTTCTGATCCTATCTGTGATCTCTGGAGGGTCTCTGCTTCAGCGCGGGGACACACAGCTTTGGCGAGCTCCCACCTCCCATCAGCTTGTCTGCAAGACGCCGTTCTTAGTTTTGGGTGTGACTCTGAATTCAGGCGGTCGGTGCTGTTCTGGGGCTAAACACCACCGCACACTTCGGACAGCTTTGAAGGCAGACCCTCCGGCTGGCTGGAAATCACGGGTGCCCTTCTCTGCCTAGCCCCGTGGAGCGATAAAAAGGAAAAGTACAAAAACGCAGGCTGGGAAGAAGCGTGCGTGGGCGGGATCGTCTGGGGAGTGTTTCCAGGGAACTCTGGCAGGAGGCTTCTTGTTCATGAAGGATTTCCCCGGCACTGCGCCGGGGGCAGGATGACAGATGGGCTCCTCTCTGCAGCAGAAGGGAAAATACCTTTTGTCTCCGCCAATGCCCTTCGCTGCAGGCCAGCAACTAGCAGGCGCCCCTTCTGCTCCTGGATGCGGTTCTCTGTCAGGAGGCATCCGAGTTTGCTCTGTAAGAAGAGAAATCGTATTTTCGCAACGTTCTGCTCCCAAAAAGCTGTCAGCCGTGAAGAGTGCCCTGTCCTTGTTCAGAGGCAAAGCTTCTGGAACGATCAGTGAATAGCCAAAGGCATTTTCATTTTTAGAGATTGTCAGAAATACTCACAGGCTTCCTGTTTATGACACATGCCCCCCCGCAACCCCCCCACCGAGGTGGCTGACCTCATTTGTTTTAATCTTCAGGCTGGTAGCCTGTGAGAAGACCAGCAACCCCACGATTTGAGATTGCAATTGGGAAAGGCCTTCCTTGTTAGGACCAGCCTCTTGATCCTCTGATGCCCCTGAGTAGACTCTAATGAGGAATTCAAGCTGAAGCTGGTCGTTTTCGGTGCAGAATTTGGGCTTTATTATAAACGTGTTCGGTAACACACAAGAGTTGTCACTGCTATGTCTTCGGGTTATAATCCTTTTAGACTTCTCTGCTTTTTTTCCTTCTTTTTTCTTCCTCCACCTGCTGTCCCTTCTAGTTCTTTTAGGTATTTCCAATCCCTCTCACGGGTTTGAAACACAACAAATGGCCCACTCTTTGTTGCTTTTGAGATAGATGTTTTGGAGTATCTGGCCCAAAAAAGGCTAGGCTGCATGTGCAAACTACCTGATAATGATTTATGTGGAAAGAATCGGGGTGGAAGTCTATGTGGGTCTTCTATTCTATGTGGAAGGCAGTTTGGTCCTGAAATAGGTTGATAAAAAGGCTTCCCAGTGCAACATTTGTTACCAACGACTTTATGTTCCTGTGCTTTTGTCAGTATTGGGCAAACTTCTCCCTTGTCTGTGCTCCCCAGTTCTGAATCCTTCTTGGGGGCGAGGATGGTCTCTCTCATTTGCATACCCTCTACAGTGACTAGTTGACAGACTGGGATTTCAGCTAATTTAATTCTTATAAAAAGTGTGATGTGTCAGAGAGCTGGGGAAATGATTCATGCACAATTGAAAAGGGCAAAATCATTTCATTTATGGATTTCTAGCTACTAAACTATTGATCGGAGGAATTAATCTTTCCAGCTAAGGTAGGTGGAGAATTGGATCCAGGGAATCATTCCAAGGTTCTGTTATTTCCACAATGCTGCCAGGCATATTTGGAGAATTTTGGAAAACCCTTGGAAACTGACTAGCTTGTGAAAGGAAATGCCCACAAAACATGTTTCAGACACCGAAGAATGTTGCCTTAACTCTCACAAAGCCTGAATAAGAAAAATGCACTTAGTACAAAAATGTTTTCTCAGGATGGTGATAACAAAGAAGCAATAAGGTTAGGTTTTTTTGTTTGTTTGTTTTTGAGAGGAACAGAAATTAGAATTACTTTTTGTGAAACTTTGTCATCTGTATGGAGTCTCTGATGAAACGGGGGAGTCTTTCCCCCCAACTTACTATGAAAACAGGGATAAACAATGATTAACTGTCCTAATGTAATGATTAAAATTTGTATTTTACTTAGCAGCAGATTCTTTTCTAAAAATTATTTATTTTATTTCACTTATTTGGAGAGAGAGAGAGAGAGAGTGCGTGCGCACACACGGTTGCAGGGGAGAGAGAGAATCCCAAGCAGGCTCTATGCTGTCAGCATCAAGCCCAATGTGGGGCTCAAACTCACAAACTGTGAGATCGTGACCTGAGCTGAAATCAAGAGTCAGACGCTTAACCAACTGAGCCACTCAGGTGTCCCAGCAGACTCCTTTCTAGAAGGAGGTGTGTTGATTGATGAGTAAGCTGATAAATAATTGGAGCTGGTGTGTGAGGCATGAAAAAGCATGTTTGGGCCAAGGATGGGAGGGTTAGGTAACTGTGAAGCTCTTGTTTGGCTGACTGAAATTTGCAAGTTTGGTGCAAGAATTGAGTTGCTTATGACAACAGGGAAAGTTTTGGAAGAAGAAAAGAGAGGAGCATAGTAAACTGTTCAGAGACCAGAGCAGAGGTGAAGGAGGAGAAAGCATGGGCTTGGGAGGATTTTTTTTTTATATATATAATTTATTTTATAAGTGTTCCTTTAAAAAAAAGCTTATCATGAAGTATAGTTGACATACAATATTCTAATTTCAGGTGTACAACCTAATGATTCGACAATTGTATACATAAATCAGTGCTCACCATGATAAGTGTAGTTACCATCTGTTACGATATCATTGACCCTATTCCTTAGGCTGTACGTTTCATCCCTGTGATTTATTTATTTTGTAACTGGAGGTTTCTACTTCTTGATTCCAGTTATCTATTTTGCCTCCCCTTCCACCCACCACCAACCTCCCCTCTGGCAGCCACCAGTTTGTTCTCTGTATTTAAGCGTCAGTTTCTGTGTTTGTCTGTTCCTTTGTTTTGAGGTTCCACAGATGAGTGAAATCGTGTGGTATTTGTCTTTCTCTGCTTGACTTATTTCACTTAGCATGATTTTCTTTAGCGCCCTCATGTTGTTGTAAATGGCAAGATCTCATTCTTTTTGATGACTGAGTCATACTCCGTTATATATATATACCACATCTTCTTTATCTACTCATCTATCGATGGACACTTGGGCTGCTTCCATATCTTGATTACAAAGCTGCAATAAACCCAGGGGTGCATATATTTTTTCTAGTTAGTGTTTTATGGATAAATGCCCAGAAGTGCAATTGCTAGGATCATATGGTAGTTCTATTTTTGATTTTGGAGTTACCTCCATACCGTTTTCCATAGTGGCTGCACCAGTTTGGATTCCCACCACCAAGATTACCTCTTCTCCAAATCCTTGCCAACACGTGTTATTTCTTGTCTTTTGGATGCTAGCCATTCTGACAGGTGTGAGGTGATAGCTCACTGTAGTTTGGATTGGCATTTTCAGGAGGAATTTTTTTAAAAAATGCTTATTTTGGGGCGCCCGGGTGGCGCAGTCGGTTGAGCGTCCAACTTCAGCCAGGTCACGATCTCGCGGTCCGGGAGTTCGAGCCCCGCGTCAGGCTCTGGGCTGATGGCTTGGAGCCTGGAGCCTGTTTCCGATTCTGTGTCTCCCTCTCTCTCTGCCCCTCCCCCGTTCATGCTCTGTCTCTCTCTGTCCCAAAAATAAATAAACGTTGAAAAAAAAATAAAAAAAAAATGCTTATTTTGAGAGAGAGAGAGAGAGAGAGAGAGAGAGAGAGAGAATCTCAAGCAAGCTCCATGCTGTCAGCTCAGAGCCTGACAGGGGGCTAGAACCCACGAACTGTGAGATCATGACCTGAGCTGAGATCAGGAATCAGAAGGTCAACCTACTGAGCCACCCAGGCGCCCCAGGAGGAATTTGTTTAAATGAAATTTGGTTGCATGTTGTAAATTTCCTTTTCTACCACCCTTCTTCCCTTCCCTCCCCCACTTCAATCTTCAGTAAAGTTTGTATTACTCACAATGAAATTGGTTTTGTTTGGTTGGGAATGTGACACAAGGCTGAGTGTGCTCTCATGGTAGATACATGAGCCAAGACTGCTCATGGAAGATGAGATACATCTATATATTAAAAAACCAGTTCCTTTAATCCCCTGACATATGACAGAGATGAGGAGAAAATTGGCCTTGATTTATTTAATGGACAAAGCATTGGCTACTATTAGATTCTAGTAAGCACCCATTACTTGAACCCTCCAGAATATTCTTAATTTATCTAAAATTTTAAGAAAAGATATAATAGGTTGAATAGTGTCTCTCAAAGATATCAGGTCCTAACCTCTGGAACCTGCAAATGTTACCTTAAATAGAAAAAGTGTCTTCATAGATTAAATTAAGGATCTTGAGGTGGGGAGGTTATCCTGGATTATCCAGATGGGTCCTAAATGCTACTGGATGTATCCATATAAGACGGAGGCAGAGAGAGAGAGAGAGAGAGTACACAAACACAGAAACAGAAAGCCAGATGAAGACAAGGCAGAGAGATATTTGAAGATGCTGGCCTTGAAGATTGGAAAGCTGTGGCCATAAGCCAAGGAAATCCAGCAGCTACCGTAAATTAAAAGAGGCAAGGAGTGGATTCTCCCCTAGAGCCTTCAGAAAGGCTCACCGATGCCATAATTTGGGCTCATTGGTACGATTCCAGCCAGACTTTTGACCTTCTGAACTGTGAGAGAAGTAATTTCTGTTTTTTTAAGCCACTGAGTTTGTAATGATTGTCATTGTAATTGTCAACTTGGTATGTTGGTGAGTTTAGTGATTGAAGCCGGAGTTTAGTGATCCTTGATCATTTTTTACATCTCAGTGGGTACACAACTCAAAATGGTGTCAATCATGTTAATTACAAAGATTCAAACATACACTATCCCACCAATATGGAACTTAAGTGGGTTACAAATGGCCTAGTTCGGTTCAGAGTTTTGGAAGAATTGGTGGTAGTTGAGGTGTCTCTCTTGCGAAACATAAAGCATATAAAGGAAGTGGTGGGAAAAAAGGAATAAGGACCAGCTTAAAGAGAACTGGAAGCTCTACTACTCAGCTCTTTGATACTTGAATAGTAGCAACCTAACAACTGCATTGTATATTAATCAATACATGATTCATTTTGGGCAGAGGGTTTGCACAATTCTTGGAGGGAAGAGGCACAATTACCAACCACAACCTGCACTAGGATGGATGCTTACACTGCAGTCAGATTTGGTTCAACTCAGAACCACGTATATACCCATCCCCTAGCGTATCAGACATTCTGCCAGGCACGGGGGATACAAGCTGGGTAACACGTGGTTCATTCTTCCGAAAATTAAGGGAGTCATATATTGAGCCAATGTTTAGTTCTGAAGTCATGATTAAGGTGAACTAACCCATGAGATCAAAATTACTCTCAAGAATTCCCTAGAAAGGCCCCATGTTTGTCGTCAATACGTCATCTCTCAATTCAACCACGAGGTTTTCTTCCAGCATTCGATCAGGCAACTATTTCCTTAGTTAAGCACTTGAAGAAATATCTGGCTTGTATATAGGGACCATATCATGAAAGGATAGTTTTTATTTTTATTTTTTATTTTAGAGAAACAGAGAATCTTAAGCAGACTCCACGCTCAGTGCAGAGCCCAACGACTGTGGGATCATGACCTGAGCCAAGATCAAGAGTTGGAAGCTCAACTGACTGAGCCACCCAGGCACCCCAGAAGGATAGCTGTTAACATTACGGGCATACCTGGTGAGACTTAGACTGACAAAAGAGCATAACACATCCCTTGTTCTCTTTACTTCTAGGATATTCATGAATGACAGGTTGGATGTCCCTGCCATATGTAAATTGTAGTCTGTCTCCCTATACTTTGCCAATTGTGGCTGGTGAATCTGTGATGGGATGACACTATCTGCCATTGTATTTGTTCATCCATTCACATTTGCTAATAGCTAGTAGGGTTGAGTAGTTACAGGTATTGCAGAAAAACTGATTTCTGTGTGTAAGGAGATTACTGTTTAGGAGGGAGATAAAATCCGTGCATATTTTGCTATGTGACAGAGTGTGGGCCTTGCCAACAAAATTCAGAGAAGGGAGATTACTTCTGGTGGATGCAGGAAAGACTTCACAGGGGAAGGTGGTGTTTCAGCTGGGTCTTACCTGCAGGATAGGATCTGAAGACGGGAGGAAGGGTGAGAAACAACTTTCTGGTTGGAGGTAACTGTGAGGGAGGCATGGAACACAGGTAAGCTCCAGGCTTGCTTGGGAAACAGCATTTTTAAGAGAAAAAGAAACATCTACTTTTTTTTTAAACATTTATTTATTTTTGAGACAGAGAGAGAGAGCGTGTGTGCACGTGGGGGAGGGGCAGAGGGAGAGGGAGAGAGAAAGAATGCCAAGCATGCTCCTTACCATCAGCACAGAGCTAGATGAGAGGCTCGAACCCACAAACTGTGAGATCATGACCTGAGCTGAAGCCAAGAGTCTGACGCTTAACTGGCTGAGCCACCCAAGTGCCCGGAAACAACAGAGACAGACAGAGCGTGAGTGGGAGAGGGGCAGAGACAGAGAATCGGAAGCAGAGGCTCCGAGCTCCGAGCTGTCGGCACAGAGCCCAACATGGGGCTTGAACCCACAAACTGTGATGTCATGACTCGAGCCAAGGTCAGACACTTAACCAACTGAGCCACCCCGGCACCCTGTAAAACATCTACTTCTAATTGAGGATGGGTAAAGGGATAAGGTTTGCCTGGAACAACTAATCAATGGGACAAGATGTAATAACACAGTGGTTCTCAAGATATCAAACACGGGCATTGAAGAATAGTCCTTGAGAGAGGTTGTCCCAGATGATTGCTTGGAGGGTTTCCAGTCGGAAGTGCAGAGAGAGGTGCTCAGGCTGAGCCTGGTGGTCTGCCTACTTTGAGAAGATGCACCTCTGAGTTCAGGGTGGTTAAAAGGGACAGAATTCTTAAAGAAGAGGACTGGAAAGATAAAAGTGCACAGAGCAATGCTGGATCTCTGTAGACAGTCAGTCTGGTACACAGGAGAGTACTGACTCACACATACGTGTAAGGGAACTGTCACGGCTGGGAAAGAACCAGCCTAACAGATCAGAGGGACAAATCCTAGGTGCTCACATTTGGGCAGGGGATACTACCTATTCCCAATGCCCCTACTTGACAGTCTCATAAATCATAGGGTTTTGGCATACTGCACCCAGGGGATCATGTTTCATGTGTCATGGAACAAAATTAACTGTAGACCACATGTTGGTCTGGTTTTTGCCAAAGCTTAGCTATAAGAGCCCTGATAATCACGGTGCTGCCAGGAAACTTACCTGTATCCCAGAATAAAGCTCAAGAACATGGACAGAAATCCATAAGTATCAGCACCCAACAATGTAAGGCCGGTGTTGTGTGCTCTGTACCGTCGGATGTATCTCCTCCTTCTCTGTTCTCCATCCATCCCCAAACGGCTCTAGCTTCAAGGCCCTGTGGCTTGACCCAACTAAGCCCCAGGGTGATATCCGTGGCTTACTTTTAGCAATGGCGGCACAGACCATTTCTGTGGTAGACGCACTTCCTGGTTCATGAAACGGACTGGCACTCTGTTCACCTGTTCTTGGCTTCTGCCGCCTGCAGAATTGTATGAGTTGGCCCGCAGAGGTGGTGTGCTCTGACAGCGCTCCGGAACGGGAGCATTTAATTTAGTGATGTATTGGTACTGGGAACAGAGGATGCTCCGGTAGAGCATTCCCATTTCCTTTTATTATTCCAACGTTACAGGCATGCAGACCATCGGTCTTCACAAGGAAAACTTAATGGAGAAGCCGGAACAGTTATGAAGGCATGAAGATCTTGTAAAACAGCTATTGGGGGCAGCAAGGGGCAGCGCTTGCAACATTGGAAGGAATACGAGGCTGTAAAGCCTGCAGATGTGTCCTCTTCAAGCCTAGGATGCCACTTAGCTCATTTACATACTTGTTGGCACTTCATTTTGAAAGTATTGTGGGAGAGAGAGCAGTTTGAGGTATTTTTAAGGGGAATGGCTATTGGCAGGGAGGTTCTAATAAATCCAACTGTATTGACTGGGGAGATAACACGCACAGGTGCAGAAATAAAAAAAAAAAAAAAAAGAGGGAGAAAAGTAAGAAGAGTGGTGAGGGCACAGGTGACGGTCAGTCCAGCCTGGCTTTGAGCCCTTGCACAGCCATTTATTACCTGTGTGAACTTGGCCAGTTTATTGAACCTTGTTGAGCCTCGGTCTCCTCATCTGTAAAGTGAAGGCATAATTGCTTATCTCAGACTACTGCTGCAGAGATTCAGTGAGGTCCTACAAATAAAGCACTTAGCTGGGGCCTTTGTAACAAATATTTTCTAATAACAATTATTTTCTAATAACAATTTTTTTTGAATTTTTAAAAATGTTTTTATTTATTATTTTTGAGACAGAGAGAGACAGAGCATGCGACAGAGAGAGGGAGACACAGAATCCGAAGCAGGCTCCAGGCTCTGAGCTGTCAGCACAGAGCCCGACGTGGGGCTCCATCCCACGAACCATGAGATCGTGACCTGAGCTGAAACCAAGAGCTGGCCGCTTAACCGACTGAGCCACCCAGGCACCCCTCTAATAACAATTATTAAAGGAGAAATCCTATAAGCCTGTGTTCATTGATATTTGGGGATGCAATCACAATAATAAAAAAAATAAAGGGCTTCACATTGTGTCTCATTCCATTTTACTGATGTTGCTGTATTAGAATTTTCTTGGAACCCGGCTTTGTTACAGGTGCCATTATAAATTTTTTTTAACATTTATTTTTTTTGAGAGACAGAGTATGAGTGGAGGAGGGGCAGAGAGAGAGGGAGTCACAGATTCCAAAGCAGGCTCCAGGCTCTGAGCTGTCAGCACAGAGACCCACACGGGGCTCAAACTCATGAACCGCGAGATCATGACCTGAGCAGAAGTCAGATGCTTAACAGACTGAGCCACCCAGGCGCCTCACAGGGGCCATTATAAACAAGCCAGAAGGGGTAAACCTGGCAGAAATGCCTTTCTTAAATCTTTGTTGCTTTGCTTTAAAAATTTTGTCTTCACAGGTATCCTGCTTTTGGGTAGAGTAGGTAGTTGGCCCGTGTTGGTAGCCTAGTAGAAGTCCAGAGCCTCTGGGATGTGTCTTATGGCTTGTCACTCAAGAGACAGACACTGACACAGGAGCAAGATGGTGTGTCATCACAGACGTCATGTTGATCTTTCAATGGTGAGTCTAACCCAGGTTAGAACAATGGGGAAGTGATAACGTAAGATTTCTACCAAACAAATGAATCTGTAGTGTTGCTCTCACAAAGAGCCAGAGTCTATACTTCTAGGAGAGAGAACTGAACAAAGAAACAGGTCAGAGGACTTGACACGAGAAGTCATAAACATCAGTTTTGAATGTCGTGTGTCCTGCAAAGAGGCCAAGTAGATTCATTTGGCATGCACCTGGGTGACTTCCGCTCAGGTCATGATCTTGTGGTTGGTGAGTTCGAGTCCCACCTGAGGGCTCTGTGCTGATAACTCAGAGCTTGGAGCCTGCTTCAGATTCTGTGTCTCCCCCTCTCTCTCTGCCCCTCCCCAGCTTGTGCTGTGTCTCAAAAATAAATAAATAAACATTAAAAAAAAATTCAGCTGGATCTCGATATGATATTTGGAAGCCAGTGTAAAAACTCCTAAAACTCAGGCCAATTCATTACTTGCTGTTCCTGGTTTTATTTCCTTTCTTGTTTATTATGAAATGACATATCTGGGAATTGAGGGAAAGGGATCCTTTTACTTTTCCAGATCTGTAGTTAAAAAAGGTTCCAGGGTGCTCACCTTGGACTGGAATCATGAGTGCCTATTTGGGACTTTGCTTCCAAAACTTTGCCTTGGTTGGAATAGAATTATGGAAGAGAAATGCAACTGTCTGCAAAATGAGCAAGGTTGGCTCGTGAGGGCCGAAAAGGATGATAGGCTTAAAAATTGCTAACAAACGACTCACAACGTCTGGAACTGAAGGAAACATGATCTGTGGTGCCAAGAACCAAAGAGGGGAAGAATTTGGGAGGGAAGCAGATTAGAAGACCTGAGTCTGAGGACGTGAGCCTTGGGGATATGTGAATCAGAGTAAGATGGGGACTTCAGGAAAAGACTTGGGCGGCAACAGGACAGGTTTGGCCACACAGGGTTGGCAAATATTTAGTGATGGCTTTGTCAGAGAGGAGCAGGCAGGATAGTAAGTCAAGGGGGATCAGACCCCCTAGAGATGAGAGATGAACAGTTGGTCATAGAGGATTGGGAGAGCAGCACCAGACAGCAAAAGAGGGGCCAGGGAAATAAATGGGTGGTCTGAACGTGGAAGCTATTGATTCTCTGAGCTCTCCCCCCTCCCCCCCCCCCGCTTCACTTCCTGTTGGTCATGGAGCCTCCTGGCCCATGGCTGTTAACTATGGCCAGGGATGAGCCAGAGGCTTTGGAAGAGCTCCACTCCTTATCAGGACAGAGGATGGAACCACATTACTGCCATCACTGCGAATCCTGAATTTGTAAATGCTTTCTCCTTGGAGCCCAGGTTACCGTCTAAGAGTTCAAGGTTCACTTTTATGTACTTGCATCTAACTCGAAGCCAGCTGGCCATTATTTGGGTTTGGATTTTGGTGTTTGCATGGAGGAGTGGGAAGTGTATCTGTTTGTTTCAAGTTATGACTTCTATTCTAATTTGCTTATTACTTTTTAGGACATCACCATTTTTGGTTCACAGATGTCCCTCCTTATTTTTTCCTGTGGCTGTTATTGATTAAAAAAAAAACAGACTCATTTTCTTTTTTGTAATTTCTGAAGATTTTAGATATGAGGACGAGGTAGGTGCCATCTTGATCCAATGTGCTTAGCTACTTAAAATTGTTTTCTTTCTATTAAAAAAAATTTTTTTAAGTTTATTTATTTTAAGAGACAGAGAGAGTGAGCAGGGGAGGGGCAGAGAGAGAGGGAGACAGAATCGGAAGCAGGCTCCACGCCATTAGCATGGAGCTCCCTGCCGGAGTTGAACTCATGAACTGTGAGCCAAAACCAACAGTTGGATGCTCAACTAACTGAGCCACCCAGGCACCCCTACTTAAAATTGTTTTTATTTGTAAATAAGAAATAGTACACAGAATTTCAGCACACCCTTTACCCAGATTCACCTATTGTTAACATTTTGGCACATTTTGATTTATTTGGTTTGTCATTTGCCCTTTGAATGTATGTGTGGGTGTATATATATACATATGTATCTATCATCTATCTATCTATATATTTATCTAACTATCATCTATCTATCTAATTTTGGAACCAATTGAAAGCTGCATAGAGTATAACTAAATACTTCACTGTAGATTTCGGAAGAATAAGATCCCCTGCACTAAGGGATCCGGCTTAGGATGAAGTAATGCATTTAACAGTCATGTCTTTTTAGTATCCACAATCTGGAACAATTCTTCAGTCTTTCCTTTTCTTCTATGACATTGAAATTTGTAAGACTGCGGTCCCCTTTCAAAGCAGAACGTTCCTCATTTAGGGTTTGTGTATGTTTTGTCTTGATCAGTTTTAGGTTATGCACCCCCCCCCCCAGTCAGAATACTACAAAAGTGGGGCGCCTGGGTGGCTCAGTTGGTTAAGCGTCCAACCTGGGCTCAGGTCATGATCTCATGGTTGGATTGGTTCGAGCCCTGCATCAGGCTCTGTGCTGACAACTCAGAGCCTGGAGCCTGTTTTGGATTCTGTGTCTCCCTCTCTCTCTGCCCCTCCTCCACTTGTGCTCTTTCTCTCTCTGAAATGATAAATAAATAATAAACTGTATTAAAAAAAAAAGGAATACTACAAAAGTGATACTGTGTGCTTCTCAGGGTGTGTCATCCAGAGACAACAGTTTCCATTGCCTTTAACTTACAATGATTTTGATCAGTGTAGCTTGATTTCTCTACTAGATGATATTATTTTCTCCCTGGCTCCTAATAAGCAATCTTTGATGAGACGTTTTCAGACCATGCAGATATCCTGTTCCTCATCAAAGTTTACTCCCTACACACCCACTAGAAATGGCTAAAATTAAAAAAAAAAAAAAGGAGTGACAATACCAAGGATACAGAGCAACTGTAATTTTCCTACATTACTGTGGGAATGTAAAATGGTGCAACCACTTTGCAAAATATCTGGGAGTTTTTAAGAAAGTTAAACATGCACTTTCCATATGACCTAGGACTTTGCTCTCTGTTATTTATCCCAGAGAAATGAAAGCCTACGTCCATACAAAGGCTTGTGCAGAAATACATACATGGCAGCTTTGCTTATCATTGGCCCAAACTGGAAACAACTGAAATGTCCATCAATAGGTGACCACAGATACAAATTGTGGTGTATTCATACCATGGAATAAGACTCAGCAATGAAAAGGAACAATATTCTGATACATGCCACAGAATGTATGAATCTCCAAAACAGTATGCTCCATGAAAGAAGCCAGAGACCAAAGAATATGGGATGTGTGGTTCCATTTATGTGAAATTCTAGAAAAGGGAAAACTAATATCTACTGAGAGAAAACATATCCGTGGTTGCCTGAGGCTGGGAGTGTGGGGGGTGTTGACTGCCAAGGGGCACGTGGGAATTTTTAAGGTGATGGAAAAGATTTTAATCTTGATTTTAGTGGTGGCCACCTAGGTATATAAATCTGTCACAACTCCTCAAACTCTACAAATAATGGGTGCACCTTATTATGTGGCAATTTTGCCTTTATAAAGTTGGCAATTTCCCTCCCATATTTAGCACCCATTTATGATTCTGCCCTGAACCGGTCTTCATTGTTAGGGTTAGAAAATGATGATTTGCTGGGGAGTCTGGGTGGCTCAGTTGGCTAAGCGTCTGACTCTTGATTTCCGCTCAGGTCATGATCTCAGTGTTTGGTTAGTGAGTTCGAGCCCCAAGTCAGGCTTTGCACTAACAGCACAGAGCCTGCTTGGGATTCTCTCTCCCTCTCTCTCTCTCTGCCCCTCTCCTCTCTCACACATACGTTCTCACTCTCATAAATAAATAAATAAACATGAAAAAAATTAAAAAAAACAAGAAAATTATTTTCTAGCTCCAACATTCTCTCCATGTTTGCTACTTGGTACTTGGCTTTCTTCTATTAGCAAGTGTCTGCCCTTGTGCCAGTATCATTCTTGCCTTGTTTGTTATCATTTTCAACTCACTGAGTCCCATTTCCCCATGAAGGGCTTATAATTTATTAATGCCTTTAACTCTTTTTGGCACTTACATTGTCTTGTCTTTGTCTCTAGGTCGCCCCAACAGGCTGATGCCTGTGTCCTTGGGACACGCCCCATCCTTTGTTTTTGAGGACTTCTCTCCTTTCTGGTGTAAGACGAAGTTCCAGACTCATCTTGTACTTTCTCTGCGATAGACCGGGAATAGCTATTTTTTAAGCCATCTTGCTTTCTCTTAGTGAGGAATGGTAATAGAAACAAGGATCTGGCTGTTAGATGTGCTCAATGCTCCTGGGCCACTTGTGCTTCTAGGCTCTTTCAGAGCTATTAAGTTTGTTTCCTTTCCTTCCTTCCTTCCTTCTTTCCTTCCTTCCTTCCTTCCTTGTAGGCTCCATGCCCAGCATGGAGCCCAGTGTGGGGCTTGAACTGACAATCCTGAGATCAAGAGCTGAACTGAGATCAAGATTCAGATGTGTAACCAACTGAGCCACCTAGGTGCCCCCATGTTTTCTACTAGAGTTCTTTTAGAAAGGAATGAAAGGAATAGAAGGAATAGGGATTAATTGCACTAGAACTCTCTGCAAAGAAGGTGAGGAAGAGGAGTAAGTCCAAAAAGGGAGAAAATAATTCTTAAAAAAAACCTTTTTCTGGAAATCCTCTAAAATCCTAACCTAAAGCCATAATCACTTAATATTTGTGTGCTCTAGACTTTGCTTTAGCCCCTTTTACTAATTGCCATCACCTTGTATTCTTCATTTACTTTGTGTATTTTCATGTTTATTGTCTTGGCCAGAAAGCAAATACCATATTTTCATCAGAGCTCTGTTGGCCACACTGCTTCTCAGGAAGGCAGCTGCCTCTGTGGGGTGTGCATGTATGAATGTGGTTGAAAGTGTGTGTGTAATTTATTTTTTTAATGTTTATTTCTGAGAGAGAGAGACAGAGCACAAGTAGGGGAAGGGCAGAGAGAGGGAGACACAGAATCTGAAGCAGGCTCCAGGTTCTGAGCTGTCAGCACAGAGGCTAACATGGGGCTCAAACCCATGAACCGTGAGATCATGACCTGAGCTGAAGTCGGAGAGTTGACCGACTGAGCCACCCAGGCGCGCTTTGTGTGTGTGTAATTTAGGAAGGAGACACAATGTGATCAGAAAATGGAGGTGGGATCTAGGACAGCAGGCTTTGGAATTCTGCTTCCAAGTAAGGTAGGGCAAAGAGAGAATCTGAATAACTATAATTTCACAAGCTTCTCCATACTGTTAACAAGGCAGCCTGACCAAGGGTATATGAATGTTAAGAGAGGTGGTTCCTAGATTTTCTTCTTGTTACCGGAAATATCCATCAATGAGTCTAATCTATGGTACCATTGTTGCTTAATCAGATATCCAGGGAACTGTGGCATGCCAGGAGGTCCTCTTAGAACTCAATAATAAGGCACAGATGACCTTTCCTCACATCATAGCGTATTTGTCACCCTGTAGATGTAAGAGAATGGTTGGCTTCTATAATGGGAAATAGATGAAACCCTGACACTTGAGTCATTTAATACTGAAGTAAGAGAACCCCGGAGAATACACACAGGAAATATTGACAGGAGATGGGGAGGCCTTCTCCAGCTATAATTGGTATTATTGAATAAGAAGAAGACAGGGATGCCCATTAAGTGATTGGAATGGCTGTCTCAGCTCGTGTTTCCTGTAGCGAAATCAAATTTACAGAATGGAAACTCCATTATAGTGTTTTCTTTGACTCATCCAACAGACACACTGAGCACATTATAATGGAAACTCATCATGGTAATGCTAATTGTTTTCTTCTCATTTTACTCCTATTCTTATTTTTCATTTTGCAGACAGTGGACTTTATTGGTTTTGTAAAAAAGGATATAAACTTTATTAGAAATTCAAGTCGTAAAGAAAAGGAAAATGGAATCGCTTAAAGCCCCATTTAGGATTGTTCTTAATATTTGGTGAACCCTATTCTACAGGGGTTTTAACTCACATATTCAGGCAGGATAGATAGGAATCATCTGGAAAACTGAGATCATATGTTACATACTAATTTAAATAAAATATATCAAATAAACTTCCCTTGACTTTCGCTTCATTCTGCAGAAGAGACACTAACGTTAAATGAAGGAATTGCTGAAATCCAGTAAATATTTTTTTTTACTCTGTGGGATTTGGAAAAATGAAGATGTACATGTATGTATGTATCTGTGTATGCACTTGGCACATGTGATGTTGTGTTTGCACGTGTCTGTATGAGTGTATGCCTGTATATGTGTACATGTGTATGCAGGTATGTTTCTGTGTGTGTGTGTGTGTGTGTGTGTGTGTGTGTGTGTGTGTAGGTATGTGCAATGTGTATTTGTAAAAATGAGTGTTTGGAACTGGAATCCCTAATTCTTACATACATTGAAAATGCCTTTTGGGGCACCTGGGTGGCTCATTTGGTTGGGCGTCCGACTCTTGATTTCTGCTCAGGTTGTGATCTCACAGTTGTGAGATTGAGCCCCGCATTGGGCTCCATCTCGAATGTGGAGCCTGCTTGGGATCCTCTCTCTCCCTCTCTGCCTCTCTCTCTCTCTCTCTGTCTCTCAAAATAAATAAATAAAACTTAAAAAAAAAAAAAGAAAGTACCTTTCTTGCAAGAAGTCTTGAGTCAAACTTTCTTTCCTTGGGAGATTTATGGACATCACTAGCAATAATCTGTTTTTTCACTCTATAGGGCTTGCTTCATAGGTGTAAATGTCTATACAATTTTTTTTATGTACTTGAAGCCCAGAAACTCCTTCTATAGTCGATCATTCACTGTTTTTCACAGCACTTGGTATAGGCTTTTGAGTTGCACATTCAAACATTTCTTGCTTTCAGGAGAAATACTAACATACATTTGCTAGGTCAGTGTTGATTTTGGTAGATTGTCATATTTCAGGAGTTTCCTCCTATTCCTGTTTCACCTCAGTTTTTATCCGAAATGACTATTGGATTTTATAAATTTTCTTTCCTTCAGTTTGCTGATGTAATCATTGCACTGGTGTCTTATATGTGTTTGCATCCCTCCAACAAAATACTTCTTGGTCATGGTGTCTTGTTTCAATATGCTGCTGGATTTAATTAGATGATGTTTTATTTTGAATTTTTGTATCTGCATTCACGAGTACAGTTTACATACTTTAACTAATATTGATGTGAAGGTATTATTAACAAATAACTCTCTTTTTGTGCTGTTGTCTGAACTAGTTTCACTATTATAAGACTAGGAATTGTCTGTTTTATAAAGTTTTATTTTAACCTGCTCACAAAGCCCACTGATAAGAATACTTGAGGCGAGGATCTTAAATGGTAGATCTTAAAAATTGCTTTTCATGGGGCGCTCCGTTGGTTAAACATCTGACTCTTGATCTCAGCTCAGGTCTTGATCTCAGGGACTTGAGTTCAAGCCCCGCATCGGGCTCCACGCTGGGAATGAAGCTTACTTCAAAACAAAGCAAAACAAAACAAAACAAAAACCCCTTCTTTTCAGACCTACTATTTATTTTTCTAGAAAATCATCCAAGTCCTTTGGCTCTTCAGCAATGTTGATAATTGCAGATGATATTCTTTTGTAAGTCTTCTGATGTCTTATATACTTTATAGCATTTTTTGTAGTTAATATTGTTAATTTTGTGTTCTCGCTTTTCTAGGAATTGATTTAATTCACTTTCTCTGTGGGGCACCCAGCTGGCTCAGTTCGTGGAACATGCGACTCTTACTCTCAGGGTCATGAGTTCAAGCCACGTGTTGGGGGTAGAGGTTACTGAAAAAAAATCTTTAATTCACTTTCTTTTCTAGAGCTTTTGTTTTGTTTATCCTTTCTACTGTTTGTATTTTCTCTTTTCTTAAATCAGCTTTTCAACACTTTATTAATCTCTTCCTACCTATGTGTACTTTCTTTTTCCTTATATATATTTCCAATTTGTTATTTTGCATGCTTAAGTTATTCTTTTATTTTTTCTCATCAATTCTAGTCTCTGGCTTGAGTAATGAACACAAATTATGTGTATGTTGGATCCAGTTTATGTGTGGCTTTTCTTTGTAATATTTTTATCTCTTTTCCCCCTTTCTTTCTCAAATTCTACCTGCTTGCCTTTTCATCCATTCATGCTAACTCATAATATCTTCTTTGAACTATGGAATCTCTAATTTGAGCTCTTTTTTTTTTCAAGTTTATTTATTTTGAGAGAGAGAAAGAGAAAGAGTACGAGTGGGGGAGGAGTAGAGAGAGAGGAAGAGAGAGAATCCCAAGCAGGCTTCGTGCTGAGTATGGAGCCTGATGTGGGGCTTGATCTCAGAAACCATGAGATTATGACCTAAGCTGAAATCAACAGTGAGACGCTTAACTGACTGAGCCACCCAGGCACCCCTGACCTCTTTTTAAATAATCAGTAAGCTTTCTGCAGTTTCTTTGAGGCTATGAATGACTATTACTCTGGATTCATTTTGGCTTTCTTTTCGGCCGTTCCCCTTTTAAATGTGTTCTCTACTTGCCTGTTGCTTGTATTTTATTCCACCTTTACCCTCCCCTCCTTTTTTTTTTTTTTTAGATTAAAAAAAATTAGAGAGAATGCGAGTGAGGGAGAGGGGCGGATAGAGAGAGAGAGAATCCTAAGCAGGCTCCATGCCCAGTGTGGAGCCTGACATGGGGCATGATCCCATGACCCTGGGAATATGACCTTACCTGAAATCAAGAGTCAGATGCTCAGACAACTGAGCCACCCAGGTGCCCCACAGAGTTTTAAATGCACATGTCCAGGTTGGTTCTTTTGTGATTGTTATTCATCTCTGAGTTTGCCTGGCCACCTGTACGGGGTGTGGGGAGGGAGTGGGTTGGTGCCCAAGAGGAGGAAAAATTATCAGGATAGTCCTAAATGTCTACTGTGATTTTCTATCTTAAAATGTCCCCCTGAAATGTGTTATTTCTCTTTTTTTCCCATGAGTCCTTTAGGTGAGAGTCTTTCAGTACTGTGATTTGTCAGCTCCTGACCCCTGCCTTGTCTTCACGCAGCCTCGTCTATGGGAGCTTCCTTGGCTCGGATGCTAGAAGTAGCCTGGCAACATGGTTCCTCCTTCAGCCCCGCCTCCCCTGCCAGGTATCTATAGGAGCTTTCACAGTTCCTCCATGGTGTTGGGCATGTCCCATGTCACAGGATCAGAAGCAATGTGTGTGCTGGCTGTAAACTTTTGAGGAAATCTGTACTGTAGGGGCCAAGGGCAGGCCGCCCCAAGATGGGCCACTTTGGCATGGAACTTTACTCTGAGTTAAAAGCAATCAAAACCCAGCAGACTCAGGAAAAGCTCGTTACCTCCCCCTCAACTGCCTGCTTCTACCAGGAAAAGAGCTAGTAACACAGACTCCCCTTTACCGAAGCAACATATCTACATAACAGGGCAGAGCCTCTTTGTTTTCTAAACATTTCCCCTCACCTTCCTGCTCATGGTCTTTCTCCTGTTTGTGTCCTTGGGCCCCAACCCCTCTCCTTAGCTCATGGAAGCATCATATTGCCTCATTGGTTTTGCAATTTCCATGTCTGTGTAGATTCCCTTTACATATGCTATTACATTTGATTTTCCCTTGTTAATTGTTCTCATGTCGATTTGACTCATGGTCCAGCTGGAAGGACCTTGAAGAGTAGAGGCAATTCTTCCCCCCAAAACAGTATGTTGCTTGAGACATGGGTAGGGTATTTTGCACACTCCCTTGTCTTAATCCTGACTTCACGGGATTTGGCTGGTAGGCCTCTGAGTTTGTAGTCAGTGGTTCTGTGATCGTTCCCACTGAGCCTTTCAGAGAGCCCAGGATGAAGCAGCTGAGTGGGTGTTCAGGTCTGCCAAAGAGAAAGGCAGCAAGGGAGAAGAGAAATAAACTGTGAAAATCTACCACCCAGTTCATCAGTCCTTGAATTACTGAGCCATCTGTATTCACTTTAGAGCAGAGAGGAGAGGCAGACCATTTATACTGGGACAAAGTGACTTATTGGGATTGATTTTGTTATTCTTTGAAGTCTCAGAGTGGTACAGCCCAATTTATATTTATATTTTGGCAGGTAAGATGCTTCATATGCTCAAGGTTGTGTTTATCTATCTCTGGCGTCAGCCTCCTTGCTTCTGTTGGTGGAGATTTAGTGGGTGACTCGTGTGCCCTGTTTCAACATTAATACCTAGAAGTCCACATCTGTTTCTGGAGGTAAACACGTTGAACTCTTCAACCAAACGGCCTCAAGTAGCTGCCAAGCAGCCACCAGAGTGAACACGTATCTGAGACCTGAGATCGGGTGGGAGACGGGTGTGCTGTTGTTTCCCAGTTCCAAATGCACCTGTCTGTACCCCTGCTTTGTGATGCTGTGGAACAGCTTTCTCTTTTGGATGCTAGCTTTCCCGTAGGTCTGCCTATAGGAGGCACTAGAGAGCAACCGGAAGGCTGGTGGAGGGAGAAGGTGTACATTGTCCAGTTGGCTCCTTGTTCCTGCCAGCAAGGCCTCTTCATCTTGGCAGTGCACTTAGTTCAGGTCTCCAGCTGTTTTTTCCCAGCTTTCCAAGAACGAGCCTCTTGGGATATAGTAGCAGCAGCCAGGCGGCTCCCTTCCTGAGGGGATTTGAGTTCTAAGAAGTAAAGTTGGCTGCGTTTCACGTGACATATTTATATTGTAACCAAAGTTTATCATTGAAGGTCGATGGTATACTGACCTTAAGGAGTCATGAGCAGGGAGCTGTAGGAAGACTTAAATTAATAAATAATAAGGGAGAAAGGGAAAGAGGGTGGTCGGATTCTGATACTGAAGTTCTTTGGCTCTTCAGCTGGTTGTGGTACAAACCCAACAAATAAATGCTTTATATATATTTATAATATATATTATTATAATATATGTTACATATTATATAATATATGACATAATATACATTATTATATTGTATATATACAATATATATTATATATTGTATATTTATAATATATAATATGTAATATATAATACATAATATATTATAATATAATATATATAATTTGTGACATATAATATATAATAATATAATATATTATATATTATATATAATGTGTAATATATAATATAAATAATATATAAATAATTATATACTATATATAAATGTATATTTATATAAAAACTATATATTTATATATTTACATCTACATATATATAACATATATAATATATATTTCTTTTTTTTGCTTATAGCTGCTAACAATTGCATTGCTATACTTGGGGTGATGTTCGAGTATACTGTAAAAGAAATGCAGCACTATAGCTGAAGGTGAGTGTAGTGTGTGCAGCTAGGGGAAGAGTAGGATCTAGGTTCAGAAACAAAATCTTCATACAAACTAAAAGTATGAAAAGTGTCAGTAATTGCACAGGCTACCCCTCCCCCTCCCATTTCCCACCACGTGTGAAACACTTGACTAAGACACAAGGGTCCTAGTTCAGGGAAACACCCTTTCCAGAGTGTCTGGGTATCAAAGCCACCATTTTGTGGTGGAGCAGTGGCCATAAGCCCAAGGGCCTTATGGGCTTGGAAGTTTGATATTGTTACTTTTTAAAGACACATTTTAAGCATGTTTGTTCCCAGTGAAATTTGTCAGATAGAAGTTTAAGGTTCTCACATGAGAGGTGTGACCTTTCCTTCTGTATCTAGACTGCTGTTGTGTGGCAGGCAGTGTTGTAACTTGGAAATTCTTGTCTTGCACATGTACAGACACAAAAACACATCTATGTCTGTTTTCTAAAAAGTTTATTATTTATTTTGAGAGACAGAGAAAGAGAGAGAGAACCAGTGAGGGAGGGGACAGAGGATCCAAAACTGGCTCTGCGCGGACAACAGAGAGCCTGATATGGCGCTCGAACCCACTAACCATGAGATTATGACCTGAGCCAAAGTTGGATGCTTAACCAGCTGAACCACCCAGGTGCCCTACATCTGTGTGTATTTAGTGAGCATTTGACGACTTTCCCAATGACCTTCCTTTGTGGTAATTCATTGTTAATAATTTAACTTTCCTCGAGGGCATGATATTTACAGGGTCCTTTGGAACAATTTTGATTTTCTTTGTAATGCCAGCTTGGTGGAAGTGATTTATAAAATGTTCGCTTTTATGAAAACATCCAAATTGTTTGTCCTGATATGGAAATGAGACCAGTCTGTGTTACTTTCCTGGATGAATTGGAAGAGTGCAGACCGACTGCCTTCATCTGGCAAACTGGGTTGTTTGTGTGGCTTAATCAATGAGGTCAGTATATTGGCTGATTTCTACATCCCACTCCATTTCAGAACTTGGGGAGCTCATACTTCTCTGTCTCTATATTGACTCCTCTAAATAGCTCAGGCTATGTGATTACATTTGAAATTTCTGGAGGGTACAGTTTGAATAATGCCTCCTTATGGAGAATGTCTTGCTTTATGGATTTGTTCCTTAATTTATGCAACAAATCTGGTCAGTTGTAGTTGTGTGTTAGGAACTATGTGGGAAGCAGACAACACACAGATAAGATCTCTGTGCTTATGGAACTAATGTTCTAGTGGAAAGTAGTAAAAAGCATACTAAAAAGATTAATGATTGGGGCGCCTGGGCGGCTTAGTTGGTTGAGCACTGACTTCGGCTCAGGTCATGATCTTGTGGTTTGTGTGTTCAAGCCCCGTGTTGGGCTCTGTGCTGACAGTGCAGAGCCTGGAGTCTGCTTCAGATTCTGTGTCTCCCTCTCTCTCTGCTCCTTCCCCACTCATACTTTGTCTTTGTCTCTCTCTCTCAAAAATAAATAAACATTAAAATTAAAAAAAAACGAAAAGGTTAATGATAATTGTAATAAGTTCTTGAAAGGAAAGGAAATATGGTCTTGGGAATAACTATGTGGTGATATGATGGTCTGGGAGGTCTCTCTGAAGAGGTGCCAGTAGAGCAAAGGCCTGAGAACAGGAGGACTCAGTCATGCTGAAAAACCTTAAGGAAGAATATTCTAGTGCAGGCTGAAGAAAGAGCAAATTCTAGGATGTCAAGGCAAGAAAGAGCTTGGGATACTTCAGTAACATGAGATAGGGAGACAGAGCATGGGAAGCAAGGAGGAACATGAGAAATAACAACCATCATGCAGGAACTTCTAGAAATTTAGAGTTTACTTGTAGGGCAGTAAAATGCCAATAAAGGAGTGTAAGCTGGTGAAGGACAAAATCTGACACATGGCAGCAGTTTTGTTCCTAATCAAGCAGAAGGGTAGCAAGTGGATGTTTGTCCATGTTTTCATAATTGAGGAACATAACTCTTAAGTTTCTATTCCCTAAAATGTGTTTAAGATCATTATTATTTCATGTAAAGTCTAAAATCGGGTTGGGACGCTTGAGTGGCTCAATCGGTTAAGTGTCTGACTCTTGATTTCTGCTCAGATCATGATCCCAGGGTTGTGAGATTGAGCCTTGTGTTGGACTGAGCATGGAGACTGCTTAAGATTCATTCTCTCTCTCTCTCCCTCTCTCTCTCTCCCCCCCCCCCCCTCTCTCTCTCCCTCTGCTCCTCCCTTGCTTGTGCACTCTTTCTCTCAAAAAAAAGGTCTAAATTCAGATTGGATGAGATCTTGAAAAACTGAGGACTGTGGGTAATGCATGAATATTTTTTCCATTGCCTATCTTCTGTGTTTTAAAAGTAGAAACATCCATTATAGAGCAGGCATTGCTAATGCTTAATACTCTGATGAGGACCTCAAGGAAGCCTCGGAATTCTCTGGAATAACTTGTTTACCTGTGGGTTGAGGGGTGGGGGAGCATGGGAAGTGGCAGATTTATCCTCATGTTGACAGCTGCTCCCTGCTAAGAGTGTACCCTTGGTGTAGCTGGTAGGAGTTTGAATCAGGACATTATGTCAATACCCCCTTTCCTTCTTCCTCCTTTCTCCACTAGGTCTATTCCCAGGCCTTGGAAGCTCCTGACTGATGCTGTAGAATGTCGTTCAAGGAAGACATGGTCTAGTCTCCAGTTTCTTAGGAAATACAAATACATATAAAAAAGAAGTTTACTTCCTGTTTATTGTCATCAGGCACATAAATGTGCCAGCTGGGCATTAGAATTAGGTTGGATTGGGGAATTAGCTTGTATGGTGGAGCTGGGGACAGAAAAGGGGTGACCAGCAATCTGCTGTCTAACTTTGACGTTGTGGAAGCGTGATGGCATTATGGAAACTTTAGTCCTACTTGTTGACCATGGTAAGGAGGAACCCAAAAGGTCAACTTTCCCCACACATTTAGGGGAAGTAAAATAGACAGGAGCAGCGCCCTGAATCTTTTAGAACAGGGTTTCCCAGCCTTGACATTTGGGGCCGTATAATTCTCTGTTTGGTGGGTGAAACTGTCGTGTGCACCGTAGGATACTTAGCAACATCCTTGAGAAGGACCTGCTAGGAGCATCTATGTCATTGTGACAAACAAAAATGTCTCCAGCCACCGCTGTTTTAGATCCTCAGCCAGGTTATCCCCAGGCCCACCCCTCTTCCTCCTGTGTCTTGACTCCTTGAGCTGTCACTTAACGTTGGTGAACATCCAGGACTTTGTCAACTTTTTTCATCAATCCCTTCTCTTATATCCAGTAAACCTGGGCATTGGTGCAGTGTGTCTGCGCTTGAAGTCATTCCAGCTGCTCTCTATTTAGTTTATTTTGTAGGTTCAAGGCCCTAAATTTTCTCTGATTATCAGCAAGGAGAATTTAGAAAAAAAATTGCTTCCAAAGGTGTTAAGTGTTATCTCTGGTAAACATGAGGTGAGAGTGAAGAGAACGAGGTGGGGGGAAGTATCTTTTTTATCTTATCAAATAGAGCTAACATTTGGTCGTAAATTCCTTAGGGTGAATGGAACCAAATTTTTATTTTTATAGACTTCACTTGTATCAGATGAAAGAAAGAGAAAGCAACTTGAAAGATGAACTTCAAGGTTCTAGAATATTTTGATAAAGCCAACCTTAGCTTCCTAATTTTATAACAACAAAATTCATCCCTGAATGTGTTTAGAAATTGATGGCATTCAACTGATGACCTTAAATGTGTGATATGAGGATATTCTGAAATGACAAAATAGGAAAACCTGATTCCAATGAAATGTGATTTGGGGACTTAGTAGCTGGGTGACCTTGGACTTTCATTTTTCAATTTAGGGATAAAAATTTACTCATTAGGTATGCATATACGTAATACCTTCGGTTTGGATAACCATCCTTTAGAGGCCCTTAGTAGAGGTCATATATGTAATATTTCCTAACTAATGAATATGTAATAATATGGAGAGAAATTTACTTTCTGTGTATGTCAGGAGCAGGACTTCAAGGATTTAGTGTCTAATTGACTTCACCGGAGTCAAACATTGGCAGTATCATAGACAAAAGTCTTATTGGATTGACTCAATAAAATCAAACTTTAGTTTTTCAATTAATTTTTTAAGCTCAATTATCTTAATAAGTATGTACATTTAACTGATCAGCAATCTAGGTGAGAGATTTAAAGTTTTTCTAGTTCCAACCTTGATAACCAAGTTCAAATAATGCCACTAGGCAGTTCTGACTTGGAAGGAGCTTTATCGCTCTTCCTGAGGTACTCTTACTTCATTCAAAGATTTAGTTTTTCTTTTCTCAACAGGATAATTATGTTCGTTACTATGGAAAATGAGATACCCCTTAGTTTCCTCCAGGTCAAGTCTTTATGTTTCTAGTTATCTTATTGGGGAATTTGGTTTTCCAATATGGCGACATGAGTTTGTGAAGTCAATGAAATCAAATGGGAACCTGACCTGTTGGTGGCTTGGCAATTGTAGGCCATTAAGAAATTCCCCCCTACCTGGCACTGTATGGCCTTTGGGTATCTGACCCTTACCCTAAGCATTCCATACTCTATCTATTCTATTCCCTCTCAACTCTCTTGGCTTCCCAACCATGGCTAGTTTTATCAATGCATTCATGGTTATTCCAGTACCTCATTTCCTTGACAAATGCTCCAGTCTGTCTCAGCTGTCACTTGACTCTCCTTCTACCACACTCTTACCACCTCCCCCAGTTTCCCTCCCTCTTCTCCCTCAGCTCTGATGGTATCTTTCACCCCATGGCCTATTCTGGTGATTGTGCAAAAGGGGCAGGAATTCTCACTTAGCACAGTGGCCAAGTTAGCCATTCATTATGAAATAGTCACAAGTTCTTAGCATGTTTCATGCACTGTGGGTGATTTAGTGGCTCGTCTTGGAGCCTATGCGTAGTGGGGAAAACAGAAATCAAACAGGCATGCAAATAACATATATAATGACGAAGTATGTGGGTGGAGGACGACATTACTACAAAAAGAATAGCACAGATAATGGCCCTGAGGTGGGACTCAGGATAAGGAGAAAGGCCAACTTAGTTGTGCTGTAGTGAGCAGGGGAGGGCGAGTTATATTCCACTGTAGACTGTCCCCCTTACTCATTTCACCTGGCTGTCAGTCAAGTAAACTCAGAGTCAACAAAGCAAAGAGATTCTGAAGGATGGACAGGTACCCTGGGAGATGGGGCATCTTTGGGGAGCCCTCGCTATGGCTCTGTCAGGGCTCTGCTTTTATGTGAGGCTTAACACAATCTTGGCCAAATGTCCTAAATGGTATTCCTGTCTGCTTTGTACCTCACATTCTGAATCCATTTCTCTGTGAATCCATTTCTCTCTCTCCTTTCTACCCCCTCTCTGTCCCTCCCTTCCTTCTTTCTTCAAGTGATAATACCTTAAAACTTCCCAAAATTTATAACAGAAACCAAACTACAAATTCAGGAAGCTCAGAGAATGAGAAGCAGGATAAATACTTAAAAAAAAAAATCGATGCATAAACATACCGTATTCAAGCTGCAGAAAGCCAAAGCCAAAGAAAGAATATTGAATGAAGCCAGAGTGGGGGAAACTTTACCTGTTGTAATATTGTGATTTATAATAAGAAATATATTGGGGACACCTGGATGGCTCAGTCAGCTAAGCTGAGGCTCAGGTCATGACTTTGGCTCAGGTCATAATCTCATGATTCGTGGGTTCAAGCCATGCATTAGGCTCTGTGCTGACAGCTCAGAGCCTGGAGCCTGCTTTGGATTCTAAAAAATAAACAAAACAAATAAACAACTTTATGATAAGAAATATATTAGGGCGCCTGAGTGGCTCAGTCTGTTAAGTGTGTGACTCTTTTTTTTTTTTTACTGTTTATTTTAGAGAAAGAGAGAGAGAGAGACAGAGTGCAGGCAGAGGAGGGGCAGAGAGAGAGGAAGACACAGAATCCAAAGCAGGTTCCATGCTCTGAGCTGTCAGCACAGAGGCCAACGTGGGGCTCAAGCCCACAGACTGTAAGATCATGACCTGTGCTGAAGTCAGTTGCTCAACCGACTGAGCCACCCAGGCATCTGACTCTTGATATTGGGTCAGGTTATGATCTCATGGTTTGTGAGATCAAGCCCCATGTTGGGCTCTGTGCTGACAGCATGGAGCCTGCTTAAGATTCTGTCCCTCTCTCTCTCTGTACCTCCCCTGCACACTCTCTTTCAAAATAAATAAACTTAAAAAAAAAAAGAAATATATATTTGGTCTTCACCCCATATAGAGAGGAGTCTTTTGCTATGTTAATTAGGTGACTTTTGGACCCCAAATGAGGGGGGAGGCTGGTTGCTGGGGAAACCAACCATGGGACTAGGAACAGGGCTGGATTTCCAATCAGTCACCAGTGGCCGATGATTTTAAGCAACAATGCCAATTGAAGCCTCCATAGAAACCCAAAAGGGTGTGGTTTGGAGAGTTCCATATGGGGAGCTTCCAGAACTCCGGAAACTCATTTACTCACTAGAGTACCCATTTAGTACAAATGATATTAGATGCTATCAATAGCCACATAAAGAGATACATAGGGCAAGGCCCCGACCAAAGGAGCTTCTGCCCCCTTGGAATTTAGGGCCCATAACATGGCATGTGGAATGTGTTTTGGTTCATCCACCAGAAGTGTAGAAGATAGTCTAATAGATAACTGCTCAAGGTAATTATAGCATAATGTATTAGTTGAATATAGGATATGGATAAATGGAAGGATGGAGACCATGTTGCAAGGGATGGGAAGGAGGATTGTGAATGCTCTCTTATGAGATACCCTCCATGAGGTGCCGTTTGAGAGTGGACTTCGATTAGTTGAACATGTATACTGAAAACTCTAGGGAAACCACTAACAAAAATTTTTTAAAAAGCTACAGAAGTTGATATAATTCAAACATTTATTTTATCCGCTGCTCATACATGAGAAATACCTTTAAATTTAAGTGTGAGCTCTTTGTAAGAGTGAACCCTTGTCGGGTAGTGGAAAGTGACGTACCTGGCTTTGGGGAATGTGGGCTCCTGTTTGGTCTCCATTTTATGTTTCAAGGATTAGGATGTAAAGAGGAAATGGAAGACGGTACATTTCTCTCTGTGTGCTCTGATGTTGTCACTTTCACCTTTCCGAGCCCTGATTCCTCGCTTGCCAGTGCACTACCTACAGAGGTAGCCCAACGATGCTGTTGTCAGCTTACGTGAAACAACAGATATTTAAGCTTTTGAGGAATCCTAGGACTTCCCTCAATTCTTTTTTCTGTTTTATACTCAGTTTTTAAAAAGAAAAATACTTTTCGGGCAAAGGGAAGTTCTCAACAAATAATCACCAAGCTGTCTATCTTTTATGGTTGCTAAGCAACTGTTAGTTATTTCCTTCCATGCCGAACATGGAAGCCATATTCATGAAAGAAATGCACTGTTTTGTCTGGAAAGTTTTTGCCACCTGTTCCCCCCTCAGCTTAAACTATAAATGCTAAGGGTCCTGGGGTCTAACAGTCTAGTTGTTGGCTTTGCTGCAGAAGTTTTGTTCCTCATTTCCTAATGAAATATGTGATGAGTTCAAATGGGATTGAAAATCTCTTGGGGGACCTGGGGGGCTCAGTCGGGTAAGCCTCCAACTTCGGCTCAGGTCATGATCTCGTGGTTCATGAGTTCGAGCCCCATGTCTCAGGGCTCTGAGGAGCCTGCCTCAGATTCTGTGTATCCCTTTCTCTCTGCCCCTCCCCCACTGATACTCTATCTCTGTCTCTGTCTCTGTCTCTCTCTCTCTCTCTCTCTCTCTCAAATATAAGTAAAACATTAAAAATTTTTTTTTTAAGTATCCAGTGAGTTTTCAAGGATAAATTCTTTACTTGTCAAAATGAATCAAGAATAACTACTCCCATTTGGTTTTGTTTGGTTTGTTTCAACTGTTAATGGAAAGAAAATCTTTCAGAAAGGCATATTAGTCATCAAGACACTCTACTCCCACTTTATTAGATACATACCTTGTCTCTTGAGTATGATGGTGACATCACAGAGAGCGGAAGTTTGCCTTTCCAAGTGCTGGCTACCAGCCAGATGGGGCCACGCACAAGTTCACAGGCTCTGCACCTAGGAGGTAGTGCACTGAAGGATTGAAGGAGGAGGACACGATCAAGTAGGTAGGTCAAACTTTTCGCATATTTAGGGAGCTCTAAAGTCAGAGCTCACAGGCTTGCAGCCCCTAAGTCTCGCTTCCATGTTCCCAGTGAAGGAAATGGGGTGGAGAATGACCCTGAGCAGGGCAGAGCTACTCTGCTATTCCCCTCAGATGTGGGCATGCAGACAGCTGCCCAAGGAGCAGAGCCTAGACATGCTTGGAGATGCCAGCTGCTGTGGGTCATGATCTCCACCAAGGAGGTGATATCATCCAAAGGATATGTAAATATACAACAGTCCCATTGCAAAGCCATGGGGTCTCAAGGGACCCTGAGGCGAGGAGCATGAAGAACTGGGGAAGGTCCAAAGTCAGTCTCAGGAAACAGCTCAGATCAGAATAAATGTGGAGACAGAAAATACAGGGAGAACAGAGGGTGCCTTTTAAGTACGTCTTGTAATTTCGAAGTTACTGGGTTTCAAAACAGCTGCTTATGTCTTATTAGCTAAGCAGACACCTCATTTTGTAAATGCTGGAGTGACTTAATTAAGCCAATGGATTTTAATGTTTGATGATGGAAGAGGCTGAAGTTACGGGCATCGATTGTAGGGAAAATGAAAAGCTATAGTCAGGGACCTGGGAAGTAATTACCAGTCCTGTCCAGGATATTCCCTGAAATCAATGGGTGGAAGCGTGGTGTTTGTGAGATGTATTCAATTCTGTTAACAGGGAAACTCTCCCTCATCATAAACGCAGACCTGAGTCCCTAGCATGAAATAATAACTAAAGCTTTGCCCAAGAGCTGCCGTGACTGCAGAGGTCACGCAATCCCGGGAAACTCCCACAGTGATCCTAAATTTTAGGATACTGATAAGATAATCCCTACAGGTTTGTTTTTTTTTTTTAATGTTTATTCATTTTTGAGAAAGAGAGAGCATAAGCGGGGGAGGGGCAGAGAGAGAGAGAGAGAGAGAGAGAGGGAGAGAGGGAGAGAGGGAGAGAGAATCCCAAACAGGCCCTGCACTGTCAGTGCAGAGCCGGACGTGAGGCTCAAACTCACAAACCATGAGATCATGACCCGAGCTGAAGTCAGACACTCAACCAACTGAACCACCCAGGCGCCCCTCCCCACAGTTTTTAAAGCAGCCTCCCATACGATTGCAGAAGTATTCGGACACAGGACATCATCAGACTCATGACATAGTACTGTTTATTGACAATACTTTATTTTGTAATTTTTTAAAATATTTATTTATTTATTTTAGAGGGGGGAGAAGGGCAGAGAGAGAGGGAGAGAGAAAGAATCCCAAGCAGACTCTGCTGTCAGCCCAGAGCCCGATGTGGGGCTTGAACTCATAAACCGCAATACCATGACCTGAGCTGAGATCAAGAGTGAGCCAAGTGAGCCGCCCAGTTGCCCTGACAATACTTTAAATCCCGAGGTTGGGGCGCCTGGGTGGTTCAGTCAGTTAAGTGTCTGACTTTGGCTCAGGTCATGATCTCATGGTTTGTGAGTTCAAGCCCTGCGTTGGGCTCTGTGCTGATAGCTCAGAGCCTGGAGCCTGCTTTGGATTCTGTGTCTCCCTCCCCCTCTCTCTGCCCCTCCCCCACTCACACTCTGTCTGTCTCTGTCTGTCAAAAATAAATAAACATTAAGAGAAATTTTTAAAAATCCCAAGATGCATGGGCATCCATCCCCTGGGCATGTCCCTCATTAAGACTCAATGATGAGATTCTCTTCTGGAGGCAAAGAGAAATTCAGGGTCAGCTGATCTGCTCAGTCTTCGGTTCCCTATTTACATGGTAACACTTGGAATAGGAAACAGAGACAAAGCGGCCATGCTGGGCCACTGGTGCTCCTCCTTCTCCTCGTGGTTCCCTCTTTGCTATGCCCTGGTTCCGTTGGGCAGGAAGAGGTAGCTGGCCCGCTGGCTCCTCTGGGTTCCCACTCAAGCATGCTCCCTTAACCTGGAGATCACAATCCATTTGGAAATTCAAAGTAGTGCAGAAACCTTCCTTAAACCTCTTCTGCTTTTCTTTCACCGGGACACAAATGACCACCTGTTGTCAAGCTTGGCTGGTGCTTTGCTCTGTCTTCTTCATATTATCCCTTCTGGCTTTCCTCTCTTATTTTAATCTCCAGTCCTCTCTCTCTTATCCTGTTGGTCGGTCAGCTTTTTCCTTCTTTCGTCTGGATGAATCTACTTTGTGTCTGGATGCAGATGTTGTAGAATGTGTATTTCTATACATTCCTCTCCTTCTGCCCCTACCCCCCCAAATAACCCCCCCCCCCTTTATAAACCAGATCCTAGAAAAGTCAATTATCTATTTATATTTGGTTCTCTGTTTATAGCCAGGACCAATATGCTGCCTCATAATTGTTTTTGAGAAAATGATATATTAGTAGCTTGGTGGTATGTTTTTCCATTCCGTCAATTCAATCTTCTGATGAAGGTTTGGATTTATTTTTCCTGACCTGTTATCTACAGATTTAATTACAAGTGAATCCTGTATCATTTTCTGCGGTCTTTTTCTGGGGGGGGGGAGGAGTCACTTGCCATGTGCAGCAGTAAAACCACAGGGGAATTTTTTCTCTGCTTTGAACAGCAGCAAGGTTAGGAAAGGAAGCCACATATGTCCCCCGTCTCCAGCAAAAGGGAGAGGGAAATTTTGCCAGACCAAGCTTTAACTCAACAGGGGTACAAGTACTTGTTCGTTAGAAAGAGGGTTTTTTGGGAGTGTTTTAAAAGTGATTTTCTCCCTCATATAAAGTAAGGCAATGTATCATGTACGCGAGAGCCTGGCATCTTTTTTCTTGGGCTTAAAAAGTTTTTTTTAATGTTTATTTATTTTTGAGAGAGAGAAAGACAGAGCATGAATGGGGGACGGGCAGAGAGAGAGGGAGACCACAGAATATGAAGCAGGCTCCAGGCTCTGAGCTGTCAGCACAGAGCCCCACGCAGGGCTCGAACTCTTGAACCGTGAGATCATGACCTGAGCCGAAGTCGGACACTTAACCGACTGAGCCACCCAGGCACGGGCAAGAAGTTTCCTTAACAGGAATTTCACATCTGTTGCTCCATCTATTCTGGACTTGTATTTTCATTATACTTCCTGCAGGGAATTTTATCCCAGTGTAGTATATTTTAGGCTTGGAATTCTTTTACTGATCATTCTACCACATGTCTGTGCAAGAAAATATTTATATAAATTGAAAGTAAATTGTTCTTCCTAAATTTGACTTTACTATGATATTCTTTGTGAATGATTTCTGGGGAAAAAAAAGTTTCTTTCAGATTGATTTAACCACAAACTTGATTATTTCTGCACAATTAATCAAAATAAAATAAATAAAAATATTGATGTGTGACTTGTAAACACAAAAGATAATATTTTTGAAGACACTTTTCTCTTAATAAAACCAATAGGACTTGTTGTCCAGTTCATGTATGAATATTGATAAATATTATTGCTGGAATAAAAATAGGGCTGAACATCACTTTTATTTATATTTTTCTTTTCTAGATATGAGCACCAAAGCCCTGTTCCCATACCCATATCCCATAAGTATATAGAAGGAGCTGTGTTATGTGTATAGCAATGAATTTTTGAATTCCTTCCAAATTGTGCATCCAAATCACATAGTTATAGGTCATCAAAAATTAATCTTAATGTATAAATTATAAGTATATAATATATAAAGTTTTAATGTACCAGCTGATAACTTGATTAGGTGCCGCTTCAATTTTGTTGAAATTGAGGAACGGAAAACTATCTGATTTCCTTCCAGGTGGATTTATTACCTGCTCACTAGACCTATCCTCCCTCCCAATTTCAGGAATGCATATCAAAAAAAACTTTATCAAGACTTACCAATGATTGTTAATTGTACCCATGATTCTTTACTTTTTGGGACCTTGTTGAATGTATCCCCAGAAAGTGTTGGAAAACAGAAATATTATTGATTTAAGAACACTTCTATCGGTTTAATACTTTTAAAAGTGCCCAGAGGCAGTAAGGCTCTGGGATCTGCAGTCTTCTGTACAGTGTCCTCCTGGCCTTGATCTCTAGGGATTCCCTCTCAGGGAGGACAGAATTGTGGGGCATGGAAGAGGTCATGTCCGGGGCGCCTGGTTGGCTCAGTCACTGGAGCATCTGACCAGCTCAGGTCATGATCTCACGGTTCATGAGTTCAAGCCCGCATTGGGCTCTGTGCTGACAGCTCAGAGCCTGGAGCCTGCTTCAGATTCTGTGGTCTCCCTCTCTCTCTGCCCCTCCCCCATTCATGTTCTGTCTTTCTCTCTCTCAAAAATAAACAACAAAAAAAAGAAGAGGTCATGTCCTTGGGCATCCTGGACCTTTTTATTTTATTTATTATTATTTGGGGGGGTAGGGGCAGAAGGAGAGGGAGAGAGAGAATCTTAAGCAGGGTCTATGCCCAGCACAGAGCCTGATGTGGGACTTGATCCCATAATGGTGAGATCATGACCTGGGCTGAAATCAAGAGTTGGATGCTTAACTAACTGAGCCTATCAGGTGCCCCTCCTAGAGTTTTTTAAACCCTGAAGTGATGCACCCTAGTAGAATTGGGGGTGAGAGATACTCTTTCCAATTGTAAAGGGTAAAGGGTGACTGGGAAGGAGGAAGAGGGTCGAAAGGAGAGAATCAGCATGATGTCTCCAATCGAGACACATTCTTAGCTGCTCCATTTTTAAAAATTGAGATATAATTAATATAGAGCATTTTATTTTATTAAAAAAATTTTTTTAAGTTTATTTGGAGTGGGGAGGGACAGGGAGAGGGAGAGAGAGAGAGAATCCCAAACAGGTTCTGCACTGTCAGCATGGAGCCCGCCTCAGGGCTTGAACTGACAAACTGTGAGATCATGACCTCAACCAAAACCAAGAGTTGGATGCTTAACCGACTGAGCTACCCAGGTGCCTTAGAACATTTTATTAGTTGCTGGTGTACAACATGAGGATTCAGTATTTGTATATATTGCAGTCAGCTGATCCATTTATGAAACAGGAGTTAAGAATTGAGTCTGGATGGATTTCCCTGAAAACCCACCATGCTGGTCGCTCGTTTTTCCCTTGGAAAAACTGAATAGCCCTCAAAATGTACGTGTTTTCATGTTTGCAGGCCACTGCTGTAGGGCAAGCCACCAATATCCTTAATATCCTTATTATATGTTTTCCTCAAGGTAAATACGTAATTATCATTCATAGAAAGTTTTGTGACTTTTGGCACACTTTCCTTGGGAACGATGAATAACGCTTACAGAATTCACCTTCACTTGTCTTATGAGAAGGAAAAATGGTCATATTCCTGGCACCAGAGGAATTTCCGCTTCTGTGGAATTTACCCGGAAAATGCCTCCATAATATCTAAAGCTGGCCCCTGGATAAATGACCACAGTAACAGACATGAAATCTCCAAACCCTCCTTTCCAACAGTTCGCCCGACCCTCAGTTCCATTAGTGCTGATGATCCTGCCTAGGGAATGATAACAAAGTACAGTGCCTGAGCCAGACCTTGGCAGTAGCCTGCCTGAGCTCCTCATTGCACACGAAGTTTCTCCCTTGGCAATTACCCTTTGCTGGTCGACATTTCAGGAGACATAAAATCCCAGCAACCCTGAGCGACTCTTAATGTCTCCAGACAATCTGGGAGCCAAGCTTATTTTGACACACTCCTGACTCTGTGATTGCCCAAACCTGTTCATTTTGGGTTAGAGCCACAGACCCTTTTTGAGTGAACATTTGAAAAGAGGAAAGCAGAACTGCTTTATTGTAACTATGGAAATGGGCCTGGAGTCCTGCCCATGTGTCTATCCCTACGTTCTGGACAACTAGGTTTATAAAGCAGTGTCTCAGGTGGCTTCTCATGGGCCAGTCTTACTTGCCTCCAACACCTTTGTTACAGAGCAAGCATGGTTGTTATTATGTGGATGCTTATTGAAATCACCTGCAAGCTTTAAAAGATACTGATGCTTGAGACTTGTTCCCCCACTACCAAGAGCTTCTGTTTTTTTTTTTAAATGTTTATGTACTTTTGAGACAGAGAGAGAAAAAGAGAGAGAGAGAGAGAGAGAACATGAGTGGGGGAAGTGCAGAGAGAGAGGGGGACAGAGGATCTGAAGTGGGTTCTTTGCTGACAGCAGATCATGTGATCTCATGTTAGATCATGACCTGAGCCGAAGTCAGATGCTCAACAGACTGAGCCACCCAGGTGCCCTGGGCTTCTGTTTAAGAACTCTTGGATCTCCTGGCCTAAGTGATTATATAATGTGCAGCCAAAGTTGAAAATCATTGCACCAAAGAGTTTTTTTTTTAATGTAAATTTGATTATGTCACACTCACTCTTGATATCTTAGTTGTTTTTTTTTTTTAATGTTTATTTTATTTTGAGAGAGAAAGTGGGAGAGAGAGGATTCTAACTGGGCTCTGAGCTGTCAGTGCAGAGCCTGACTCGGGGCTCGATCTCATAGTGAGATCATGACCTGAACTGAAATCGAGAGTCAGTCGCTTAACTGACAGAGCCACCCAGGCACCCCACTCTTAGTATCTTAAAGCTTCTTGATGGTTCTCAAAGTGTGGTCCCCAGCCCCACAGCTTCAGCATTGCCCGCAACCTGTTAGAATTACAAATGACTGGACTTAACCCCAGACCCCTTAAATCAGAAACTGTGGGAGTGGGATTCAGCAATCTAGTTGAACAAACCCTCCAGGTGGTTCTGAGTCATGCTGAAGTTTGAGAACAACTGGCCCACAAAATAAAGTCCAAGCTGGAGAGCCTGGCATGCGAGAATGTTACCGGGCCCCCAGATGAGTCCCACCAACAGAGTACTTACTCTGTGGTCTGTTTTCTGTCAATACACGTTTATGTTTATAAACATATCTTTTTTTTTTTTTTTTTTTTTCAACGTTTATTTTTATTTTTGGGACAGAGAGAGACAGAGCATGAACGGGGGAGGGGCAGAGAGAGAGGGAGACACAGAATCGGAAACAGGCTCCAGGCTCTGAGCCATCAGCCCAGAGCCTGACGCGGGGCTCGAACTCACGGACCGCGAGATCGTGACCTGGCTGAAGTCGGACGCTTAACCGACTGCGCCACCCAGGCGCCCCTATAAACATATCTTTATAAACATATTTGTTTTTGTTTATAAACAAATCTTTATCTTTATAACATAAAGATATTTAAAAATAAGATCCTTTCATGTAATCATGGTTTAATATATCCAACCGTCTTGTGATTTTCAAACGTTATTGAGTAAAAGCAGCTCTCTGACAAACTTGTACATGGGAATGCCTAAAGCCATCCCCAGAGACTCTGATTCAGTAACTCCGGGTGGGACTCAGACAGCAGTTTTACTTTTTATCTATTTATTTATTTATTTATATTATTATTTATTTTTATTTTTTCATTTACACCCAAGTTGGTTAGCATATAGTGCAATAATGATTTCAGGAGTAGATTCCAGTGATTCATCGCCTACGTATAACACCCAGTGCTCATCCCAACAAGTGTCTTCCTTAATGCCCTGGCCCATTTAGCCCATCCCCCCCTCCCACAACCCTTCCAGTTTGTTCTCTGTAACTAAGAGTCTCTTATATTTTGTCCCTCTCTCTGTTTCTATATTATTTTTGCTTCCCTTCCCATATGTTCATCTGTTTTGTGTCTTAAATTCCACATGTAAGTGAAGTCATATGATATTTGTCTTTCTCTGACTAATTTCGCTTAGCATAATACCCTCCAGTTCTAACCACGTAGTTGTAAATGGCAAGATTTCTTCTTTATCCATTCATCCATCGATGGACGTTTGGGCTTTTTCCATACTTTGGCTATTGTCGATAGTGCTGCTAGAAACACTGGGGTGCATGTGTCCCTTTGAAACAGCACACCTGTATCCCTTGGGTAAATATCTAGTAGTGCAATTGCTGGGTCATAGGGTAGTTCAGACAGGCAGTTTTAAAAGCACCACACCTCAGGTGGTACCTGGCTGACTCAGGTGGGGGGAGCATGCAGCTCTTCATCTCAGGGTTGTGGGTTCGAGTCCCACATTGGGTGTAGAGATTCCTTAAAAATAAAGTCTTTAAAAATAAATATATGAAAGCACCACAGCTTGGTTCTGATTGTAGAGAAAGCCACCACTCTGAGGGTCACACCAAAGGAAGCACAGCAACTTTAGCTATGCTCTCCTGATGACCATGTGGGTGAGCCCGTGAGATAGTTTAAGAGAGGGCATCTGGGTATCTCTGTCAGCCTCTCCCTACATGAGCGAAAAACTAAGCCCAAGAAGACATACCTTTCAGCATGATAGCAATTTGTGAAAATAACTGGTCACTCAAGCCTATTGCCTGGGCTTTTTTGTAATTTGCATTTTTGAAAACAACAACGTCAACAATAACAACAGGAGAGAACGTAGGTGACGACATTAAATATCAAGTGAGTAAGTCATACTTTAAAAACTTAAGAAGAGAAAGAAAGGTCTTTCTGTTTAAGCTATGTGAGAGTCAGGCTTAAGTTACTGGAGGTCGTTCCTAAAGTCGCAACTGATTTATTTTGGAAACCAAACGAGTGTCTCTTTATTTTAATTTAATTTTTTTGGCACATCCAGTTGTTACAGCATACTTTGCAGAATTACCTTTGCATCTTGGTCGAAATAGGTTGCCTGTGTATATGCAGGTCTATTTCTGAGCTCTGTTCTGCTGATCTCTGTGTTGGATCTTCCCCTGATGCCAAACTGTCTTGATCAAGGTAGCTTTTTCATAACTCAATTAGTGTAAGTCCTCCAACTTTATGTTGAAAAAAATTAGTCTGGCTATTCTAAGTTCTTTAGATTTTCATATACATTTTAGAATCAACTTGTCGATATCTCTAAAAGAAGCCTCCTGGCACATTGGGGTGCTGAATCTTCAGATCACCTTGTGGAGAATTGACGACATTGAATCTTTCCATTTATGGACATAACTCTCCATTTATTTAGGTCTTTTAATTTAATTTAACTTAATTAAAAAAAATTTTTTTTTAAGAGAGAGCACACATGTGCTCACTTGAAGAGGAGGGGCAGAGGGAGAGAGAGAATCTTTTTTTTTTTTATGTTTATTTATTTATTTTTTTAGAGAGAGAGTGCACACATGCAAGAGGGCACATGGAGGGTGGGGGGTGCAGAATATCCCAAGCAGGCTCCACACCGTCAGCACAGAGCCAGAAGCAGGCCTCGATCTCATGAACCGTAAGATCATGACCTGAGGTGAAGTCAAGTACTTAACCTACTGAACCACCAAGGAGCCCCTATTTATGTCTTTTAGAATTTCTTACCAAGATCTTTGATTTTCAGGGTCCAGCTCTTACATAGAGTTGATTACATCGGTCCCAAATATTTCTTGTTTTTTGATGTTGGTTATATTGTTAATGGTTTTTTAAAATCTGTTTTAATTCAAATTTTGCTAATCTATGTATAATTGATTTTCATGTATTCACCTAGTATCCAGTGAACTTGCAAACTTGTATAATAGATCTAAAAAGTTTTTGTAGACGTTAGGATTTTAGTTTATTTATTTATTTATTTATTTTTTAATGAAAATTGATTTTATTTATTTTTATTTTTATTTTTTTAATTTTTTTATATTAAATATAATTTATTGTCCAATTGGTTTCCATACAACACCCAGTGCTCATCTCAACAGGTGCCCTCCTCAATGCCCATCACCCACTTTCCCCTCTTCTGTTTTTTATTTTTATTAAAAAAAATTTTTTTTTAATGTTTATTATTGAGGGACAGAGAGAGTGCAAGCCAGGGAGGGGCAGAGAGAGAGAGGGAGACACAGAATCTGAAGCAGGCTCCAGGCTTTGAGCTGTCAGTGCGGAGTCTGATGTGGGACTCAAACCCACAAACTGTGAGATCATGACCTAAGTCGAAGTCAGATGCTTAACTGACTGAGCCACCCAGGCACCCCGACGTGTTAGGATTTTCTATGCAGATATCCTGCTGTCTGGGAATAAAGACAGTTTTACTTCTTTCTTTCCAATCTCTATGTCTTTTTTTTTTTTTTTTTTGCTTGCTTTATTAAGGTGACTAGAAATTCTAATAGAATGTTAAGTAGAAATGGTGAAGGGCGTCTGGGTGGCTTAGTCGGCTGAATGCCTGACTATTTTGCTTAAGGTCATGATCTCATGGTTTGTGAGATCGAGCCCACATTGGGCTTAGCACCAAGCATGCCCTTCCCCGCACTCATGCTCTCTGTCTCTCTCAAAAAAAAAAAAAAAAAAAAAAAAAAGTGGTGAGAGTAGGCATTGGCTTCTTCCTGCTTTTAGGGGGAGAGCATTTTTTCACCATTAAGTACAATATTAGTTATACTTTTTTTTAAAGGTAGTCTTTATCAGATTAGGGTAGTTCCCTTCTATTCCTGGTTTACTGAGAACTGTTTACCACTAGTGACTATTGAATTTTGTCAGATGCTTTTTCTGTACCTGTTGAGATGATCCTCTGGTTTTTCGGCATACGTATGTACTGTTGGTATATTGATGGTGTTGATGTTCTAGCAGCTATGCTTTGGTAAGAGAAATCACCTGACTTGAGAGGAAATTTAAAAAATGGAACTACCACTGACAATCAAGAAACCTCTTCTTGTCATAGATTATTTCCCCCTGCTGTGCTTCATGGCTTTAAACAATTGCAATGGATTAAAAAAAAAAGTTGGCTTTTCCTTTCATCTATGCTAATGCTTTCCATTAGGAATCAATGATATTGGATTATCCAAATTTAGTACTGGCATTTTTGCAAGGGAGAATAATGAAATGTTGTCTTCTGCCAGAGAGGAAAGGGAATTAATGTTGATTAAGAATTCTAAGCTCTTTGCATGTAGTTTATCATGTAAAACTGTCCTTACAAATACCTAGTAGCTGAGAATCATCTTCATTTTTCAGATGAAATGACTCAGAGAAATTTACTCATACAATGAATCAGATTCATGCATTTTTAGTTTTAAAAACAATAATAAGGACACCTGGGTGACTCAGTTGGTTAAGCCTCCGACTGAATTCAGCTCAGGTCATGATCTCACGGTTCATGAGTTCAAGCCCCGCATCAGGCTCTGTGCTGACAGCTCAGAGCCTGGAGCCTTCTTTGGATTGTGTCTCCCTCTCTCTCTGCCCCTCCCCTGCTTGTACTCTGCCTCTCTCTCTCTCTCAAAAATAAATCTAAAAAAATTAAAAAAACAACAAAAAACCCAACAATAAAACATTACAGAAAATTTGGAAAAAAAGAAGTAGTAAATCACTCACCATCTCCATGCCCTTATGCAATAAGTATTTTTGGGAACAGATGTTGATTTTTTTGGTCTAAATATCAATATGAAGAGCCACTGTGTTAAATGCTTATATATATTCTTCTAATATTTACCATTTACCACGTGTGTATGAGGGAGAAATGTAGGTAAAACACCTGGTACTATATCCGGCACTTAATATGAACCAATAAATGATGGTTATTTAAAAAAAAATTAATTTTATTTGGTTATTTTTTTCAAAATTTTTAATGTTTATTTATTTTTGAGACAGAGACAGAGCAGGAGTGGCGAGGGGCAGAGAGAGGGGGAGACACAGAATCTGAAGCAGGCTTCAGGCTCTGAGCTGTCAGCACAGAGCCGATGTGGGGTTTGAACTCACGGACCATGAGATCATGACCTGAGCTGAAGTCTGATGCTTAACCGACTGAGCCACCCAGGTGCCCCAAATGAGGGTTATTTTTATTATCATTGCCATTTTGTGTCTTGACCACAGCATGGTCTCCCCAAGGGTACAGATAGTGTTCTCAATAGTAGTCATTCATAGTGCCCAACATGAGATGTGGCTTTTAAGCGATTCTGTGGGATCAGTGGCTGGTTGATGAACTCACCAACCGGGACCTTAGTTTGGCAGAACAGGAACACAATCTGTCCAGCCTGCTCATGAAAGAGAAGGAGGAGTAAGAAAGACTGAAATCTTCTGGTGATGGCAATAAACAAAAGCACATAATATTGCCTGTTACTCAGAATCTTCAATTCAGGACAAAGGAAATGCTCAGTTGGTCGCTCAGAGCATGGTGCTTGTGGCTTCATGATCCTAACTCACCCTCAGCCCTTTGATTCCTCCACCTGCAGGCATACCCATCGTCAGCTTCAAAGTCACGTTCTCAGTCCTGACCCACCAGTGAGCGTCGTGTTAACTCCAAGGAGGAGGAAGAACATTGAACGGTGGGAAAACAGGTGGAAGGCTCTCTGCTGGCCTGTGCTGGAATCCTGGTTCTGTGTTTCAGGAAAAGTTTAGGATGCTTTTAGTGGCTAGTTGAAATAAAAATCAGAACACATGAAAGCGCTCTCAACTCGTCTACCAATAAGGTAATTCCTCAGTTCATGTAACGGGACTTCCCAAAGGGAGTAGGGCTTCAGAGATGGCGGTTGGCTCCTCAAAGATGCATTTGAGAACTTAGGTCCTGCCATCCCTCCGTTCTTCCACCCTTGTGTTAATGGCATCCTAGGCCCAGCAGCTTGATGGCCATGGTGTTCCTGGACACAGCATTCACATCCAGCAATGACCAGGGGAAGAGGGAGACTATGTGTCTTTTAATACCCTCTTACGAATCACAGGAGGCAGGCATCACAGCAGGACTGGACAGAATTGGATGAGTTACCGGTGAAGGAATGTATTATCACAAAGCTGTCAGGTGTACCCTGGATGTGGGGTGGGACCAGCTTCCCAGAAGACCCTTCTATACACAAAATCTTGGCTTTCAGGAGAAAAAGGGGCAGGGATGGATGTTGGGTAGGAAAGTTCTGTGTTTACATTACGTGGTCCCTTCGGAACTGGGTGTCCTGAGGCTGGAGTCACAGCCTGAAGTGATTTGAGTTAGTTTATCACCTGTCAAGTGGGAATATTAATGCACTGCTCCCAGGGTTTTTATGTACGTCAACTGAAATTATATATGTAAAAGAGCCATGGAAAGTGGTGTCATTGTTGTCTTATCTCTTTAACTCACACCGGATATCCTAATGAGTTTAATAGTTCAGTAATGATTTTCTGTGTCTTAGTCCTATCTCCAGTTAGATTGTAAACATCCTGAAATTGCTTATCCTTTGGTGATCTATATTTTCTAGAATATTGAGCCCATAGTATGTTCTAAATGTTTAATTGACTGTAGTATTCTCCATTTAAAAAGCATCTTTTACAGACAACAGAAAGAATCCTCATAAAAAAAAAAAAACATTTATAGGGTTCCTGTGTGACTCAGTCAGTTAAAGATCCAACTTTAGGCACAGGTTGTGATCTTGCAGTGCGTGGGTTTGAGCCCCACATGGGGCTCCGTGCTGACAGTGCTTTGGATTCTCTCTCTCTCCTTCTCTCTGCCCCTCTGCTTGCATTCTCTCTCTCCAGAATAAATAACCTTTAAAAAGCCTTTCTTTTGGAGTGTTTCAGTCTTCTTACCTTTTGCAATGTATAGATTCATTTATTAGCACTTTTGCAAATAAGGGAAAAGTACATTCAGTTCCTCCATGATTTTAATGGCTCCATAGAGTTTCCGTTAGGGTCAGTGATAAAGTACCAGACAGAAATCAGGATCAACAATGTGAAAAATGATCAGGGTCAGGGCCTGTGTCTAGCCCGGTGCAGGTTTAATCCTGGTAAAATTGTGGTTAGTGATACACACGGTTACTGAGAAACATGATGCATGGAACTGGACGGAAAATGAGCTCACATGGCACCCCAGGAGGCCAGGGGATGTACCGTGGACATAGAGGGTGGAGGTCAGTCTACTCTTGTTTTAATCAGAGACTACTTGGGCTTTAGGCCTTATCTCTTAAGCTTCTTGTAGGAGCTGAAAAAGCCATTTCTCCTCCCGGTCTCAAAGTTACTCTCCTCGTTCAGGGTCACCACCCCATTCACAGTTTATCCAATATTTTCTCAACTTCAGATCCAATAAAATTTCTTAATGATGAAATACAGTCCGTGGTATTGTAATAGCGTTGTACGGTGACAAATGGCGGCTACCCTTGCGGTGAGCACCACGTAAGTACAGAGAAGTTGAGTCAACGTGTTGTACACCTGAAACTAATGTCATTGTGTGTCAATGATACCTTAATGAAAAAAAAATTTAAGTTATTTTTAGCCTCCCTTTGCACTTATATTTTGCCACTTTGCTACTTAAAGTAGCAGCACCTGCTAGGTTACCAGGCACATGTGATAATAATTGGTATCATAATTAATTGAGAGCCTGTGTTCACTAATGTTCCTACTCATCTTTTTTTTTTCTTTTTTGATGTGTATTTTTGAGAGAGAGAGTGGGAGTAGGGGAGGGGCTGAGAGAGAGGGAGAGAGAATCCCAAGAAGGCCCTGCAGTGTTAGGGAAGAGCTGGATGCAGGGCTTGACCCCATGAACCGTGAGATCATGACCTGAGCTGAAATCAAGAGTCCAACACTTAATCGACTGAGCTGCCCAGGTGGCCCTCTCCTCATCTTAAAATGACTTTTAAGTTAACTTTTATTAGTCCGGTTTTATAGATGAGGAAGCTGAGCCTGAGGGGTTTTTGTAACTTGCTCAAACTGATTGGTAGATGAAGGACCTGAACCCAGGTAGGTCCTTTAGTCTTGGAAGCTGCCGCTCTCGTCTGACTATATCTCAAATATGATCTTGCTGAGTCTCTGTGTTCTTGTCGTTAAAGTTGGCCAGTAAGCTTACCAAGATTTTCCATGCCTTGAGGCTCTAAGTTTTATGAATTCTAAGATTAACTCATCAAAATCTTGCAGGGAAGTAAGATTCTTGGCATCCCTCCTCCTGATTTAAATACCCTGATTTAAATACCCTGGATCGAGTGGGTATGTTCAAAAGTAAAAGGGCTTTATTTATATGTGAATATGTACATGAGTATGAATATAGATGTATAGAATATCTTCTTTAGTATTGAATATTTACAGACTTAACCAAGATTTTAGAAGTTGTGAGGTTTGGAAACCTCCCCCTCCCAATATGCCATTAACAGTAGCTTTCCTTGAAAATATAGGAACATTTGGTAATTACTTGGTAATTGACATTATAAATATTAGATACATTTTCTGTGTGATAGAACAAGTAGGTACTCTCGTTAATAATCATTTTTATTTGGGGAGCCTGAGTGGCTCAGTCAGTTAAGCATCCAACTTAGGCTCAGGTCATGATCTCACAGTTTGTGGGTTTGAGCCCTAAGTCAGGCTGTAGGCTGACAGCTCAGAGCCTGGAGCCTGCTTCAGATTCTGTGTCTCCCTCTCTCTCTGCCCCTCCCCCGCTTGCACTCTGTCTCTCTCTCAAATATAAACATTAAAAATAAAAATAATGATCATTTTTATTTATTGGGTTGATGGGCTTTGCTAAGGGCCAGCATTTAAATGCCCTAAGTTAATAAAAACTAATTTATTTTGGGGTGCCTGGGTGGTTCAGTCAGTTAGGAGTCCCACTTTGGCTCAGGTCATGATCTCCTGGTTCCTGAGTTCGAGCCCTACATCAGGCTCTGTGCTGGCAGCTCAGAGCCTGGAGCCTGCTTCGGATTCTGTGTCTCCTTCTCTCTGTCTATGCTCCTCCCCTGCTCACACTCTGTTTCTCTCTCTCTCTCTCTCTCTCAAAAATAAATAAACATTTAAAAAATTAAAACAAAACTAATTTATTTCAACAAATCATTATTAAGTGAATCTCAATTTTTCTGGAGTTTATGTAAAATATATTCATGAGCGGTTGGGTTTACTTTGGCAGAGGAAGGCAATGTATCCTGCTAAAAACCTTATCTCTTATTTTGAGAAGTAAATTGGTGAGCAAAACCAGATTTAAGCTGGAATAACTTCGGTAGTCAATGAAAGAGAAAATACAAATTCTGTTTCCAGGGAAAGTGTATTTGGTGATGACTCAGACGAATGCCGGGGCCTGATAAGAGGGCTCCTTTAGGGTTTTAATTGAAATGTGACTACAACAAGGGATTGACAGAAATCACTTCTGATTTCCAGATAAATGCATACATCCAATGTCACTGAAAGCTGATAAGACAGATTTCCAGCGAAGAGATTTAAATAGTACCTCCTGCCCAGCTTATTCTGAAAGAGGAGGACGCCCTTGCAACTTTATTTGACAACTGAATTTTTAATGGCCGTCCGGGTGTCACTGGCAGTAGAGTAGTATTATTTCCATTTTCTCAGACGTTTTCAAGCGCCTTTGTTCTCTGTGGCTATTGAAATGTGAAGTAATAAGATAATATCAACAGCTAGCTTACAGGCTTCCATTGTCATTGTTAGAGCAGAACACTGACCTCTAAGGTTGTTGGTTTCCCAATGTGCCAAGAAACGCATCTTTGGAAGCGAGGTCTAACACCTGCATTATCTTACCATGCTGCATGCGCATGCACCTCGGGGCAAATGGTGCCCAACAGGGCTAGCGCATTGGGAAGCCATGGGTCTTCCTAGTACTTTGTTCGCCAGGAATGCAGCTTCTGGTACTCGATGCAAACCAGGTAGTATTCTGTCACCTCCCTTCAGTGTGGCTACTGAGACTACTTCATTCACAACTGCAGGAAGGAATCTTCTGATTCAGTGGAAGGAGCTAACTAACTATAGAGGCATGGGAAGAGGATTCTGTTTGGGGAAGAAAGGATCAACGGCCCCAGAGCCTTTCCCTGCCATTAGAAATTGGGTTGCTCTGGTGGAGCCACTCTGAAAACAGTGTGGAGGTTCAAAAAATTAAAAATAGAACTAACCTACAACACAGCAGTTGCACTACTAGGAATTTATCCAAAGGATACAGGAGTCCTGATTTGAAGGGGGCACATGCACCCCAGTGTTTATAGCAGTGCTATAGCCAAATTTATGGTAAGAGCCCAAATGTCTATCAACTGGTGAATGGATAAAGAAGATATGGTACATATACACAATGGAATACCACTCAGCAATGAAAAAGAATGAAATCTTGCCATTTGCAACAATATGTATGGAACGGGAGGGTATGATGCTAAGTGAAATAAGTCAGTCAGAGAAAGACAGATATACATGATTTCACTCATGTGTAGAATTTGAGAAACTTAACAGATGGCCATAGGGGAATAGAAAAAAAAATATGGAAGGAAAAATATGAGGGAAGCAAACCATAAGAGACTCTTAAATACAGAGAACAATTGAGGGTTGAAGGGGGAGGGGGAGATTGGTGACGGGTATTAAGGAGGGCACTTGTTGGGATGAGCACTGAGTGTTGCAGGTAAGTGATGAATCATTGGATTCTACTCCTTGAACTCAAGACCCCAAGATCAAGAGTCGCATGCTCTGCTGACTGTGCCAGCCAGTCACCCCTAAGCTCAATATTTTTTTTAACCAAGCTTCTCGTGTATGAAAATATTGAGGAAATATAGTTTTCTCTTGGTTAGTAACTTGTTACTAACATAGTAACTTGATAGTAGCTTCCAGTAATAGGAGCTTATGCATCTTCTAGGCCTGGGAGTGTGCCATTTAATGTATTTTCTAGGTAAATCTTTCATTTGGTAGAGTTTGAAAACCATAGGCCTGGAAGAATATGTTCTTTAGATTGTTCAGAAGTATGGATATGATGGTTTTTATACCTCCACTTGACTACACCATGGTACCCAGATATTTGGTTCAAAATTATTCTAGATGTTTCTAGATATTTCTGTGAAGCTATATTTACATAAGATTAATGTTTTAGATCCATGGGCTTTGAGTAAAGCAGATTATCCTCCTAATGGGGGTGGACCTAATCTAGTCCTGTGAAGGCCTTAACAGAGAAAAGACTGACCTCCTCTTAAAGAGGGAGGTTCTGCCAGCAGACTGCCTTCAGACTCAAACTACAGATCCTCTCTGGGTCTCCGGCCTTCTGGCTTACCCTTGCTGGTTCTGTTAGGTCATAAAGAAAACCTTGATAAATTTTTTAAAACATGGAAACATAGAAATCGTGGGATCTTACTCTCAGATCACAATGCAGTAAAAGTAGGAGTTAACACAAAACAAAAACCTCTCCCATACAGTTGAAAATTTCAAAAAAGAATACAGTTATCATTGTCACATTCCATATAGAAACTCCTAGCAGAGGCCACTTATGAGTTCAGAAGAGAATTTGTAGCTTTACACTCTTCTTAAACAAGGACGAATAGAAATAAATTATGCATTCTACTCAAGACCTTTGAAAAAACATCCCATGGAAAATCAGAAGAAAAGATGTAACAAAGAAAAGCCAAAGCAGGAGTCAATAAATAAATGGAATCTAAAAACAAACAAAGTAGATAGAAATAGACTCATAAATACAGAGAACAAACTGGTGGCTGCCAGAGGGAAGGAGGTGGAGGGATGGGTGAAATGGGGGGAGGGGATTAAGCAATACACACTTCCAGTCATAGAATAAATAAGTCACGTGGATGAAAAGTACATCCTAGGGAACACGGTCAATAATAGAGTAATAAAATAGTATGGTGACTGATGGTGAGTACACCTGTGATAAGCCCCGAGTACTGTATAGAGTTGTTGAATCAATATGTTGCACACCTGAAACTAATATAATGTCATATGTCAACTCTATGTCAATAAAAGAAATCTCAGGTAAATGACTTCATGTCTCAAGGAACTTGCAAAAAGAGAGCAAACTAAACTCAGGAGTTAGCAGAAGGAAATAATAAAGATTAAAGCAGAAATAAGTGAAAGAGGGAATAGGAAGACAAATAGAAAAAGTCAACAGAACTAAGAGGTGGTTATTTTGGGGAAAAGATAAACAAAATTAACAAACCTTTAGCTAAGAAAGAGAGTGAGTTAAAATGAATTCAGAAAGGAAAGAGGAGATATTGCAACTGATGTCTCAGAAATTAAAAAGGATCCCAAGAGACTACAGGGAACAATTATACCCCAATAAACTGGATATCCTCTAAGAAATGTGCAAATTGCTAGAAACATCAACCTTCTAAGACTGAATCATGACGAAATAAAGTCTGAACAGATTCATAATAAATAAGGAAATTGATTCAGTGATCCAGAACATCCCAGAAAAGTCCAAGACCAGATGGCTTCACTTGTGAATTCTTCCAAATATTTTTAGAAGTATTAACATCAGTCCTTCTCAAACTCTTCCAAAAAAATTGAAAAGGAGGGAACATCCCAGACTCATTTTACAAGGCCAGCATTATCTGATACCAAAGCCAGCCAGACAAAGACATTACAGGAAGAGAAAATTGCAGGCCAATATTCCTAATGAATATAAATGCAAAATACTAGCTAACAAAAATACTAGTCATCGTCCACAGAATACTAGCAAACTAAATTCAACAGTACATTAAAAGGATCATACCCCATGACCAGGTGGGATTTATTCCTGGGATTCAAGGATGGTTCAAATTAGGTAAATCAATAAACACAATATATTACATTAGTAGAATGAAGGATAGGGTGCCCCAGTGGCTCAGTTGGTTAAGTATCCAACTCTTGATCTCAGCTCAGGTCTTGATATCAGGGTCATGAGTTTGAGCCCCATGTTGGGTTCCATGCTGGGACTGGAGCCTATTAAAAAAATAATAATAATGAAGGATAAAAATCCATATCTCAACAGATGCGGAGAAAGTATGTGACAAAATTCAACACCTTTTTATGATAAAAACTCAAAAAACAAACTCAACAACACTGGGGATCGAAGGAAATTATCTCAAATTATAAAGGGTGTATATGAAAGCCTACAGCATGTACTATGGGGAAAGAGCAGTCTCTTTAATAGATGGTGCTGAGAAAATTGGACAGCCACATGCAAAAGACTGAATCTGGACTGCTAACTCAAAATGGATTAAAGATTTAAATTGAAGACCTGAGACTATAAAACTTCTGGAAGAAACATAGGGCTGAGTTCCTTGGCATCAGTCTTGGCATTGACTTTTTGGGATTTGACACCAGAAGCAAAGGCAACAGAAGCAAAAACAAGCAAGTGGGACTACATCCAACTAAAAATCGTCTACACAACAAAGAAAACCATCAAAAAATGAAGGCAACCTACTGAATGGGAGAAAATATTTGCAATCTACACACCTGATAAGGGCTTAATATCAAAATATGTAAGGAACACTTACAACTCAATAGCAAAACACCCCTAATAACCTGACTTAAAAATGGGCTAAAGACTTGAATAGATGTTTCTCCAAAGAAGACATACAAATGGCCAGAAGGTATATGAAAAAATGCTCATTGTCATTAACAATGAAGGAAATGCAAATCAAAACCACAATGAGATATCGCCTCACACCTGTCAGTGTGGTTGTTATCAAAAATACAAAAGACAACCTGTGTTGGTAAAGATGTGGGAAATTGGAATACTTCCTTGTACACTGTTGGTGGGAATGCAAATTAGTGTAGATGCTATGGAAAACAGTTCGGAGTTTCCTCAAAGCGTTAAAAATAGAACTATCATGTGATCCAACAGTACCTGTTTTGTACTCTGGGGTATTTATGCAAAAGTATTGAAATCAGAATCTTAAAGGGATATTAGCACTCCCATGTTCATTGCATTGAATAGCCAAGAGGTGGAAACAGATGAATGGATAGAAAAATGTGATAAATATATATTATATTATGCAGATTATAATTATTATATATTATTCAACCTTAAAAAAGAAGGAAATTCTGTAATACGTAGCAGTATGGATGAGCACATTATACTGAGTGAAATAAGGCAGTCACAGAAGGACAAATATTGCATGATTGCAACTTACATGAAATATCTAAAATAGTCCAGCTCATAGAACCAGAGAGTATAATGGTGATTACCAGGAGCTGGAGGAGAAGGAATTTCTAGAAATCTAATATACAATAGTGTGCCATCATTAACAACACAGTACTGAACACTTTGTTATTAAAAATTTGTGAAGAGGGTTGGGGTGCCTGGGTGGCTCAGTCCGTTAAGCATCTGACTTCAGCTCAGGTCGTGATCTCATGGTTCATGGGTTCAAGCCCCGTGTCAGGCTTTGTGCTGACAGCCCAGAGCCTGGAACCTGCTTCAGATTCTGTGTCTCCCTCTCTCTCTGCCCCCTCCCGCTGCTTGCACTCTGTTTCTCAAAAATGAATAAACATTAAAAAAATTGTTAAGAGGTTAGGTCTCATGTTAAATGTTGGTACCACAATAAAATAAAAATATAAAAAGTAAGAAGGGGGTGCACCTGGGTCGCTCAGTTGGTTAAGCATCTGACTCTTGATTTTGGCTCAGGTCATGATCCCAGGATTGTAGGATCGATCCTTGTGTTAGGCTCCACGCTGAGCTTGGGATCTGTTTAATATTCTCTCTTTCTCTCTCTCTCTCTCTCTCTCTGTCCCCCCTCACTCCCCCTCTCTCTCTTGCTCCCTTTGTCCCTTTCCCCTGGTCATGCTCGCTCTCTCTCTAAAAAAAAAAAAAAAAAAAAAAAAAAAAAAAAAAAAAAAACTTAAAATAAAAAGTAAAAAAGGTAAAAGAAATGCCCCTGGAACCAGAAGAAGAGAGTCATTTAGAAAAAGCCTTCTTTGTGGGGCGCCTGGCTGGTTCAGTTGGTTGAGCGCCTGGGTGGTTCATTTGGTTGGGCGTCCGGCTTCGGCTCAGGCCGTCGTCTCATGGTTCTTGAATTTGAGCCCTGCATTGGGCTCTGTGCTCATAGCTCAGAGCCTGGAGCCTGCTTCGGATTCTGTGTCTACTTCTCTCTCTGCCCCTCCTCCGCTCGTGTGCTGTCTCTCTCTCTCAAAACCAAAAAGAAACCTTACAAAAATTAGAAAACAAAAAAAGAAAAAGCCATATTGTGAGGAGTTGTAACTTTTAGTTCTACCCTACAAGGGGGAAGAAGGAAGATACCTATTCCAGTGTGACTTTCCTCCCTGAAGATCACCTCCTGCTGGGACCCTCTATTTGCTAAGTCCAACCAGTAACAAAGAACCCGGGCTACAGGTACCCAACTCTCTGCTCCAAGAGGTAGGCTCTCTACCTCTCTACCTCTTGGAGCAGAGAGTTGGGTGGAGAAGGTTGAAGAGGGGACTTAAAATGGCGAATGGAAGATACACAGCCCAAGTAGGGCCTCTCAGTAAGGTAGGCTTGTTTGGATAATCTTTACATCTTTGTCACCCCAGGCAGCTTATTGTAGGAAGGTGCTCACACAGATGGATTGAAATCAAAGACCAGCCTTCTGGCTGGGGTGGTATCCTCTCTAGGGTTTCTTTTGGGGGGCTGGCCTAGTTGAACTGAATCTGACTCCACTCATCCGGTGAAGGACGCTGGGTCAGCCGGTTATATGAGGCCAAGGGGGATGAGATGAAGTCAATCTTGTTGAAGAAAAAAGACCGTTAGTTAACACGGTGGTTATGTAAACATCCTTTGTTCAAATGGAGTTCCACCTTGAGTTCCAGGTCTTCACATGTGAAGGTGGAGCTGCTTGGGATAAAGAGGAAAGGAAGTATGGAGGCCTCCAGGAATTTGGGGCTGGAGTTTTGAGGACAGTTTTAAAACAGTGGGTCCATTAATTAATTAATTAATTAACTAAGAGAACATGTATGCATGAGCAGAGGAGAGGCAGAGAGTGAGGGAGACAGAGAATCCCAAATAGGCTCCACACTGTCAGCACAGAGCCCGACACGGGGCTCGATCTCACTAACTGTGAGATCATAACCTGAGGTGAAACCAAGAGTCGGATGCTTAAGTGCCTGAGCCCCCCAGGTGCCCTAAGTGGGTCCTTTTAAAGGCTCTCCCCATGCACACAGGAAAACCAAGAACCAGTGAGTGGAAGTCTAGTGCTCAAGGTCAAACAAGGAGCTAGTAGCTACAACATGTCCAAAGCCAGGTCTCCTCACTCCCAGTCTCACGGTCTTCCCATCTTTCCTTGCTGCTGTATCATAGCCCGGACTGTTTTTACTTTTAATTGCACATGTTCTCTATGCATAGGCTGCCTGCAGGATATATTTACTCCTTGTGCTGCTAAAGGAGGAGAACTGCCTATGTTCTTTGCTCATAGATGTCAAGGGGAATGGATCCCCTACTTCCTTGAGGTTGTGTATGGTTAATATGGGCACAGCAGCCTTCGACATGGTGTCCTTACAGGGTGATGTTGGCTTGTAATTGCCACATTTTTCCTCATAGTAATTCTCTTAATTATATTTTCTGGGGCTTGACGCACTGTGACATTAGCTGTCCATTTGTCATCTTAATTTTGCAGGTTTTTTTAGAGAGATGCTACTGTGAGATCCTGGTGCTTCTCCAGAGGGCTCGACAGAGTTCCCGGAGGCAGGTGCACAGTCAGGCCTCTGTGTACCTGAAGATTTGGTGGGTGGCCTCCCAGAGGAAGTGGAACTGCTCCCCTGTATCTTCACACTTTGAAATACTACTTTTTAAGAACGAAATGGCTAGACTTCCCCAACTTAAGATGAACCAAAATAGTGCTTTTAGAGCAACAATTTATTGAAACCAAATCCTGGGGTACCATATTAATTTGTACTATTTTCAAGCCAAAAGAAAGTATTGGTATTTATTTCTATTATTTATTATTTTATTATTAACATGATCGATGAGACTTTTGTATTAAGCTAATATCTTAATAAACGAAAGAATAAAAAACCATAGTTCATTCATAGTCTTTTATATTTCTGTCTGTAGTTGAAAAGGAAAGTTGATAATTTTTCCCCCTCAGGAAATCCCTCTTAGCAGTTTTTTTTTTCCCTGAGAGAGACAGAGTATAAGCAGGGGAGGGGGCAGAGAGAGAGGGAGACGCAGAATCTGAAGCAGGCTCCAGGCTCCCAGCTGTCAGCACAGAGCCCGGTGCGGGGCTTGAACTCATGGACCATGAGATCATGACCCGAGCCAAAGTCAGATGCTTAACCAACAGAGGCACCCAGGCATCTCTCTCTTAGCATTGTTAATCTAGACATGTCTTCGTGCAAAGTGGGCATTAGATATACAATTGTTGTGGTGCCTTTTTCTTCTATCTTCTGAAAAGGGAATCTCTCAGGGATTGTAACTTCAGGTGTCCTTGTCATTTATCCTGTCTAACCCCAGGAAGAAGAGTAAAGTGCTCAGGGTCACATTGCAGATGACCTTGAATCTCCAGAGTCTTCTATGAATGCTAGCAAAGAATCTTAAATCTTTTTTGTCTTAAATCTTTTTTAATCTCTTTGAAAGGAAATCACTGTTAATGTATGCACTCTGGCATTTTACCCATTTACTGATTCAACAAATATTTTCTCAGGGCCCATTAGAGGTCAGACACTGTGCTAGATGCCAGCCACATAGCAGAGCAAGATGATGTGAGATTGACTACTGAGACAATCTAACAGACTATTACTCAGGATAGACTAAACTACGTTCTGCTGAAAAACCCCAAGGTTACCATGGCTGAACACAACAAGTGTTTATTTCTCACTCATGTTAAAATCTTACAATTCAAGGGGTGCCTGGGTGGTTCAGTCCATTAAGCGTCCAACTTCAGCTCAGGTGATGATCTCATGGTTCGTGAGTTTGAGCCCTGCGTCTGGCTCTGTGCTGACAGCTTGGACCCTGGAGCCTGCTTCGGATTCTATGTCTCCCTCTCTCCCTGCCCCTACCTGCTCTCACTGTCTCTCTCAAAAATAATAAACAAAAATAAATAAATAAATTGTAACACCTTACAATTCTACTATCATGAAGGTCTTTGCTTTCAGCTACATTAGTGAGAGCATATGGCAAAGTTTCTATTAAAGACCAGAGCGTGTCATACCTCCCAGCCAGTGGACTGAAGCTAGTTACCAAACTCTATCCTACAGCAAGAAAGTCTGGAAAAATGTGGAGGGAATACTTGGAATATGTAGTAGGTGATATGGTCTTTGCCACACTCTGGGTAAGGATCAAGAGCTACTTCTCTGAAGAAGAGACATTTATTTAAGCTAACACATTAAGCAAGAGTGAGGGTAGTCAAAAGAAATAGGCAGAAAAGCATTTCGGGCAGAAGGAGCTACGTATACAGAGGCTGTGAGGTGGAAAAGAGCCTGATTCATTAGAGGCACTGAACAATGTCCAGTGTAGCTGTAATGTGGAACGAAAGAAGCAGGGTCAGGGGAGCTCATGTTAGGGAATGGACATAAGCCAGATTAGGCAGGACCATATCATACTGGTGATGTTCAAGATTTTGGATCTTCTAGACTAAATGTAATAGAAATCCATTTAAGGGTTTTAAGCAAGGGAGTGACATTGTGACTGTGTTTAAAAATATCACCCTGCCCTCAAGGAGAAGGATTTATTGGAGAGGATAGGAATAGGTCTGGGAGAGGCACCTGGGTGGCTCAGTCGGTTGATCATCCAACTCTTAATTTTGGCTAAGGTCATGATCCCAGGGTCTTGGGGTTGAACCCTTCATTGGGCTCCATGCTGGGCATGGGGTCTGCTTAAGATTCCCTCTCTCCCCCTCTGCCCCCTCTCTCAAAAAAAAAAAAAAAAAAAAAAAAAAAAAAAAAAAGGTCTGGTAGACCAGTTAGAAAGTTTTCCAGAAGTCCAGGGGAGAGGACACCATGGCTGAGGTCAAGGACAGAGCAAGGAAAGTGGAGAGAAATAGATGTATTTGAGAAATCTAGGAAGTAGAATTAACAGAAGTGGGTGACTAATTAGTTGTAGGGGTGAAGGGAAGAAGGGGTCGGCCATGGTTCTAGGTTTCTTGCAAGAGCAACTCTGGAGCCCGGACATGTTGGAAGATGTTGGAAGCACAGCTTGCAGATTTGCCAGGTGCAGGGGTGCGCTGTGGATATCTAAATGGAGCTGTCAACAGTTGGTTATATTTTTATGGGGCATTAAATAAAAGTCTGGACTGAAATTATGCATTGGAAGCCCTTGGCTCATATGTGGTAATTAAAACCATAGAAGGGAGGGCTTCAAAGAAGAGAAGAGCAGGCGGCCCAAGATGGACTTTGAGAAACTCAAGGAGTCAAAGTTTACAAGAAGAGTTGGAGGTGTGGGTGACAAAGAACAAGAAGGAATAGAGGAGGGGGAAGAGAGAAAGCTAGAGTATGCAAGGGAAGGGAAGAGCTATTTCAAAGAAGGATTCCTTTGGGCATGGCTGATGAGGGGTCAAATAAGATGAAGTCAGAAAGTGTCATTAGATTGGGCACATGGATGTCCTTAGTGACTGGGCCAGAACAAGAGTAGCTTTCCTGGACCATCACTGTGCTTTTAGGTTTGCAGTTAAATTACAGCCCTGTTTGGTAGGTTCCCTGAGCAACAACTCTAACAACTGGATTTTTTTTTTCTAATATTTCAGGATTTTTTTTATAGAACAGAACACTGTTTGACAGAATTGAGCACTTAACTGTTTCAGCATGCAGCAGATGCATACAATTGATAGAGAGTTCCAACGCTGAGCATTAATGAACAATGACATTCTCAAGAAAGTTTCAAAATGAGTATGCAATTGGGACAACTGTGATCTAAAAGTGAAGCTGTGTATATCTTCTTAGTGTGCCTTCTTATTGGTTCTGAACTTCTTGTCTCCAGTTTGCTTTTTTATTTAAAAATGGCAGTCATGTGGGCTTCTGTCATTCTTTGATGGGGTTCTCTGGAGATGGGAGGTCATCATGTATCTCTAAGAGATGTCACTGGTAGGGGATTCTCTTGAAGTTTTTTTTTTCCTGCCTCCAGAAAGCTTTTCTATATTGTTGAGCTGTTTCTCTGTGCATAGGTACAGCCCTTCCAATGGATACGAGAGATTTTAGGTAGACTGTATGGATGTCAGGACAATACGGAGGAGTGGGAGAAGTGGATTACACTGCAGGAAAGGAAGACAAAACTGGGTATCCATGTTGCTGCTTCCAGAGTCTGTCCGTGCACAGCACACGGGCCCCCTTCTGATCATTTTCTTTCTTGCTCCTGGACTTCCTCCATGTTGTTGGAGGCCATTGGTCTCTTGCGCACTTTCTCATCTCTAATTTTGGGGTCTCGAGAGGCCCCCACCTTCTTCCTTATTTGCCTTATAAGGAAGCAATAAACAATCCATGTCCAGATTGTGAGCTTTTTACACTTTAAGTGTGGCTGCTTGTTGACTTAACTGTGGTTCCAGAATAGCATTTGTTTTCCTTTGCAGAGTAAAGCACATCTAGATGTTCTGTTTTGGCTTTTTTTTTTTTTTTTTTTTTTTTAAATCAATACAGCCCTGACTCTTAAAAGAATGAATTATTCTTAAAGACTTTGAAGGTTCTGAGCCTGGGTGGCTCAGTCTGTCAAGCATCTGACTTCCAGTTCAGGTCATGATCTCACAGTTTGTGGGTTCGAGCCCCATGTCGGGCTCTGTGCTGACAGCACAGAGCCTGGAGACTGCTTCAGATTCTGTGTCTGCCTCTCTCTCTGCCCCCGCCCCCAATCATGTTCTCTCTTTCTCTCAAAAATAAAATAAAAACATTTAAAAAAAATTAAAAAAAAAAAAAGACTTTGAAGGTCCCAAACCAAATTACTAAGTGGAGTCAAATACTTGACACTTGCCTTCCCTAAATCAGTTTCTGCCGGTTTTAGCTAGTTGAAAGTTTGTTTCCCCAAATTGCCAAAAGTTAAAATAAATTTCTCCCCCTTACATTAATATTCCTGATATCGTACAATCTACATTACAGTGGTGCTTGGTAGAGGAGGATATGCAGACAAAAGCATATTCACACAAAAGCTTCTAGAAGAACCTGGGGAGGAATTAAAGAGAGTGAACTTCACTTCCGATCTGCCATATCCATGGACCCTCGGGTCCTGTTGATGTTGCCTCCTCGATGTCTCTCAAATATGCCTCTTCTGTCAGTTCTGCCCATTACCTGCCCATTACAAACAGTCTCTGCTGTTTTTGCATTCCCAGCTTCTAACCAAGACTGGCAAATAGGAGGTGTTCATTCAAAGACTCATGAAAGTACTCATCATAGTACTCATGATTGGCTGGGTGGATGAATGAATGAGAAAGGACTCTTGATTTCAGCTCAGATCATGATCTCATGGTTCATGAGATCGAACCCTGTGTCAGGCTCCTAGAAATTTGAACCTAGAAATTTGAGGGATCCTAGAAATTTGAGGATGGAATCCTATGTAAATGGGACTGGAGAGACTATTGTGGTTGTTGTTGTTTTATCGGAAAACTGGAAGAGAGAGTAAGGGAAGTAAACGGAGGGCTCAAAAGAACAAAGTGAATTTGAAAAAGGTAGAATCTGAAGACTGCAATGAATTTTTACACATCAACTGGGCAGAGAGGGGTAGTGTGGTTCAAGTTCCTGTGTGAAGACAGCAAATTTGTCTTTATTTACAAGCTAACCTTGAGCCATTATCAGGATGAGGGAATAAGAACCAGCACCATTGTGTATCAGATGCTCACTAGTACCTAGCATAATACTAAGCCTGTCGTGAACATCACCGTGCCTGTCAGGATGATATTGATGAACATCAACATCATTAGTCCTTATACCAAATGTATACAGGCAGAGAATATTATCCTCATTTTTACAAAGGGAGAAATTGAGATTTGGAGAAATTAACTAACTTCCCCAGGGTGACTTGGGATGAAGTTGTAATTCGAACCCAGATCTGTCTGAATCTAGGTATTGTGCTATTAGCCTCTGTGCTGTGTTGTGCAGAAATACAGTTCAGGGTCACCTGGGTGGTTCAGTCAGTTGAGCGTCCGACTCTTGGTTTTGGCTCAGGTCGTGATCACACATTAGTGGGTTTGAACCTCGCATTGGGCTCTGTGCTGATAGCACACAGCCTGCTTGGGATTTTTTCTCTCTCCCTCTGCCTCTCTCTCCCACGCGCGTGCTCTCTCTCTCCAAATAAATAAATAAACTTAAAAAAAAAAAGAGATACAGTTCATACACAGCAAAGGTGTAGAGATGTTGAATCATATGTTAGGTACCCAAAACTAATGTAACATTGTGTGTCAACTACAGTAAAATAAAAAATAAATAAATACTGCTCATACGTTGTATCTCCCTCATTTTAGTGTGGCTGGATAATCCCGTTTGCAAGAAGGAAGCAGCATGAAGGCAGGAGTATAAGCTTAAAGGACAATGAAAAATCCAGAGAGAGGGGCTTCATCCTGACTTATTGCACAATTTTGCCTAGGGTTGCTGTAATTATCCCGGAGTGTGGGCTAAGATTTTTAATGGTAATTATATATCAGGTACACACTTAATTCTCCCCTAAATTCATTTCTTAGATGAAGAAGCTAAGGTTTAGGGAGCTTCCTTGTATAGATTCATGTAGCTAATACCCTAACTGGGATCCAGCCCCCATCCTGTCCGTCTTACTGGGATCCAGCCCCCAGCCTGTCCGTCTTGAGGCCACGTTCTTGCTGTAACTACAAAGTGACGTTTTGTGAGATAGCCAACATTTATTAGGCAGTTAGGCATGAATGAGGAGAGATGAGGCAGGTGATGGCCACACCCTCAGGCCACCCCCTGAGGGTTACAGCCACACCTTCAGAGCCACATCTGAGGGCTAACCAGACAGGAAAGGCTAAGTAGCCACAGAGCTGGCTCAAAAGCCACCAGGGACTTCCAAGAGCTGAGCCAATGTGCACAAAGGGTGCAAGTAAGCCCTTAAATACCTTTGAAGGTCACAACAGAAGCTCATTAGACACTCATAAGAATACAGCACACGAGTACATCCAGTTATAACAGAATGCATTATTGGTAGGCTCATGCGTGAAGCCAAACTATGAAAAAACCACCAGCTGCCAAGTAAAAATGTCAACCAAAGCCAGGTTTATGTGTACACAAAGCAGACTTAAAAGAATGCAGGTGGAGCTTCTTGGGGTCACTGTCATTCCTGCTCCAGCAGTGCATCTGTTTTCAGTCTTGCAAAATGTACTGTACTTACCTACTCAAACTCTGTCTCGCCATTCTGGTCTTGGGTCTCCAATTCTTTGCTGAATCTAGGCCAAGAACCCAGCAACCTCTTAACAGATTCATAATATATATTTAAGTTTATTTATTTTGAGAGAGAGAGAGAGAGAGAGGCAGAGAGAGGGGGAGAGAGAGAGAATCCCAAGCAGGCTTCACACTGTCAGTATAGAGCCTGACGCAGGGTTTGATCTCACGAACCATGAAATCATGATCTGAGCTGAAATCAAGAGTTGGATGCTTAACCGACTGAGCCACCCAGGCACCCGGATTCATAATATATTGTAGTGAAAGGATAGCAAAGGGATTACATACCTCAATTCGTTCATTTTGCACTTGAGGAGACGGGGTAGTAAAGCAAATTGACTTGATCGTGATCGCAGAGCTAGTCAATGCGAAAGCTGTGCTAGGATCCAGGCTGCTTGCGTTTTATCTAAGTCTTCTTGCTCCCAGAATAAACTGCCTTTTTGAATTTCAAGGACATTCTTTGATGAAAGCCATATCCAGATCTGTAAACCAACACAGTACAAGGAAGGGTGAATCTTTCCTTGTCTTGGGGCAGCACTCTCAGGGAAAGTGTATTACAAAGAGCCCCAATGTGGGCTCTGATCTGTTTTCTTTGGTGATGCCAGGTGTGTGGAATTAGATACCATTGACTTGCCCTCAGGCTTTCTGTTAGACTTCTAGGAAAAAAAAATCTGCCTGTCAGCCGCTTCGAAACCAAGCCTAATTATTCTTCATTCTGCAGTGACAGACATCGTCAGGGATGGCGGGTTTGCGTTCAAATACTGCAAATACTTGATGTACATTATATTCTAAATACATGAATATATTGCCCCCAAGCAAAGAGTGTTTCCCTGCTAATAGCTGCTGAATTGTAGAATTCAGGGATTTTATGAAGCGGAGGGAACCCTGGAGAAATTAGCTTGGGAACAACAGACTGCTTTTCAAGGATAATCCTCTGTGTCTAAATTATATATGTATTATTGTCCTTCATTTGCATGACCAATTATAGGGAAGTTCCTTATTGTGAGATGCCATAATTTTATATAATTGTAGTCATCTCAGCAGTTTTGAGGGAGGTTTCCCTAGTAGAACGCAGTCTCAGGGAAAGCAAATTATGTTGGTTTACTAGCAATTCTGCAAATGGATAGGGTGTCTTTTTTATGCAGCACAAAGAAACTGCACGCTGTTTGACATTGTAAATTGCTTGCTTGGAATATGTCAAGCTGCAGACCTATAATTGCATGGTGTTGCCTCTGAGGGGCCACCATTTTGCACTTGGATTTGGAGACTTTCTGTGTGATGATTCAGGGAGAAAAATGGTACTCATTTACCCAATAGCAGAGGGCAGGGCAGTGGCTATGAACATCCAGGAAAAAGCAGAAAAGAACCAAGTCTACGGTAAATTCCTAAGACAGCTCCGGTATCTCTGTGGTTTTACTGAAATTAGCTTATATGAATATTGTCACCAAATGAACGGGAAGAGAAGGGACGTTAACTGGCTACCTCAAAATCTCTCCTAGCCTCATAAGATCTAGGAAGAGGGGGGTTTTAGAGCTGATCTAGGCTGTGCTCTGTCTGCGCCCTGGGCAGGAAAGCTGAGAGGTTAAATGCTATGTCTGGCAGGTGCACAGCTGGATGGGGGAGGAGTCCAGGCTGAATTTTGCTGGCAGGCCGTTTCAGGTTCCATCAGGGTGGAGGATCCCTGGCAGGATGATGGTATTGGATAGGGTCTTGCAGAATTTTACAAGCACTTGTAGGGCTTTTTATTTCCTTCCTATGACACCCTAGAAATTGGTGATTTTCAGAGGGCTGAATGTGAGCAGTTGCTGAAGGAGACCAGGGAGTTGATTTCTTTTTTTTTTAATGTTTATTTTTGAGAGAGAGAGAGAGACAAGAGTGCAAGGGAGGAGGGGCAGAGAGAGGGAGACACGGAATCTGAAGCAGGCTCCAGGCTTTGAGCTGTCAGCACAGAGCCTGACGCGGGGCTCGAACTCATCAGTTGTGAGATCATGACCTGAGCCGAAGTCGGATGCTTAACTGACTGAGCCACCCAGGTGCCCCTTAACCTGCTGGATATTTTAAACTTTTTATCGGTATTACTCATGTGGGACTTCTCTGTGACTTTTTTTTGTTTTACACTAGATTAGAATATTATAGAGGTCAGACCCTTAGTCTGAAATAGCTTGACATCTGTCCTGCTTGGCATGGTGGTGCCTCACACACAGTGGGTTCTCGGTGTTGCTAAATGAATGGACACATCCCTGACCATCTCTGGACCTTTCACTCTCTGGATCTTTCCTGTGCCTGCACAAGGAGGGTTTCTGCCCATGATTTCTCTTCCTCCCAGATATGGGGCATAATGGCGTGGGACCTCTGCTTTGGTCCTGACATCCCCCTTACTCACTCAGTTTCTTTTTTCAAGACTTGTCTAGTAACAAGAAATCTCCAGGCAGTCCTCCAGACTTGGAGCTTTGTGCACATCAATTTACTGAGTTCAGAAACTCAGTAAAAAATTTTTTTCACTGCCCAGACAGTACAAAGTATGCTTATTATATTTCTAGTGAGTTTGCTTAATGGGAAATATAACTGCCATCATTTTAGAGAATTAGGTCCCTTTTGCATGACCGTGCAATTTTTTTTTTTCAAGCATCTTGCTAGCATTATCAACAATAGCCTATGAAGAGAGCCCAAATGTCCATTGACTGACGACTGGATAAAAAAGATGTGGTATAGAAATACAATGGAATATTACTCAGCCATCAAAAAGAATGAAATCGTGCCATTTGCAATGATGTGGATGGAACTAGAATGTATTCTGCTAAGTGAAATAAATCAGTTAGAGAAAGACAAATTCCATATGATTTCAGTCATATCTGGATTTTAAGAAACAAAACAGATGAACATATGAGAAGGGGGGGAAAAGAGAGAGGGAAACAAACCATAAGAGACTCTTAAGGGTAGAGAACAAATTGAAGGTTGATGGAGGGACATTGGGGGGGATGGACATTAAGGAGGGCACTTTTTGGGACGAACACTGGGTGTTGTATGTAAGTGAGGAATCACTAAATTCTACTCCTGAAACCAATATTGCACTGTATGTTAACTAACCAGAATTTAAATAAAAATATGAAAAGGCAAAAAAATTCTTCTAGAACAGTGAATTGTTTTTAGTGTTTAGTTTTTCTGGAGCCACTATCATTCTTCTACCCCTTAAAACATAGAACATTGTAGAACCATTATTTTGGCAATCTCTCTGTGAAGTAGATTAAAGGCTAATAGGCCGGAGGCCGATTTTATTAAGTAGGTTCTCAAGAAAAGTTAGTTTTAGATTTGTAAATAAATCTTATAATGAAGTACATATGATTCCAAATGTATTCTGAGTGCACTCCTATGTGAGAGCAGAGTCATTTGACTATATCTTCACAATTCTAAAATAGAATTTTAGTAAGTCATTGCAATATTTTAGGTGGAGTAGGAGGAATTTGAGAAGGCCCTGGAGGTAGAGCTGAAGACCAGGTTGGATAAACTTGTCACCAAAAAAGCAGGAAGTGAAGGAAAAAGCTGAAGACGGAGGAGAAGAGAGAATTGACTAGAGCATGGGAGGAAGGGTAGTTGTGGTGGAAACTGAGTCAGTGTGTTAGAAATGACAGCGAGTATAAGACATGTGATCTGGGAGAGGGGAGGAATACGTTTGTCTATGTTAGGTAGCTGTGGAAATATGCAGTTGGAATGGCGCCTGGGAATTCTGTCCAGAGTTTAGCTGAAAAGGGCTGGGCCCCCATCAGGTACTTGGGCATTGAAACCAGGGGCGCCTGGGTGGCTCAGTAGGTTAAGTGTCCGACTTCGGCTCAGGTCATGATCTCGTGGTCCGTGAGTTCGAACCCCACGTTGGGCTCTGTGCTGACAGCTCAGAGCCTGGAGCCTGCTTCAAATTCTGTGTCTCCCTCTCTCTCTCTCTCTCTCTCTGCCCCTCCCCACTTGTGCTCTGTCTCTCTCTGCCTCTCAAAACTAAAGAAACATAATAATAAAAAAAAAAAGAAACTGATTCAGAACCATTGAAACCTTTTGCTCTCTAAGCATAAGCAAGGATAGAATCACTCTGTTCTAGAAATTTTATAAATCAGAGTGCATAGGACTCCCAAGGAATAAATATTCATCCTTAAAGATGAACTCGTGTTTAAAATTGACAGATTACATAACTGAGATCCAGCAGATCCAACCAACAAAATAATTGGTATCCAAAAATGCAAACATAAATTAGAGAGAAATTATACACTGATAATATTTAGTATGAGTGTACAGATAAAAAAAAAAGTATTCACTCACACCATGAAGGAACAAAATAGTATGAAAAAGAGCAGGTGGAATAGGAAAGAGGAACTGAACAGATGCGTAGGTGTAAAAAAACCAAAAATGCAGTCCTTGAAATTCACAGATTGAGAGATGAGTGAAATAGGGGATTAGGTACAGAAGAAGAGAGAATCAGTTAAGTAACTAACATTAAAGGGAAATCCCTAGTGTGTCAGACAGAGAGATAAGATGGAAAGAGGCAAAGAGCAATCAATAGACAAGTAATTCACAGGAATGAAAGGCACAGCATGGGGAGTGTAGTCAATCGTATTGTTGCATGGTGACAGATGGTGGCCACACTGGTGGTGAACACAGCACAATGTCTAAACTGGTCGATTTGCTCTGTTGTTCACCTGAAACTAACATAACATTATGTGTCCACTCTACTCAAATAAAAACATTTTTTAAAGAGTAGCTCATAGATAAAGATGACCAGATAAGCGGTATAAAGTATGCAAGAAAGAGAAGGGAGAAGAGATAACATTTGAAGGGATAAGAATTTTTTACGTGAAGAAAAGATGGAAGTCACATTTTAAGAATCACAGTGTATTCCTAGTAGAATAAAAAACCCTGTCCCCTACTATTCCCGTTATTTAATATTTCATCCTCTTCATTGCAAACCTCATATTTAATTAGTTAATTAATTAATTACCTTTTTGAGAGGGGGGAGGGGCAGACAGAGAGGGAGAGAGAGTCCTAAGCAGCTTCATGCTCAATCTTATGATCTCATGACGGTGAGATTGTGACCTGAGCCGAAATCAAGAGTCGGATGCTCAACCGACTGGGCCATCCAGGTGCCCCGCAAACCTCATATTTTAAAAATATATCCATGCTACTTTAAGTAATGTACCATGAATAAAAGATGGACTAAAACAGCCCCTATACTTGGGGAGCTCACAGTCATCCTCAGCATCATCAGCAAGAACATATATCAAGGGTCAGAAACTGAACTAAGCATTTAGGTCAATTACTTTATTTATTATTTAAGTCCTATTTTACAGCTTGGTTAGACTAACTGAAAGATGACATCCTATATGTCTCCTGAATAAAATAAGGGGACCAAAATTAATTTTGCAGTAAAATGTTTTATCTTTTCTGACATTCCATGGGAAAAATCATTTTGCAGATGCATTTAGTGTAATTCAAATGGATGACCAGCACAATTAGATTAGTTTCTTTAAGAAATTCCGTAGGCATTTATTGGTCACCTACTATGTACATTAAGTGGTGTAGGCACTTTAAGGTATGAGGGTTTTTTTTTCTCAGTTTTTTATTTTAATTCCAGTACAGTTAACATACAGTGTTATATTCATTTCAGGTATACAGTATAGTGATTCAACAATTCTATACATTACTCAGTGCTCATCATGATATGTGTGCTCTTTAATCCCCATTGAAGGTCTAAGGGTTTTACCAATTATAGTACACGTATCAATATAGCAGGACTTACAGGCTCAAAAAGCAAACACTTATTTGCTTATAATTCTGTAAGTTGACAATATGGGCTGGGCTCAGCTTGGGGCAGTTCATTTCTGTTCCCCAAGTTGAAGGCTGGGCTCACACATGCAGTTGGGCTTTGGCTCAGATGTCTGGCATGGCTGGGATGGCTGGAAAAACAGGGACCTTACTCTACATGCTGTGACACCCCCCAAAAAGCTACCTAGGCTTTTTCCCATGGTGGTGGAAAAGTTCCTTGTAGGCAAGCACTTTTCAAGCCTCTGTTGTATCACATTTGCTAATATTCCATTGGCCAAAGCAACTCACATAGTCAAGCTCAGTATCAATATGTGTGTGTGGGGGCGGGGGGGGGGGGGATAGCCAATGAGCATGGATACAGAGAGATTATATTCACTGGAGCCATTTTTAAAAAGTATTTTTTTTTATTTTTTTATTTTTTTTCCAACGTTTATTTATTTTTGGGACAGAGAGAGACAGAGCATGAACGGGGGAGGGGCAGAGAGAGAGGGAGACACAGAATCGGAAACAGGCTCCAGGCTCTGAGCCATCAGCCCAGAGCCCGATGCGGGGCTCGAACCCACGGACCGCGAGATCGTGACCTGGCTGAAGTCGGACGCTCAACCGACTGCGCCACCCAGGCGCCCCAAAAAGTATTTATTTTTGAGAGAGAGCTGGGGAGGGGCAGAGAGAGAAAGTTTCAAGCAGGCTCTGTACTGTCAGTGCAGAGCCTGATGTGGGGCTCAAACACATGAACCATGAGATCATGACCTGAGCCAAAAATCAAGAGCTGGTCCCTTAATCAATTGAGCCCCCAGGTGCCCCCATTGGGGTGGCCCCATTTTTAAAACAGTTTACCTCAAAGGTAATTAAAATTTTAACTGGAGTTGAAATCTCAACCCAAAATTGTAGGACAAACAACATTTGAGTTTTATTACCTTTTAGTTTAAAATTTTTCTAAAATGTTTATTCATATTTGAGAGACAGAGAGACAGAGTGCAAGCGGGGGAGGGGCAGAGAGAGAGAGGGGACACAGAATCTGAAGCAGGCTCCAGGCTCTGAGCTATCAGCACAGAGCTCCATGCGGGGCTCGAACCTACAAACCGTGAGATCATGACCTGAGCCGAAGTCAGACGCTTAACCAACTGAAAACACCCAGATGCCCCAAGACTTATTACCTTTTAAGATTATAAACCTCAGTCATTTCTTAGATCATGACAGTCCATCATGAAGCATTCGTCTGGGCAATTTCGTCTAGATGGGCAGCCAATCTGAATTCTTAAGTTAAAGGCAGACTCTTGTAAAAAGAGCATCTGAGAATCTGTCCATTTTAGCTGAGTAGATTGGTCTTATACAGTCCCTCAAAAGGGGTCCTTTGGAGAGCTTACCTTGGAAGCAGTGAGTTATTGCTTCTGTGGAAGGATCAAGTGACTAACCTTCCATTCATATCTCACTGCCACAGGCAAAGAATCTCTTGACCTCCTTAGAAGCTGGAAGAAAGATGATGCCCTCTAGTACATTGGACAGTTCAGCCTGCAAGAATATAATTAATCATTACTTTCTGGGTCAGCTCCTGAAACGGCTCCTTTATCATCATCCATCTTTTTCTAGAAGGGATCTTTAAATTCTACTTTGTTAAAGAAAGAATAATGTGACTGCTTTTTGTGGGGGTGGGATACGAGTTTGGGGAGGGTATCACTCTTTTTCTTTTGAGAGAGAGAAAAAGATCTTTATTTTTATTAAAAAAATTTTTTAAATGTTTATTCATTTATCAGACATGGAGAGAGACAGAGCATGAGCAGGGGAGGGGCAGAGAGAGGGAGACACAATCCAAAGCAGGCTCTGGGCTCTGAGCTGTCAGCACAGAGCCCGATGTGGAGCTCGAACCCATGGACCGTGAGATCATGACCGGAGCTGAGGTCAGAAGGTTAACCAACTGAGCCACCCAGGCGCCCCAAGAAAGAGATCTTTAAACATCCGTAAGTATATTTGTTAAAGTCTTAAAGTTTTTCAGGATACTTGCGTCTCCAAAAATTATCACTGTACGGACTGTAACAGGCATTTGCTGCCAACTAGCGTTCCTTTATCTCTTCCCAGTAACTCCAGATTTCCGTGAGGGTATTGACGTGTTCCCTGGAAAACTGGCTCGATCCCTAGCTTCAAGAACTAAAGCCTGAGATTCCAATCAGACAAGCAATGGATTTTATTCTACTGGCATCAGTTCAGATGTGGGCAGGTAATGCCAACTATTATCATCAGATTGCGTTTGTGGGAAAGTTAGGGCAACTATTTTCTTTTCTGCAAGGAAGAAAAAGCGTACAGCGTGTGGAGTGGCAGATAGCTGTGCCTCTTAAGACCACAAACGGGGCCAGTGCTAGATGAAGAAAGCCATGCCGAAGGCAGAGTGGCAAGATAGGAAGAGGTCAGGTTCAAGGTGGCATCAGGGAGCTGTTGAATCAAGCTTTACCTGAGCAACTTTTCAGTTATGTGAACCAATAAATTACCTTTTTTTTTTTAAATCTAATTTGAGTTAGGCTATTATATTTTCTGTAGCCTACAGCATCCCCACTAACGTACAGCCGACCTCAAAGAACAGATGATATTCTCCTTTTGTGAAACCCCTTGAAGCTACAGGGTAAGAGGATACTTTTAAAGGATGTTGATGAGGGAGAGGATGATTATGACCTAGAGGAGGAGGGAGAGCTTTGTCTAATACACTGTTCCCAGCAGATCCTTGACTGAGAAAGATCTTGACAGAGGGTATTTAATGGTGCAAACACTATCAGTGATAAAAAACTTATTCAGAAATTCAGAAAAATTATTCAGAAATGGAACTATGTTCTCATATGGAATAAGGACTGTTTTAGTTGTTTTTTGTTTGTTTGTTTGTTTTTGTTTTTGTCTGGGACCAGTCTGCCTTGGCATTCCTCTTACACACAGTCATTTGTATAAAAATTGATTTCACAGGGGCGCCTGGGCAGCTCAGTCGGTGAAGCATCCTACTTTGGCTGAGGTCATGATCTTGCGGTTTGTGGGTTCGAGGTCATCATCTCGTGGTTTGTGGGTTCGAGCCCCTCCTTGGGCTCCGTGCTGACAGCTCAGAGCCTGGAGCCTGCTTTGGATTCTGTGTCTCCCTCTCTCTCTGCCCCTCCCCTACTCATGCCCTGTCTCTCAATAATAAATAAATGTTTAAAAATTTTTTAAACACTTATTTCACAGACATTTATTGAGCATCTATTATGTGCCAGATGCTTGGAATATGGAAAATAATAATAATCCCAATACTCAAAAATTCAAAAATTAGTGGAAAGAGAGTGGGAGAGGTCCAGTAAAATAAACACAACTCAATGTTGCAAATCTGTAGAAAGTGTTACAAGATGATGGAACAGCCAGTTCTGTCTGTAGTCTGGGACAGTGGTTCCCAGTTATCCATGGCTGGTTTTTTTGGTTACCATTGTTTTCCCGTGGCAAAAGGAGAAAATTAAGAACAATCAAATGAGTGAAATTTTTCTAAAACCAAATTCATGAAATTGAAAAACTCTCCTTTATTCTGAGGTGATATTCTTTCTGAGCTTGTTTGTTTGTTTTTGGTTCTAACTTATCCTCCATATTGTGGTAGGTACCTGTTTATGTGTGCATGAACAAAGTCAAAGCAGACAATACTATATTAGAACTTCCTTTGTAAATATTGATAATGCCTGTATTACCAAACTTTGGCAATCGCTCATCTAGATACTTGGAGAAGCTTTGGAGGGGTTATTCTGGAATGGATCTTGAAGAATAAATACAGTTTCAGCAGGCAGACTGAAGAAGGCAGGGGCTTAGCATATGCAAACACACAGATATGAAATGGGAAAGGGCTGTTTGGGGAATGGCATGCATTTTGGCATATTTAAAGAGGGGAGGGGTGCCTGGGTAGCTCAGCCAATTAAGCATCCAACTTCAGCTCAGGTCGTGGTTCGACCTGAGCTCACGGTTCGTGGGTTCAAGCCCCAAGTCAGGCTCACCGCTGTCAGCACAGAGCCTGCTTTGGATCCTCTGTCTTCTCTCTCTGTCCCTCCCTAGCTCACATGCACGTTCTCGCTCTCTCAAAAATAAATAGACATTTAAAAAAAATAGATACTTTTAAAGGATGAGAGAGAGAGAGACAGAGTGTGAGTGGAGGAGGTGCAGAGAGAGAGGGAGACACAGAACTCAAGGCACGCTCCAGGCTCTGAGCTGTACAGAGCCTGATGGGGGCTCAAACTCACAGACTCCCGGATGGTGAGATCATGACCTGAGCCAAAGTTGGCTGCCCAACCGACTGAGCCACCCAGGCGCCCCTAAATAAATATTAAAAAAAGAATATGAGGTGAACGGTGGCACTGGAGTTGAAATAATTGGCTTCATTCCAATATTAAAAGGCCTTGAATGTCATGCTAAAGAACTTGGATTTGATCTAACAGGCAGTTGGAGCTCCTGAAGCGTTTAAAATAGGGGAGTAACATGATCGGCTTCGTGATTTTGAAAGCTAATAAAAGTAGTAGGGAAATGTGTCCGCTTCTTTGACAGTTACATTTCTTAATGGATCTAAAAGTAGAAACAGCGTTTCAAATATAAAGAATAAAACTCTTAAGAGGGCTCTGATATTTATCAGCACGCGCAGTTGATTAACGATTCGTGAAAACATAGGAATGACAAATTTGGCATTTGCTGGTTATTTTTCAAACAGTAAAGGGACCCCAATCTCCCCATCCCACCCCCTCACACACACACACACACACAGCTCCAGAGCAGAGCTCTTAATTTTCTGAGTGGTTCCCTTTCTTTTTATTTTATCTTAGAGTTAGGAACAGATCCTCGCCTGATTTGTTGCAGAAGCCAAACTGTGTTTCCAAGGGCGCACGTTCGGAACCTCTGGAAGGCGTCTAGTCACCGTTATGAGGAGGCTGGGAAAGACAAGCTGGTAGACTCTGGGTCTCTCTAAGGAGACACTCAATTTAGATTAGGAGACAGTTGTTGGTGTCATTGGCCCATTCCAAATGAAAATAAAACCGAAGAGCAACTCAGCTGCCCTTTGTATCCACATCTCAACACTAGCTTAAATCGAGGCATAATCGAGTGGAAAGAAAATCCTTGTGATTGACAAGAATTCTGTGGGAGGTCCAGGTCCTTGATTATTAGCTCTGCGATCTTGGCCAAGCATCTTAACCTCTTTGGTCCTCAGGTCATGAGCCTACACTGTCTCAGAAAATTGCTAGGAGATTTCAGTGAAATGACATAAGTAAAGCCCAATCCCTGGCCTGTCATGCATGCCCACAGACTGTCAGTTGGCTTCTCACAGAATGGTGGGCTATTCTCATGTTACATGTGCAGGGTCCGGGCAAGAGTGCAAATGGTAGCCTATGTCCCACGTGTCTAGATACTTAAAAGTTCTAAATCAAACGAGCAAACTTAAATACATCTGTCATAAGCTTCTAGGTTGGCAAATATACCTTCATAGCGAAGAGTTGAAAACTTTGTTTAAAGAAAAGTTCATAACAGGGGCGCCTGGGTGGTTCAGTCGGTTGAGTGTCCGACTTCGGCTCAGGTCATGATCTCACGGTTCGTGGGTTTGATTCCCGCGTTGGGCTCCGTGCTGACAGCTCAGAGCTTGGAGCCTGCGTCCGATTCTTTGTTTCCCTCTCTCTCTGCTCCTCCTCTCCTTGCACTCTGTCTCTCTCTCTCTCTCTTTCTCTCTGTCTCTCAAAAATAAATTACGCCTCCCCCCAAAATTAGTGAAGTTCATAACAAATCACTGTGGATATAGTGCAAATTTCAAATTAATTTCATAGTTGGCAAAGACCACACTTCTTTCCAGGAAGACTCACTGGCACCGGGTGAGGAGAGAAAGAGGAGAGATTTCTCCTTCGCTGGCTGGCTAGCTTGTGCATGTCCCTAGGCCCTTCTTGACTTTGTCTTCCTCTTCACACAGGGGAAGCTTCAAGATTTCTCTTCACCTCTTCCATCTTATCCTCGTTAGCTCTTACGCACAAATTGCTATCAATACCCCTCTGCCCACCAGCATGTCCCATTTAAATCTTTCAAAAGAACCTGAAGCTGGAAGGCCCGGCCGTCACATTCCCTCCAACCTCTGGCCTATTGTTTGTCTCCTTGCCTTTCCATATTTGTCGCTACCCTGAAATAGGGTTTCATGTGCTGGACACACCAGCCTGTAGGTCCAAGCTCTACCCACACATCACAATAGCTGCCCTTGCCTGTCCCCTGTGCTGAGGGGTATACACAGTGGTGGTCTTTCAGGAAGCTGGATCAGGGGAGAGGCCCAAGCAGAACTTGGAATTGGAATTACGACCACTGGGGCAGGAATCTCAGAGTCCCTGTAGAAGGGGAGGCCCAGCCTATAGGTGGGCACATCACTTCTCTGTGAGCAAAGGTATAGAAACAGAAGGGCAAGAGGGGGCCCTTTAAAGCCTAGGGCTCAGCATAAGGGAGCTTCTTCCTTTTTTTTTAAGTCTTTATTTTTTTAATTTTTTAAATGTTTATTTTATTTTTGAGAGACAGAGAGATAGCGTGCGAGTGGGGGAGGGGCAGAGAACAAGGGAGACACAATCCAAAGCAGGTTCCCGCTCCAAGCTGTCAGCACAGAGGCCGACATGGGGCTCGACCTCATGAACTGTGAGATTATGACCCGACCTGAAGTCAAGAGTCAGACACTCAGGTGACTGAGCCACCCAGGTGCCCCTGTTTATTTATTTTGAGAGAGAGCAAGAGTGAGCAGAGGAGGGGCAGAGAGAAAGGGAGAGAGAGAGAGAGAGAGAGAGAGAGAGAGAGAATCTTAAGCAAACTCCATGCTCAGTGCAGAGCCTGATGTGAGGCTTGAACTCACAAACTGTGAGATCATGACCTGAGCCAAAATCAAGAGTCAGACACTCAAGTGACTGAGCCACCCAGTTGCCCCAGGAATCCCACTCTTAATCGTAATGCGGAGGACACATGCGGCAGGGGGTTCATTGCTGTGTTGTGTGAAAGAATGACGTGGGGGAGGTAAAACTTTACCTCTCCCCATCGAGTTTTCAGTTCTGTAACCAAAAGACAGATTAACAAGAGAAAAACCAACAGTTTCTTGAGCAGCGCACATCACGTGGGAGAAACCTAAATGAGAAAAGCAAGTCGAAGCCTGTGGCTTAAAATTTTGGCTTACGTGGCATCTTCAACAAAGAACAGAAGCGCATTTCTAGAAAAGTGACAGGACAAAGGAAAGCAATTTTAGGCCTCTGGGGGCAGCACACTGTGGGAAGGTAAATATACGGGAAGGAACTAATGAAGTCAGGGTTGTTGGCAGATTCCTCTGGTTACATCTCTGGGCTGCTAAGAGTCTGTCTCCAGTCAAAGGAGAATTTATATTCTACTTTTAGGAAGAAAAAGGGGAACTTGCTTTGTGTTTGTAGCTTCTTAAATAACTTTGGTTCAAAAGATTTAAAACAATTTTTTAAAAGCTTATTTATTTTGAGAGAGACAGAGACAGTGGAGTGGGGGTGGTGCAGAGAGAGAGAGAGGGAGAGAGAGAGAGAATCCCAAGCAGACTCTGTGCAGCCAGCGCAGAGCCTAACGTGGGTCTCGAACTCATGACCTGAGCCGAAACCAAGAATCAGACACATAAGCGACTAAGCCACCCAGGTGCCCCCAAAAGATTTTTGGTGTCAAAGAGACATCTTTTGGGGGTGATACTCTCTAATTTCCCTCAATGGGGAGCTGGAGGTGGTTGGGAAGTCTATTACTGGAGGAGTGGATAGGCAAATGTGGTGGGTATGCATACACAACACGGATGGATTCATAAAAGCATGTTGATGCATGAAGTCGTAGAGAAGTCATACCATTATGTCAAATAAAACTTCATATATAAAAATAACATAGATTTCATGAGAACAAGAAAATCGAGGAGCCTCGTGTGGACTCATGATAATAGGCCATGGACAACAGTGATGAACTCAACTCTAGGCACCTGAAATTCAAAACAACAACATGGCATTTTTTGGGGTGCTATCCACCCATGGTCATTGAATCCTATCTCTTCAGCCGGCCAGCAGCCATAGTCTCTAATGGCTTCTTGTGGTCACAGCCTCCTTGATATTTATTGTGCCCTTGATCCTTCACACCCTAGTAAGGGTCATGGGGAAGGGGGCCAGATTACACCCTGCTGGGGAATCATCTGTCTCCCCCTGAGGACTCTGGGAAGGCTTTGCCATACCTGCCTAAAAAAGAAAGTCAATTTGTAGCTCTAGTTTCTGCCAGGTATGGTGGCCTCAGGACCTTGGCCTAGAGTGTACCTGGTCACATTTACTAGTTTTAAAAAATGATAGTAAAGGTTGCTTTGGGTTTCCCTTTTCTATTTCTCCCTTCCACTTTAGCACTGTGCCAACTAAAATAAAATAAAAATAGAATTATCAATGGAGCCATAGTGAGAGTCAACTGATTTATACAGGACTGGCTTGTGGTTTTGTGCAGTGATCTCCAAGGTTGGGTGTGGAAGAGAATCCATTGAGTTGTCAAGAGAAAGTTAGAAATGTCCATTTACTTTTTTTTTTACCCTTAATTTTTTATTTTCCGTATTTTTAAAAAACAATAACCGCAATACATTAAAACATATCAATTTTTTTAATGTGTATTTATTTTTGAGGGAGACAGAGCACAAACGGGGAAGGGGCAGAGAGAGAGGGAGACACAGAATCCGAAACAGGCTCCAGGCTCTGAGCTGTCAGCACAGAGCCCGACGCGAGGCTTGAACCCACAAACTGTGAGATCATGACCTGAGCCAAAGTCGGACACTTAACTGACTGAGCCACCCAGGCGCCCCAAAACATATTAATTAAAGGTGCAAACTAAAAGGTAGTTGGAGACCACTGCTTTAAGGAGACATTTATTTGCCTGAGCCCTTTGGACCCTTTGATATGGGTGATTTGGCATTGGCCTACACAGAGGAAAATTGTGCAGTTTTCCACAAGCTTTTTTGGGTGATTTATACTTTTGGCGGGGAGGTTTGTGGGAAGGAGTTCCCTGCTGGCTCCCAAGCATTTAATCGCTTGCCTGTTATTGTCTAAAACGTAAGCTCTTCATTCCAGGACATCTCTTGTTGGTCCCATAATGTTTCTGCATGGAGGGAGCTGGTGAAATTTTGGGAGGGCAGTCCTCCCTGGTGTGGGACCTCCTGAATCTCAGGACATTTAGCACCCACTTGAAGGCAGAGGGTCTTTCCCATTCTTGGTTATAAACCCAAATCCCCCTAAGCATTTCCTCCAGCCTGTGGGGGTAGGGGTTATTACCTACCCCTTTAAGAACAATTCTCCTTGGGGCCCCTGGGTGGCTCAGTCCATTAAGTCCGACTTCAGCTCAGGTCATGATCTCACTGTTTGTAGGTTCAAGCCCCGCATCAGGTTCTGTGAGGACAGCTCGGAGCCTAGAGCCTGCTTCAGATTCTGTCTCCCTCTCTCTCTGCCCCTCCCCTGCTTGCTCGCGCACTCATTCTCTCTCTCTGTCTCTCTTAAAAATAAACAAACATTAAAAGAAAAAGCAATTCTTCTTGATGCTCTGCTTGCCTTTCTGGACTTGTTGCAAACACCTGCTCTTCTGCACCTCCACCAGGATCCCCTCCCTGATTGCACCAACCCACAAAGATCTCTCCCTCCTGTGAATGCACAATATCATGTATTTGGCTTTATATATCATCTCGTGGCTTCTATCACACTGTTGTCTTAGGTCATTATTTAGTACACATATGCTTTATAAACTTTCATGTGTCCAGATATTACTTTCTCAACTGGCTTACAAAACAGGGATTCCTGAAAGGTGAGGGAGGGGAAAGAAAAGCCCTCACCATGTTTCCATTTCTTTCTCTCTCTCTCTTTTTTCTTTTTTTACTGTATAATCATAACCAGAATTATTTTACTTTTTATTTTTATTTTTTAATTTAAATTTCAGTTAGCATACAGTGCGATATTGGTTTCGAGAGTACACTTCAGTGATGCATCACTTCCATACAATAGCCCGTGCTCATCACGTGCCCTCCTTAATACCCATCACCCATCTAGCCCATTTTTTTAAAAAAAATGCTCATTTACTTATTTTGAGAGAGAGAGAGAGAGAGAGAGAGAGAGAATATCAAACAGGCTCTGCTCTCAGATCCACCTGTGGCTCGATCCCAGGAACCTTGAGATCATGACGTGAGCGGAAATCAACGGTCAGACGCTTAACTGCGTAACCGACTGAGGCACCCATGTGCCCCTGGCCCATGTTTGATCAATGCCTCCTTCTAAATAAGGTTGCTATGCTAAAAGCCTTCATCCTCGGAAAGCCTGGACTAAGGGGCCCCAAGCAATTTAGGGAGGATCTGAGAAATTTCTCTGTGGATTGAGAACTTTACATTTCTTTGGGGGACTTGAGTTTAGCTTTGGGCCAATAAATACGGTTGGATCAACGAATTAAGGTTTGTAGTAACCAACGTCTTGTGAGAACTTGGTCAAAACAGCTTCCTTCACTTACTAGGGTAACTGGCAAATTTCTGTTTCTCCATGAAAAGAGGAAAGATAAAAACAGAGCAAGAGGCAAACTGTAAGAGACTCTTGAATCCAGAGAACAAACTTAGGGTTGATGGGGGTGTGGAATGGGTTAAATGGGTGACAGGCATTTGTTGGGATGAGCACTGGGTGTTGTAGGTAAGAGATGAATCACTGGGTTCTACTCCTGAAGCCACAACTACGCTGTATGTTAACTAACTTGAGAATAAAAAAAAAAAAAAAAAAAAAAAAAGGAAAGAAAAAGAAAAAGAAGAAGAAAAAGAAAAAGAAAGAAAAGAGGAAAGAATGTTCTCTCCTGTAAAGTCTATGTCCTGACCCTGAAAATCACCTAGGATTTTGGTAGCATTGTTGCTAATGCCAAAAGCTCTTTTTTTTTTTCCTCCTGATTTGATAAGTGAGCAGAAAGGCAGTGACAATTTTAAAAAGTTTTTTTTTTTTCTTTTTCCTCCCCATGAGCATCTTGGAGGAACCTGTCTTTGGTATGAAAGACTTTTTTACAACTTCGTGCTTGTAGTTACCTTCAGCTAACAGCCAATTAAACGTGCATGGGGAAGGAGTCTAGGGAGAGCTTCGGGTCGCAAGAACAGAAATGCTAGGGAACATTAAGAACATACACATCATCATGGACCAGGCCTGTGAGCTTGTTAAGCTTGAAGCAGAATCAGTAAGATTCACCAGGTCAAGGGCCCCTAGCAGCTGTGTGTGTGAGGTAAGAGTCTTAACTGATAAAGGTCCAGCAACAGGGCAGTGGGGTGTTGGCTCCTGTTCTGCCAGTCGGGGGATCAGAACATACCACCCCCAAAATATGCCATTTGGTGTAGGGATTTTGAACTGGAGGCAGCAAGGCATTTTCCCAGACCTTCCCCCATCTGACTAAAAGCAGAGGCTTCTGAAACATGGGGAGTGCTGTGAATGCTCTCTCTTGGGGAAGTTTTATGGCCACCAAGAAGAGGGAAAGAAGCAGGGCAGAGATGGGCGGACACAATCTTTATTTCCTTCGTTTTCCAGTATATTACCTCCGCAGGGGGTGCCACCCTTGAAAGCTGACCACCCTTTTCCTTTGTCTTGTCGCTTGCCTGCAATGTATTGTTCTTCTTTGGAAGATATCACAGAAGCCTACATTCTAACAACCCCTTTGCTTGACTCCTCTCTGCTGAATAAGCATCGGTTTGGGTATTTTTCTGGTCAATCTGTCTTTTGTCAATCTAATCTTCTGGGGCCCCAGGGCTGGGGGCACAACATTCCAGGTTGCAAGGATTCAAGAGATTTTCCGGATTGGCTCCAAACAGTGCAGCTAGCTCAAAACTCTCTATAAAAATTAAGCCTCCTTTTAGTGAACTCCACAGTGCATTTGTGGTAGGAAAATAGATGCGTTGCTGGTAGAAGTCATGCTGCCAGGCCAACAGAGCTGACACCGAGCTAGAATTCTCCACAGTACACGTCTGAGTGCAAACCAGTTTGGAATTCACAGAAGCCGGCTGGTGTCAGACGTGCACCACTCACAGTTTGGGGCTTTCCTAATGTGCCCCAGCCACATTGGCTCCCGAGCTGTTTCTTAGTGAGCGGCCGTCTGCCCACCTCAGGGCCTTTGCACTTTAAAACAAAATTTTTAAAAAATATTTATTTTTAAAACAAAATTAAAAAAATATTTGTTTATTTTTGAGAGAGAACACACAGAAGTGGAACGGCAGAGAGTTCCAGAAAGGGAGACCCAGAATCTGAAGCAGGCTCCAGGCTCTGAGCTGTCAGCAACAGAACCTGACACGGGGCTCGAACCCACAAACTGTGAGATCATGACCTGTGTCCAAGTCGGACGCTTAATCGACTGAGCCACCCAGGTGCCCGGGGCATTTGCACAGTTAAATTTTCTCTGTCTTGAGGCTGGTGGCCCAGAAAACGAAGTGGTCCACTCACTCACTTCCTTTTGCTCTTTACCCCGTTAAAAAGCCAAAATTTGACATAGTAAATTTGAAAATATAATTGGCTTTATTAAATGATTCATGAATTGGGAGATGTCCCACCTAGCATGTGGAGAAGAGCTCTGTGGGAGCTCCAGAAAAGGAAACGTTTTTCAAAGTGGGGGTGTAGGGCGTGGGGGGAGCGGTGGGTGTAGGTGGGGGGGGGAATCCATTGTTTTAGAATCCATTGTTTTAGGCTTGGTGGCCCTCCTAAGGGGAATGGAACGGTATGTCAAGGGATTACCTCCTGGCTGTTGACCAGGAAATTCTAATTTGGCTGGTTAAAGGTCATGGTGAAGTTTTGGGGTGATGGGGTGGTCCAAAGCTGATGGCCAAGAAAGAATTCTTGAAGACATCTTTGGTGCAAAAATGTAATTTTATTCAAGCATGGGGACAGGACCCACGGGCAGGAAGAGCTGCACTGGGGTCCTGATGGGTAACTCATTATATACCTTCAGGTTGGGAGGGAGTCAGGGACTGAATAAAGCTCTAAGGAATTTTGGAAGCAAGGTTTCCAGGATCTTGAGGGGCTATCTGTTGCTAGGGAAACACCATTTATTACAGTTTAATGAAACCTCAGCCATGAGACCCTTCAGATGTATATCAGGAGGCCATAAGCTTGGAGTGTGATTGCCAGCATGTATCCTGGGGCAGTTGGGATAAAGGAAGTAGATTTACAGGATCCTCAAGGTTGGGACAATGTTAAGCCAAGGTTCTCTTTTGCCCCCAGCAAAGTGTCCTCACCCAGGCAACTGAGCTCCTGCCTGTTTCAAGGACTTGTCAGTAGGCTGCAGGCAGTAAGGGAATTTAATTTTTCATTTGCCTTAGGTTCCCACATCACCATGGCAAGTGCTTAATCCCTTTTCCTTTCTTCTTGGGTAGCTGGGAGTGACGGAGGAATATCACACAGATGCCACCTGGGGTGGGGGGTGTGCCAGTCTGTATTTTGCCATCAGCTTGCCCCAAGCTCCCTCATCAGTTACATCCTGGTGGGGGAGGGGAACCAACAGTTAGGTTAAGTGCTAAGTCTTAGTTTACTGACATGGGGCCTTAACCTAAGTGACGCCATTTTGGTCCGTTGGTTTACTTTTTAACATCTCAATGACACTGTCTTCAGAAAGCTTTCCCTGGACACCCCATCCAAAATTGTCTTGTCCTCTCCCCCACTATCTTTCTCTCAAGCTCTTGCGATTATTTAACAGATTCTGAAATGTACTCCCCATCTTTTTTCTCCACTCTGTGCCCCAGAACAGAGTATCAGCTTCATAAAAGGGAGGTTTTGTATTTTTTGTTCCCTGCTCTATTCTCCACACCTAGAATAGTGTTAGGCACATAGTACTGATAGAAGATAGGATTCAGAAGGCAGAGAGGGCAAGGTTAGGGCCTGAGGTCCCTGGGTGGGGAAAAAACACCTATTTTGGAAAGGTGCTGGGAGCGTCTGACCACAGCAAACCCCCTCAGGCGAGAGGTTCCTCTTCAGAATGTAACAGAGCCCACCTCCTCCCCCAAGGGTTTCCCTCGGGAATTTGACAAAAGACCTAAGTATGGCCATAGACCACCCCTCACGCAATGCAATGGAGCCAGTCAGGAATGGGCAGCCCAGCACCTGGATCTATCAAACCAATAAGGGTAGAACCTGAGAAGGAATGAGGGGGAAGGGAAGGGCGGGGGTTGCTGACCAGAACCTTATAAAACAAGGACCCTGGCCTAGCATCCTCAGGCATTCATTTTCCAATGTCCCCTCTCTATAAAGAGAGCTTTCCTACTACTCTTGCTTTCGGATCTTATATTCTATTAAACCTTGGCCTACTGCTCATTTTGTGTCCACCTCTTCGTTCTTCCAAGCGGGGAGACAACGAATCCCGGGTGTTGTGGTAAAAAAAATCCTGCAGCAGTAGGACGTCAATAAATATTGGTGGAAGGAGCTGAGTGACTGACCTCCCCACTGGCCCAGCTGTCACTCTGCACTCCCGGAGCTCAGCCACCACCCAGCGCTCACACCCACCTCGCCTCCCCCCGCTCCTGGGTCCTCAGCTCCACCAGGCTGCCCTCTTTCAGGCGAGATGCCTCTCCGACTCTCTTAACTCCCTTAAGCCACTGCAAAACTTTTAAAATACTTTTTGCTGCAGGTCACTGATGTGGGAAACAAAGGCAGAAGGAAATGGCAGGTAAAATTAAATTTCCTTGTAGCCTGCAGCCCATTGACAGAGCCCAGGGACTTGGAGGCAGACAGAGTAAAATGTTTCTCCAGGAACTCCCTCTGTCTTAATGTTAATGCTTCGCTAGAGGGGAAAACCGCCTTAGCTTGACAACAGCTAGGAAACCTGGGAGTCTTCTTTAGCATATGAAAATCTCATTGGAAACTTCCCCTGGACTTTACCTTCTCAAACCCCACGTATGTAACCTGTCTCTCGTGGTCCCTGGGCAGCTCTTTCTGCCCACGGGTGCTGTCCCCGTGCGTTAATAAAATCACCTCTTTGCATCAAAGGTGTCTTCAAGAATTCTTTCTTGGCCATCAGCTCCAGACCCCACGAACCCCACTATCACCCCCAAACCTGATCAGTAACAACATTTTAAGTTTTTTATTTTGAGAGAGACAGAGACAGTGCAAGTTGGGGAGGGGAAAAGAGAGAGGGAGGGAGAATCCTAAGCAGGTTCCATGCTGTCAGCACAGAGCCCAACATGGGGCTCAAACACAGGAAACAGATCAAGACCTGAGCTGAAACCAAGAGTCCCATGCTTAACCTGAAAGAGCGGACCTACACCGGCCAACTCCATCTTGTTCTGTGTCCTCCACCTTGAGTGACTATGTCCCCGACATGGCCCCTTTCCGGGAAAATCACAGAAACCTCAGACCACGCTTCCTCTCCTTGAGTAACCTCCTGCTCACCCATTCAAACTTCCCGATCAAAACACACCCGGCAACCTGCGTAAGGGACTCCAACCCTTCCCAAGCCAATTGGCTGAGGCCACGACCCTTCCCCAGCCAATCGGCTAAGGCCACAGCCATTACCTCACCAACTGCCCCTAGACCCCTATAAAAGCTTTGTGCTTTTGAAACTCCCTGGCTCTCACCTATGCGTTGGTGCAGGTAGGGAATTGAGCTTGAGCTCACTCAAATAAAGGCTCTTTGCTTTTGCATCGGACTCGGCTCCCTGGTGGTCTTTGGGGATTGTGAATTCTGGACATAACAAACCCACTGAGCCACCCAGGCGCCCCCATGCTGGTAACTACATTGAAGAAGAGGGGTTTCACTAAAATAATGATAATGGAGATGTTACCGGTTATTTATACTTTGTGAAATTCGTTATTAATATTATCCCTGAGTTCCAGCACAATTTGGAGTATCTAGGCTTCTGTTCCTCTGTACCTATTTTTCTTTCTTAGAAGAGCCTATGATCTCTGTCCTTTTGACCTATTTTTTGTCTTGCTATCTTCTTTTCACCTTCTTGGAGAGCAAGGTGGTTTTTATCCAACTGGAAGGAGTCCGTTCACCTGCACAAAATGGAAAGCCAAACACTGTATGTAGCACTGGTCCTTTGCGGAGAGAGATTTATTGCTTGCAAAGTGGTTAAGCAAGGTGAGATAGGAGGCTGGCTTCAATCTGTAACCCCCAACTGAAATTGGAACAAGCCTTCTAATAATCACAGGGATTGGTCTTCCATACATACTGAAGGAAAGGGCGGGGAAACTTACAACTCTTCATGGAGAAAGATAGCACGTGCACGTTGAGCAAACACATGCATAACACACATCCCCTGTCTATTTTGGGGTAGAGACTTAAAATGGGGCGAAATATTGAGAGGCCTGAGAAAATTGAAACTTAAAAGCTTAAGTTACGGGAAACTGAAACCTAACCAAGCTTAACCAGCTTGTTCCGCTTCTGTACAATTGCTTGGCGAGCCCATGTATTCCTGATCAATCATTATTGCCTGGCACATCCGTATATTCTTGATCAACCATTGTTACTTGGCACATCCGTGTATTCCTGATCAATCATTGTGATACCCGTACCCCCCGTTGTGGTCTGACCTAAAGGCAGGAACCAATCGAATACTGTTAAGTGTCCAACTTTAAACACCAACCAATCGCAGCTCTGTAACTGTGGAAAATTTCTGATTTCCCCATGACTTGTTTGTACCTGTCTATAAAAGGGGTGTAAAAACCTCTCTCAGGGCCTCTTGGCGTCACCGGCAAGCGGGGCGCAGAGGTCCAGGTTCGAACCTGCAATAAATGACCCTTGCTGCTTAGCTTTGACTCTGGACTCTGGTGGTTCGTTTTTGGGGGTCTCTTAGACTCTGGGCGTTTCATTTGGTGCGTTGGCCGGGAAGGCCCCCCCACCAAACCCACCAGACCCCAAGTCAACGGGTCATTTCTGAGACCGATCGGTAAGTAAGCCGGCTCTGTCTGTGTCTGTGTCTGTGTCTGTGTCTGTTGTCTGTTCGTTTCTGGCTCTCCCGCGCGGGATCTGTATCAGTGACTGACCTAGCCCTGGCGGACGCGCTATAGGGAAGTCAGTCGGGACCAGTAGGAGACGTCCTCTGGCTCCCATCTGGGGCACTATTCTGGCCCATCAGAACTCTTTGTTCGGGTTACGGACACCCATTCTGTATCTGGTCTCTTCTCCAAGGCACTTTCTGTTTGCCGCCACGCTTGCGATTTAACTTGTCTCTTCTCCCCTGCAGGTATATCCAACTCGCTTCCGGAACAGAAACTAACTTGGCCCATTTATTTTTTCCTATACAGGCTATGGGACAGAACCAGAGTACACCTCTCTCCCTTCTTCTAGCTAATTTCAAGGATGTCCAGGCTGGAAGAAGGGAGAAAGGCCATAACCTAAGCCTGGACATCCGCCGGTCAAGACTCATCACTTTCTGCCAGTCTGAGTGGCCCACTCTCGGGGTGGGCTGGCCTACTGAGGGCACTTTTTGTTTGCCTATAGCGGCCAAGGTCAGGGCCACCCAGACCAGGTTCCCTACATCCCCATCTGGCAAGATCTTGTTGAAAACCCTCCACCCTATCTTCCCCCTCCCCTTGCACCCCAGGCCCTGCCCGAAGCGGCCGCCCCACCTGTTGCCCGCTGGTTGCCCCTCAAGGGGAACCTGGGGGGGGGGTGGGAAGCGACAGCTGTGCCAGAACCAGGGAGGCTACAGGGAGCAGCCGTGCCTAGCCCTATTAAAAATGAAACCAACTGTGAAGGGCCAGCCGGCCAAACTCGCGGGCGCACCCAGTGTGAGCCAAGCTCTCGCCTCCCCCACTCCACTGTAGCCCTACCCCTGCGGGAAATAGGACCCCCCGATGAAACGGGCAATCCCCAACTCCAGTATTGGTCCTTCCCCACCAGTGACCTATATAATTGAAAAACCCAAAATGCTCGGTTTTCTGATAACCCTAGAGATCTTATAGCCCTCCTAGAGAGCACAATGTTCACCCACCAGCCTACCTGGGATGACTGCCAACAGCTTTTGCGAATCCTGTTCACCACGGAAGAAAGGGAGAGAATTCAACTTGAAGCGCGGAAGCTGGTCCCGAGGAAGATGGTCGACCCACTGTTAACCCTAACCTCATTAATGCAGCGTTTCCCCTGACTCGGCCTGATTGGGACTACAACTCAGCAGAAGGTAGGGGACGACTGCTCATTTATCGCCAGACTCTAATGGCGGGTCTCCGGGCTGCAGCACGCAAGCCCACCAATTTGGCCAAGGTGTACTCGGTAATACAAGGTAAGACAGAGAGCCCTGCCAACTTTTTAGAAAGATTAATGGAAGCCTTTAGGCAGTACACTCCCATGGACCCTGAGGCCCCTGAAAATCTGTCTTTTGTAAACCAGGCTGCCCCTGACATCAAAAAGAAACTCCAAAAATTAGAGGATTTAGAAGGAAAACAGATCCAGGATTTACTCCGCATTGCTCAGCGGGTATATAATAATCGGGACGCTCCAGAGGATAAGCAGAAAACTCGCCCCCCTAGGCACCCCCTAGACAAAGACCAATGCACCTACTGTAAAGAAAAAGGACATTGGATTCGTGACTGTCCCAAAAAGAAGCAACTGCGCTCGGGGTCAGAGCCATGGCAAACCAAAGCGGCCCCCATCCTATTTACCCAGAACTCAGGAATTCCTGGGGTCTGCGGGATTCTGCCGGTTGTGGATCCCAGGTTTTGCTGAAATGGCCAAACCCCTTTACGCAGCCTCTAAAAACCAACCATCATTTGAATGGTCTGCGGAAGCTGAGCAGGCATTCCAACAGATAAAGAGAGCTCTCCTATCAGCCCCAGCTCTAGGACTGCCCGATATCTCTAAGCCCTTCCACTTATATGTGGATGAGCACAAAGGCATAGCCAAGACAGTGCTAACCCAGCATCTAGGTCCGTGGCCCAGACCAGTGGCCTATCTCTCGAAGAAAAAAAAAACTGGACCCTGTAGCCGCAGGATGGCCCCCTTGTCTCCGGATAATAGCGGCTACAGCCCTAATGGTTAAAGACGCCGATAAGCTGTCCCTGGGTCAAGAGTTACATGTCACCACACCCCACGCCATCGAAGGAGTACTCAAGCAGCCCCCCGATAGGTGGATGAGCAATGTCGGATGGTCCACTATCAGGGACTCCTGTTAAATCCCTTGCGGACCACATACACCCCTCCCCGAACTCTAAACCCGGCCTTGCTGCTACCCAACCCTGACCTGGACTCCCCGCTCCCTGACGGTGCCGACATCCTAGCGCAGATCCATGGAACAAGGAAAGACCTACAGGACCGGCCATTACCTGATGCTGAGGTCACCTGGTTTACTGACGGAAGCAGCTTCGTCCATCAAGGACAGAGGTATGCGGTATGCGGGGGCAGCAGTGACATCTGAGACTGAAGTGATATGGGCAGAGGCTCTGCCCACAGGGACTTCTTCCCAAAGGGCAGAACTAATTGCATTGACCCAAGCATTAAGAATGGGGCGGGACCACAAAGTGACTGTATATACAGACAGCCGGTATGCCTTTGCCACGGCCCATATACATGGGGCAATATACCGTGAGAGGGGACTACTCACTGCTAAAGGCAAAGACATCAAAAATAAAGATAAAATTGTGGCCCTATTGGCCGCTATTTGGGCCCCTAAAAAACTGGCTATAGTACATTGCCCGGGTCACCAAAAAAAAAAAAATAAAATAAAATAACTGATCCAATCTCTCGAGGAAATAACCTCGCTGACCAGACTGCACGCCAGGTAGCACAAAACCCCATTCAAGTACTCCCTGCGCAGCTACCAGACCCAGGGCCCCGAGATTTACCCCCACAGCCTGAATACTCAGAAGATGATCTTATCTGGATGCGCAAGCTCCCCATGACCCAAGTTACAGATGGATGGTGGAGGGACTCCAGAGACCGCCTTATCCTTCCCGACAAATTGGGCCACGCAATCCTGGCAAAAATACTCCAGAACGCGCACCCACACGCCACAGCCCAAGGCCACCGAAAAAGAGGAACCATACCAGAAGCCCACTGGGAAGTGGACTTCACCGAGGTAAAGCCTGACAAATACGGCTATAAATACTTACTAGTGTTCGTAGACACTTTTTCAGGATGGACTGAAGCCTTTCCAACCAAGAAGGAAACGGCGCAGATAGTAGCCAAAAAGATCCTAGAAAAAATCCTGCCCAGGTATGGTTTTCCAGTCATGATAGGGTCAGATAATAGACCTGCATTCGTCTCTAAGGTAAGTCAGGGATTGGCTTCCGTACTTGGGGCAGATTAGAAATTACATTGTGCCTACCGGCCCCAAAGCTCAGGACAAGTAGAAAGAATAAATAGAACATTAAAAGAGACCCTTATTAAATTGACTATGGAGACTGGCGCTAATTGGGTAGAGTTACTCCCCTACGCTCTGTACAGGGTTCGCAACTGCCCATACAAGTTGGGCCTTACACCCTATGAAATCATGTTTGGCAGACCCACACCTAATCTTAAGTCAAACCTCATTCAATTAGACCAAGATAACAGCCTCTTGTCTTCTCTCAGGGCTCTACAGCGGGTTCATGAGGCCATGTGGCCTAAACTAAAAGAACTGTATGAGGCAGAACTCCCACCCACTCCTCATCAGTATCATCCAGGAGACTGGGTCCTCGTCAAGCGACACTGGCAGGAGAACCTTGAACCCAGGTGAAAAGGACCCCACCAAATCATCCTGACGACTCCCACCGCCATCAAGGTAGATAACCTCCCCACCTGGATCCACCACACCCACGTGAAGCCTGTCGACCCGTTGTCTGACCTCATGGGACACACTGATAAAAATACTACTTGGACTGTAGACCGGAGTAAGAAAAACCCCCTCAAACTAACCTTGCGCCGTGCCTCCCCTAGACATGTTCAGGATAGTAACCCTTGTCCTACTAGCCCTCAACCTCAACCTCCTGGAGGGAGGACTAAATGCCCCCGTTGACAAACAGAAATTGTATGAAGTTCTGTATGGAAGGCCCTGTGATTGCACAGGTGGCGTAGTTAGAACCCTTACCCTGCCACATGGTAAAAGACTAATAGCTGGCTCTATAGGAAGGGGTGGTCACTATCAGTGAAGATACACTCAAACCCAAGACTGTGGGACCACAATTGCTCACTTAACCCAGACCTATGACATCACAGGACCCCAAAAACAGCAGTGGTTATGTGTTGACAAACCTAAGCCCCTGCCCCCCACAGCAGAATGCCCTTGCTCTACTTTCCAGGAGTCGATGCATAGCTCTTGTTATGACTCCTATCAGCAATGTATAGGGCCAGACAACTCCACTACCTACTTTACAGCTATCCTACAGAGTAACAGGGCAGCAAAAGCTAGTGATAATAATATGCAACTTCAAGCCGGCTGACGTGGCTCAGTTGGAGTCTGCTGGAACCCCCATGCCCATCCCTAGTTTAAACTTTGCAACTGGCAGATCCAAACGAGCTGTAGTTGTTATCCCCCTCCTGACAAGCCTAGGAATTACAGGTGCATTAACTATCGGGACAGCAGGATTAGGAGTCTCCATACACTCCTATCTGCGACTCTCTCGGCAACTAATTAATGATGTCGAGGCCTTGTCAGGGACAATCCAGGATCTGCAGGATCAGCTAGATTCCCTAGCAGAAGTGGTGTTACAAAATAGAAGAGGGTTAGATCTGCTAACCGCAGAACAAGGCAGCATCTGCTTAGCCCTACAAGAAAAATGTTGCTTTTATGCCAATAAATCAGGAATAGTTCGGACCAAAATTAAATAGCTCCAAGAGGATCTCGCACACCGAACAAAATAATAAACTTTATCAGGGACAGACTAAACACCATTCAGGTTATGGTCCTTAGACCACAGTATCAGCTCCTAGACATGGAAAGCGAGCTTGATTAGGTAACACTGTAGGACCCAAGATTGGGTCCTCAGGTACTTGAGAAAGGGGGGAATGAGAGGCCTGAGAAAATTGAAACTTAAAAGCTTAAGTTACGGGAAACTGAAACCTAACCAAGCTTAACCAGCTTGTTCCGCTTCTGTACAATTGCTTGGCGCGCCCATGTATTCCTGATCAATCATTATTGCCTGGCACATCCGTATATTCTTGATCAACCATTGTTACTTGGCACATCCGTGTATTCCTGATCAATCATTGTGATACCCGTACCCCCCGTTGTGGTCTGACCTAAAGGCAGGAACCAATCGAATACTGTTAAGTGTCCAACTTTAAACACCAACCAATCGCAGCTCTGTAACTGTGGAAAATTTCTGATTTCCCCATGACTTGTTTGTACCTGTCTATAAAAGGGGTGTAAAAACCTCTCTCAGGGCCTCTTGGCGTCACCGGCAAGCAGGGCGCAGAGGTCCAGGTTCGAACCTGCAATAAATGACCCTTGCTGCTTAGCTTTGACTCTGGACTCTGGTGGTTCGTTTTTGGGGGTCTCTTAGACTCTGGGCGTTTCAATATCCGCCCTCCTCTAACCGCCATCAGGAGGTCACGGGTAGGACAAGGAGAAGGTTGTGCGCATGCCCAGAGCGCTGGTATAAACTGGATGGAATTTGGGCTCCTCCTCCCGGGTAAGAAATGCAGGGCCTTTGCGTGTGCATAAGCTGGAATGTTTTGTGTCAGTCCAGGCCTCTGCTGAGACAGCTAATGGTTAGTGGGGTTTGAAAACAAACAATAACTGGTTGAGGAGAAACAGTTCTCTGAAAACACAGGGCACGCCCCTTGTTGTCTAGGGGGTCCAGGCAGATGTGACCTTGGTGTTCATGTGGCAACGGTCAAGGAGCCTGAGGGAGCTTCCCCACAGGCACGCTGTGACAGGAGGCACTGGGAAGCCCCAAGGAGAGCTGCCACCTCTGGTCTTCCCAGACTCTTCTTGGATGGTCCACACCCCTTCGGAAAGGTGGTCTAATGTGATGAGGGAGCAGAAGGCAAGCTGACCCCCACAAACACTCCCCACCCCCAGGGGGGATGTGTGTGGTAGTCCTAGGGCACTCCTGGTGGCTCAAGAACAAAAGGAAAGGGGAAAAACAATTGGTTAACTGATAGAGATCACAGTCCTGCAGGACTTGAGTCTCCATTAGTTTACAACTATCTTAGTAAATTCCAAAAAAAAAAAAAAAAAAAAAAGGAAGTCTTATCAATAGCCTAATCTCCAGAAACCTGTAGACTCAGTTTCCTGAGCCCAAACATCACTCCTCCACAGTGATATGGGGGAACAAAGGCAGAAGGAAATGGCAGATAAAATTAAATTTCCTTATAGCCTGCAGCCCATTGACAGACACTTGAGGCCGGCAAAGTAAAACATTTCTCCAGGAACTCCCTATGTCTTAATGTTAATGCTTTGCTAGAGGGAAAACAACTTTTTTTTATTAAAAAAATTTTTTTAATGTTTTATTTATTTTTGAGAGAGAGACAGACAGAACATGAGCAGGAGAGGGGCAGAGAGAGGGGGAGGACACAGAATCCAAAGCGGGCAACTCCGACCCACTAACTGTGAGATCATGACTTGAGCCAAAGTTGGTTGCTTAACCAACTAAGCCACCCAGGTGCCCCTAGGGGGAAGAACAACCTTAGCTTAACAATAACTAGGCCTCCAGTATCCTGTGAGTCTTCTTTAGCATACGAAAATCTCTTTGGAAACTTCCCCTGGACAGTACCTCCCCCAACTCCCAAATACATAACCAGTGTCTCCACAGGGTCCCGGGGAAGCTCTTCCTGCCCATGGGTCCGGTCCCGTGCTTCAATAAAATCGTCATTTTCACACCACCATTTTTGCACCAAAGGGGTCTCAAGAATTCTTTCTTGGCTGTTGGCTCCGGATGCCCCACCATTACCCCAAAACTGCATCATGATTGAGGGAAAGCAGAAATTCCCTTGTTGTCAGGCTTCAAGAGGATCATTAGTTCCTGCTGGAGTCTCTGGTCCCCAGAGTCCTGAAGGCACCTCCAGTAGGCCCCCTCCTTTAGGGCTGGAGGCTGAGGCGTGGTTCTAGGGGCCAGCAGGGTGATGCTGGCAGGGAGACAAAGTTAGTGACCATAATTGCAACACTTGATTGCATAATTTCTAACACAGTCTAAAGTCATTTTGCCCCAAATAGTAGGGATTCCGGACCAACAGCAGAAAGAAGGGAACCACCATCAAAGAGATGGGGTTTAGAAGATTAAAAAGAACTTGGTCCACATTGTAGGTTCTTAAACGGTATTTAGGAGAGCGGATGCCTCCAGTCTTTAGGGAAGATCTCACTAAAGAGGAAATAGGTCAACGGTCAAGTGCCCGTGGAATATGGAAGGAAGCCAGGAAACCAAATTAGAGCAACTGAGGTTACGACTCTGTTCAGATCTCCTCTTCTTACAACCACACTGCAACCTCCTTACTCTGATTTCCTATTTTACTCAGGACCCCACAGTTAAATCCTTAATTACTGTTAGGATGTCCTTGGAACCACAGTAGAGGGGATGGCCATCTTGCCAGTGCAACCCAATGAAAAGCCCCTAGTAGTCAGAACGAATTGGAGGTCAACCAATCACCGAGCGACAGCACGACCTGACGCGAAAAAGGCCCACCCAGACCTAAACCCGGAACTGCTGCAGCTTAAAAACCCCACCCCACACCTGGGTGCGACTTCCCTGACTCCTCTCTCTCTCTCTCTCTCCCTGGGTCACGGAATCTCACCAGAGACATTAGCTCCCAAATAAAGCCTTTGACTGCTAAAATTTTTTAGCCTCTGACTCCTATTTTTACCCTGCCTTACGCCTGACCCTAACAATTACCTCTCATTGTCTTAAATAATTTTTAAAAATGTTTTTATTTATTTTTGAGACAGAGAGAGACAGAGCATGAGCGGGGAAGGGGCAGAGAGAGAGGGAGACACAGAGTCTGAAGCAGGCTCCAGGCTCTGAGCTGTCAGCACAGAGCCCGATGCGGGGCTTGAACTCACAGACTGTGAGATTGTGACCTGAGCTGAAGTCAGACGCTTAACCAACTGAGACACCCAGGCGCCCCACCTCTCATTGTCTTAAATATGTTTGTTTTTCTTAGAGTTTCTTGAGGTTTGGAAACGTGTCCCAAACTTCTGTGTTGTTGAGGATGTAGAATAAGAAGCTCTGGAATCAGGGTGCCTGGGTGGCTTAGTCTGTTAAGCAACTCTTGATTTCAGCTCAGGTCACGATCTCACTGAGATCAAGCCCCGGGTCAGGCTCTGCATTGAAAGCGTGGAATCTGCTTGGGATTACTCTCTCTCTCCCTCTCTCTGCAGCTTCTCTGCTCATGCTCTCTCTCTCAAAATAACTAAGCATAAAAAAAGAATCTGTGGAATCAGGAAGTGTGTATCTTTTGTTTGAGAAGGAAACCATGCGGTGAAGTTGTGTCAAGTCTTTTATTTGGCTCTGGGTAGAAGTGGCTTTTGGGTACCGAGGTTTGTGAGGGAAGCAATCACCTTGGACTAAATTACTTTGTGTATTCAGGTAGTGTGTTTTCAATTACCTTTCTGATAAGAATGGGGAAGGTTGAAGAGTGTCTTTGACTTAGCGAGCTAAACCCAGACTCACATTAATTGATTAATTAGGCTGAAAGGGCCTTAGATAAGATTAAATTGGTCCCTTATCATAAAGTAGAGACTTTCTCCGTGGTCTCTTCCTGACATTCAGTGCAAAGAAGTCAAGACTCTTAAGGTCAGATTGTTTTATTAAAGCAACTGGACCTATAGTAACTAGAGAGTGTAGCCCCTTAGCCCCAAGGCTTATCTTTAACCCCAAAGTTTGTAGAACGTATTATATTTACTTGACATAATAATATGTGTTTACTAGAAGGACTCGTATAATTTCAGAAAATATAGATGCCATATTTTGTGTAGGGTGTAAATGACCTGTCTCTCTAGATTTTTTCTCTTTCCCTTCTTTGTTCTCCTAATACACACTATAGTCCATAGAACTCTGGGAGGGGAGAAATCGGTTATGCTTGCTCCTCTCCCCCGCAGCTGCTGGCATTGGAATAAAGATGCCCCCGGCTGTTTCTGATTCAAGTCCAACGCAAAGCTTTGTTTCTTCCGAATCCTCACGTTAGGCACACGGCAGGTGTTCAAGTCATACCTGTTGATTAACTGACTTGTTATTGATAGACTGTCTTTAATAAGGAACCTGGAGACCAGTAGGCATTTTCCTTTGGTGTTTTACATGAGACTATGCCCGGCCCTGCATTTGGGATAATCATCCCTGCTGGACACAGACTCTGAAGCATGTGGTGAGGATACAATTTCTTGCCCCCAGAAGTGTCCTGGGTAAGTTTCCAAGGTTCTAATTAAACTCTCTTTTTCTGGGTTTAAATTAAAGCGAATGAAATGCAGGCAGTGAAAAAAACACTGAAGCATTATTACCTTACTGGCCTCAAAAACAACAACAACAACAACAACAACAACAACCTGAAATTGTAGCCAATAATCTTATGAAAAAGAATGTCATTGAAACAGAGGATGCTGCTGCTTCTGCTCTCCAGGTTCTTGTTTGTTTCCTTTACCGGTGACAATTTGGTGTGGCCCGGAGTTGCCTTTGACAGCAGGATCCTTCAGGGCAGCAGGGTATTGTGTGACTTGTTTTGTCCAAGAGCTATTCTATCCCCAGGAAGACTGACAGCAAATAGGGTTCTATCTGAATAACAAGTAGGGGGCGGGTGACAGGCTGATATTGTTCAGAATTTCTACAGTAACCAGTCAATCGGCTGTACCTTGGGGTCTGCTCCGCCTACAGTAAAACATTTAGGAAAACTGCAGAAGCCCCCATCCTTGTCCAAATGGAGCAGAAAAGCTTGATTCCAGAAGTGGCAGGCAGTTAAAAAAAATTCTCCCCAAAGCTGTGCCTTTCTGAATGAAGTGCAAATGCAACAGTGGCTGGTGTCCATTACCGAAATGGCGATGTGAAGAAATCAATTTCTGTTTAGAAGACCTTTTCCCTTTAGATTTTCAAAGTCCAACCTGGGAAATAAAGAAGTACTTCTTTGTCTTCGAGAGCTAGATGTGGCAGTGTGTTAGGTTGTAAACCCAGGGAGAGATACTTCGTTGAATTGAGTGGTAATAAAGGGGACTTATTTGAAGTTAATGAGATGTAAATGACTTGAAATCACATGTATGTGAAATCTGTGTGTATACGTGATTTCCTATATACGTGATATACACATGATAGCATATATATGTGAAATATATATCTGGTTGCGATGGAGAAGGAGGGCACCGGGTGAGGACAGTGTGCCGCTGGATGGGGGCAAAGGACAGCTGCTGATGAATGTCACCTGTTTGACACCATGGATTAGGAATACTAGCCATCAGAAGGGCAGTGACCCTGTGTCTTTTCACCATTTCCTGATGTTCTTTGTGAATGCCCTATGCAGCAAGAAGCTTCTGAGAGTCAGACTCTTGACAGGCAGAGGAATGAGTGGAGGAGCCCCAGGGAATGTTTGGCATGGGAAAGAAAGGGGAAATCATTGGTCATATCCTGTATCCAGGAAAACTTCTCCTAAGGCAAGGTGATGAATTAATTTCTTTCTTCTTTCTTTCTTTCTTTCTTTCTTTCTTTCTTTCTTTCTTTTTTCTTTCTTTCTTCTTTCTTTCTTTCTTTCTTTCTTTCTTTCTTTCTTTCTTCCCTTCCCCCTTCCCCTTCCTCTTTCTTTCTTTCTTTCTTTCTTCTCTTCTCTTCTCTTCTCTTCTCTTCTCTTCTCTTCTCTCTCGCTCTCTTTTTTTGGGGCGGGTAGAAAGCATTCATGTAAACAATACAGGGGAAAGAAAGTAAAAAGTAGAAATCTTTGTAAAAAGTTTCATCACCCAGATAAAAACGCTATTTGCTTTTTGTACAGCAGGAGATATGAAAGCCTGTTTATTTGCTGGGATTGAGCCAGTAGAGAGGGAAACCTTGATGATGTGACAGAGAGGGGGCAATCTCTAGTGCTTTGTCCTTGAGCAGGCAAGAAAAGATGGGATCTAGTTTACAGCTGAATGAATTTGCCATCACTCAGGGTGTGTGGACAGTTCCAGCTACAGAGAAGGAGGCTGTGTTAGGGTAATAACTATTAGGTACAGTAAAATAATGGTTCATGTAGTTCTCCTTCATATCACAGAGCAGAGCAGGTCTGGCTTCTCTTCTAGGCTGTCCCCCTCTAAATGGTGCTTCCAGAAATGGAGCTCCTGCCATGGTGTGTCTCTGACCTACAGGGATCCTTTATTCCCAACCCTGCAAGGGAGATAGAGTCAAGAATCTCAATGGAGATTTTAGGGGCCAGGTATGGAAATGGCTTGTGTTCCTTTGGCTGCTGTTCATGCCCTACCCCAATGGCAAGGAAGGCTGGAAAATGTAGTCTTCTGTGTTTTCAGGAACAAAAGAGAGAATTAATGAGCTTCCAGCCAGGCTCTGTCATAGGAAGGAAGGCAGGGCATCATCCAGATGCCAGTGAATTTTGTTGTTGTTGTTAGTTAATATGATTGTGGGAATGAGTGGAAGTTCTTTCCACTTCTTAGTGCAATGGGAAGTAAGGGGGTAGGGAGGCAGAAGCGTTGAAGGTTGGAGGAAAGAGAGAACGGTGTAAAATGCTAAAGGAAACGAGTGTAATACCTCTGAGGGAATGGTCAGTGGGTGAGCACAGGGGTTCGGCTTGTGGCTGATGTTGGTTGGCAGGGTTAGTAGTAGGGAGATGGGGCAGAGAGAGGAAGAGAGGGAGAGAGTGCAGAGCACCGACCCCCCCAATCCCGTCCCCGCAGTGCAGGCCTCAAACTCAGGAACCTTAAGATCATGACCTGAGCTGAAGTTGGATGCTTAATCAACTAAGTCACCCAGGGACCTCTGTGTCTCTCACTTTTCTGACAGCTTTGACCTTTGGATAGTACCAGTTGCTGCTTCATTTCTGCCTCCTAAACATCACACATGTTCCTTTTTGGTCAAACTCTAACCAGCAGCCTTAGAGACAATGGAATTCTGGGAAGTATAGTTCCTCGCCTCAGTCAAGGTGACAAAAGCCCACTCCAAAGCCTACTTTATTTTTCACCAGAGTGTGTACCTATAACTTTCTGAAATGTTGTATATGTACTTTCTTTGTTTTGTTTTGTTTTCTTGTTATTATAAAATTTAACTCTGTGAAGATCCTGGTTTGCTTCGTCCCCTGTTATTATCCTCAGCACCTAGAACAATGTCTGGCATAGAAAATATTTGTTGAGTGAATGCATGGGTGTTTTGGGCATCCTTCCAGATGTCTTTCCATGTATGTATACACATACATGAACAGATATAGGAATTAAATTTTACAAAGATGGGATCACACTCTACATTTACAGTTCGATAGTCTTCTTTTTTTTTCTTATCACAAAATCAGACCTATTTCAGTAACAATAACTATCTGTCACTATCACATTTTAAAAATTGTTATAAGAACTCCTTCATGTCTATCACAACCTAACTAATGAATTCCACTGAGTATAATTAATTGACCCCTGATTGGTAGACATTGTGTTAGCCTGGCTCTAGGTTGATAAAACAGTCTTGATGAAAAACACAGAAGGGTCTTGATTGGATTCTTTGAAATTTAATAAATACGATATGACTTTTTAAAAAATTTATTTATTTATTTTGAAAGAGAGTGAGAGCATGTGTTCTCGAGTGGGGGAGGGGCAGAGAGAGAGGGAGAGAGAAAATCCCAAGCAGGATCCGTGCTGTCAGCACGGAGCCTGACACGGGGCTCAAACTCATGAACCATGAGATCATGATCCGAACTGAAATCAACAGTTGGATGCTTAACCGACTGAGCCACCAGGCGCCTTTGACTTTTTCCATATAATCCCAGAATCACGAATCTGTACCACTATAGCTTGGACTTTCCCCCAGCCATACAGTGCTCTTTAAGGGGCTATCTATGGGCTAGGGGTTAGGGTGGTAGGATGTGGGATATATTCACCAGAAGGTCCTTATCAAATGGTAGAGTAGGCAGAGAAGATAGGACAGCTTGTGTTGACTTAGCAATATGGTCTAAGGCCCATGAAACTCAAACCTTAGCATGGTCAATTTCACAAGGTGTCAGATGCCGATGTACCTTATTCCTACAAATTTTCGCCATTGCTCTGCTAACAGGATGTGAGAGGCATGGACCAATAAAAGATGAAGCTTACGGCTTAAGTGGTTTGGAGTAACCACGTGAAGCCCAGTCTTACACAGTCCCCACTGGGGCTGAAGGCTGGAGGCTTCAATTGGGGAAGTGATTGTATAAGAACGCTCAAGGAGGAAATAGGCAAAAGTCTCTGAATCCAGGCCCAGGAAAGTGCAGAGTCTCTCTGTCATGTAGAAAAATATCCTGAGCATCCTTGAAAATCAAAAACCATGAGCATCCTTGAAAATCAAGAATGCAAAACCTTTGCAATATATCCAAACCACATCGTCCTCACCACAGACCAATTAAATCAAGTCTCAGCCTTTGCGAAATCTGACACAGTGAGCATGAAATTTGCCACAGGTGGACACGTTTCTCCAATTTCCATCTGTGCTTTGAGTCAGGGGGTCAGGGGGTTTGTGACTGCGTGAGGTGGGGGAGAGCAGTCTGGTGGTGGCAGCTTCAGGAGCAACCTGGCCAGAGACTCTAGTTATCAGCGACCAGTCGGGACCTGCTGTCATTTACAGCTGGCAAAGCGCGAGCTTGGTCTGCCGAATAGTGCAGAACAGAACCCCACAGCACGGCATGCCCCTGGGCTTGTGATGTGGCCACCGTTCACGTCAGTTTTGATGGTTCGGTCTCAGCCTGCATGCACTAATTAGCTCTCCTTTCTGCTGTCACACAGATGGCAGCTGCGGCTTCCGTTGGCAAATATTTCTAGCTAATAATACACTATGTGTATAGTGCTTACCCCCTAGACGGAAGCCCCCAAGAGATCTCAGGAAGACGGTCTCGTTATGAATTTATAGAAATATGAGTATTTGTATGTTTCTCATGCAATTGTCCTAAGATTACAGTTTGTTTTGTTTTCCCTGAGAAAACTATGTTATAGTAAATATATATATAGGATCATCCATTTTTATAAAAACTAAGGTGGCCAAAGCTTAAAAGGTTACTAAATCTTGGTATGTTCTTGGAGAAAGGAATGGGATAAAGCATAATGTTGTTAACATTAGTATCTGGAGGTAGGAGTGGGAACAGGGCTGAGATGGGAGAGGGATAATGAGCGACAATTTTTGGATTGCGTTAATCACAAAGAGCACATTACTTTTGGAAAAGAGATTTCAGAAAAATCTCAAAATATATAATCAGAGGGATTTTTCAATCCCTTTTTGTTCAATGCACACTAAAATGGAAGGAGGGCTTCTTATTTATTTATTTAATGAAAAAAAAATTTTAATGCTTATTTATTTTTGAGAGAGAGAGAGAGAGAGAGAGAGAGAGAGACAGAGCATGAGCGAGGGAGGGGCAGAGAGAGAGGGAGACACAGAATCTGAAGCAGGCTCCAGGCTCTGAGCTGTCAGCACAGGACCCACGAGGGCCTCAAACCCACGAACCGTGAGATCATGACCTGAGCCAAAGTAGGATACTTAACTGACTGAGCCACCCAGGTGCCCCTGAAGGAGGGCTTCTTACAGAAAAAGATGTTAGGGGCGCCTGGGTGGCTCAGTTGATTAGGCATCCGACTCTAGATTTTAGCTCAGGTCATGATCTCATGGTTCATGAGTTCAAGCCCCACATCAGGCTCCGTGCTGGCAGTGCAGAGCCTGCTTGGGATTCTCTCTCTCTTTCTCTCTGCCCCTCCCAGCTCTCTCTTGCTCTCTCAAAGTAAATAAACTTAAAGAAGTCTAATCTTACAAAAAAAGAAAGAAAGAAAGAAAGAAAGAAAGAAAGAAAGAAAAAGATGTTGGCATCTTGCTATTGATATCATTACCAGACCTGCAGTATTTGTTCATTTGTTCGTTCATTCATTCATTCATTCATTCAGTGAATGTTAACTGAGCCATTTCCATGTCGCAAGTATTGTTCCAGGTGCTGGTACAGCAGCTAGTGGGCAGGGTCTCTGTCTTCTCTTGTGGTCAGTCAGATGTTACACAAATGAAATATATGTCTGGTACTGTGGAATAGCAGTGGGGAAAGCTAAAGCAGGGTATAGGGATAGGGAAGGGGGATGGTGGTCAGGGAAGACCTCACCAAGGTCTGCAGAGATTTAAATCAAGCAAGGGAGTGAGCCCTGGAAAGATGGGGGTGGGTAGGAAATAAAGATCCAGACAAAGGGAGCAATATGTTCAAAGAATAGTAGGAAGGCATGGGTGCCTGGGTGGCTCAGTGGGTTGAGTGTCCAGCTTCGGCTCAGGTTGTGATCTTGCAGTTCATGGTTTCGAGCCCCAAATCGGGCTCTGTGCTGACAGCTCGGATCCTGGAGCCTGCTTTGGATCCTGGGTCTCCCTCTCTCTCTGCTCCTCCCCTGCTCACACTCTGTCTCTCTCTCTCTCTCAAAAATAAAATAAAAAACATAAAAATAGATAGATAGATAGATAGATAGATAGATAAAAGGATCAGTCTGCCTATTGTGTGAATAGGGGGACCAAAATAGAAGTCAAGGGTCATATAGGAGACTGTTTCATTAGACCAGACAAAAGGATCTGGGAGACTGTTGATCTCTTTAACTTGCCGGCCAGTTCTTCATTGTTTTGGGACCTATTCTTTGTTGCTCTTGACCATGAGAAGAGCAAACCTCAAGAGTAGCCCCTGTGAGGTCATAGGTGTGGACAGATTGAAGGTATCAATACCGAAATGGATTGCCTGAGAGTCTGAGCCACTTGATCAAGTAATGTATTCTTGCATTTGGACCCACTCAAACCTGGTCTTCAGTGTGTCACTTTGGAATGCTCCCGTCCTTATGATCTGGTCTATGAGACCACGCAGAGTTGTCAGTGGGCACTCAATTCGTGTAGTCAGTGGTATCCAGCGATCAGACCCACAGTTCCTACTGGGGACTCTTAGCTCTGCGGGAGCTCTTTGTCCACAGGTACATAGTTTTCTGCCGTCAGGGCATGCCCCTGTTCTAGAATCCCAGGGATTCGTACTGTCTCCTGCTGGGGCTTGCCGTACGCTATGCAGCAAATTCATTGGCCAGAGACCTCCTATACAGTCGCACCTGCTGGCACACACAGCCCAAGAGAATAGAACACCTGACCGCAGCTTAGATATGCTGCGGAGCTTCGTTTTGAACGGGACCCTACTGGAAACTGTAGCTTTTTGCTATCTGATTAATAAGTGGGGCTCATTTTCCAAAGTCCAGCATAAATGGCTTCCAAAGCCCAAAGAGCCCTAGGACGTGCTATGCCTTTTGCTTAGCGGTATAAGGTACCATAATCTGTCTTTTACTTTTGCTTGACCACTGAATCCCTGAAAACATCACTGATGTGGCAGTTCCCTGATGTCAGGTTTGCTGCCAGTCCTCTGCATGCGTCTGTCTCACTAGAGCATCTTGGGCACCTGTCATTGTCTGCTCGTCAAGTTCAGTTGGGGTGATGTTGTCAGTATAGTGAAACAGCATGATGTCCCGTAGCTTGTCAGGGTGGTGAATTCTTTAGACTATACTTCGGAGGAGCGTGGGAGTGTGAATATAGCCTAAGGTAAAAGAGGGATTATGGAATACTTTCCTGGCAAAGTAAAGTTGGTCTTCGTACATTATTGGTGTGGACATCTTTGCAGAGGACATTATTATTATTCTGCCTTCCACAATCCTGATCCAACTGCTTCCTGTCAAGAGTATTCTATAGGTGAGGACTCTCCTCCTCCCAGCAAATGTTGTTAGTCTATCTACCAGAAAGATGGTCATCAGCATGATGACAAGCAGATTAATCTCGCTCAGTTGTCTTCTTCCCTTTCAGTAACTGGGATAGAAATAGAAGATTTCTTCTATTCCTTCCTTCCCAGATTGATCAGCTTTACACCACGGGAACAAGAATCTGGGGAACTCAGTTGTCAACATCTTTCTGTTATATTTACCAATCCTATTCTCTGTGAATCTCTTGGCCTATCCATCAACTCTGTCCACCCATCCACCCATCCAGCCATCCATCCAGCCATCCATCTACTCATCCTTCCACCCTTTAATTTGTACATCTGCATAAATTCATTCTGATGACTTATTTAAAATCATGGGCAGAAACTTTAGCTCAAATGTTAAGCATAAACAATCCATAAAACTAAGTAAAAGTTATTTGCTAGGAGAGGTAGGTGAGAAGACAGAGAAGTTGAAAAGGGACAAGGGAGAGGTGAAGAACTCCATCCTGGGAGAGACTGGGAAAGTCAGGTCTAGTAGATTCCTGGCCATTGTTTTATGAGTCAAAATGCGCCCTGTGGAGGGGACAAAAGCAAGCCATCTAAGGAGAGCTGCTCCCCTGAGCATTCTGTCAGAAGCATCCCTCTCCTCTCCTGTGTGGCCATGAGTGTGGAGAACTCTCATTCTTCCCATGTAAGAACTTCCCAAACTGGGCTTGGTGTTCTCCCCTTCCCTCTACCCCCACCTCTCCTTTATTATTGTTGTCATTTACTAGGGAAATACAGATGTAGGGGAGGATGAATATCTCAACCTCAGTAAAAGCCTTTCCTCTGGGGGTGCCTGGGTGGCTCAGTCAGTTAAGTGTCTGATTCTTGGTTTCAGCTCAGGTCAAGACCTCACAGCTTGTGAGTTCGAGCCCTGCAGGACTCTGTGCTGACAGTGCGGAGTCTGCTTGGGATTCTCTCTCTCCCACTCTTTCTCTCTGCCCATCTCTCTCTCTCTCTCTCTCTCTCTCTCTCTCTCTCTCTCTCTCAAGTAAATAAATAAACTTAAAAATAAAAAGATTTTCCTCTGGGTTTTGTTTCTGATTTTTTGCCAGTTTTCTTTGGGACAGTTTTTTATGAAAAGAGAAATAAGAACTTCAACAAGGGACTTTATTTATTTCTTTAATGTTTTATTTATTTTTGAGAGAGAAAAAGAGAGAGAGAGAGAGAGGACACATGGGGGAGGGGCAGAGAGAGAGGGAGACACAGAATCTGAAGCAATTTCCAGGCTCAGATGAGGGGCTCAAACTCAGGAACTGTGAGATGGTGACTTGAGTCAAAGTCGGACCCTTAACCGACTGAGCCACCCAGGTGCCCCAAGGGACTTTGTTTTTAATTGAAGTACAGTTGATACACATTATTGTATTAGTGTCAAGTGTACAACATAGTGATTCAACAATTCCATGCATTATGAAACACCGTGATGCGCATAATGATCACCATCTGTTAACATACAAAGTTTTTACAATATTATTGACTATATTCCCCGTGCTGTACTTCTCATCCTTGTAACTGATTAATTTTATACCTGGAAATTTGTACCTCCTAATCCTTCAATATGGAACTTGGCAATTAAGACTTCACTTACTGGTCCCAGTCTCCCTTAAAAATTAACTTAAATGATGGGATATTTCAAACATGTTGAAAAGTCAAAGGAAAGAATATACATAGCATATACCCATCACTAAGATTAAATGCATGTCAGACTGTTGATATATGTACTCAATGTTTCTCATTGTCTTTCATTTTTTAATTTGTAGGGAATAAAACATTACAAATGGGTTAAACCTAACCCCCACATCCTGTCTTCCTCCTACCCCAGAAGTGCATTTTTATCTTTTGCAAGTATGGTTTTTTATGCTTTTAGCACACATTTATGTATTTATGAATACCATCCTGTTGCCACTTGCTTTCTGCATCCCACATTATGTGTTTGGTGTCTGTTCATGTTGATTCATGCAGCTCTCCTTTTAATTTTAATAGCTACATAAAATTTCATTGTACAACTGAACTAGGCTATCTGTTGTCTGGTTCATTGACAGTTAAATTTTTCTAGTTTTTCTATTGTAAACAGCAGTGTAATGAGCATAAAGAGCCGGTTTCTTTGTGAACATTTGTGAGCATTTTTCCAGGATAGATGATAGGAGTAGATTTCTGTTCATTGTAGATCATAATGTATGTATACATGTGTCTCCCTATCTATCTATATATCTATCTACCCTTCCTTCCTTCCATCCATCCATCCATCCATCTCTCCTTCCTTCCTTCCTTCCTTCCTTCCTTCCTTCCATCTATCTATCATCTATCTATCTATCTATCTATTTATCTATCATCATCTGCATATATCTTCAACTTGGTCAATTTGTCTTCAAAGGGGTTCAACCAATTTACACTCCACTCACAAGATAAAGGAGTTGCTGTTACAGATCTCTTAAGTAGTTTGTGCCAAACTAGATACAGTGGTGAAGTAGGCCAGATTTGTCTACCAGCTGCCACTCTTTGGGAGAATTCTCCTTTTTTTGGCATCTCCACTTCTGAGGTGCCCAAAACACTCTGGGCTTGACTTTAGAAGTTGTACCTATTGAAAACGTCTTACTTTCTCATATATCAGTCACTGGGTTTATTAGACATTTTAATGTTTTGCCACTTTGATGGATGTAAGTTGTATTTCATTTTGCTACTTTCATTCATTTTAATAGCTGTACAGAATTTTCAATGAATAGAATTTCTCTAATTATTAGTGAGGTTAATCATTCTTTTATGTATTCAATGGCCGTTTGGATGTCCTCTTTTGTGATTTCCCAGTTCTTATTAATTATACATTTTTTCCTCGGATTGTTTGCCTTTTTTCATAAGTTTTTATTTGGCATATGTATTATTAATATCTTCTCACAGTCTGTGACTTGCCTTTTTACTTTGTGCTGCCTTTTGTAATAAAGTTGTTCATTTTAAGGTAGTTATATATATAATTTTCCTTATAAATTTGGCTTTTTGTGTTCTGTGTAGGAAATTAACTTATGAAGTCATAACGATATACCCCAAATTTTAGAGGTTTGCTTCTTGTAGTTAAGACAGAAACTTACATGCATGAGTTGGAGATCTACTTTTGTGTTTAATTATATGAATTACCAAAACTTTTGCCTCCACTTATTGAATAGTGTATTTTTTCACTGTTTGATTTGTAGTATCTACTTTGTCATGTGCCAGCTTCCATATGTATATGGGCTCCCTGAGCCAGTATTACATTGCCTAAATTATAGTCTCATAGTAAGTTGATACTTATAGAAAGAGTCCTCATGTATTCTTTTGGCTGATGCTAGGGTGGCTCAGTTGGTTGAGTGTCCGACTCTTGATTTCAGTTCAGGTCATGATCCCAGGGTCATGGGATCAAGCCCTGCATCGGGCTCTGTGCTCAGCATGGAGCCTGCTTCAGATTCTCTCAATCCCTCCCTCTGCCCCCCTTCCCTCCTCACACACTCTCTTTCTCTAAAAAACCAAAAAAAAAAAAAAAAAAAAAAAACACCAAAAAACAACCCACACAACAATTTTGGCTGTTGTTGGCCTACTGAGTGAGTTTGGGGATCAGCTTGTCAAGTTCTATAAAAGTTTGCTGGGACTCTAACTACAGAGAACAAACTGACGGTTGCCAGAGGGAAGAGGGATGGGCAAAGGGGGTGAAGCGGGGAGGGAGATACAAGCTTCCGGTTATGGAGTGAACAAGTCATGAGGATAAAAGGTACAGCGTAGGGAATATAGTCGATGGTTCTGTAATGGTGTTGTGATGGTGGCAGATGATAGCCACACTTGTAGTGAACACAGCACAAGTATGGACTTGTCGAATCACTGTGTTGTACACCTGGAACTAATGTAACACTGTGTGTCAGCTGTACCTTAATTAAAAAAAAAAAAACTCTTGAGAGTTTGATTGAAATTATACCGAATATATTAATAGATTTTCTAATGTTGGTGACCCTTAAATTCCTGGGATAACCCCTGTTTCCCCGTTGTATTATTACTTTTCAGTATTGCTGTGTGCAGTCTGCTAATGGCTTCTATAGGACGCTTACTTCTGTATTCACAAGTGATATTTGCCTTTTCCTTCTTTTTAAAAATTTTTTATTTTCTGTTTTACTTTAGAGACAGAGAGAGAGAGTGTGCATGTGAGCAGGGTAGGGACAAGGGGAGAGAGAGAAACTTCAGCAGGCTCTATATTCATCATGGATCCCAATGCTGGGCTCAATCCCACACCCCTCACCTTTTCCTTTTTACCCTAACCTGATTTGGAGATTAAGGTAAGAAAAGTGTCATTAAGTGAGTTGCAGAGATTTCCCCCTTTCCCCCTCATCTACAGCAGGGGTTGGTAAACTATGCCAACTGAATTCAGTCCATTGTTTTTTTTTTTTTTTATTATTTTTATTTTTTTTTTATTTTTGGGACAGAGAGAGACAGAGCATGAACGGGCGAGGGGCAGAGAGAGAGGGAGACACAGAATCGGAAACAGGCTCCAGGCTCTGAGCCATCAGCCCAGAGCCTGACGCGGGGCTCGAACTCGCGGACCGCGAGATCGTGACCTGGCTGAAGTCGGACGCTTAACCGACTGCGCCACCCAGGCGCCCCAGTCCATTGTTTATTTTATAAATAAAATTCAGTTGAAGGGTGCCTGACTCGCTCTGTCAGTAGAACATGTGACTCTAGATCTCAGGGTTGTGAATTTGAGCCCCAAGTAGAGTCTAATTAAAACTTAAAAAAGATTCAGTCGGAGCACAGTTTTGGCCGTTGGTCAACGTATTGTCTGCGGCTGCCCTAATGCTGTAGCTCAGAGTTACATCGGACACTCTATTGCCCGCAGGTGAAAACAGGGCAAACGCATCATAAGTGGGGGAAGGAAATCATAAAACTGAAAGCCCACATTGGTGAAAAAGAAAGAGAAAATAGAGAACACCAATAGAGCCAAAACCTAATTCTTGAAAAATGTGAATGAAGAAGATAAACTTCTTGCAAGATTATCCACAAAAATGAGGAGAAAATAAACATCATTAAGAATGAAAAGGGGGGGGGGGCGCCTGGGTGGCGCAGTCGGTTGAGCGTCCGACTTCAGCCAGGTCACGATCTCGCGGTCCGTGAGTTCGAGCCCCGCGTCGGGCTCTGGGCTGATGGCTCAGAGCCTGGAGCCTGTTTCCGATGCTGTGTCTCCCTCTCTCTCTGCCCCTCCCCCGTTCATGCTCTGTCTCTCTCTGTCCCAAAAATAAATAAACGTTGAAAAAAAAAAAAATTTAAAAAAAAAAAAAAGAATGAAAAGGGGGCATAAAAATGAATGCTACTGTTCAGGGTTCAGGGATATAAAAATCACAGTAGAATATGAATAATGTTATTTCAATCAAATCGGAAACTTGGATGAAATAGATATTCAGAAAGTAAAAATTGCTAGGAGAATTAGTTTTGACTCAAGAATGAATAGGACAGCTAATAGATAGATAATCATTAAGGAAACTGTGGTTAAAAATATGAACACACACACACACACACACACACACACAAAGTGTCCAGTAGGACCAGATGATTTTATAAGCACGACCTATCAAATTTCAGGAACAGTCTTACATAATGTGTTCTAGACAAATTGAGGATATCATTATGAAATTAATCTCTTTAAAAATGACTATTATTGGATTGCCTGGGTGGCTCAGTCAGTTAAGCATCTGGCTTCGGCTCAGGTCGTGATGTCGTGGCTCTTGGGTTCGAGCCCCACGTCAGGCTCTGTGGTGACAGCACAGAGCTTGGAGCCTGCTTTGGATTCTGTATCTCCCTTTTTCTCTGCCCCTCCCCCACTCACACTTGGTCTCTTTCTCTATCTCTCTGAAAAATAAATATTAAAAAATTTTTAAAAAATAAATTAAGAATTACTATTATTAATTTCTAAGCTCAAAGCTTCTTGGGCCAACTGACAGGGTCGAATTAACTCTGAGTCTGTCCAAGGTGTAGGCTCATGGTTACAACCTCTGAAGGAGACTTCTTTTCCTTATTCCACCAAACTCCAGGTTGAGGTAGACTCTCTTGTCACTCTGTGATAGTGGGTAGATGCTATCAAGCCCATATTTTCCCTGAGGGTACAGGTCTTTGAAGACCTTGTTTCTACCACTTGGCTTTACTTAGGCTCAAGACCTTATCTCTTGTCTCTGAGGAAGGACCAAAGCCCTTGGTGGCTGAGACATTCACCTTTGCTCCTCAGTAGTCTAACTACGGGCAAACTTCAAAACAGACATATACATTCCTCTAGAAGAAAAAAATCAAAATCAAAATCATGACCTGAGCTGAAATCAATGGGACACTTAACTGACTAAGCCACCCAGGTGCCCCTTCCTTTTTTTTTTTTTTTTTTAGTTTATTTATTTATTTTGAGAGAGAGAAGGTGTCCTGGTTAACATGGTTGTAGCTGAGTGCATATCTAAGTGGTTTTGGAAGCCAAAAGTGGCTTTCTTCGGGTCTAGAGGCACTGCCAGAGGAGTGGTCATATTTAAATACAGGGTTGGGAGCATTACAGATGAGGAGTAAAATTGACCATCAAATATATTAGGATGTTGAAGCTGAAAGAGTATTTTAGAAATAAGTAAGCAGCCATTAAGATAGGTCAGGTGGCTCTAAAAACAGGGCCATGAATACAGAGATGGTGGGAAGATATATTGGTTAGTTAATTGCAGGAGATGCAAATATAATAGAAAGTGTCTTGTTCTTTGCAAAATATGAAACACAGAAAGGTAATATTCTTCTTATGCATTTGGGAAAAAACCAAGTAGTGTTATGGTTATCACCAAAAAACCAAAAATGCTGCCAAGGTGCCAGACTTGGTCAAAGAATTAGGAGCACTGTGGAACCATCCTGCCCTAACCACTGCCTGCTATCCAATCAACACACACACACACACACACACACACACACACACACACACATACACACACACAGGTAGAAAAGATTATTCTTATGTGGAACGCACTGGAAACCTGGATAGACTCAATGACAGAATAAAGAAAGAGGGATGGGGTCAATTCTATTTAAACATGTAGGGGCACCTGAGTGGCTCAGCCTGTTATGCATTTGACTCTTGATTTCGGCTCAGGTCACGATCTCACTATTTGTGAGATCGAGCCCCCATCAGGCTCTGCGCTGATGGCACAGAACCTGCTTGGGCTTCTGTCTCTCTTCCTTTATCTCTGCCCCTCCCCTTCTCATGCTGTCTCTCTCTCTTTTTCTCAAAATAAATGGAATAAACATTAAAATTTTTTTTTAACATGTAAAAATAATCAGCGTGTGTTCAAGAATTGCTCTGGGTATGATCAGCTGTGTTACTGTGAGTATAAATACAATCAACATTGTGGATTTGCTTTGCTTTGCCCAGGCACTTCCTAACACTTGCAGGACCCAAGTAGAAAATGGAGGCCTAATACCATATTATAACAAGTTAGAATTTACAAATTAAGGCACCTGTGGAAAGAATAAAAACACGTTCTACCATTTTACCTCTGTGTGAAAGTAGGTTCAATGTTGCAATTTTGAGACTCCTAGGAGTTCCATACCAGAATGTGGCCTCATGAGGCCTTCTGACCCTTTCTCCATGGTCCTTCCCATTCCTCCAGGTGACTCTCACCATCACATAGAAGATTTTTCCTCTTTCTGCCAACTTACAATTCCTGGAACTAACAAAATGTAAGAAAATCTGTTTTAAACATTGTATTTCTTATTTTATTCATTTAGCTTTCTCTTCTTTCTATGCTTATATCTTCTGGTCGATGCATACAAAAACAGATCTGTGACTCAGTTCACGTTGGATTCTCTTTCCTCCTAATTTCAACCTTCTGAGAAACAAAACAGGTAACTTTATTTTTGTTTCAATTTCAGAAGACAATCTGTGAGCCTAGGACAGAGATGTAAGACTAACCTTGAGATATTTGAGCTGTTTGCCTCTTACTGACATCAGAAAGTGGGAACATGGAGAAAAAGCTGAATAGATGTTTATTCTTCTAATGCATTCACTAACATGTTAATTAATCACATGCTAAGACTGTCTAAGGTCAAGGGTGTTTTTTGTGTGTGTTCCCTAACCCAACGTTGCAACACATCTACCCATGTGCGCGCGCGCACAAACACACACACACACACACACACACACACACACACGAACCGTATAAAAATGATTTATAATCTTTTTCTGAATGGTCAGACCACCTTGCAGAAGAATCAAGAATCTAGAGCTGAGAACAATTCACTGCACATGGTGGGGGGGTAGTTTCTAGCATATTTCAGTCCCTGTGTGTATATGGTTTGCAATATGGGGAAGGGCACAGAATTTAATATGTAATTTATTCAAATCAACCAGTTAGAAAAATTTTTTTTTGATTGCCTCCTATGTGACTCGGTAGTTGTCCTGTTTTGTGAACTTTAGAAGATTTGTTTTTGCCCTCATGGGACTTGCAGTCTGGTTCATGCATGTCTGAGTCTCCTTTTTCAGATGTGTAATAGGCAATGAATAAATGAAATCAGTAAATAAACACATGAAAAATTCAGCTAATAAACCTAGTAAGTGGCTCAGATGAAATATTTACTATCAACATAGTACATCACTTGGTAAACTCATTAGTGAGGCACTCAATGTAAAGAGAATTAATGTAATTTCCAAATTTACACAGAGTGAGAATGGAAGAATAAGACAGGCTCATTTTTTCCTTTACTATTTATATAATGCTGGGAAAATGGGTTGGGAAAATCGTCACTGTTCTGTATCTCATTTCAAAGTTTTTTGGTTGCATTTGTTCATAATTTGTGCCTTTGTAGAATTTGATGAAATCTTGGAAACACGAGTCTATTCCTGACATCACATCTGTTTACTAGCAAGTCTCTATGCTCTGCTGTCTCACCAAAGGGAATCCTGACTTTTATGGAGCACCTGTGTTTTACATACAGTATTTGAAAAAAAATTTTTAATGTTTTATTTATTTTTGAGAGAGAGAGAGAGAGAGAAAGCATGAGCAGGGGAGGGGCAGAGAGAGAGACTCACACAGAATCTAAAGCAGGCTCCAGGCTCTGAGCTGTCAGCACAGAGACTGACAAGGGCTTGAACTCACTAACTATGAGATCATGACCTGAGCTGAAGTCAGATGCTCAACTGACTGAGCCACCCAGGAGCCCTCATACAGTATTTAATGTGTGTGTGCATGTGTGTGCAATCAGTATCCCTATTTATTAGAAGATGTGGAAACTTTTAATTGAGTGGTACAAGTAAGTTGTGTTGGGCCGTAGAACTAAAGAATGATAGATTTAGTACTTAGAACTTGGTCTCACTGCTAAGTGCATGCCTATGCTTCAAATAATACCTCTCTAAAAGGCTGAGTTGAATAATGCTCTCAGTTAATGGTCTAATGGCACTCTTTTTAAAAGCAAAATTTTAAGTTTGTTTATTTATTTTGAGAGACACAGAGAAAGTGTGAGTGGGGAAGTGGCAGAGAAGGAGGGAGAGAATCTCAAGCAGGCTCAGAGCCTGATGTGGGGCTTGAACCCACAAAACTGCAAGATCATGACCTGAGACAGAACCAAGAGTCAGAAGCTTTAACTGACTGAGCCACCCAAGCACCCCTAATGACTGTTGATACTCACTTGAGTTCACTGTAGAATCCTCTATTGAGTCTTCATTGGGAAGGAGGAAAAAACTGGGTATAAATTGAGTGTAATTTTTTTTTCCATATACTGTTCAAACTCCTGGAAACATTCTTTAAACCAAATAGTTTTCAGTAAAGCCCAACTTCTGGAGCCCTTCTGAAAGGTCCACACTAGAAAAGAGCTAAACCTTGGAACAGGATTGCATCATACATTGTTAGTCGAACAGAAGCCCCTAAGTCCCTAGTGATAAATATAGTTAATCATATCGGTGAGAACACTGACTTTCTACCAGGACTCATACTTTGCATTTTATGTCATAACAATTAGAGCAACATTGTTTGAATATTTATTAGGTGAAGGATACTGTGTTTTGCATAAATTATCTTCCATTTAATTTTTTACAGTATCTCAGTGAGGTTGAAATATATTATTTCCATTTTACATATGTGGGAATTGATCTTCAGGGAGGTTGAGTTGCCTAAAATCACATGGCTGATTAGGAACGGAGCCCAGAGTTGATTTTCTTTTCTTTTCTTTTCTTCAATTTATTTTAGAGAGAAAGAGAGAGAGCAGGAGTGGAGGAGAGGGGGAGATGGAGAGAGAATCTTAAGCAGGCTCTATGCTCAGCATGGAGCTTGATGTGGGACTCAATCCCACGACCCTGGGATCATGACCTGAGCCAAAAGCAAGAGTCAGAGGGTTAACTGACTGATCCACTCAGGCGCCCCCCAATTTTTTACTTTCAAGTAATCTCTACACCCAACATGGGGCTCAAACTCACAACCCTGAGGTCTAGAGTCACAGGCTCCACTGGCTGAGCCAGTCAGGCACGACACTATGGGGTCCATTTTTAGAAGCAACAAAGATAACAGAAAACATCCATGCTTGTTTGCTTTCTGAAGGAATACTCTCAGAATGGCCAGTTTCCTGTGAATAGTAGTTGACAGCCTTAATGTCTCCTACAGTAACCCTAAAGTGTGACTTCAGTGGAAACTGAAGATGTTAATAATTGACCCATAGTCGCCATAACTACTGTTTTTTTTTTCCATTTGACTAACAAATAATGACTTAAATCTATCGAATTCCGTTCTTGATCCTCCGTCGGCAAAGTAAGAATTTTAAGTATGTTGATAAAGAGGGAATGGAGTTTTGAGTCTTTAGCTCACTGCCTTAAGTTCTGTGAGACGTGGGAAGGCAGCATTTTGTTTTAGGTAGAGTCATCTGTATGCCTGGAATTTGGGTTGACATAATTAAGCTCACACATATGTACGTAAGTGTGTATATAAATATATCTCAATTCTCTCTGTATCTAGCTAGCTATCAATATGTTTTATATATAGATATTTTTGGGGAGTTCCCAAGGCTTATTGATTCTAAATTCCATAACATCTAAGTTAGTGCTATAAATTTCTTTGCTTCATCTTTATGTGAAAATTTTCCACTTCAGAAAGCTAGCATTTTACCTATTGCTCTGTACAAAAGCTACTTTGCTAGTGATGTACAGGGCCTTTAGAAGACGGCCAGGCCGGTTCTTACAGTAGCATCAATGATGATTGATTGAGCTTTGACTACTTCATCAAATGTTGTCCTAATTTCACAGTGAAAAAAAAAATGGATTCTTAAATTTTTTTTTTAATTTTTTAAATTTTTTAAAATTTATTTTGTGGTTGAGGTCTTTGCTGACAGGCAACAGCATCATCATGGTGTGGACTTATCATTTGTGTTATAAGTTCTCTCTATTGTGATGACTTCAGATGAAGTTTGAGGGTGGATTTCCTGTCCTTACCAGCCAAAACCCATTGTACCCTATAAATAGGAGTGTAGTGGCAGGGCACATCTCTGATAGCATAGGCCTACCGGGAGCCTGTACAGTTGGGCTGTCATTCTTAAGAAAGGGAATACAGGGGCGCCTGGGTGGCTCAGTCGGTTGAGCGTCTGACTTCAGCTCAGGTCATGGTCTTTCAGTTCGTGAGTTCCGGCCCCGTGTCGGGCTCTGTGCTAACAAACAGCTCAGAGCCTGGAGCTTCCTTCGGATTCAGTGTCTCTCTCTCTCCCCCTCCTCTGCTCATGCTCTGCCTCTCTCTGTCTCTCAAAGATAAATAAATGTTAAAAAAAAAAAAAGAAAGAAAGGGAATACATAAATATCTTAGTTTTGTAATCTACAAAATCTTCTGCCAATGTTGGGGAGAAAGAATTTACTATGCCCTTTAAGGTCCTTCTGGCTGGAGTATGAATCAAATTGATGTGAGATTAACAGGAGAAAATCCAATTTAATAGCGTATATATATAAGTATGAGGAATCCACACCAACATGGAAATTTCAAACACACCCAACGGATTGCTAACATGGGCTAACAGAAGAAGAGGCATACAAATTTTTATTGGATGTTAATATTTTAATGTTTGTGTGTACGGAGGGCTTCATAGATAAGCACAGGGGTCCATCAGCAGGAAGGTGAGAGGAGATGTTTGGAAGACAAAGGCGCCCTGTTATGTAGATAAGTTTCTTCAGTAAAGGAGACTCTCTGTTACTAATTCTCTTCCTGGTACAGGCAGGCAGTTGAGGGGGACGTAAATAGCTTTTCTGCATTCTGCTTCACTTTGATTGCTTTTAACTCGAAATAATGTTCACGCCAAAGTAGCCTGTCTTGGGGCGGCCTGTTCTTGGCCTCTACACTTGGAACCTTCTTTCTCTGAAGGAACCGTGGACGTGAGGGCTTAGGTTTCATTCACAGTACATTTGCCTCTGGTTAGTGCTTGTCATACTACCTTCAAAATGCCTTTTCCTATTTCTCTTGCTCCCACTTAACTCCAAGCCCTTGGGGGCAGAGGCCATGTCTTTTTAATCTTTGTATATTTAAGATGTTCACAAAAATGCTTGTTAGACTGAACTGAACTGGAAAATGAATTAGGAACTGGCAGCCTTGATGTTCTCACACCTTGTCCTGCAGAAACTAGGTCAAAAGATCTTTAATAATGTGAAGGAATCCTTACTCATTAGCCTTACAACATTTCTCCCTTTGACAAATCAGGGCATGATCTTTTGTTGCGAAGTGTCATGGGTAAAAATCTGACTGTGATTATTTTCCTTGCAGTGCTTAACGCTAATGTAGAAGTCACACTTGAAGGATGCTTGCAGAGTGATTGTTTTACATGTAAGGAATAAATGTCAGTTGACCTATATTGGTGAAATTATTAGGAGCAGAATGGAAAGGAAAGAAGGAAGTATTTTGCAAAGAGCTGGGGTTTGCTCCCAGTATAGTTATCCTTAGTGAAAGCCTGAAAACTGAGTGGAACTCGGTTCTGGAGACTGAGGAACCAATTCAGGTCAAAGCAGGTGTGCAGGTATGCTGCGTGTGAAGGGGTTTCCCTCCCAACAGGTTTGAAGAATTGAGATCACTTTCCCAGACCTTTTGTATTTTGATCCATGGAAGGGTAACCTATGTAAGAAATATTAAAGGTAAAAGGAATTTTTTTTTTTTTACTTCAGAAAAATCAAAGTGGCTATGTGTCAAGATCAGAAGTGCCCTAACTCCACCAGATATCTACGTTTCTGCTTATTGATTGATCAACAAGTTATTGAGGGAAGAATTTGTGAGGGAAACAAGTGTACCAGTCAAAATTGCCAGGCTGTTTAAAAGGATTCTGGGAATAGGATTTCTGGAATACATTCTGGTAAAACCATAGAAGGGGAGTGTGATTTCCATGTAATTAAGACCAATGTGGACCCCTATGAAAAGATTAAGTTAACTGTGAATTTTGTAAGAGGGTTTGTGATATGCAGATAGCATAGGGAGGGGCAGAGAGAGGGAGAGAGAGAGAATCCCAAGCAGGCTCTGCACTGTCAGCACAGAGCCTGATGTGGGGCTCGAACTCATGAATGTGAGATCATGACCTGAGCTGAAATCAGAGTCTGACGCTCAACTGACTGAGCCACCCAGGCACCCCCAACATATTTCTTATGGAAGTATATTTCCAGGACTACTTAAATATTGCTATTTTAAAAAGAAAAACAAAATGGAAAGGTTTTCTGCAGTCAAATAATTTTTGGCAATGTTGGGTAAAACTGTAGTTGGCAGATTTCTTTACTGCAACGATTCTTAGTGCGAAAGTGCTTCTTAGAAAGGGATATTTCTTGGGGCGCCTGGGTGGCTCAGTCGACTGAGCGTCCAACTTCGGCTCAGGTCATGATCTCATGGTCCATGAGTTTGAGCCCTGTGTTGGTCTCTGTGCAGACAGCTCAGGGCCTGGAGCCTGTTTTGGATTCTGTATCTCCCCCTCTCTCTGACCCTCCCCCATTCATGCTCTCTCTCTGTCTCAAAAATAAATAAACGTTTAAAAAAAATTAAAAGAAAAAGGGATATTTCTTGCTGAGTTGTCCAAGAAATCATATTTTGAGGGAGTCCATGGAACAGACTTTGGGGGATGATACTCTATTCTGACCCTACACACTCACACAAGTCCCAAAGTGATTTCCCTTGTTACACGGCTGGAAGAAGAACCGTGGCCAGAGTCCACATCTGCCCCCCAGGCAGATCTCTACATCACAGAAAGTCAGTACTGAGATGGGTCTGCACAAACATACTTTAATAAAATTACCCTTATCTTCCATTAGTTTCCCCTCCTGTATTTACCTTCCCACCATTTACCACCCCTGGAAGCCCAAACCCCTTTTCCTTTTTCTTGTCACTTCACAAATTTATCGCCCTTTGTTAAAATGAGTATATGAGTCCTTGCATCCAAACACCCTTTTGGGATCCTCATATCTCATCTCTGAAGGCTTCATTACATATAAACATTAAAATGTTAACATCAAGTAAAATTTGTATCCCTTTTCTTCTGTCGACCCATGTTTTGTTAGTTTAATTAGCATGCCCCAGGCACTGAACATAAGAGGGGAGAAAAATTTTTTTGCCTTCCCTACACCCTCCAACCGTACTTACCACTGTAAAATTATCTCCACCACATCCACTAGGTGGAGACTCCACTGTAAAATTATCTCCACCACATCCACTCGGTGGAACACTCCTTTAGTGTTCTGGGTCCACTAAATCAAATCAAAGAAGTTAGGGTCTGAAGATGAAAGAATACAGCCAAAGAAAGTGCACCATATTAAAAGGGAATACTGTACATTATCTATGATTTCAAGTCTTTAAATCAAAATATGATAGGACATGTGATTCTACTTCTCAACAGATGTATTAATCAGTGTGACCTTTTATTTGCACTCTCTCTCAAAATAAATAAATAAACTTACAGAGAAAAAAGAAATACTTTGGGTGTGCTTGGGTGGCTCAGTCGGTTGAGCAGCCAACTTCGGCTCAGGTCTTGATCTCATGGTTTGTGGGTTTGAGCCCCCTGTCGGACTCCATGCTGACAGCTTAGAGTCTGGAGCCTGCTTTGGATTTTGTGTCTCCCTCTCTCTCTGACCCTCCTCTGCTTGTGCTCTTTCTCTAAAACATAAATAAACGTTGAAAAAAAAAAGAAAGACAAACTTTGGAAAAACCTGAGCTTAAGGATCTCTCAAATACCTTGCTGGTCTTACCGATTAAAATCTTAAAATTTATTTTACTTTAGGAAATAACGTATTTGTGCATAGCTAATATGTTGAGTATTCTACAGAAGGGGTCAAATAAAAGTGCATTTGCTTGTCAAGAAGACTTAATAGCTATAAACACAGAAAAATAAATAGACCTGATAATATACAACAAAGACATGGTAGTAGGGGCAGAAAAAGAAATTCAGCTAATAAGCAGTAATATGTGTACCATTGGCATGCAGTGGTTGCCTTGAGGAAAAGGTTTGTGGGAGTTTTGGTTGGGGGAGGTTTGTGAGATGTTAATGAAAATATTCAGAGCCACATGGGAAAATCTAATGAGCTAGGAAAAGGGGTAGGGTCTTCTATGAAGAAGATTTGTTGTGTATATGCTTTTTAATCTTGAATAACTCAAGTAAGCCATACGATGAGTGATCCTGTATTGATAATCAATGATGTTAACAGTAAGATGTGTCTCATGAGGGATGTGCAGGAACATGGGGCGTTATGTTCCGGGGCGGGGGGGGGGGGGGTTTCGTAATCAGTTTAATTATATATATAACGTGCCTTTGAGCATGTTTTTGAGTTTTAGTAGACAATCGTCTTGAGCCCAGATCATTTGTGGGGGCCTTGTTCATTTTGCACCAGGGGCAAAAAAGCCTTTTTCACAAAACAGGAAAAAGTGCAGTTTAAGGTGCTAACATAGAATGAAAATATGAACAAAATTCTAAGCAAAAAAATTAACAATTAAAATGATCAGGGGCACCTGGGTGGCTCATTTGGTTAAGCATACGACTCTTGATCTCAGCTCAGGTCTTGATCTCGGGGTCATGAGTTCAAGCCCCACGTTGGGCTACGAGCTGGGCATGAAGCCTATTTAAAAAAAATTTAAATGATCAGCTTGAATTTTATTATTCATCTTCATATGCGCAATGCCGGTTTTAAATACAAATATGGAAGCTTTCATTTTTCCCGACTCTTAAAGAGCCTTTAGCTTGTATGCAGAATCACTGAAGTTACACGATTTGTGTTTTGCAGCTCCGTCATATATATAGATAGAAATAATTGCTTCTGACATTTGGATGGGGTCTTAACAGTTTATGGAGAACTTTCATGTACCGTTACTTTGTATACAAATTAAGGGATTGGCTGCTATGATCATTTTATGGGTGATCCGACAGGGGCTCAGAGAACATATCACATGCTAACTAGTCTCTCAAGAGAGAGACTCTTATTTAAGATTCTATTCTATTTATGCTACGTTTCGATCTCTTAAATTATATTGCTCTTGTAAAAACGTTGAAGTCTATAAAACAGTAGTTTTCCTGTAGCCACTGCCCAATCAGATCCTTTTTGTTCCTGTGCTTGCAAAAGGCTTTGGGCTTTTTTCTGATAAGGAGTGGTATGGTGGGTAAGAAGGCTCCCACCCCTCCCTAGCTGCCACGCCTTGGACCAGTCCCTTGGGGATAAAGACAGAGCCTAACTGCCTGGGTTTTCAGGAAGGTTAAGTGAAGGCGCTGTATGTCAAACACTTAGAGCCGTGCCTGGCTGTCACATGCAATCTATGCAGAAAAAGCTATTGTTAAGCCTGTTTTTCTGGGGGGGTGGGGGTGGGGTGGGAATCATTTTGTTGCTCGTTAGCGCTTGTATTGCAGAAGGAAGATTAGGGAAAGCAAAGCAAATCCAGTATTTGTTAGTTTTTATCCTTTCCAGAACTCTGGTGAAAGACTTAATTTGGGGACTCCTTACAATAAAAGAATGAGACACTTTTTAGGTTTTATTTATTTTAAAAGGTTTATTTATTTATTTTTGAGAGAGGCAGATGATGAAGTTTTGGGGTGATAGTGGGGGAAGGGTCCGGAGCCAACAGCCAAGAAAGAATTCTTGAAGATGTCTTTGGTGCAAAAAGGTGATTTTATTAAGTCACAGGACAGGACCTGTGGGCAGAAAGAGCTGCACTGGGGGTCTGACAGGTAGCTCATTATGTACCCTCAGGTTGGGAGGGGGTCAGGGATAGAGTAAGTCTCTAAGGAATTTTGGAAGCAAGGTTTTTCCGGGACCTTGAGGGGCTAGCTGTTGCTAAGGAAACACCATTTATTACAGTTTAATAAAACCTCAGTAATGACACCCTTCAGATGTATATCAAGGGGCCTAAACTTGGAGTGTGATTGCCAGCATATATCCTGGGGCAGTTGAGATAAAGGAAGTAGATTTACAGGATCCTCAAGGTTGGGACAATGTTAAGCCAAGGTTCTCTTTTGCCCCTAGCAAAGTGTCCTCCTGGAGGCAGCTGAGCTCCTACAGGGAGGTCACTATCCTGGTTTCAAGGACTTGTCAGTGGGCTATAGGCAGTAAGGGAATTTTCTTTTTGTTTGCCTTAGTTTCCCACATCACCATGGCAAGCACTTAACCCTCTTTCCTTTGTTTTTGGGTAACTGGGAGTGACTGAGGAATATCACACAGATGTCACCTGGCGGGGAGGGGTGATGCTAGCTTATACTTTGCCCTCGGCTTGCCCCATGCTCGCTCATCACAGAGACAGTGTGAGCGGGGAGGGGCAGAGAGAGAGGGAGAGAGAGAATCCCACTGTCAGTACAGAGCCCAATGGGGGGAGGTGTGGAACCCAGGAAACTGTAGATCATGACCTGAGCCAAAACCAAGAGTGGGACGCTTAACTGACTGAGCCACCAAGGTGCTCCAAGACCCTTTTTAAATAGTTTTAAACTGCAGTTTCATCCATTTCGAGGTCCCCAGATGCACCCCCCAATTGATCTGGTAACTAGTTTCTCTCTCGGGGGTAAAAGCATTAGCCTCTTCTGGACAGTGAGTGTGAGAACCATAAAAAAATAGCACATTAGTGAAAAGTTCTCTTCCCTGGAAAAGAAACAGGCCTTTGGGTCTCAGCTTTAGAGTAAATCCTAAGCTGCCCCTCCAAAAATGGGGGATTTGGAGAGACCCAGCCAAAAAAAAAAAAAAATGCTTTAACTTGGAATCATAAATTCTAAAATTCACCTTGGGGATGGGTTATTGCCCCAAAGCTCCTCTTTTATAATGCAGACACCCTGGGGAGCTGTGCCACTTTTAAGGCACTAATTTACCATTCAAAGCTCCTCAGCTTGTCTTTTAAGCTGAAGGGTGGTCTGGAGTTGCCTGCAGAGAATGGGCTGGAGGGGTGGGGCAAGGCTGAAAGAGGAAGTGGAGGGGAGAGGGAAGAGTTCATGCCCACCCCAGGAATCAGTGAGTCAGGACACCTTGGTCTGCTCTGGTGCTGCAACAAATTCACTGAGCAGCCTTGGGAGGTCAAAGGTCTACTTTTGGAGGCCCCCCCCCCCCCAAAATGGTCTGCTGTTCTCTGTGGTTCTCTGTCCTGTGTTTCATCTGTTAGCTCCTACCGCTCCGATTTTAGGTGGAGATCAAGAGATAGACCTCAAGGGCAGACGAACAGTATCAAACTTTCTGGAATATTTCAGAAAGGTTTACTTGCATGCCGGCTTTTACCCATTTGGGCCCTCAGCATTATTAATCACGGCTGTTTTCAATTCTTGGTCTGATAATTCCAACAACCCTGCCTCCTCTGGGTCTGACACCTGCCCTGTGTCTTAAAACTGTTTTTTTTTGGTTTTTGGTTTTTGGGTTTTGGGTTTTGTTTGGCCTTTTCGTATGCCTTGTAATGTGTTTGTGATAGCCAGGCAGGACTGACCGGATCAAAGGAACTGCTGTTAAATTGGCTTTAGGAATATGGTGGAGAGGTGTGGGGGCGGGGGGGTGTCTATAGTCCTCTGAGTAAGGCCTCAGTCTTTCCCTGTGCCTTTACCTCTGCACTAGAAATGTCACTAGTGTTTCTCAGGTTCCTTCTCCCCCATTTAGGCAGCACAGGATGGGTAAAGAGGGCTGGACTTGTGTACCTACCTTTCCTCAGGTCAGTTAGGCTCTGGTTAACCACTTTCTCCTGAGGACAGACCTTATTAAGAACAGGATGCCCAGGTGTATTTCAAAATGACTCCTCTCTCCCTCTGGAAGCACGAGTGAGGATTTTTCTCCAATACTTGCCGTGAGAACCAGCTTCAGCTCCTAGAGGTAAATCTCACAAAAGTTTGGGGGCCTCCCTCTGATGGGGACCCCTGGGGTTTTTAACTCTCAGGCTTGTCCACGCTAAGTTTCCAGCAGTTAACTAATTGCAATTCAGGTTTTGCGGCTCTGGGGCTGGTTTCCATGGAGGCTTCTGCTGGGGTGTGTTGGTATTCTTTGTATTTTCCTGTCTGTCTGTCCTTCCAATTCTGGGGCCTCTTGTTTACCCTGTGACTGAAAGAGCGGACCTAGACTGGCTGACTCCATTTTGTTTTGTATCTTCCATTTTGAGTGACTATGTCCCCGACATGGCCCCCTTTCCGGGAAAACCGCAGAAAGAAATTCCCGTTCAAACTTCCCGTTCAAACCACGCCCGGCAACCTGCGCAACGGGACTCTGACCCTTCCCCAGCCAATCGGCTAAGGCCATGACCATTACCCCGCCAACTGCCCCTAGATCCCTATAAAACCTTTGTGCTTTTGAAACTCGCCCTCTCTCTCCCTGGCATCTCACCGCTGCATCTGTGCAGGTAGGGGATTGAGCTTGAGCTAGCTCGAATAAAGGCTCTTTGCTTTTGCATCAGACTCGGCTCCTTGGTGGTTTTTGGGGATCACGAATTCTGGGCATAACATTTGGGGGCTCGTCCAGGATCCCCAAGACCCCCGAGGGACCCCCGACCCAGAGAGCCTGACTGGCCATGGTTAGTGTCTGTTCGTTCCCTGTCTCTTCTCTGTGAGCTCATTTCTGAAATTCTGGTAGTGCCCGGTGCAGTCTAAGTGGACGCACTGGAGGACCTCGGGCCAGGAGTTTTGGAAGACGTTCCGATCCTCCCTTCTGGAGGGACGTGGATTCCCCTCAAAGGTCTGAGACGAGGTGGGTCGCTCCCGCCGGTCAGTGTGAGGCCGTCGTCTAGCTTTCAGTTTTGCTTCTATGGAGTTGGAAGACTGTTTCTAAGGCCCTCTGTTTGTGTGTTTCTGTGTTTTTCTGTTGTGTTCTGTGGACTTACTGGACGGACGTTATTGGACAGACTCAGACTACTCCTCTAAGTATTATGATTGATCATTTTAAGGATGTCAGGGGAAGAGCTAACAACCTCAGTGTGGAAGTCCGAGAGGGTCGGTGGCAGGTTTTTGTTCTAAAGAGTGGCCAGCTTTCCATGTCAGATGGCCACCAGAGGGAACTTTTGACCTCCCTACATCCACCAAGTCAGGGGTATCATCTCTCGGCCCAAGACGGGCCATCCTGATCAGCTCCCTTACATTATCACTTGGCAGGACCTTGTAGAAGACTCACCCTCTTGGCCTAAGCCCTTCCTAGCCCCACACCCTCCGGAGCCAAAACCCATTCTTGCTTTGCAGGGGACAGAAGAAAGAGAACAAGAAAAGTCTTACCCAGCCTTCAGCACCCCTCTACCCTGTCCTACAGGGGGGGACTGAAGAAGAATTAATTTTTCTTCCCCCGTATAACCCCCCTAGGATGCCAGAAGAACACCAACCTCCCCCTGGGGGGAGGCAGATGCTGTTCCGAGAGCGGGAGGCGGATACGCTCCAGTGGGAAACCCGCCCTTTACCAGACAAAGGGCTCAGAGGGAGCAATCCGTCTCCACCGCTGACTCCACTATTCTGCCCCTGCGAGCCACCGGACCCCCAGACACGGAGGGGAATCAGCCCCATCACTATTGGCCTTTCCCCACTAGTGACCTCTACAATTAGAAAGCTCAGAATCCTAAGTTTTCTGAGAAATCGGCCGGGCTTATTGATCTATTAGACTCTGTTCTTTTTTATCCATCAGCCCACGTGGGGTGATTGCCAGCAGCTTTTGTAGGTCCTGTTCACGACTGAGGAAAGAGAAAGAATCCTCAATGAGGCCCAAAAACTAGTTCTGGGTGCAGACGGGAATCCCACCACCAGCCAGGCTCAGATAGATGCATCCTTCCCCTTAACTCGGCCCCAGCGGAATTTCAACATGGCAGAAGGTAAGGAGAGGCTCCGGGTCTACCGCCAGACTCTAATGGGGGGGGTCTCCGAATGGCTGCTAGAAAGCCAACCAATTTGGCCAAGGTAGGAAATGTACAACAGGGAAAAGATGAATCTCCGGCTGCCTTTTTAGAACGGATCATGGAGGCATTCCATACCTATACCCCCATGGATCCAGAGGCTCTGGAAAGCAAGGCAGCTGTTATCATGGCCTTTGTAAACCAATCGGCCATAGACATTAGGAGAAAATTACAGAAAATAGACTAGGAGAAAAGTCTGCAGGACTTACTGGTGGTAGCTGAAAAGGTATATAATAACCGGGAGCCTCCTGAGGACAAGCAGGCTCGTGCCATGGCGGCTGCCAGCAGTAAGCAGACTCGAGACCTGGCCAGAATACTACTAGCTACCACTGCTGACTCCCCTGAGGAATGAGACCACCATCTCCGGCAGATGGTGGACGACTCAAGAGGAGGTAAAGGAACCACGGGGGGGAAGCAGAGGCTGCAGAAAGATCAGTGTGCATACTGCAAGGAGATAGGGCATTGGGCCCAAGATTGTCCGAAAAAGGCCGGCGGTAAGGGAAACAAGACTGATCGAGTAAAAGTCTTAGAGCTAGATGAACTGAGTGATTAGGGGGGTCGGGGTTCGGACCCTCTCCCTGAGCCCAGGGTAACTCTTAAAGTGGAGGGGACCCCTGTTGACTTCTTTGTTGACACCAGAGCACAACATTTGGTCCTCTGCACCCCACAAGGAAAACTAGCCAGCAAGAAGTCCTGGGTACGAGGGGCAACTGGTATGAGCCAGTATTCATGGACTACCCGAAGAACGGTAGATGTGGGGACGGGCCAGGTATCCCACTCCTTTATGGTAATACCGGAATGCCCCTACCTGCTGTTAGGACGGGACTTACTGACCAAGACTGGAGCTCAGATAACTTTTAGACAAGGGGGGGGGCCTCAGGTCACCGATGGCAAGGGCCACCCCATCCAGGTCCTGACCATGAAACTAGAGGATGAATACCACCTCCACCAGGAGGCTCTCCCGAGAGAGGATAATATAGACAGATGGCTACAAGAATTCCCCTCAGTTTGGGCAGAGACAGGGGGAATAGGACTAGCCACTCACAGGACCCCGGTCCTGGTAGAGCTCAAGCCAGGAGAGAGTCCGGTAAGGATCAAACAATACCCCATGTCTCAGGAGGTCCAGAAGGGGATCCAGCCACACATCCGGAGACTACAAAGCCTAGGGGTACTAGTTCCTTGACAGTCTGCCTGGAACACCCCTCTACTGCCGGTCAAAAAGCCTCACACAAATGACTACCGACCAGTACAAGACCTCCGGGAAGTAAATAAGAGGGTCGCGGACATACACCCAACTGTTCCCAACCCATATACTCTCTTGAGCTCCTTGGCGCCCTCCAGGGTCTGGTATACTGTGCTAGATTTAAAGGACGCCTTCTTCAGTCTGCCGCTGGCACCCCAGAGCCAACCCTTGTTCACCTTCAAGTGGCATGATCTGGAGGAGGGCTACACACCTGGACACGGCTGCCTCAGGGGTTTGAAAATTCACCCACCATCTTTGATGAGGCACTACATGAAGACCTGGGTGAGTACAGAAAGGAGCACCCTGGCCTCAGCCTCCTACAGTACGTAGATGACATCCTGATTGCTGCCGACACAGCCGAGGACTGTGAGCAAGGGACCCAGAACCTGCTGGCTACCCTGGGGGCCTTGGGGTACAGGGCAACCGTGAAGAAGGCTCAGATATGCAGGGAGAGGGTAAGTTACCTGGGATACATCCTGGAGGGCGGACAGCAGCAGTTATCAGATGCCAGAAAAGAAAACTGTCCTAAAGAGCCCTACTCCCACCTCCCAAAGGGAAGTAAGGGAATTCCTAGTATTCGCCGGCTACTGCTGCCTCTGGGTTCCGGGTTTTGTTGACAACTACCAGACCCGGGAGACACCCAGTTTTACCAGACCAGCCCAGATACTCCCAGGAGGAGTTACAGCGGATCAAGAAAACCCCCCATGGCCCAGGAGATAAAGGGATGGTGGTATACACCTAACAAGGAGCTCGTGCTACCAGACCGTCTTGGAGTCTCAGTATTAGAGCACATGCATTGGTCTGCTCACATGGGGGCCCGAAAATTAAAAGACTTAATCCGACATGCCGGAATCAAGATTCACCAACAGTACACCAAAATAGAGCAAGTTGCATCTGCCTGCAAGACCTGCCAACTCACCAACTCGAGAGCCACATCAAATAAAAAAGGAACCAGGCTCAGAGGCACCAGACCGGGAGCCCAATGGGAGGTCGACTTCACTGAAGTTAAACCAGGAAAGTATGGTTATAAATATCTTTTAGTATTTACAGATACCTTCTCTGGCTGGGTGGAGGCATACCCAACCAAGCATGAAACGGCTCAGACGGTGGCTAAGAAGCTACTAGAAGACACCTTACCCAGGTATGGTTTTCCTGCCATGGTAGGATCAGACAATGCACCAGCTTTTATCTCGCAGGTAACACAGGCAGTAGCCAAGGCGGTGGGGGCAAACTGGAAATTACATTGTGCTTATAGGCCCCAGAGCTCAGGACAGGTAGAAAGAATGAATAGAACCCTAAAAGAGACCCTTACCAAATTAACCATGGAGACTGGCAGGGACTGGGTGACTCTCCTACCCTACGCCCTTTACCAGGTTAGGAACACTCCTTACACCCTGGGTTTTACTCCCTACAAGATTATGTTTGGCAGGCCACCCCCTGTTATTCCCAACCTTCCAGCTGAACTTCTTGCTCAGTTTAAAGATCAAGAACTTTTTCTTTCCTTGAGAGGGCTCCAGAGGGCGCATGAGGACATTTGACTGCACCTCCATGCCATCTACGAGGCCAGCCCAACCCTGACACCTCATCAGTACAGGCCGGGAGACTGGGTCTACGTCAAGAGACACCGCTGAGAGACACTCGAGCCACGCTGGAAGGGACCCTACATCGTGGTGCTGACAACCCCCACCACTCTCAAAGTAGATGGCATCGTGACCTGGGTCCATCACACCCACATTCGGCCAGCGGACCCCTCCATGATCCAGAAGGACTTTGTCACGCGATGGGCCGTCAATCGGGACCAACACAACCTGCTCAAGCTCAAGCTACAGCGCATTCGACCCACCTAATATTGGTAACTCTGTTAGCTCTGCTTGTCACTGCTCATGCTGCCAAGAGTCCCCACGCCCCCCAAAACATCACCTGTCAGATCATAGACACCAGCTCGGGGACAATACTTACTCAGACTTTCCAGAGCCACCCCAGGGACACTTGGTTCCCAGAACTTTGCGTAGACCTCCAAACTCTGCTCCCCTTGTCACCATATGTCTTCCCCGGCCATTCTTGCTCGAGCACATGCAGGGATGCAGCTGACTACTTTTGCACCTCCTGGTCATGTGTCTCGACGGGGCACATCTGGTGGACCCCACCATGCACCGGAGATCTCATCGTGGTAAAGCGGCCCAGTGGCCCCTGACCACCATATGCCTGGGGGTGCGGTAATCCCATAGTTATATCCTTTACAAGCCAAGGTAAATCCCACAGTTATATCCTTTACAAGCCAAGGTAAAAAAACAGGATAGGAGAGTGGAAAAACCTGGGGACTCAGGATATACTACCGGGTTAGGCTGGGAGCCAAGGACAAGGGAACGTTATTTACCCTCCGAATGCAAGCGACTCCCCTTGTCCTGCAGTCCTCCACGGGGGTAGGACCCAAACCAGTACTAGTTCCCCGACCTGCCCCCGCCCAGACGGCCATGTGCCCCCTGGACAGTCACATCTATGTAGTGAAACCCTAACAGTCCCTAGGGAGACAGTGTATCTACTTCCCCCTGAAAATGCATGGTGGGCCTGTTCCAGCGGCCTCACTCCCTGTGTCCACTCCCAGGTCATTAACTCCTTGAGGGAAAGTTTCTGCATACTTGTGCAGTTGATTCCCAAGTTAGTGTACCATTCGGGGGAAGAAATACTTAACAGGTTAGGCTCTGCAAACCCCCGAAGTAAAAGAGAGCCTATTACAACCTTAACTCTGGCTGCGCTCTTGGGACTGGGATTATCTGGGGCAGGGACCGGAATATCCTCACTCGTCATCCAGGACAAAAAATACCGAACCCTAAGGGCAGCCATTGACTTAGACATAGAAAGAATTGAGAAATACATTTCTCATTTATAGGAATCCCTTACTTCCTTATCAGAAGTAGTACTCCAAAAGAGAAGGGGATTAGACTTATTATTCATGCAGCAAGGAGGACTATGTGCAGCCCTAGGGGAAGAATGTTGCTTCTATCTTGATCACTCAGGGGTCATAAAAGAATCTATGGCCCTCATAAGGGAAGGGCTACAAAAACGTCATAGAGAGAACAATCTCAGTCCTGGTACGAGTCTTTGTTCAACTGGTCTCCCTGGTTAGCTACCCTCATCTCAGCCCTTGCCAGACCCCTCGCCATCCTGCTCCTACTAGTAACCCTCGGACCCTGTATCAACAGGCTGGTCCAGTTTGTCAGGGACCGAGTGGGGGCTGTCCAACTAATGGTCCTCCGTGCTCAGTACAAGCCCTAATAACAGAAGAGACAAAATAGAAATGCAGCCGGTCCTATGATTGGGTCCGTAAGCTACATGACAAGGGGGGAATGAAAGAGCAGACCTAGACTGCCGACTCCATTTTGTTTTGTGTCCTCCATCTTGAGTGACTGTGTCCCCGACACGGCCCCCTTTCCAGGAAAACCGCAGAAAGAAATTCCTGTTCAAACTTCCCGTTCAAACCACGCCCGGCAACCTGCGCAACGGGACTCTGACCCTTCCCCAGCCAATCGGCTAAGGCCACAACCACTACCCCATCAACTTCCCCTAGATCCCTATGAAACCTTTGTGCTTTTGAAACTCACTCGCTCTCTCCGGCATCTCACCACTGCATCGGTGCAGGTAGGGGATTGAGCTCGAGCTAGCTCAAATAAAGGCTCTTTGCTTTTGCATCAGACTTGGCTCCCTGGTGGTCTTTGGGGATCATGAATTCTGGGCATAACAGTGACCTCCATTCTTTTACAAATCTAAGAAGGGTTGTTGATGTTTTCAGTCTGTTCAGCTTGAGATGGAATGGTGACTTCCAAACTCCTTATATGTGGAGTTGGGAAGCAGAAATGTGGGAGGTTTAGCTAGTGTCAATCGATTCTGAAGTATGGCCTTATCTTTACAGGACAATCTGTTACTCTCTGCCTCTGGGTTGATGTTAAAAAACCCTACTGATGAAGTTTTGGGGTGATGGTGGTGTGGTCTGTTGCTGGTGGCCAAGAAAGAATTCTTGAAGACGTCTTTGGTGCAAAAAGGTGATTTTATTAAAGCACGGGACAGGACCTGTGGGCAGAAAGAGCTGCACTGGGGTTGTGACGAGAACTGATTATGTACCTTCAGGTTGGGCAGTGGTCAGGGATAGAATAAGTCTAGAGTAAATATTTTGGAAGCGAGGTTTCCAGGACCTCGAGGGGCTAGCTGGTGTTAGGAAAATACCATGCATTACCGTTTAGTAAAACCTCAGTCATGAGACCCTTCAGATGTATATCAGGGCCCATAAGCTTGGAGTATGATTGCCAGCATATATCTTGGGGGGAACTGAGATAAAGGAAGTTTCCAAAGGAATTTTTGTATGTTAAAGCAGACTTACAGGATCCTGGAGGTTGGGATGATGTTAAGCCAAGATTCTCTTTTGCCCTCAGCAAAGTGTCATCATTGAGGCAGCTGAGCTCCTAGAGGGAGGTCGCTCTGCCTGTTTCAAGGACTCCGGTGGGCTGTAGGCAGTAAGGGAATTTAATTTTTCATTTGCCTTAGATTCCCACATCACCACGGCAAGCACTTAACCCTCTTTCCTTTGTTCTTGGGTAGCTGGGAGTGACTGAGGAATATCACGTATTCCTCTGGGGAATAACATGGTGGGGTGGGGTGCTGCTAGCCTGTATTTTGTCCTCAGCTGGCCCCACACTCCCTCATCACTATTATCTCTGGTCTTGCAGTACCTCAGGGGTCTCCAGGTTTTTTCAGGGATAAAACTCATTTTTCAAATTCTCGAAACAAATAAAATATTCGATTTCAGTTTTTTTTTTTTTTTTTTTTTGAGAGCGCGCACACATGCATATGCGGTTGGGGAGCGAGGGGCAGAGAGAATCTTTTTTGCTTTTGAATGCTTGTTCATTTTTGAGAGAGTGCATGCGTGCAAGTAGGGGAGCTCAGAGAGAGAGGGGCCAGAGGATCCCAAGCGGGTTCCGTGCTGACAGCAGAGAACCCGATGTGAGATCATGACCTGAGCCAAAGCCAGCTGCTTAACCGACTGAGCCGCCCAGGAGTGCCTGAAGGAGGATGTCTATACTTGGAATCAAAAGTATTGTAAATAATACGAGATGGGGGAGGGGTGGGTATCTCAGGGAAGCTCTGTTTAGGTTCAGGAAACGTCAAAACAGGCAAAGGCTAAGAGATGCGATGTGCCATCATTTGGAGGCACGGGGTCACGAATGGCAGGCTGAATTTGAGGATTAGAATTTTACAGCTGAACAGAAATCTAAAGATCACGTGTTTGACACCTTCCTTTGTCCTACGAGGAAACGGATGGTCAGAGAGCTCTGATTTTTCAGGGCTTGAGCTTGGGGGGTGGCAGGCTTGGTAATAAAAGCTTCCATTCCGTTCCCTGGATCCCATCTGTCTCCTCACTACTTACACGATCACAGTGCCTGGCCTGAAGACCAGTCTCCCTCCCTTCCTCCTCAATGTCCCACGTCTTTGCAAACTCAACTAGGACCAGATGGAACTTGTCATTTCTGCCTGAGTCCTTGTTCTTCACCCCATGTGTCCTGTCTTTAGTCACTTAAGACAGAAATGTGATTTTTTTTTTTTTTTAAGGGGAGCCTGCGTGGCTCAGTAGGTTGAGCATCCAACTTCTGCTTGGTCATGATCTCACGGTTTGTGAGTTGGAGCCCTGCATCAGGCTCTCTGCTGTCAGCACGGAGCCCACTTCTGATCCTTTGTCCTCTTCTCTCTCTGCCCCTCCCCTGCTCTCTCTCTCTCAAATAAATAAATATTTAAAAAATTAAAAAAAAAGAGATAGAAATGTGATTTTTTTTCTTTCCACCTAAATGTTCGTCTTACGTGATCTTGCATAACATCTGTCAACCTCTGTATCCTGGTAACTCCCAAACGTATAGCCTTAAGCCCATGTTTTTTAGGCTCTTGTATACATCTTCCACCTGCACATTTTCCCTGGAAGTTCTCAGAAGTATATCAGACTGAATACGTAAATGTGATTCTCCCATTCTTCCAAAAGCAATTATAGCAGACGCATGGGTCCATTTGTCAGTATTTTGGGATTTCTTCCCAGTACCTTCTCTCTGAATTGAACCCTCCCATCCTCACTAACCAGTTGGTTAGTACTGGTTTGGACTCTTTAGAATGGCTCTTTGTAATGCTTTCCATTTCCACCCCAACCCCCCGCCATTGTTTTTAATCAGGTCATCAACATTTCTTAATCAGAAATTAGAAGTCGGCTGTACCTGGGGTGGCTCAGTTAATTGCCTGACTGTCGAGAGTCAGCTCAGGTCTTGATCTCAGGGTTGTGAGTTCAAGTCTTGCTTTGCGCTCTGCACTGGGTGCAAAGCCTACCTTAAAAAAAAAAATTAGGGGCACCTGGGTGGCTCAGTCGGTTGAGCAGCTGACTTCGGCTCAGATCATGATCTCGCAGGTTGTGAGTTCGAGCCCCGCGTGGGGCTCTATGCTGACAGCTCAGAGCCTGGAGCCTGCCTCAGATTCTATGTCTCCCTCGCTTTCTACCCCTCCCCCACTCATACTCTGTCTCTGTCTCTCTCTCAAAAATAAATAATAAAACATTTTTAAAAATTAAAAAAAAATTAGAAGTCAGACTCCTTGCTTCTAGTCTTGCATTACTTCCAGTCTGTCCCCCCACTTCCACCCCCAACTGCCAGTGATCTTTCTAAAATGGACATTTTAGATGACAGTGAGTGGTGGTCTCCCCTGACCCCAGTGTCGTGGTGTTTCCTTGGTCGTTTCATTTATTTATGCTGTAGCCAAAGTCTCTTTCCCCCACACTACACAGTTTGATGGCCTTGCTCAGATTTTCCTCCCTGTTTTTATCTTCAGCTCAGCTACACAGGGTTCAGCATAAACCACTGTTGGCCAAAGTCATGTTTCAGGCTCCTTACAAAGCCATATGAGTTTTAGCTTTTACTGGTGTGTGTGGTTTGCTGCTATACAAATCAGGTAATTGTGTCATTGTCATGTGTCAGTTTTGCCTACCTTTAGCCTGGAGCTAGTAGCTTGGAGGCTCCCTCTGGTGGCTCTTGAGACGGCACAGTTTGGGCGTAAGCATAGTCTTCCAGACTGGCTGGGAATGATTTTTAAATTAAAAACATTTTTTTTAACGTTTATTTATTTTTGAGAGAAAGAGAGAGACAGAGGACAAGAAGAGGAGAGGCAGAGGGAGAGAGAGAGGAGACATAGAATCTGAAGCAGGCTCCAGGCTCTGAGCTGTCAGCACAGAGCCCGATGTGGGGCTCAAACCCACGAACCATGAGATCATGACCCGAGCCGAAGTCGCATGCTTACCTAACTGAGCCACCCAGGGGCCCCTGGCTTTGGTGTTATTTTTAAACCTGTAGGAGTCGCTCCCTGGGGGGACAGAGCTTATTGTCCAGCCAGTGCTTGGTCAGAGGCTGTGCTGGAGCCCCTTGTACTAGTGAGCCTTCTGTCCTGTGTTGGTGGATCTGTATGGCTTGGACTCGTTTCAAGTCTGCTCTGTTCTGCTGTGACGGCTCACCAGTGGGTGTAGCCTAGCCTGTGTGCACAGCTTTCCTGATTCCCAGGTTACCTCCAGGAGGGCTCTTCTTGACTGTCTCTACCCCTGGTTCTCTGTATTCAGTTGGCCACTCTGCCATTTTGTTTGTGTCATGAAACCACTGTCACTGCTCTTCACCAAGATCTCTGTTGCCTTCAACAACACCCTTAGGCACGGAGTTCGCCACTCTCCCTGGGCACCAGTGGGAGTGATACTCTAGGGGTGAGGACTAGAGAGGGGGGAGCAGCCCCTCTCTATGTGGAGCCTCTGTCCCATGTGCCAGTGGTGCACAGCAGAGAAGGAGAAGGAGGATATGAATAAAGTCCTAAGGCGAATACAGATATCAAAGGACTACTCACTTCCAGGCAACAAGAGGCAAACAGTTAGGACCCAGAGACCCACAGGTATATTTGCCACTACCCTTGAATTGGTCTCAGAGAGCCACAGTGTCCCATTTGAGGCAGAGCATTGCTTCATATCCCCTGGCTTTACATCTGCCCGAATCCAGGCAGGACTAGGTGGGTATGAAGAGTTAAATGTTTGGCAGGTCAATACTGCCCAGACATGGGTCACTTTTGATGGTCTGATGGTCAACCCACTTGAGACATTGGAATTTTTTCTACATACTGTGCTGACCTGCTTCCTCCTTGAAAAATTCAATGATACCCTTGAGGGGAAATGGGAATCCCCTCTTTTTCTTGGGCTGCAATAGGTTCATTCCTTTTGCTAACAGAGTATTTGTGTAGAGCAGAAAGATAGAGCTTTTACAAATGAGCTGCGATGGGGGTGATCAGGGCACAGCATTCTGGGCTTGCTGTGTCTGGGGTAGAGTATCTGCCATAGAAGTGGGGCTGGATGGGGGCACCTGGGTGGCTCAGTCACTTAAGCATCTGACTTTGGCTCAGGTCATGATCTCATGGTCCGTGAGTTCGAGCCCCGCGTCGGGCTCTGTGCTGACAGCTCAGAGCCTGGAGCCTGCTTCCGATTCTGTGTCTCCCTCTCTCTCCGCCTCTCCCCTGTTCATACTCTGTCTCTCTCTGTCTCAAACATAAATAAACGTTAAAAAAAAAAATTAAAAAAAAAACTATTTAAAAAAAGTAGACTATTAGCAAAGTTTTTGGGAGTCATATATGATGCATGGATTTCTCTCTGTGCAGAAGGTAAGTACCCCCAAACCCCATGTTATTTTGGGGTTGACTATATATATATTATATATTATATATATATATATATATATATATATATATATATATATATATTTCAACCGATTGTCTTGGTGGGAGTGGGCTCACTGGGCTCCTTACTTCATCATTCCAGAAGTCCTGCTGTTCATTTTTAACATCCCAGAATATTTAAAAACTGGACATGACCTAGGCTTCTCTCAGCTTCTGCATGGAGAAGAAAGATGTGGGAGGTTGTTGCAACCGCTGAGTGCATGGTGTTCTCCTTTTCTGATCCCTCCTCCCCCACTCTGTTCTCAACCAGAGAATTTAGGCAATTTAGGAATACTGAGTTTTCATAATCTTAAATCTTGGGGCACTAGAAGCAGAAGATCTTCCAAAGGTTCCAGGATTAGAAGGATGGGAAGTGTAAATCTACCTCTGCCCCCCCACCCCCAGCTTGTACCTCAGTCCACGACTTTCTCCCCAGACTCTGAGCGTAGCAATGGCTTATCATTCTGTGATTCACAGTATCCCACTGTATGTCCGCTAGAAGGCAACAGAGTTGACAATGAATGGAGTAAAGGCAGGCAAACATTTCCTGCCAAATCTGAGCGTTGACATTCTTTGAGGATCTTTAGCAGTGATTAATCTCTGCCCTGGCATGGAAGGAATGAAAGATGGATGGCAAAAGCGTTCCACTGAACTTTACAAAAACTCATTTTCAGGAAAACGTACAGCTGGTCTGCACCTCTGTTTAATATGGCTTAGTCTTTTTCCTTGAGTATCTTTAGTTGATGCACCAAAGAAAACACGTGTGACTTAGGAGTCCTTTTCGCTAACTAGAGCCCCCAAAGTAACCGTCATAGGGCAGTCTTTTGTAACAAAGCTCATTTTATACCGGTTCTAGAAGATGAGAGACATTCATCTATGATAATAATGGGCTGAGGCTAATTTCCTGTTTTTCACTGATGCTTACGAATATTGGAGAGGAAGAGTGAATGTGTAAGAGGCACATGTGAAAACTGGCCTTATTTTCAGAATTGAAAAGGCTCATTTGTTTGGGACTGAGGTGATCCACAATCTATTTTTTCACTTATATACCTTCTGTGGAAACCTGAGCCTACTAGTTGCCACTTTATCATTTTCCTCTCTTTAGTGCTAATGGCACATCGGATTTTTAACTGGCCATATAGCCACGTAGAGTAAAGACTACCTTTCCCAGCATCCCTTGCGGGTAGGAGTGGCCATGTGACTCAGTCTGGGTCAATGAGAAGGAGGTAAAAGTATCATATGTGACTTCTGGGAAGTGTCCTTAAAGGGAGAAGTATGCTAGTCTCTGTCTTTTTTGCTGCTGGAATGACTTTATAATGGCTGGTTCTCAAGGAGTTACCTTAACATATGATGGGGCAAAAGTTGGAGCATTCTGGGTTCCTCATATTCTGGAACTTCTCTACATCCCTGGGCTATCCACCTCTGGACATTTTATTCAACGTTTATTTTTTGGGACAGAGACAGAGCATGAACGGGGGAGGGGCAGAGAGAGAGGGAGACACAGAATCGGAAACAGGCTCCAGGCTCTGAGCCATCAGCCCAGAGCCTGACGGGGCTCGAACTCACGGACCGCGAGATCGTGACCTGGCTGAAGTCGGACGCTTAACCGACTGCGCCACCCAGGCGCCCCTGGACATTTTAAATGAAAGAATAAAATCATGTTTTTAAGCCAAAATTAATTTGCCTTTACTTTCATGCAACACTGAATCTGATACTAATCTAATCTGTTTGATGCATCACTAGATCAATTTTTTTTGAGAAGGTGCGAGAAGTGGAGGGGCAGAGGGAGAGAGAATCTTAAGCAGGCTGTATGCTCAGCAAGGAGCCCCTCACGGGGCTTGATCTCAGGACCGTGAGATCATGACTTGAGCCAAAATCAAGAGTCTGATGCTTAACCGACTGAGCTACCCAGGTGCTCCCACTAGATCAATTTTTAATTAGAAAGTGATGAACATGGTGTTAGGCTATGTTTGAAAAAGCACTGTGCCATTTTGTGATGGAAGTGGTTAATCAAAGATCACAATGATACACTGCTTTAAAAGAATAATCAGGGGCACTTGGGGGGCTCATTCGGTTAAGTGTCTGACTTTGGCTCAGGTCATGATCCCACGGTTCATGAGTTTGAGTGCTGCTTTGGGCTCTGTGCTGACAGCTCAGAGCCTGGAGCCTGCTTCAGATTCTATGTCTCCCTCTCTCTCTGCCCCTCCCCTAATTGTGCTCTGTTTCTCTCTCTCTCTCTCTCAAAAATAAAAACATTAAAATTTTTTTAAAAAAAGAAAAATCAGATTTTAGGTATAATTGACATACAATTTACAACTATATGTGTTTAAATTATTTAGCATATTAAATGTGACATACGTAAACATATCCTGTGAAATGTCATCCCAATTAAGATGATAAATATTTCCATCACACCCAAAGTTTCCTCCACCCTTTGCAATCCACCTTCCTGCCTCTTTCTGCTTCCTGCTTTCAATCCCCAAACCCAGGCAATCAGTAAGCTGTTTTCTCTCACTATAGATTGTGACTGAGGTTTTTTTTATTGTGGAGTAGCATTGCATCGTAAAGCTATCACAATTCGTTTATCCATTCATTTGTTGATAGTCCTTAGGTTGTTTTCTGTTTGGGTTTCACAAATAAGGCTGATCTAAACACATGTGTGGCAGTATTTTGTGAACTTCTTTTTTCACTTAACTAAAGGCTTAGGGGGCACCTGGGTGGCTCAATCCGTTGGGCGCCTGACTTCGGCTCAGGTTATGATCTTGTAGTCTGTGAGTTCGAGCCCCACGTCAGGCTGTGTGCTGGCAGCTCAGAGCCTGCTTCGGACATGTGTCTCCCTCTCTCCCTGCCCCTCCCCTGCTCATGCTCTGTCTCTCTCACTCTCAAGAATAAACATTAAAAAAATTTTTTTGAAGTAAAGGCTTAGAAGTGGAATGGCTAGGGCATGAGTTCGGCTTCTGTATAATGTTTTAAGAAGCTGCCAAATGGTTTTCTAAAGTTTTATCTCCTCACTAGAAGTACACAAGGGTTCAGTTCCTCCACATCCTTTGTTTTTAATGTTTATTTTGAGAGAGAGAGTGAGAGAAAGTGAGAGAGAGACAGAGAGAGAGAGAGAGAACAAGCAAGCTAGCAGGGGAGGGGCAGAGAAAGAGAGGGTGAGAGAATCCCAAGCAGTCTCCATGCTCCGCAGAGCCCCACCTGGGGCTTGATCCCAAGAACTGTGAGAACGTGACCTGAGGGGAAACCAAGAATGGGAGTTTCTTCCACCTCTTGTCACTTGATATGGTCAGTCTTTTAAATTGAAGGCATTGCAAGAGTCTTTTTTTTTTTAAATTAATTTCTCCTGTTTTTAAATTAAAAAAAAATGTTTATTTGTTTTTGAGAAAGGGACAGAGTGAGAGTGGGGGGAGGGGCAGAGAAAGAGGGAGACACAGAATCCGAAGCAGGCTCCAGGCTCTGAGCTGTCAGCACAGAGCCTGATGCGGGGCTCAAACTCAGGAACCGTGAGATCATGCCTGAGCGGAAGTTGGACGCTCAACTGACTGAGCCATCCAGACGCCCCGGCATTCTTCCTTCTTATATTTTTAGGTGTTTTTTTTTTTTTTCCCCTGAACTTGGGCTGTTTGCTTATATGCACATACTGATCTGTGCTTAGCTGAATACTCAAGGGGAACTCTGCACATTATTCTAGAGTTTCTGTCTTTGTAGCTCACTTCCCTCTGATACTCTGCGAGCTCTAACCAAGCTCTAGTCTCTCCTCGAACTACCAACTCTTATCTCCTCAACTAAGGAAGACTGCTAGGCTTTGCCTGGACTCCTCTTCTCTGTCACTTGGGTCTTCTAGAAGGATGACACTGAAACAGAGCTAGGATTACAAGAGATATATTAGGGGGTGTCATCTATGAGGAAGAAGCCAGACTGTACAGTGAAGGCTTCAGACTGCATGAAGATAGGAAGCCGATGAGAAGAAAGGGGAATCAAAGAAGGATTTAGGGGCAGCAAGTGCTTTAGAAGACAATGGATCTGACAAAGTTTCCAACCAGTCAGCAGGGGGCGCTAGAGCAAAGACTCCTGGAGAGAGTCTTCTTGAAAGAAATGGCCATAGGTGCTATGGCATTCTCTGGGAGCTACATGGAGAGAACATGGCCTTGGTTGAAAGTTCAGGCAGATCCTGAAGGTGCTTAGAACCGTAGCCCTTAAGACAAACAGAAAGGGGGCGCCTGGGTGGTGCAGTTAGTTAAGCGTCCAACTCTGGATTTCGGCTGGGGTTGTGATCTCAGTGTTGGTGAGTTGTAGCCCCACGTCCAGCTCTGCACTGACCGTGTGGAGCCTGCTTGGGATTCTCTCTCTCCCTTTCTCTGCCCCTCCCCCGCTCATGCTCCCTTTCTCTCTCTCAAAATAAATAAATAAGTAAGCAACAAACAAACTTAAAAAAAAAAGACAAACAGGAAGTTCTTTTCCTAAGAGAGATTAAACAGCCCACCTCTACCCTGCTAATTTCATTGTACTGAATAATTATAGCCTTTCTTAGTGAATACTAACACTAAAATGAAAGCTATAAGTTATAACATATGTTCTTTGTTGACTAAACACCTTAACACTTACCCAATAAAGATTTAATGAGTCTCTGCTATGTGCTCAATACTGTTCCAGGCCCTAGAAATATGGTGTTGAATAGACCTTGTACCTCTTCTCAGGGAGCTCACCTTCCAGTGGGGATGCATTCAGTTGGGCCATGTCATTATGGACTTAGGTATCACACAACCTAGCAAAGTATACACACCAAACTTGAGTTCTCTGGGACTTGAAGTCATTAAGTGTGGCCAGCAGAAGTGTCTACAGGCAGGCTCCCAGAGACTGTTGAAGGCCAATCCACATGATTTCTTCATTCTTCACTCCATGCTGACCAGCGCCAAGGAGCTGCCTCTGGAAAAAATATGTAGGCCCTCCAGCAACCGGGGAGCCTTCGAGGAATATTCTGGCATTTACTAATGTAAGTCTACCCACCTCTGAGAATCAGTACTTCTGGTCTTGTAACAAAGCCTAGGTCCTATTCCAAAGGCTGTATGTGTGACCTGACTTCATAACAAGGGCCAAATGCCAGTATGTTAAGAGCTCCGCGTGGGCCCAGGCTCCTCACTCTCTCTGGTATGTCCTCATTTTATAACGTCAAGCTGTCAGTGCTTCTAATTCCATTCCAAAAAGTGAAAATTTAATTCCTGTCTCCCTGGCTCAATAACACACACATACACACACACACAAAGTCTGTCATTTAGTAAAATTTTTGCTATTTGTTAAAAAAAAAGACAAACTAGAAGATTGTAGGTGATAAGAATGTATAAAAATGCATAGCATGAAAAAAGGCTTTGTAATACGTTGTATTAATTGTATTTAATTTAATTTAATTGTAATTAATACGTTGTAATAATTGTCCAACTCACTTATTATAAAGTAAGGCACAGACCAGACTGGCTAGTTGAGAGAACATAGTTCTTGAGGAATGGGGAGCTGTTTTCAAAAATGAAACATGTGAAAGCATGATGAAAATCAGCTTTTGCAGGATAGGATAATTCAGGGATTAATTTCCACTGGTAATAATTAATCAAGCCTAACATGTGTGTTCCTCTAAGTCTTAAGACTTCCCTCAGCCACTAAGTTACCTGAAAGGAGATGTCAGTAAGATGATACATGGTCTAGTAATGCAATTTTCCACCAAAATCTAGTTGCACACCATTTGTGGACAGACGGCATTGAGTTTAACACCACTTGAGGGTGTTAAAGTCTAGGCTAGGGATAGTCTAGGCTCTGTAGAGAGGCAGATACTCTGAGATTCTAATGTACAGCAGAATCAAGAATAGATTAGGGGTGGCTGGGTCAGTTAGTGGGTGGCTCAGTCAGTTAAGCTCTGACTTCGGCTCAGGCCATGATCTCACAGTTCATGGGTTCAAGCCCCGCATCGGGCTTTGTGCCGACAGCTCAGAGCCTGGAGCCTGCTTGCATTCTGTGTCTCCCTCTCTCTCTGCTCCTTCCCTGCTCACGCTCTGTCTCTCTCTCTTTCAAAAATAAAATAAACATTAAAAAAAAATAGATTAGGGGCTGGGATATTCAAGTGGAAAGACCTTTCTTCCCTCCCTCCAACCCCAGTCAGCAATGCAAATATTGATTTGACCCCCTTGTCATAGAGGTTTGGGGAAATGCTACTGAATTGCTGTTTAGTATACTTTAGAAGGTGAAACCCCTCTGAGTCTCAAACTTAGGCGGCAATTTCTGTCTCCATATAAATTGCTGAGACAGAGGAATATATTCTTTGCCATCCAGACCACCTTGCTGTTTGACATGATTTGTAGTATATTCATCTGTGAAGATAACAGATATCAGGTTATTTTTAGGTCTTCAGCAGGAAGACAACCTTTTATATTATGACTAGAGTAAAATACTACAGATCCGGGCAGCTTTGTGAATTCCATTAGCCGGAGCATATGATGGGGGATCCAACCTAGTCGGATGTGGTGTGGGGTGGTGGGGAGTGGTAAGGTTTCCCTGAGGAAAAGGTAGACACTTCAGAGAGGAGTTAGGGCAGTGGTGGTTGGTGGTAAGAGCAGTTTGGGGAGAGGCCAATACTTTGTGGAAAGCCCTCCACCAAAGGGAAGCTTGACATTTTTCAGGAACTAAGTAAAAGACAGCTTAGCTGTGAATGAAGAGAATAACAAAAGGTGAAGATAGAGAGGATGGTAGGAGGCAGATCATACCAGGTGTTGTGAAGCAGACTAAGTATGGTTTCAGCTGGAATCTCCTTTTTCCAGAAGTTCTCACTCTCTCTATCATTCATTCATTCATTCATTTTTTGGAGCCAGCCTCTGTTCTGAGCACTTGATAGACATTAACTTATTTATTCCCCCCAACAATCTAGGTAGATGATATTGTTTTCCCCATTTCACAGATAAGGAAATAGGTCAGAGCGATTAACTAACCTGTTCAAAGTTCTATGACTATTGAGTGGTAGAGCTGGGTTCCTGATCCAGAATTATACTTCTTCCCAAGAACAATGGGATCCATTAAAGGATTTTAAGGTAGAGGAGAAACCTCATCCGTTCTGTGTGTAAGAGGTTACTCTACCCAGGGGCACCTGGGTGGCTCAGTCGGTTAAGCGTCTGACTCTTGGTTTTGGCTCAGGTCACGATCTCACAGTGTGTGGGTTCGAACCCCGCGCTGGGTTCTGTGCTGACAGTGTGGAGCCTGCTTGTGATTCTCTCTGCCCCTCCTTCATTCATCTTCTCTGTCTCTCTCTCTCTCAAAATAAATAAACTTAAAACAAGAAGAGATTACCCAAAATGTGGAGAAGGAATCTGGTAAGAGCAGGTAGACCTGTCAAGGGTCTATTGTAATGTTCTAAATTTTTTTAAATGTTTATTTATTTTTGAGAGAGAGAGACAGAGTGTGAGTGGGCAAGGGGCGGATAAAGGGAGGCACAGAATCTGAAGCAGGCTCCAGGCTCTGAGCTGTCAGCACAGAACCCAACACGGGGCTCAAACCTATGAAGGGCGAGATCATGACCTGAGCTGAAGTTGGACGCTTAACCAACTGAACCACCCAGGCGCCTCAACTATTGTAATATTATAAATGAGAAACGGTGGTACCTTGGAGTACAGTGGTGACTAAGGAGATGAGATTAATGGAGGGATGTTGAGGATTCACACTTGACAGGACCTGATGATTCCAAGTGTCAAGAATGCCATACATAATACTAGCAAGAGCAAGTAAGTGGGTGGTGATGACATTTAATAAATAGGGTGCAATGACAAAGGAAGGTACTTGAAGGAAAGGATTGTAATATCCACTCATGTGTTGAGTGTAGAAGTGGAACACTATGGAATAAGCAGTTGAAGGGCATGGAGCAGATGGGTGAAGTCTGGGCTGGATTTATGAACTCGGGATTCACCCTCACATAGATACAGTATAGATGCCAATGAAAACCTTGGGAAGGGAGAAAATTGCTGAAAGAGAGTGCAAACAGAAGAGAAGGCTGAGAGCTCAAGAATGAAGAGGAAATCAAAAGCTAACCAATCTATCCCTCTGATGAAACCATAGCATTGCTTTGTTGTGCTGGAATACGTTTTCCAAATTGTGAAATAATGACTGTGGGTGGTGAGACCCAGGTTTATGATTAGGATATTAGTTTACATCTTGGCTCTGTGGCACCTTAGAAAGCAAATAAACACTAATGGTGCTTGCTGTGGTCATGCACTGAGTGAAACTAATCTCATCTGGGATGCTTCTTGTCATCCTGGAATGGGGCTTGTGTGCTCTACTCTGGAGTGGCCCTGGATGATAAAGATAAAGGCAGATCATCACAGATGAATTCTCCATATCACAAAGGAAATATACATACACACATATGTGTATGTGTGTATATATATATCTGTGTATATACAAATATATACGCATACATACACATAAATATATATGCACACACATACACACATATATACACATATACACACATGTATAAATATATATGCACACATACATACACACATATAAATATACATACATACACACATATAAATAATATATATATACACACACATATATAAATAATATATACATACACACATAAATATATATGCATACATATACACACATATATATGCATACAGACATGTATATAAATATGCATACATATAAATATATATGTACACATATATACAATATATAAGTATATACACATATATACAATATATAAGTATATATGTGTACATATATGCACACATATAACTATATGCATACATATACACATATAAATAAATATATACATATATATACACATACATACACATGTATAAATACATAAAAATATTTGCTGGAGTTCAACTTTTGCATTCCTGAAATAAACCCAACTTGATCATGATATATTACCTTTAATACATAATATATGTTTTTAATTAACAGTAGGATTCCATTCAGATAGCTGATATTTTATTTATGGTATTCACATGTGTCTTCATGAGTGAAATATGAAGGAATTGGGAGGAAATTGGAAGGAAAAAGATAAACTTTTATTATTTGCAAATGATAGTATTATTTACTGTACTGAAAACAACCCAGAAAAATCAACATGAAATAAGAGAATTCATCAGCGTTGTTGAATAAATCTTTCTGTAAAAAATGACAAAAATAATCATCTAAAAAGTATATTATTCTATCCCAAATAGTATCAAGACTATATGTATATTGGAATTAACTGAAAAACAAGACCTCTGTGCAGAAAATTTTATTTTATTTTATGCAGATTTAAAAACTTTAATAAAGAAGCTAAAGAATGAAGAGGTACTTGATATTTTTTGATGAGACAAATAGATATAAATGTCATTTTTCTACTTATTACCCCAGAAATTTAAAATAGCCAATCAAAATTTTAGTTGGAACTATTGTGGAATTTGATAAACTTGCTCAAAAATTCATATGCAAATTGCTAAGCTAGTTATGAAAAACAAGAAGACTATAAGGAGGCACTAGGTCCACCAGATATTGCTACAAAGCTATAGCAATAAAATATTATGGTGTTGGTATGAGACAAATAGATCAGTAGAGGAGAATAGAGAACTCAGTTCCCAGGACTGAAACCGTCTGTCCTGAGTCTTCTGTGTTCTGTTTTTTTTCCCCCTTTTTTCTATGTATCCCTGCTGTTCTCATGTGGTTTCCTGTGGTAGATAGCAGCAGTAGCTCTGGGTCTGTTTCTAACTTTCTTGGCATATGAGCTCTTACTTAGTGATCTTGGAAATGAGGCTTTGTTTCCCTCTAATGGGCTCTGGAAAATGTCTGCCGTATCTGTTAACCCAGGGACAGCATCGCTCTCTCACCTGGAGGCTTACACATCTCAGGATGTATGAGACATAGGGAGAGCTCATCTGGGAACTGTTCTGCCCTGGAGACAAGGAAACTGGGCTGTGTCTACCAACCCAATCCATCGAGGGATGTTCTCACTTCTTCTCTAGCATTTCTAGTTGGCCCCTTCTATAGTCTGAGCACATTCCCCCTGATAAGAAAGCCCTTGGTCTGAGAGCCACGGGTACTTACTGTAAAATGCTGTTTGTTAGCTCAGATGGGAAGGCTGGGCACCAAAACAACCACTGTGGTACATTACTGCCACCATCTTGCGTCTAGACTCTAGAGAGCCTGGTGGAATCCTGGGGTTTTGAAGAAAAACCATAGCTGTAGTTGGGTAGCGGTGTTCTTCCCCCATAACTTGGAACACCCTGGAAAGGACTGGAGTTAGGGCTGTCTCTAATCTGCAACAGTTGGTGTTAAAAGTAAAGTCTGGTTTTTCTTAGTGTAAATACCTTATAATTGAGCACCACAAGCTCTAAGGAAATGATCTCTTCCCTTTGCTGAGGCTGAGTTATTTATAATCGTCAGCTTTCTGAGAGACTCTCATTTGTCTTCCCTTGTTAGAGATAAAGTTCTTGCTCAGTTGCCAATATCTCTGATTTACATTAAAAAAAAAAAAAAAGCACACCATCCTGACTCCTGAGAGAATCAGCCTCATTGCCATTCTCATGACCAGGAAGAGTCCCTGTAGCCAGAGCTGCTGTACAGAGAAGTAGAACATTGATGGCTATCAGAAATGATGAACTGAGTTCCCCCTTGGGTGTTAGTGAGTGAGATATTAGCGCCATTTTGTGAGCAAATAACTTAGTGATAAAGCTCTAGCCATTAGTATCCAGTTGAGGGCAGTGTGCATAGTGGAAAAGACTTTGGACTGCCAGACGAGTGGGATTCAAGATTCCACTTGGCCATTTATTAGTTCTGTGATATTAGATATATATTTTAACCTCTCCAAGCATCAGGTTCTGCTTATGTACAATGCAGGTTAACCTAATGCACAGGGCCATTTTGAGAATCAAATGCAATGAAGATAAGCAATGCCGATATCAAAGAAGATATTATAGGTACAATAATTTTAAAACTCTCTTCTTACAGGGAATAGATTTTACTTGTTCAGGGAGTTTGTTGGTCATTGGTTTTTGTCCCTTCCCGGGAAACTCTAGAATGTGTTCAATTAATGCCAGGATTGAGTGTATTATAGGTCATCTTAGGGCTTGCCATAGCCAAATTCATATTATGAATGTTCACTGGTTTTTCAGGACTTCAAGGGAAAAAATTCTCTGGTCTCTTTCACTGAAGCCTCCTCTATTCTTTGTAGAGTTACCACATGGAACTAATATGGTGTTTTTTCCCCAAGCATGATGCTATTAGATAGAAAATACAGGTGACAGGAAATCCTTATCAAACCATCAAGACTTGGAAAGGAGGGCTTCAGAAGGCCCTTTGCCTGCAGGTTAAGTAAGAAATACTTTCTCAGCCTGCCAGGCAGGTGAAACAGGTGGCCGAGTGAACTCAGTCCATTCTGCGAATGAGTGGGCATAGTGGTGTGAGAAAATACAAAGGAGTCAGAAAAGTCAGGACTTCAATAGGAGGGCTGTTGGCTCTGGGAGCATCAGTGGTGGCGTGATGTTAACCTAGGTCAAATCCTGCTATAACTATGACCAAGAGATTCAAAAAGAACATGGTACATGGGACAGGAAGCTCATTGATCCTTTGATATATATTTAAGGACAATAAAAATCAGGATGGATAGGGAAGTCATTTGTGTACGAGGTGGGTCTTGTGCCATGTCTTGAAGATGGTAGGGGTTGAAAAGGCCAAGGAGAGAGATGAGGAATTTAGGGGCAAGAGGAAAAATGCACCAGAACTAAAGATGTATGTATGAGCATAATGTAAAGACAAGGGGAAGAACAGTCTTGGCAGAAGTTAAGGATATTTGTTTGGGGTGATGGGAAATTAGGTTGGTATTGCCGGAGGTGTTGTGAAATTAGATAGGTGTTGCAGGTGACTTCTCTGGATCACAGACTCTGAGACAGAGAGATGCATATAGGGCATTTATAGTGATGTGTTCTGGGAATCAACATCTGTTGGAAAGGGAAGATAGCAGGACTGGACAGAGAAGGAAGCTGGACAATGGTGTAGGGTGATTCAATCCCTACAGAGAATTCTAGAGCTAGGATGGCCCTGCAGAGTTGCTACAGACCTGTATATTCCCACCTGAGTTTTTATTATCTGGCTTGCCCCCAGGGAAAGGGTATGATATTGGGCAAGGTGTCTCTCTTCAGCTAAGGGCAATGAGTGAGGTGTGGAGTGAGTCAGGGACCCAGATGCCAGCTGTCAGCCTTCCATGGTCCCAGCAGTGGGGGAATAAATTCTTGAAACTTTAAGTGTTTGGTAGAAATCAGGTGGTACATGGGGCGCTCGTGTGGCTCAGTCAGTTGAGCATCCGACTTTGGCTCAGGTCATGATCTCAAGGTTCGTGGGTTCGAGCCCCACATCAGGCTCTCTGCTGCCAGCTCAGAGCCTGGAGCCTGCCTTGGATTCTGTGTCTTCCTCTCTCTCTGCCCCTCCCCTGCTCACACACACCCTCTCTCTCTCAAAAATAAATAAACATGAAAAAAAATTAAAAAAAATCAGGTGGTACACCACAGTGTCCACTCTAGATGGATAATTAGTGTAGCCCCAGATGATAAAGAGCCGGAAGACAAGGCTGATACTATGGTGAGGGAACCAAGACATTTACCTCAGGTACAAAATTAAAGGGGACTCCAGAAACAACTCACACGTAAAGATAAATGATGTTTTAATGCAATACTTAAGAAATCCCAAATCTGGGGGCTCCTGGGTGGCTCTGTTGTTTAAGCGTCCAATGTAGGCTCTGGACATGATCTCACTCTTTGTGGGTTCAAGCCCTGAGTCTGGCTCTGTGCTGACAGCTCAGAGCCTGGAGCCTGTTTTTGATTCTGTGTCTCCTTCTCTTTCTGCCCTTCCCCTGCTCTCTCACTCTCACTCTCTCTCAAAAATAAACATTAAAAAAAATTAAAAAATCCCAAATCTGTGTGAAAAATCCGTAATGAGCAAAATACCAAATTTAAAATAAAGACAGGATCAGTGTTACTGATTTTTCCTTTTGCCCCAGGCTCCAATGTGTCTTGGTGGACTAGTGCCTAAGGAGTATGATTTATCCTGTAGGAAATGGGAAATCCTTGGGAGTTTCCCTCTTCTCATTTACCTATAAAAGCAGCATTATTATAACATTAAATTTGTTTTCCTTGAGTTCCTTACTCAAAATCTGACGTATAGGACTCTTGTTTGCAAGAGACAGAGAAACTAAGCAACTCAAATTTGCTTACCCAATGACCACAGGGCATTTGTTGCCCTCCCAAGAATTTAGCATTCAGGCATGGTTTTATCTAGTGGCTCAAATGATACCTTACGCCTCAGTTTCTCTTCCTCTCTGGGACTGTTTTCACTTAAATGTAAGTATTAATTTAACACTAAGTAAGTATTAATTTCATTCTTCCACTGACAAGAGAGAGAGAGAGCATGCTTGTGCAGGTGTGAGAACAAGCAGGGGAAGGGCAGAGAGAGAGGGAGAGAGAATCCCAAGCAGGATCCACACTGTCAGGGCAGTGCAGGGCTCGAGCTCAGAAACTGTGGGATCATGACCTGAACTGAAATCAAGAGTCAGACGCTTCACTGACTGAGCCACCCAGACACCCCCAGGAGTCCCTACTTATGAAGTTTAATTCCAATTATGTTATGGTGGTTGTCTCTATTTTGAAAGGGACAGTTTTTTCTTTCTTTCTTTTTTTTTAAGATTATTTTTATTATTTTATTTTATTTTTTTAACAATCCTTCAATTATTTATTTGTGAATTTACATCCAAGTTAGTTAGCATATAGTGCAATAATGATTTCAGGAGTAGATTCCAGTGGTTCACCCCCTACATATAACACCCAGTGCTCATCCCAACAAGTATCTTCCTTAATGCCCCTGATCCATTTAGCCCACCCCCCATAACCCCTCCAGCAAACAACCCTGTTTGTTCTCTATATCCTCTATATTATTCTCTATATCCCTCAGTTTATATAGCCTCTCATAAGAGTCTCTTATGTTTTGTGCCCCTCCCTGTATTTATATTATTTTTGCTTCCCTTCACCTCTGTTCATCTGTTTTGTCTCTTAAAGTCCTCATATGAGTGAAGTCATATGATATTTGTCTTTCTCTGACTAATTTCACTTAGCATCATACGCTCCAGTTCCATCCATGTAGTTGCAAATGGCAAGATTTCATTCTTTTTGATTGCCGAGTAATACTCCATTGTATATATATATACTATATCTTCTTTATCCATTCATCCATCAATGGGCATCTGGGCTCTTTCCATACTTTGGCTATTGTGGATAATGCTGCTATACACATTGAGATGCATGTGCCTGAAAGGCACAGTTTTTTTCTTAGCACATTTTCTAATTGGTTTCGCTGATAGATATTGATTTTAATACATTGATCTGACCAGCAACTTTGTTAAGCTCTTATGATATATTGCAATGGGTGGTTCTCCATGGCCTCTTATTGAAGACCTGGGTGTTGTTCTCCAATCTTCCTGGATGTTTCTAACCCTATAGACCCCTCCAGATAAGCTCTCACAGTCTCTTGTCCTTCCTGAAGGCAAACACTTTCATTGTTGCCTGGTCTAGCTGGGGATGAGGGGGAAATGTGTGGGATGGCTTCTCACCCAGATGACCCTGCTGCATGGTCATGTACCTTGTACCTTGTATTTACCATCTCTGGAGATGGAGCGCTCTTCGTATCAACTTTTTTTTTTTTTTTTTGAGAGAGAGGGTGCAAGTGATTCAGGGGCAGAGAGAGAGAGGGATAGGGAGAGAGAGAGAGAATTCCACGAGGGGCAGAAGAGGGAAAGGGAGAGAGATGAGAGAAGCGGGACTCACCTGAGGCTTGTATTCACCCAAAGTGGGACTTGAGCTCACCTGATGTGGGACTTGAACTCACAGACCGTGAGATCATGACCTGAGCCAAAGTCAGATGCTTAACTGAGCCACCCAGGCACCCTGTTCCAACTTTTTCAGTGGTATCTCCTGAATAGGTTTTGGACTGTGATGAAAATGTTCACATTGATCTCATCAATGGTCTTGTGTCCTCCCATCCCCGCTTCCAATTTCTCATCTATCAAGGTTCTACTTCTTTTTTGTGAGCACAGTAATGTATACGGATATATAGAAAAATATGAAGGAGTGAGACAGGAGGAAATATTGAAATAGAAGCCTATTTTTGTTTCCCCAAATGGATAGTCAGTTGTTCCATAGCCCTTTATTAAATCCTGCATCTTTCCCCAATGTTTTGAGATTCTTTCTTTATAAAGTGAATTTTCAAATCTTACTGGAATTTTGATTGAATTTTTGTATGTGTAGATTAATGCAGGTAGAATTCATATATTTTAATTTTTTAATGTTTATTCTTGAGAGAGAGAGAGAGAGAGAACAGGGGAGGGGCAGAGAGAGACACACACACAGAATCCAAGGCAGGTTCCAGGCTCTGAGCTGTTAGCACAGAGCCTGATGCAGGCTTGAACTCACAAACCACGAGATCGTGACCTGAGACAAATTCAGACATGTAACTGACTGAGCCACCCAGGTACCTCCGAATTCTTATATTTTAATGTGGCCTTTCTAGCTCTGGGTATGATCTATCTAACCATGTATTCATGCCTTCTCTTACAGCCTTTAGTAAATTCTTAACATCTTTCTCCATAAAATTTCTGGACATTTCTTCTGTGGATTTATTCTTAGCTGCTTTATTATTTGTGTTGCAATGCAAATGGGATCTTTTAAAACAAACATTTTTAAAATGTTTATTTATTTTTATTTTTTTTTGGGGGGGGAGGGGCAGAGAGAGAGACACACAGAACCTGAAGAGGCTCCAGACTCTGAGCTGTAGGCACGGAGCCTGATGTGGGGCTCGAACTCACAAACCACGAGATCATCACCTGAGCTAAAGTCAGATACTTACCGACTGAGCCACTCAGGCACCTATAAAAAACATTTTTAACCAATTATTGCTGTAATATAGGAGGGTCATTATTTCTCCCCATTCTCTTTTTTTTATTGTTCATTTTGGATATTTTTATTAAACCATGTTTTCAGTTCACTGATCCTTCTGTTAGATCCAATCTGCCATTAAACCTATCTATTGGATCCTTGATTTCAGTATTACAGCTTTCAGTTCTAGAATGTCCATTTGATTCTGCTAGCTCTGTTCTCTGGGGTCCAGAATTATCAGTGAGTTTTCTTGTTTTGGCTATTTTTTTCTTTTGGTATTTGTCACATGGATCCTGTGCCTTGGCATGTCTACTAATTTCTTATCAAATGTGGGATGCTGTATATTAAAAACAAAAAAAGTCGGAGACACCAGATGATGCTATTTTCCATCAGAGGAGGTTTACCTTTTCCTCTACTGAGGAATAAGAGTATGGACATAATTCCCTGAATTCAGCCAGAGATTAAATAAGACTCACATTTGAGCTGTAGCTTAGGTAAGACCCAGTCTACCTGGCTTTCCCCTGTTTCAGGGTTGTGGCTTTTCGTGGCTTTCATTTGAGAGTGTGACAGTTACTTGTCTTATGACTGAGCAACTGGGGATTTTTATTCTGCTTTTTAGAAGTTACAGACTTGGGGCGCCTGGGTGGCTCAGTCGGTTAAGTGGTCCGACTTTGGCTCAAGTCATGAACTCATGGTTTGTGGGTTCGAGCCCTGCATCAGGCTCTGTGCTGACAGCTCAGAACCCAGAGCCTGCTTTCGATTCTGTGTCTCCCTCTCTCTCTGTCCCTCCCCCACTCATGATCTGTCTCTCAAAAAATGTATAAATGTTAAAAAAAATTTAGAAATTGTAGACTTAATTTTTAATCTTTTCTATCCCACAAACTCTAGACTTTGGCAGTGATTCTAGGGGAGACCAGCAGTGAGTTTGCAATGTCTCCAATCTCCACATTTGCCACTCTAGCCCCACATAACTGCCAAAGCTCTGCTGTGTTTTCTGTTCATCTACTGGGGCCTAAGTCTGGATACTAAGTCTCTACATTGGCCCAGATTGTCATCTTCTCCCTGATAAAACAAAACAAAACAAAACAAAAACCAAAAAAACAAAACAAAACAAAAAACCCCCAAACAGTTGCAGCTCATCAGAGTGAATTATTTGCTCTCTCTAGGAATTTTAATTTTATAGGGCTCTTCTTGGCAGGTGTTTTTTTCTCTTAAGCACCAAGGAAATGTGTAACATTCCAGTTTGCCTTCAGAGATTGCCTTCTTAGCCCTTTAGCCTCCAGCCCTGCACAGCTTTGGAATTCAACAAATGTTGAAGGAAAACCGTCCGTGTGTTTGAAGCCCCTCAAGTGTACAAGTTTGTCTCGACTTCTCAGCATGGCCACCTAAAGCTCATTGGCATCTCTGTCCCCCATCTGTGGCCCCTCTGCCTGGGACAGGGCCTGATTTTCAGGCTGTAACTACATTGGGAGGGACACCTGGGTGGCTCAGTTGATTGAGCATCTAACTCTTTTCTTTTTTTAAATTGTTTTTAATGTTTATTTATTTTTGAGAGAGAGAGAGAGAGACAGAGTGCAAGCAGGAGAGGGACAGAGAAAGGGAGACACAGAATCCGAAGCAGGTTCTAGGCTCTGAGCTGTCAGCACAGAGCCTGATGTCAGCACAGAGCTGTCAGCACAGGGCTGGAACTCACAAACTGCAAGATCATGACCTGAGCCGAAGTCGGATGTTTAAATGACTGAGCCACCCAGGGGCCCTGCATTCGATTCTTGATTCGGGCTCAGGTCATGATTTCAGGGTTGTGGGACAGAGCCCCTTGTTGGGCTCCACACTGAGTGTGGAGCCTATTTAAGATCATCTCTTTCTCTCCTTTCCCCCTCTCCTCTGTTTGCTCTCTCTCCCCGTCTAAAATTAAAAAAAAAAAAAAAATTAACAAAAAAGACACTAACCACATTGAGATTCAGCCTGAAAGGTTCATGTCTCAAAGGTTCTCTTCTCTCTAGAATTTTAGCCCCTCTGGTTCTCACTGCTTCCAAAGCTCTGGATTTTCTAGTTGTTCTTAGTATGAATGTTCACCTACTTAGCATATCTTAGTAGTAGCAGAAATGCTAGGCCATTTATTTTTATAAGTTGACCTTGATTTCAGCACAGTGTTTTCTTTCCTGTGCCATCACCATCCCTCCCTCCAGGGTTTCCCAGAATTGCTGATATCTTAGGTCTGATGGGGAAAGCAGACCTACAGGAATAAGGTTGGGTTGTGAAGTTGACAGCTGTCCCTGAATGGGGGCATTTCCATGGTTGAGGCTCGGCCATTAGAATTGACTTCCAACAGGAGAGGAACTATGGCCTTTTTATACACTTTCCGACTTGTGAACTCTCAGTGCTAATCCATTTAGTGATTATCTGGTACATGTCTTTAAGTTTTAAGGGCATTTGGGTGGTATATTTTCTGAGCCCTTATGCATGTCAATTGAAAAAAAAAACTTATTGAAGAGTAATTAACATACAGTATCCTGTTAGTTTCAGGTGTGCATCACCATGATTCGATATGTTTGTATTTTATGAAATGATCCCCATGATAACTAGTCATCATACAAAGTTATTACAATATTGACTATATTCCCTATGCTTTACATGACATCCCTGTGACATTTATTTTATAACTGGAGGTTTGTACCTCTTAATTCCCTTTACTTATTTTGCCCAGCTCTTGACCACTCCCCCCTCTGGCAACCACCAGTTTCTTCTCTGTATCTATGAGTCTGTTGCTGTTTTGTTTTGTTTGTTCGTTTGTTCTGTTTTATATATTACACATATAAGTGAACTCATGCTGTATTTGTCTTTCTTTGACTTATTTCACTTCACACGGTATCTTCTAAGTCCATCCATATCGTGATAAGTGACAAGATTTCATTCTTGTTTTTAATAGCTGAGTAATATTCTGTTGCATATATATATATATATATATATATGAATAACATATCATATATATGAATGATAAAGAAAACATGATATGTATAACTCACATATGATATATGACATATATATCACATCACATATGGTATATATATCACATATGGCACATATCATATCATGTATGTTATATGATACATATATCACATCTTCATTTGGATTTCACATCTCCTTTGGAAAAATGTCAGTTCATCTCCTCCACCCTTTTTTAAGTCAAATTATTTGTTTTTTTGGTGTTGAGTGGTATAAGTTCCTGATATGTTTTGGATATTAAGCCCTTATCACACATATAATTTGCAAATTATCTTCTAATGCATTCTGCTTTTCACCAAGCCTTCTGTCCTGACTACTTTCTTCCTCTATACTTTATTTCTAGTTTTTTTCTTGTTTGCCTGGATTTCATTATGGACTATTTTTTTTTCAAAAAGTTTTTGTGGGTGTTACTGTTTCTTGATGTTTCTTGATGTGTCTTCCTGTTGCTTTTATACTTGAATTAAAACTTGTCTGAGTATGATATTCTTCTTGGCCCTGTAGACATGTCTCCTAATCTTTTGGCATTGATCATTGCTTTGGGGGAAACTGAGGCTGGTGTGCCTTCTCACTCTGGTGGACAAATTTGTCTCTGCATTTGGTTGCCCAAAAAAATATTTTTTTTTATCATTAAAGTTTATTTCCCAGATATATTGGTATTGACCCATTTAATTAAACAGATAAGCTGTTTTTATCTGTAGGGTCAGTTCTTCCTTCATTTCAGAGAAGACTTAAAGATGTCAGAATACTTTAGGCATCACTTTTCTGTCCTTGACTTCAGAGACCTTGATTATCTTTGTGTTAAAATGTGTTTGTCTTGTACATCCCTCATTTCTTCTCTAATTGCTATACTTTTTTTCTTTTGTAGTCATTGTAACCTTCTCAACATCATTAATTTGCTTCTCAGCTCTATTCATTTCATTTTTTGCTATCTGAAATTAATTTTTACCTGGGAAGTAAATGGCAGTAGTTCATGTCTTAGTTATCAAGTTATCAATTTGTTGTCTTATTCCTAATCTTCTTTTATTTATCTATTAAAATTCTTTTTTAATGTTTATTTTCAAGAGAGAGACAGACAGAGCATGAGCAGGGGAGGGGGAGAGAGAGAGGAAGACACAGAATCCAAAGCAGGCTCTAGGCTCTGAGCTGTCAGAACAGAACCCGATGTGGGGCTTGAACTCATGAACCGTGAGATCATGACCTGAGCCAAAGTCAGATGCTCAACCTAGTGAGTCACCCAGGCACCCCTCTAATCTCCTTTTAAATGTCATTCTTGACTTGATAATCTTGTCCTTGAGCTCTTATTCATTGAACGAAAGGCAAAAGTATGCGAGGCATGTTCTCTTGTTTGGGTTACGCTTGCTTCAGTTTCAGGCTATTTCTCTCTCTTTGGTATGTTCTTTCTCTTACTTTATTTTACATTTGCTCAAGTATATGTTTCAGGGTCCTGGCTGGAAATGGATGATAGATGCAAACTGGGATAATTGAGGAAGTTTAATAGGGAAACTATTCACAAAGCTATAGGCTGGAGTTAGGGATGCCCACACCAACAAAAGCTAGTACCCTTTGGCCAGCAACAGCAGGGAGCCATTCTCACCCCCAGGGCTGAAGAGGCAAAAAGAGGATGCGGTTCTTGGAGCCCAGAGAAGAGAGTTACAGAAGAGTCCACCCAGTAGAAACTGTAGTCTTCTATAGAGAGACAACCTTGTCCATGGTCATAGGAGGTCATATGAGAGAGGTGGGAATGAATTACCTTAAACTTAATTTCTCCTTTCCTATAATCTTTTGCAGGTGGCTTCCAGAGGGAAGCCAAAAGGGGTTTGTGCATAAAGAAAATTCAACCTTCCAGGACATAGAGAATGCAGGCGGCGGGTGGAGACAGGGTGGCGAGAAGGGCCAGTGGGAGACATCCAGCACAGAAAACTTGCAGGAATGCCATGCCTCTGCTCTTCCTGTGGCTCGTGTTTGAGTGACTCTCTCCAGATCTTCTTTATACTCTGATGCAACCTGGGTTGATTCTCCTTGGCACCCGTCATGCCTAATTGGAGTCTGTTTTCTCCCTTCCTCCCAAATGATATTTTGAGAGGGAGGTGTTAGTTCCATTTTGCTGTTTTGTTTTTAATGTGTATTTATTTTTGAGAGAGACAGAGAATGTGAGCATGAGTGGGGGAGGGGCAGAGAGAGAGGGGGACAGAGGATCCAAAGCGGCTCCACACTGACAGCAGAGAGCCTGATGTGGGGCTTAAACTCACAAACCATGGGATCATGACCTGAGGTGAAGTCGGATGCTTAACCGACTGAGCCACCCAGGCTTCCTCCTCTCCCCTCCCCCACATCTTGCTTCTCTGATACTGGGGGCTCTGGGAATGAATATGGGGATATGGGGATGGGTAGGGGATGGGTAGGGTTGAGATACATGATCTGGATTTTGCTCCTTGTCCTCTGATTTCTATCAAACCTCCTATTTCAATGCTGTTTCTACCAACAAAGGAATATTTCTGTTCCCAGGCTTTGACTCACTTCCCCAAGACTTTTTTTGCACATCTAAGATTTTAAATTCTATAACAATACTTCTACTTTTCCTTTCTTTAGTGAGAATTTTATACTTCATCTGGTGAAATTTTCCTTTCTTTATAGTCTTTTACAATGCATGGAGCTCCTTTTTTATCCCAACTTAATATCTTTGTGACTTAGCCTGTTGTATTTGCAATTTGCCTTTTACTTCTTGTGATTTTCTTTATATAGACAGTGGTTTCTTGGGTCCTTTAGGGACACATGTTTCTCAAAATAACTGTCTATTTCTTGGGATAAGTCATTTCACTCACCCACTATTACTCTGAATCTTTAGGAGAATGTTTCTCTCCCTTTCTGCATATATTCTCATAGGTCCAAAGCTTTTTTCTTACTTTTATTCAAATAAGGCAGGAGAGATCTAGACTCTATCTTTGTCAAAAGACTAGATGTGTGGAATTCTCTTGGCTTTACTCATTGTCGACTTGAGTACTGGTCAAATCCCCTTGTCAAATCTCCTGCTTAGAGGAGAAATTGATGTGGACAGCCTCCAGCCAAATTCCTAATTTTGAGTGGGCATTTGTGTAATACAGCCTGACTGCACTGAGGTGGGGGCCTCCCTTGCTCCCAATTCTTGGCTGTCTGACGCTCTTAACAGATGCAATCCATGCGAAGCTATAATTACAGGGCCAACAACTGCCAGGGATTTTTCTGCCAGGGAATTTCCATGCTTCCAACTGGAGCACCTCATTGTAGGGTCTACACATCCTAGATTACACTGGCTCACTGTCAGCGCATGCCTTCCTAGCCCCAAGTTAGGCTGGATGATTTGGCTCTAAAGGCTATAGAGAAACAACTGAGGGGCCGTGATCTGCTTCCTTGAGGAATACAATTAAGAACCGACAGACCATATTTGTTTATTTATTTATTTTAATTTTTTAATGTTTATTTGTTTTTGAGAGCGAGAGAGCCGGAGCACGAGCGGGGGAAGGGCAGAGAGAGAGGCAGACACAGAATCTGAAGCAGGCTCCAGGCTCTGCGCTGTCAGCACAGAGTCCGATGTGGGGCTCGAACCCATAAACCGTGAGATCATGACCTGAGCCGAAGTCAGACAACCGACTGAGCCCCCCAGGCGCCCCTCGACAGGCCATATTTAATGTTGTTTTCAGAGGCCGAGTCTCTGGACGAGGGAAGCTGTTGGTAGAGGAGGGAAATCGTATCTCTTTACTTTCTTTCAGACAGAGGGCAGATCAGAATAGCTTTTTTTGGGGGGTGAATGGGGGTCACCTCACCCCATCACTTTTGCTGGGTAATGGAGCTTCCTCTTAGCTTCTGCGGTGGTTTTTGTGGCACTCTGAGTTTTTATCTTTCGGGTGTCTTCACTGTGGGAAATTTTGAGTGTGTATCAATGCGGTGAATACAAGGCCATTTTCAACTGTACTGGTCTTTGAAAATACAGAACGTGTGAGAAATTTGGACATAGAGAGTAGCAATCATCCTTTCTTGGACTCATGAAATCCCTAAAACTTCCTAGCCATCTGGACAGACTTTTCTTTGATTGAGTTGCTGCCTTTAGGTGAAGGAGGAATTCTATAGGTAGTGTGCAGTTTTATTTAGAACTGCTTCATATGTGAATCTAGAGGCCTTATTTATTACTGTGTGTATGAACATTTCAAGTAAATTAGCTTTAATAATAAATTATTGCTGCCCAAATGAATCAATAAAGAGAGGTATGAGTAATAACTATGAAATTCCTTGCTTGGCTGTTTTGTAATAGTGAGATGGAACTCTATGGTGAGCTTCTCTGGGCTGTAGCTGATGGAAGAAGATCCTGTTTTTTCTTTTAAGTTTATGTATGTAAGCAATCTCTTCACCCAATCTGGGGCTCGAACTCACGACCCTGAGATCAAGAGCTACATGCTCTACCCACTGAACTGGCCAGGTGCCCCCAGATCCTATTAATTAATCATGGGCCTCCTGACTTTTCAGTGACCCCACTGCTAATCTAATCTAAGTATAATACACTGAGTCCAGAGATACTAGCTTGGCTCCCTGGAGAACACACAGAAAGAGATTGTTTGTTTGCTTGTTTATTTATTTATGTTTGAGAGAGAGAGAGAGAGAGAGAGAGAGAGAGAGAGAAAGAGTGTGTGTGCACAAGCAAGGGAGAGGCAGAGAGGGAGAGACAGAACACCAAGCAGACTCCATGCTCTCATGGCATAGCCTGATGCGGGGCTCAATCCCACCAACCAGGAGATCGTGACCTGAGCCAAAATCAAGAGTCATACATTCTACCAACTAAGCCACCCATGCGTCCCAAGAGGTTAATTCTGCTTAATGGCTCCTCTCTTCAAGAAACATGTAGCTATCATGCTCTGTTTCTCTCTCCTTCAAAAATAAATAAACATTAAAAATTTTTAAAAAAAAAGAAACATACAGCTAAATTGTGGCAATATTTCTTCCTTTGATAGCTAGCTAATTTATCTTTTAGTTTCTCTGATACTGAAAATGCAAATTTTATTTCTCCTCTTCGTGCATAAGCTTGCACCCATTCTTTCTTTTTGCCTGTATTACACATGGCAAATTCCCTCATTTGTCTTAGTTTGTGTATAAGCTCTTCTTTGACATTACTCTTTTACAGAATTGCTATACAATTCCCTGTTTTGACTCTCTCGATCTCCCTTACAGTGTTCTATTTTTATTCCTTGGTACTTGGTGCCTTCTATCAAATGATACTCATAATTTATGTATTTATAGTGTTCTTTGTTATTTTATGTCCCCTCTCCCCCTACTAACCTTGCTAAGATATAAGCTACATAAGGGCAGTCTTCTTTATTTTCTTCATGGATAGATTTCAAGTGTCGACAACAGTGCCTGGCACATAGTTGATGCTCTACAAATGGTTTTTGAAAGTGTGAATGAATGATATTTCCCTTTTTATTTCTATGCTCTTTTCTCAGTCTGTACTTTAAAGACGTGTCACCCCTGGAATTTTGGTTATTGCTTCTTTTTCCCCATCTGTAATGTTCAACTGTTGGGATTTCTTCTTCTTTGGGTACTAAAAACATGCTTGAGTATGTCTTCTTCCAAAAAAAAATGTATATTGAGCCTGCCTCTATATTGAACGTCCTCTCTCTACTTCCTGACATCATAAAGCTTCTGGAAAGGGTGCACCTGTTTTTGTTTTTTTATTTTTTATTTTTTATTTTTTTATTAAAAAAATTTTTTTTTTCAACGTTTATTTATTTTTTTTGGGACAGAGAGAGACAGAGCATGAACGGGGGAGGGGCAGAGAGAGAGGGAGACACAGAATCGGAACCAGGCTCCAGGCTCTGAGCCATCAGCCCAGAGCCTGACGCGGGGCTCGAACTCACGGACCGCGAGATCGTGACCTGGCCGAAGTCGGACGCTTAACCGACTGTGCCACCCAGGCGCCCCTGTTTTTGTTTTTTTAAATGTTTATTTATTTTTGAGAGACAGAAAGTCAGAGCATGAGTGGGGGAGGGGCAGAGAGAGAAGGAGACACAGTATCTGAAACAGGCTCCAGGCTCTGAGCTATCAGCACAGAGCCTGATCGTGGGGATCGAACTCATCAGATCATGAGATCATGACCTGAGCAAAGTCGGATGCTTAACTGACTGAGTCAGGGTGCACCTCTTTTATCTCATTCCCCCATTCAGTACTCTACCATCTGAGTTCTCTTTGGGCCACAGAACTGAAATATCTCCTGCAAACTATCATTTGTTGTCTCTTAAGCCTCCTTTAATTTTGTCTCTTTGGGGGGCTCTAGTTGTGATAGCTATTCCCTCCATCTTGAAGGTTTGTCCCCACTAATTATATATATATATATATATATATATATATATATATATATATATATTTTTTTTTTTTTTTTTTTGGGAGAGAGAGCACAAGAAGAGGAGAGGGGCAGAGAGAGAGGGAGAGAATCCTAAGCAAGCTCCATGCTCAGCGTGGAGCCTAATGTGGGGCTTGGTCCCATGACCCTGGGATCAGGACCTGAGCGGAAATCAAGAGTTGGATGCTCAACCAACTGAGCCACCCAGGCGCCCCTTCCCCATTGATTTCTGATACTGTTTCGGTTTTCTTCCTGCTCATGGAGTACACTCTTTCTATCTCAGCTGTGTCAACTTCTCTACCTGCCCCTTGAGGTATTATGTTCTTCAGAATTTAGGACCACCCTTTCTTCTTTCTTTGCACACTCTCTAGCCATTTCATCCACCCCTGGTGTTAGTTACTACAAATAACCCAGCTTCACACTTGTTTTGCCAAGTTACTATTGAGTATTTCCAATAGTTAAAGGCTCAAAAGCACTTTAACACAACAGACTTAAAATGGACCTCATTAATTTTCCAATCCCTATGCTCCCCAAACCTCATCTTTCTGTTTTCAGGTGCTTAACTAATGGCAGTCTCGTCCACATAGTTTCCCCAGGTAGAAACATCAGGGTCATTAGTGAATCCCCGCCTTATACCTAAATGACTCATTCAGTTGTTGACATTTCTTTTTTTTAATGTTTATTTATTTATTTAGAGAGAGCGAACAGGGGATGGGCAGAGAGAGAGAAAGAGAGGGAGAGAGAGAATCCCAAGCAGGTTCCACACTCAGCTCAGAGCCTGACTCTGGGCTCAATCTCACGACTCTGAGATCAAGACTTGAGCTAAGGTCAAGAGTCGGATGGTTAACTGACAGAGCTCCCCCAGGCACCACAGATTTGGGGTGTATTTTAAAGGCAGAACCAATAGGTTTTGCTGATTAGTTGGATATTGAAGTGTGAGAAAGAATGAAATGATGATGCTAAGGTGTTGGTTCTCACACTCACAGGAGGGGCAGAGTTGTTATTTACCAAGATTGGCATAATCACCAGAAGAACATGCTGGGCAGTAGAGTGGGGATGGAGTTGGAATCAGGAATTCAGTGGATGATATGCAGTCTCAGACATCCATTGGGCATACATGTTGGAGATGTTGAGCAGGTAATTGACTGTTACAGACTGAAGATAAGAGAAGATTCATGGCTGGAAATACAAATTTATGATTCTTGGTTGTATTGATGATATTTAAAACTTTAGGATTAGAGGAGATCACTCAGGAAAGGAATGTAGGAAGAGAACAGTTCTGAGGAATCACTCTCAGGGATTCCAATCTCTAGGGATTCAGAAAGTAAGGAGAATCCATGAAAGGAGGCAGAGAAGGAACATCTTTTCAGGAAAAGGAGACCTAGGATGTGTGGCATCCAGAAGGCAAGAGAATAAGGTATTTGAAGGAGGAGGCAGTAATCAGATGTGACAAAAGTTATTGGTAGTTCAGATAGGATGGGGACTGTGAATCTATCACTAGACAGCAACTGGAAAGTCATTAGTTACCTTAGCAAGGGCAATTTTAGTGGAAGATTGGAGAAATAAAGCATAATTGGGGTTGGCTGAAGAGAGACTGCATGGAAAGACTATAAACAACCCTTTCAAGGACATCTTTTGTAAAGAGGATCCAAGAGCTAGAGCAGTAGCTGGAGGGGTACAGGATTAGAGGAGAGAAGAGATAAGGCAGTCAAGAAAGAGGTCAATTGGAGTAACCATGTTCTTGAACTAGCAAATGGAAATGGGATACAGTACCCAAGAGAAGGAGTTGGCCTGAACAGAAGCCCAGAAACTTGGAAGCCTGCTGCATAAAAAGATATAAAGTTATAGAGGCATCCAGGTCTTGTCATGATGCCCTTTGAAGAATAGGTGAAAAGTTTTGAGTTTATCATAAAGGATATAGGGAACCATAGTGTATTTAGAGCAAGAGAAAGCTATGATTTGAGAAATGCATGGTTCTGACTATGGACTACTCTCAGGCCCAAAACTATACATGAGTAGCTCACACTGTGATTCCCTTCTTCCAAGTGACTCTCCTCCAGATTCAGCCCTTCCTTTATTCATTTTACTGTAGCTAAATAATTTCCAATTGGTTTTGCTTTGTTTTTGTATTTTATCCCAAGTTGATAGTTGTTATCTGCAAAAATCGGGTCTAGTCTGTTCCACTTGGCCATGTTGGAAGCAAAAGCAAAGTTTCTTATAATCTTGACAACACATGCCAATCATATGAACTATTCTAACGAAGGCACATTTTCTAGACCCTTTGGCATTTTCTGTGGTCTTCCAGATGCCAGTTGGTGGCCCTTCCAAGTTAGAGTGCTTTCAGTAGAACATATCATGGCAGTAGCACACTTTTCAACCAGATGACATTATCAGGAATTTTACTGTAGTTTTACGGGTAGACTGGACATTGAAAGGAAAGACCCAGGTACTGACAATAAACTTGTTTTCTAAGTTGTGTAGTCTAAGGTAGACCTTTGCTCTGATACCTGATTACATTGCTTTTAAATTCCATAGCACTTGATGTTTCCATGGCTAATTTTTTTATATATATATGAAATTTATTGACAAATTGGTTTCCATACAACACCCAGTGCTCATCCCAAAAGGTGCCCTCCTCAATACCCATCACCCACCCTCCCCTCCCTCCCACCCCCCATCAACCCTCAGTTTGTTCTCAGTTTTTAACAGTCTCTTATGCTTTGGCTCTCTCCCACTCTAACCTCTTTTTTTTTCCCTTCCCCTCCCCCATGGGTTTCTGTTAAGTTTCTCAGGATCCACATAAGAGTGAAACCATATGGTATCTGTCTTTCTCTGTATGGCTTATTTCACTTAGCATCACACTCTCCAGTTCCATCCACGTTGCCACAAAGGGCCATATTTCATTCTTTCTCATTGCCACGTAGTACTCCATTGTGTATATAAACCACAATTTCTTTATCCATTCATCAGTTGATGGACATTTAGGCCCTTTCCATAATTTGGCTATTGTTGAGAGTGCTGCTATGAACATTGGGGTACAAGTGCCCCTATGCATCAGTACTCCTGTATCCCTTGGGTAAATTCCTAGCAGTGCTATTGCTGGGTCATAGGGTAGGTCTATTTTTAATTTTCTGAGGAACCTCCACACTGCTTTCCAGAGCGGCTGCACCAATTTGCATTCCCACCAACAGTGCAAGAGGGTTCCCGTTTCTCCACATCCTCGCCAGCATCTATAGTCTCCTGATTTGTTCATTTTGGCCACTCTGACTGGCGTGAGGTGATACCTGAGTGTGGTTTTGATTTGTATTTCCCTGATAAGGAGCGACGCTGAACATCTTTTCATGTGCCTGTTGGCCATCTGGATGTCTTCTTTAGAGAAGTGTCTATTCATGTTTTCTGCCCATTTCTTCACTGGGTTATTTGTTTTTCGGGTGTGGAGTTTGGTGAGCTCTTTATAGATTTTAGATACTAGCCCTTTGTCCGATATGTCATTTGCAAATATCTTTTCCCATTCCGTTGGTTGCCTTTTAGTTTTGTTGGTTGTTTCCTTTGCTGTGCAGAAGCTTTTTATCTTCATAAGGTCCCAGTAATTCACTTTTGCTTTTAATTCCCTTGCCTTTGGGGATGTGTCGAGTAAGAGATTGCTACGGCTGAGGTCAGAGAGGTCTTTTCCTGCTTTCTCCTCTGAGGTTCTGATGGTTTCCTGTCTCACATTTAGGTCCTTTATCCATTTTGAGTTTATTTTTGTAAATGGTGTGAGAAAGTGGTCTAGTTTCAACCTTCTGCATGTTGCTGTCCAGTTCTCCCAGCACCATTTGTTAAAGAGGCTGTCTTTTTTCCATTGGATGTTCTTTCCTGCTTTGTCAAAGATGAGTTGGCCATACGTTTGTGGGTCCATGGCTAATTTGACAAGGTCACTTTGTACACACATGCTACATGACCAGTGATTCCCCACTGAGTATATAACATTGCTTCAATTCTGTTTCTTGATTTATCTTTGTAATGACTAACGGGTATAAACCACATATAGAGCCAAATGATCAAAGCATTATCCCTGAAAAAAATCAATTTATATTTACTCAGCTTGCTCAATTAATGTTAAATTAAACCAAATCATGACATAGAAAATGAAAGCTGGATCATACCAAGCCACAGATTCATTCAAGACAAAGCTATTTGAATCTGTCTTAAATGGGGTGGTAATTTTTTGGTAGGTACTCACGTGATGGCTTGAAAATCATGTTGGCCAATATAAAATTTTCTAAGCTTCCTGCATGTTCAGTGTAGCATGTGTACAAAGTATCAAGTCTGTGTGGGTTTTGACAACAATAGATTGGGCTTTTTAGAATGTCAGGTGAAAATGGAATGATTATTAACTGAGGACTCAAGGGAATGCTAAAAATGATAGGCTCTTTATTAGACAGGACATCAATTGATGATATGGGGAGCTTGAAAGCATATTAGGAAGCCAGCAGTGTGGCTGAAACACCAGTTTAGACCTCAGCTTCACAGTTCAGGACAAATAGACCCATTATCAGCTGAGTGCTGTAGTGTGCTTGTCATGGTTCATAACAGAGAACAGAATGGGAAGTGTGTTCTTCTGTAGAAATTGATTCATTAACTCAGTCATGAATTAAAAAAGATGTATGTGTCAGTCAATGTGCTGAGATGAGTAAGATATGATTGAGTGACTTGAGATGTAGTTGGAAGTGACAGCATATTACCAAAATGTACCATCTCTGGTAGTAAGTAGGTCCATGGCAGAATGCACCAGCTAGGGGGGCTATGAGGGAAGAGGTTAATGTATCTGCTAGAGCTGCAGGGCAGGCAGAGGCTCAGGGAGATCAGGGGTGAGTTACTGTTTATCAGGCATCTGTGGCACGGGAGGGCACTGCAGACACAAAGAGCTTTTGGAGAGACGCCAGGATGGCTTCTCCGAGGACATGTCAGTAGTTGAGGTGATAGATTTTGGGGGCAGGCAATAAACCTGGAGGCAAGAGTAAAGGTCATATCAGGTGTAATTATTTAGGCAGTAGAGGAGCAGCTTAGACTCAGAAGGACACCCCAGGACAGGCACTGCCGTAGGGGGAGAGTAGAGACTTTGGAGTAACTGGTGTCCCGATTCCACCGCCTCCAACTGTGTGTGAACTTTGTCTCCTTACTTACTGTGATTAAGCTTAAATTGCACAATTTAGAAGAGAGCTGATGTGGCTCCTGAGTCCTCCACTGTTATCTCATCTAACTCCTACCTTGTTCTCTGGGCTTTACCCTGGAAGTCTTTTCCGCCTTCCAAGGAGCAAACCTCACTCCTGCCTCCAAGCCTTTGTTCTTGCTGTTCCTCAGCTTAAAGGTTCTTCATCCAGCATTTTGGGGTCTGTTTTCTTTGTTTTTTTTTTTTTTTTTTAAAGTTTGTTTATTTATTTTGAGAGAGACACAGAGAGATCATGAGCAGGGAAGAGAATCCCAAGCAGGCTCCATGTTGACAGCGTAAAGCCTGATGTGGTGCTCAAACTCACAAAACCATGAGATCATGACCTGAGCTCAAATCAAGAGTTTGACGCTTGACTGACTGAGCCACCCAGGCGCCCCTGGGGTCTGGCTTCTAACTCATCATTTACCTTTTGGCTCAAATTTCCTCTCCCCAGAAGGGCCTTTCTTATCTGCCTTCCCTAAAGTGGTGCCTTCCACCTCTCCTCCCCACTGTCAGTCTCTACCTCATGTCTCAGCTCCTTCTTGCTCTGATCATCATCAGAAATTGTCTTGATTTATGATTGACTTGGGTATTTATTTCATGCTACTGGAATATAAGCTTCAGGATACTGTCTGTATCTCCATACACTCATTTTTCTGGAGGTAGTTTCTACAACTTTCATTTGAATCTTAAGGTGGCCTGTGTTCCCAATAAAACACAGCAATCACTGATTTAAATCCTGGTAATTCACTCCTTTTGTCCAAATAAATCTCTAAAGGCTCAAATATTTAGGTATTTTAAAAAATGAAACCATGAAGATTCTAGAATTGCATTGCCTAGGGTGGTAGCCACTAGCCACATGTTGCTATTTACATTAAAATTCATTAAACTTAAATAAAATGGAAAATTCACTTTCTCACTCAAACTAATGACTCAACAGCCCCTGGGGCTAGTGGCTACCATGTTGGATTAAGGCAGGTATAGGATATATCTGTCCCTGGGAAGTTCTATGAGACAGCCTGGGTGGGTTTACTTACAGTCTTACAGAAAAAGCTTTTCAAAGCAGTCAAGAAACCTAGAAAGGGAAAACTTTGATACATTTAATTATTTGAAAAGTAGAAACTTCTGCATAGCCAATTGTATCATCAAAAACAAAGACAAAATCACAAAGGAGAAAATACCTGCAACTTTTATGGCTGATTAAAAAGTTAGTTTTCTTAGGTTTATAAAAAATTCACATGATTCAAAAAGTAGAAGAAAAATGACTTGATTGAAAATGTTAAAGAATATAAAATCAAATGTTGAAGACTATGGAAGGATGTTTAACCTCATTCATTATTAAAAATTCTTAGGTTCGGGAGCACCTGGGTGGCTCAGTCGATTGAGCAACCAACTCTTGATTTTGGCTCAGATCATGAGCCCCAGGGTCATGGGATTGAACCCCATGTTGGGCTCTGCACTGACTGTGGAGCCTGCTTGGGATTCTCTCTCTCCCTTTCTCTCTCTGCTCCTCCCCCTCCTCTCTCTTTCTTTAAAAAACAAAACAAAACAAAAAAACCAACCCCCCCAAAGCCCCCAAAAACCTTCAAACAATAGTGATGTGCTATTTTCAATCTATTAAATTGTCACAAATGGTACTAATGAATATATAGGAAGTTGCCCTGTTGAATGGTATGTGTTCCTGGATGAAATGGAGGTTCTAAAGTTAAGAATGAAGAGCAAGGAATTAGAATATATTAACTGTTTTGGTCAGGGGCTCAAGCTGCTATCACAAATATACCACAGTGGGAGATGGGGAGGGGGTTAAATAACAAATACTTATTTCTCGCAGTTCTGGAGGTTGGGGAGTCCAAGATCAAGGTGCCAACAGATCCAGTGTCTACTTGAGGGCCTGCTTCCTGGCCTGTGGACAGTTGGGCTCCACCCTCATGATCTAAGCACCCACGGAAGTCCCCCACCTCCTAATATAATCACACTGGGGTTTAGAATTTCAACATAGGGGGGTACCTGGGTGGCTCAGTCAGTTAAGCATCCGACTTTAGCCTAGGTCATGATCTCACCATTTTTGAGTTCCAGTTCCACGTCCGGCTCTGTGCTGCAGCTCAGAGCCTGGAGTCTGTTTCAGATTCTGTGTCTCCCTCTCTCTCTGCTCCTCCCCCACTCACACTCTGTCTCTCTCAAAAATTAACATTAAGAAAAAAAAAGAATTTCAACATAGGAATTTTGAGGGGCTACAAATATTCAGTCCTTAATGCCAACATTGTTTGGTATTACTTAAAAAAATTTGCCCAACAGGTACCATATTATATACACGATTCTATACCTTATATTTCATTTCATATTAGATTTCTGAGAAGATTCCATATTAACCCACGGGTATCTAGTTCATGTTTTATAGCTGTATGGTATTTTGTTGTGCTCATGTGCCTTAACTTATTTAACTCTTAGTTGTAGACATTTGTTTGGTGCTCCAAGGGTCGCTCATGATTCGTGGTGGTTCCATTCCTACATACCCTTCTCCTGCTCTGACTCCCCTTGCCAGCTCCCCTGACCCTAGCGTTTGTGTTAGGAGTTGGTTTATGACCCTGCCAATGGGACATGAGAGAAAATTAGCATAAGACTTCTGGAAAATGTTTGCTTCTATGACTAAAATGGATACTAACTGGAAATGGTCCCTCTACCACTGGATGTGATAACTCTATGTATGTGTGTGTGTGTGTGTGTGTGTGTGTGTGTGTATGTGTGTATGTATGTATGTATTCATGCACAGTGTGGGACCCAACACAGAGCTTGAACTCATGGCCCTGAGATTAACACCTGAGCTGAGATCAAGAGTTAGATGCTTAACCAACTGAGCAACCCAAGTGCCCCAATAACTCTTTTTCAATATCCATCTTGAGGCCATGATACAAGCCAGCCTAAGGGACCAAGATCATGTGCCAATAATGACAGAGGAGAACTATGGAAAATTCCTGAGTCCTTGAGGATGTTGATGAGCACTTAATTGTGCCCAGAGCTAAGTTATTTCCATACTCTTATTAGCTGGGAGTGTAAGATATTTCTATTCCTTTAAGCTGATTGAATTAGAATTTTCTACTTGTGGCCAAAAGAATCCTAATCTATATAGTTGGTATATATGTAGCTTTTAAAAAAACATTTTATTCTGGAAGCTTCATAGGCTCATAAGAGGTCTCAAAAATAGTGTAGACTGCATTCCCTTTATCTAACATCCCTCAGTGGTAACATCTTGTGTACCTGTAGTACACATCAAACCCACAAAATTGACAATAGTACAATATTACAGATCATGTTTAGTTTATGTACATTTCTGTGTATGTGTGTGTTTCTGTGTGTGTGTGTGTGTGCATGTGTAATTCTATGGAGCTTTATTCCATATTTATATTTGTGTAGCTACCACCATAATCAAGATATAGAGTTGATCCATCAGCACAAAGGATCTCCCTCATCCTGTCCCTTTATACCCTAACCACCCTGACAGCTCTATATGTTCTTAGCCTCTATAGTTTTGTCGTTTTGAGGTTGTTATGCAAGTGGAATCATATAGTACAGGTTTTTAAGACTGACTTCTTTATTTGTCTAAGCATAATGTCTTTGAGAATTATTCAGGTTGTTTCATGTATAAATAGTTTGTTCTTTTTACTGCAAATTATGTTCCATTATATGTTCCACGTATCAGATTTGGTTGAGCCATCCATCCAGGAATGTTTGGTTGTTCCCAGTTTTTGCTATTATACAGATTCCATGAACATTTACATGTAGGGTGTGTGTGTGTGTGTGTGTGTGTGTGTGTGTGTGTATTAATGTAAGCTTTTATTTTTCTGGGATAAATCCCCAGGGGTGTGATTTTTGGGTCACTTAATAAGTCCATGTTTAATCGTGTGAAAACTGCCAAACCATTTTCCAGAGTGGCTGTACCATTTTACATTTTGTCCTGTGACATATGGGAGCTTTGATTTCTCGGCAGTTACCTGCATTTGGAATTACACTCCGTCTGTCTTGTGTAAAGGTGTTCTAACAAGTATGCAGTGATATCTCATTGAAACATTTTTCATGTTTTCAATGGATGCATAGAAATTATTAACAGGGTTACATCGAGGGAAAACAGTTTGAAAATGAGAGGGAAGACTAGACATTTTATTTGTGACTTTTCCATTTTGTTGGGATTTTCTTCTGTGCATGTTCACTAGGTCAGCAGGATTGTGGGCCACTGTTTTGGTTTTGTCTTTATGTTTCGGCTTTAAAATCCATAATAAATGTTTAAAAATTCTGATTGTTATTTCCAGCTGGAAGTGAATGTCTGCATACCTCCCTCGGTGTTGACACCAGAATTAATGTCAGGGAAAGGCTTCAGGCTTCTAATAATGTTGGCTGTCCTGGTTTTACATTTCACTGTCTTAACACTCATTTACCCAAACTGAATGTAATTATTCCCTGGTGACTACAAATTTGCCAGATTACATCCTGTTCTAGACATGACTCCATTTGTTGCCTTCTGAAGTCACACAAAGCGGAATATATCTTCTTGTTAAATGCCATGCTTAACAGCGTTTTGGAAATTAATTGCTTGTTTTTTATGCAACTGAAAGGGAATGCAGACCACATTGTGTCCTGTATTGCTTTCCTTGAAGTTTGTTTGTTTCCCCCACCAGTACCTGTCTTCACTCTCGATATGATCATTTTAAGAGCAATGCTCCTACTTCATTGGTTTGAGTAAGGTCACCTAAAAGTAAATGTATAAACACTGGTTTATATGCTATCTGAATAATGAATCTCAGAAAGGCCTGCAAACCCTCTGAATTCATCAGAGACAGAAAAAATGCCTAATCGAGCACCACAAAAGGAACAGAAGTGGAATGAAGTAGGATCAGAGCGTATCTGGTGGAAGACTGCATGATAGCTGGGCAGAATCACTTCGGCCATCTTGAGAGTTGTCACCTTTCGACTGAATGGGCTGGTTGGGTGGGAGACCATGCTGATTTTTCACATGTGTGTCAGTGTCTTTTGGCCAGGTCCCAGCAGGAGCACACCTGTAGTAAAATGAGTTAGGTTCATTGCCCATTGCAACGAGGGAGAACACACACTGTGGGGGACTCTGGGTGTCTTCGTAAAAGGATGTTAACATCTACTATAGGAGTTGAGTTTTTACTGGGTAATTTGGCAGAAGGACTAAAGAAGCTGGGCTTTTATCTAAACTGTCCGTCAGAAAGCAGGAGCAATTCTATAGTTGGATATCGAAATCTTACCTATAGAGAAATTGGGTATCGAAATCTTACCTATAGACTAGGATGAGCATAGAGCTCTAACAGGTAAAGAAATAGCCATCCCTCATCCTAGCCAAGAGTGAGGGTGCCTGTGGGTAGCACTGTGACCTTAGTTTTGTCTCTGCTTAGGAAAAATTAGGTAGTGGTCTAGTTTTGTCTCATTTAATCCATAGTCTCAGAGTAAGCTTGTCTGCGGTTGGCACGCCGTGAGCTCGTTAATGTTCCCTAAAAGGATCACATGGCATAGCTGTGGGTGCCAGACCAGCTTCTGAATGTCAGTGGCAGCTCCTATGTTTTCTTTCTCAAAGGTTGAAGCAACCATACAGTAGTTTGCTCTATGGACCATAGCTTGGTGCACTCAATACTCATGTGGCTTTTAAATATATTTCATTTATATGCCATAGCTTTTTGACCTGGTGTGCAAATATGTTGTCATTATTCCAAGGTTAAATGCAAACATAAAATGCACGACTTTCCCATCATCCTGGAAGTCAGTCTCCAGAGCCTGTCTGATCCAGCCTTCTGCCTCCGGGCTAAGCTGCCCATAATGACTATGAAAAATTGAAGTCTTTTCTGCTTTTAATGATCTAACTGAAAGGGAGAAAATTCCACTGCTGCCCTCAGAAGTCCATAGCCTTCACTCTGACCCTTTGAAAATGTTTTTCTATTCCATCCTCCATGGAGATGCTCTCTCTCCTGTGTAATTGAATTCATTTCCTGGAGCAGACATTAGGACTAAGGACTCAAAACCAGGAAGGCTTTGCCTTGAATCTGGACAGTGGTCTGTTTTATTTTGTATATGTTGTGTGTAACAGAGAGGAGAAAATTGATATAAAATTCATCTTTTCACCTCCCTCGAAGAAGTGGAATATTTGGGCACACTAGCCAACAGTCTGGTTGGAGCTAACAAGTGTTCTTTTAGGTTATCTAAAAATTGCCCTAGTTCCCACCCCTACCCCCAGCCTATGCCACTCATACGCGTTTCCTGCCCAAGTGTCATAACCTTGAGTTTTTAGTCCTGGCATAGACTTCTTTTCTCTGATGCTTATACATATTTCTCAAAACAGGCTATGGATTATCAGGTGGTCTATGGGGAATATTCAGTGTTACCCAGTAAACATAATAGACCTTGCTAGAGTGTTCATTGTGCTTTAGGATTTAGAAAACATCTTATTAGTAAAAAATTTTTTTTGATGTTTGTTTTTGAGAGAGAGAGAGAAAGAGAGAGAGAGAGAGAGACAGAGAGAGAGAGAGAGAGAGAGAGAGAGACAGAGTGCAAGTGGGGAAGGGGCAGAGAGAGAAGGAGACACAGAATCTGAAGCAGGCTCCAGGTTCTGAGCTGTCAGCACAGAGCCTGATGTGGGGCTTGAATCCACAAACCATGAGATCATGACCTGAGTCGAAGTCAGACGCTTAACTGACTGAGCCACCCAGGCACCCCGAAAACATATTATTTTTATATTAAGCCAAGTGTAGATATATTATGGAATATAATGGAGAATGGATTTAAAGGTCAATCTAGAAATTAAAAAAAAAAATCTTGCTTCAGAAAGTTGCCTCAGGCTCTGTCCCAGACCAACCCATGGGATGGTCACTAGGGAGAGGTGTGTACCTTCCTCTTTGCCATTGGAGTCACTTTGGTAGAAAAGTTATAGAAGCGCAGTACTCATGTAATTATCTCAAGTTTATCTTTTTCTATTTATGCAGACTTTCAGAACGTCACATAAGTTTTGAAATGGAAGGAAATGTAGATGTTAACTAACTTTTAATTAACCAGTTTATTAGGAGTATAAAAGTCTTACCAGTACAAAAAACAAACTGGCAGAGGCAGAACCCAGATATCCAGATTTCCAGTCTTGTCCTATTAAATATATAATTGCTAAACATGATAATAAACAGAGGTATACATACTATTAGGTAGTGCTACTGTCTCTTTGATTTGATGGTTCTACTTGTTAATTATAGAATGGCAGACTGAAAACGTATGTCTCAAAGAAATTCCAACGTGGATCATATGACAAATCATTTTTGTTGATGTGTAAGATAAATGACTTCAAATAAGACTCAAATGGAAGTCGCTTGTTCCTCAAAAGAACGTCTTTGATTTTATAAGTTGGCACCTTTGGATAGTTTCAACCATGAATCTGCAGTCATCTGAGGCACAGTAATTTCCAGACAGAGAGAATGAGAAAGCAAGAGAGCAAGCAAGCAAGTATTAGAACTAGAAGCTGACTTTTCAAATGTAACTTGTAATATTGTGCCCACCTTTGACAATATAATGAAAATGGCATATTTATAGATCAAACTTCATGCTTCTGATATAATGAGTCACACATTTGTTTTTCTCCTTTATTTATAGTCTCTTGCAACCTATTCTTGTTGTGGAGTCAGTGGTTGGATTAAGTGTGCATACCTACAGTTGAATAGTACTTGGTAAAATTTTGAACAATATGATATTACAACAGAAAGAATTGGATAGATTAATTGTGGTTACAGAAGCCAGAGTCTGACTTGTAGAGGCAGTTAACAGATCTCAGAGGCGCAGCTGTGAGCTATACTTGAAGAGTTGATTTCTTGGCAAATCTCCAATGGCGAATTGTTTTCTTCCCCTAAATTCCTTTAGTTATTTATATCAACTGCTATGATGGATCATAATTACTTTGTCTTGAAAGAAAATGATTAATAACTACTGCCAAAAATACCTGATGCATAAAGACTGTTTCACATCATGTGCAATGTTGAAACTTCTATATCCTTCATAAAAGACTCTCTGTTATGGAGCATGTTGCTATAATAATTATGCTTGAAGAATATTCATTGTTGCTTGCTTTTTTTAAAAAAAAATTTATAAAGTCAATAATGTCACTCAGTTGGGTAGGAGCTCCAGGAACTTACTGGATCCAAACATATGAGTTGCCTTTTGTAGATCAAGGTGGTTTGAATATTAGTAATTTCATATGATTGAATCCCAACTTTTTGATTGTCTTATTTGTGTACTTTAAGGAACCTTATATTCGACATATACAAGAACAAAGTCATGATCTTCCCTTGCAAAGCTGGTGTCCCTGCCTTAGGAGATGTTACCACTGTCAATTCAGCTCAGTAAGCTGGAAACCTGTACCCCATCTTTTGTGCCCGATACTGTGAAATTTTGCTCCTGTCTATGCCTACCACTGCTTTTATGCCCAACCCTGTCGCTAATTGTCATTTCCCCAGATCGCGGTATGCCACATTTCTTGCCATCATTAATCTTATGTGTGTACTGCACTGCCTACTTAAAATACTCTCTGCACACGTCCGTTACTCCCCTCCTTTACCACATAGATTTTTATTCACGTTTTACAGTGCTTCGGCCTTAATACCTTGGGAATGTCTTTATGTTTTCACTAACATATGTCAAATTTTAATATTTATCCTGTAACTTTCCAGTATTTGCCTCAGTTTTTTTTTTTTTTAGGTATTTGGTGGAATTCTTCACATACAGTAAAATTCACCCTTTTCATGTGGATAGTTCAATGAGTTTTGTCAAATGTATAACCACCACTACCATCAAGATCTATAATATTTTCTTCAGCCCCAAAAGTGACTTATCATACCTTTTGCAAATCAGTCCTCTCTCCCCATCTTTCAGCCTTTGATAACCATTGGTGTGATTTTCTTCCCTATGGTTTTGCTTTTTCCAGAATGTCAGCTAGATGAAATATGTAGTATATAGCTTTTATTGTCCAGCTTCTTTGACTTGGTGTGTTGGTTTTGAGATTCATTGATATTTTTGTTTGTATCAGTAGTTCATTCCTTTATTTCTGAGTAATATTCCATTGTATGATTATACTACGACTTGTTTATCCATTCAGTCTGTTAATTTGTTGATAAATATTTGGGTTATTTCCAGTTTCTGGCTTTTAGAACAAAGCTGCTGTGAACACTCACATCCCAGTCTTTGTATAGACATATGTTTTCCTATAGCTTGGATAAATATGTAGCAGAGGAATGCTGAGTCACATGGTAAATGTAAATGTCCATTCATGGGAAACTAGCCAACTGCTTTCCAAATGGTCTATGATATTATACTATTTCGCATTTCCATCGATAGTACCTGGAAGTTCTAGTTGCTCTGCACCCTCCCCAGTAGCTGGTACCAAAAATCTCTTAAAATGTAGCCATTTTAGCAGTGTAATTATACACACACAGAGAGAGAGAGAGAGAGACAGACAGACAGACAGACAGAGTATTTAGTTATTGTGAGACACAGAGACAGAGTGCACACAAGTGAATGCTCATGCACGAGCTGGGAAGGGGAGGAGAGAGAGAGAATCCCAAGCACGCTTTGCTCTTCACTATCAGTGCAGTCTGACTCCAGGCTCGATCTCACAAACTGTGAGATCATGATCTGAGCCTAAATCAAGAGTCGGATGCTTAACTGACTGAGCCACCCAGGTGCCCCAGTATAGTGATATTTTATTGTGGTTATTAATTTGTGTCTTCCTAATAAGTAATGATGTTGAGTGGCTTTTCATGTGTTAGATTTGTATACCTTTTTTGATAAAGTATGTATTCAAATCTGTCCATTTTTTTCTGAGTTGTCTTCTTATTAGTGCAAGAGCTTAAAGAGTATATTCTAGATACAAGTTTTTTTAAATATATAAATCAGATTTTTTTTGTCTAATATTTTTACAATGTGTTGTACATTCCTGTCAGCAGTATATGAGAGTGATGATTTCTCCACATCCTCGTTAACACTTGGTATAGCCACGCTTTTGAATTTTTGCCATTCGGATAAATGTGTGTTTCCAATAGACTTTTCTTTTTTTAGAACAGTTTTGATTTACAGAAAAATTGAGAAGAGAATGCAAAAAGTTGCCATATACCTTGCTTCCAGTTTCCGCTATTATGAACTTCTTACATTAGTATGGTATATTTGTTACAACTAATGAATCAATATTGGTAAAGTCCATACTTCATTTAGATTTCCTTAGTTTTTCCCAAATTCTGTTCTAGGATGCTATGTAGAATACCAAATCACAATAAGTTATGAATCCTTAGCATCCTTTTGGTTGTGAGATTTTTTTAAACTCTATTTTAAATTTGCATTTTCCTAAGAACTACTGATGTTGAACATCTTTTCATGTGCTATTTGCCATCTGTATGTCTTCTTTGGTGAAGGGTCTGTTCAAATATTTTGCTCATTTTTTATTGTTTTTTTTTTATTGAATTTTGAGAGTTTTTTTTTAAATATCCTAGGTACAAATCTTTTATCAGATATATTCTTTGCAAAGCTTTTCCCCCAGTCTCTGGCTTGGGCTTGTCATTTCATTTCTTGAACAGTGTCTTTTGAAGGATAAAAATTTGCAGTTTTGATGAGGTCCAATTTATTGGTGTTTTCTTTAAATGGCTCATGGTTTTTGTGTCTTTTCAAGAAACCTATGCCTAACCCAAGGTAAAAGCAATTTTCTCTTTTGTTTCTTCTAAAAACTTTATCATTTTAGTTTTTGTATTTAGGCCTTTGGAAGCATACTAATGACAATCTACATAACAGTTTGAGTTTTATATTTGATTTTGTGCAGTTGGACATTTATTTTCAGATCAGTTTTACATCTACACAATTGAAACGTATATATTAAAAAAATTTTTTTTAACATTCATTTTTGAGAGACAGAGAGAGACAGAGTGCAAGCAGGGGTGGGGCAGAAAGAGAGAAAGACACAGAATCGGCAGCGGGCTCTGAGCTGTCAGCACAAAGCCCGACGCAGGGCTCGAACTCAAGTACTGTGAGCTCATGACTTAAGCTGAAGTTGGACGCCTCACCAACTGAGCCACCCAGGTGCCAGGAAAGGTATATATTTTAAATATCAGTGACTTGGTATTTTTTCTTTTACCTTCCTCAGTTCATGGATTGCCTATGACATGGAAAGTTCTTTCCAGGCCAACATTTTTGGAATATATAAATACTATGTGTCAATCACAGTTCCTTTGTTGAAAACAACAGAAACTAACTCTGCTTCTTTTTTTTTTTTTTCCCCTGTCAGGTAACAGTTTATTTATTTTTATTTTTTCTTTTTTCTTTTTTCAAGTTTTTATTTAAACTTCTGTTACCATACAGTGTAATATTGGTTTCAGGTATAGAACTTAGTGATTCATCACTTACACACAACACTCAGTGTTCACAAGTGCCCTCCTTAATACCCATCACCCATTTAATCCATCCCCCTTGCCAACCTCCCCTCCAGTAACCCTCAGTCTGTTCTCTATAATTAAGAATTTGTTCCTGGCTGACCCCTCTTTTGTTCCCCATATGTTCATCTGCTTTTTTTCTTAAATTCCACACATGAGTGAAATCATATGGCCTTTGTACATATAGTATTAGCATATTATGAAACCAGTTTCTATAGCCCCAAACTGTCATTATAGAAGACAATGAGAAAATACGGAGAAGAATAATATTCAGAGGCTGTAGTATTTGTTTAATATGATGCTACACACATAGAATGTGTATAACATGTAGGGTGGCACGCACTTAAGAATTTTAAAACCACAAGAATTACTGAGGGAAATTGACTGTTGAGTATCATTTTCAAGTTAGTAAGATAAAAATCTTCATGAATCTCTTGAACGTTAAAATTTTCTCTAGACACTGTCAGTTGAGATTAGAAATACTAGCATTTCTGTCAACAGATATTGTTAAACATACAGCTTATAAACCTGGAAGTGTTGTCAATAAAACAATATGAACAAATGAAAACAATGTAAAAATTATTTTGGATCTTAGATTTTAATCCCAAATTTTCAAGCATTTTAAATTTCACAAAAATGAAGAATGATATTTTATAAAACTACAAATTTATCTTACAGTTTTTTAATGTTTTTTTAATTTATTTTAGAGAGAGAGAGAGCATGAGCAGAGAGAGAGGGGGACAGAGGATCCAAAGTGGGCTCTCTTCTGACAGCAGTGAGCCTGATGTGGGGCTCAACCTCATGAACTATGAGATCATTACCTGAGCCTAAGTCAGACATTCAACCAAAAAAGCCACCCAGGTGCCCTTATCTTATGTTTATATAAGGGTTTAGATAAGTTATATACATGTGTTTGTGTGTGTGTGTGTGTGTGTGTGTGTGTCTTATATGGCTTCCTGGAAGACTGTGTAACTTCAAGTTCCAGGTGGAGAATTCTTTTCCCTTCTCCTAATTTTGGTCCTCCAGATCACAGTCCTACCTGTCTACACACTTTCAAAAATATCCTCACATCCATCACTTATATCCTGTAATTACTGATAAACCAAGTACCAATTGAGATTTAGATTCCCTATCATTTTGTTCTACTAACTTGTCATAAAATTCTCTTTTCCCCTTATTTTAAAGTTTCACCTTACAGATTTTTTTTTTGAAATTTATTGTCAAATTGGTTTCCATACAACACCCAGTGCTCATCCCAAAAGGTGCCCTCCTCAATACCCATCACCCACCCTCTCCCTCCTACCCCCCATCAACCTTCAGTTTGTTCTCAGTTTTTAAGAGTCTCTTATGCTTTGGCTCTCTCCCACTCTAACCTCTTTTTTTTTCCCTTCCCCTCCCCCATGGGTTTCTGTTAAGTTTCTCAGGATCCACATAAGAGTGAAACCATATGGTATCTGTCTTTCTCTGTATGGCTTATTTCACTTAGCATCACACTCTCCAGTTCCATCCACGTTGCTACAAAGGGCCATATTTCATTCTTTCTCATTGCCACGTAGTACTCCATTGTGTATATAAATCACAATTTCTTTATCCATTCATCAGTTGATGGACATTTAGGCTCTTTCCATAATTTGGCTATTGTTGAGAGTGCCGCTATAAACATTGGGGTACAAGTGCCCCTATGCATCAGTACTCCTGTATCCCTTGGGTAAATTCCTAGCAGTGCTACTGCTGGGTCATAGGGTAGGTCTATTTTTAATTTTCTGAGGAACCTCCACACTGTTTTCCAGAGTGGCTGCACCAGTTTCATTCCCACCAACAGTGCAAGAGGGTTCCCGTTTCTCCACATCCTCTCCAGCATCTATAGTCTCCTGATTGGTTCATTTTGGCCACTCTGGCTGGCGTGAGGTGATATCTGAGTGTGGTTTTGATTTGTATTTCCTTGATGAGGAGCGACATTGAGCATCTTTTCATGTGCCTGTTGGCCATCTGGATGTCTTCTTTAGAGAAGTGGCTATTCATGTTTTCTGCCCATTTCTTCACTGGATTATTTGTTTTTTGGGTGTGGATTTTGGTGAGCTCTTTATAGATTTTGGATACTAGCCCTTTGTCCGATATGTCATTTGCAAATATCTTTTCCCATTCCATCGGTTGCCTTTTAGTTTTGTTGATTGTTTCCTTTGCTGTGCAGAAGCTTTTTATCTTCATGAGGTCCCAGTAGTTCATTTTTGTTTTTAATTCCCTTGCCTTTGGGGATGGGTTAAGTAAGAAATTGCTACGACTGAGGTCAGAGAGGTCTTTTCCTACTTTCTCCTCTAGGGTTTTGATGGTTTCCTGTCTCATATTCAGGTCCTTTATCCATTTTGAGTTTATTTTTGTGAATGGTGTGAGAAAGTGATCTAGTTTCAATCTTCTGCATGTTGCTGTCCAGTTCTCCCAGCACCATTTGTTAAAGAGACTGTCTTTTTTCCATTGGATGTTCTTTCCTCTTTGTCAAAGATTAGTTGGCCATACGTTTGTGGGTCTAGTTCTGGGGTTTCTATTCTATTCCATTGGTCTATGTGTCTGTTTTTGTGCCAATACCATGCTGTCTTGATGATGACAGCTTTTGTCAGGTGACATTTTAACTCTGCTTCTTAAATCTAAGGCTAAGCAAATAATGTATTGGAAGAGTGTGAAGGAGTTGAAGCACTGGGCTTTACATAGAAGGAAACAATTAGCTCCAAAGGGTCTTGCAAATATGAACTACTCTATTGTCTTGCCCAGTCACTTCCAATGCAGTAAATCATCTGCAACCATCTTGCTGTCTGGAGTAGGGTGGGGGTGGAGGAATATTCTATTTATCCTCTCAAAATTAAAAATGGAGGCTAGGAAAGGACCAGGAAATGACAACCATCACCTGGCTTAGCTTGGTCATGTGCCCACTCATTGGCTAAGGAAGGATGCCCTCATCAATGGTCCCATTAGACTTTATTCAGCAGGGAGAAAGGCCCTTCCCTAAAAGGAATTTTGGATGCTAATGCTTAAAGGAAGGATGGATATTGGGAAGCCTCAAACAACAAATGTTCTCACTACATAACATGTTGCTTTGAAACTCTCCTTTTGGTTTGTGCAGTGTGTGTGCGTGTGCATGCACGTGTGTTCTGTCTTGTATACAGAAACCAAATGATTTGTATATAGGTATACCCGTTTAAATGAAAGCATCAGTCTGGTCCAAATGTATCACTGAAAAACCAACTGGAACTTCAGATTTAAGAGAGAAAATATATTCTAGAAAGAGAAAGAACTGGGATCCAGGACAACTATATCCCAGTTCTTTCTCCGAATAGGATAGTAAGTAGGTATGGGATCTGGTCAAATCATTTAATCTATTTGAGTCTCAGTTTCCTTAACTGTGGAATAAAATCATTAAACTACATTGTGTCTAAGTGCTTTCCTGCTCTAAATTCTGTAATTTTTTTTTTTGGCAGAGTGATTTATTGGGACAAGTAAGGAAGCAGAGGAGGTGGGACTGCTATGCAGAAGACATAAAGGGGCTGTAGAACTACATGAGGGGAGTGCAGGAAGCCAACAGAATGCAGATACAAGAGGAAAGTGTCTAGAGTTGGGTTGAGACTGCATTGAGGTTGGGCTGCATTGAGGTGCATGGAATGCAAGAGGGAACTGGTTATCTTTGGGCTATGACAGTCAATACTCAACAAGGGGCAAAGACCTAGCTGGTCTCTGGAAGCCACAAGCAGCTCTGGGTTGGGGTCTGCAGGAGCAAATAGACATCATGCCTAGGTGTTCCAGAGGATGATGACTGTGACCACGGAGGTGGCCATGAAAAGCAGGTAGAGGCAGAAGAGCAAGGTGTCCATCATGTGGCTGAACTACACCCACAGACTGACCAAGTGTGGTTTCTGAATCTCAACTCTCTGCTGGGCCCTTGATGACCCAGGACACCCATTTAACTGCCTATCTGGGACTTTGCATCTTCCCCACTAACTCCACAGGCTCCTTCACACCAAGTGGTGGGCAGGGGGGGGATGCCCAAGGCTTTATTTCTCTTCTGGGGTGCAGTGGGGCAGCACTTTGTTGGGCAGGTGCAGTAAAAGGGCAGGGAATGGAGCCACCGAGGCATGGGTGGGGGCTGGGTGGTGGCCAGGTGCAGCAGGTAGGTGATAGAGGTGGTCTCCAGCAGGCTGATCACCATCAGGGACAGACATAGGGCAAAGTAGACACTGATGAGGGAGGTACCATTGGTGGGAAGTAAGTCATTCATCAAGAGCAGGAAGACATTGTAGCCCAGCAAAAGGGTTATCTTGAATGGGGCATGATTCCCAATTTCTGCTGGCAGCTAGAAGCTGAGGGCAACCAGAAAGCCACTGGGTACCAGAAGTTTATGATATACAGTCTGGGCCTCCACCTGATGGCCACATAGAACATATAATTCTAAGGATATCAGATGTGCAAATGTTATCTGTCCTTGTGTTAAGAACAGTATATAACAAGAAGACAATACATAGAGACGTACATAGGCACACTAGTTTGCTGGGAAAAATACAGGAAGCTCAGTTAAATTTGAATTTGAGGTATCAACAAGTAATTGTAGACCTAGCACAAGCTATCACACATAATAAATATTATTTGTTACTTATCTCAAAATCAAATTTAACTGAGCGTTTTGTATTTTTACTTGCCAATTCTGGCTACCATAAGATAGAGAGACTCACACACAGGAAAAGAATCAGTTTGTGGAAAGAACTGGAAGGAGGTACTTGGACTAGAATTATTTATGCAATTCCTCCTTTAAAAAAAAGTTTATTTATTTATTTTGAGAGAGAGAGAGAGGCAGCACAAGTGGGGGAGGATCAGAGATGGGGGGAGAGAGAGAGAGAATCCCAAGCAAGCTCCACTCTGTCAGTGCAGAGCCTGATGCAGGGCTCGAATCCACATACTGTGAGATCCTGACCTGAGCTGAAATCAAGAGACAGACGCTTAACCGACTGAGCCACCCAGGTGCTCCTATGGAACACCTTCTTAATTGAATGTTTATAAGCTTCAGTATAGTTTTTACTTGAACTCAAGGGGTTTTCTAAATGAAATAAAATCCTTTCTCTTTGTTTTAAGACTATCTTGTTCTGCTCTCTTAAGAAATCATGATTTAAAAAAAAGAGAAGAAATTGTGATTTTTTAGTTCAAGCAAATCTTTCTCATTGACCTTCATGAATGAATTTGCTGATTGTGCTATCCTATACAAGTGCATGTTAGGTCTTCACCTGCGGCATAGATGTATTTTTCTAAGCAGCGTTAGTGGGTTGCTGGCTGAATGAGTATTTTGCCTTGGTGAGAGACGAGGTTGACTCTATCAATAAAACACATTGGCTTTCTTAATCTCTTTTGTTTTGTGCTCTTGTACCTATTAACTGACATGATGATCTCAGAAGCTGCTTATCCTTCATCACCTTGGCTTTGATGGATATGTTACGTAATAAGTCCAGACCTTCAGCACTGAGTAATCACTTCCTGCTCATGAAGGTTCAGTAACTACATAGCAGTGATTCTGTTGATATATGGGTCCTTTTTCTTTGGTGCTTACTACATGTACCAAAATGACAGAATATCTTTATTCTGTCTTTGTAATTTACCACTGTTTGTTTTAACTTTGACATATAATGCATGGAAGCTAAATCTGAACATGGGCTTCCCATTTGTAAGTCAGATTCTAGGTGCTTTGAGGGCATGTGTGCTTTTATGGACAAAATTCAACTCATCCTTGACAAGAGTACATTCTCTTTCGGTATGGCTCTATGGTAAGTACAGATGGTAATCTCTCTTAACAGTCTATGGCTTTGCTGTCAGAAAAGTCAGAGCCACAGTATAGAATGAGGAAACGATTGGCTCCTGACATAAAAGAAGGGAATACACGTAAGAAAAGTTGTTTGATTGTATTGGAATTCAGTTGGAAGAGTACATGAACTTGGGGACAGTAATGTGGAGATTTTTGTGAATATTCTAAAACAGAATTTGCGGGGCGCCTGGGTGGCGCAGTCGGTTAAGCGTCCGACTTCAGCCAGGTCACGATCTCGCGGTCCGTGAGTTCGAGCCCCGCGTCAGGCTCTGGGCTGATGGCTCAGAGCCTGGAGCCTGTTTCCGATTCTGTGTCTCCCTCTCTGCCCCTCCCCCGTTCATGCTCTGTCTCTCTCTGTCCCAAAAATAAATAAACGTTGAAAAAAAAAAACAACAGAATTTGCTAGTGGTTCGGTAAACAAATCAAAGATTCCACAATTCCTTCCCTAAATTTGTTTCTGAAAATCATGGCTGGGAGAAAATGCTGAGCCGTAGGTTCATATGTTTCCTAAACATATTAAGTAAAGTAGATTTCTTGCTTCTCTCAACTTGTCGATCCATGAAGTGCTTTTAGTATGTCTTCTCGAGAGTTCTAATGTTTTTTCTGCTCATGCATTGAATACAGTGTATTTAAGGCTGTTTTTAAACTCTAACCCTGAAGTTTAATAAGCCTTCAGTTTCTGCTTTACCATCCTAGTTTATATTTTATTTTTCTCCCATCTGTTTGTCTGGACATTCCATGTAGGACTAGAAGGAAGGGACACAAGAGCCTTATTTCTTACCCATCAGGAAGGTGTGTTGTTTCGTGTCCGACATAATGATCTCAGGCTGTGGGTTTCCCTCCAAAGAATGTCATGCTCTAATATAATTGTTTCTTGATGTTTCCCCTCTTTTACCCCCCACTGTTCCTCATCAGAACTTATTTATTCCATGAGCCCTATTCAATCCAAGCCTTGATAAGTAGCTGGTTAAAAGTTGGTTCTCAACTCAATCCGTTTCTTTCTGTCTCCGCAGTCCTCTCCCTTCTTCTGCCTGCTTTACCTCTCACTTGGGCTACTGAAGTAGGCCTCCAGCAGTCTTTCCATGGCCACCATCCCTCCTTCACACCCTCACCCTGAAAGGCATACCCAATGACTATGTTGAACCCCCATGCGAACACTTCTTTTCTGTCTCTCCAACTGCAAATGCCTGATTTTCCAACATTTCTTTGACTCATGGGTGAGGAACCCAGTGAGATAACAGAGTTGGTTCAAAGGATATGAGACACAGATGTGTCGTTGAAGATCAGTAGAAAAATAAAAGCAAAGAAAACTGAAGTAAATGCTAAGTGAGATACAATATGGGTAAAACACCACAGAGAAATTAAACCATAGCCTTTGGGAATATTTGCTCACCCTGGCAAAAATCCATTTGTCAGTTCTCTCCAAATTTATCTCTCTGTTTACAGAATGTAAAATGCCTGGGGTTTAGTCAGTGGTAAGTGGAAAGTGAGTTACGATCCCTGAGAATTGGATGATTTTTAGGCAAGCATGTTAGATAATGGACTAGTTGTACTGAAAAGCTGGCATAGTTATCTTCTGGCTTTACCTCCTTTACTATCAAGACTCCTCTCCTAATGCTTCCCTTTGGTCACCAGGGTCTCACTACACTCACCTCCTTTCCATGTCTTTAGCTTTTGTATTCACTGTTCCTTGTGCCTGAAATATTGGATAGACTCATTCTTCAGACCAAACCTCTCAGAGGTCCTGTTTGCAATGTTCTAGGTAAATCTCTCTCCCTTACCTGATTCACTCCGTAGGTCATCCTCCTGTTCCTTTTATTCCTCAGCCTGAATATATATTTGTCTGCATGTATATGTAGATGCAAGTTTCTCTTCACTAACATATAAGCTACATGAGGCCAGAGACCTCATCTGTCTTGTTCATTACTATGTTTCTCTTGCAGGGAACAATGGCTACTCATGATAGATGCTTGATAATTATGTGTTAAATGAATGAATGTCTAAAGACTTGTCAGAATGTACATTCTTTAAAAAAGATTTTTCTAATGTTTATTTTTGAGAGAGAGAGAGAGAGAGAGAGAGAGAATGAGCGGAGGAGGGGCACAGAGCAAGGAAGACAAAGAATCCGAAGCAGGCTCCAGGCTCTGAGCTGTCAGCACAGCACCTGATGCAGGGCTTGAACTCACGAACAGGGAGATTATGACCTGAGCTGAAGTCAGACACTTAACCGACCAAGCTACCCAGGTGCCTTCAGAATGTGCTCTCTAAGGATTTCAGATTTCATTCACATTTCACCTGGACAAAGGCTGTCGTGTGTTCTTCTAAGGAAGGCATATCAGCATGAGATAAACTGGCAAGTAGAAAAGCTTCAGTCCCTGATGGGTACACCTTGAAAGTCAGAGTCCCTTTTCAGGTTATCATGCTGCGAACCGGAAATCCTTCTTGTAAATACATCTCCAAAGGTCCAATCTGACCATCAAAACAAGCTGTCCTTCATTATATATAAGACCTCATATGGAAATGTCCATTTTCACAACAGCTTTTAGCCCTTGTTAAAGATCCAGGTTTCTGTCCTCCACCCCTCTCAGAAGATCCCCATGCCATAGTTTGGAAGCCAGAATCTTCATTTTTAAATAGCATCCGGAGATTGTGACCTTGTTGGTCTATGGACCACAGGTTGAAAGACACTGGTCTAGGAAATCCAAGTATCCAGCTGGCTGCCTGAGTATTTGCATGCTACTTCAAGGTTGGCCAAATGCAACCCTGGGAAAGCCTACTTTGGGAGTCTGACTCCCAAGCACAAGGTCTTAAAGTAATTAGTCCCATGTTCTGAGCAGGATCAATAAAATGTGCGGAATTATTTAGACAAAGATAAAAGGTTTGCATAGTCTGCACAACTTAGCTAAAAGCTGCGCTAGCAATAAGCTGGTAACTATTAAAATGAATGAGTTTTAAAGTTTGTGGCTGCTTAAGAGACTTTGCTTATGTTCTGCAGATTTTTTCCCCATTGATTTTAGTATCCAATTTGAAGATTTCCAGGTGCTTCTCTAATACGTTTTGATAAAACATGAAAAGTTTCTTCTTTGTGCTGTTCACATCTTGTTTCACCCCAGTTCATAGGGACAGAGAGCCCAGAATAATTCACCCAGCTTTAGTGAGAATCTGGGTGACCCCTGTGACTTTCTTGCTGGAGGAGCCCACAGGGAAAAGACATCCCATAGTCCCCTCCCTGCTCCCACCCAGACTGTGTGATGTCTCAGCTGGCATAATAGGCAAAAATAAAGTAATGCATAGCCTTGCTCAAAGGAGACTTTATTTTCAATCGGTAGTATCCAATATAAAAAAAGAGGAGGCAAGAGAAAAAGGATCCATTTTATCTCTCTTATAAATACTGGGTGTAGACCAACCTGGAGTTGGAAAAGGGGACATGGGGTGCTCAGAGGGAAGTGAGAAGTCACAAAGGACAGCCTATGAGTATCTCCTACCTCTGAGAAGCTCGTTTCCTGTTTAGCCAGCAAAAGTCCTAGCTCATCATTTCTTTTTTTTTTTTTAATTTTTAAATATATTATTTATTTTTGAGAGAGAAAGAGAGGGACAGAGCGAGAAGGAGAGGGGCAGAGAGAGGGAGACACAGAATCTGAAGTAGGCTCCAGCCTCTGAACTGTCAGCACACAGCCCAGTGCAGGGATCAAACCCACAAAGCATGAGATCATGACCTGAGCCGAAGCTGGTTGCTTAACCGACTGAGCCACCCTGCCGCCCCTCTAGCTTGCCATTTCTGATTCTGTAACTACTTCTTTTCTTTTTTTAATATTTTATTTTTGAGAGAGTGCAAGTTGGGGAGGGGCAGAGAGAGAGGGGGACAGACTGGGGGCAGAGCGAAGTGGGCTCTGTGCTGACAACACTGAGCCTGATGTGGGGCTTGAACTCAGGACCTGAGCTGAGCTCATCATGACCTGAGCTGAAGGTTATAGTTATAGTTACAGAGCTATATAGAGCTATATAGAGCTCTATAGTTATAGAGCTAGCTACTTCTATAAGCTGATATTGGAGCAGCTGTTTTGGTCAGTCAACTAGTCTACTGAAGCAAACAACCACTCTGGCTAATTTTGATTCACTGAATTGCCTAATGTTTCACCAAATTTGGATAAATCTGATGGCTGTCTTGTGCCTTGAGGACAAATTTTGAGAAAGGAGCAAATTGCATGGCATAGTTGAAATAGGACTAGACCGGGATTTGGGACACACAGATTGTTATCCTCCTTTAATACTGACTAGATCTGTGTTTTCAACTGTCAGCTCGTCTCACTGGGCCTGAATTTTCTCATCTGCACAATTACTGCTGAATGTAACTGTACAGTTCACAAACAGTTTTCATATGTATTATCTTATTTGACAGACATAAAAATTCCAAAAGGAACCGTGACACATATAATTATTATTCCCCATGTTATAGATGACAAAGCTGAGGTCCTGATTCTGGTCATGACTGAGCAATTCCTATCAAACCACCTCTTCGAATAAAAATTACACACCCTATGCAAATGTTAAAAAAAACAACTACCCAAACTAGACCATTTCCTCAAATAAGCTCATTATGGAAGGGGATCGACACTTGGAAGAGAGAAACAGCATCAGAGGATTTTCCCATATTTTCATGACTTTTAGCCTGAAGTCAGACCCCAGACTGAATCAGAGAGGAGTAGCTAACACTAGCAGAGAAGCTATAGTTTTACTGGCTTGAAGACAGGGGATAGACTCCAGTATAACCAAAGGAGCTATAAAGAGAAAGTGGGAGAAGGAGAGCTCCAAATTCTGTGTAGGGAGTCCACCTTAATATCAGGCTGATCCCTGAATTATGCATGTATGAGGCAGACTCCAAGCACTCCAGCTAAAGCTAAAAGAACTGAACTAGAATTTCAGCTGGTGCCAGTTGCAGAGGAGACAGAGTTTGCAGACTGAAATCAGCCTAGTTGACTGCCTGGTTAAACAAACAAGCAATCAGAAAAAAAAAGTTGATAATCTCAGAAGAATATAACAGAAGTCATTCTTTATCACACGTCCTGACAATGTCCAAGACATAATCCTAAATTACTTGACACACAGGAAACAGTGTTATCCATGGCAAACAGGGATCTTATAAGTAAAGAAAGTAGATGCTGTGGTAATATAATTTATGGAATGTTTAGAAGCTAGTGAAAGCCAGTGACAAACCTTGAAATTCGATTTTCTAAGTCCCATTTTATTTCCACCTCTATAAATCTATTCCATCTCTAAACTTTCTAAGCCAGTGTGATATATTTTATCCAATTTAACAAAAATATCTTACTTTGATGAAGGTTAATCAGAAAAGAGTAGTAATCATGGGACTCCTGGGTGACTCAGTTGGTTGAGTGCCAACTTTGGCTCAGGTCATGATCTCACAGTTTGTGAATTCAGTCTCTGTGTTGCACTCTGTGCTAACAGCTCAGAGCCTGGAGCCTGCTTCGGATTCTGTGTCTCCCTCTCTCTCTCCCTGCTTGCACTCTGTCTCTCTCTCTCAAAAATAAATGAACATTAAAACAATTAAAAAAAATGAATAGTAGTCATTAAGACTGTTATTGTAAAGGAAGGTTTCAAAATACTCATTTCCTCTCTTACATCCTCTCCAAATTCAAATTCTGTTAGTTGCCTAGTCATGTGTCCTCATTTACTTTGCTACCTGAAGCCCAGTTTGGTTCAGGCTGAAATATCAGTCAGCCGAACACTTACTTTCCTAGCCTCCAATGCAGCTGTGGGTACTCTTGTAGCCAAGTTTCAGCAGTGACAATTAGTAAACTGGCTATTTCTGAAACTTTTTTTGACATAACTCTCCACCTTTAATTCTTGTATTAAAAATAGACATTACAGGGTGCCTGGATGGCTCAGTTGGTTAAGTGTCTGACTCTTGATTTCAGCTCAGGTCATAATTTCAAAGTTTGTAGGATCGAGCCCTGCAGTGGGCTCTGTGCTGACAGTGTGGAGCCTGCTTGGGGTTCTTTCTCCCTTTCTTTCCACCCTTCCTCTGCTCACTTGCATGCATGCTCTCCTTCTCTCTCAAAATAAGTAAATATTAAAAAAATAGACATTACATCTAGTCTGCAAGGGGAGGAATCCTACAACCATGAAGTGAAATACTTGGGTAGAGTCAAAATATAAAAGATTCTGAATTTCTGACTTCATTTCTGAGCAATTGAATTAATACTAGTAATTGTCTTTCTCTAGACTATTGTATGAGGGAAGCAAAACTCTATTTATTTCATCAACTGTTAATCAAAAATTCTGTTGGGGCACCTGGGTGGCTCATTCGGTTAAACATCCTAACTCCTGATTTTGGCTCAGGTCATGATCTCACAGTTTGTGAGTGCGAGCCCCATGTTGGGCTCTACACTGTTAGTGCTTGGGATTCTCTCTGTCTCTCTCTCTCTCTGAAAATAAATAAATAAACTTAAAAAAAATTCCGTTACTTGCAACCAAATATAATTCCAATTAACAACTCCATGAGAGAGGCAAAACACAAGTTTGATGTCCTACTTCAGTCCCTGAAAGTCACATTCCCTTTGCACTATGTACATTATAAAGCATCATCTGTTCTAAGATGAGCCATAGCATTTCGCAGGCAGCACCAGAAACACTACATTAAATATACGTAGGGCTTATAAGACCTGTATCTATTTCAGCAATGTTAAAATGTGTGTGTGGCGGGAGTGGTGAACACGGAGTATTACTTAAACCAAGATGAGTTACCACCACATACTTCTGAGAATGGCTAAAATAATGATTTAAAAAAGCCCCAAGCCAGTAATACTTATTGCTGGCAATAAGTATGCAGAACAAATTTTAAGCATGGAGAACAACAGGAACTATCATTCATACCTGGTGGGAATGAAAAAAGGTACGGCTAGTTTGGAATGCAGTTTTGCAGATTTTTATAAAGCTAACCATTGTCTTACCATATAATCTCACAGTTGTATTCCTATGTTTTGACCCAGCTGGTTGAAAATATGTGTACCCAAAACCCGCATATGTTTTGGGAAGCGTTTTTCATAATCACCAACATAATCACCACTAGCATTATTCATAATCACCAAAAACTGGAAGCAGCTGGGATATCCTTCAATAGGTGAAGAGGTAACCTGTGGTACGTCCATACAATGGGATCCTATCCAGTGATAAAAAAAGAATGAGCTATTAGCCCACATAAAAACATAGATGAATATTAAATGCATATTGCTAAGCAAAAGGAGCCAATCTGAAAAGGCTACATACATTTATAGAACTTTATTTCACAAAGGAAACTTTCCTATCTATAAATTGAAAACAAAATTAGGAGTTGATCGATCCCAGGATGGTATGCAGAATGTGTCAGAAGAAGTGTATGAAATAACCTGACTCATGAAGGCGGTGGGGGAGGGGAGGGAGAAGGTGCTGACCTAAGTAGCTTTGGAAGCGAGTGGAGACTAAAGGCAAAAAGATGGCATTCTACTTGCCTAACTTATTTTCTGTGGGTGTACGGATGAGCAAGTCTGCAACCATGATGCATACACGTGGGCTTGAACAGATAAGTAAATGGATGGCAGAGACTGGGAGCCAGGTTTCAGATAAACAGAAGTTAGGCTAGAACAATCCAGGTGGGAATGGATCAGAATTGGAAACACCAGTATGAACCTATGTGTAGCTTAATATAAATATATATGTGGATACAGATAGATGTGGATATGTGTATATACTTGGGTTAGTGTACCTACATAGAGTTTCTTATTCTGTTATCTGACAGAGTCTAGAAGCAGCAATGCCTCAGTGGCAATGAGCAAACCCAACATCCAGATTTGGTTTGAATACCACCCTCCTACAAAAAGAAACAGGGCTCCTTGGAGAAATGGCTGATTTCCGGATTGGGGTAAGGAGTGTAAAAGAGGAGCCTGGAGTGTCTTGTAGTGCCAGAAAGGAAGTCCTCAAAAAAAAATTTAATTGATGGTGGTATGTTAAAGGGACAGAGGGGCCAGCTGAAGGAGCTCCCAGTGGCCAAAACTGGAATAATTTGAGAAACAAAAGAAATGGTTTAATGTTGGATTATAATCTAAAACATAAAATAAGTATCCATGAGTCCATACTGATGTAAGTTAATTACTGAGTGGGTACATAAAATGCACATATATTCTACATAGAACTAAAAATAATTTATATAGATGATCCCCCCCGCTCAGAGGATGGAGCAAAACTTCACACGTCTTACATGTAGGTTGTATATAGTGACTTTCTTCGAAATAGCACAGAACAGAAAGAGCAAAAAGGAGTAACTTTACAGTGGAGACACCTGCCAGACACTACCTCAGCTAGGCGACCGAGGTTAACATCATCCGTGATAAGTCATGTTGACAGCACATACCCTTCATACAGTTGATGAGAATGGTACCTTACCTCTGTGATCTTGCTCCGCAAAAACCCATAACTCCATTTTAATCATGAGAGAAATCTCATACACATGCAAATTGAGGGGCCTTCTGCATAGTAGCTGACCGGTACTAAGAATTGTCAAGGGGATTCAAAACACTGGAAGTCTGAGACGCTGTCACAGTCTAGACAAGCCAAAGGAAACCTGTCAACTAAATGGAATATTGTGTCCTGGATAGGATCCTGCAACAGCAACATGCATTTGGTAAAAACTAAGGAAATCTGAATAAAGTATAGACTTTAGTTAGAGCTAGTATCAATATTGGCTCATTAGTTGTGACAAGGATGCCATACTAATGTCAGATGTTGGCATTAGGAGAAAGTGAGTATGCGGTATACAGGAATCTCTGTAAATATTTATAACTCTTTTGTAAATCTAAAATGATTCTCAAGAAGTGCCTGGCTGGCTCAATCAGTAGAGCGTGTGACTCTTGATCTGGGGGTCATGAGTTTGAGCCCCACATTGGGTGTAGAGATAACTTAAAAGTAAACAAACAAACATAAAAAGATTCTCAAAATATTTATTTTAAAATGCATGTCTATGGAAGAAGGGGAGCATTTCTAAAAGTCTAGGGAATACAAGCATTTGGGTTTCTATTTGACTCTGTTGGTTCGCCAAAGACAACTAGTTGGTTCTGAACTTATTAAATGATCTTAAGTCAGCACTTTCATAAGTTATATCTTCCCAGGAGACTGTTTTTTATTTTCTTCCAATCTGTCAGTAATCCCAAGAGTGGGATTAACCTGCTTTGTGCTCAGGGAGACAGAATTAAACACATGATCAATGTGGTGGTTCCGGAGGAGACATTTCCCCCAAGAAATAAAAGAGCTTTTTTGTACGTTGTAAAATCCCAAGTATTGAAATAAAAATGTTTAATTATGCTAATGAAAAATTAAGTGTTGGAAACAATTTAACACATTAAAATGTTTGTAGCAAAATTGGTGAAAGCAAATATAAAAACAGAAAGATTGTTGGGCACCAGCTGGCTCAGTCGGTTAAGTGTCTGGCTCAGGTCATGATTTCATGGTTCGTGATCTCGAGCCCCACATTGGGCTCTGTGCTGATAGCTCAGAGCCTGGAGCCTGCTTTGGATTCTGTGTCTCCCTCTCTCTCTACCCCTCCTCAGCTCATGCTCTGTCTCTCTCTCTCTCTCTCTCTCAAAAATAAATAAACATTAAAAATTTTTTTTAGAAAGATTGTCAAAAAAATAGGGAGATATAAATACCATAGTACCTCATTGAAAAAATAACTCCAGATGGGGAAAATGCATAGTTAAGACAATGAATATTCAACAAGCAATTTCCTTTGTTCAGGCCTAATGCATCCCATCATAAAACAATCAAATTTGAAGTCTTGAACGCCTTAGCTTTTAGTAGCTGATGGCAAAGTGTGAACGGAAAGGAATAGCATACAAAAATGAGCTGTTTTACTTTGTGTTCGTGCTTTTGGTTAGGAACACCACTGTGAAACCAGAAAGATATTATAGAAATTCTCAACTGTCCCCTCTATGGTTGCTGTCAAAAAAGGTGTTGTGTGTACACAAGTACACACACACACTTACACACATAGTATGCTGCAAACACACAGACCATCCATGCAAGTCCTTAGCATGCTGGGGGCTCAAGAGGGGATGGACAGTACCGTCTAATCCAGAGTCAGCTCAGTGGAGAGGTTAAGAAACCTTGTGGTGTGAAAAGAGGCTGAGTATCGCTCATCATCAGGGATATGCAAATCAAAACTGCAATGAGGTATCACCTCCCGCCAATCAGAATGGCTAAAATTAACCACACCGGGAACAACAGGTGTTGGCGAGGAGGGGGAACGCTTTTACACTGTTGGTGGGAATGCAAGCTGGTGCAGCCATTCTGGAAAACAGTACGGAGATTCCTCAAAAAATTAAAAATAGAACTGCCCTATGACCCAGAAATTGCACTACTAGGTATGTACCCAAAGGATACAAAAAATACTGGTTCAAAGGGATACATGCACCCTGATGCTTATAGCAGCACTATCAACAATAGCCAAATTACGGAAAGAGCCCAAATGTCCTTTGTCCATTGACTGATGAATGAATAAAGAAGAGGTTCTGTATAAATAGTAGAATACTACTCAGCCATCAAAAAGAATGAAGTCTTGCTATTTGCACCAATGTGGATGGAGCTAGAGAGTATCATGTTAAGGGAGTATTATTTGTCAGAGAAAGACAAATACATTATGATTTCACTCACGTGGAATTTAAGAAACAAACAGTTGAGTAAAGGAAAAGAGGGGGGGAAAAAGAGAGAAACCAAAAGCGTAGAGAACAAACTGATGGATATGGGAGGTGGGTGGGGGGATGGGTTAAATAGGTGATGAGGATTAAGGAGGGCAGCTGTGATGAGCACTGGGTGTTGTATGTAAGTGGTGAATCACTAAAATATTACACCGCATATTAACTAACTGGCATTTAGATAAAAATAAATAAGTTTATTTTATTTTATTTTGTTTATTATTTTATTTAAATGAAAATAAAGCAGAGGAAAAAAAGAAACCCTGTGGTGTACATAGAATAAATTCATCAGATCTTTCAGCCAAATGTTCACTGAGACTTTGAGAGATTAGGGCTCAGGACAAGTGAGTTCAGCATAAGAGAGCATGATCGTAAGCAGGGTCGGTGACCATGGGGCGTTGCCTAAGAAGGAAATCCAGGATAGAAGTTAGCATAAGGACCCCTGAACAACCAGGGTGGTGGGACAGGTCTTTATAACAAACCTCCATAGGGAGGAATAAAATGCTACTGCCTAATTTTGACCTATGAGACCCTCCTTATGGAAACTCCAGTATAGCCTTGTAATTAGAAAAACTGGTTTGGAGACTTAAGGACTAGGATATTTCACTGTTCCTTGTCACATATACAGCAGAGAGAAATGTCACTGCACAAGGAGTCAGGATGTGCTTCTGGTCTCAGCTCTACCTCTAATTCAACTTATAACCTTGGGGAAAGCATTTTATGCTCTGACCTTATTTTTCCTTTTTAAGGGAAACTCTCTCTGTCCCTTCCAAGGCTGATTTTCCAAGTTGCTGAGGAGGGTGATACAACTAGCTGACTGACTTTCTCAGAAAACTGGCACATTAAGAAAATAGCTTTGGGGATGCCTGGGTGGCTCAGTTGGTTAAGTCTGACTCTTGGTTTCAGCTCAGGTCATGATCTCACAGTTCCTGAGATCAAGCCCCGCATCGGGCTCTGTACTGACAGCACAGAGCCTGCCTGGGATTCTCTCTCTCCCTCTCTCCATGCCTCTCCCTTGCTTGCTTGTTCTCTGTCTATTTCTCTCTCAAAATAAATAAATTAATTAAAAAATAGCTTTATGACTCAAATGTCCATGGATAGGTAAGTGGATAAAGAAGATGTGGTATATATACACAATGGAGTATTACTCAGCCATAAAAAAGAATGAAATCTTGCCATTTGCAACAACATAGATGGACCTGGACGGTATAACTCCAAGTGAAACAAGTCAGACAGAGAAAGACAGATGCTGTACAATTTCACTTATATGTGGATTCTTAAAAAACCAATGAACCAACAAAATAGAAACAGCCTGATAAATACAGAGAACAATCTGCTGGTTGCTAGAAGGGATGGAAAATGGGGGGGAGGTACAAAAAACTTCCAGTTATAAAATAAATAAGTCCCAGGGATGAAAAGTACAGCTTAAGGAATAGAGTCGATAATATTGTAATAACTTCTTAAGGTCACAGATGGTAACTACACTTAACTACGGTGAGCATTTTGTAGTGGATAGAATTGTTGGATCACTACGTTGCACACTTGAAACTAACATAACATTGTATGTCAACTAGACTACAATTTAAAAAAAGGAAAAAAAAAAGAAAATGGCCTTAGATGAGGTACACACATTTCATTCCACAACCAACTACACGAATCTTACCATTTTGTCATTACCATGCCCACTTTCCTTTTTTCAAGTGTGAGTATAAAAATTATTTTAGGGGCACCTGGGTGGCTCACTTGGTTGAGTGTCTATGAATTTCAGCTCAGGTCATGGGATCGAGTGCCACATCTGGCTCCATGATGAGTGTAGAGCCTGCTTGGGATTTTCTCTCTCTCTCTCTCTCTCTCTCGTCTCCTCTGCCCCTCTTTCCCATTCGTGCATTCCCTCTCTGTCTCAAATGAAAAAAAATTATTTTATATCCAACCAAACTGCTTGTCTGTCCCTCTGTGTCTTCCTCTTCCCTTAATATGTGGCCCCAAGCAGCGGGGACATTCCAGTGTCTAGTGGCCATAGACTCATTCTGCTTCCTATGTATCACCCACATGTGACCTTCAGAAGATCATGGGAAGATCCCTTATTGTTCTCGCCATTTGACCTCTTGGAAATACTTATGATCATACATGCTAACTTTCTAGAAGTGATTTTATGTCTGCATTGTACTTTTGACCCTGTGGCATTTTGAATTCAGTAAGAACGATAAAAAAAAGTCAGTTCTGCACAGGACCTGTTCCCAGTTTACCTGCTCCGGCACGGGTCCCTGACCGTGGTGGCAGTAATACCCACCCCATCACAGCATTGGGCTGTCCAAGGACACAGAGCAGGCTGGCCAGCTGTTGGGCTTTCTCTGCCTGTTGTCCGTCAGCCTTGTCACTGGAGCATGGATAAGAATACTGCTTTTCACAGAAAGCAGCCATTTGAAAGGGGAGGGAGAGGATTTTAACACAGCAGCCATTTCTGGGATTTTCAGGTGACAGTCTGTTGAGTAGGATGTACTGTATGAAGCTGCTAACCACTGAGTTTTCTACTGACAAATTAACTAGGGGATTTGCTCAGTCATTAACTGCTTGACTGGCTGTCTGAGAGCACAAACTGCTTTGGACTGATTCTTGGTGACAATCTTGTTAAGCGGTGACACATTATGTCTCCAATGTCTTCATTCTAGTATAAAATGCCCATATAGAGTCCATACAAAGGAAATGCCTTTATATGAGAACATAGTAATATTTCAGCAGTCAACTTAAAAACTACCTTTGGGTGTTACCCATGGAATGCTTCTGAATACCACAGAAAGGGAAACACACTCACCACATAAAATAGACCCCACAGTACCTGAAAGGGCAAAAATAAAACTTGGATCGATAAAATCCTTAAGAGGCCAAAATCTGGTGGTTCGCTTACACCCCACATCTGACCACGGTGATAATAAAAGGCAGGTACACGATGAGTTAGTTGTGTTCATGCTTTTAAGTTTTGTAAAGACCACACAAGCCTTCGTGCCTAATCCCAAGCGTCACCCTTCCCTTCGTACACCACTGGTCATTGAAGAGGCATCATAATTCTGAGAACTAGAATAATTTAAACATGCTTTTCTTCTATAGGTTGGTTCTTAATGTGTTGTTTTAATTAATTAATCTACGTTTTTTAAAGTTTATTTTTATTTACTTAGAATACCAAGAAGGCTCAGCACTTGTCAGCACAGAGCCCAATGTGGGGCTTGAACTCACAAACCGTGAAATCATGACCTGAGCCGAAGTTGGATGTTTAACTGACTGAGCCACCCAGGTGCCCCAATGGGTTATTTAAATGAAAAAAAAACCCTCAATTCTCTACAAAGACTAGTTGAACTACCTCTCTCATTTTGGAGGGTATTATAGAGAAATTGGTCTGTGTCAAGTGAAGGTGACTTAGTTCATCATCTCTGAGTTGTTTCCTTCCTTCTGCGAATACACACCTTGACTCTCCATTAGTTTTTTTTCCCTTTTCTCTTTTATCCCTTATCATAAGCTTCAACATTTCTTTGTTTCTCATTCCTGTTCTTTCCCTTCCTATGCCATGTTTCCTCTAAAGGTACAAGGATAGAAGCCCTTTCAGGGCTGGAGATATTCATTAGCCTTTGCCACTCAACCACCTTGACCAGCAACAGACCATTATTTGGTTCCTGTGTGTTGCTGTTGTAATGTTAGGCACTCGATATGTCTTATCTGTTATTTTTTTCAGTAATCACAAACTATAGGTTTCATTAGCCCAATGGAAAGATTAAAGTGTACATCACAGGAAGAAAAATTTGTAACTCACTATGGTGTAACTTATTGTGGTGATCATTTCACAACATATGCAAATATTGAATCCTGGGGGTGCCTGGATGGCTCAGTCGGTTAAGTGTCTGACTCCTGATTTCTGCTCAAGTCATGACTCACGGGTTTGTGAGACTGAACCCCATGTTGGGCTTCAACCCTGACAGTGAGAAGCTTGCTTGGGATTCTGTCTCTGCCTACCTCTCTCTCTCCCAAAATAAATAAATAAACATTAAAAAAAAAACCCACAAATATCAAATCCTTATGTTGTACACCTGTAACAAATAGAATGTTATATGTCAATTACATCTCAATTTTTAAAAAAAGATTAAGAAAGGGAGATTCAGAGAGATTAAGTAACATTCTCAAAGTCAAACCAACAGGAAGTGATAGAGTTTAGATTTGAATGCAGATCTATTTGACCCCAATGACCAATCTTTTGAATTTGTAGATTTATATTCATTTCCAGTGAGGTCTAATCACATATGGCTATTACACATTATTGAGTATTTGCTGTCCACCAGTCACCGTGTTAGAGATTCATGTATATTACTCTACTTAATTGTCATAGTAACCTTCTGCAGCAGTATACGTACCTCATTCAGGGGACCTTTCTGTGGTCACCCAAGGAGGAAATGGCATTGCTTTTTAGAGTAATGTGCCACCAGATGCTAAATCTTGGACCAGTTTTCCAGGATAAATTTCATGCCCAGGACTAGACACACCCACATATGACCCTGACTGCGTCATCAGGAAATAGCGGACGCATGACAACCATAAGCTCACAGGTTGTATATTTCTGAAAAAACTGTGTTCTTTCTGTTTGAGTTTGTTTCACAAAGGGCCCTTGCTGTGTTGGCTTTTTCAGCGTCTTCAGTGACTCTGGCTAGATCTGGCTTGCAATGGGGTGAAAAAGAAGACTGTATCAGCCAAGTTATTTGAATACTAAATGTGGGTTTTCCTACTTCATCTTTGCTAATTGGTCTTTTCTACCTCAGAATCTAGCCTGGTGTTTCCTGGTACTTTTTTTTTTGTTTGAGGAGCGGGAGAGAGAGAGAATCCCATGCAGGCTCACTGCTGTCAGCGCAGAGCCCAAAACAGTGCTCAATCCCACCAACTGTGAGGTTATGACCTGTGCTGAAATCCAGAGTCGGATGCTTAATGGACTGAGCCACTCAGGTGCTCCTCCTGGTACCTTTAAATAACGATAACCTGGTACTCTCAGTACATCCTGCAATCCTATGACTGTAAGAAACTATTTATACATTTTTTAAATGATGAATTTGGGGCCACAGGGTGTATCTAGGAGCATTGTGGCAATAGCAAGTACTTTTTGGGAGCTGAATCTCACTGCTTGCTTTTACGGAAAAAGTGCCAGACAGAGGCACAGAAAACAATGACATTACATTCTAAAACTCTGAGAAATCAAACATGTATTGAACATGTTAACCATGGATTTCTTTGAAAAGCAATTTACTTTACAAATAGAGTTAAAATCCCAACTGTCAAGTGCACTTCTTCATGCAGAAAATGCTTTGCATTACTCTAGGTTTTGCCCCCAAAAGTCATTTTTTTAAACCTGGCGACTGAATAGTTTAAAACCATTTAGGTGCAAGTGGGCTGGTCTTAAATTATGGATGGATTTAACCAGGCATGGTTCATTTATATTGCACTTGCTTTTACTGGAGATCTGAACAGTGGAGAGCCGGTGGAAATGCTTACTCAGATAGTGGTCCCCCATACTAAAAGTTACTGGAGTCTTAACGCACAGTAAAATCTCACACAGGACTGTACAGGGCTGAGCTGCATAGCCCTAATACTCACGCAGCTCATTCCAGCTTTCTTCATTGCTACACAGTCCATTTATGGGCAAGCCATTCTCGTGGCTCTGGGGAGATCAGCACACAACCCAGTGAGTCTCAGAGCTGGAGATTCTTCTGGAACCCATAGGTTTCCAAATGGATTTGAAACCTGGCTCACCCAATTTCCAGGTCTCTGACCACAGGCAGGTCAAAGAGCCTCTTTAATTTTTGCCTCTTCCCCAGTTAAAGGGGATAGTGGTATGTATGGGGTTATCATAAAGATGTCCACAGTGCTGGGCAAGTAGCAAATGCTTAATAATTGGTAGCTGTGATCACTGTCCACAGGCAGAGTTTCTATTTACTCTAACCTGGTTGCAATATCGCGCCATTATTAAATATCACTTGAGACCAAGATTCCACTCATTTCTATGTAGCTCATTTAACTGAGGTTTAAATTTGTTTTCTCTTCCCATGTTAAAAAATGAAGATGCATTATCATCGCCCTGCAAGGGAGTCTCAAAAGTGAAGTCCTTGTTACAGGTAAAATGTTAAGTCATGCCCTGTAAAAACTTTTCAGGCAGTTTTAAAATGCCTGCACATAATTCCTTGAGAGTTAGACCCGCAGAGTTCTAAGGGTCTGGAATGGCACACTCGTGGTGCTGAGGTATGTCGGAAATAAACATAGTGGACGAAACACTGACTTTGAGCCAGTCTGTGTGCTTAGTAATGTGGATACAAAAATAAGTGAGGCACCGTTCTCCACTGCTGTTGGGCTAGCTGGGGAATGCATTACTTAGCTCGTCACAAATTTAATGTGGATAATGAATACTCACTTCAAGTGTCTGACTCCCCCTTCTTTCCACCTTTGTTTGGTGGCCCCTCTATTTCTGCTCAGACACCCATCAGTCTCCTATTAACAAGCTATCCAAGGCCTGGAGAAAACTGGGGACTTTTCCTTTCTGCCCACCGTCTTAGCCCTCCCTTTCCCATCCCTTCCTGTCTCTCCCAGGGAGTTTGAAGGCAGGGCTAGAACACTTCCTCAAAGCTGGCTGGCAAATGCCATAAGTCTAAAACACTTGATTGAATTTCCAGTGGTGAATTTCTACCTCCACACACAGACAACCCAGCAGACAGCCATTGGACACTGATCCTAAGGAAAGTGTGTTTCTCTGTATGGGCCCCATAGATCTGGTACCCCAAAGACTGCCTCTCCCCAGATTCTTTTTTTTTAAATGTTTATTTATTTTTAAGAGAGAGAGAGGGGCGCCTGGGTGGCGCAGTCGGTTAAGCGTCCGACTTCAGCCAGGTCACGATCTCGCGGTCCGTGAGTTCGAGCCCCGCGTCGGGCTCTGGGCTGATGGCTCAGAGCCTGGAGCCTGTTTCCGATTCTGTGTCTCCCTCTCTCTCTGCCCCTCCCCCGTTCATGCTCTGTCTCTCTCTGTCCCAAAAATAAATAAACGTTGAAAAAAAAAATTAAAAAAAAAAAAAAAAAAAAAGAGAGAGAGAAAGAGCATGAGTGTGGGAGGGGCAGAGAAAGAGGGAGACACAGAATCTGAAGCAGGCTCCAGGCTCTGAGCTGTCAGCACAGAGTCTGACGTGGGGCTCAAACCCATGAACTGCAAGATCATGACCTGAACAGAAGTCTGACTGCTTAACCGACTGAGCCACCCAGGTGCCCCTTCCTCTCCCTAGATTCTAATGAAGGTGAAGATGAACAAAATGGACAAATTTTTAGGACCCTTTTGTTTTTTTTTTTTTTTTTTTAAAATTTTTTTTTTAATTTTTTTTTCAACGTTTATTATTTATTTTTGGGACAGAGAGAGACAGAGCATGAACGGGGGAGGGGCAGAGAGAGAGGGAGACACAGAATCGGAAACAGGCTCCAGGCTCTGAGCCATCAGCCCAGAGCCCGACGCGGGGCGGGGCTCGAACTCACGGACCGCGAGATCGTGACCTGGCTGAAGTCCGACGCTTAACCGACTGCGCCACCCAGGCGCCCCTAGGACCCCTTTGTGTTGAAAGCCAATTATTGGTCATCTTTCTCTAAAGCTTTTGTGATGGATCACTTTGTAAAAATGCTTTGAAATTTGGTTATTCTGGTTCTTTCTAGCTATAACATATTTCCCTCTTTATAGTAAAGACTGAAGAAGAGCCAGACTTGTCATTCTGGTGCTGGAATTGGAATTTGAAGGATTGGGAGGCTGGTGCTTGGAACCTGAAATAGAGTTTTAAAGAATTATGGGGCACCTGGGTGGCTCAGTCGGTTGAGCATCCATCTTCAGCTCAGGTCATGATCTCGCAGTTTGTGAGTTTGAGCCCCGTGTCGGGCTCTGTGCTGACAGCTCAGAGCCTGGAGCCTGTTTCAGATTCTGTGTCTCCCTCTCTCTCTGCCCCTCCCCCGCTCATGCTCTATCTCTCTCTCTGCCTCTCTCTCTCTGTCAAAAATAAATAAACATTAAAAAAATAAAAAAAAAGAATTATTACTCCTTTTTGTGTGTGAGCTTGTGATTTTCCATTGTATTCTTAGAGTGGTATAGTTGAGTGAAGAACTGGTTGGAGTAATGGACCCAGAGTTCTCTGGCTGGATAATTGGAAGCTTCCCAGTTGTCAGACTTCTGTTCTATCCAGATCCCCACAGAGGTCATGTGTTCTCAAAACAAAACCAAAAACCCAAAGGCCCCACATAACACTTGTGCTATCTTATAAAGCCTTAAAGCTGGCAGATAGGAAAAGAGAAAGGCAAGATTTAGAAATACTCCAATTCAATGGCCTTCAAACTTTTAGGTTCACAAACCCCTAAAAGAATTCTGAAAAAAATTCACCCAGTTTTAGATTGGCATACAATTTTTTTTATCATAAGTTTACGTAAATGCTAAAAGTGTGATTTCTGATGTTGCAAATATAGACGTTTAAAATTAAAGCATGGTTCTTTTCATGTATCCAGTAGAATATAAACACAACAGACATTTGATAGCCCCCAACATCCTTTAAAATATACATGAAAAACTAACAATTAGTCATTTTGTATCCCATGTTTCTGCTTGAAATTGCATTTCCATTTTAACTTCCACACAGAATTTTATCTTAATATACTATATTTCTGAAAGTCTTTCATTGATGCTGGTCATCCTCTTATACATTTCTGTAACTGTGTGTGTGCATGTGTAATTTTCAAAAGATTTGCTCTTACCATAGGTTCTAAGAATTAAAAAAAATTATTAAGAAAAAATGTTTAATGTTTATTTATTTTTGAGAGAGAGAGAGAGAGAGAGAGAGAGCTTGAGCAGAGGAGAGGCAGAGAGAGAGGGAGACACAGAATCCAAAGCAGGATCCAGGCTCTGAGCTGTCATGTCAGCAGAGAGCCCATTGTGGGGATCGAACTCACAAACCAAGAGATCATGACCTGAGCTGAAGTCGGACACTCAACCAACTGAGCCACCCAGGCACCCCCAAGAATTAACATTTTTTGAGTGAGTTATTACAATGATTATTAACACACGATCAAAACAATACTAATAATGCATACTGATAATTATTAAGCACCATATTTTATTAAAAATATGTTTAATGAAGTGAATGGAGTATCCTGATTGAAGTTGCTGATGTTGAGTCCTAGATTTGGTGCCCTGGAGGTGTGCCTCAGAGAAGGCACACCAAATATTCTGGGCTGGTTGAGGGTATGCCTTTTTCTTATAGACTGGAAATAGAGCTGTAATAAAAGGTGGTGGGGAAGGGGAAGGAAGGTTAACTTCTCCAGCAGCTAAGCATTTCATAAACTACTCTGGTTTCCATTTGCTTGCACCTTTTTCATTCACTTACACATGTATTTATTCGAACATACTTTGAAATAGGCTCTTTGTTTGGTCTGGGATTTGATGAAGACAAGAAGGTAGTTAAAGTGACTGAACACTAATTTGGTTATGCTCAGAAGTCTTTTTTTGTTGTTGTTTTTATTTTTATTTTTTATTTATTAAAAAAAATTCTTTTTAACGTTTTACTTATTTTTGAGACAGGGAGAGACAGAGCATGAACAGGGGAGGGTCAGAGAGAGGGAGACACAGAATCTGAAACAGGCTCCAGGCTCTGAGCTGTCAGCACAGAGCCCGACGAGGGGCTCGAACTCACGGACCGCGAGATCATGACCTGAGCCGAAGTCAGCCACTTAACCGACTGAGCCACCCAGGTGCCCGGTTGTTGTTGTTTTTAAAATTTAAGTCCTCTCTACACCCAACGTGGGGCTCAAACTCACAAACTCAAGGGTCTCATGTTCTACTGACTGAGCCAGCCATGCACCTCTGCTCAGAAGTCTTAATAAGAAGGGGCTTTGATCTGAATTAAAGGTTGGAGTCATTTGCCCTGGAAGAGTAACTTCAGGCTGCAGGAATCAGCGACCAAGTTCTGTGCAGTGGCTGAAAATGGCTTTTTAAAAATTGTTATTTATCACAGAAGAGAATTTTTACCAAGACTCTTAATGGCTATCTGAATTAGTACTCTAAAGACTATTTCTTCTTCCCTGAAATGTCCTTTGTTTTTATTTGTTTGTTTTTTGTTCTTTTTTTAAGGTTTTATTTTATTTTTTTGGGAGAGAGAGAGCAAGTAGGGGAGGGGCAGAGAGAGAGGCAGAGAGAGAGAGGGAGGGAGAGAGAGAGAAAGAGAGAGAAAGAGAGAGAATCCCAAGCAGGCTCCACACTGCCAGTGCAGAGCCTGATGTGGGGCTCGAATTCACGAACCATGAGATCATGACCCGAACCAAAATCAAGAATCTGGGCGCTTAACCGACTGAGCCACCCAGCCGCCCCTGAAATGTCCTTCTTTGGACACATTAACTTGTATTCATTGAAAACAGCTGCAGTGCGGTATCCCTTCTCATGCTTAGCTACTCAACAGAGCAAGAGTAATACCATTCTTGCAAACACAGGCCTTTTTCTTCCAAGAACAGCATAGTTCTCTCCTATTGGCAAAACTCCCCATAGCGAGGTCAGTGAGGAAAATATTCCCTATGGCTCAGTCCTTTGTGATGCCTTGTATTGGCCACCAAGTGTCACTCTTGCGCTTTTTGCTATTGAAAAAAAAATGTTTGCGCTGACAAAGGGCCACTTATTCTTTGTCCCAATCCTGATTCACAGATTCTAGCTCTAATTGCGGGTGGTTGCATCTTAACCAGCTTTCTTGTTTGACATCGATTTAGCAACTTGGCTTCGGCGATTTGGGTCCTGCTGTTTGGGTCAATGGCATGAAGACGAAATGGCTATGGTGCACTGATATGATGGATGTGGGCCTTTGTGGCCCATTCACCTATGCGAGCTGGGTTGCCCCTCACGTTTCTCATCTTGGAGACATCACTCTGACAATCCTCTATGCAGGTGACCATTCAGAGTCAATCATCTGTAGACTCCTGCTGATAGAAATGGAATGCTGGTTATTTATAGCAGCAGAGCTGTATAATTTCAAAGGGGTAAAAAATGATTGTGAACGCAATTTTCTTACCTGTGTAAGACCAATTACCCAAGAAAAATATAGAGCATGCTATTGAGAAATGAATGTATTTTGATAAGAAAACACACTGTCCCAGAATCTCAATGACAAGATCCTGTAGCGTGGGGTGCTACATTCTATTAGCTTTTTTAAAAAAATATTTCTTTATTTTGGTGGGGGGGCAGGGGCAGAGAGAGTGGGAGATAGAGGTTCTGAAGCAGACTCAGCACTGTCAGTGCAGAGCCTGATGCAGGGCTCAAACTCATGAACCATGTGACCATGACCTGAGCTGAAGTCAGATGCTTAACTGACTGAGTCACCCAGGCGCCCCTGTCCAGTCTTTTAGGTTTTAAGCCTAGAGGTTTGGGGGCTGGGGTGGAGTGAATAGAGTTGGAAGTTAGTAAAATAGATTTTCATAGTTGTTCATGTTAATACCAAGTCCATCTGAGCTCATAGGTGGGAATATGCTTTTGATAAACAGGTACGCCAATGTTTCTGAAATGTATGTTTCTAGTTTTTGGTCAATAGATAGAAAGTGATATTTGAGCCCCTCTGTCAATGGGTTAATCACATTGCAGTTTTTTATATCCCTTCTCTGACCTGTAATTCATTAAGCAGGGCTGGAAGCCTCCGTATTGAATCCAACCTGATTTAATATGATCCAGGGCTATGACTGACAGATTCAACTCTCAGCTTCCTGCAGCTCTCTGGTTCCTTGGAAGTTTCTCTTTACCGGGGCAAGCTGAAGTGAGTAAATTAAAACAAAGGGCCAGGATAAAATGGGGAACTGTGCCCACTGACACCGTCTCCTTCCAGATTCTATTCAGGAGGCATGACTTTTTCATATTATGTACACGTCTCTTGGTTGCTCTACTAAAAGAAGGCCCAGCATGTTCTAGCTAAGGGACTTGGAGTAAAGTGTCACTGGGTCTGTGGAAGCCACATTGTGTCATGAAATGAGCAAGGACTTTGGATTCCTACAGTTCTGGGATTTAGCCTCTAGTTCTGGTGCATCTTAACTCTATGACCTTAAGCAAGTCTCTTAACTACTCTAAGACTTAGTTTGTATAGTTTTATTTATTTATTTTTAAGAGAGGGCAAGTGTTAGCTGGGAGGGAGGGGCAGAGGGAGAGAGAATCTTAAGCAGGCTCCACACTTAGCACAGAGCCCAATGTGGGGCTCGATCTCACAACCGTGAGATGATAGCCTGAGCTGAAATCAAGAGTCCAATGCTTAACTGACTGAGTCACCCAGGGGCCCCTAGTTTGTATAATTTTAAAATAAAGAGTAATAGTAGTAATTTTTCAGGGTAATGACTTCCAGGGTTATAATTAAAATGTGTGTGCATATTATTAGTATTTATTATTTATTTTTTTGAGAGACACAAATATATATGTATAAAATATGTATAAGTGCTCAATAAAACGTTCAAACAGCTGGATGACAACAAATACTTTTTATTCCCTTTTAGAATTTGCCAAGAGCCATATCCTCCACCAAATAAAACCAAAAATAAAAGATATTTAAAGTGCCCTGTTAGGTAACTATACTCCAGCCATTCAATGAAATGAAGGGGGATGGGTGTCCTGAGATAATAATTGTTAGTTGACGTATTAGTTTTCTATTGATGCTGTAACAGATTGCCACAAACTTAGTGGCTTAAAACAATTCTACAGAAAGTCAAAGTAAGTTAAATTAAGTGGCTTCAAGGAATAGATCCTCAAAGTGGTATTCCTAGATGACATTGCTTTTTATTTTGAAGAAGTAGAATATCTCTTTTTTTGAATATAATTTTATTGACAAATTGGTTTCCATACAACACCCAGTGCTCATCCCAACAAGTACCCTCCTCCACGCCCATCACCCACTTTCCCCTCCCTCCCACCCCCCATCAACCCTCAGTTTGTTCTCAGTATCCAAGAGTCCCTTATGGTTTGCCTCCCTCCCTCTCTGTAACTTTTTTTCCCCTCCCTCCCTCCCCATGGTCTTCTGTTAAGTTTCTCAAGATCCTGTTAAGTGAAATAAGTCAGTCAGGGAAACAAGGAATAGAATCTCTTTGAAGGTGGTGGGACAAGTGAGGAACAGGGTAATTAATCCACAGCACGTGGTGGAATCCTTGTTACTCAGGTTATCGCTGATAGGATAGACTAAAGCAGGAATGTGAAGTTTTGTCACTATAGCAACAAGGTGATGATAAAGATGGGAATCTTCAGTCTTCATATGGTCCTATACAGTGTACATAGGGAAAACAAAAGGCCATGAGCATTCAGTAAAGAACACACATGGGAAACCTGAAGGCCTCTATGAAAGCTTTGAAGGTATGCTTTGACTCCTAATGTTTCAGGGTAGCTGTGACTACGGGCTGATCCCAGGACAGATTATAAGGGTCGCAGAGTTGACCTCACTGTCTCTTACACTAAAGTCAGGGCAGTGGAGGGGAAAAAGTGGGACCCTAAAAAATGGGATCCAGGCATTTGGGCTGATCTGGGCAAGACCAAAATGTCTTGAACCTCCCCTAAATTCCCTTTCTCTGTGGAGGAACTTCCATAAATGCCTTTCTTTTTATTTTTTTTAATTTTTAAATGTGTATTTTTGAGAGAGACAGCACATGAGTGGGGGAGGGGCAGCGAGAGAGAGGAAGACAGAGAATCTGAAGAAGGCTCCGGGTTCTGGGCTGTCAACACAGAGCACGATGCGGGGCTCGAACTCATGAACCGCAAGATCATGACCTGAGCCAGAGTGGGATGCTTAACAGATTGAGCCACCCAGGCGCCCCCTTAAAAGCCTTTCAATGACCGCATTTGAGGCACCTGTCTCCCAAACCGATGCCAGTTCCTTTCAGCACCCATCCCTACCACCTCCAAGGCAGTTACAAGATTTAGAAATCAGCATAGCCAGGAAGCTTAAATGGAAGAGCTGCTCAGAGCGGAGATAGCCTATAGCCCAAACCTGTGTAAGACTCAGCAATCTCTATCAAGAGGAGGAGCCTCGGGAGAATGCAGGAGGGAAATCTAAGGGTGTTTGAGCGGGGGGATGACATACAAGGATCAAATGGGCCAAATACCCATTGCTATGGGTGGACCATCAAGGCGTTAGGATTTGATGTGCTGGTTCAAGAACTTGGAAGGGATAGTTTGCATCGGCCAGGTTGGCACCTCTAAGCATAAACCCATCGATGGCGTGGACTTTTAAAAGTTGAGAAAAGAAATTTTTCCCAGAATACCTAGGAGGTGAGTCTGAAGACTTGGGGAAATGGATATGCTGAAATGATCTATTTGCAGCTCGCTAAGCCACTCTGTAGCTGTCTGCCACAGAAGTGCCTAGAGTATGTTCTCTTTGCCAAGAGTTTAATACTTGCATTGCTCTTTGACAATAAAAGGATGTTTTTAGTTTTTAAATGTAATCTCTTACAACGGTAAAACTTCCTTCCTGAGTCCTCTTGTAAAATTTTCAAATAGCTTTTGTTAGAACGTTTGTCAAAACAAACTGTGCTCCTAATATTATAATGCATGGGAATTATTCAGAATACCAGACAGAACAGGATTTAAAATTGATGGTCATAAATTATGATAGAAGCCAGTGGCCTCATGTAAAAATGTCATGATTGCAACGCTCTCCTAGAAAATAAATCCTCAGTGACTTTTTTTGATAGGTTGAACTTAAACGGTACACATTACAAAAGCTGCCTTTATTTAGATTTGGCCACTATCAATCAAAATGCTATGATTACTCTTCACTTTTTATTTTTTATAATAATGCTTGACAATTGCATATTAATTTACTTTCCAAAATATTTTAACATATTATTATTAATAGTATTATATATTAATATATTAAAATTATTCTTATGTTATATCACACTTTATTTTTCAAATGCATAGGCATATAGTGATAATTTAATGGATATTCAGAAAGGAAATTTTTTTTAATATATGAAATTTATTGTCAAATTGGTTTCCATACAACACCCAGTGCTCATCCCAAAAGATGCCCTCTTCAATGCCCATCACCTACCCTTCCCTCCCTCCCACCCCCCATCAACCCTCAGTTTGTTCTCAGTTTTTAAGAGTCTCTTATGCTTTGGTTCTCTCCCAGTCTAACCTCATTTTTTTTCCTTCCCCTCCCCCATGTGTTTCTGTTAAGTTTCTCAGGATCCACATAAGAGTGAAAACATATGGTATCTGTCTTTCTCTGTATGGCTTATTTCACTTAGCATCACACTCTCCAGTTTCATCCACGTTGCTACAAAGGGCCATATTTCATTCTTTCTCATTGCCACGTAGTACTCCATTGTGTATATAAGCCACAATTTCTTTATCCATTCATCAGTTGATGGACATTTAAGCTCTTTCCACAATTTGGCTATTGTTGAGAGTGCTGCTATAAACATTGGGGTACAAGTGCCCCTATGCATCAGTACTCCTGTATCCCTTGGGTAAATTCCTAGCAGTGCTACTGCTGGGTCATAGGGTAGGTCTATTTTTAATTTTTTGAGGAACCTCCACACTGTTTTCCAGAGTGGCTGCACCAGTTTCATTCCCACCAACAGTGCAAGAGGGTTCCCGTTTCTCCACATCCTCTCCAGCATCTATAGTCTCCTGATTGGTTCATTTTGGCCACTCTGACTGGCGTGAGGAGATATCTGAGTGTGGTTTTGATTTGTATTTCCTTGATGAGGAGTGACATTGAGCATCTTTTCATGTGCCTGTTGGCCATCCGGATGTCTTCTTTAGAGAAGTGTCTATTCATGTTTTCTGCCCATTTCTTCACTGGATTATTTGTTTTTTGGGTATGGATTTTGGTGAGCTCTTTATAGATTTTGGATACTAGCCCTTTGTCCAATATGCCATTTGCAAATATCTTTTCCCATTCCGTTGGTTGCCTTTTAGTTTTGTTGGTTGTTTCCTTTGCTGTGCAGAAGCTTTTTATCTTCATGAGGTCCCAATAGTTCATTTTTGCTTTTAATTCCCTTGCCTTTGGGGATGTGTCAAGTAAGAAATTGCTACGACTGAGGTCAGAGAGGTCTTTTCCTACTTTCTCCTCTAGGGTTTTGATGGTTTCCTGTCTCATATTCAGGTCCTTTATCCATTTTGAGTTTATTTTTGTGAATGGTGTGAGAAAGTGATCTAGTTTCAATCTTCTGCATGTTGCTGTCCAGTTCTCCCAGCACCATTTGTTAAAGAGACTGTCTTTTTTCCATTGGATGTTCTTTCCTCTTTGTCAAAGATGAGTTGGCCATACTTTTGTGGGTCTAGTTCTGGGGTTTCTATTCTGTTCCATTGGTCTATGTGTCTGTTTTTGTGCCAATACCATGCTGTCTTGATGACTACAGCTTTGTAGTAGAGGCTAAAGTCTGGGACTGTGATGCCTCCTGCTTTGGTCTTCTTCTTCAAAATTACTTTGGCTATTTGGGGCCTTTTGTGGTTCCATATGAATTTTAGGATTGCTTGTTCTAGCTTCGAGAAGAATGCTGGTGCAATTTTGATTGGGATTGCATTGAATGTGTAGATAGCTTTGGGTAGTATTGACATTTTGACAATATTTATTCTTCCAATCCATGAGCACAGAATGTTTTTCCATTTCTTTATATCTTCTTCAATTTCCTTCATAAGCTTTCTATAGTTTTTAGCATACAGATCTTGTACATCTTTGGTTAGATTTATTCCTAGGTATTTTATGCTTCTTGGTGCAATTGTGAATGGGATCAGTTTCTTTATCTGTCTCATAAAGGAAATTCTTAAGCAACCATCACTCTGGTCAAGAAATAATATGTTGCCAGCTTTCCAAGTCTCCCTGTTTGTACCTAACTGATTCCAACTGTGGCCCTCTCCCCGGAGTTAACCACTGTGTCCCACGTTGACTTGCTTTTCTTTGAAGTTTGGGTACTTATGTATGCCGTTTTAGGCAGTCTAATCGAATTTTCCCTGATTTTACACTTTTTTCCCCTAAAATTGTCATTTAAAAAGTGTCAAGCCAAGAGAAAGTTGCAAGTGCCATGGGTTAAAAAAATTTTTTTTAATATTTATTTATCTTTGACAGAGAGGAACAGACAGAGCATGAGCAGAGGAGGGACAGAGAGAGAGGGAGACACAGAATCTGAAGCAGGCTCCAGGCTCTGAGCTGTCAGCACTGAGCCTGACGTAAGGGTTGAACTCATGAATGTGAGATCATGACCTTAGCCTAAGTCAGATGCTTAACTGACTGAGCCACCTAGGTGCCCCTTCAAGTATCCTAGGTTAAATGAAAGGAACATTTCTTGCACAACTAAGGAAATTTTAATATGGACAGAGTATGAAATGATATTAAGGAATTCTAATTTTGTTAAGGACACATGATGTTCATTTGGCTAAGTAGGAAATGTTTTCAATTTTAGAGATGCAGACTAAGATATTTAGGGTGTGATATCAAGATGGCATTTACTGACTTTGAAATATTTAAGCATAAACAAATAAAATGAGTTTTAAAAATACGTACCATACAAACCAAAGTAGGACAAGAGAACGTTTTAGAGTAAGATCTGTTGTCCTTTACCAACCAACAACTATTAGGTACTTAAAGAAAACCCAGCCCCTGGCTGGCTACTGGATCCTGGTGGAGTTGAATGAATGGCTATGAGTCACGAAGTTGAGTATGTGACCTCAGGTGCCAATCATGAACTGTGTTACCTAATCCACTGAGCCATAACATTGGACACGCACAGTCACACTCTATAAAATAGAAACAGAACATGGAGACAGGGTCTGAACAGGTCCAAAAGGCAAAAGTAAACTGCAAGATCAGGTGGCTCAGATCCCCATGGTACCTGCTTCTCCTGCTTCACTGCCTCTCCCTCAACCCACACCTATGACTTCATAACTGGTTCCCACTGGCTGGTTAAAAGAAGAGGGAAAAACGTGGTCCGGGTTACAGATGTATCTGCCCCATATGCTAAGGAAAACCAGCTTCTATACTGCACTCTCACTGGGTGTCCTGGGGGTGGGGAGGGCCCTGGTGAAGGGAAATCCTCCCTATGGACAGAACTTAAGATGGTGCATCTGTTGTCCACTTGGCGTTAAGGGAGAGATGGTGTAAGGTACACATCTACATTGGCTGATGGACAGGCATTAGCACATTGACCTGCCACTCAGGGGTTAGGAACATATTGGAAAATGGTGGAGAAAGACTTCTGGGAACAAGAGATGTGGATATTCGTCTCAGAATGGCATGGGGTATAAGATACATGTCTTAAGTAAATGTGTTCCATAGGACAACCACTGTGAAGGAGACCCTCAGAAATCAGGTGTACAGTATGACTCATTCTCTAGATGTCAACTTCTTTTTCCAACTACCTTGGAGCCAATTTAATGGATCCATGTTACCACGTGGCCATAGCAGCTGGGAGAGAGGCTATTCATAGGCTTTTCTTACCTAGGCTAATCTGGCTACTGCTGTGTTGAATGCCCAACCTTCTAAAACCTGATGCTGATGCCGAGGTCCCATCTGGTACCATTTACCCGGTTGGGCTGGCTACCTCATGGTAGATTAATTCTAATTCACTACTCCCATTATGCAGAGTGCATCACTTTGTCCTTATAGGGAAGATACATCCTTCACAACGGATTTGCCTTCTCTGCTTGCAAGATTTCTGATAGCACTGCCATTTGTGGACTAGCAGAATGCCTGCTTTATTCATTGCCAATGCATCCCATACAGTATCATGTCTGGCCAGGCAGCACATTTTATGGCAAAGAAAGTGAGACTCATCCTCCTGAAATGGTCTTACCCTGACACCCTATGGTGGCTGGCACAATAGAATCAAGGGGTGCCCAGTAAAGACTCAGTCATGGTGCCAGCTGGAGTGGAGTTTCCCCAAGGATTGGGTGCCATCCTGAAGGGTGAGATTCTTGCCTTAAACTAACAGCCTGTATACGGTGCTGTCCCCATAGTCAGAAAGCATCAAGGCAAGGGAGGAAGTGGGAGTTGCCTCTTGCTATTGTCCCTAATAACTCACTTGTATTGCTTTTTGTTTTTTTGGGGTTCTTTTTTCTTTTCTTCCAGTCCCCATGGCTGATGATTTTGGAAGTTCTAGTACCCAAGGAAAATAGTCATAGCTCTGATGAACTGAAAAATGAGACCAATCCATGGCCATTTTGGGCTTTGCATGCTAATGAACTGACAGGCAAAGAAATGGTCACTATACAGACTGGGGTGAGTGATCTCTTAAGTAGGCTTCACACCCAGTGTGGAGCCCAACACAGGGCCTGAACTCAGGACCCTGAGATCCAGACCTGAGCTGAGATCAAGAGTCAGATGCTCGGGGCGCCTGGGTGGCGCAGTCGGTTAAGCGTCCGGCTTCAGCCAGGTCACGATCTCGCGGTCCGTGAGTTCGAGCCCCACGTCAGGCTCTGGGCTGATGGTTCAGAGCCTGGAGCCTGTTTCCGATTCTGTGTCTCCCTCTCTCTCTGCCTTTCCCCCGTTCATGCTCTGTCTCTCTCTGTCCCAAAAATAAAATAAACGTTGAAAAAAAAAAAAAAAGAGTCAGATGCTCAATTGACTGAGCCAACCAGGGACCCCTGGGGTAAGTTCTTCTTAATTTCCAAGAGAAATTGTATTTCTGCTACAGATTAGGGGCAGAGAAGTTTGACTGAAGTGCCTCTTCCTTGCCCAGTAGTATCGGTCAATGGAAAACTTCAGCAACCCATTGATATGAGTATTAAGTATACCAATTTTACAGGAAAAAAATTTTTAGTCATGTCTCTATGTAAAAAACTAACTGCATCCAGCCAAGATGCTAATGGAACTTGAGGGAAACATGAAACGAGTGATAGAAAAAGGGTAGGGATATTACCAGCTTAGGTATTGGCAACAGCTGCAGAGGAAGGGGCCGTAATCACTTAATTATTTTTCCCTACCCCCATTCTCTTATCTTCTATAAAGAACAGTGATGATACTAGCATTTTAGATTTCATGTGAAAGGAAGAGCACATTGACATCATTTTGTGCTAATGTGGGAGCTGAAGGAAATGTGTGTCCCTTGTATTGGGGACATACACTTTCCACCCAATTGAAAAATAAGAATGAACTTGGAGGGGGTGAAGGGATGGATTCTGCTGTCCACCCACCATTTGACATCTTAAAGCTATCTCTATCCTTCTCCACCCTTCTCTACACCACAGGAAGCTGACCTACATGGATTATATAACAAGCCATCTTAACCTCTGGCTTCTAATTGCATTTGGCCAGTGGGGACCCCTAGTCTGAGACAGAAGAAAGGAAATTTGTGATATTTGTCCCCCTAGCTCTGTTCCTGCAGGAGGAACCTCTGGCTAGCTGGTTCCCTTTACGTCGTCTCTCGATAGTCGTTTTGCATGACTGACTCTTTCTGAGTGCCCATTGGCTCTTCCTTCACTAGAGACCTAGTCTTGGTAATGATGTCACTGTTAAGAACTGCACGGTGCTTCCTGATGAGGAACGACGTTGAGCATCTTTTCACGTGCCTGTTGTCCATCTGGATGTCTTCTTTAGAGAAGTGTCTATTCATGTTTTCTGCCCATTTCTTCACTGGATTATTTGTTTTTCAGGTGTGGAGTTTGGTGGGCACCTTTTGGAATGAGCACTGGGTATTGTATGGAAACCAATTTGACAATTAATTTCATGTAAAAAAAAAAAGAACTGCACAGTGCTCCATATCTTCCATGTTTCTCTACACCCTACCCTTGCCTTTGTCAATGGTCTCTCTAAGAATCCTCCTCAAATTGTCCTAATTCAGTACTATCAATCTCCTGCTGGTACCCTGATGGACAACGGGTGATATTAAAGCATATGTGCATGCTGATGGGAATAATCTAGTAGAGAGAGAAAACTTGATGCAGAAGAGGTAGAAGATATTTGCAAGACGAAGGTCTTAAATGGTTGAGAGGGGATGAAACACAGAAGCAGGTCTGATCTTAGGAGCAGGGAAAATTCATCTATTGGAGTAGGAGTGAGGGCAGAGTGTATGAGAGGAAGAGCAGGTAGCTTGATGGGTTTGTTGTTATGCAGGGTATAACAGCTATTTGGGGGCTGCTTCTATCTTCTCCGTGAATTCATACATGTAAGCTTGTTGGCAAAGGCTTCTTAAATAGGACATAAAAAGCACTAATTGTAACAGAAAAAAAAAGATCTCTTGGACATTATTAAAAATAAGAATATCTGTTCATCAAAAATCACCAACTGGAAAGCAAAAAGCTATGGTCTGGCGTGGGAGAAGACATTTTAAAAAGACATAAACATCAAAGGATACATATCCAGGATATATGAAGAATTGCAAATTGATATGAAAAAGACCAATGGCCCAATGAAAAAAATGGACAGCATACCTGGATTGGCACTTAACATAAAAAGATATCTAAGTGGCTCTACACATAAATATCATTATTTATCAGAGAAGTGCAAATTAAAATCACAATGAAATACCACTACCCTTAAATAATAATAGTTAAGGTATAAAAGACTGACAATAACGAGTGTTGATGGAGAGTGGGACTCAGCTTGGCAGAGTTTAGTGAGTTGAGTGTGACAGGGAGAGAGAGAGAGAGAGAGAGAGAGAGAGAGAGAGAGAGAAGAGGACTGAGAATATGGACCAAGAAGTGATTGGAGCAATGGCATAGAACCTAGTCAAGTGAGGTGGGAGGTGAGCAATGAGGAGGGTGATGGATGGCGAAAAGCTCAGTGGTGGGACCTCTAGTGCCCAGATAATTTTATTCTTATTTTTTTTTTTTTTAAGCAATTTCTACACCCACAGTGCCTGGGTGGCTCAGTCAGTTGAGCATCGGTCATGATCTCACAGTTGTGAGATCAAGCCTGGCATTGGGCTCTGTGCTGGTTGTGGAGCCTGCTCGGGATTCATTCTCTCTCTCTCTCTCTCTCTCTCGCTCTGTCCCTCTCCCACCCCAGCTCTCATGTATGCACGTGTGTGAACGCTCTATCTTTCTCTCTCTCAAAAATAAATAAAATATTTAAAAAACACTTAATTCACTGGGAAATTAGCTAGTTTACTACTACACATAAAATAAAAACAAAGAGGAATATAGCCTGATACATCAATATTTTGTTCTTTACCCACTCATTCGCCAAATCAGGTGCAGAGACATCTGCAGATTCATCCATCCATCCATCCATCCATTCATCTATTCATCATCCAACTTTCCACTCAGCTATTAAATAAAGACACGGAGTGTCAGGCAGTGTGATATACACAGTGAAGGAAGTACCATAGTCCCCCCTTATTTGTGGAAGATATATTCCAGGACACCCAGTGGATGCCTGAAATCATGGTTAGTGCAGAACCCGGTGTATATACCATGTTTTCTCCTATATGTACATACCTACGATAAGGTTTCATTTATAAATTAAGCATGGTCAAAGATTAACAATAATAAATAATAAAATAGAATTATTATAATAATATACTATAAAAAGTTATGTAGATGTGCTCTTTCTCTCTCAAAATATATTGGGTACTGTATTCACCTTTCTTGATGTGGGATGATAAAATGCCTATCTGATGAGATGACGTGAGGTGAATGACGCAGGTTTTGTAACCTAGTGTTAGGTTGCCACTGATCTTCTGACAATATGTCTGCTTCTGAACTGCCACTGATCTTGGGTCACTGAAACTGTGGATAAGGGGGGACTACTGTACCGAGAGAATGCCCTGATTCTCAATCATCACAATGTGATTGGGGAATCAAATAGTATAAATTTGAAACCTAGAGGGGCGCCTAGGTGGCTCAATCAGTTAAGTGTTTAACTTTGGCTCAGGCCATGATCTCACGGTTTGTGAGTTCGAGCCTTGTGTTGGGCTCTGTGCTGACAACTCGGAGCCTGGAGCCTGCTTTGGATTCTGCGTGTCTCTCTCTGTCCCTCCCCCACTTGTGCTCCCTGTCTCTCTCTCAAAAATAAATAAATATGCATTAAAAAAAAGCTATTAAAAATTTGAAACCTAGAAATCAAACAAGTGTACAATAGGTTAATTCTCAGTCCTAATACATTAATAAGAGGGATAAAGCATAAGAGACTAAGAAGCATATTCATTATTCCATGAATAGCATGGAATCTGTGTAAGCAGTCCCTATGGAAAATGGACATCAGCTGCACTGCTAAAGAATAATAAAAACACAATTTTTTTAGAGAGATCCAAAGAATTCAAGAAAGAAGCAGAACACTGCAGCCAAGGTGTCTACCCTCCCCAGGTGACACCTGGTGAGAACCCCATTGGCAGCCCCCTTGGAGGTCACCAGGGCATAAAGGCATAAAGCCTTCCCAAAGAGTAAGAGTCTTCATATGTTCCCTTCAGTTCACAGCAATGGCACCCTACTGAGCAGAAAATTAAGCAGGGGCTAGGTTATGGTTGATTTACTCTTTTAGGTGCTACCAGACTCGTCTCTTCTAGTCCCTGTCCATTGTGTATTCATGAGCCGGGTTGTGGCTATCTTTCATCCTTTATTGTATTCAGGGACGGAAAAAAAAAAAAAAAAACCCATGTAAAACCATTTTCCTGGCTGAATGGGTGAAATAATTTAAAAGCCATATGTTAGCCTGGCGGCTTGTCTAACAACCCAGAGTTTCTCTGCAGAACAATAATTAAAGTAGCTCTTTCTTTATTATATAAATTATTCATTCACTTTTTAACACCAGGTGGATGTGTACGTTTCTAAGGAATGAGTATCCAAGACAGCCCTGCCATTCCAAAAGTCACCCCCATCAGCTTGTCACATTTTCATCATGAAGTTACTGCCCAGCTGCATTCCTGGGGACCGGATACTTTCACCTTACATAATCGTAAGATCACACAATAAGCTTAATGTCGTCTGTGACTGCATAACAGACATTGGAAAGGCACGCATCTACTCAGTGGGAACAAAATTCTTCATAAGGGCGAGAATGGATTTTGTGGATCTCTTCTATATATCTTGACAATATGTGATTTAATGTCTCCATCTCCCTGAGGTACAATTCATGGAGACAATATGGGAGGATGAGATTTCTTAATAGGTACAAGCAGTGAGTGAGATAAGACTCCAAAAATGATCCAGGGGGTGGGGTGAGGAAAGGAGGGGCACCTGGCTGGCTCAGTCGGTAGAGCGGGCGACTCTTGACCTCTGGGTTGTGAGTTTGAGCCCCACATTGGGTGCAGACTGCTTTTTAAAAAATATTTATTTATTTATTATTGAGAGAGAGAGAGAGAGCAAGGGAGGAATCCTAAGCAGTCTCCACTCTGTCAGCGTAGAGACTGACCCAGGGCTCAGTCTAAGAACTGTGAGGTCATGACCTAAGCCAAAATCAAGAAGCTTAACTGACTGAGCCACCCAGGTGCCCCTAAGTATTTTGAATCCAAGTAATAAGACCTGTGCATCTGGAAAGACTATATTTACCAAACAATAAATATTTGAATAACAAAAACAAGGCAGCTATTTATGTATTTCCAAATGCTTTGATCCTTGGTGTTTCCAAATACCTTGATCTTTTGATTTTGCAATCAAAACAATCAACTCAAAAACTCTCATAGCACAGAATAGCAATCTCATAAAAAACAAAAGCTCTCAGGAGCCTCAAATTATTCCATACAGTTCAGGAGAAATCAGGTCAGTAGCAACCGTAATATTTTATCAAAGATTGCTTTTTATTGTAAAAGAAATTTGTTCTCATGAAATAAACTTTAGACAATATAAAAAATGCAAAGGAAGTAGTCATGATCTCTAACTGCAACACTAAAAGATAATTGCCACAGATACACGGTTGACCCTTGAACAACACAGGATTTTTTTTTAATCTTTGTTTTTGAGAGAGAGAGAGAGAGAGAGAGAGAGAGAGAGAGAGAGAGGCAGAGAGAGAGGGAGCCACAAAATCTGAAGCAGGCTCCAGGCTCTGAGCTGCCAGCACAGACCCCAACACGGAGCTCAAACTCACGAACTATGAGATCATGACCTGAGCCAAAGTCTGACACTTAACCAAATGAACCACCCAGGAGCCCCTGAACAACACAAGTTTGAACTGCGCGGGTCCACTGATACGCAGATTTTTTATAGACCAGCACTGTAAATGTATTTTCTCTTCTTTATGATTTTCTTAGTGACAGTTTTTCCCTTGCTTGCTTTATTGTAAGAATACAATATATATAATATATATACAAAATATGTGTTAATCGACTGTGTATGTTGTTGGTAAGGCTTCTGGTCAACAGTAGGCTATTAGTGGTTAAGCTTTTGGGGAGTCAAAGTTATATTCAGATTTTGATCGCAAGGGTGGGGGTTGGTGCCCCTAACCCTTGTGTTGTTCAAGGGTCCACTGTATTCCCCATATCTGGAAAAATTTGCTCTTTGTGTGTGTGTGTGTGTGTGTGCGCGCTAGTCCGAAGTATAGGTTGGGTGTGGGGACTCAGCTGTTACCCTGAGCAGAAGAAGGGATCGGACACTAGGGAGAAGCTTGCCCTGCTTGATGCCTGCAGCAAAGACTGCCATCGGAGGGTCATCTACTGTCATCCATCTGCTCTTTTTCCCTTAGGGAGTCCTAAACTTGTGTTTGCACCTCAAAATTATTGGTGGGGCAAACTTTTCCCTCTACTGCTGATCTTTGCCTCTTCCCAGAGCCCAGAAGACCACAGCTCCATCCAAGGTCTCTTTCCTGAATCCGCAGCACAATGTCAAGAGAAGGAAGGTATCAGGCGCAGGCACGAGGGCTAATACACCAAACCTGTGCCAGATCCTAATACGGTTTCTTCTGGGAACTCTCCTTTCAGACTGGGCTCAACCTGGGACAAAGATGATAGTGTAGACAGTGCCCTGAGGTCAGAGGTAGAGAAATCCTGTTGCTTTTCAATGAGAGGGGCTACCTCAGGGAGATCCTTGAAACCCTGGGGGAGCTTGGGGCAGGCTGCCTTCATAGGTAAACTGCTCGCCTTTACTATATAGTTCAGAGACAACGACTGTCTGTGAGGTGTGGAGAATGGAAACAGCCTCTCAGTACCTAAAAAAAAAAAGAAAAAAGAAAAAAAAAGGTAAAAGGTTTTCATTTTACATACCTGGCCTTACAAGTGTGGAAAATGCTATGCCTGCAAATTTGCCTCCATGGAGAGACCCCGACTGCCTGACCTGTGCAAATGTGGTTGCGAGACAGGACCATGAGCAAGTGAAGGGAATTTACGACCTGTTCATGGGGACTGTGCAACATGGAAGAGCGGGACCTGGCTGATCAGAACAGATGGTTCCAGGGAACTAGAGCTAATGGAAGGGAATTCAAATAAAAAACCCCTGGAAACTCTCAAGGAGACAAAACTAGAGCATTAAAAGTACTTAGGGAGCCTGATCCCATCCTTTCTGCCTTTTTTTTTTTTTTTTAATTTTTTTTTTTCAACGTTTATCTATTTTTGGGACAGAGAGAGACAGAGCATGAACGGGGGAGGGGCAGAGAGAGAGGGAGACACAGAATCAGAAACAGGCTCCAGGCTCTGAGCCATCAGCCCAGAGCCCGACGCGGGGCTCGAACTTCCGGACCGCGAGATCGTGACCTGGCTGAAGTCGGACGCTTAACCGACTGCGCCACCCAGGCGCCCCTCCTTTCTGCCTTTGAAAGTTGGGTAGATGAACTTAAAAAGAAGACAATTTCTCCAGAGCACAGAATTAGTACTTTGAAAAAAGAAATCTCTCACAACAGAGAGCTAAAACACAGAGGCAGATTATAGGAAGCAGTAAGGGGTTTGGAGAATAGCTCTGGGAGTATTCTGCCAAGTATCCTGAATTCGAAGGATGGAGAGAAATTCTTAATAGATTCCAGTAGGGGGTAAAGAGGTGTTATTTATATACCAAAAAAGTATGCCGATAGCTTACGATATCTTATGGGCATCACTAGAAAGTAGAAGACAATGGAATAAATCGAGTGGGTCATTCAGAGTGAAGAACTGTGATCCGAGAATTCAATTTCCGGTCGATGTGACATTTGTCATTCATCATTAGGCAAGACTGTAAAGATGGCTCCCTAACAGCCCACCCTCCCTATTGGTCAAACACTAATCTAGATACCAACGTGAAGGGATTTTGCGTGTAACCAAAGACCCAAGTTACTTGACCTTAAGTTATGGAGATTATCCACATGGGTCTGACCCAATCAGGTGAGCTCTGTAGATGCAGAATTTTCTCTAACTGGTAACAGAAGATGAAGTTGGAGAGTCACACCATTGCTGGCCTTGAAGATAAGGGGGACCATATGCTAAGGAATATAGGCAGCCTGAGTGGCCCCTGGCTGATGGCCACCAGGAAAGTGAGGACCCCGTTCTACAACCACAAGGAACGAATTCGGCCACCGATCTAAATGAGTAAAGAAGTGGATTTGTATCCAGAATTTCCAGATAAGAACCCATCCTGACCTTGAGTTCAGCCTTGCTAAAGCTTAAGCAGAGATTCCAGCCAAGTTTGCCTGAATTTCTGACCATAATTGTATTATGGGATACTAAGTGGGTGTCGTTTTACATTGTAATGTTTTCTCCCCCAGTGTTATTGAGAAAGAATTGACATATGTCACTGTACAAGCATGAAGCATACAGCCTGATGGTTTGATTTACATATATTGTGAAACGATTATCACAGTAGGTTCAGCTAACATTTGTCATTTCATATACCATAATACAATAAAATGAAAGGAAAGAAAAAAATTTTTTCCTTGTGATGAGAACTCTTAGGATTTATTCCCTTAACAAGTTTCCTGTATATTATACAGCAGTGTTAGCTGTAGTCAGCATGTTGTACATTACACGCCCACTACTTATTTTTCTTATAACTGGAAGTCTGTACCTTTCGACCACCTTCCTCCAATCTCTGCTACCCCACCATCTGCCTTTGGTAACCACAAGTCTGACTTCTCTCTCTCTCTCTCTCTTGAAAAAAAAATACACATATAAAGTGAGACTACACAATTATTTGTCTTTTTCTGTCTGACTTATTTCACTTAGAGGTATGCCTTCAAGGTCCATCCATGTTGTCGCAAATGGTAGGACATCCTCGTTTTTTATGGCTGAAGAATATTCCATCGTGTATATGTCCATTTTCTCTATCCATCCATTTAATGATGGACGCTTAGGTTGTTTCCATGTCTTGGCTATTGTTAACAATGCTGCAGTGAACTTGGGGGTACAGATATCTTTCCCAGTTAGTATTTTCATTTCTTTGAATATATACCCAGAAGTAGAATTGCTGGATTAAATGGTATTTCTGTTTTTAATTTTTTGGTGATTCTCCATACTGTTTTCCAGAGTGGCTGTACCAATTGATGTTCCCACCAACAGTGCACAAGGGTCACCTTTTCTCCACGTCCTCGTCAGCATTTATCTCTTGTCTTTTTGATGATGGCCATTCTAACGGGTGTGATGTGATATCTCATTTATAAATTGTAAGATTTGTGCTGATTTGCTTTGTGGCAATAGAAAATTAATGCAAAGATATTTCGAAACATAGATGTTTTCAGACAGCGTTCTATCCCATGTCTTATTTTTTGTAGGTTTTATTTATTTATTTTTAAGTAATCTTTACACCCAACCTAAGGCTCAAACTTAGGGCCCCAAGATTAAGAGTGGCATGCTCTCGGGGCACCTGGATGGCTTAGTCTGTTAAACGGCTGGCTTTGGATCTCGGCTCAGGTCATGATCTCACGGTTCGTGAGTTCGAGCCCCACGTTGGGCTCTGCACTGACAGCGCAAAGCCTCCTTGGGATTCTTTCTCTCCCTCTCACTGCACCTGCCACCCTCCTCAAAGTAAATAAATTAAAAAGGAAAAGAGTGGCATGCCCTTCTGACTGAGCCAGTCAGACACCCTCTGCTCATGTCTTATTCTGAAGCAAATGCCCTCACTGAATCCAACCAGCAATATGACAATAGAGGAGAGGAAACAGATCAGCGAGGAGCCCTTCATTTTTCGTGGTTACATGTACCTGAAAAGAATTTTAATTTGTTAGATGAAGGTTAATGTAAATGTTAATGAGTTAGCCTGGTACTTAACAGTTCTAAACTATCTCAGCAAAACCCAGGATGTGAAAGGCAAAACCTCGGTACCTCTTTCTAAATATTTCATCTGGTCCATGAAGACAGGGGTCACTGGGAAATGTCAAGCAAGACTTCTACTGAGGACAGAGGTAGAACGAAGAGAGTGTTCACTCATTCAATAAAAATAAGGAGAGGAGAAAAGAAGAGACCACCATGTTCATTAAATAGCAAAAGTCAAATCTGATGGAGGAACTAAAGCCATGTCTGTTTTTTGTGGCAATACATGGGAAGTGCTGAGTTCTCCTGTTTGAATTCCCCTATCAAAAGACGGAGACTGTCAGATTGGGTTAAAAACCCAGTACTTATGTTTTTTGTAAGAAATGTATTTGAAATGAGAAAGAAATGTCAAAAGTGAAAGATGAAGCAAGGATATAGAAGGCAAATTCAAACCAGAGCCCTGGGAATGTATCTGATGTGATAAAAGAACATTCAAAGGCAAAAGCATTTAATGAGATGAAGGGATGTTAAGTAGTCATAAAAGTTACAACCCACCAAGAAGATAAAACAACCACAAACTTGAATAACCAAATAAAAATTGCTAAGCACACGAAGCAGAAAGTCCTCAAAATACAAAGAGAGCAAAATGAAAACAAAACGATGCCTCTTAATATATGTCCTTCTGAATTTAATGAATTAAAGAGAGAGTTTAAATAATGCAACCAACAGGGGCGCCTGGGTGGCTCAGTCGGTTGAGCATCTGACTTCAGCTCAGGTCATGACCTCACAGTTTGCTTCCTGAGTTCGAGCCCTGCGTCGGGCTCTGTGCTGACAGCTCGGAGCCTGGATCCTGGAGCCTGCTCTGGATTCTGTGTCTCCCTCTGTCTCTCTCTGCCCCTCCCCTGCTTGCACTCTGTCTCTGTGTCTCTTTCAAAAATAAACGTTAAAAAGCAAGTAAAAAAAATAATGCAACCTATAAATACATATCTATGGTTTTTTAGCAATTGGGAGAGATAAGAACATGGTAGAGATGACAAATTTGACAAATTTGTACAGCATGATAAAATAAACTTTGCTTTTTCATGCTCATAGAACTGTTTTTGTTTTTGTATTTGTTTCTTTTCTGAAACCAGTCATGTACCTGGACAAATAAAGTGTAATAAATTCTAAAATGTAGAAATATTTACAGGCTATATTCTCCCATCATAATCCCATAAAGCCAATGATCAGAATCTTAACTATGTGAAATGTAAGAATGCATTGCTAAAAATGGCTGTATCGAAGAGGAAATCAAAATGGAAATTGAATATTTTATACACATTTTCAAAAATGAGAAAAAATTTTCAACCAGAAGTAGGAGAGTATAACTAAAGCTTCACACAAAGAAAACTTTACGTCCTTCAGACATTTATATTAATGAGAAAGAAATATAATTGTGTTAATTATAGAAATATAAATATAAAGACATTTCTATTTATTATTCTACTACTAATAAACTAAGAGATTATCTGATAACTAAATACCTTTCCATTTCTGGGCTGGCACATCTTCATTGCAATATCTTTTTTATATTGTTTCTTTGGCTTACTAATATTTTGCTTAGAACATTTGCGTATATTTTGTTATTGAAAGCAGCCAAGAATTTTTTTAAATGTTTATTTATTTTTGATAGAGAGAGAGAGGGAGAGAGAGTGTGAGTGGGGGTGGGGCAGAGAGAGGGAGACAGAGATTTCAAAGCAACATGCTGCCCTGACAGTACAGAGCCCGACCCAGGACTTGAACCCACCAACTGTGAGGTCATGATCTGAGCCAAAGTGAGATGCTTAACTGAGGCACTCAGGTACCCCCCAAACAGCCAAGAATTTGTATTTGTATGGTATCTGTCATGTTTTCATAGTAGATTTATCCTTGTCTCATAAAACGAGTTGGGTTGTAGTTTTTCATTTTTTTCCCGTTGGTTGGCTTAAGTTTGTAATTATTATTACTATTATTACCACTACTATTATAACTGTTTCTATTAAGTACAATATTTAATAGCAATTGCCTAAAAATCTGTCTAGGCTTGATGCTGTACTTGTGGGAAAGAATGCAAACTATTGATTCAATGTGTCAAACAATATTTTATTTCTTCTTGAATCTGTTTGGTAATTTGTATTTTTTGAGGAGTGTGTGCAGTTCATCCAAGTTTTCAAATATATTGATACGAAACGCATCATGTGTTCTCTTTAATCTTTTTAACCTTAATCAGTCCAGTTTCCCTTTGCATTACTCATATTGTTTATTTATGACTGCTTTTTTTCTCCTGGATTAATCTTGATGGAGATTTTTTTTAATCTAGGCTTTTCCAAAGTACCAGCCTGGATTTTGTTGATCGTTTTTATTGTATGTTTGTATTTTATCTTATTTATTTCTGATCTTATTTTATTATTTCATTCCTTTTACTTCATTTGGACTTTTCCTGGTTTTCTTTGTTTAATGTCTATCATTTATTTTTCTTCTAATATAAGCAATTATGGGTATAATATTCTTTCTCAGCGTCATGTTGGCTATGGCTGCAGCTACAGACCATGCTATTTTTTTAAAAAATTTGCCATATTTGCATTCCCTCCCTCCCGCTCCCCCCCCCCACTCTCTCTCTCTCACACACATGCACACACAGACACACTCACACACACATCTATACATACATCGGTCAGATTGATGAGTGCATCCAAAAGCCTGTTTAAGTTGGGTGCTAGGGCATATCCTTCATATAAGCCCATGTCCTTTTTTTTTTTTTTTTAAGCTGATAAATATCTTAGTGGGCTGATTTATTTTATTTTATTATTTTATATTTTAGTTTAGTTTAGTAATTTCTGCTCAATATAAGGCTCAAACTCATGACCCTACTATCAAGAGTTTCATGTTCTACCGACTGAGCCATACAGGTGCCCCAAGCCCTTTTTTTTGAATTTTTAAATGTACATCAAAGTCAGTTAGCATGTAGTGCAATAATGATTTCAGTAGTAGAATCCAGTGATTCATCCCCTACATGTAACACCCAGAGCTCATCCCAACAAGTGTCCTCCTTAATGTCCCCTTGTCCAATTAACCCATCACCCCACCCACAACACCTCCAGCAACCCCCAGTTTGTTCTCTATATCTAAGCGTCTCTTATGTTTTGTCCCCCTCCCTGTGTTTATATATTTTTGCTTCCCTTCCCTTATGTTCATCTGTTTTGCATCTTAAATTCCACATATGAGTGAAGTCATACGATATTTGTCTTTCTCTGACTGACTTATTTTGCTTCGTAAAATACACTCTATAATACACTTCTGGTTCTATAATACACACTATAGTGTATACACTATAATACACTCTAGTTCCACCCACATTGTTGCAAATGGCAGGATTTCATTCTTTTTGATCGCCGGGTAATACTCCATTGTATGTCTATACCACATCTTTATCCGTTTGTCTGTCGATGGACATTTGAAGCCCATCCTTTTATAATAATTTTATAGTGATAAAAATATTCGTCTGCTTGCCCTGGTTCAGTTTTGCTGTTGAAATTGACACGTTGTTTTACTAATTTGGGTTTTAGGTCAGTTTCTGATTTTATGAAAGAATATTCCACCATAAAATTCAACATTTACATCACCTTGCTCTGCATTTCCTCTAAGGGTAGCTCATAATGAAGATTCAAACAGTGGAGAAACCAGCAACTATTATGGGGTAGTATCAAAGGAAAAGTAACATTCCAGTTCCCTAGCAAGATGGACAGTGCTTCACAGAATCACACATCAGCGTTGCCAATGTAAGGACTTATTTTGCTACCAAACCTGATATTTTTTAGAAGGCCACTCAGAGGAATTGTATGGAGTGTATTATGCACATAAATGTCTTAACTTTGATTTTATTTGCAGGACTGACTTGTTCTTGGCAGCAGACAGGACACCCTTACAACATGGTGGTGGTTTCCAGTGAGACATTCTCTCCTCCACCTTCCAGACACCTGCTAGTGTTTCCTGCTTCCTTGGTTTCTCTTCCATGTTGGTAGATTCCTTTGAACTGGTAATGTCACTGTATTGATTAAACATTAAACCTCACAGCAGAATTATGGTTTTCTCAATTTTCTCAGTGTCTCACCTCATTTTCTTGTGATTTGAGATTTGGAAAAACATGCACATCTCCCTGGAAATGATGTAGAGTAATTCCCACAAGGACACACTACCTTTATGTTTCCACTTCAGTGCATTCTCTCTCTTCTATGCCTTTGACTTTCCTCCTGGGATCAGCAGGTTTTGGCCCTGGGGCAATTTTTACCGTTTTCTCTAGTGATAAGCTATAGGTAATGAAAATGGCTTTATTTATCCTACTTCTTGAAAGATATCATTGGTGAGTATTCAGTTCTATTTGATGGCTACTTTTAAGGCCATTATTTGTCTGTCTTTGAACTTGCACTACTGTTGTTGGTAAATCAGCTCCTCTTTGTGTTGACACTTCTGGGCAGAGAGTGGGGGGTGCAATGCAGCTGTAGCTGAATTACTGTTGACCTTTGTTCAGGTCTCAGGAAAATGAGGAAAAATCCCGTGTGCCCCTAACTTTTTGCCTCCTTGTAAGGACCTAATTGTAGGAGCCCAAAAGTTTGAACTCATTGTTATATGCAAAACCAAAGACTTGTTATTTAAAGAAATGGAAGTACTAAATGTTAGATTCAGATGCTTATGAGAATTTCTCTTATTTTCTTACTGTTTTTTAATGACTATGGGTACTCTTTTACCTAAAAGTGAGAGGAGGGTTTTTATTTATCTTCATTTCCAACTGTTGTGTTCTTTATTTCTTCTGTCAGAGTGCATAAAAGAGAAAGTAGAAGACGTTTTCTTTGAAAATCAGAGAAAATGTACAGAAAAAAATTGTTTATGTAAGTTATTGTATAAAATGCGGATTCCAAGTGTCCTTGGTTCACTATGATTCTATGGCATAATAGACTTCGAAATACCTCCAACACTTGAATTCAATTATTAAAATACAAGTTGACCAACAAGCTGATAAAACTTAACCTTGTCATAGCGATTTCCCTAAGTATAAATTAAATACCTACTATCTCACTACTTTAAGCAATTAGCAAAGACTACATTTTAGATAAAGCATCCATTAAATTATACATTAACAGCATTTTCTGCATTGGTTTAGCATATGTTGGTCTCACAGTAAGCCCACCACATGTCAAAATAAATCACTGCTTTCCAGCGAGTACATTGTGTATGTGTTAACATTTGATATTCTGCAAAATATCCATGTATTCTTCCCCTGTTTGTCACAGTTGCTAGGAAAGAGTATTTGTCCCTCACAGTAAGGGTGACAAATTTTCTTTTCTTTCAATGTCTATTCATTTTTGATGAGGAAAACTAAATTGTGTGTGTATGGCAAGTTTAGTATTTATTTGTAGGATTGGCCCAGTATCAAAAATGAAAAATCCTGGTGTAACAAGTCCTTTCTGTTTTGAAGATATGGATGAGTTGATCTACATAAGTAGTCCTAATCTTTAATTATTACTTCCAGGACTGTGGACACAGAATCAAGTTATTGCTCTGAGATGATGAAATGGAGTATAAGAGCAGTAATTTGTTATGCTCAGGCACACCCTCGTTTATTTAAAAAATAAGTATTAAGAACCTATCTTATCTTAGGTACTGTACTAGGTACTGGGGAGATAGAACAGCAAAGAAGATAGAGAATCCTGACCCTCATGAAATCTATGGTCTGTCGAGGAGGCAGGTGATGAACCATTTGCACTCAGTACAGGTCGGTCTTCTAGAGCTGGTATTTGAGTTTCTAAGTACAGTCAAACCTTAGTTTGTGAACATAATTGGTTCCAGACACACGCTTGTAATCCAAAGCACTTGTATATCAAAGCGAATTTCCCCATAAGAAATAATGGAAACTCAGATGATTCGTTCCACAACCCAAAAGTATTCATATAAAAATGATTACTATATTGTGATATAATACAAAATAATTAAGAAAATACAAAATATAAACAAAAATAAACAAATGAACCTGTGCTTACCTTTGAAAAACTTTGCGGCTGGTGTGAGGGAGACTGGAGAGAGAAGGGTTATTGTGTAGGATGACTTTCACTATCACTCATGGAATCTCTGCTATCTATTGGCTCAATGAAATCTTTCTTTTCGTGCAACTTTAACAAGGAACCTATCCAATGACACTTGCTTTTGCTTCCTTTTGAGGATTTCGTGGAAATGTGACGTTGCACTGATGATCACCCACAATCCGGCAGCCAGAGAGAAAGAGAAGAACCATTGGTCAGTTGTGATCATGTGACATTCAGCGTCATATACTACTTGTATTGTAAGACATCGCTTGTTTGTCAAGTTAAAATTTATTAGAAATATTTGCTCCTCCTGCAGAACACTTGCAGAACAAGTTACAATCCAAGGTTTTACTATAATCTCATGTTCTACAAAATCACTTACTAAAACAGGACTGTATTGGAATAAACTAAGCTATGATGGGTTAATAAGAACAACAAATGCTTCTTAGTGACTTTATTCTTTTTCTTTTTCTTTTTTTAATTTTTTAAATTTTATTTATTTATTTTGAGAGAGACAGAGACAGCATGAATTGGGGAGGGGGAGAGAGAGAGGAGAGAGAAATCCCAAGCAGGCTCCACACTGCCAGCACAGAGCCCAATACAGGGCTCGAACTCACAAACTGCGAGATCATGACCTGAGCCAAAACCAAAAGACAGACGCTTAAGCGACTGAGCCACCACCCAGGTGTCCTGTTTCTTAGTGACTTTAAAGGACAAATTTGAATTTGTCACTGAAGCTAGATACCCAAAGTTGGTTGGCAAAAGGATCTGTTCCTCATAGTCCGATGGAGGCAACACCATCTCCTAATGCTGCCATTCCAACTGGGGTTATTTAGGGTCCAACTTAATAGAGGAGCAGAGAGCCAGAAATTCTTGAAATGGAATTAAATACTTCTGCCCCAAAGGGACATATGTCATTTTCACTCATATTTCACATAGCTATCCTAATTTCAGCAGGCTGGAAAAGTGCAGTCATCTGGGTCGCCAGAAGTAAAAGAGAACGGAATACTGGCAAGCACTTGGGAGGGCTTCCCATAGACCACAAATCTGATCACCAAATTTTCAGTAAATTCTTCTTCCCATCGTGTGAGATACTCAACCCTTGATAAGGGAGATGATCTCAAATGCTCATTTATATCAAAGCATAATGCGCTGTGGTTATCAGAATCAGATGTGGTCGCTGTTGGTCCAAAGATCTCTGAAATTAAAACACAGTTGATCTCCCTCTACTCCATGCCACATACCCAACATATAGGCTAGAGCAAAGATAGGGTGATAGCAATAAACAATCCCATTGGTGGTAAGAAAAAAAATGGAAGGCGCACAGGAGTCATTAGGTCATGTACTATTTCTAAAATCCCACTGGCAAAGTGAGGGCCATATACTCTGGGAGTGAGGACTGTTCTGTAATTAGGCCCTGAAAATACTGTGATGAGGAAATCTTTTGCTCACTGTTCTCCATGGCTCTTAGCTCTGCCCTCTTGAAGGGTCTTCCTTTTCTTTTTTTTTAAACTTGAGAGAGAGACAGAATGAGTGCACAAGAGAGGGAAAGGGGCAGAGAGAGAGACAGAGAGAATCCTAAGCAAGCTCCACTCTCAGCATGGAACCCAACATAGGGCTTGATCCCACAACCCTGGGATCATGACCTGAGCTGAAACCAAGAGTCAGATGCTCAAACTTACAGAGCCACCCAGGCACCCCTGTGGTGTTACTTTTTATCAGATCACTTTCTGTGTATGGGCATCTGGGTGACCAAGAGTCATTTTAGGTCTGAAATAGTCATGGGCTTCTGGTTCTTTTGTTAGTATAACTCTCTCAAAAGTTTCATGGAATCTTATCTATTGATTCTAGCAATCTCTGTCAGCCAGGAGCAGATAAAGCCCCACTTCATTCAAAAGAATGAAGAGTCACCGTTCATTCTTTTTTGGTCAAGGCTCTCCAAACTGCTACATGGACAAAATTGGTCAAGCACATCCCTCTCTCTGCTGTTTGGCTTAATGGAAGGCCCCTCAAGTCTGTTGGCATTGGTGCAAGAGTCACATATTACACACCTTACCTTGAGTCATTTCTCTTTTTTTAATTAAAAAGATTTTTTTAAGCTTTTTAAAAATCCATTTTGAGAGAGAGAGAGAGACAGGCAGCACGAGTGGGGGAGGGGCCAAGAGAGAATGAGAAAGAAAGAAAGAAAGAGAGAATCCCAAGCAGGCTCCACACTGTCAGCACAGAGACCGACGCAGGGCTTGAACTCACCAACTGTGAGATCATGACCTAAGCCGAAACCGAGAGTGGGACGCTTAACTAACTGAGCTACCCAGGCACCCCACTGAGTCATTTATTTCTCGTTGAAAAGCTGCAAATCAGGATTTCTACCTCTGACCATGATGGAGAAACATGCCTTTACACAACTAGAAAGCTGGGAATTAAGTGGTTTCTGACACTGGGTTGAAGCCGCACAGGATTGTAATCACTAACAAACAGGAAACAAATGAGCTGAGCTCTAGGATGGCCTAGCTTTCTTTTTATTTTTCTTTCTTTTTTTTTTTAACATTTATTTATTTTTGAGAGAGAGTGAGGCAAGGGGCAGAGAGAGAGGGAGACAGTTTCCGAAGCAGTCTCTGAGCTGACAGTAGAGAGCGCATGCGGGGTTTGAACCTACAATCCGTGAGATCATGCCCTGAGCTGAAGGTGGATGCTCAATCGACGCCCCTAGGATGACTAGCTTTCTACCTGGAGGCACATTTGGAACCATGAGGCAGGATGAGGATGTCAAAAAGAACTGAAGTTGCCTCAATGACTTGAGAAGGCAGAGGTGTCCGGATAGTTAAAACTTGTGGAAAAGAGATCCAGAAAGGGAAAATGCCATGGAAAAAAAGCTCCAGAAATCCGACTATGAATTCCCTTAGGCTGTTTAGCTGCACAGCACTCTGCTTATGCATGGGATGAAATTCTGGAAGTTGAGGCAAGAGAGCAACTGGGGATCCATGAGCTGAACAATTCCCAGAACCCACCCAGGGCCATGGTGAAGAGTTCCCAATAACCACTCAGTAGAGACCAAGAAGGGACACACCTCAGTTGTGGAGCTACTGTAGACCCTCACAGAGCTTAAAAACAAAACTTGAAAGGATCACACTCAACAGCAAGTAACTTAATGGTCCACACTCCTTAAAAGAAGACAGCAAAATCAAGAATCTCAACAGTATAAACTTCCCGATATCCAGGATTCCAAAGAATTACTTGATACAAAACATTGGGAAAATAAGACTCATAATTGGAAAGAAACTCAAGTCGACAGTAACAGACCCAATAGTCAATAAAAATGTGTAGAGAAAAATGCAGTCTGTTCACTCGAAATGCATCATTCACATAATCATGAATGCTAAAGTTATACATCTTCTGGAATAATATATAGGTACAAACTATTATGACCTTGGGATAAGCAAAGTGTTTTTTTGATAAACACCAAAATTACTTTATTAAAAAAATTTTTTAATGTTTTATTTATTTTTGAGAGACAGAGAGATAGCATAAGCAGGGGAGAGGCAGAGAGAGAGGGAGACACACAATCCGATGCAGGCTCTGGGCTCTGAGCTGTCAGCACAGGGCTTGACATGGGGCTTGAACCCACAAGCCATGAAATCATGACCTGAGCCCAAGTTGGACGCTTCACCAACTGAGGCGTCCAGGCGCCCCTAAAGTACCTTATTATTATTCAGACATGAACTATTTGGAAGACGCCATCAAGAGGCTGAAAACAGGAACCACAGATTGAATGCAAATATCCAATACATACATAAAATACATATAAGAGTTTTTTATGTATATTTTAAATATATATATATTTGTATATATATTGTTTTATTATTTTATTTTTGTTTTATTTTTGTTTATTTTGAGAGAGAGAGAGAGAGCACAAGTGGGGAAAGGGCAAAGAGAGAGGGAAAGAGAGAATCCCAAGCAGGCTCCGCATCATCAGTGCAGAGCCCGATGCAGGGCTCCAACTCATGAACTGTGAGATGGTGATCTGAGCCAAAGTCCAATGCTTAATCGACCGAGCCACCAAGGCGTCCCTATATATATATTAAATATATATTTCAAAAAATATATTTAAATATATAAATATTATTATAAAGAAGTTCTTACAACTCATAAGGAAAAGACAAATAGTCCAGTATAACATGAACCAAAGATTTGAACAGACACTTCACAAAAGAGCATATACATATGGTCAATAAGCACAGGAAACAACGCTCACCATCATTAGGCATCAGACAAATGCAAATTAAAGTCACAACGAGATCCCACCCTATGCAAATTTAATGGCTACAATGGGAAGACTGAGAACCCCCAAGCATTGATAAGTATGTGGAGGAAAAGGAACTGTCATCTGTCAACCATATTGGAAGATTCTTCAGCATTTTCTTATCAAGATAAACACATACATGTCTTAAGACCCAACAATTCTATGGGGTGCCTGGGTGGCTCAGTCAGTTGAGTGTCTGACTTCGGCTCAGGTCATGATCTCACAGTTCGTGGTTCGAGCCCCACATCAGGCTCTGTGTTGACAGCTCAGAGCCTGGAACCTGCTTCCGATTCAGTGTCTCCCTCTCTCTCTGCCCCTTCCCCTCTGGCGCTCTGTCTCTCTTGCTCTCTCTCAAAAATAAACATTAAAAAAAAAAGACCCAACAATTCTGATCTAGATAATTACCCAAGGGAAATAAGAACATGTATTTACACAGAGGCTTGTATATGATCCAAATTTTCATCAGTAGGAATGACAAATAAATTGTAGTCATCCCCACAACGGTATACAATTTAGCAAAAAACATAATGACTTTCTGATACCCATAGCAACGTGATGAATTTTTAAAATACTCATCCTGGGTGAAAGGAGCCAGATGCACAGAAGTACACACTGTATGAACTTATTCTATGAAATTCTAAGGAAGCCACATTTAATCTATAGTGATCTATAGAAAGCAGATCAGTTGCTGATTGGGGCCAGGATAGAGAGAGGTTGCAAAAGGATGTGAAAATCTTGTCTTTTGATGGGCTACATATAATTGCCAGAAGTCCCCACCCTGTGTACTTAAAATCTGTGAATTTCAGTGTTTGTAAATACAGTTCAATTTTTAAAATATGGGCATTTGTCTCTTAAAGGCATTCTTGAGCTTAGCTTTTACTTTTCAAAGTCATGGAAAAGTTGCCTTTTAACTTTGCAAGGCCCCAAATATTTTGTGTTCTCTTTACTCTGTTCCACTTTTATTTGGAACCCAGCCAATTCTTTCAGGAGCTCAACTTTTTTTTTTTTAATTGTTTAATGTTTATTTTTTGAGAGAGAGAGAGAGAGAGAGAGCAAGCAGGGGAGGGACAGAGAGAGAGAGGCAGACACAGAATCCGAAGCAGGCCCCAGGCTCTGAGCTGTCAGCACAGAGCCCAACGTGGGGCTTGAAATCATGAACTGTGAGATCACGACCTGAGCTGAGGTCAGACGCTTAACTGACTGAGCCACCCAGGCACCCCAGGAGCTCAACTTTAAAAAAATTTTACCTTGTCGTGTACAACCTGTGTTAGTCCTCCAGGGCTGCCATGGCAAAACACCACCGACTGGGCAGCTTGCAATTTGTTTTCTCACAGTTCCAGAAGCCAGAAATTCAAGATCAATTGGCTGACAGCACGGATTTCTCCTGAGGCCCCTCAGGAGGCTTGCAGATGGCTGTGTCCTCACCTGTTTTTTTCTCTATGTGTTGGCGCTTCGTGTCTGTCTCTTTCTCTCTCTCTTCTTATGAGGACAGAAGTCATATTGGATTAAGGTCCAACCTTATGACCTCATTTAACCTTAATTACCTCCAGAAAGGTCCTATATCTAAATATAGTCACACTAGGCATTAGGGCTTTGACAGAGGAATTTTGAAGGCACACATTTCAGTCCATAGCATTCTTTTCTCTGCCTGACCCCACCCAAATTCAGGCCCTTTTCACATGCAAAAAAATTCACTTCCTCCTAGCAGCCCCCAAATTCTTTCTTCTCCTCCTCCTTCTTCTTCCTCTTCTCCTCCTCCTCTTCCTCCTTCTCCTCCTTCCCCTTCCCCTCCTCCTCCTCCCCCTCCCTCTTCTTCTTCTTCTTCTTCTTCTTCTTCTTCTCCTTCTTCTCTTTCTCTTCTTCTTCTCTTCTTCCCTTCTCCTCCCGGCTTCTTCCCCCCTCCATCTCTCCGCCTCCCTCTTCCTGCTCCTCCTGCTTCTCCTCTCTGCCTCCTCCTTCTCCTCGGCTTCTCCCCGCTCCCTTCTTCTTCATCTCTCTCCTGTCTTCTTCGTCTTCTTGCTCTTCTGTTCTTCCCCTCCCGGGGACCTCCTCCTTCTCTTCCCCAGACGCGTCGGGCAACTCTGTCCGCGGGAAGACGACAATGATCTTTCGCGTGGCTGCGGGATCGAAGAGTTCTTCCTTCTTCTTCTTCTCTCCTTCTAGGAGGCTTCGACAAAAGAAACAACCAGACCCCCCGCCCTCCCCTCCGCTCCTCCCTGCCTCCTCCCCCTCTTCTCGACCCCTCCCTTCTTCTTCTCTCTCCTCCTCCTTCTTCTTCTTCCTCCTCCTCCAGAGAGAAGAAGCTTGCCTCCTTATTCTTCTTCTTCTTCCCCTCTTTCTCTCCCTCCCCTTCCCCCTCCTCCTCCTCCTTCTTCTTCTTCTTCCTCCTCCCTTCCTCCTCCCCCTCCCCTCCCCCTCCTCCTCCTTCTCCTCCTCCGCCTTCTTCTTCTCCTCCTCCCCCTCCTCCTTCTCCTCCTTCTCCTTCTCCTCCTTCTCCTCCTCCTCCTCCTCCTCCTCCTCCTTCTTCTCCTTCTTCTTTTAACTTATTTATTTTGAGAGAGATAGCATGAACAGGGGCCAGACAGAGAGAGAAGCAGAGAGAACCCCAAGCAGGCTCTGCACCGTCAGAACAGAGTCTGACATGGGGCTCAAATTCACAGACTGTGACATCATGATCGGAGCAGAAATAGAGGTGGACACTTAACCGACTGAGCCACCCAGGAGTTCCCTCCCCCTTTTATTCAGTCCCAAAATTCTTTTTTTTTTTTAAGTTTGCATTCTGAAATATGTATGTATGTATGTATGTATGTATGTATTTAAATTTACATCCAAGTTAGCATATAGTATTAGCTAGTATATAGTAATGATATATATATCATTAGCAATAATGATTTCAGAAGTAGATTCCAGTGATTCATCCCCTACGTATAACACCCAGGGCTTATCCCAACAAGTGTCCTTCTTAATGCCCCTTGCCCATTTAGCCCCCCCCCCCACAACCCCTCCAGCAACTTCAGTTTGTTCTCTGTATTTAAGAGTTTCTTAGGTTTTGTCCCCCTCCCTGTTTTTATATTATTTTTGCTTCCCTTCCCTTGTGTTCATCTGTTTTGTATCTTGAATTCCACATATAAGTGAAGTCATATGACATTTGTCTTTCTCTGACTTGTGAGTCCCCGAATCTTAACTCATTCTAGCATCAACTCCAAGTCCCCAGGCTTATATCAATATCCTTTAAGTCAGGAATGGGGGAGACAGGAGACCTGATTCATCCTGAGGCAAAATGCCTTTCCCGCTGTGAATCTGTGGAGCCAGACAAGTTACGTACTTCCAAACCGTCATGGTGGGCCAGGCACAGGGCAGACATTCCCCTTCCAAAAGGGAGAAAATGGCAAGACAAAAGGGGTGAAAGGTCCCAAGCAAGTCCAAGACCTAGCAAGATGAATTCCATTAGATCTGTTGCCCCTCCCCCCCCATTACATCTTAAGGCTCCAGAGTCATCCTCTCTTGCTCCCTCCTTTCTGCTCTCCAGGCCCACTGGGGCATGACTGGGTGACAGCACTGTTGTCTGAGGCTCCGTGTCACAGCCTTGCCCCTGGCCCAATGCAGATAAGGAGGAGACAGCCTTACCTTAGAAAACAAGAAGGAGCTGGCGCTGCCCCCCAGGTCTGTGGTGGCAGTGACAGCCCTGATTTCTGAATCACCCTTGGGGTCATTCTTTCCTTTTTTTGAACTATAATATCATGCATGTGGCAGCCAAATAGCTGTACTGTCCCATCCTATAGAACCCCCAGAATTCCTATAGGCTTTCTTCATTTCATCCTGCCTCTGCCCCCTGTAGTCCATACTGGTAGTGTCCCTGCGGACATAGTACCATCTCTAGACCTCACTCCTGCCAGGATGGCTGATTAAACCAATGAATCGAACCTATGATCTCTTTATCAAATAATTTTCCAAACACACCCTTGGTGTTCTTTCCAGGACATGCTTACATGCTTTCACTCCACTCCTTCCTTCTTTCCTTCCTTCCTTCCTTCCTTCCCTTTCCTCCTTCCCTTCCTTCCTTCCTTCCTTCCTTCCTTATGCATCGGCTAAGCACCTTCCAATTCTTCAAGTTCTTGTTCTTTTTTTACTCAGTAATTAATTTGTCTCTCTCCTTTCCCATTTTACTATAAGTAGTTTCTGTTATGGAACTAGGATGCACCCTCAACACTTTGCCTAAAAGTCCTCTCTGCTAAATATCCAAGTTCATCAGCTTAAAAAAAAAAGTTTTATTTATTTATTTTGAGAGAGGGAAAGAGGGAGGGGAAGAGAGTGAGAGAGAGAACCCCAAGCAGGCTCCACATTGTCATTGCCAGAGCCTGATGCCAGGCTTGATCCCACCAATAATGAGATCGTGAGCTGAGCTGAGATCAAGAGTCAGACGCTCAACTGACTGAGCTACCCATGTGCCCCAAGTTCATCACCATAAATTTCTGCTTTCCACAAAACATAGGACACAGTTTGGTCAAGTTCTTTGCCACTTAGCTGGCACTGTAACTAGGTTTTTGAACTTTTTTTTTTTTTTTTTTTTTTGCTAACTTGGTTTTTAAAAGGCCATTCTAATAAAGAAATTGTGGTTTATATACACAATGGAGTACTACGTGGCAATGAGAAAGAATGAAATATGGCCTTTTGTAGCAACGTGGATGGAACTGGAGAGTGTAATGCTAAGTGAAATAAGCCATACAGAGAAAGATAGATACCATATGGTTTCACTCTTATGTGGATCCTGAGAAACTTAACAGAAACCCATGGGGGAGGGGAAGGGAAAAAAAAAAGAGGTTAGAGTGGGAGAGAGCCAAAGCATAAGAGACTGTTAAAAACTGAGAACAAACTGAGGGTTGATGGGGGGTGGGAGGGAGGGGAGGGTGGGTGATGGGTATTGAGGAGGGCATCTTTTGGGATGAGCACTGGGTGTTGTATGGAAACCAATCTGACAATAAACTTCATATATTGAAAAAATAAATAAATAAATAAAGGGCCATTCTACCATTCCCCCAAGCCTGCTGCTTCAGTGTGGTGGGGAACATGGTGATATCAGTGAATTCTATGAGCATGGGTCCATTGCCTCACTTCATTTGCTGTTAAGTGAGGTCCTTGAGTTCCAGTGCCATGAGTTCCAGTATCATGACAGTGGATAAGGTATTATGTAAGTCCATGGATGGGGATTTTGGCAGAAGCATTGCATGCAGGGAAGATGAATACATATCCAGAGTGCCTTTTCCGGTATGAACAAAATATTGCCCTGTCCATGATAGAAGTGGTCCAGTGTAATCAACCTGCCACTAAATAGCTGGGTGATGGCACCATATTGGGGTCTCAGTTTTGTTCTTGCTTCTGGCAGATTGGGACTCAGCAGTGGTCAGCCTTGGTGAGTGGAAATCGATGTTGCTGAATCCATGTATAACCACCACTGAATCATGGCTGCTTTGTTCCTGAGGCCACTGAATGATGACAGGGTGGGTGGGAAGAGAGTATAACTAGTATCCATAGAACAGGTCATTTTCTCCAGTTAGTTATTAAAATCTCCTCTGCTGAGGTCACCCTTTGTTGAATACCTCACATTTTTTGCCCATTCAGAGAGGTCTGTTCACACAATTCTTCACCAGACTCATTGCCAATTTTCCACTGTTGCTTGTTCATTGGTACTAACGTACCCCCATATTTTTGTAGGTGACAACGCTACCAAATATTTTTCCACTGGTTTTATAATTTCCATGATGAGTTTTCTGAGCACGAACAGAACAACTACTAAAGCCAACACCACATATTTTAAGATTTTGTTATCCGATCACGCATAGGGAGACCTCACATGTGGCTTTAGGAGGAGAGAGTTGGAAAACTCCACGTTGGTAAGGTTGTGAAGAAGTATCATCCTCTGTGTCCTGAAAGTTAGAGGAAATCTGGATATTGGTGTACTTCAGTATCATCCACCTTAAGAACATAAGGTTAGACATTAAAATTTATTGCTTCCTTTTTTTTTAATGTTTATTTATTTTTGAAAGAGAGAGACAGAGCGTGAGCAGAAGAGGAGCAGAGAGAGAAGGAGACACAGAATCTGAAGCAGGCTCCAGGCTCTGAGCTGTCAGCACAGAGCCAGACAGGGGGCTTGAACCCATGAACTGCAAGATCATGACCTGAGCCAAAGTCAGACGCTTAACTGAGCCACCCAGGCACCCCTGTTGCTTCCTCCTGATCACTAAAAACCTAGGCAACTCTGTAACCAGAGCACCAACAAGCAGTCACAACCCTAATACACTTGATCCTTGAACAACACGGGCTTGAAATGCTGTGGGCGTGAGTGAAACTGTTCATGATCTGTGTTGGTATTATGGATACTATGGATACTGAGGTAAATGACTAATTCTCAAAGGAAAGATGGGCCTTTTCATGGTTAGTTTTCTGTGTCGAATTGGCTGGGCTATAGTCCAAGGTCATTGGGTCTGTTGCTGTGAAGATATTTTGTATATGTGACTAAAGTCTCTAATCATTTAAGGAACATTATCCTTGATTGTCTGGGCGGACCTGACTTAATCAGTTGAAAGGTAGAACTCAAACTTCCCAGATGAAGAAATTCCACCTTTGGACTGAAGTGTCACCTCATGCCTGAGAGGTCCAGCCCGCCCTGTCCTTCTTGATGGCCTGCCTTACAGATTTTGGACTCACCTCGCCAGCTTTCAGCACAAGTTCCTTCCCTGCAAGAATTGTCTTAATAGATATCTCCTATGGGTTCTGTCTCCCTGGTGGAGCCCTGACTGATAACAGACAGGAAGTGAGAGAGAGAGAGAACAAGGATACCCTGGAACCCACTGGGACAAAGAGGAACCTTCACTAAGTGCTAGCCACCTCCAAATCCCCAAGGCTAATGACGCTGATGACCTGGAGGAAGAGCTGGCACCCTCTGTCAATGCAGCTAGCATGCACTTTGGGAGCCGGAGAAGCTGCAGGATCCAGCGGGAATAGCTGCAGACCTGGTTGCTTCGTCATGCTGACACCGTGAGTCAGCTGATCCCTCACAAGGTGCATGAGGGCCGACATCACTTGACTTTACACTGACCTTCCTAGTATAAATATGGCTGCTGCTTCCGTTGCACCTTCCAAACCTCGTGCACATTTCTCCTGGGCCCCATCCTAGCCCAGAACCATACAGAGAAGCGGATTCTGGGAAACACAGTTTCATCTTAGCTAGGTTGACACAATACACAACTACCACCACCACCACCACCAGGTATCCCTGGGGGGAGGATTTCTTGGGAGCTTCTACGTGACTTTTTTTTTCTAGCTCATTGGCCATAATCGGCCAGCCACATCTGACTGCAAGTCTAAAAATCAAGGGTTCTCTTCTAAAGAAACGGAAGATGGGGGTGCCTGGGCTAAGCGTCTGACTTTGGCTCAGGTCATAATCTTGCGGTTTGTGGGTTTGAGCCCTGCATTTTGGGCTGTGGCTGACAGCTCAGAAACTGGAGCCTACATTGCATTCTGTGTCTCCCTCTCTCTCTGCTCCTCCCCTTCTCACTTGCTTGCTCTCTCTCTCTCACACACACAAAAATAAACATTAAAAAAAAAAAGACGGGGTGCCTGGGTGGCTCTGATGGTTAAGTGTCTGACTTCAGCTCAGACCATGATCTCATGGTTCGTGAGTTCAAGCCCTGCATCGAGCTCTATGCTGACCGCTCAGAGCCTGGAGCCTGCTTTGGATTCTGTGTCTCCCTCTGTCTGCCCCTCTCCCACTCATGCTTTTGAGAGACTCTCTCTCTCAAAAATAAGTAAAAACATGAAAAAAAAGAAAGGGAGGATGAATACTGGGGTAAATGACAAACAGTCTCTGTTAGAGACTACTATTTACAGGACCTCGTTCCTGCCTTCCACAGCCTAATTTTTAGGAGGGGAAATGAGACACTATACAAACCTCTACTGAGCTTAGAATTTCCACCTAAGTCGAAATACTTCCCCTACATAGTCCCTTGGAAAACTTCACAGAGTGTTTTTATGTTTCAACAACTTTTCATAGATCAAAGTATTATCCTCAGGATAGCAGTGAACCACTATAAGCGGGCAATTCTTTACCCTCGATGTCAGAGTGTGATACAGATCAGCAGCAGGACTTTTTAAAAGCCTTTTGGGGGTAGGTTTTCTTTCCCTGGAAGAAGAAAAGGCGGAGTCAGTGACCAGGGGCCTCTTCTATGTATGGAGAGCCTTGGGTATATCTGCTTTAGTACCACGAAAAGGAAACCCACTTAGATGGTAGATTTACAGAGAAAAAAATAGGTTTTATTTAAATACTGCTTTGTACAAATTTCAATCAAGTCAACTCCCGCTCATGTTTGTGTGGTGCTAATAATATATTTAATGTCTTTTGAGCTTTATCACAGGCAGGTACTGGTCTAAGCAATTTACCTAGATTATTTCATTTGACCTCATAAGAGCCACACAAGGAAGCTGCTATGACTCTCACTCACATTTTACAGATAAAGAGCCAAAGCACAAAGGGGTAAAATAAATTCAGTGAGATCATAGAAGCAGCCAGAACTCGGGACAAGGGGCTCCAGACCATTTGCCTGATGCATTTCTGGATCCTGATTCAGCCTGGAAACACTATGTCCAGGACCTTTTCTTGACTAGGGCAGGAAAGGGAATACAGGGAAAAAGCATTTCAACAACAAGGACCTAAACCCAAAGGGGTTTCTGCTTAGTGCATAGATTAACTGGAGAGAGAGTTCAATTATTAGAAGCCCCATTCTCAGATCATTCTCATTAAATACAGTTAAATAAATAAGAACTCACTATATTGGGAGCTTTTTTTTTTTTAAATTAATGTTTGAGAGAGCTCACCCATGAGCAGGGGAGGGGCAGAGAGCAGGAGACCGAGGATCCAAAGCAGGCTCGTCCCTATGAGCAGAGCCCGATGCAGGGCTCAACTCACCAACTGTGTGACCGTGACCTGAGTGGGAATCAAGAGTGGCTGCTTAACTGACTAAGCCACCCAGGTGCCCCTGGGATCAGCTCTTAAATGAAAAAACCTGGACACTGGAAGGTGAAGGATGGGTAAGAAGGGGCAGAGGCTGGGGAGCTTAGCACCCCTTACCGCAGATCTTCAGGCTTCCTTTCCACACTTACTGGACAGAGGCTTCTTCCCTAAGTTCTGCCAGGGCATATCCTGCTTGGTGTTCCTCCCAAGCTCCCAGGGGGGCCCTGGGCCTTTGCACAGCACTGGGGGCTCCATGACTCATTCAGGAAGGAGTGCTTGAAGGGAGGGGGTTGGGAGCAAGTTATTAGGTTTAGGACGTTCTAGACCGGAGCAATATGCTCAAGGTACGGCTGGGAACAGCAGATGTTTTCTCCTGTTACCAGGATCCACTGGGACCAGGAACTCCCACGCAGCACCATAACTAGCCTGTTTCTCTGGGGGGGGGGGAGGGGGTGGGGTGGTGTGGGATTTGACACAGAGCCACCCAGCTGTGTGTATACGCTGACAGACAGCCCTGAGACCCCCCAGTAAAAAGGCATTTAGAGGGCAGAGGATGTGATTTTTCATTGCTCTTCAAATGGCTTCATATATCTTTTTTTGGCCATGCGCCTGACAGGCAAAAACCCAAACAGGTTGAGTGTTGCAGAAAATATGCAATGAGCCCGAAGCCAGTAAACCCATGGAGAATTTTGTTTCCATTTCCAGGCATCTGATCACAAAAGGTCCCCAGCATGCCGAACTGCCTGCCAGCAATTCACCTGTCTCAAAATCCTCTCGCCTCTCTCTCTCTTTTTTTTTTAAAACGTGTTAATGGAATATATGAAAGACAGACGGAACAGTAGCAATCAAAATCCAGAGGGCCAGAGACGTTTCTGCCATTCACAGAATTTATGAAAATTCCCCGTCTCTGGAAGGCTCTCCCAGCTCGGAAGGCTCGGCGCGGCTGGTGAGTTCCCCGCAGCAGCTGGAGGCCGAGCTATAAATAGCGCGGGGCGGGAAGCGCCGGGCGGAGGGGGAGCGGGCGGGAGATTCCGGGCTCCCCTACGCCCGCCGCGGCGCGTGCTCTGCCGGGGAAGCCGGCGCAGCAGGGCGGCCTTAACCCCCGCGGCGCCCGGCCGCTCCGAGCGCCCCCGGTCGGCTCGAGAGGGCGAGCACGCCGGCAGTGGACACTCAGACGCCTTTGTAACCATGCACTGGGGGAATCACAGTCTGTGCTCTCCCTCCCCCCCACCTCCGTTTCCTCGGAAGCACCGGGTAACACCCGAAATTCGGCCCTGCAACACACGCGCGCGCGCGCGCGCACACACACACACACACACACACACACACGGGTATTTGTATCGTGTCTTTTTTCCCCCCTCCCCTTTCTTTCTTTGAGCGGCTTACATCCAAATCTTAAAATTAAAACCATCCCCAAATTTGGTCTTGGGGATAATGCTGGCTTTCGTATTTCGGCGCAGGGGGCCCTCCCCTGCGCTGCTGGTGCTGCTTAAAGAAGGTTACTTTCCTCGGGAGGGAAAGATCGAGGCGGGGAAAGTGTGTGTGTGTGTATGCGTGTGGTTCATTTGGGGCGCAGGCACACCCCTCCGTGGCCTCAAGGTCGGCAATAGCCTGAGCACTCGGGGGCCCCGCCGATCGGGCTTGTCCCTGCCTGTCAAGGACTCGACAAGGAGGGAGTCCCCAGTCCCGGCAGGGTAGCCTGCGAGCGGGGTCGGTGTTGAGCACCCTCGGTGCGGAAGAGGCACGCGCGAGGAGCTGGGTTCTCCGAAGGTGGAGCCCGAGCGGCAGCCCCCGCCGCGCCCCCCGCCAGGCCCCCGCGCCCCCCCCCCACCCAGGCTACCCGGCGGGTGCTGGGCGCCCCGGACCCCGGGAGGAGGGAGGGGCGCGGCGCCCTCCCGGGCCGAGAGCTGTCACAGAATCTGACACCCGGAGAGGCAGCTGGTCCCTGGCCAGGACTCCCGATCCTTCTCAAATGGAAACAGTTCCTCCCAGGGAACCTGCCGGAATTCTCCGTGGAATCTCACTTGGGCTTTGCCTCCTGGCGCATTTCACCAAGGCCGTATTTACCACTTTGAGGCAAGGAAGGCTCCAGATGGAAAGGGGCTTCTGGTGGCAGAACGAGGTAAGCTCTCGATTGAGGTGGCATTGACTGGGGTGGGGGCACAGATTTAATGGGGACCATCCCCCTCCCCCTCAGGTGAGATGATGAAATGAAGTTTCCCTTGGGCTTCCACTCCTCCCCTGGCCCCCTCCCCGGCCCTCTTTCTGCTTTACCTTTGCCCCGCCCCCACTCATGCCTTAAAAAGAAAAATTCCCTTGGGTGGGTGGTGGGGGTGGAGGGACTCCTTTATGTTTTTATTTTAGGCGTTTGAATGTTCTAGAGGCCGGAGCCTCAGTGCCACCCGAAATCTCCCATGTCCCCTCCATCTCTGTCCCCTCCTGTCCTTTCTCCCTTGCCTTACCTCTTCACTCCCCGCTTTCCTCATCCAGTCTACTTTTATATCTTTGCCAAAACCCCTTGCTGACTTTCCTTTCTCCTCTTTGAAGATATGTACCAAAATAAAGGGGGAGAGGGAGAATGTCGTGATTTTGTGTGTAACGCGGTGCTGGGGTTAGAAGGTGTGTGGGTTGATGGCTCCCTTACTCTGCGGTGTTACTCAGCCTTTTCACGTGTGGGATGACTGGACCATTTTTTGGAAAATCAACAGCCCCCCAAACTTTTCCCCAAGTACTCTCTACTTTCTTCCAGGCTGTGGGAAGGGGCATCTGTGAGACCAGGGGGAGAGACCAGAACCTGTGGGCCCACAGGAGGCTCATTAGGTCCAGGCTGGTTTGGTGCCTTCTGCTGGGCAGACATGGGGTCGTGATAATGATAGTCACGCATTAATAATTGTAATTGACATTTATGGAGCACTTGCTATGCTCGTTGGCATTGTTCTAAGAACTTTGCAAACATTAACTCATTGAAACCTCACAATAACCCTGTGAGGTGAGGACTACTATTATCTCTTTTGTAGATGGCACCACTCACGGACAGATGATTTAAGTAATGTGTTCGTGATCACATAGCTAGCAATGGGGGCGCTGAAATTGCAACTCAAGAGGGTTGACTATGGACCACAACTCTGAATCCTGAACATATCCCTGTCTTCACAGATTAATCCATCCACTCTGTGCTTGGCACTGTTCTAGGCCCTGAAGGTGGAGGAGTGAGCGAAGCAAGCAAGGTCCCTGGAGTTTATATTTTAGTTGAGGGAGGCAGATAACCTATCGGTTAACAAAGCAGACAATTTCAGGACATAGTAGATACCACAAAGAAAAGAGAGCAGAGTGATGCACTGGAGAGTGGTAGCCTCATATAGACAGTGGTCAGGGAAGTTCTCCTTACGTGGACTTTGGACATTCGAGCATTCAAGAGAGGAAATACCAATAGCCTGGGAAGGGGCACCTGGGTGGCACAGGGGGTTAAGTGTCTGACTCTTTTTAAAAAATTTTTTTAATGTTCTTATTTATTTTTCATATAGAAAGAGAGAGGGAATGGGAGAGGGGCAGAGAGAGAGAGAGAGGGAGACACAGAATCTGAAGCAGGCTTCAGGCTCTGAGCTGTCAGTACAGATCCCCCCACGGGGCTTGAACTCACAAACTGTGAGATCATGACCTGAGCCGAAGTCCAGATGCTCAACCGACTGAGCCACCCAGGGACCCCTGTCTGACTCTTGATGTCAGCTCAGGTCTTGATCGCTGGGTTAGTGAGTTCAATCCACATGTTGGGCCTAGTTAAAAAAAAAAATAGCCGCAGAACCTATGAAGTGACAAATATTACCTTTAGTAATCAGGGAAATGTAAATCAAGGCCCCTTGAGATTTCCATATATACCCATTTGGTTGACCCCAAATGACAGTTTGACCTTATTAAGTGATTGAATAGGATGTAGCTTTGCAGGACCTTCCAACATCACTGGTGGCAGTATGAATTGGTACAAAGACTGTGGGAAACAGTTTCGTATTGTATCCTAATTTGAACATATACCTGTGGTTGAACAGTTCAACTTATTTCTAGGCTTATATCTATGAGAAACTCTTGCACATTCAACAGAAGACATGTATTTGAATAAACGTAACAGTCTGGTTCTCAATGATGAAAATCTGGAATGAACTCCAGCATCTGTACTTGAAGAGTAGATGAATATTCTGATATTGTCACACAGAGGAATATTATACAGCAGTCAAAAATGAAATAAACCAAATGACATAATAGTATGATTAGATTTTAGCAATGTATCATTAAATTTTTTTAAATGTTTATTTATTTTTGAGGCAGAGAGAGACAGAGCATTAATGGGGGAGGGTCATAGAGAGAGGTAGACACAGAATCTGAAACAGAATCTGAACAGAATCTGAGCTGTCAGCACAGAGCCCGACGTGGGGCTTGAACTGACCGTGAGATCATGACCTGAGCTAAAGTCAGACGCTCAACCGACTGAGCCACACAGACGCCCCAGATTTTAGCAATGTATTAAGTGAAAATTAAGTCTAAAAGATTACGTAGAGCCTGATAATCTTTTATGACATTAAAAACTGAAATAAAAAACCCTGTTTAGGAAAATGTATACACTTGACCTTTGAACAACGTGGGGGGATTGGAGCATTGACTCCTTGCACAGTCAGAAATCCATGAATAACTTTGGCTTCCCCAGAACTTTACTAATTGGGTAATGTTGACTGGAAGCCTTATTGATCACATGAGCAGTTGATTAATGCATGTTATATGTTATATGTATTATATACTGTATTTTTATAATACCCAACTTTTTCTTAATGTTTTTTTTTCAGTATTCCTAGGCTTCATAGTTCACCTGTGAGTTTTTTCAAATTGTTGCAAATCTCCAAAAAATTTTTCCAATATATTTGTTGAAAAAAATCCACATATAAATGGATTCACACAACTCAAGCCTGTGTTGTTCAAAGGTCAAGTGTATTTATAGATGTAATAACATTATATAAATAGGAAAGCAAGACGATGAGGAACGTGAAATCTGTGCTAATGCCTACCTCCAGTAGGGAGAAGCCGGGGGACCATATGGTTCATTAGACCCAAGTCAGTGGCAAGGTCCCAGCTGTGTTTTGGCTTAGGGCCAGGTACACATACTTCTTACATTATTAAAATAACTAGTAAATAATGAAGTGTGGCTGGGACTACATGAGCTAATGATGACAGTAGATGCTAAGCCAAATATTAAGACTAGTCCTGTTCTATGTACTGTGGTCCAAAGTTAGCAGGTAGGAAAGAACACAGGTAGGCACCTCAGTCAGAGGGCAGGGAGCTGGATGTTTTTAAGGAGGAGAACAATGACCCGAGTAAGGGCGGGCCAGGAGATCATGCTGGGCCTTGGACATCAAGGGAGAGAATGAATGGTTTTGAGCAGGGAGTAAAATGATTGGGTTTAAGATTTTAAAAGACCGCTCTGGATGCTGTGTGGAGAACAGACTCTGGGACCCTCACTTGCAGTGGTAGAGAGAAAAGGATGGCGGGGGTGTGACCTTGTTTCTGCAAGTTATATACTACACTGGGGGCCAGCCTGGGGGTCAGGTGGAAGGGTTGCAATTCAGCCCGTGTCCTGCTTGCCGGTGGACATCCTTGTGCTGAGCGGTGAAGGCCTGGAGGGAGGGCACCTTCTCATCTGTGCTCAGAGGGCTCTGTTGGCCAGGAGTAGCCCAGTGGTGGATCAGGCTGATAACAATAAACTTGAAGTGAGTATGTTTAGGATGTGTTTTGGAGGCAGAATGGACAGGTCTGTGGATGGAGTGGATGTAGGGATTTGAAAGGGAAGGAGAAGAGTCAAAAATAACCCCTGGATATTTATTTGACTCTGAGGAGATCAATTCTGTTCCTAGAGAAGAGGAAGAGCGGGTGAGGCAAGAAAATCATACTGTAGATATATTAATTTTGAAATGCTGTTAGAGGGCCAGGTAAAAATCCTGGGTCGGGAGCCAGGTGTGAGTCTGAAGCTTGAGGGAGAATTTGGGGTGACAGATATTCCTGAGTTGGGAGCCGGGTATGAGTCTGAAGCTTGAGGGAGAATTTGGGGGGACAGACATAAATGTGGGAACTATAAACCTGCCTATGGTGGAGTTCGAGTTCCTCCACTTGGTTGTCATTGTCAGATTGGGAATTCCTTTGGGGCAGAGAAATTTTTGTCTTTCTTATCCCCAGAGAGTATAAAGTAAAATAGATTATCGGTAAACGCGGGTTGACCAGATGACTGAAGATATAAATACTGTAAGTGTGAAGGAATCGAGGGGAAGTGGGGAAGTGTCCCAGGGGTCTGGACCCCAGCAGTGTGTAAAGGTGGAGGCTGTGTGGTTTTCAATCCTTCCTGAGGGTAAAGCAGGTCTGATGGTGGTGCCAGCCCCTTAAGAGGGTATGACCCAGGGTTCTTGGGGCCAGTGTCACATGTGGGTACCCAGAGTTATTCAGAGCAGCCAGAAATGGTGAGGAGTAGGGAGTGAAGATACAGAGCAGCCGGGAGAGCCCCGAGGGTCAGAGAAGGACGATGAGGGGGCATTGAGCTAGACATGGGAACTCCGCAGCATGCAGAGGCCCGTGGGCATAGGGACGGAGTGAAATCAGGAAGAGGAGAGAGGACCTTCTGGTGCCAGGCCTGAGCGACTGGCCCTGCTCTATTGCATTAGGGCCTGACAAGGTTCTCCCATGTCACCATGTCCCATCACCCTGCTGACATTGAGCCCCCAGCACTACCACATCATTGTAGTTCACCTCTCTTTGCTTGTCAGTCCCCTCCCCTTATCCCTATTCACTGTTCTGTCTGTAGCACCAGCATAGTGGCTGGCTCATGGTATGTGTGCAGGATCACAGAATGAAGAGATGGAGGAGGGGGAGAGATTCTCACTTGCTTGGCCAATCAAGAGGAGAGCACCCGTTCTCATTAATGATGAAGGCACAGGACCTCTCTTTCTTCAGTCAAGTCTACTATTGCTTAAGACTATAGGCTTTGGAGGAAGAACAGAGCGAGAGTTCAATTCTGGCTCTACCACATGGAGCTTGGGGAGGCCACCGAACCTCTCTGAGTTCCTCCATTTCTTCATCTATAAAATGTGGATAGGAACAAAAGCTCCTTTCTATTGTCATTGTGAGTTTTCAATGAGATAATGAGGTGAACCTTCTTAGTGCAGTGCCTGGCATGTAATAAGCCTCCGAAGGTTAGCTGTTAGGATCTTCCAGGGCATTTCATTATCAATACCTCCTGTGTTGACCGAAGTTAAGGCATGCTTCTAATTTTGAGGATTTAGGCTCTTTGTCCCGAGCAGCCCATGCTCTGGCAGTGAGGTGGTGGCCATTTTTGGCAGATGGGAAACCGTCCCTGGGCACACAGGCATTTGCAGTTTCCTCTCTCACATTATGTCGCATGGTTTTCCACTGCACGTAATTCACGGCCAGCCAGGAGTCTGAATAACAGTGAAGATTCAGAATTTATTCATTCAACATTCCATCAACAGTGACTGAATATCTTCCTATGTAAATGGAGACGCAGTGATGACTAACACACGGTCCCTGCTTTCAAGGAAATCACAGTCTACTTAGGGAGGCAGATAAATAGACAACTAGAACCTACACATTCATGGGATCACTTTTGGTGCAGGCCCCCAACCCCAAGACCTCCGTCTCCCCCCCCCCCCCCGCCCATTTCCCCAGTGCTGGGAAGAATAATGTGAACTTAGTACTAGTGAGAGTCCCTTGTGTCTACACATATACTTACGATGTACAAATCACGTTCACTTTACGTGTGGTTTTCCTACCAGCTTTGTGAAATAGGTAGAGCTTCCTGCTCTCATTTGATGAATGAAATCCAAGACTCCATTGAGTAGCTGCTTTGAAGTAAGGCAGACTGCCTTATGTGGGACACTGCCATGACCTGTCTTCCAGCCTCTATCATTGCCCTTCCATTGTTCTTATTCAGGGATCTGTCTAGCTCACCATCCTTGGGGGCTGAGGGTTTAGTTTTGATTCTGAGTTCACACCCTTGGATTGGATGGCCAAGTTTAGCCTGCCTGTTGCGACCTTTGCCCTCTGGAGACTCAAGCTGACCACTCATCCCGTGCAGGTGGCTTTGTGCAACTCTGCCAATCTCTAGGCCACCTTCTTGGTACTTACTGGCCAGGAGGGCAAAGCCCAGGTAGGGGTTCACGATGGTTCCCTTGGGGGAAGGGATCAGTGATAGACGCTAGGTTGCTGAGCTGTGCTTGGGCAGCTGGGAAGCAGAGGAAGCGGCAGGGGAAGCAATCTTTTCATTTCTCAGTAGTAGAGCTGGCTGATTCTCTTGGCTGGGGCACGAGTATGCGAGTCACTGTAGCCTCCCTACAAATGGGATGACTTCCATTTTATCAGAGAGGCTTTACTGACAGTGGGTCACTTGCAAAATACATGAGAGTCTGCTATAGACAATACGTGTGATTACAAACTGGCGTATGGGTATTTACGTAAGGAATATGTCTCCTTAAAAAACTTAGTTGGGGAAAGTAAAGCTCATAGTCGTATCTGTTGCATGATCGTCACACGGGAAAGTGAGTTTGCTGAGAGACTGTGTTTTTCCAGTCTACATCATCTTTGAATTTAAATAGGAAGTTTGTGAAATAGGGAGAAATAAAAGCCATCATTTATCAAAAAGGAGTTCTTCTGAGAAGGGCTTTTTAAATTCCATTTGCCTTACTGAGTTAGGGATCAAGTTATAGGTTAATTGACAGGTGAGGAAGTCCTCCTGAAAATTTCTGTTCTGTGTGCAGGAAGAGTAGTCTGATGAGCAAAAATTCTGTGTGTGAGGGTTTGAAGAAATACCTTTGTTTTACTTTCAATTTATGCAGTAATAGGACCAACACAGTGTCTTGCATTCGAGTCTTTTCCTTGTGGATTAGCATCAGTTGAATATAAACCGGTAAGTCCTTAAAACATTTATTTTTGTTTTAAGGTGGTTAAAATTTGAGGGTGTTGATTTGCTTGGGATAGCTCTTCATTGTACTGAGGTGCACTTAGGTACTTGGGTAAACTGGTTCAAAAGAGCCTAATTTTGAAATCTCTGAAACCTAGATCATTCTTTCTTTTTTAAAACATTTTTTTTAATGTTTATTTATTTTTGAGAGGCAGAGACAGAGTGCGAGCAGGGAGGGGAGGGGCAGAGAGAGGGAGACACAGAATCCGAAGCAGGCTCCAGGCTCTGAGCGAGCTGTCAGCACAAAGCCAGACACGGGGCTTGAACTCATGAACTGGGAGATCACGACCCGAGCTGAAGTCGGATGCTTAACCAACTGAGCCACTCAGGCGCCCCAAACCTACATCATTCTTACTGTAAATTCAAATTGAAAACTGAGCACCCGGTCACGGATAAAGCTGGATTTTTTTTGCCTAACTTAAAGGGAAAGTTTTTTTTTTTTCCCACTTCCAGGTTGGAGAAAATGTTACTACGTGACTTGTATTGATGGGTTTGGGCTGTTCTGGAGGCCACAGGCCTTGCCAACTGCAGACTGCTGTGCTCTGAACACCCTTCACACCCCGGCCTCTGTTGTGGGTGTGCAAATTGTTTTATACAGCCCCTCCAATAAATGGAAAAAAAAGTAAGCCCCAAATGATGATCACGTGAGTGGAGATGCTGGCTGCTCTGGGTCAAGACGTAGCTGGTCAGTTGGCATTGATTGAATCCTCCTGCTAGGCTTTCTACCTCTTCCTGCAAACCAAAAACCTGATTGTCCCTTGTGTGGGACGGTGGAGATTGGTGAAGACACAAGCATCTTACCACAGGCAGACCAGATGAGTGTTTCTCAGATTCATGCTTTCAAAACACAGATTCCTGGGCCCTAGTCTCTGAGATTCTGACTCAGTGTCTGAATTCCCCCACATGTTTGTGTCTAACAAGGGTCCTGGTGATGCCAATGTTGTAGGGCGGTTGAACGTGCCGAGCACTTCAAAGTGTCATAACTTTGAAGGAAGTCAGTTGGCAACAGTGGAAATGCTGTTCAGAAACGGAACTCACCAGAACACGACCAGTAGAGCAGAGGCAGATGAGGCAGTGTTAACTGAGGGTGACCCACTGTCCACTTTGACCAGACAGTCCTGGTTTTAGCACTAAAAGCCACGTGTTCCAGGGAAACCACTCTGTCCCAGGCACGTGGGAAGGTTGGTCACCCCAAAAGCATGCTAGGTTGGCTTATCATAGCAGCTTTATCATGCTTGAAGTGATTGTGTTTCACTTACATTTTATTTAAATTTAATTTTTTAAATATTTATTTTTGAGAGAGAGGGAGAGATCGAGCATGAGTAGGGGAGGGGCAGAGAAAGAGGGAGACACAGAATCTGAAGAGGCTCCAGGCTCTGAGCTGTCAGCATAGAGCCCGATGTGGGGCTTGAACTCACGAACCATGAGATCATGACCTGAGCCAAAGTTGCACACTTAACCGACTGAGCCACCCAGGCGCCCCTGTGTTTCACTTAAATTTTAAACCCAAGACAAGCCACAGTGCATAAGGTGAAATGACATACAACCATGTACAGTTGTGGCCTGCCAGGTGGAATCTTCAGCTTTTTAAAATCTCTTTTCTCACAAGTTGTGGTAGATCAAGGGTACCCAAACTTGCCTTTACTTTGGAATTACCTGGGGAGCTTAAAAACAGCAACAGAAGCCTGTGGTCTACACCTACCCAATTGTGAATTAATTGGTTTAGGGTGTGCCCTAAATTGGCTTTAGGTGCGGCTCATAGAGTTTTTCAAGGTCCCGGGATGATTTTTACTCTGCAGGCAGGTCGGAGATCACCCTAGTCTATGGTCATCAAAGATGGAGCCCTGCATACCTCCCTCTGTCTGGAGAGGTGCCATTATCACATCGAGAGATAGTATATCTTTCCTGTTCCTTGAGTCACGCTGCCTTTGTGACTTGTTTTGAACAGTAAGAGTCGATGGAAGTGAATTCTGGGGCTTGAGAGGCCAGGCCATAAGAGAACTGGTAGCTTTTGTTTCTTCTTGGAAGTCAGCCTGCCTGTGAGAGATCAGACTACCCTGAGCACACACTGCTGTGAGGAGGCCGCAGCTCACCTGGGGGAGGTGAGCCACCTTGCAAAGGCGCGGGGACGCCCAGAGAGGTGAGTGACACTTTCTTGGATCTTCTAGTGTTGCAGGATTTTTTACCACAATACCCAGGATTCGTTGTCTCGTCACTTGGAAGAACGAAGAGGTGGACACAAAATGAGCAGTAGGCCAAGGTTTATTAGAATATAAGATCAGAGAGGAAGAGTAGTAGGAAAGCTCTCTTTATAGAGAGGGGACATTGGAAAATGAATGCCCGAGGATGCTAGGCCAGGGTCCTTGTTTTATAAGGTTCTGGTCAGCAACCCCCGCCCTTCCCTTCCCCCTCGTTCCTTCTCAGGTTCTACCCTTATTGGTTTGATAGCTCCAGGTGCTGGGCTGCCCATTCCTGACCGGCTCCATTGCATTGGGTGAGGGGTGGTCTATGGCCATACTTAGGTCTTTTGTCAAATTCCTGAGGGGAAACCCTTGGGGGAGGAGGTGGGCTCTGTTACATTCTGAAGAGGAACCTCTCGCCTGAGGGGGTTTGCTGTGGTCAGATGCTCCCAGCACCTTTCCAAAATAGGTGTTTTTCCCCACCCAGGGACCTCAGGCCCTAACCTTGCCCTCTTTGCCTACTGACTCCCATTTTCTCTCATCATACTAACCCAGCCAACAGCTGAATTTGGCCACTCGAGTGACTCCAGCTGCGGCTGCCAGGATTGGAACCGTGAGGGCCAGACCCCCTCATCTTTGCCTTAAGTCATTTCATTTTGGGTGGTTTGCTATGGAACAATATATAGCTCAAGCACAAGTGTATTCCTTGCACTTACTGGTAATAAAAATAGAAAGGGGGCATTTCGGAAGGCCTGTGTAAATGAGGACTAGTTTGCTGTCTCCAGGTTAAAGTGCAAAGCCAGGCTATACTGTTGAATATTAGAAGGGAAATCATTAATTATAAATTTTTTATTTTATTATTTATTTTTTTAATGTTTATTTTTGAGAGAGAGACAGAGTGTGAGTGGAGGAGAGGCAGAGAGAGAGGGAGACGCAGAATTTGAAGCAGGCTCCAGGCTCTGAGCTGTCAGCACAGAGCCTGACGTGGGGCTCGAACTCACGGGCTGTGAGATCATGACCTGAGCTGAAGTCGGACGCTTAACTGACTGAGCTACCCATGTGCCCCGAAGTTATGAATTATATTAATAAGATGATTGGCGATAGCGTGCAGGGAGATTTCACTGTTTCCAGCGTGGTAGCTTCAACAATGCCCCGCTCTTACAGCTTCCCGAAAGGAGAGCTGAAGGCAGTGCTCAGAGTGCTGTTTGTGTGTCCGGGGTGTGCACCATCCTGGGGCATGGGGGTGAAAAAGGCAAGAGAGAAGGCGACGTGATGCTGTTGAATGCCATGTATCCACACACTAGCTGCTATTTAACAGTGAGCTGGCATGAAGCACATTGTTCTGGGGCTTCTTGCAAAGGAGGAACCATTCTTTGGGGTAGTTCGTGGAAAGAAAGAGAAAGAGGAACATAGCTTCCTCTTACTTTTTCATGGAGGACGTTTTACCCCATGGGGGTGCTGATGCCATGTACTCCTGGCTCTCAGGGGCTGCTCAGGAATCCAGACACAGTGCCACGCAATACGTTGTTTTTTTCCCAAGCCCGAAAATGGAGGGATGCCTGTGTGTGGATGCGGTGCTCACCAAGAGAGGCACAGGAGGAAGACGGTGAGGGAATCCGAGAAGGTGCAGAATATTTTTGTGTGGTTTTTCCTGGTTTGGTTTTTACCAACACAGATACTATGGGTTATCTTGTGTCGTTACTCCTCTTGCGGATTCTGTTCTGAAGCTGAGATTACCCATTGGTATAGATTCCCATTCTGCTGTTAGCCGTATGCTTGGTATGAATTCCAGGGCAAATGCAGTATTAGTCTTTTCCCGCCCAGTTATCCGACAGAACATTCTCCCTGGACGTTTGCAACATGGTTGCATCAGCTCCGCTTTCATCTTGGTGCTAATTTTACTGTTTTTGCAGTCTTTTCTGGTAGAGAAGACAGCGTGTGCATGCTTTATAGCCTTGTGAGTAGACACCAGTGAGCTGTTGCTTCTGAACGTCTGTCTTTTTTGATGAGCTGTTACCTCTTTTCTGAGTCAGGTCTTTTTTTTTTTTTTTTTTTTTTTTTTTGCAATGGGGAAAGAGAGTTTTGAGTATAAACATGATGCCACGTTTAGTTATTTCATGAGGCTGGACGTTTCCTAAATATCACTGGCTTTCTATGACTGGTACCGTTATATTTTGCAACCTAGTCCCACCTTGACTGTGGGAGCCTTTCTGGCAGGGAATCAAACGTCCGTTTAACACGCTGAGTCGTTTCTTGTTCGGTGCATCGTTTTTCTGGAGCAAAATTGTTTTCCTTGGTTTCTCTGCAATATGTTGATGAAACTTTTCTCTTTTCTTTCTTTCTTTCTTTCTTTTTTTTTTTTTTATGCTTTTAATTGCTTCGTGTACATAAACGGCAAAGATCACCTAACTTCAAAAGGGTGGACAAAAAGAATTTGGCCGCAGTTACAGTCTGTGGAGTTAATCTGGCCATTGCTTTTCCTGTGGACGAGTAACCCCTGCTTCTGTTTCCCATAATTGAGGTGATGGATTGACTGCAGTGACAGCCACCATTTTCCTTTCCTGTTGGGGGTACTGAGTGATGAGCTCCCTCTCATTTTTAATAGAAATATTTCTAAGCCGTAAGCATGAAACACCGATGAAACAGAGCAAGATAGAAAGGTTTGGAGAACACCTCATACGTGAGTTCCCTCCTCATTTTGAAGCATGTCCAGGGTCTTTTGGTAAAGAAAAGTCCTAAGCCTGTGGTATCGTTTTTTAGCGCCCCTTCCCATGTTCACCTTATTCTCAAATGGAGGACATGTGGCGTGCCCTTAGTGTCCAGGTAGTAGTCTATGCTTCCTAGGAGGCTGGAAGTGAGCAAGTGATAGATCTTTGGACCTAATTGTTGCTGTTGAATGAAAGGTAAACTCTGTATGTGAAGATAACAGAGGTGTTGTCTTACTGGACTCTGCTTTAGTGAGTGGAAGAGCTCCAATTCAAGGAGACTCAAAAAAAGGAATTGGTTGGCTCAGAGAAGACCAAGGCTGTGTGTAGGACCACCTTGTGTCCAGGATTCAAGCAGTGATAGAACTCTCCCTTTTTCTTGCCGTTATTTATTTTTTTTAAGAGACTTTTAATTTAATTTAATTTTTAAAAATTTACCTCAAATTAGTTAGCATATAGCGCAAAAATGATTTCAGGAGTAGATTCCTTAGTGCCCCTTACCCAGTTAGCCCACCCCCCTCCCACAAACCCTCCAGTAACCCTCTGTTTCTTCTCCATATTTATGAGTCTCTTCTGTTTTGTCCCCCTCCCTGTTTTCAGATTATTTTTGTTTCCCTTCCCTTATGTTCCTCTGTTTTGTCTCTTAAAGTCCTCATGTGAGTGAAGTCATAGGATTTTTGTCTTTCTCTGACTGACTAATTTCACTTAGCATAATACCCTCCAGTTCCATTCATGTAGTTGCAAATGGCAAGATTTCATTCTTTTTGATTGCCGAGTAATACTCCATTGTGTATATGTATACCACATGTTCTTTATCCATTCATCCACTGATAGACATTTGGGCTCTTTCCATACTTTGGCTATTGTGAATAGTGCTGCTAGAAACATAGGGGTGCGTGTGCCCCTTCGAAACAGCATACCTGTATCCCTTGGATAAATATCTGATTTCCTCACGAAAAATTCAAGATGCTGTACAGAAAAATGGAAAAGGGTGTCAGACTGATAAAAACAAAAACAATAACAAAGCAAAACAAAAACAAAAAAAAAACTCCTGAAAAACAAAGTCAAAACAAACAAACACACAAAAGACCAGAAAAACCCCAAATACCCGCCGCTCTGGGAGAGTAGCAAAAAAACTTCAGCTTTGAGAACTCACATACCTAATTTTGACAGTTACCTGACATTGAACCCAAGTTTCAGGGGTAGAGACTCACATTAACTGAGCCAAGAGACTGATGTATAAACCAAGTGCTGATTTATTATTTTATGATGAGAAGGGCATTCAAATAACTTCAAATGCCAATGTTGACAGAGCAGTCCCCTTTTTTCCTCTTAGGCATGCCATGAGAAAAGCCAGTCATAAGAAATCTGTTAAACAAGGATGGGTTGGAACAAGGGGAGATAGTGTAATGGTCCACAGTAGAATCTGCCTCGGGATCCCAAGAACTGGGATTCCTAGGGACAGAACAGCGTTGTTCTGGGTGGTACGCAGAGAGTCTCTGTGAGAATTGGGGCTTTTTTTTTGGTCAGTCTTTAGCAAAGTGTGGCCCTAACCCACTGCATGAGAGTCATCGGAAGGTTGACCAAATGCAGATTTCTGGTTTCACCCAGACTTCCTGAACTGAAACTGATGAAAGCAGTCTACATTTTCCATCTCTCCCTCCCCTGGTTTTCCCTCTGTCGTATGAGACTTACTCCTCTAAAGCTAATCAAACCCTTCTGTTCACACAGTCTTTATTCTAGCAGGATGTAGATAATTAGATTTCTACTTAATGAATTATTAAACATCTCGGTTTTGACTACCTTTCGTAGCTCTCCATTTAAAGTATTTTTAGATTCATTTTAATTCTAAACTTCTGACAGCACAATTTGGGAAAGAATGGAAATACAGAAGTGTTTTAGTAAAATCCTCTGAAAGTTCCTTGCCATTGTTCTTTCTCTTCTGTGTATGTGGGTCCATACCCCACTCCTCTCACACAGGGGTCTGGGAATATTGTATATAGCATTCAGTTCCTGCTTTATTGGCTCTAATTTAATTTGAGAGCATCTCCCCATACTGTTAACTCACTCGATATTAACGTCTTTCTCAAAATTTTCATTTACTTATTTATGGCCAGAATTTTATTCCCACAAATCATTAGTCCTGTGTACTGTGTGTAGTTTCTACAGGTGTGGAAGAAGGAGATTTTGTATTTTACTTTATTTTTATTTTTTAAAAGTATTTCTTTTAGAGAGAGAGAGAATGTGTAAGCAGGGGAAGGGCTGAGAGAGAGGGAGACAGAGGATCTGAAGCAGGCTCTGTGTTGCCAGGGCAGAGTCCAATGTGGGGCTTGAACTCAGGAACCTTGAGGTAATGACCTGAGCTGAAGTGGGTTGCTTAACCACCTGAGCCACCCAGGCGGCTCTTGTGTTTTCCATCGAGATGAAACCTATGGAAGTGCATTTATTTTACCAACAAAAATGAACTTTTTTCCAGGAGGGAGATTTTTTTTTTTTCAAAGTAAGTTCTTAATGAGGGAATACTATAACAAAGTCACAGGTGTCAGGGTTGATAGTTCATTGTCACGGGGTTGTCAAGTACATTTAAGCTCCTGTTATTGAAATTGTTCACAGGCAGAACTGTTTTTGCTATGAAATATTCTGGTGAATATATTTTCTGTAACAAATGTACTTAGCCTCAAGATCAGTTGTTCTTGAAAGAAAAGTGTTAGGGGCTCCTGGGGGGCTCAGTTGGTTAAAGCGTCTGACTTCGGCTCAGGTCATGATCTTGCATTTGTGAGTTTGAGCCCCACGTGGGGCTCTGCGCTGTCAGTCTGCTTGGGATCCTCTGTCTCCCTCGCTCTTCCCCTCCCCTGTGTGCACTCTCTTTCAAAAATAAATAAACATTAAAAAATAAAGATAACTATTGAATAAATTTCTGAATAGTTACATGAAAGATGTCGCCCCTTCTAGAAGACAGACTTGGGCAGAAACTCAACTTTGAGCTTAGACGATAGAGAAGACGTCGGGATTTTTACAGAAAATTTATGGCCATATAAAAATTTTAGGGCTACGTATGGTCTCCAGTCCTATTGATGGACCATTCCAGGTCAGCTTAGCCCTGTCTACACCAGGGACCTCAGATTTGCAGCCAGAGCTGCCTGGGTGTCCGTTGATGCTGTTTGTGGGGAAGAAAGCCCAGGCTTTCTTGCTTCTGATGCATACATCTCTGGGTTCCCTGCCCACCCCCCCGCCCCGCCCTCCCGCACACAGCTCCCACTGACAGGAGCAATTTCAGGGGCTCTGCCTTCCTGGAGCTGCTGGAGGGGCCGGGTAACAATCCGGAGTGTGAGCATAGCGGAGTGCACTTCCACCAAAGAGAGAGAGGAGAGGAAGAGCCCCAGATGAATGGCTTGCCTTTCTGCTCCTACCTGCAGACTATTCCAAGATGGGGGGGGCGGGGGGGTTGGGGTTGTACAACCTGTCTGGGAACGGCACGGAAGACCCCACAGCCAGCGTTGTCTGTGGTGAAGCCCTTGCCGGCTCGTATGTGTTCCCCTTTGGTTTCTGCCTCGCTCTTGCTTCTCTGAGATTCCACCTCACCGATACCACCCCGAGGAGAAGAGTTGGAAAAGTGCCTCTTCACCTTTTGATGGTAGTGGATAAACTAGGGATTAGCCTCTCAAAATACTTAGGCCAACATCTTTCCAATTCTTTCTTTTCTTTTATTCTTTCTTTTATTTTATTTTTTTAATGTTTGCTTATTTTGAGAGAGAGAGCACATGAGCAGCAGAGGGGCAGAGAGAGAGGGAGAGAGAGAGAAGCCCAAGCAGCCTGCGTGCTGTCAGCACAGAGCCCCCGCATGAGGCTCGAACTCACGAATCGTAAGATCATAACCTGAGCTATAACCAAGAGTTGCAAGCTTAACCGACTGAGGCCCTCAGGCACTGCTGAGTTTAGTACAACAGCAATCTGGTGAGGCTCTACTTCCTTAATGGTGTGTATATCTGCCCCTTTTTCTTGATCCCTCTCTCGCCCCTCTGTTTCAGGCTGTCAGGATCTCTGACGATTATCTCCTAACTGCACTTCCTGCTGATCTCACCAGCTTCCCATCTCTGGGGCATCATGTCTCCACAGCCTCTTTTTTTTTTTTTTTTTTCTTTTAAGTTTATTTATTTATTTTTGAGAGAGAAAGAGATACAGAAAGCTGGGGAGGGGCAGAGAGAGAGGGAGACAGAGCGAGAATCCCAAGCAGGTTTTGTGCTGTCAGCACAGAGTCCAGCTCAGGGCTCGAACTCATGTACCTTGAGATCATGACCTGAACTGATACCAAGAATTGGAGGCTTAACCAACTGAGCCACCCAGGTGCCCCAAAGCCATCTTTTGCAATGGAGAAATGGTCATGCATGCAGCTGAAACCCTTCAGATAATCCCTGCATGGGATCTGTGCCAGCAGGCCCTGGTAGGTTCACTTCCATTACTTGCCAGACTTCTCTTGTATTGTTCAACCAGCCTGTTTCATGTTTCAGCTATGCTTTGCTGTTTAAAAAAAATTTTTTTTTACTATTTATTTAAACATTAAATAAATGTTGAGGGGGGGGGGAGCGTAAGCAGAGGAGGGGTGGAGAGAGAGGGAGACGCAGAATCCGAAGCAGGCTCCAGGCTCTGAGTTGTTATTACAGAGCCTGATGTGGGGCTCGAACTCATGAATGGGGAGATCATGACCTGAGCTGAAGTTGGACGCTTAACCAATTGAGCCACCTAGGCACCCCTATGCTTCTCTATTTAATATTTTCTCAGTGAGCTATGCCTTTACCTGTGTGATTCTTGATCTTTCTTGTTTGTTTCCATCTGGGAATGTCCAGTCTTCCTTCAAGAGCTAGTGTAAGCATCCTCTAAGAAATGCTGAGAGATTTTCCTGAGCTGTCTTTATTGTTGTTGAAGGAACACTTGTGTTCGAAATGATATTTTAGGGGAAACTGGAGGTAACTAAGAGACATTCCATGTCCACTCATGGTTAGTAAATAGAGGTCACAGATGGTGTTCAGCACCTAGGCTGCCTCTTTCGGAGGCCAGTGAGCTGTCTGATGGGACCTCCACAGTTAACGTGGGGAGGTTCCCGCAGACCAGGAGCTGCTTCCGGTTTCTGCAGGTTCAGAAACTTGTATTTTGCCAGCGTCCTCAGTGATTATTGATATCCTCTGAAAACTAATGAAACTCATGGTGCTGGAGCTGTAAACCCTACTGACACTGTTATCAGCTGTATTGGGCGACTCCAACTCCAGAGGACTGTGCTGCTACAAATATGGGTCATTAAGAGAGACCGACCTGGGTTCATGTTCACTTAGTGTGTGATGTTGGGCAGGTGACCACACCTCTCTGTCACATGTCACAGGTAGAATTGGGGAAGTGATACTTTTTATTACTGAGGAATATGAGGCATGGATATCCTGTTTTCTATTCCAGTCATTTGTACAGAGGTTAATTAAAATTTTCCAAGTTCAAGGAGCCGGTCAATGGTAGATACAGGATTGAAACCCAAGCAGTTTGGCTCCAAAGTTTGTGTGCTTCATCCCCTGTTCTAAAATATTTTCTTAAAGTTGACCACTTTTTTTTGTTGTTGTTCTGTTTAACATGAGATTCATGCAAAGTAATGATTTTTGTGAAATCTTGGGATTGGATGTATTAGCCTTTACATACACATGTATGTGTGTCTGTATTAGATTATAGAAGTAAAGCTAATTAGCTGAGACAGTAGAATCCACTCCAGCTAGTTTAAACAGGAAGAATTTTTATTAAAGGGTGTTTGGAAGCTCCCAGGATTTCCAGAAGGCCCAGAGAACTCACCTTGGGAACGATAATCCAGGAATCCTGGCAGCTAGGAAGTACATAACCAGGAGAAATAGCCCCAATCACGGACCCTGCTTTTGGCAAGAACATCATCGCTCCGTTATAGCTGCCACAGAGGACCTTCACCACCTCCAGCCTTGTCAGGAAATCTGAACTCCCACTCTGGGGCACTGGATCACACTGTTTATTCCCACATTGAAATTAAAAAAAAAAAAGTTTTTTTATATTTTAGAGGGAGGGGGAGAAGAGAGAGCGCGCGAGCAGGGGAGAGGCAGAGAGAGAGGGGGACAGAGAATCTGAAGCAGGCTCTGTGCTGACAGCAGAGAGCCTGATGTGGGACTCGAACTCAAGAACAGCGAGATCATGACCTGAGCCGAAGCGCGGATGCTTAATTCGCTCAGCCACCCCAGCACCCCTCCCCCACTGAAATTTTGTGAAGGCGTGTCTCTTTGCAAACACATAGGTCACGTGCTTGCACCATAGCTGCAGGGGATTCCGGGAATGCTGTTTTAGTTTTCCAACCTCTGCAGTTAAGAAGGCAACTTCCAGGGGCCTGAAATAGAGGTGAAGTCAAAATACCGTGTCTGCTGCCACACCCATGAACCTCAACCAAACCCCATTGATGTATTGACTGCAATCTTCGTATGCGTAGAGTCTATGTCACGTTTGGGGAAAGAGAGCGTGAATGTTTCTATGGTGCTGGTATGGAAAGCACTCAGTAGGTGGTGGGATGGACATTAGTGCTGCTCTTCCCTTTGACTTAGAGCATCTTCCGTGGGCAGCATTCAGAGCATACTATCAGGTTCTCCTTCTAGTCACACTCCTAAGCGACCCCCTAGGAGGTAGAATGTGAAGCGTGTGAGTTTCAGAGCCAAACTGCTTGGGTTTCCATCCTGGATCTACCATTGACCAGCTCCTTGTACTTGGAAAAGTTAGTTAACTTCTCTGTGCCTCAGTTTACTCATCTGTATCATGGAGGTAATGGTACCTACCTCATACGGTAGCCATGAAGATCAGTAAGTTAGTATTTTATTTTATTTTTTAGATTTTTATTTTAAAGAGAACGTGTGCAAGTGGGAGAGAGGGGCAGGGGGAGAGAGAGAGAGAGATCCCAAGCAAGTTCCATGCTCAGCGTGGAGCCCGACATGGAGCTTGATCCCACGACCCTGGGATCATGACCTGAGCCCAAATCAAGAGTCGGACGCTCAGCCGACTGAGCCACCCAAACTCTAAGATAAGTTAGTATTTTTAAAGTTTTAAAAACAGTGCTTGAAAAGTAAGTGCTATATAAATGTTTGTTACATAAATTGTGTGGTGCTGGGAATGTCTATTTTCAGATAATATTTACATTTCTGCTTTTATCCACTGCCTGATATCTTATAAGCTATAAGATCGTGCATGGTGAGCATTGTTTATTCAGAGTGACTTTTCTGTGATTACTTATGAATAGGAGGCAACTTTTGTTATAGTTTATATGGACTGGCCCTCTGACATACCATATATGTATATAATATATAATATATATTATATATATATATTAGTATATACGTTATATATATATAATATAAAATCCAAGGCTGTTGTGATAGCTTCTCTGCTCCCTCAGCCAGTGTCATCTTCTCTCTCTCTCTTTTTTTTTTTTTTTTTTGCTCTGGGTAGCAATTACCTTACTAGAATATTCCCATCAGTTAAGCCTAGGAGGTTTGAAGAGAACAGCATTCCCCCTGCTATAGAACCAAGGATAAGCATGTGGGTTGTTGTTAATTGGCTTGATGATGTTGCCTTTCATTTATTTGCAAATTTTCTTTACCTTGGAGTAACTTCTCATATGCCTGTCCTATTGATACATTCATTCTCTCCTTATAAGTCTGTATTCCAGACTTTCTGCTGATTGTTGATTTAGCATAGATTTCTTTGATGGCTCTTGATAGTATTTTTGTTGTTCTAAGTTACTGTTACAATAATAACCTTTTTTAGGGGTACCTGGGTAGCTCAGTTGTTTGAGTGTCTGACTTCAGCTCAGGTCATGATCCCATGGTTCGTGAGTTTGAGCCCCACATTGGGCTCTCTGCTGTCAGTGCAGAGTCTGCTTCAGATCCTCTGTCTACCCGCCCCTGTTCTCTCTCTGCCCTTCCTTGCAATCTCTCTCAAAAATAAACATTAAAAAAAATAACCTTTTTTGAACCTGGTTCAGTGTGGATTCAAAAGAACCTTTCCTTTTATAATCCCACACACTTGAATAACACCCACTATCCAAAGTTTCTGCCTAAGCTTACTTTGCTCTCTGTCCATGACCGTTGTCTCCTCCCTGCAAAGAAATGCGTGTCAGCAGAAAATCACATTTAAGACTCTTTACTGCTAACATTTATCTTCGAGACTCTTTGAAAGCAGGTCTAAGATCTGTTAATCATTGTGTTCTCATTGTCTGGTACAGTGCCTGACCCACACTGGATGTTCAGTAACTATTAATAACTAGTAAATTGAATGGTAAATACAGATAAAGCTATTTCAGGGGAAAAAAAAGAAAGCAGTATTGAATGTCTACCTCCATGATGAAAAATAAGCTACACTTAACACTTGCTTATGCAAACAGTTAAAAAATCAGTAGACAAAATACAGTTCCCTCACTTGGTCCACAATAACGTGGGGTTTCACTTGAATATGGTCTGGGGGTGAGTGGGAATTAATTTTCCTTCTGATTTCTCAAGAGGGGGTTCTAGGGATAATAATATCTACAACTTCCAGAATTTTGCCTGAGACTTATTGGAGCTTCTATTTTTTTTTTTTTTTTTTTTTTTAGGAAAAATTATTAAACTTCCTAGTTGATGTTTGTCTTCTGTGAGGGTCTAAGAAGGGCACTTTCATTGAGATAGAAGTGACATAGGACATTAGTTTCAGGTGTACAACCCGGTGATTTGCTATTTGTACATATTATAAAATGATCACCAGTTAAATCTAGTTAACATCTGTCACCACACGGTTACAAATTTTTCTCACATTGAGAACTTAGAAGATCTACTCTCTCAGCAACTTTCAAGTCTACAATACAGTATTATTATTATTATTTTAATGTTTTTTATTTTTGAGACAGAGAGAGACAGAGCATGAACGGGTGAGGGTCAGAGAGAGAGGGAGACACAGAATTGGAAACAGGCTCCAGGCTCTGAGCTGTCAGCAGAGAGCCCGACGCGGGGCTCAAACCCACAGACCTGATCATGACCTGAGCCGAAGTCGGACGCTTAACCGACTGAGCCACCCAGGCGCCCCCTACAATACAGTATTATTAACTGTAGTTGCCGTGTTGTACATGACATCCCTGTGACTTATTTTATAACTGAAAATTTGTACCTGTGACCTTTCTCACCCGTTTTGCCCTCACTGTACCCCAGCCCCTGGCAATCACCAGTCTGTTCTCTGTATTGGAGTTTAGGTTTTTGTGTTTTTTTTGATGTGTGTGTGGGTGTTGGTTTTCTCTCTTTTTTATTCCACTTGTGAGGTCATATAGTATTGTCTTTTTCTGTCTGATTTATTTCACTTAGCAAAATGCCTTCAAGGTTCATCTGTGTTGTCACAAATGGTAAGAGTCCTTTCCTTTTTATGGTGAAAAAATATTCCATTGTGTGTGTGTGTGTCTGTCTGTCTCCAATGATGGACACCTACTTGTTTCTGTGTCTTGCCTATTGTAAATAATGCTGCAGTGAACCTTGGTTTGCAAGTGTCTTTTGAAGTTCGTGTTTTAGCTTCCTTTGGATAAATACTCAGAGGTAGAATTGCGGGATCGCATGGTAATTCTATTTGAGGAACCTCCATACTGTTTTCCAGAGTGGCTGCACGGGTTTGCATTCCCAGCAACAGTGCATGGGCTTTCCCCTTTCTCCACATCCTCCCCAGCACCTATTGTTTCTTGTGTTGTTATTGTAGCCCTTGTGGCAGGTGTGAGGTCATCACGTCTCATTGTGGTTTTCATTTGCATTTCCCCGATGATTAAAATGAGCACATTTTCACATACCTGTGGGCCATCTGTAGGGCTTTGGAAAAATGTAAGGATTTTAAACTGATTAGCAAAACTAGGTGAAATTCATTTGCTCTGAACTTCTGAGTTAATGGCATCTGCCTTGAGAATAGGCACACTCCACTAAAATCTTTCTTAATGTATTGTATACAATCTCATCAATAGAGTTAATCTTGCACAAATTTTATTTATAAATAAATAAATAAATAAATAAATAATGTTTATTCATTTTTGAGAGGGAGACAGAGCGTGGGCGGGGGAGGGGCAGAGAGAGAGAGAGAGAGAGAGAGAGAGACACACGAGAGACAGAGAGACAGAGAGAGACAGAGAGTCCGAAGCAGGCTCTAGGCCCTGAGCTGTTAGCACAGAGCCCAACACAGGGCTCAAACCCACAAACTATGAGATCATGACCTGAGCCTAACTCTGACGCTTAACCTACTGAACCACCCAGGTGCCCCCCACATGAATTTTAAAGGCTGTGATGTCTGTGATGGCGGGGAATCTAAAGGTAGCCTATTAAAATGAAAATGTCCACAAGGGCACAAATACCATGAGTTGTCAAAAAAAAAAAACAAAAAACAAAAAACAAAAAACCAAAAAACAACAAACAAAGCAAAACAAAAAAACCAATGCAACAACAAGAAAATCCTCCCAAGGCCTACAGTTAAATAGAGCAGAAAACCCAGAAAAGCATTTGAAATGACAGATGGACCAGAGGCTAAAAGTGGACTTGAATTGTTTCAACGTGTAGAGGACCAGCCTTTGTGGATTTTAAAAGAAAAAACTTTAGGGGCAATGACACTAGCCCATGTTTTCAGCCTGGCTTCCTGATGCCCCAGCTCTGGGTGGTGAAGCAAGCCTTCCTTTGAAGTATAAGCTGAGTGAGAGGCTGGTTCTGTGTAAGAGGAAATTGATTCGGGTTTTTTTTTTTCAACTGCCCAAAGAAATTAATGTCCTCAGAAGGAGCTCGAGGACACTGTCAGAATTAAAAATAACTCGGTGACACTTCAATAATAAAAAGAAGAAAGTCCGTCGCTCTGAAACCTTCTTCAGAGGACACAGACTCTGGAAATTAAAAGTGATTCCAGTGGCGGTGGTCTAAAATGCAAAATTCACCTTAATTTTGGAAATGAAGTACTTGAGCTTTATTTCTCGCAAACGCGGCTGGGTTACATCCCACTGAATGGAAAGATAGAAGGCACGAAGGCAGGTTCGTTTCTGCCCTTCTCCCTGCCCTCCCTCTTTCCTGTCTTCTGTCATCTAAACTCTTAGCGCAATGCCTCATACACAGTTAATTGGTAAGAAATCTGAATTTAACAAGTATCAGATGAGGCTGCTATAATGCTCAGTTGACTTGCCAAACACAGGTTGGAGATAGGAAGACAGGGCAGCGGATGGTCTGTGCACTTCAGAGACTTAAAAATTCCCACTGGCCTCCATGACTCCTGAATTTCTTAAAGGTGCATTGAGTGAGTTGCCTGAAGGCATGAGCTCAGAGGGTGGGCTCTCAGAAGGGCAATAATAATAGGAAATACCGAAGCTGGACCTTGCACTTTGGGCCAGTCCTACCGGTGAAGTGAGGCTGACAACTTGCAAAGAGAATTTCCCATTCCTCTCTGACCTGCAAGCTCACGCGTTTCATTTCTCATTGAAATTTTACTAGAAAACCTGCGGCTGAGTAAAACGCAAGAATAATTTCATCTATTTACTTATGGACTTGGGGATGAAAATAAGGTCACCTTGACGGGCACAGATCTGGATTTGCCTATGTGATAGGTTGTGTGAGTGGCCACAAATTCTTTCACTGCTTGCACTTCCTGTACTTAAAATGTGACATTAAAGATGCTCTTTTTTAAAAAAAAATGTTTTATTTATTTTTGAGAGGCAGTGTGAGTGGGCAGAGAGAGAGGGGGACAGGGGATGTGACCAAAATGGGAGATCATGACCTGAACTGAAGTCGGGTGCTTGGCCCACTGAGCCACCCGGACGCCCTGCCCTTTTCAGTCTCGATCACGCTCTTTGGCCCTTTCGTCTGAGAAGTGCTCTGGAGATGGAGCTATGGCTGAAGCACGCTTGCTCTGTGGTGTCTGGAGCCCTAAGCATCTTCTCCTAGCAAGCAGGTCACGTGCAGTTGGCATGATGTGCTGGGGAAACTTCCACCACTACCACTCAGGGAGTCTGCCTTAGCTCAGATGCTGATTCCACACCGGAGCATACTTGGTCTGTATGGGGGACCCCAGAACCACCCGAACGTGACTGGGACCTCATGAGGCAGTGAGGCTCAGTGTGGCAGAGAGGCCTAGAGTGCAGACAGCCATGGTTGCCCCTCCGGATCCTATATCAGGAAGGGGGGTGGGGCGATGGGGCAAATAGGATTCAAGGCCCTAAAACTGCTGGGGTATTCATGTCCTAGGATCACAAGGCAGAGGGCCCTGCCTGAGGTCCTGAGGGCCTGCAGCTCTGCTTTCTCGCACATTCCTGTCAGGTGACAGGTGGCCATCTTGAAGCATCCTCTTCCTTTTTACCTTCAGGATGATCATTGTAACTGGTTTTCATTTGCAATGCTTGGGACACTGGAGGAGGGTTGTGGTTAAAGCCACCGCGAGAGCCGAAAAGATCCATGTTGTCCGGGAGGCAAAGCCCACCCAGCCCTGGAGCAGGGGGCCATCTCTTTGAGGCATCATCGGAAAAATACTGCCAGGCACAAAGCAGGAGTGGGAATAGGTGAATGTGTCTCAGCTCCAAATAGCAGGAGGCCCCCCCGCCCCCCGTACCAGAGGATGAGAGAAGGAGTTTGGAGAAGGCCAGCGCTGTCTTCGTCGGTTACTTTGTGTCCTTGGAAGCAGAGATTGGGAGAGGCTTTCTTTTTTACAAATTTTTTTAATGTTTATTTTTGATACAGCATGAGTGGGGGAGGGGCAGAAAGCGAGGGGGGACACAGAATCCGAAGCAGGCTCCAGGCTCTGAGCTGTCAGCACAGAGCCCGATGTGGGGCTTGAACTCCTGAACCCTGAGATCATGACCTGAGCTGAAGTTTGACACTTAATTGACTGAGCCACTCACGTGCCCCGGGAGAGTTTCTTTACTCATACATATGAATTTGTCATATCTATCTATCTATCTATACACACACACACACACAAATATATATATGTATATACTTTTTTTTTGAGAGAAAGAGCACAAGTGGTGGGGGAGGGGCAGAGAGAGAGGGAGGGAAGGAGGAAGGGAAGGAGAGAGAGAATCCCAAGCAGGCTCTGCGTTGTTAGGACAGAGCCTGATGTGGGACTCCAACAGATGAACTGTGAGATCATGACCCGAGCTGAAACCAAGAGTCAGATGCTTAACTGACTGAGCCACCCAGGTGCCCCATTGTCTTTGGTATACTTTATGTATGTATGCATGTATTTATTTAAAATGTCTATTTTTGAGAGAGAGAGACGTAGAGCATGAGTGGAGGAGGGGCAGAGAGAGAGGGAGACACAGAATCCCAAGTGGGCTCAGTGCTGTCCACATGAACCCTGACGCTGGGCTCTATTAATACCATGACTGTGAGGTCATGACCTGAGCCAAAATCAAGAGGTGGACGATCAACCAACTGAGCCACCCAGACGCCCCAATGGCTCAATATTTCTAAATATTACTCAGTGCTCATCACGACAAGTGCTCACCTACTTCAGCCATCCCTCCCCACCCACCTCCCTTCTGGTAACCATCAGTCTGGGCATATTCTTTTATCTGTGTTATTGGTTTCATAATACTGCCTCTAGTAAGACACACATTCCTCGAGGAAAATGATCAGTATAGTTACAGCACAGATCTGAGGGGACCCTCCCTGTACACATGTAGCCCAGAAAACTCAGGGCAGTCTGGTCACAACATTTCAATTTCAAGCTTCTGACGGGTATTAAAACATGATTAAAAGGGATTTAGAAAAAAATAATGAAAAGTACCTTAAGGGTCTCGCTCCAAATTGGAAACCCAAACTGAGCATTACATCAATGATTTAAGGTAATTTAGAGTATGGAACACATGGCCCTACAGAGCAATGACCTTGGTGGTGGATCGAGAATGTGGGGCTGATGACTCCTGTGCTGTTGACCTGCAAACTTGTGGAGTTTGGGTTCTTGGCTGGATTTCCTTTCCTTGTATCTTAATTCTTGTATTTGCTATGCATTCACTGCCTCTATTGGGTCATCACTGAACTAGGCTCTAGAAGTCTGAAGAGTGAAGACATAGTCCAGGCTCCCTTCCCCATGCCCTGCACCTTGTCTTCGTCGGGACAAATGATGAGCAGGGCGCCAGACAGTTGTGCACATCCTCTGAAAACTAAGTAGAAGGAGGGATCAATTTCCACAGGGATAAGATTTTACAGAGGAGCGGGTGATTGAGCCTTACAGGCTGTTAGAAGGTGGAGAGGGATATATCGTTTATAGAGAGTGTTTGGAAGCTTAGAGGAATATTTAGAAAGTGGTTTGCTTTCTGCTGTGGTTGAAGCATAGGTGTGTAGGGGAAGCGACCCATGGCAGAAGGTGTCCCACAGAAATGGAGAGTTAGACCATATTGCTAAGGGTGTGGATTTCAGATCGGGATTATGGACTTGATACCCCAAGCTTGGTTACCTCTGTCTGCAAAGCACCTGCTGACATCACACACGGAGAGGGTATTAATCAGAATTATTGGTGAGAAAGAATGTGTCACTGTTTGTATATGTCTATCAACCTTATGACCCTACATCAGTAATTCACTTGGTAAAAATAAAAAAAAAAATAAAAAAGTGGGAATATCTGGGTGGCTCATTCAGATTGTCTGTTTTTCTTTATTAATTAATTTAATTTTTAAAATTTCTTTTTTTTTTTTTTAATTTTTTTTTTCAATGTTTATTTATTTTTGGGACAGAGAGAGACAGAGCATGAACGGGGGAGGGGCAGAGAGAGAGGGAGACACAGAATCGGAAACAGGCTCCAGGCTCCGAGCCATCAGCCCGGAGCCTGACGCGGGGCTCGAACTCACGGACCGCGAGATCGTGACCTGGCTGAAGTCGGACGCTTAACCGACTGCGCCACCCAGGCGCCCCAATTTTTAAAATTTCTATCCAAGTTAGTTAGCATATAGTGCAACAATGATTTCAGGAGTAAATTCCTTAATTCCCCATACCCATTTAGGCCATCCCCCTCTCCCACAATCCCTCTAATAACCCTCTGTTTGTTCTCCATATTTAAGAGCCTCTTATGTTTTGTCCCCCTCCCTGTTTTTATATTATTTTTGCTTCCCTTCCCTGGTGTTCATCTGTTCTGTGTCTTAAAGTCCTCATATGAGTGAAGTCATAGGATATTTGTCTTTATCTGACTGACTAATATCACTTAGCATAATACCCTCTAGTTCCATCCACGTAGTTGTAAATGGCAAGATTTCATTCTTTTTGATTTCTGAGTAATACTCCATTGTATATATATACCACATCTTCTTTATCCATTCGTCTTTGAATGGACATTTGGGCTCTTTCCATACTTTGGCTATTGATAGTGCTGCTCTAAACAAGGGGGTGCATGTGTCCCTTCAAAACAGCACACCTGTATCCCTTGGATAAATGCCTAGTAGTGCAAGTGCTGGGCATAGGGTAGTTCTATTTTTAATTTTCTGAGTAACCTCCATACTGTTTTCCAGAGTGGCTGCACCAGTTTGCATTCCCACCAGCAGTGCAAAAGAGATCCTCTTTCTCTGCATCCTTGCTAACATCTATTGTTGCTTGCGTTGTTAATCATTCTGACAGGTGTGAGGTGGTATGTCATTGTGGTTTTGCTTTGTGTTTCTTTGATGATGAGTGATGTGGAGCATTTTTTCATGTGTCAGTTGGCCATCTGGATGTCTTCTTTGGAGAAGTGTCTATTCATGTCTTTTTTTGCCCATTTCTTCACTGGATTGTTTGTTTTTTTTGAGTGTTGAGTTTGATGAGTTCTTTATAGATCTTGGATACTAACCCTTTATCTGATATGTCGTTTACAAGTATCTTTTTCCATCCTGTTGCCTTTTTGTTTTGCTGATTGTTTTCTTCATGGTGCAGAACGTCTTTATTTTGATGAGGTCCCAGTAGTTCATTTTTGCTTTTGTTTCCCTTGCCTCCGGAGACATGTTGAGTAAGAAGTTGCTGCGGCCAAGATCGAAGGGATTTTTACCTGCTTTCTCCTCCTGTCTTACATTTAGGTCTTTCATCCATTTTGAGTTTATTTTTGTGTATGGTGTAAGAAAGTGGTCCAGGTTCATTCTTCTTCATGTTGTTCTCTAGTTTTCCCAGCACCACTTGCTGAAGAGACTGTCTTTATTCCATTGGATGTTCTTTCCTGCTTTGTCAAAGATTAGTTGGCCATATGTTATGGGTCCATTTCTGGGTTCTCTAATCTGTTCCATTGATCTGAGTGTCTGTTTTTGTGCCAGTACCATACTGTCTTGATGATTACAGCTTTGCAATACAGCTTGAAGTCTGGGATTGTGATGCCTCCTGCTTTGGTTTTCTTTTTCAAGATTTCTTTGGCTATTCGGGGTGTTTTCTGGTTCCATACAAATTTTAGAGTTGTTTGTTATAGAATGCTGGTGTTATTTTGATAGGTATTGCATTCAAAATGTAGATTGACATTTTAACAATATTTGTTCTTCCTATCCAGGAGCATGGAATCTTTTTCCATTTTTTTTGTGTCTTCTTCAGTTTCTTTGATGAACTTTCTATACTTTTCAGTGTATAGATTTTTCACCTCTTTGGTTAGATTTACTCCTAGGTATTGTATGGTTTTAGGTGCAATTATAAATGGTATTGATTGCTTGATTTCTCTTTCTGTTGCTTCATCGTTGGTGTGTAGGAATGCAACCTATTTCTGTGCATTGGTTTTATATCCTGCAACTTTGCTGAATGCATGAATCCATTCTAGCAGTTTTTTGGTGGAGTCTTTTGGGTTTTCCATATAGAGTATCATGTCATCTGCGAAGAGTGTAAGTTTGACTTCCTCCTGGCTGATTTGGATGCCTTTTATTTCTTTGTGTTGTCTGATGGCTGAGGCTAAGACTTCCAATACTATGTTGAATAATAGTGGTGAGAGTGAATTGTCCGACTCTTGATCTTAGCTCAGGTCTTGATCTCAGGGTTGTGAGTTCAAGCCCTGCATTGGGTTCTGCACTGGGCAAGAAGCCTACTTAAAAAGTGGGGCACCTGGGTGACTCAGTCATTTCAGCATCTGACTCTTGATTTTGGCTCAGGTCATGATCTCATGGTTTGTGAGTTCATGTCCTGTGTTGGGCTCCATGCTGACAGTGCAGAGCCTGCTTAGGTTTCTCTCTCTCTGTGTCTGCCCCTCCCCTGCTCAAGCTCTCCCTCTCTCAAAAATAAACATTTATTTTTTAAAGAAATTCACTTGGGAGTTTCCTTTGCGGTGTGGAGATTTGTATTAGGACTTGACTTTTATAGCCTAAATTTACTCTTGCCTTACTACCTCCAGCCTGAAACACAGCCAGACTCCTAATAGCCTATGTACAAACCTTTGCAGAGACATCTACTCATTGAACTTCTGGGTCAGGTCAAGGACACTCTATTTTTTTTAAAGTTTATTTTGAGAATGAGTAAACATGAATGGGTGAGGGGCAGAGAGAGAGAAAGAGAGAATCCAGGCTGACAGTGCAGAGCCTGACTTGGGGCTCAATCTCAGGAACCGTGAGAGCATGACCTGAGCCAGAACCAAGAGTCAGATGCTTAACCAGCTGAGACAGGTAGGCACCCCTCAAGGGCACTCTCTATTAAATGAAGTTTATTTCTACCTCAAAGTTGAGGGGTAAAAGTATTTTAAGGATTTGTGGATTTCAGACAGTTTCAGACAGTTTCCCAGAAAGTTTTAAATTTATTCTGATAAAAACTTTGAAACCAGCCCTTCAAAAACATAACAAGCAGTGAATATAATACACTGCTGTTACCCTTGATTAAATACAAATAAGTTACCCTGCTAGTGAGATATAATACATATTCAGAATCAATTTAACCCCTTTCTTAATTTAGCAGGACCGCAGAGTGGAAATGGCGCCGGGCTTTGGAGTAGGACAAACGTAGGCTCCGATTTTAGTCTTTGTCCTTTCTGGCTCTGTAAACCTCAGCAAGTAACTGACTCTGTCCAGTGCTCAGCCACATTAGGTGTACAATAGGGGTAACAGTAGTGAGCATGTAGATTCATTTGGATACTAGTTGTTCTTGTTTCATTCAGTCTGTGATGACTTAGAACTTAGATCATATACTTCATGAGGACAAATGCTGTGTTCGGTTTTGCTTACTTCATTCCTTGGCACATAGTAGGCTGACAGTAAGTAGTTATTGCAGGGAGGGAGGGAAGCAAGGAAGGGAGGAAGGAGGGATCATCTTAAAGATGATCTACTGAAGTAGTTCCCAGATGTTTCTTGCTGTAACCATAAGGTCTAAGAGGAAAATCAATGAGCAATAGCTGTTTAATGAGAGAGACACACAGGTATGGGGTGGAGGGGTGGAGGGGTAAAGGGGTGGGGATGTCGGGAAATGAATATATAACCTAGGTTGTCCCAATGCATTCTGCCCTCTCCGAGGTATACCTACATTTCCAGTAGGGTCACTCTTTGCTCTCCTGAGTTTCATTCATAGTTTGGAATTTATCTATTTTGTGAAGAGAAGACCTAGAAGGAAGGAGCCCCAGTGGATTCACATTCAGTTGCTGTTATTTGCAGGCAGGAAGAGGTGGTCTGTCTGCCACTGGGAGTATCTTTCCTAAAGACCTGGGTCTGGGGGTATCTGTGTGGGAAGGTTTTTATTTATTCAATCTTATTGAATAACTGAATGTAGTTTCTTTAATAGACATGAAACTGTGTGGATTCTCAGTTTCTTTTGTGCATGTTTTGAGTCTTTCATGCAATTTGCTCATTTCATCTATTTTGACAAGTTTATTCATATGACATTATTTGTAATGCAGTCCCTTATGGTCTGTATCATTCTGTAGGATCCATAATAGTGTTTCCTGTTTTGTTTTTGGTCAGTCTATCTAGAGGTTTATCTTTTCAAAAAACAATTTTTGATTTCATTGACTTTTTTCAATATTTCCTTGATTTTTGCTTATATCTTTATTATACTTACTTTCTACTTAATTTGTGTTTAATTAGACCTTCCAGCTTAAAAAAATTTTTTTTAAGTTTATTTTGAGAGAGAGCAAATGAACAGAGGAGGGGCAGAAAGAGAGAGGGGGGGGAAAGAGGGGGGGTAGGGGGGGGAGAGAGAGAGGGGGGAGAGAGAGAGAGAGGGGAGAGAGAGAGAGAGAGAGAGAGAGAGAGAATGAGAATGAATCTCAAGCAGGCTTGGCACTGTCAGCACAGAGCCTGATGTGGAGCTTGATTGAACTCATGAACTGTGAGATCATGACCTGAGCCAGAACCAAGAGTCAGATGCTCAGCCAACTGAACCACCCAGGTGCCCCAGCCCTTCCAGCTTCTTAAGAAAGAAGCTTAGATAATTGATTTTAGACATTTTTTTTCTTTCTTGAATAAGGATTTAAAGCTATAAATTTCCCTCTGAGTACTGCTTTGGTTGAATTTTGCAAATTTTGAAATTTGTGTTTTAATTTTCCTTCAGTTAAGAATATTTTTTAATTTCTCTTATTTCCTTGGTGACTCATTTTTGAAAGTGTTTTTTTTAATTAATAGACTAGTTTTAGAACAATTTTAGGTTTACAGACAATTGAACAGGTAGTACAGAGAGTTCTTGATACCCCCTCTCTCCCTTGCTCACTGTTTCCTCTTTTATTAACATGTTGTATTATCGTGTGGTACAGTTGATGAACTGATATTGATGCATCAATAGTAACTAAAGTCTATAGTTTACATTAGGGTTCACTGTTTTGTATAGTTTTGTGGGTTTTGGAAAATGTATAATGTGGTATATCCACCGTGATACAGAATAGTTTCATTGCCCTAAATGTATAATGTGGTATATCCACCATGATACAGAATAGTTTCATTGCCCTAAAAATCCCAGATGCTCTGTTCACCACCCTCTCCCCATCTCAACCCCTGCCAATCACTGATCTTGCCTTCTTTCCATAGTCTTGCCTTTCCTGGATGTTAGAATCATATAACATGTTGATTTTTCAGACTGGCTTCTTTCTTTTAGTAATAAACATTTAAGATTCCTCCTTATTTTCTTATGGCTTGATAGCACATTTCTTCTTTTGCTTTATAATATTGCATTGTTATGTACCAGTCTGTTTATCCATTCACCTTTCAAAAGATGTCTTGGTTTTTTCCTTTTTTTTCAGTCATGAATAAAACTACTATAAACATTTCCTGGGCAGGTTTTTGTGTGGATGAATGTTTTCTGATCTGCTGGGTAAATATCCAAAAGTGGGACTGTTGGATCATATAGTAAGACTATGCTTAGTTTTGAAAAAACTGCTAATGTGTCTGTACCATTTTGCCTTCTCACCAGCTATGAGGATTCTCCTTGCTCTACATCCTTGTCAGCATTTGATGTTGTCAGTTTTTTATTTTAACCATTTCAGTAGGTATGGTGTGGTATCTCATTGCTGCTTTAATTTGCTGTTCCCTAATAGCATGTGATTGGGACCTCCATTTCATATCTTGTTTGCCATCTGTATATCATCTTTTTAAAAAATTTTTTCTTTTCATGTATATTTATTTTTGAGGGGGGGGGGCAGAGAGAATGAGTGGGGGAGGAGCAGAGAGAGGGAGACACAGAATCCGAAGTAGGCTCTAGGCTCTGAGCTGTCAGCTCACGGGGCTTGAACTCACATGAGATCATGACCTGAGCTGAAGTCGGATGTTTAACCGACTGAGCCACCCAGACATGCCTGCCATCTGTGTATCCTCTTTGCTGAGATACTCATTCAGATCTTCTGTCCATTTTTTAATTGTTTTTTTTCCCTCTAATCATTGAGTTTTCTAAGTGTTTATATATTTTAGGTACAGATCCTTTATCAGATATATGTTTTTCAAATATTTTCTCCTTGTCAGTACTTTGTCTTTTTATTCTCTTGACAGTGTCATTCACAGAGTAGAAAATTATAACCTTAATGATGTCCTAGTTAACATTTTTTTCCTATCATGCATCAAACTTAGGGTGTTTATCTAAAAGTCACCAAACCCAAGCTCACCTAGGTTTTCTCTTATGTTATCTTTTATGAACATTATAATTTGGTATTTCACATATAGTTTTATGATCCATTTTGCATTCATTTTTATGAAAGGTATAAAGTCTGTGTCTAGATTATTTGTTTTTGCATGTGGTTTTCCAATTGTTCTGGTGCCATTTGTTAAAGACTGTTCCTTATTGACTTGCTTTTGCTTCTTTGCCGACAGTTAGTTGACTTTGGATCTGCTTCTGGGCTCTTTTGTTCCATTCATAAATGTGTCTATTCTTTAGCCAATACCATTCTGTCCTGATCATGGTAGCTTTATAGTAAGACTTGAAGTTGGGTTATGTCTCTTCTTCAACTTTGTTCTATTTCTATGGTATTGTGTTGGCTATTTTTTGGTCTTTTGCCTTTCCATGGAGATTTTAGAATCAGTTTGTTGATTTTCACAAAATAGATTGCTGAGATTTTGATTGAAATTGTGTTTATAGGTCAAGTGGGAAAGAACTGACATCTTAACAATATTGGTTTTTCTAATCCATGCACACAGACTATCTCTCCATATATTTAGAACTTCATTAATTGCTATAATCAGAGTTTGGTAGTTTTCTCCATACAAATCATGGACATATGTTATGAGACTTAAGTTTTTCATTTTCAGGTGCTGTTGTAAATGATAATTTGGTTTTTATTTTTTTTTATTTTAAATATATGAAATTTATTGTCAAATTGGTTTCCATACAACACCCAGTGCTCATCCCAACAGGTGCCCTCCTCAATACCCACCACCCACCCTCCCCTCCCTCCCGCCCCCTATCAGCCCTCAGTTTGCTCTCAGTTTTTAAGAGTCTCTTATGCTTCAGCTTTCTCCAACTCTAACCTCTTTTTTTTTTCCCTTCCCCTCCCCCATGGGTTCCTGTTAAGTTTCTCAGGATCCACACAAGAGTGAAAACATATGGTATCTGTCTTTCTCTGTATGGCTTATTTCACTTAGCATCATACTCTCCAGTTCCATCCACGTTGCTACAAAGGGCCATATTTCGTTCTTTCTCACTGCCACGTAGTACTCCATTGTGTATATAAGCCACAATTTCTTTATCCATTCATCAGTTGATGGACATTTAGGCTCTTTCCATAATTTGGCTATTGTTGAGAGTGCTGCTATAAACATTGGGGTACAAGTGCCCCTATGCATCAGTACTCCTGGATAATTTGGTTTTTAATTGCAAATCCCAGTTCATCACTGGTGTACAGGAAAACAATTGACTTTTGTGTATTAACCTTGTATCCTGAAATTTACTAGAATCTCAGATTTTAAAAAGTGAGTTTTAATTTTTTTAAATGTTTATGTATTTTTGAGAGAGAGAGAGAGAGCTCACAAGCAGGGGAGGGGCAGAGAGAGAGGGAGACACAGAATTCGAAGCAGGTTCCAGGCATCCACACAGAGCCCCAGGTGGGGCTTGAACTCATGAGCTGTGAGATCATGACCTGGACTGAAGTTGGCTGCTTAACTGACTGAGCCACCTATGCGCCCCTTAAAAAGTGAGTTTTAGTTAAATTCTGTTGTGTAGGAGAACATACTCTGTGATATTTCAATCCTTTTAAATTTATTTATTTACTTTTTAAGTTTATTAATTTACTTTGAGAGAGCATGCGTGTGCATGCTAGAGAGAGAGAGAGAGAGAGAGAGAGAGAGAGAGAGAGAGAAGGAGCAGGGGAGGGGCAGAGAGAGAGGGAGAGAGAATCCCAAGCAGGTTCTGCCCTGTCAGCACAGAGCCTGACATGGGTGGGGCTCAACATGGGGCTCAAACCCACCACCCTGGGATCATGATCTCAGCTGAAATCAAGGGTTGGCGCTTAACCAACTGACTTACCCAGGCACCCAATAATCCTTTTAAATTTATTGAGGCATGTTTTATAACTCAGAATATGATCAAACTTGGTAAAGGGTCCAAGTGCACTTGGAAATAATTGTATTTTGCAGGTCTTGAGGTGATTGTTGTGTAAATGTCAATTAGGTCAATATTGGTTGATACTTTTTAAGTTACCTTTATTGTACTGAATTGTATCTTTTATTCCATCAATTGCTGAAAAAGGATTATGGAAACCTCTGACACTAATTGTTGATTAGCTTGTGCCTTACTGGGACATAATGTGGGTTAAACCACTGTCTTAGATAGTAGGGCAGTAGAAAAATTTCAGTTTGAGAAACTTAGAATTTTTCAGTTCCTTTACACAGTTAAATTTAAATCAGGGGTCTGAGTATGTTACTTGATTAAAATGTTTGGTTTTTTTCCCATTAAAAAAGTGTTTGTTTATTTTTGAGAGAGAGAGAGAGTGAGTGTGTGGGTGAGTGGGGGAAGGGCAGAGTAGGGCAACAGAGGATCCTAAGCAGGTTTGGCACTGAAGAGCAGAGAGCTGGATGCCAGGCTAGGGAGATTAACTCAGATGCTTAACTGACTGAGCCAGCCAGGAGCCCCATTGGTTAAAATGTGTCTAAATACCTTTGTGATGTTAATGGTTTTACAGTATTTGTGTGTGTGTGTGTGTGTGTGTGTGTGTGTGTGTGTGTGTGTGTGTGTGTATAAGGGTGAGGTTGGGGATGAATGGATATTTATTCTCATGGTCGTTATCTCAGGAAAAACTGAAGGGCTTCAATCAGTAGATATCCCTTAATTAAATGGGAAAAGCTGAATTTTAGAATGTGAACTATCCTGTGCTGTCACTCCTCATATCTTCTTTTCTTTTCTTTTCTTTTCTTTTCTTTTCTTTTCTTTTCTTTTCTTTTCTTTTCTTTTCCTTTCCTTTCTTTTCTCCTTTCTTTCTTTCTTTCTTTCTTTCTTTCTTTCTTTCTTTCTTTCTTTCTTTCTTCATTTATTTAGTGTTTATTTTTGAGAGCGAGACAGAGCACAAGCAGGAGAGGGGCAGAGAGAGAGGGAGAAATAGAATCGGAAACAGGCTCTAGGCTCTGAGCTGTCAGCACAGAACTCGATGTAGAGCTTAAACCCATGAACTGTGAGATCATGACCTGAGTTGAAGTCAGAGGCTTAACTGAGCTACCCAAGCACCCCTCTTTTCATGTATTTAGAGCAAAAGCAATTCCATAGATTTTTAATAATCAAAAATTAAATGATCTGTCTTGTACTACAGTGTAAGTCGTTGAGTAAGGACTCAGGAAAATCTTTACTGTTTTACGGTGGTCAAGAAGCCTTAAATGTGAAGGGGGGAAAAATCAGGATCTTTTGATTCTCTCAAATTTCTTCTGTGGCACACCCAGCTATCACAGCAGGGAACTAAAATTTCTAGAAGAAGAAAGCACATCAGTACTTTTGCAACCTAAGGAGAATGAGTTTTATTGCTTTGTAGAGAACAGACATGGATCGTTGTCTCCAATCGGAAGGCTGGCTCACATCCTCAGGGGTTTGTGTGTCCTACAGGAAAGACCGGATATATAACCATTCCTGTATTTTTGTGTCTGTTAGTAAATTTCCTCTGTGAAGAAAGTCTGTAATTAATCACCTTCGATTTCAGCCCTCTTTCAGGAGGAATTCTTCCCTCAGTTACACCTGAACATGTGTTGTGATCCTTCAGACTGCACCTGTCAAGATGTATTGAGAACCAAAAGCTTCATCACCAGGCAGGCACAAAAAAATCTAAAACCTTTCTCATCATATTTTTTCTCTTTATTACCATACTCAGTGTATCTTTACAGTTTTTGAATGTAGCTTAAACTGAACAGAGAATAGAGTTCTATGGTTTGCAAAGTATTTTCACATCATTTTCATCCTCCTGTTACCATCCTGAGAAAGATACTATAGAGGGCGCCTGGGTGGCTCAGTCAGTTAAGCATCTAACTCTTGGTTTCCTCTCAGGTCCTGATCTCACGGTCCATTAGTTTGAACCCCCCATCAGGCTCTATGCTGATGGTGTGGAGCCTGCTTGGAATTCTGTTTTCTCCCTCTCTCTCTCTCTCTCTGCCCTGCCTGCACTCTCTCTCAAAATAAATAAACTTAAAAAAGAAAAATACTATAGAGATTGGCTACTTCTATAGTTTTTTCTCCTTAGCACATTTTCCTGCTATTAAAAAATTTTTTTTAAATGTTTATTTTTGAGAGACAGAGTGCAAGCAGGGGAGGGGCAGAGAGAGAGAGGGAGACATAGAATCTGAAGCAGGTTCCAGGCTCTGAGCTGTCAGCACAGAGCTCGATGCAGAGCTTAAACCCATGAACTGCGAGATCATGACCTGAGTTGAAGTCAGAGGCTTAACTGACTGAGCCACTCTCCTTAGCACATTTTCCTTTTTGCCTTACTCTGATTCCAGTAACAGCCTCCCAGTTTTCCTTAGGGAAATCTCTGCCCTACTCCCAGGGTTTCCATAAGACTGTTCATCTCGGTTTCCTGGCCACAGAATCTGGGCAGACAGAAGAACCACTACCACTTTCATATTCACAGGGACTGGTTAAGAGATTGCATGTGGTTCTCGTGGGCCCCGTAAGAGCTCTCCCTGGCAATTTCCTCCTGAAACGGATGAAGAGAAAATAACCTCTTGCCTTTAGGGTTGTGTTACCAGATGGGTATACGTTTGGAGCTGCTTTGAACATCCAAGTTGCCTAGAGTCAGAGAGAATGAGGTACCCTGGTGAGGTGAGCAGAGATGGAATAAAAAGGTGAGGATTCCTCAACAGCTTGCCTCCTTGGATCCAGCCATATTTGAACTGTGTTTCATGAGCCAATACCTTCCTTTGCCCTGAAGGTGGTTGAGGATGGGGGGGGGGGTGTCTTAGTCCATTCAGAAGGCTGTAACTCAGAAGAATATTTCTCATGGTTCTGGAAGCTGGAGAACTGAGATCAGGGTGGTGGTGTGGTCAATTTCTGGTGACACCCCCCCCTCCAGGCTGCTGACTGCTGACTTCTCATACTCTCCCAAGGCATCTAGCAGAGAGTAGCAGCCAGCTCTGGTGACTCTGATAAGGGCACTAATCCCATCCAGGAGGGCTCCACCCTCATGACCTCATTTCCTCCAAAATTATCTCCCAAAGGCCCCACCTCCCAGCCACCATCATACTGGGGAGTGGAGTTTCATCATATGAGCTTTGGGCGGGGGGTGGGGGAGGGACATATAAACATGCAGTCCATAAAAGTGGATTTTCTTTTCACGTGGAATCTAAAGAGTTTTCCCCATGACAGGTATTTTTGGTTCATTTCACAGATGAAAAACTGAGCTTCTGTGAGGTTAAGGAACCAATCTATATCTATCCGTAGTGGGGGAGACGTGCGTAAAGCCTGTTCTCATGACACCTAAGCATTCTGTCTGCCAGTTACCATGCTGCTCAGGAAGAAACATCTGTGGTGCTATTTTGGGTTGTTTTCTTTTTTCTTTCTGTGCCTGACCTAGACCTGACTGTATGAGCTCTTCTCACACCCTGGCAGATGGATGACAGATGTGTGTGGCTACCTGCCTCTGTTGTGACACCGCTTGTCCTGCTTCCTTGGGACCAGATCCCCAGGCTCCATGCCTTACTCTCAGAATAGATCATCTATCGAACCACATCTACCAGGACTGAGTCATTTGAAATCTGATTCTGGAGGTGATTGCAATGGACCCAAGCTGACCGTTTTATCTTAAAATGGGTCTTCTCTATTTCAGAATTTTCCAGAAGACACCCTTGGTGGGCAGGTGAAGGTGGAAGAAAGGACTCTCCCTATTTTTTTCAACATGCATTGGTTGCTCACCCCTCCTTCTCCCATGGTGGTGCCTGCCACCCTGAGAACCCAAATGACAGTGAAGGGGACTTAGAATTCAGGAAAGCATACTTCCACATTTGGTGAACAGTAAGAAAAGAAAAGGAACAAGTAATATGTTTTTTTTTTCCTTAAGATTTTATTTTTAAGTAATCTCTATACCCAGTGTGCGGCTCAAACTCATGACCCCGAGAGCAAGAGTTGTATGCTCTACCGACTGAGCCAGCCAAGCACCTCAAGTAATCTGATTTTTAAAGGTTAAATACACTAACCCTCCCAGGGCAGCTTTGTTAAAGAAAAGAGCTGCTCCATAATTGAATTTTAAAGAAACAGTTTAAGCACCAAAAACTTGATAAAAACCTTATTTTGCTCATTGTAAGGTATGAATCTTTTTAAGATCTGTTGCACACTGTCCTGCTTTGTTTTCTCATTCAGAGCTCTCCTGATATAAACTATTTCCTTAGAGAGTTAGAGGCTCCTTGTTGATTGTTTTGTAGGTATAAAAAAGCATATTCTGCTTTTTTAAATATATTAATTTGCCTGTAGGTTTAAAAACAATTTTTTTAATGTTTTTCATTTATTGAGAGAGAGAGACAGAGAGAGAGAGAGAGAGAGAGAGAGAGAGAGAGAGCGCGAGAGCGCCTGAGCAGGGGAGGAGCAGAGAGAGAGGGAGACACAGAATCTGAAGCAGGCTCCAGGCTCTGAGCTGTGAGCACAGAGCCTGATGTGGGGCTCGAACCCATGAACCGTGAGATCATGACCTGAACCAAGTCAGATGCTTAACCGACTGAACCACCCAGGCGTCCTGCCTGTAGGTTTAAAAAAATTTTTTTTGGTGTTTTTTTTATTTTTGAGAGAGAGATGCACTCAGCACATGAGTGGGTGAGGGGCAGAGGGCGAGGGAGACACAGAATCCGAAGTAGGCTCCAGGCTCTGAGCTGTCAGCATAGAGCCCGGTGTGGGGCTTGAACCCACAAACCATGAGATCATTACCTGAGCTGAAACCAAGAGTTGGATGCTTAACCACCTGAGCCAACCCAGGCGCCCTCCCCCCACCTGTAGGTTTTTAAATGCTAATTTCTCCCACCAACTGTTCCTTCTTATGGCTATTAGAATGTTCTTTACTTTGACTCTTCTGTCTTATTTTATTCATGGTCTGCATAAGATTTCAGCCCTCTCTTACAGAGCAGGGGGTGAAGGATTTGTAGCAGCTTTTTCTAAGTATGCAGATACCTCTTCCTTTTATCTCTGTTGTCTAAACATGGGCTTAAATACTAAGCATCACTGCTCCCAGGGAGAGAGAGAAGCAGCAGAACTTGGCCAAAGACCCACTCAAAAACTGACCTTACGCTGATCACCTGTCACATTTCTGGCACTGTGTCTTCTCGTGTTTAAACTCACAATGGGGCTTGGGGCAAGATTGGCCAGATGCTTCATACATATCTCACTTTGTGCACAAAAGATCCCTGTGTGCCTCCAAGAGGCAGAGGGAGACTTGGAGGTAAAACAGAGCATAAACTTTGACCTTGGTGCACTGGATCCTGGGCACAGATTTGGCAACATGAGGGGGTGACAGATTCTATCCTAAAAGGTTCTATGTAACAACTTTCATTTCCCAGCAAATGGCAGAACCGAGATTCAGTTCAGATGATTCCGGAGGCTCTTAACCACCATCCATGTGGCCTTACATGCCTTATCAACATTTTCTACCTTGTGTTTCTGCTTTCATTGCCTTTCTCTAGGGCTTGGTCTGCCTAGTTCCTTCTAGGTCTTCTTTCCTGGGGGTGGAGTTCTTATCCCCAGATATTTCACTCACATATAGACACATCTCTCTGTGTCCCCAATATTTCCTGTCTGACTTCCAAATTGGGCCCAATGTATGCACCTGCGGTACCTAAAATAGTTCACTTGTTCAGATCATTTACATTTGTAGAAGTGAGTCTGTATTTTATCAAGCACATCAGTACTATAAATACATTTAAAGATGGGCTGTGTTCTATACCTGGCATCTATAAAATGCACAGACGGATTTGCAGACACCTTGCCATAACTCAACGGTCTCCCGGAGCCACAGGTTGGGAGCACTGCCTTGGAGCATGTAATTGAATGGTAGAGAGCCAGGCTCAGCAGTCAAACAGACGTGGGTTAAAACCATGACTCGGCAGGGGCGCCTGGGTGGCTCAGTCGGTCAAGCGTCTGACTCTTGATTTGGGTTCAGGTCATGATTTCCTAGTATGTGATTTCGAGCCCCACTTTGGGCTCTGCACTGACAGTGTGGAGCCTACTTAGGATTCTCTGTCTCTACCCCTTCCCACTCAAACATGACTAGGCTCCAGGATCCTGGCTGTGGATCCCCCCCAGCAAGACTCCCTTTCTCTAAGCCTTGTTGCCATGTTTAGGTGAGATCAGGCGTTGAACGTGCTCAGCACTATTATCCAGGCACCAACCTATACAGGCGTCCATGGTTGGAGGTGAAAGCGATGTGAAACAGAACTGCGCACCAACTTGCCACGGTGCGCTGGATCCTGGGCTGATTTGGTAACAATCTGGAATTAAAAGTTGTGTTACATAATAAAATCAAAATAAGGACTTGCACTGACCACACAGTAAAGAGACTTATAATCATGTTGTATAAGGGTAGTGCATACCTCATGGAATCATTGCACGGGTATCATTCCCTCCCACCTCTCTGTATGGGGCTGTTCTTCAGAATCCAGATCTGGGCTTGCAGACCTTTCTCATATCTGCCAGGTGTGGACAGTATTGCCAGAGCCTCAGGATGGTCCCTCTAACCCTCCTGGTACTGCCAAGTTCTTCCACCTCCTTACGGACATGCGCCTTTTACTTCCTCTGAGTCCCCATTCCACCCCCAGTGCTGAGGGCTCAGTCTTCTATCACAAAAGCCAAGAAGCCCTTGAAGCCTCCGTACAAACATATACCACGAATGTGCTGTGTGCTTGATGGGAAGGGGCTGTGGACATTGCAGGGAGCGAAAGGATTCCTCCCCACTGAGCATCGAGAACTGTGACTGAGCCTCCTTATGGACTAAAGAGTATTATATCTTCTGCATGTGGGAGCTCTAGTGGAAGGTGGGGTGAAGGATCCAGAGCCCCATGGGTTTCATCCTTCCTCAGTGGGAAGTCCCAGAGATTCTGCCACACAAACTCTAGGTACCCACCAAGCTGACTGAAAACCACAAAGAATGCTCTGTTCTTTAACATTCCTTTTTAATCCTTTAGAGGGTGGCCCAAAATAGTAGCAACTGAACGAACGAATCATACTTTTTTTTTTTTTAAGTGTTTTTTTTAATTTGATAGCGCAAGCAGGGAAGGGGAGAGAGAGACAGAGAGACAGAGAGAGAGAGGGAGGGAGAGGGAGGGAGAGGGAGGGAGGGAGGGAGAGAATCCCAAGCAGGATCCAAACTCAGCACAGAGCCTGACACAGGGCTCAATATCACGAGCTGTGAGATTGTGACCTGAACTGAAATCAAGAGTCAGATGCTTAACTGACTGAGCTACCCAGGTACCCCGAAAGCACACTTCTTATACAATATCCCATTTAATCTTTCTGTGAGCCTAATGAAGCAGGCTCTGCTCTTGCCTGTGTTCTTGAGAATATGAAACCCACTGAGAGAGATGCCGTAATTGGCCTAGAGTTACCCAGCTACCCTTCAAACTCGGGTATCTCTGACTCTCTGCTCTGGCAATTACATGTCTTATTGTAAAAGGATTCTGAATATATTAAGTCTGAAGGGCATACCTAGTCTAATGGTAAGACTTAATAAATGATTCTTTTGGAAATAAAATTTTAAAAGTCCCCCCCCCCCCCACCTAGGTGATGTAATTATTAGTGTTAAGTTAGTTTTCACATGGTGGGAGGTAGCTGTGGTTGGGAAGGTGATTTCTATAGGGTCCAGTCAGTTTTAGTCTGTTTGGTTTATAAACTGACCTGAAGGAGTGCTTGGGTGGCTCAGTCAGTTAAGTGTCTGACTTTGGCTCAGGTCATGATCTTGCGTTTGGTGTGTTTGAGCCCCAAGTTGAACTCTGCGCTGACAGTGAGGATCCTGCTTGAGATTCTTTCTTTCCCTCTCTCTCTGCGCCCCCCTCTCAAAAGTAAACATATGGTAAAAAAGACAAGTGAAAATGAGTTACAACACTGAAAAGGGCATGAAAGGCAAAGAGCACTGCTGGAAAACTGTGTCTTATACTTGGTGAGTTACAAGTGTCCTTTGTGTATGTTGAACACTCATTCATGCTTCATGGATAAAACAAAGTTCTCCATTCATTTAAAGTATTAGAATACAAACTGTTTAATTAGAACTTCTGTTCTGTCTTAAGCTCTGAGGCTGGCTACCAGCTGCTCCCAGATTCATCAAGTGAGTGACCTTTGCTAAGCACCTTGTCAATTTCCTCTTCTGTTCCTCCTCCCAAGTTTCTGCTAATTGGTCTCCAGTGCCCTACATTTCTTACAGCCTCCTATATTAGTTTCTTCTTGTTGCTGCAACAAATTACCATAAACATAGTGGCTTAAAACAATATGAATGTGCTGGGCACCTGGGTGGCTCGTTAGTTAGGGTCTGACTTTGGCTCAGGTCATGATCTCACGGTTTGTGAGTTCAAGCCCCATGTGGGGCTCTGTGCTGACAGTTCAGAGCTTTGAGCCTCCTTCAGATTCTGTGTCTCCCTCTCTCTCTCTGCTCCTCCCCAAGTCGTGCGTGCTCGCTCTCTCTCTCTCTGTCTCTCTGTCTCTCTGTCAAATAAGCCTTAACAACAACATGAATGTATTATCTTACAGTCTGGAGCTCAGAAATACAAAAGAAGTTTCATAGGGGTAACAGTGGTAGGGCTGATTTCCTTCTGGATACTATAGGGGAGGGAGAATCTATGTCCTTGCCTCCCCAGCTTCGAGGAGCTTTGTTCCTTAGTTCTTTACCTTTTCTCCCTCTGCTTCATTACTGTGCTGTCTCTGTTTGACCCTTTTTTAAGGACCGTCGTGACTACTTTGGACTCACCTGAATAATCTCTCCGTCTCAAGGTCCTTATTCACCTGTTCAATGCCTTTTTTTTTTTTTTTTAAACCCATGTAAGGTAGCATTCACAGATTCCAGGGATCCGGAAGTGTCCATGTGGCTTTGGAGGCCATTGTTCATACTTTTTTCTTATGAAGTATTACTCAAAGAAAAGAAAGGTTCTGTGATTCCATGAATGTGGCCTGAAACTCGGAGCAAAGACATTTGACTCCAGTCTTGAACCTGACATGACCCTCATTGTCAGACTGTGAACAAAGCACTTCAGTTCTCAGAATTGTATAATTGGAGCTTTGGGTTAATTCACAAATACCTTCCAAGCTGTAGTATTGCATAACTTGACAGATTTATTTGTATTAAAATATAAATGACTTGATGGGGCACCTGGGTGGCTCAGTTAAGTGTCCTACTGTTGATCTCAGCTTGGGTCTATCTCAGGCTCATGAGTTCAAGCCCCGTGTTGGGTGTTGGGTTCTATGCTGGGCATGAAGACTACTTAAAAAAAAATTATATATATATACACACACACACACACACACACACACGTATATACACATCTATAAAAATATATATGTGTATATATATACATACATATATATTTTTATATATACATATACTTACGTATATATTAGAAATACATTATGTATACTATATATATCATATATAGTATATACATACGTATATTTATGAATGACTTAGGGCAGTTTTACTGTGGATTACACTTCGGATTACAGCCAAAGGGTTGACTTTATTTTAAAAATAATAGTTCATCAAATTTGATGTGAAGAGTATTTCCTATAGCAAAGAAACATAATCAGAACTATTGGAATAACTCCATATAGGCAAGTTCTTTCTTCAAGATTAAGGCCTGTTCAACTTGGGACCAGTCACGTACATGAGTACATCAGCCACAGTTTCTCAAAGTGTGGTGCACGGGTTCCCTGAGTTATTGCACCTGGGACACCTGTAAAATGGACACTTTTTAAAATTTATTTTGAGAGAGAGAAAGAGAGAGCACATGAGCACGGGTGGCAGGGGGGAGCAGAGAGAGAGGGAAACAGAGAATCCCAGGCAGGCTCCACGCTATCAGTGCAGAGCTTGACATGGGATTCGAGCCCATGACCACAAGATCATGATTTGAGCCAAAATCAAGAATCAGGCCCTTAACCGACTGAGGCACCCAGGCGTCCCCCAAAATTGACATTTCTGAGCCCCAGGCCTATATTATAAGGGCTCATAATTAGCATATAAGAAGTGGTTCAAAGTAAATTATTTGAACAGTTACATTTGAGAATAACTAAAAAATAATATCTGGTTACAGGTTATGAGAGGAAGACTGAAAAAAGTTACCCTACTCCCCTTTTCCAGCGCATACCCATTTTGCAATTAAGAAAGCTGAGGTACAGAGCGAGTGAATGTCTTGCTCAAGTCCCAACAACTACTTTGTGCAGAGTCGAGATGACAAGTAAAGTCCCCTGCCTTCATGTTTAGAGCTCATTGACAGCTGTGCTATTTAAGTTTTTTTTCCCAGGGAAAAAACGTTTCCCCCCCCCCCCCAGATTACTTTTCTTTCAACATAATAGCCCCTCCTTTTCAAAGGCTACGTAGTCAGAAAAGTGGTCTGTAGAATGCCTGGGCATATTATTTTCTTTAATTGAGTTGCATTGTTGATGTTAGAAACGTCCTCACGCAAAGTTTTAAATAACCTTTTATAGAAATGATTTGATTTATAACGTATTGAGAGTCATATTCAAGAAAGTCATGAAAAATATTTGTGCTTTAAAATGTATAGTATAACTTGAAATGTGCTCTTCTGATATTAATGCCATAGGAGATGCCCTATGTATTCCCAATTTACCACCTACCATTTTATCCGTATTCCCAACTTAAACATCCCTATCAGTCTCAATCTTAGAGATTCATGTGAGATTTTTGAAATGAAATTAATTACCTGTGAACAGTGGATGACAGTAGGAAAGACAGGAATGAGATCCTTCTGAGAGTATTTTTAATGTATATTTGACTTTGGAACCATGTTAATGTTTTACGTCCTCTGAAAGGAAAAATGAATTTCGAGGAATGGTGGGAATTCCTAAATGTAAAAGATTTTAAATACACGAAAAATTTCTATCACAAAGATGAAAAAAATAGTTCAAATAGCTTTCATGTAGCATTCTCTGACTTTATCCCTTTGGTGGGATATACTCCTTTTTTTTTTTTTTTTTTTTAGCGAGAGAGTGTGTGTGCGTAAGCAGGGTAGAAGGAGAAAGAATTTTTTTTAAGTTTATTTATTTTAAGAGGGAGGGGGAGCAGGGAGGGGAGGCATAGAGAGGGAGAGAGAATCCCCATCAGGCTCTGCACTGTCAGCGTGGAGCCTACCACGAGGCTCTATCCCATGACTCTAGGATCATCACCTGAACTGAAATCAAGAGTCAGATGCTCAACTGACTAAGCCACCCAGGCACCCCTTTAGTGGGATATATTCTAAGAGCAAAATTAATTCCAAAGAAAAATTAATTTGACAAGTTTGTTGGAAGTGGTGAGTGTGGTCTTGCTGAATTTTGTGTATTGCAAGATTAGGCAAAGAAGGGCGTATATTGTTCTTGGAAGTCAGTATTGTCACTATGGAGGAGGGAAAACATATGGAATGAAAAAAGGAGAGGAGGAATTCTCTCCTTGGATGTATCAGTATGAATATATTGTATACGTAGGTATGTATGTATAGTGTGTTTGTGTGTGTGTGTGTGTGTGTGTGTGTGTGTGTGTATATTCTGTGCACCTAAAGGATCTAAAAGCAATCAATCCCCATTGTCAATGAGATACCTAGAGCCCAGTCCTTAGTTTGTAAACGGGAGAGACAAGGCCTTTTGCAGAAATTAAAGATTCTGAGGCAGAGGGAGGTATGGACTTGGCTTAAAGTGTTGTGCTCTACCAGACAGTAAGAAGATAGAGATGTCAAAAGGTTCAGGAAAGGACTCCCACTGGCCAAGTTTGGACAATTTGAACATTGAAAGAATAGTGACAATAGTAAATTATTAAACATTTAATAGAAAAGAATCTGTAAGGCCATAAGGATAGAAAATTTTACATATTTACATCATTTTAAGTATATCCATCTTCTAGACCTTTTTTCAAAATATTTGTAGATCTTTACTTACATATATAAGCATAGGTATCTACTTTCTATTAAGTGCGTCAATAAATACGTTTCACTATTACTGTTACCATACCTGTTCTTTCATATGATTGTAGAAAGCTGAGTATGCCTGTAAATTCTAAACTGAATATTTCTTTTTATGGAAGTGGAATTAGCATGGTGTTATATTAGTTTCAGGTGTGTGATATGATTCAACAATTCTGTACATCGCCCAGTGCTCATCACAATAAGTGTGATCTTAATCCCGTCACCTGTTTTACCCATCTGCCTACTCACCAGTTTCTTCTCTGTGCTTGAGAGTCTGGTTTTTGTTGTTGTTTGCCTGGATGTTTTCTCCTTTGTTTTGTTCATTTGTTTCTTAAATTCCACATAGGATTGAAATGGTATGGTATTCTTCTTTTTCTGACGTATTTCCCTTAGGTTACATTCTCTAGCTCCATTCACATCATTGCAAATGACAAGATCTCGTTCTTTTTAATGCTGAGTAATAGTCCATTGTAATACATACACACACGTACATAAATACATAGACACACACACCACATCTTCATTATCCATTCATCTGTGGATGCGCACAGAGCTTGCTTCCGTATCGTGGCTATTGTAAATAATGCTGCAGTAAACATCAGGGTGCATATATCCTTTTGAATTACAAACTGCGTATTATTTGATATGTGTACAAGCTTTATGGGCGTAATTTGGCAGTTTTTACAATTTATACCCAAATGGGGTTCATTTTATAAATTTGTGAATAGTCACAGAATTTCAGAAATAGGAAGGAGGGAATATTTGGTTTAAATTCATTCGTGAGGCAAGTGTTAAGATGACACGACTTTCCTAGACCTGGTACCGGTTGTTACATTACCCATCTCTAGGAGGCGCCATTCCCATAACGGTTTATACAAATGGCACCAGCTATGGTTTGCCAGGCAAAAAAGTGCGGTGCATTTGTTTGCTGCACTCTAGTTCCTGGAGATCAAACAGAGAAAAAGACAAAACGGTCCCAGACTTGGAAGCTACTCAGTCTAGAGAAGAAAATACGCCCAGGAACAGACAAATTTACGAGTGAGAAAAAGCGATATGACTGGTTTCTCTGAGAGCTGGTAGGAGGGGCACCTACTCTGGAATTGGGGCATGACTGGAGAAGCCCAGAGAACCTTCATCTTTGCTGAGGTCTGACTGGAAAAGAGGCTGGGGAAAGTACAGAAAGGGGAGAGGGAGGGAGGAAGTACATTCAGACCCACGGACCCCGCTCAGGGAGTGGAAATTGTCCTGTTGCAGGAACAAAGAAATGCTAAGAAAAGCTAGAGGCCACGAGAGGTTAAGGTGACCTGTGCCATGTCATCATCTTCTCAGTCGCCTCCTCTGATTCATTAATGAACACGTTACGTTGCAACAGATTGATTCATCACAAGTGCAGTGATGTCCTCTGAGAGGACTATAGTTGTTGTGAGAGCACCTATCCTACCGCGTAAGGTCAGAGAAACCCTCACCCTAGACCAGAGTTCGTCCGTTCCAGAGCACGCACCTGTGTCCAGCCCATCTTTGCCCACCCACAGAGCATGCCCACTGTCTGCTTGCAGCGTGTCCCCAGGGCTGTTTTGGCTCTTGAGCTGTTGAGGTCAGCTCAAGTAGGTGAAATAAAAAAAAAAAACATTATTACAGAAAGGGGTTTGATCCAGGTAGGGGGGTAACTGCATATTCAAAAGCTAAAAGCTAACACAAATGAAGAGACTCGGAGCAAAAGCCTATGAGCCTCTTGGACAGCATCCTGTTTGCTGGTCCTGTTTGCTTCCAGTGTTCTTCCTGTTCAAGTCAATATAAGTCATCTGTAAGTCAAAATTGAATTGATAAAATGACAAGTCAGTCTTAAGAGAGTCTTAAAAAATCAAGATACATTATATTTCCATTTATAGCGATATTTAAGTAATCATGCTGTCTTCTAATCACATTATCTTGTAATCTTATTTTAAGAAATCAGATATATTTCACATAATTTCTGCTGTCGAAATAGCAGGGTAATTTGTTGCTAATGGATTATTGTAGTTGTTTTCTTTTATTAGGCTTATGAAATTTTCAGGAATTCACGTTAGCCCTGAAGGAAGTTCATAGTTGTCTAAGTCAGTCCTCACCGGGTTTTGCTTGGCAAGTTATAATTCATTTGTCTGAGTTAGTTTAAAGCAGAACTTGTAATTTCCATGTTTGTGATCATTTTTTACAGTTATTCTAAGATATTCTATATTGCACAGTTATTTTAGGGTACATTCTGTGTTCGAAGATATTCTGTATATATTATTTCCATCAAATACAATCATTCATCTATTGTTTTTCCAAGGTTGTTGCGGTCATAGTGTAGTTATTCAACCTATATTTGTTTGTATTTGTAACTGACCATGCTGCTGAATGAAATATTTGATTCTTTCTACTCTTCCCTCCAACGTTTTACTATGAAAAATTTGAAACAAAACTGCAAGTTGGAAGCATTTTTCAGTGAGTAGCTATGTACCCAACATCTAATTTATACTGTTAATGGTTTACCCTACTTGCCAATCCTTTTCATTTGATTTTTTAAAACTTTTAAAAAAAGTTTTATTTAGTTTTGAGAGAGAGAGAGAGAGAAAGCAGAGGAAGGGGAGAGAAAGAGAGGGAGAGAGAGAATTCCAAGCAGGCTCTGCATGGTCAACACAGAGCCAGATGTGGGGCTTGAACTCACAAACCATGAGATCATGATCTGGGCCAGAATCAAGAGTCACATCTTCAACCGACTGAGCCACTCAGGAGCCCCTAGTTGTTTTTTTTAAAACTTGGGGTGTCTCAGTGGGTCAGCCGGTTGGGCGTCTGACTCTTGATTTCAGTTCAGGGAATGATCTCCTGGTTGTGGGATCCAGCCCCGCATCGGGTTCTATGCTGACAGAGTGGAGCCTGCTTAGGATTCTCTCTCTCTCTCTCTCTCTCTCTCTCTCTCTCTCTCTCTCTCTCTCTCTCCCCCCCCCCCCGCCTCTCCCCAACTTGTGCTCTTTCTCTCTCTCTCTCAAAAAAAAAATTACCAACAACATTTAATTCTTTTGGATTTTGTGGATAAGCAATTAAGTCTTATGCAAATAATAATTTTTTCCCTCCTTATCAATATTACATCTCTTGTTTCTTGGCCTAATTCCAGAATTTTTTTTTTTTTAATTAGGGCCCCTGTTGACTTTGAATTAGAAGAAAATCTGCCATAATTTATTCAGCACAACATTGGTGATAGTTTGGCTTAGGTGTTCTTTTTCATATCAGGGAAGTCTTATTATACATAGTGTAAGATTTTCTTCATCAGGGATAGATGTTGACTTTCTTCAAATAACTTTGGACATTTATTAATACTCCTAGCTTGTCTTCTTTGATTTTTCTTATCAACTTATTAATTGCTTTCTTCATTACCTTAAGAAATATTTATTAAATTTTTATTTTGTATCAGGCACTTGTGCGTGGTACTGAACTTGCAGAGATAAAGAACCCCAAAGGTCCTGATTCCTGCCTTCTAGGTATTACAGTGTGGTGGAGTTTGTATGATAAGTTGCAGTAATAGATATCTTATTAAGACATCCTGTTGTTAATTGAATAAAACCTATTTGGTCTAAGTGTTTTATTTTTTCAATATACTGATGAGTTGTATTTTCTGATATTTTATTAAGAATCTGTGCCTTTTTGGGGTGACTCAGTTGGTTAATCTCAGGTCCGACTTTGGCTCAGGTCATGATCTGGCGGTTCGTGGTTTCGAGTCCAATCGGGCTCTGTGTTGACAGCTCAGAGCCTGGAGCCCGCTTTGGATTCTGTGTCTCCCTCTTTCTTTGCCCCTCCCCCGCTGTTCCTCTCTCTCAAAAATAAGTAAACGTTAAAAAAATTAAAAAAAATTTGTTTAGAATCTCTGCATTTTTAATTTACAAATAAGATGTATCAGTGCCTTTGGTTCTGATTTGTTTTTTGGTGGAGAGGGGTGCTGCTGAATTTGCCAAATTCGCACACACAGGTTATGCTTGCTTTGTAATTTTTCTGTCTTTTTCTGTGACCTGGAAACTTGCATGGTGTGGACGACATGGTATGAGAATTATTTCATAGCCAGAGAATCATCTCTTCCTTGAAGACTTGAAACCGTTTGTCCAGGCAAACCTCTAGGTTGATTCTCTTTAATTCCAAATCATTTGTTTTGCCAGAAATTAATCAATTTTACTCAATTTTTTAATTTCTTCACATTGAGGTGCACAGAAAATTCTCTAAAGTTTTAAGGTATTAATGGCTCTGTTTCCTTTTTCCTTTTTAATTTTTAATGGTCATAAAATTGAAGCTACTCTGTAATTCTACACTACATAAATGCTATATCCTTACAAGGCAACTGGCATAAGTTTTAAATAACCCAAGGGTATACGTAATATGATTCCCTTTGTTTAAACACAAACAATATACATTATTTTTTTCTGAAATTTTGTGAATCTGTTAACAGTAGCTAACTTCGTAGAGAGAGTACAGGCTGGGAAGAGTCTTTTAATTTTATACTGTTTTTGCTGTTTTACTTTTCAGAACTAAAATGTGTGCATTCATCCCTATTTTATTACTTTTTTTAAAAAATCAAGAGTTCTCTGAATAACAGGATAATGATTGTTATTGATTAGGGACCATGGTGCTTTCTTTTTATTCCTTTCTGTACTTTAGTAAATCGGACAAATTTCACTGAAAATTATAGACATGCTATTTTAACTTTTTAAAGGCTTATTTATTTTTGAGAGACAGAGAGACAGAGACAGAGAGAACACAAGCAGGGGAGGGGGAGAGAGAGCAAGAGGGAGACACAGAATCTGAAGCAGGCTCCAGGCTCCAAGGTGTCAGTGCATAGTCAGATGTGGGGCTCGAACTCACGAACCACAAGATCATGGCCTGAGCTGAAGTCGGATGCTTAACTGACTGAGTCACCCAGGTGCCCCTACACGTGCTATTTTAAAATCCTCTGTTAATGTCTCTTTAATTCAGAAGGAAAAGAAAAACCATAATATATTGGGGTAGTGGCTAGCAGAAACACTTCCATTCACGAGAACATGAATGTGTCCATTCAGGTTGAGCCTGTGTCCATACAGCGCGCATATTAATCCTTGAGGATCAAGGAGAATGGATTTTGGAAGTACAGTTGCTAAAAGATTCTTCTGCAGAGTGTAGGAAAAGTGCTATGGATATTAGCAGTCTCCAGGAATCATTCCTTTCCCTCTGTTTATCTCTTAGAAATGTAGGAATGCATACTTGGGGACTGGTAATTTAGAACTCTGAAGGTCAAATACAGACTTTATTTTCAGAATGAGCAAAGCCATTTTTTTTCTTGAACACAACGAGGATCTCTCTTAGAACCAAAAACGCTCAAGTCTTGGGGAAGCAATTGCATTTACTTTACAATAAATTGTAAGCAGGTAATTAATGTCAAGGTACAGTTTGCCTGTCAATCCATATAGCGCTAGAGGCAAAATGCCCAGACATTTGGAAGCAGCACCGTAAAACTTTTGATCTTGAGCCTCATTTCTGGATTAGTTTGCTAGTTTATGCCTGGGCTCTTCCTTTTAAAAATTCAGTTATGCTTAACAGAAGACCATGGGGGAGGGGCAGGGGCATAAGAGACTCTTAAAAACTGAGAGGGGTGGGTGGGTGATGGGTATGGAGGAGGGCACCTGTTGGGATGAGCACTGGGTGTTGTATGGAAACCAATTTGACAATAAATTTCATAAAACAAAAACAAAAACAAAAACAAAAAAACCCTGAGAATAAACTGAGGGTTGATGGGGGGTGGGAGGGAGGGGAAGGTAGGTGATGGGCATTGAGGAGAGCACCTGTTGGGATGACCACTGGGTGTTGTATGGAAACCAATTTGACAATACATTTCATATGAAAAAAATAAAATAAAAATTCAGTTATGTTCTCTGGCCAGCGTAACATATGAATGTAGTAGTAATATAGCTCATTAGTAAATGGAGGGTAAAGAAGTTGTGGCTTTTTTTTTTTTTTTTGGTGGGGAGTTTGCAAACCTTAGTATGTGTCAAAATAACCTAGAGGGCTCGTGAAAGTACAGCTTTCTGGATCTCATTTCCAGAGTTTCTGATTCAGTAGCTCTGGACGGCCTTATGGGGACTTCAGCAATGCTAATGCAGGTGATCTGGAGACCACACTTAGAGAATTAGGGTTTAGGGTCTTTGTGAAGCCAGCTTTGTGAAGTTCAGCAGGACCATGATTAATGGACTGTAGTTTGACCCTTCTTACCCTGGTGTGTAATTACAAACCTTTAATAAGATCTAAACCACTGATTCTCAAACGTTAGTGACAGTAAGAGTAAGTATCACCGGAGGCATTGTTGAGCTTTGGGTTCCCAGGGTTTACCTCTGTGGGGAGGAGCCTTAGCCTTTGAACTTTAATTTTTTAATTTTTTAATTTGATGTTAGTGAGAGCATGCAAGTGGGAGAGAGAGAGAGAGAGAGGGAGGGAGGGAGGGAGGGAGAGTGAATCTGGTGCTCTAGCCTTTGAACTTCTAATAAGCATCACATTAAAAAATTTTTTTTAAAATGTTTACTTATTTTTGAGAGACAGTGTGCGAGCGAGCACGAGTGGGGGAGGGCAGAGAGTGAGGGAGACACAGAATCCGAAGCAGAGGCTCCAGGCTCTGAGCTGTCAGCACAGAGTCCAATGCGGGGCTCCAACTCATGAGCCATGAGATCATGACCTGAGCCAAAGTCAGACGCTTAACCGACTGAGCCTCCCATGGTGCCCCGAGTGTCACATATTTTTGATGCAGTGGTATAAGAACCATGGCTTGGTTAAAGATGATGTTGTTGTTGGGGTGTCTGGGAGGCTCAGTCTATTAAGCTTTCTAGTCTTGGTTTGGCTCAGGTCATGATCTCACTGTTCGTGAGATGGAGCCCTGTGTCCGGCTCTGTGCTGATAGTGCAGAGCCTGCCTGGGATTCTCTCTCTCTCCCTCTCTCTCTGCCACTCCCCCCACCTCCACTTGCTCTCTCTCAAATATATATAAATATAAATATAAATATAAATATAAATATAAATATAAATATAAATATATATATATGGCATTGTTGTCATTTTAGCTTGTGATTTCTTAATATTTTGCTCTAAACTTTATTATCCCCTAATGTCAAAACCACCTTGTCAAACCCTGATGCTTCTTTGTAAATCAAAGAATAACAGTTTCATTAAGGAAAAGCAGAGTCAGAATGACACTGTCTACATCTTCACTTGGCAAAGCCTAGCTAATCATTCTCTGCATCTGGGTCCTAAAGCATCACTGAACAACCGGTAGCCTTGTCAGAGTGAAAACCACAGTGTCTTAGAAGGCATCAGATTTGGGGCACCGGGGTGGCTCAGTCGATTAAGCATCTGACTTCAGCTCAGGTCATGATCTTGTGGTCCGTGAGTTGGAGCCTGCATCGGGCTCTGTGCTGATGGCTCAGAGCCTGGAGCCTGCTTCATATTCTGTGATCCCCTCTCTCTGCCCCTCCCCCACTCATGCTCTGTCTTTCTCTGTCTCTCTCTCTCTCTCTCAAAAATAAAAAAACATAAAAAAAATTTTTTAAATGAAGCCATCAGATTCATACAGCTAGCCTTGTAAAACCACATTTGTATAGCAAAAATGCAACCTGGAAGAAGTGGGCAGGTAGCGGAAACCGAAGTAGAAGAAAAATAAATGACCACTTTATATATGTTATAGACACAGCTGTAGAGAATCCTTGTAAAAATCAGAAAGAGAATTTACTTCCTAGGCCATGTTGAGACACTGTTTTATCAAGTAAGTGTTTGGGAAGTTTGCACTGACAATTAACTTTATTCCTTTCAATACAGTGAGTCTTCAAAACCATGGTATTTGAGGCCCTTTTAGAGAACATCGATGATCTGATGGTCAGGATTGAAAATTAGAAGCTGTTGTAAGTCTACACAAAATAACCAATAGTAGAAAAACATAATAAAATACATTAGTCACGTGTTTTTGTGTGAAAATTGAATTAATAATTTTTTTAAAGTTTATTTTGAGAGAGAGAGAGAGAGAGAGAGAGACAGCGAGCATGAGTGGGGGAGGGTCAGACAGAGAGATGGAGAGACAGAATCCCAAGCAGAATCACATGGTCAGTGCAGAGCCCGAGGCGGGGCTCAAACTCACGAACCATTAGATCATGACCTGAGCCCAAATCAGGAGGTGGACGCTTAACTGACTGAACCACCCAGGCGCCCCGAATTTGGTAATTTTCTCAGCTTACTAGCACAAATGTCAAATATATCAGTAACCTGTTAAGACCATGTGATATAAGCTACTCCCCTCTGGAGTAACTCGGCATAAACTCTCCAAACAAGGTGGTGTATCAGTCATTGTGCATCTGGGCTCTGGGATGATTTATAGTCTTTTCCGGTGTACGTTTTAATTGAAGTATAATAAAGTAATGTACAAAAGATGGGTTTTTACATATGTATACAGTCACCATTCCTATCAAGAAAGGGAGTGTCACCAGCTCATCCAGAGAGCTCTTTCATGTTCCCTGCATCAGTAACCCCCATAAAGGGACCCACCATTCTGCAGACTTCTATCAACATGGATTAATTTGTCTGTTTTTGAACTTTAGAGAAATGGAATTACAAGAAACGGACTCCATTTTACTTGGCCTCTTTAACCGTAGGTTACATCTGCAAGGCTTCTACGTGTTGTCTCATGTTACAGTACTTTGTTCTCTTTCATCGCCATATGATATTCCATTGTTTGAGTGTTACCATTTACGTATTCTCCAGTTCATGATCATTTGGGTTGTTTTCCACTAGTTGCATATTAGCAAGAGTACTGTAGTAAACATTCTTGGACATGTCTTTGGTTGCACACATACATTCATTTATCTAGGATACGTATCGAGGAGTAGAGTTTGGGTAGAGTTGCTGGTTCATGGGATTAACATACAGCTTTCTGCGTTTTCCAAAGTGGTTATGTTAATTTCAAAGTGGTTGTGTTCATTTTAAATAATAACAGCAGTATATGAGAGTTGTCGATTCACTTCCTCACAGACCCTTGATGCTAGTATGTTTGTTGTATTTTTAGCTTTTTTGACAGGTACATATCATGTTATTGCTGCTTTAACTTAAATTTCCCTGGTAAGTAATGCAATTAAGCATCTTTATGTATGTTTATTGGCTGTCTGAATATTCTTTTTTTGTGTGTAAAATTCCTGCTCTGTACTTTTACTCATTTAAAAAATATATTATTTTCTTTTTTTGTTAAATTTTTTCATGTTTGTTTATTTTTGAGAGACAGCGAGTGAGAGAGGGCATGAGAGGGGGAGGGGCAGAGAGAGAGGGAGACACAGAATCTGAAGCAGGCTCCAGGCTCTGAGCCGTCAGTACAGAGCCTGACACGGGACTTGAACTCATGAGCTGTGAGATCATGACCTGAGCCGAAGTCAGATGCTTAACCGACTGAGCCACCCTGGCCCCCCTATATCTTGTTTTCTTTTATTGATTTACACAGTATCTTTATATATTGTGAGTCTTCTATCAGATGCATATATTGAGAACATCTTCTACTTGCTGGTTTAGCTTCTGACTCTTTTTATTCTTCTTGCCCTCAGTTGTAACTTTGGATGAACATAAGTTTCACATTTTCAAGAGGTCCAATTTAGTAACTTTTTTTGTTTATGCTTGAGGCTCTTTCTTGTTTAAGAAGTCTTTGGCAATTGTAAGGTCATGAAGGTCATGTAATCTTATACAGGCTTTCTAGCTTTACCTTTCAGACCGAAGTCTCCAGTCTATCTGGAATTGGTTTTTATGTATCAAGTGTAAGGGCCAAGTTATTTTCCCTCTTATATGACTCTCCAATTTATCCAGCCTCATTTGTTGAGAAAACCATTATTTCCTCGTACATTTACTCAATTATTGGATTCCAGGATGCATGAATAGTAGTTTCAGAATTGTTTCTCTCTACCCCTAGACTAGAGGACAGTGCTTATGTACAATGCCTTTTGCCTTTAGTGTCACTCCCTCCACTCATTTCCAAAGATACTTAGCTCTTTGCCTGCTTCCTTAATGTCTCCTCAGTTTTATACATTTGTAAAACAGATTCTTTTGTCAAAATCTGCATTCTATTCTGGAATTCCCTGAGTACCTAAATGATTTTTTAAAGTTTGCACACATTAAAATTCACTTTCTCCTCGAAATTTTTATGGATTTTGACAAACGCATAAGAATATGTACACACCATTATGGTGTGATACAGGATAGTTATACCACACTAAAAACACCTTAGGTTTCATTTATACCCTCCCTCAGACCTCCAGCAATCATTGATGTTTTTCCTGACTCCTACTTCTGTGTTTGTGATAATACCATATAAATGAAACTTTATGGTATGTAGCCTGTAAAAAAACAATTTATTTTATTTTATTTTAGAGAGCGAGAGCATGTGCCAGTTCGAGAGAAGGGCATAAGGGGGGGGGGGGGAGAGAGAGAGAGAGAGAGAGAGAGAGAGAGAGAGAGAGAGAGAGAATCCCAAGCAGGCTCCATGCTCCATGCAGAGCCAGATGCAGGGCTCAATCCCATGACTTTGGGATCATGACCTGAGTCAAAATCAAGAGTCTGACACCCAACAGACTGAGCCACCCAGGCACCCTTTTTTAAAATGCGTATTTATCTTCTGTATATATTCTTTATTGAGCTATCAGTTTCAGTCATTTTCTAATGTTTTAATTGGCGTGTTAGCTTTCTCACTGTTGAGTTTAAAAAATCTTTGTATATTTTGGATACAGGTCCTTTATCACATATGTGATTTGCAAATATTTGGTCTCAGCCCATGGGTTATCTTTCATTCTTTTCACACTGCCTTTTGCAGAGTAGAGGCTTTTAATGTTAATTAAAAACTAACATCAGCTTTTTTTTGGATTAAGTGTTTGGTGTTGTATCTGATCGCCAAATCCTTCATCATACAAATTTTCTTCTACATTTATTCTATACGTTTGACAGTTTTGCTTTTTATATTTTGGTCTGTGATTCATTTGGAGTTAATTTTTATGTCATGTGGAAAATGCTTAAGTTCAGTCTTTTGTGTATGGGAGTCCAATTATTTTAGCATCATCTGCTGGAAACGCTGTCCTTTCTCCCCTGGATTGCCTTTGTCAAAAAGTGAGTTGACTGTATTTGTCTGTGTCTATTTCTAGGCTTTTCATTCTGTCCATTGGATTATATTCCATTTGTCAATACCATGCTGTCTTGACTACTGTAGCTTTATGGTAGAACTTGAAATAGGATAGTACTATTCATGCAACTTTGTTCCTCAGTATTATGCTGGATATTCTAGGTCTTTGCCTTTCCACCTAGATTCTAGAGTTGATTTTTCAACAGCTACAAAATAGCTTGCAGTGGTTTTGACTGGTATTCTCTTAAATCTATTAATCAGTGGTGGGGGGGGGGATTAATATTTTAATGATACTGGGTCTTTCAGCATGAACATGGAATCATTTTCCATTTATTTACTTCTTTGTTTTCTCTCATCAGCGTTTTGCATTTTCTGCATATAGGTCCTATACCTACTTGGTTAAACCAAGAATTACAGCTCAAATGTCTCCAGGAGTCATACAGAAATGGATTAGGGATCAGCTTGCTTTCTTTTGTTTCTAGTTTTTCTTTTCCCACTTTTGAAAGACATATTTGCATTTGAAATATTTCATGTTTTAATAACTATTTTAAAAATGCTATGCATATGTAATAATCAGAAGCAACACTTAGTCTCAGGGATTCAAGACTGGTGGAAACCATGCTGAGCTTGGAGAGCAAGTGTCCCCCAGATATAGGCTGCAGCCATCCACCTGCAGATAAGAGATGTCTAACAAGGCAGGATTGTGTAGTTTTTTTCAAGAAGAACTAAAAATTGTCATTTTTTTTAAAAAGTGAGATAACCTTAATTTTAAATTTTGGTAATTAGTTAAAACCAACAAGCACTGTGAGTCTAACACGGGGACAAACAATAAATTTGGTGACTATGAATTCCATAGGCCACCGGTTTGTATCTCTTAATCCTTATTAAATAGGGAAACAGAGGCCCAGATAGAGTGGGCTAATCAGTTTGCTCAGGGTTTCACAGATAAATAAAAATCACACATATTTCTGATTTCCAGATCACAAGTTTTTTTTCCCATTATCCTAGGCTTTTGCCCAGTTAAGTGTGCTGATTATCTTCTGTGTAGTGGGAAAGAGTTTGAGTTTTAAAATTACCAAGAAAACTATAATTTTAATAACTAGTATATGAGCCATTTATTGCTTTATAACGTATTACCACAAATTAACACCTTCAGACAATCTACATTATCTCACTTTCCGTGGGTCAGGGATCTGGGGACAGATGAGCTGCGAGGGTCTCCTACTGGGCTCAGTCAAAGGGTCAGTCAGGTCTGGGGTCTCATCTGATCCCTGACTGGGGAGGGCTCTGTTTCATAGGTCGTGTAGCAGTTGGCAGGATTCAGTTCCTTGTGAGCTCTTGGATTGAGGGCCTTACTCCTTGGCTGAAGGCTGCCATTAGTTCTTTGCCATGTAGACCACTCCTTAGGGCAGCTAAATCAATCAAAGCCAGGAATGGAGAAAATCAATGGAGAAACTCTTCTAGCAAGAAGGAAATTACAATCTTAGGTAACATAATCGAGGAAGTGACTTTTTATCAACTTGGTCTTATCCTTTTGCTTAGTTAACAAATCATGGGCCCTGCCAATGTTGGGGGAAACAGAGGTGAGCATTACACAAGGATATGAATATTGGGACGTGGGGAGTGATTGGGGTCATTTTAGAGTCTTCCACTACAACTAGTTTCAGAAGTGATTATATCACTTCTCTAGACATGCACAGCTTTCCTGTCTTACCCATAACACCCTAGAGAGTAATGACCCAAGTGCATATGATCAAAGAAATGCAAGATGGGACAAAGAGGGAGGAACCACGGTCTGTAATTAGACTTGCACATTCATGTAGAGCAGAGACTCTTAGGAAGAAGGGTTTGAATAAAAGAGAATCAATTAATAACAGTCCAGGGCATCCAAAAATGTGCCTCCTTAATGCCCCCATAGGAACAGAGGACAGGAATAGAGAATCAATGAACATGAAGCAGATGTTCACCATCTGGGGTTTTGTCATTAGGTGGCCGGTCCCTGTCAAGGCGTGGGACATTTCTGGCGACCCTTCAGTTTCTGGGAGGGACAAGAACACAAGTAAGGAGCCAATACTGGGTAGGATAACACCATAAAAACATGGATCTAAGAAATAAAAACTGTGTACAAACTATTAGAACTGAGGCAAGAATTTTCGGAGGGTTCTTGGAAAAGGAAACAGATCTTGGGCCTAAAGTTCAAGGTCAAGTTTATGACCAGGTTCCGATGAATTCCAGAGCAATTAAGGGTTTGTTTGTTTTTTTGGTTTTTGTACTATAGTTAATCTTAAGCAGTCATGATTTGATTCTTCATCTTTACATTTGTGTACATTTAAAAAAATTTTTAAGTTTGTTCTTAACGCCTCAAATTTCTCTTGCTCTTAGATAGGAAGGAATCTAGGGACTGGGATGGAATGAAGCCTTCAGCTTTGCAGAGAGGGGGCACTAACAACAGAAGACATTGCAGGATCTGTTGTCAGGTGACTCCTCCAAGGCCGTAGGGAGCCTGACAACAAAAGCAGCCTTCCTTCTGGCTTGCTTTTTTCTCCCTTTGACACATCATCTCCAGGGCCCCACGAAATACATTTCTCTCCAGCTCCCAATGGCATTTCTATTTTAAGCCTCCTTTCAAATAGTGGAATAAAAGGGCTCCTGCGTTAGTATTGGAATTTCAAATATCCTGGGAGAGGTAGAAGAGTTACATAGGAAAGTGATATTCGGTATCTATTTCTTTCTGAAATCATACCAAGAGATAGCTGCTTACCCTTCGATGAAAACTCATCTGTCCATTCACTCAATGCACCATTGATTGTTGAGTACCTATTGGTGCTGTGAACTGTATTCATGCTGCAATAAAATTGTGAGAGGAAAAAAAAAAGGCAGATTCTGCCTTTGAGATTGTTTGGTCTAGTGAAGGGTCAGGCCTATCAATTATTCACCCACACAGAGTAAATATTGGGCTCCAGTGAAGACACAGAAAAGGGGACACATGATTTCCTACTCATGAGTCCTTATAGAGGAATGGATGTGGTCAGGAGCACCATTTTATGCCAGGTTAAGGAGTTTATGTTTTTCCTAAAACATTATTGGGATGGAAGGGACATGCTTTGGTTTTAAAAGACCACTTTGCCTGGGTGCCTGGGTGACTCAGTCGGTTGAGTGTCCAATTCGCAGCTTCAGCTCAGGTTGTGATCTTGTGTTTCTTGAGATCAAGCCCCATGTCGAGCTCTGCACTGAGCATGGAGCCTGCTTGAGATTCTCCCACTCCTTCTCTCTCTGCCCCTCCCCTGCCATGCTCTCTCTCTCTCTCTCTCAAAATTAATAAACGTTAAAAAAAATATGTAAGAGAGCACATTGCCTACATAGTCAAGTATGCATCGAAGAGGAAGCAAGAGTAGGTTTAAGAGGATCAGTAGGATGGGGATTGCCATAAAAGGAATGTAGTGTGGGCTAGAGTGGTGCTACTGGAAATCTAGAAAATAAGTTTTACTGATACTTTGGGAGGTATAAATCAGCAGGCCTCACACAAGCAGTGCTTTCTGGCTTGGACAACTGGATGGATGGTAGCTCCAGTCCCTGAAACACACAATGCTAGAAGAGGCCCATGTTTTCGGGGAGGAGAATCTAGGAGCAGATCATGAGTTAAAATTTAGATTTGTGCATTTCAAGAGGTATTGGAAATATCCAAGGAGAATGTCAGGTGGGCAATTGCTAGGTAGTTCTAGAACTCAGGGTAAAGGTATGAACCATTAGTAATTCTGATCATACTTGGATAATACCACCCAGAGAAGGGCATAGAATGAGAAGTCAAGGGAAATTACAAAGTGAAATAAATGGAACAGAGTCCATTTAAAAAGTCTTCTGGGTCGTAAGGGCTTTGGCAAAAACACAATTGATCTCATTTGATTTTTTATTTTTTTTCCGTTTTTTTTGTGGTGACTTAGAGCCTTATCTCTGGGGATAATCCAGGAAGTATATAATCTGAATAAAATAATCTCAAAGGACTGTTTATGTAAAGAGCATTTTTCATTTTACAAAGCTAATTAAAAGGTATAAATTTAAAGAAGCTTGTGGGTAGAGAAACAGGAAATGTCTATATTGTGTTTTATTTTTCAGATCGAATTAAAATAATTTCTGTAAAGGTGAATAACCCAGTTCTGCCCATGGGAGTGAGGTCATATTACTTCACAATGCATATGTCTGTACGTGGCAAGGCCGTTTCTCTCCGATCTCTCAGTTCAAAGAAATTAATTTCCCCTATTGGATAAGTTTTTATACCTGGAAACTTGAAAGGCAGAGATGAATCAGGTAGCCAAAGTCTCAACTGTTGTAATGTTTTGACTTCAAATTCAGACAGCAATGTACTTACTAAGGATAGAGAAGGAATCAGGATTCAGAGAGCAGACAGGAACCGTATAAACCCATGGAAGACAGCTCTCCTTGGGGCATAGGTTTTAATTTTATTATTTTTAATTTTTATTGAAGTGTAGTTGACATACAATGTTAACATCAATTTCAGGTGTACAACATAGTGATTCACCAAGTATGTATGTTATGCTGTGCCCAGTAATTGTTGACTATATTCTCTGTGCTGTACCTTTGATCCCGTGACTTACTCATTTCATAACTGGAAGCCTTTATCTCTCCCTTTTCACATGTTTTGTCCATCCCTGCAATCCTCCCCTTGGTAACCACCACCAGTTTGTTCTCTGTATTTATGGGTCTGTTTCTACTTTGCTTGCTTGTTTTGTTTTTTTAGATTTCACATGCAAGTGAAATCATATGGTATTTGTCTTTCTCTGATTTATTTCACTTAGCATAATACTTTCTAGGTCCATCCATGGTGTGGCACATGGCAAGATCTCATTCTTTTTTATGGCTGAGTAATATTCCATTATATATATGTGTGTGTGTATATATATATATACACACATATATACATATATATACACATATATATACATATATACACACATGTATACATATATATATATATATACATATTACATATATATATATATATACACACACACACCACATATTTGTATCTTCTTTATCCATTCATCTATTGATGGACACTTGAGCTGCTTCCATATCTTTATTCTTTTTTTCTTAAATATTTTTCATGTTTATTTATGTCTGAGACAGAGTGAGACAGAGCATGAACGGGGTGGGCGGGGGTGGTCAGAAAGAGAGGGAGACACAGACTCTGAAGCAGGCTCCAGGCTCCGAGCTGTTAGCACAGAGCCCAATGTGGGGCTCAGACTCACACACTGTGAGATTATGACCTGAGCTGAAGTTGGTTGCTCAACCAACTGAGCCACTCAGGTGCCCCATGCTTCCATATCTTTATTCTTGTAAATAATGCTGTAATAAACATCAGATGTAGATATCTTTTTGAACTAATGTTGTTTTCTTTGGGTAAATAGTAGTGGAATTATTGGATTGTATGATATTCCTGTTTTTAATTTTTTGAGGAACCTCTTGAAGAATTTTTTAAAACTTGAAAAAAGTTTTGCTTTCTCTCCTTTAAAGATCTCTTAATAGGACTATTTTATTACCCTATTTGGGAGATTTTCAAAATCTAATCAGTCTGAGGTTCTTAATGTCCAGTCCAGTTCTTTCTGGCTACACACTGAGACCATTCTTATTCAGAATGACCGGCAGCTTCCTAGAATCGTTCATAAAATAATTATTCGTGTAAGTGTATATTAATGAAGTCAGACCTTAACCTCATCATCCAAGTTAAAATCATCAATAAAGGAGCAGTGTAAAATTACACACTTAATGTGGGGAAGAAAACAATAAAAGTGGACAACCAATTAGTGACAATCACAGCCAACCAAAAAGTCCCTTTTACAAAGTTTTAACAAATGTTTTTATTCTTCTGGTTTCTCTGTTAGCTATTTATATTAGAAATAGGTGTGCAGGAGGATGGATCTGTATGTGAAAAGTTAAATCAATGCAGACTCTTTTTTTGTTGTCCTGGACTGTATTGCTGGAATTCATTTCCTTACTTAACAAATGCTTATCCTGTCCCTCGTCTGTGCCAGGCACTATTAAAAGTTCTAAGGATATAGTTGAGAATATAAAATGAACAACTGACTGGAGGTATCCCAATTCCAAACTTCAAGTCACATTACAAAGCTAAAGTAATGAAAACAGTATGGTACTGGCACAAAAATAGACACATAGAGCAATGAAACAGAACAGAAAGTCCAGAAACCAGCCTACAATTATATGGTCAATTGCTCTTTAACAAGGGAGGCAAGAATATGCAATGGCAGAAAGACAGTCTCTCCAACAAACGGTGCTGGGAAAACTGGTTGGCAACATCAAAAGAATGAAATTGGATCACTTTTTTACTCCATACAAAAAATAAACTCAAAATGGATTAAGGACCTAAATGTGAGGCCTGAAAGCATAAAAATCCTATAAGAGAGCATGAGTAGTATTTTCTCTGTCATTGGTTGTAGCAACATCCTTCTTGATATATCTCTTGAGGAAAGGGCAACAAAAGCGAGAATAAACTATTAGGAAGTCATCAAAATAAAAAGCTACACAGTGAGGGAAAAAAACCAACAACACTAAAAGACTATGGAATGGGAGAAAATATTTGACTGACTTATCCAATAAAGGGTTAGTACCCAAAATGTATAGAGAAGGTAAACAACTCGGGGCGCCTGGGTGGCGCAGTCGGTTAAGCGTCCGACTTCAGCCAGGTCACGATCTCGCGGTCCGTGAGTTCGAGCCCCTCATCAGGCTCTGGGCTGATGGCTCAGAGCCTGGAGCCTGTTTCCAATTCTGTGTCTCCCTCTCTCTGTGCCCCTACCCCGTTCATGCTCTGTCTCTCTCTGTCCCAAAAATAAATAAAAAACGTGGAAAAAAAAAAAAAAAGAGAACGTAAACAACTCAACACCAAAACCCCCCAAATAATCCAGTTAAAAACTGGGCAGAAGATATAAACAGACATTTCTCCAAAGAAGACATACAGATATCCAACAGACACATAAAAAGATTCCCAACGTTACTTATTAGGGAAATTCAAATCAACACTATAATGAGAGATCACTTCACATCTATCAGAATGGCTAAAATAATTTTTAAAAAAGGTCCAGAAAGCATAAGTGTTGACAAGGATGTGGAGGAAAAGGGACCCTCGTGCACTTTAGTGGGAATACAAACTGGTGCAGCCACTGTGGAAGATAGTATGGAGGCTCCTCGAAAAGTTAAAAACAGAACTACCCTACAGTGCAGTTAATCACACTACTGGGTATTTACTCAAAGAATACAAAAACACTAATTTGAAAGGATACATACACCTCTATGTTTATGGCAGCATTATTTGCAATAGCCAAATTATGGAAGCAGCCCAAGTGTCCATTGACAGGTGAATGGACAAAGATTTGGGAAATGTATCTATGTATATCAAAATAGTTCTGTCTTTCGATCTCTATTATACACATACATACACACAATGGAATATTATTCAGCTATAAAAAGAGTGAAACCTTGCCATTTGTAATGACATGGATAGGTCTAGAGGTATAATGCTAAACGAAATCAGCCAAAGAAAGACAAATACCATATGATTTCACTCTTATGTGGAATTTAAGAAACAAAACAAATGAACAAAGGAAAAAAAAAAAGAGAAAAACCCAGAAACGGACTCCTAACTCTGAAGAACAAACTGATAGTTACCAGTGGGGAGGTGGGTGGGGCATGGTTGAAATCGGTGATGGGGAGTAAGGAGTGCACTTGTGATGAGCACCGAGTGTTGCATGGAAGTATAGAATCACCAAATGCTACACCTGAAAACTAATATTACACTGTGTGTTAACTAACTGGAATTTAAATAAAACTTGAAAAAAAAAAACTTCTCCAAAAACTACAAATGCAGGGGAAAAAAAAGAAACGTGCCTCTCCTTATGGACCATGAATAAAGTGGAATGACTGTCAGCATAATTCTGGAATCTAGGTAGGAAGAGGAAACCAAAACACAGGTCACTAACTGATAATCTACAGCAACCAAAAGATTTTGCAAGGTAATTGAAACAATGAGATAACACTGCATCCCTATAAACATGGCAAAAATCCACAGTGCTGACAACAGCAAATGCTAGTGAGGATGTGGAGGAACAGGAACTCCTGTCCATTGCTGGTGGGAATGCAAAATGGTGCAGCCACTTTGGAAGACAGTTTGGCAGGTTCTTCCAAAATGAAACATCCATGTGCCATAAGATCTGGTAATTTCATTTCTTGGTGTTTCCCCCAAAGAATTAAAGCTTTAGTTAACATAAAATCCAGTATATAAATGTTTATATCAGCATCATCCATATTGCCAAAACTTAGGAGCAATCACGATATCCTTTCATAGGTGAATGAATAAATGAACAGTGGGTACATCCAGACAATGGAATATCAGTGATAAAAAGAAGTATGCTATTAAGCCAGGCAGGAACATGGAAGAACATTAGATGCATGTTGTTAAGTAAAAGAAGCCAATCTGAAAAGGCTTCATACTGTATGATTCCAACTATATGACATTCTGGAAAAGGCAAAATTAAGAAGACAGTAAAAAGATCGTTGGCTGCCAGGGGGTTATACATTTCATTATACACTTGTCAAACCCATAGCATATACACCAGGAGTGAACCCTAAGGTAGACTATGGACTTGGGGGTGATAATGACGTGTCAGTGTAGACTTATTACTGGTAACAAATCTGCCACTCTGATGTGGTGTGTTAATAGTGTGGGAGGCTGTGTGGGTAGGGAAATGAGATATATGGGAAATCTGTGTACCTTCTATACCTCAATTTTGCCATGGACTTAAAAGTGCTTCTGAAAAATAAGTGTATATAAAGGAAAAACTGTGTCTTGGAGAGACTGGACATAGCTTGTTAATTGGTTAGAATGTTGTTGGTGAGAGAGAGGGAGAGAGATGACATTGCCTGAATTTCCATCTCGAATGATGCAATAACTGGGGTGCCATTCACCCACTGCAGTGGGACTAACAGGAAGAGGGGAGAGAAAGAGGGTGATGAGGTGAGAGAGAAATGGAAGAGGGAATTAGATTGCTAGTTTCAGGTAAGACCCTTTCAGAAAAGAAATTTGCAAGGCAACCCAGGATTAACAGCTGAATGAGTGGCTGGGATTCTGGGAGGTGGGGGGGGGGCGGTGTTTGCTAAATTATGTCATAAAGTATTTTCTCCATCACGGTGTTAGTTGGTGGAATATATATAATGTAAAAATAGATTGATATCTTCCTGCATTCCTATCAACTAATGGAATCTCTGTTGTAGCATGGTGTGGAGAATTCCTAATTCTCCTCCATTCTGGGAATCTCTCTGCTCTAGATCGATTTAGTAATATGTCAGGGTTTCATTAAATTTGCTAAACCGATTATTCCATATGGTTAGGTTTATGAAATATAATGCTTCCAAGCAGCAAAATGTGAACAGTAATTTAGATGTTCCAGGAAACTTCAAACTTCTCTAACTGAGGCAAATAATCTTTCTTGGTTAACTTGCCTTGTAAACATCCTATCAAAAGCAGGCATTTGTCACCTGCAATGTGGTTTTGTAATTCTCCAGACTGTGGCTAGTATTGTGGAAATTATAAATACAACAAATTAATGTTCTCTGCTTCGAATCAGCTGTTGGGGACCTTGCATGAGGCATCAGAATAGATGAGGTTGATGACAGACCCCTTATGAAAATCCTACACATTCACTTGGATAACTTGCGTGACCCTTGATAGAAGATGACACCAGTGCCAGTGTTGCTATGGAAATGTCGAATTCTCTGGCAGATGCTGATATCTAGACTTCCCAAGTTTTGCCACCTTGTCTGAATCATGGTAGGCTTTCTGTCACTTGAGAAATGACCATTCTGGGTGATCTAGGAAATACCGGCACATTGCAGGAAAGAAGTTGTAATTAAAAGGGAAAAGGAGACAGTAGTAGATAGCCTTTGGGGTATCATCCAATGAAATAGCCTACCTACTCTTTTGGTGTTTGATCCCAGACTGATGAGGAATGGGTCACCCAACTTTGTACTAATATAAGAATAGCTGCTTGGTCCAGTGGCAGAAAAATATGTGCTTGCTAGAATCTTTTTCTCGGTATTCTGGAATTGGGTTATAAAGACACCTGGCATGTGTTGGCATGAGATTCTGCCATGTGTGTGAAGAAGTGGAGAAGGCAGAGCTGTAGAGGTGGAATGAAAAGAAGCAGAAGGTAGAGAACAGAAGACATGACATAGATAAGGGAGGGTCTGATTGGTTCCAGCTCTTTCCGGGTGAAGTGGCCATGAAATGCTCACTCAGGAGCCATAGTGGGGAATCCAGCCCTTGTGTTCTCCACCTTCCCTGCCAGTTACAAAGACCAAGAGTGGGAGACAAGTGGATCCTTATGGGGAAACCAGAGGGTCATTGCCAGAGGTAATGAATACCGGGCAAAGAAAACAATGGATGTTGTTAGCAGTCAGACAGGCAAAGGGAGAATTTTGCAACATTTGGAAGTTTTTTTTCTTTTTTCTTTTTTTAAATAAGTTTTTATTTTAATATATATATTTTTAAAGTTTATTTATTTATGAGAGAGAGTTTGACAGAGCATGAGCAGGGAAGGGGCAGAGAGAGAGGGAGACACAGAATCTGAAGCAGGCTTCAGGCTCTGAGCTGTCAGCACAGAGGCCGACGCAGGGCTCGAACTCTGGAACTGTGAGATCATGACCTGAGCCAAAGTTGGATGCTTAACCAACCGAGCCACCCAGGCGCCCCCTCAAGTTTTTATTTAAATTCTACTTAGTTAACATATAGTGTAATATTAGTTTCAGGAGTAGAATGGAAGTTTTTTTTGAGTATCTAATGAAAGTGACCCCCAAAATTACATGAGGAGTCACTGTAGAATTTAGATTTATTTAGAATTTTTGGTATGTAGAGGATAAAGTAAACTGTTATTTAAAAAAAAAATCTTCGTTAGTATTGAATTTGTGATTATTTGACCAGGATCAGCTTCATACAGTGTGTGAAGAAAGGGTTCACTGGAAAGTTGTCAGAAGACAGTTTCTATTTATTCCCTTAACCACAGGCTTTAGGAGGTGGTTTGGCAATATCCATTACTTCCTGAAAATATGGCTGACGATTACAAATACATTTTTCAGGCCCATTTTGAAACTGAAAACAATATTTAGTAATTCAGACCTACAGGTGACATCTCCCATGTTGCTTGAATTAGATAAATTTCTACTTGGACTCCATCCACCTTTTTTTCCCTCTGGCCAATTGTAGGAGACTTTGGTTTGGAACAGTTATCAATTTACTTACACTGTTGAAAGAATTATTCTTGGATTATAGGGATGAGGACAAGTCCTCATCTTCTGCTTCCCTGGACAGTTTCTCACCCGTTCATTCGATTCGTCATAAAATTACCATCTGCTTCCACGAAGAGAAGTCACGCAGGGAAAGGGGCAGACAGCTCTTTTCGGGTAATGGTCTTCGGTCGCTGCCTCTGCTTGTAAGAAGAATGAGAGGGCTCTGTGACCTTGACAGTGGTAGACAGTCAGCTCTGCAAACAGTGGGAGTAGAGAGCATGAACACATGCCAAGAGGGGAATTTAGTTTCTGGCTTTATTTTTGTAGAAGAAATCAAGCATGCCTAAGTGTTTCAGAAAAGCTGGCTTTGGAGTAGCCAGACAGCTGCATACTAGGATGTAACTGGAGACTTCCCAACCTAGTCACTTGTGTACCTGCGTTGGGTGTGACTACTCACAGAACCTCAGGAGCTGTTGTCAGCAAGGCTCAAGGAGGACAGCCTCTATCACACCCATTCTCCTACCTAACCCTCCCGACTGCTCTAGCAACTCTCTGAATGCCTTGGCCTTCCTTTTTCTAGAAAACACAATGGATGTCACAGCGTAGTCCCTCACACTTGGGATTAGCTAACAGCAGTGCCCAGGGGCTCTTTCTTCTGTCATGGCACCATGCTCTTGGGTGACCGTACTCTGCCTATGAAGTGACTGGAGAACAGTGAAGTACGTAAGCCCACAGGACACCCAGGTGTCCAGAAAAAAGACATGCCAAGGAGCCTTGAGGAAATGTCTTCACCTGTCCTGAAAGGTGGAGAGAAAGGTGAGGAAGGTCATTGAGAAGAGGAGGGAAGCTTTCCTGGTGGGAAGAACCTCACAAATGAATACAGAACTGAGAGTAGCAACGTCATTATCATTCACTGAGCCTTCACACCGTAGGCCCTGTGCCACTATATGACATGCATTATCTCATTTAATTGCCACAGAGAAGTACTGTTCACGTTCTTACATTAGTGCTGAGGAAAGAAGTTCAGGGAGGCAAATTGGCTTGCCCAAAGTCACACAAAGCTAGTAAGTGGCAAAGGCTGGATTGCCTGAGGCAGATATATTTGCAAAGATGGGGAGAGGCTGGCCTTGCTGTAGCCAAAGGGTTGTGTCCTACAGAGTTGTTCTGTGCTCATAGCCTTTAGCTAGAACAACCGTATAACTCAGGAGCTAGAGAGCTGTGAAAGGAAGGGTTTACTCCATGGAATTCTCCAGCCTGCTGAAAGGGCACATCTTTGACTCTCATGATTTTTGGGGGGGTCCCAGTGCTATGGTGAGCTATCTGGAAATTGTTCTTCACCACCTACCCCAAACAATCACAGCACATCAACACATCAGTGTGCGCGCGCACACACACACACACACACACACACTCAACTGGAAATACTGATGAGTGACAGAAACTCATCCCTCCATACCTGCTGGATAATCTTGGTCTGCCGAGCAAAATCAAAACCACATTTTCCCAGGTCATGGATCATGGTATCCCTCATGCTCAGGAAGGTCTGGAGGAGGTGTTGTGTCCAGACACAAGATGGAGGCGAGGGTGATGCAGGAGTTGAGGCCTTGGAGTCTACCAGAACTGAACTTTGATCCCATTTTTTCACATGTAAGGTGAGGGTAACAGTGGTGACCTTATAGGTGGTTATGATGAGTACCATCCAAGAAGACCCCCAAAGGTGTTGATGCCTTAACATGGAGACATTGAGTGCTCTGTAAATACAATTAAAAAGCATAATTGGCAGGAGAATCCATTTATTCTTAAATTGGTTACAGTAGTTGTCCAGATTTAGCCAAAGCTATCCAGTAGGTTGGTTCAGGAGCTAGGCCAAGAGCTTGGTGTTCCGATTTGCACACCACTGGCTGTTCTTACTACTTGTGTTCCATTATTAAAGAGTACCACGTGAGATACTGTGTTCAGACCATCAGATCGTAATGAAAGTGATAAGTTACATAACATTTATGATAAATTAGGGGAAAATTGTGTATGACAGAATTTTCTGTTAAGCATTCACCTTTGCCTACTTTGTAAAAAAGTTCTATTTTAATTCCAGTTACTCTATAGTGTTATTTTAGTTTCAGGTGTACAGTTAAAGAGATTCAATGATTCCATACATCACCTGGTGCTCATTACAGGTTCACTCCTTAATCCCCATCACCTATTTCCCCCATCCCCCCAAGCACCTCCCCATCCTGGTAACCATCAGTTTGATCTCTAGAGTTAGAGTCCATTTCTTGGTTTCTCTTTCTCTTGTTTTCCCCTTTGCTCATTTGTTAGGATTCTTAAATTCCACATATGAGTGAAATCATAGGATATTTGTCTTTCTCTGACTGGCTTATTTCACTTAGCATTATACCTCTAGATCCATCCATATCATTGCAAATGGCAAGATTTCATTTTTTTTTTTTTTTTTTATAGCTGAATGACATTCCATAACACACACACACTGTATCTCCCTTATCCATTCATCAATCAGTGGACACTTGGACTGCTTCCATATCTTGGCTATTGTAAATAATGCTGCTATAAATATAGGGGTGCATGTATCCCTTTGAATTAGTATTTTTGTATTCTTTGGGTAAACATCCAGTAGTGCAGTTGCTGGATCATAAGGTAGTTTTTTTCTTTTTGCGGTACCTCCATAGTGTTTGCCAGAGGGGCTGCACTGGTTTGCATTCCCACAAACTGTGCAAGAGCAATCCTTTTTCTCCACCTCCTCACCAACACTGTTGTTTCTTGAATTGTTGATTTTAGCCATTCTGACCAGTATGAGGTTATATCTCATTGTAGTTTTGATTTGTATTTCCTGGAGGGTAAGTGATGATGAACATATTTTCATGTGTCTGTTGGCCATCTGTATGTCGTCTTTGGAGAAATGTCTGTTCATGTCTTCTGCCCATTCTTTCTTTAATTGGGTTATTTGGGTTTTTGTTTTGTTTTTGTTTTTTGTTTTTTGTTTTTTTTGGTGTGGAGTTTTAGTTCTTTAGGATACTAACCGTTTTTTTGGTATTTTAATTTAATTTAATTTAATTTAATTTAATTGTTAAATATACATCCAAGTTAGTTAGCATATGGCACAACAATGATTTTAGGAGTAGGTTCCTTAGTGCCCCTTACCCATTTAGCCCATCCCCCCTCCCACAACCCTTCCAGTAACCCTCTGTTTGTTCTCCATATTTAAGAGTCTCTTATGTTTTGTCTCCCTCCCTGTTTTTATATTATTTTTGCTTCCCTTATGTTCATCTGTTTTGTATTTTAAAGTCCTCATATAAGTGAAGTCATATGATATTTGTCTTTCCCTGACTAATTTCGCTTAGCAAAATACCCTCTAGTTCCATCTCCGTAGTTGCAAGTGGCAAGATTTTATTCTTTGTGATTGCCAAGTAATACTAGGATACTAACCTTTTATTGGATATTTCATTTGCAAGTATCTTCTCCCATTCAGTAGGTTGCCATTTAGTTTTGTTTATTGTTTCCTTCACTGGGTAGTAACCTTTTATTTTGATGAAGTCCCAATAGTTTACTTGTGCTTTTGTTTCCCTTGCCTCAGGAGGCATAACTAGAAAAAAAGCTGCTATGGCTGATGTCAAAGAGGTTACTACCTGTGTTCTCTTAAAAAGGATTTTTATGGTTTCAGGTATCACATTTAGGTCTTTACTCCATTTTGAATTTCTTTTTGTGTATGGTGTAAGAAAGTGGTCCAGTTTCTTTCTTTTGCATGTAGCTGTCCAGTTTTCACAGTGCCATTTGTTGAAGAGACTGTCCTTTTCTCATTGGGTGTTCTTTCCTGCTTTGTTGAAGATTAATTGACAATATAGTTATAGGTCCATTTTTGGGTTTTCTATTCTGTTCCATTAATCTATATGTCTGTTTTTGTGCCAGTAACATACTGTCTTGATGACTACCAGCTTGGTAATATAGCTTGAAGTCCAGAATTGGGATGCCTCCAGCTTTGCTTTTCTTTTTCAGTATTGCTTTGGCTATTTGGGGTCTTTTGTGGTTCCATACAAATATTAGAATTGTTTCTTCTAGTTTTATGAAAAAGGCTATTGGTATTTTGATAGGGATTGCATTAAATGTGTAGATTGCTATGGGTAGTATAGACATTTTAACAATATTTGTTCTTTCAATCTATGAGCATGGAATGTCTGTCCGTTACTTTGTGTTACTTTAATATCTTTCATCAGTGTTTTCTAGTTTTCAGAGTATAGGTCTTTACCTCTTTGGTTAGGTTCATTCCTAGGCATTCTATTATTTTTGGTGTAATTGTAAATGGATTGTTTTCTTAACTTCTGTTTCTGCTGCTTCATTATTGGTGTATGAAAATGCAATAGATTTCTGTACATTGATTTTGTATCTTGCAATTTTACTGAATTTATTAGTTCTAGCCGTGTTTTGGTGAAGTCTTGAAGACTTTCTATATATAGTATCATGTCATTTTCAAATAGTAAAAGTTTTACTTCTTCCTTACCAGTTTGGATGCCTTTTATTTCTTTTTCTGTCTGATAGCTGAGGCTGGGACTTCCAGTACTGTGTTGAATAAAAGTGATAAGAGTGGACATCCTTGTCTTATTCTTGACCTTAGGGGAAAAGCCCTTAGTTTTTCCCTGTTAAAGATGATGTTAACTGTGGGTTTTTCACATAAGACCTTTATTGTGTTGTGGATTGTTCCCTTTAAAAAGATTTTTTTTTTAATGGTTATATTTATTTGTGAGACAGAGAGAGACAGAGCACGAGTGGGGGAGGAGCAGAGAGAGAGGGAGGCATAGAATCCAAAGCAGGCTTCAGGCTCTGAGCTGTCAGCACAGAGCCTGACGCGGGGCTCAAACTCATCAACTGTGAGATCATGACCCGAGCTGAAGTCGGAGGCTCAACCGACTGACTGAGCCACCCAGGCGCCCCTTGGATTGTTCCCTTTAAGCCTACTTTGTTGAGGGTTTTTATCATGAATGGATGTTGTACTCCCATAGATGTTGTCAAATGTGTTTTCTGCATCTCTTGAAATGATTTTATGGTTCTTATCCTTTTTCTTATTGATGTGACGTATCAGGTTGATTGATTTGTGGATGTTGAACCACCCTTGCAAGCCAGGAATAAATCCCATTTGATCATGGTGAATGATGTTTTTAATATATTGCTGTATTTGGTTTGTTAGTATTTTGTTGAGGATTTTTGCATCTGTGTTCATCAGAGATACTGACTTGTATTCTTTCTAGTGGTATTTTATCTGGTTTTGGTATCAGGGTAATTCTGGCTTCATAGAATGGAAGTTTTCCTTTTCTATTTTTTGGAAGAGTTTGAGAAGAATATATATTCTCTCTTCTTTAAATGTTTGGTAGAATTTGCTTCTGAAGCCCTCTAGTCCTGGAGTTTGATTTGTTGGGAGTTTTTTGATTACTGATTCAATTTCTTTGCTCGTTATCAGTTTGTTCAAATTTTTTATTTCTTCCTGTTTCACTTTTGGCAGTTTATGTATTTCTAGGAATTTCTAGGAATTTATTGATTTCTTCTAGTTTGTCCAGTTTGTTGACATATAATTTTCCATAACATTCTCCTATAATTATTTGTATTTCTGTAGTGTTGGTTGTTGTCTTTTCTCTTTTTTCTTGATAAGTCTGGCTAGAGGTTTATCAATTTTATTGATTTATTATTATTATTTTTTTTAACGTTTATATTTGAGAGAGAGAGAAAGCAAGCATGAGTTGGGGAGGGGCAGAGAGAGAGGGAGACACAGAATCTGAAGCAAGCTCCAGGCTCTGATGTGTTAGCACAGAGCCTGACATGGGGCTTGAACTGATGCACTGTGAGATCGTGACCTGAGCTGAAGTCAGATGCTTCACCAACTGAGCCACCCAGGCACCCAATTTTTTTGATTTTTTTCAAAGACTCAGCTCCTGGTTTCATTGGTCTGTTCTATTGTTTTTTAGTTTTTATATCATTTATTTTTGCTCTAATCTTTATTATTTCATTCCTTCTGCTGGCTTTCGGCTTTATTTATTTTTCTAGCTCCTTTAGGTATAAGGTTAGGTTGCTTATGTGAGATTTTTCTTGCTTCTTGATGTAGGTCTATATTGCAATAATCTTCCTTCTGAGAACCACTTTTGCTGCATCCCAGAGGTTTTGGACCACTGTGTTTTCATTTTCATTTGTTTCCATGTTCTTTTTAAAATTTCTTCTTTTATTTCCTAGTTGACCCATTTATTATTTAGTAGCATGCTATTTAATCTCCAGGTATTTGTGGTCTTTACAATTTTTTTTTAATGGTTGACTTCAAGTTTCAGAGCATTGTGGCCAGAAAGATGCATTGTATGACTTTGATCTTCTTGAATTTGTTGAGGCTTGTTTTGACGGTTAATATGTGATCAATTCTGGGGGCACCTGGGTGACTCGGTCAGTTAAGCATCTGACTTTGGCTCAGGTCATGATCTCATGGTTCGTGAGTTTGAGCCCTGCATCTGGCTCTGTGCTGACAGCATCGAGCCTGAAGCCTGCTTCAGATTCTGTGTCTCCCTCTCTCTCTGCCCTTCCTCTACTCAAATTCTCTCTCTCTCTCTTAAAAATAAATAAACATTTAAAAAAATAAGTGATCAATTCTGGAGGATATTCCACGTGCACTTGAAAAGAGTGTGCATTTTGTTTTAGGATGGAATCTTCTGAATATACCTGTTAAATACATGTATTCCAGTATGTCATTCAAAGCCACTGTTTGCTTTTGATTTTCTGTTTAGATGATTTGTCCATTGATGTAAGTGGGGTGTTAAAGTCTCCTTCTATTATTGTATTATTGTCACTTAGTTCCTTTAGGTTTGTTATTGTTTTATATATTTGGGTGTTTTCATATTGGGTACATAAATATTTATAATTGTTATATCTTCTTGTTGGATTGCCCCCTTTATTATTATATAGTGTCCTTCTTTGTCTCTTGTAGAGTGTTTGCTTTATTTTAAAAAAATGTTTATTTTGGGGGGGGAGAGAACGAACGAATGAGAACATGTAGCTCATGACCTGAGCCAAAGTCAAGAGTTGGACACTTAACTGACTGAGCCACCCAGGTGTTTCTACAGTTGTTTTAAAGTCTAGTTTGTCTTTTATAAGTTTTGCTACTCTGGTTTTCTTTTTGACATCCATTTGCATGATACAGTTTTCTCAATCCCCTCAGTTTCAATCTGTAGGTGTCCCAGGTCTAAAATGAGTCTCTTGCAGGCAGAATATAGAAGGATCTTGTTCTTTTTATCCATTCTGTCACCCTGTGTGTTTTGATTGGAGCATTTAGTCCATTTATATTCAAAGCAATTATTGATAGATATGTATTTATTGCCTAAATTTACTTGTTTTGTTTTTTTTCTGAAGATTTTCTCTGATCCTTTCTTCTCTTCCTTTCATGTTTTGCTGGCTTTCTGTAGTGATATATTTGGATTCCTTTTTCTTTATTATTTACATGTTTTTCAGCAGTTTTTGATACATGGTTACCTCTTTTTCATATAGCCATCTGTGTTATGTTGATGATTATTTAAGTTTGAACTCATTCGTTTTTCCTTCCTCCTGACGTTTTAGGTATGTGTTATATTTTATATCCTTTTATTTTTTCATTTCCTGGACTTTTCACAGAAATATTTATTTTTACTGCTTTTGTGTTTCCTACATTTATACTGTGTCGTTTGATCTCTCCTTTGTACTCAAAGAGTCCCCTGTAATATTTCTTGCAGGGCTGGTATAATGGTCACAAACTCCTTTAGTTTTTATTTGCCTGGGAAACTCTTTATCTCTTTTTCCATTCTGAATGACTACCTTGCTGGATGGAATATTCTCAACTACAGATTTTTCCCACTTAGCACTTTGAATATATCATGCTATTCCCTTTTGGCTTGGAAAATTTCTGTTGAAAAATCTTCTGCTAGCCTTATGGCTTTTCCCTTGTAAGTTAGTGTTTTCTTTTGTCTTGCTGATTTAAGGGTTTTGTTTGTTTGTTTGTTTTGTTTGTTTACCACCATACTGTTTCAGTTTAATTATAATATGTCTTGGTGTGAGTCTGCTTTTGTTGATTTTGATGGGGGTTCTCTGTGCCTCCTGGATCTGGATGTCTGTTTCCTTCCCCAGATTAGGAAAGTATTCAGCTGTTATTTCTTCAAATAAATTTTCTGCTCCCTTTCTGTCTCTTCTTCTTCTTGGACTCCTATAATATGAATGTTATTATGTCTGATGGAGTCATTGAGTTCCTTAGGTCTATTCTCATTTTGCATAATTCTTTTTTCTCTCTTTTGTTCAGCTTGATTACTTTCTGTAACTCTGTCTTCTAGGTCATTAATTCATTCCTCTGTTTTTTCCATCCTGCTGTTCTTTCTATCACCTGTGTTTCTCATTTTGTTCATTGTTCCCTTTATCCCTGCTATATCATTCCTTATCTGTCTTCTAAGAGTCTCAGTCATGTCTTCCATTCTTTACTCAAGTCCAGTGAGTGTCCTTATGATCACTGCTTTAAATTTTCTATCAGTCATGCTATGTATATCTGTTTTGCTTAGATATTTGGGGCCTTGTTCTTTCATTTGGGATAAATTTCTCTCTGTCTCCTCATTTTGTCCGCCTCTCTCTGTCTGTTTTTCTGTGTTAAGAAAATCATATGTGTCTTCTGCTCTTGAAAGAAATGACTTTATGAAGAAAAGGTGCTGGAGTGCCCTGGAGTGCTGTGTCCAGTGCTGTGTCCGCTGTTCACCAGAACCTGGCACTTCAGGAGAATATCCTGCATGTGTTGAATATGCCCTGCTGTTGTGTCTCAGTCACTTCTTCCTTTCAATGCAGTCAGCTGCACTGACCCTCTGCCTGTTGTGGGCCGTGCTTGCTCTCTGTGGTGTTGGTGGGATACAGGCAGGCCAGCTCTGAGGGGGAGTGCCCACTGGAGAACTTGGGAGTGGGGAGGCAGTGTTAGCAAAATTTGTGCTGGGCCAATAGTCCTATGCTGGATCCCCCAAGCACTGTGGGGGCTAAGGCTGTGTGCTGGGGCGGCAAGAGGTGCCAGGTTGGGCATGGCAGGCAACAATGGCTGGGCGCAGCTGGGCCTTGTGTGTGATGGTGGCTGGGGACAAGCAGCTGGGTTGTCCAGCTGCTGGGGGTGGCTAGGGGTGCATGGCTGGGCACATTGAGGTGGATGTGCCAGGGTGTGAAGGCAGCTGTGTAGCCAATGGCTATGCAGGGCTCATGGGAGGCTTTAACAAAATTTGCCCGGGCTGGAGTGGGTGAGTCTTCAGGAGAACTCGTGGGCATAGCTCACTGCTAGGAGGTTAGGTAGCAAGTGTCTGTACAGCTCCACCTCCCTTAGATGGCCCTGTGTTTATGCTGGTGAGTGGGGGAGGAAAATGGCTCCTGCCAGCTCCCTTGTTTATGGGGAAGTCCCCAAACACACTCTGAAATCAGTATAAACAGATGTGTCTCCCATTTGCCCCTGGTATTGTGTAAACTGCTGTTTTTATGTTGCCTGTTCGTGCAGGCTGTTCTCTCTTTAAGGGCAGCGACCCAGCTGTCCCTCACCCTGCCTGTTTCCTGTGTGCTGAGTCAACTGACCTCTGTGCTCCAGGCTCCAAAGTCCCACTGGTTTTACAAACTCAGGGATTCCAGCCCTTCTTGTTTTTAAAGCCAAATATTACAGGGATTAGTCTTCCTGTGTGAGCTCCTGGCGCATTTCTCTGCCTTCTCCACAGGCAGTTCCCTCCCTCCTGTGGGCAGCCTCCCTCCACTCTTCTGACCTTCCTAACCTTGGAGCTGCGTCTTCTTCTCTATATTGATTTATGGAGTTTGCTCTGCCAGTCTTCAGATCACTCTCTGGTTTATTGACTCGGATGTGGATGGTCTCTAGTTGCAAACGTGGGACAGAGTGAGCGTGGGGTCCTCCTACTCTGCCATCTTCCTAAGCTCCCCAACCCCCATTGGCTATTTTTGATTAAAGGCCTTCTCTATGCTTTAATGTTTTCAGCTTAAAAACATGAATTTATGCATACTGGTTTTTACTCTCTTCCTCATGTCTAGCAAATGTTATTTTTAACCACCTTTATTTTATGTACCAACCAGTGTAGATAAGCTGCTCATTCCTCAGATCCCCTCTAATTTCTATGAAGATCTTACTTTATGTCTTGAGTATTCTAATCCCACCTCTTGGCACACCCTTCTTCCACCTCTGTGTCTGGTCACATCCTCTGTTCTCTCTTTAAGACCCAATTTAAGATTTGCAGGTCCTAGGAAGCTCTCATTGTGGACCCCAGTCCATGCTGATAGCTCCCTTCTCCTGTCTCCTTGTCTGTGGTCTTTGAGAAGAGCCTAAAATGTCCTTGAAATTGGTGGAGCTCCAAAAACCCTTCATCGCTTGGTCAAATGTAGTCTTAACACTCTATTTAGAGGACCATCCTGAGCAAGAAAGACTGAAGCAGGTTTACTAAGTCTCGGTGTCTGGTTTAGGTTTCGAGGACAGTTAAGATGCTGGAGATTGCCATCATTATGCCATTAGGAGATGGAAAGTCACCAAGAACAAAAAGAAACACAGGCCCTCATAGAGGTGCAATTGTTTATTTACTCAGTAAAGAGCATAGGAGGAATCTGTGCCAGGAAAGGTCAACTCTTTAAAAGTGAACTTCAAAGAAAAAAATGAACCTCAGTTTGGGCAGGACTGTAGGCTTTGATCATTATTCAGCCAAGAAGCTCTTGCTTTTTTTTTTTTTAATACATATAAATCCCCAAACATTATGGAAATGTACCTGTTTTCTGCGGTTCATTAAATTATACTTAAGTTCATTTTTCATGTGGAAAATGAGCTTCAGGCCTGAATATGATGAATCGTTTCCTCTGTGTGGCAGCGGTGGAGGAAGTTAATTTAGTGCTGGTGCAGGAGTCTTGGTTGTCTCCTATTTTATTCTGGGGCTGGGGTGATTAATAGCATTACATTGGAGTGATCACAGCTGCCTGTTTGTTTATCCCACCACCGAGGTCAGTGCGGAGGCTCTGATTTCAGGATTTTCTGGGTTTTGAAACCTAGTCGGTCATGTTCATCATGTAATAAACTTCTGTATCATCACCGCATCAAATGCGGAACAGAGCTAAGCGAACTCTCAAGACCATCCATGTTATGGGAGTTTGGGTCATTTGTCTGGAAGGTGTTGAGTGAGTACTGGCGGTGAGCCATAGCTTCTGTGTAGAGGGTATCCAGACCTCTGCGCTGGATGTGGTGAGGCAGGCCACTTTATGCTTTTGGGAACCTGATTAGTGCCAGACAGTGAGTGAGTATGGTGCGGAGGTGGGAGTGAAATGCCAAGTGACTGATCTTATTTGGCTTCAGTGTCGTCAAGAAGAAAGTAAAGATGGGGCACCTGGGTGGCTCCCTCGGTTGAGCATCCAACTTTGGCTCAGGTCATGATCTTGTGGTATGGGGGTTCAAGCCCCGCGTAGGGCTCTGTGCTGACAGCTCGGAGCCTGGAGCCTGCTTCAGATTCTGTGTCTCCCTCTCTCCCCCCATCCTCTGCTCTGGCTCTCTCTCTCTCTCCCTCTCAAAAATAAATACTAAAAAAAAAAAATTAAAAAGAAAGTAAACAGACTACATTAGTCTGTTGTAAATTAGACTAAATGACAACTATTTTCCAGATTTGTTCAGATGACGGAACACCTTGCCATTTTGTGAAGTATCAAGAAATATGTATTTAATTAAATGTAGTTTAATGTAAACTGGGAGGTATATTATTTGTACACTACATGGTTCTGCCATGGCAGACTTAAAAGTATGAGCTGCTGTGGCTGAATCAGTGCCATCTCTAGACTGGGACAAGAGGGCTCCTGCCCTAGGCACCATACCTTGAGGTGGTCTGTGCCTTAAACTATGACTTTCTTGAAATTTTCTGAATCCCCTTCTGATGCCTACAACTGTGCTGGGTGCTTTTAGTGTTAACTAGTCAGGGTGTCCTGGGCCTCAGTTGGGACATGAGTAGGCCCCAGTCTTTTTTTCTTCCTTGGAATATCTGCAGCTCTCCACCCCATGTGACAGGTTGGCCAGACATCCTGAGGCCTGTGGGATCCTCCCAGGACTCTCTGGCTTGCTCCTGGTTCTGTAGGGTAGCCTGGTGAGCCGAGAACTCCTATGGCCAGTGCTGTATTTGTGAGCTCCCACAAGATTGGGTTGTTGGAATGATGCTGACGTGATCATTTGGGGTAATGATCCCCAAATGTTGCACGCAGAATGCGTTTCGGACCCTGCAATGCCTGCGGTCCACTGTCTTCCCTTGGACTTGAGCCATTTGTATGGACCCATGTTGTGAATGCAGGGTCACCTCCAGTCTGCAACACCCGAGGGCAGCAGGACTGGAGGCAGGGTTCTTTTGCTCATGATCCCTTGCTGTTGGGACCCAGAACAGTTGCCCTATCTCCTCTGTAGGCTCCATGCCATGTGTTGAGCTGTCCTTAGGGGTGGCTGTCTATGTCTCCCCTCAAGTATTTCAAGACTGTTACTTTGCAGTGCCAGTGGACCCCTTCAGCTTATGTCCTCTCTTGCCTTGATCTAGATGGTGATTTCCTGCTCTCCCACGTTGCTGAGCAAGCAAACCTCCTTGCCCTAATGAGAATGCTTCTCACTCCTTTAATCCTCCCCACTGGTGGTAGTGTGTGGAAGGCAAGGAAGAGGTCAATACCAAGAAGGATCCCATTCTAACAATGCCATGATTATGGGGGCACCTGGGTGGCTCAGTCATTTAAGCTTATGACTATAGCTCAGGTCATGATCTCATGGTTTGTGAGTTCGAGCCCCATGTTAAGCTGTCCACTGTCAGTGCAGAGCCCGCTTTGGAGCCTCTGTCTCCCTTCCTCTCTGCCCCTTCCCCCCAAATAAATAAACATTAAAAAGAAAAGAATGCTGTGATTATGTCTTAAAGGGCTCAAAGAAGACATGGGGTTGGAGGATGTGTTGTAGAACACTAATACAATTCTGAAAAGTAAATTTAGCATGAATATAAAACTTTCATCCTCTATGTACGAACTGCACTTGTGGACATTGTCAGTGAAACACTCTAAAAACTTTTGTGAGAGTCATTGGAAGCCAGTGTTCTTGGGCAGCATGACAGATGATATAGTGTCAGGAGTAATGATGTAACCAGTGTTAAATAAATGGAATTAGGGAACTGCAGTCCTATGTTTTTTTCAATGGCATCATGAGTAATAATGCCACTGCTACCTTTTTCTCACAGGGGGTGATAGGAAATTAGCCAGGAATGATGTGTATGGCTGTAGAGAACATAAATTGATGATACCTGGGTGCGGACAGTAAGGGATGGTACCTAGATACTAAGAAGAAACTTCACATGCACTGACTGGAAAATAAACCATTTTGTATGTCCACTCTACCTATTATTCCATCTCTTCATCCACAAACTGTCATGCCTTACATCACACCTTGAATTCTGTACATTTAAAAAATCAAGGGGTGCCTGGATGGCTCAGTTGGTTAAGCGTCCCACTCGATTTCAGTTCAGGTCATGATTTCATGATTCATAGATCGAGCCCCGTGTTGGGTTCTGTTCTGTCAGTGCAGAGCCTGCTTGGAATTCTCTCTTTCCCTCTCTCTCTCTGCCCCTTCCCCGATGATTCTCTTTCTCTCTCTCAAAAAATAAATAAGCTTAAAAAAAATCAAACTGCTAATAGTAGACAAGTGTTGCACAAAATTATTTGCCAAGGACCCCTCATAGATGGCCCCATTAGAAAGGGTATTTATTAGTGGTACTCAGAAATAAGGTGAGCTCTGTACTATCAGAGGATTTCTATTGAGCTTAGACTCAAAGCTGGAATTAATTCTCTTCAATGAAAAGGAAAGGGATGTGAAGCACCCTATTTCTCGGCATAGAGGGGCAACAAAAGAGGGGAGAGAAAAGGTGGGAGGAAGAAGCTGGGCTGCCCAGACACAGAAAGAGAAACTGTCCTGGGGTGAGAAGTTACTGGCATAAGAAGATACTTAGTTAAGCGTGTTGGAGGGAAGCTGACTCTTAGGTAAAAGATGAACACCCTGTCTTTTGAAATATGTGCTGTATGTGTTTGGGGACACAGAGAGTCAGCATTTTCTGCAACTGGTCATTAGGAACTTGTGGAGAAGGATATGTCCATCCATCATACATGTGACAGAGAACAGTGTTAGAGATGTGGTTTAGGGATGGCGTAAAATGGACAGTGCAACTCAAAGATAAATCCAGATTATGAGTGAACCAGGCAGCACTCTTCTTGAGGCCATGTGTGGCTTTTTTTTAATTGAGGTATAGTTAAAAGACAATATTACATTACTTTTAGGTGTACAACATAGCGATTCAACAACTGCATATGTTATGCTGTGCTCCCTATGAGTGTAGCTGCCATCTTTAACCATACAACACTCTTACAATGCTGTTGACCATGTTCCTTGTACTGGGCCTTTATGCCCATGACTTATTCCTTCCATAGCTGGAAGCCTGTATCTCCCAGTTGTCTCTGCCCAACCACCAGTTTGTTCTCTGTATTTATGGGTCTGTTTCTGTTGTCTGTTTTGTTTTTGTTTGTTTTTTTTTTTTTTAAGGCTCCACACATAAATGAAATCATTTGATTGATATTTGTCTTTCTCTGACTTATTTCACTTAGCATAATACCTTCTAGGTCCATCTATGTTGTGATAAATGGAAAGATCTCATTCTTTTTTTTTTCTTTTAAGTCGTGTATTTATTTATTTATTTATTTATTTATTTATTTATTTATTTATTTATTTAGAGAAGGGGGGCGGAGGGCAGAGAGACAGAGAATCCCAAGCAGCCTCCATAGTTAGTGTGGAGCTGATGCAAGGGTCAAACTCACAAACTGTGAGAACATGACCTGAGCCAAAATCAAGAGTCAGACACTTAACCAACTCAGCCACCCAGGTGCCCCAAGGTCTCATTCTTTTTTCGTGGTTGAGTAATATTCCATTGTGTGTATGTATACCATATCTTCTTGACCCATTCTTCTATCGATGGACACTCAGGTGGCTTCTATGTCTTAACTTTTGTAATAATGCTGCAGTCAACATAAGGGTGCTTATATCTTTTTGAATTTGTGTTTTCATATTTTGGGGATAAGTATCTAGTAGTAGAATTACTGGGTCATATGGTAGTTCTATTTTTGACTTTTTGAGGAACCCCCGTACTGTTTTCCACAGTGGCTGCACCAGTTTGCATTCCTGCCAACAGTGCAAGAGGGTTCCCCTTTCTTCACATCCTCACCTTGTTACATGTCTTTCTGAGTCTAGCCATTCTGACAGGTGTGAGATGATAGCTCATTGTGGTTTTGATGTGCATTTCCCTGGTAATTAGAGATGTTGAGCATCTTTTCATGTGTCTGTTGGCCATCTGGATATCTTCTTTGGGAAAATAACTATTCAGATATCCTGTCCATTTTTAAATCAGATCATTTGTTTTTCCAGAGATCTGTTACATCTCTAATCCCCTGTAATTTTCCAGCTAATTATTGACAGTTCCTTTAATCACTCAGTGAGGCACATTTTCGTAATGCTTTTTGTCAGGTTGTCTTCAGCCTTTTTCTTAAGCCCCAGATGGTTCTTTGATCTTCAGGACACTTTAAGATTCATGCTCTTCTGTTGTATTTCTGCTAGATTGTATGCTTCTGGTTCCACTTTAAAATAAATGCCTGTAAAGTACTGCCCTCTCTCCCCTGTCAAGAACTACCTGAGTAGCCAGCCCCTCTGGTTTCTTGATGTTTTGTTCTTGTTCTTCGTAATGGGCATTTTTGCAACACCAGGTCTTGTCAGTAACACAGCTTCTGGTTCAACCCAACTGATCCTTACCCACCTCTCTCCTTCTCAAGATTTTGCAATAGACATGGTCTTAGGCTGCGAAGTCAATATCTCAGTAATCAAGGTGTCACAAATGTTTTGTGATTGTTACAGCGTTTAAAATCTAAAAGGTACATATTTCATTTACTTCCCTCATTTTCTGTCAGTTTGATCAACTAAAAGGCTCACCATAAAAAAGACAATATTGAGGCAGAAATGATAAGTAGATAGAAATGACCAGAGGGATAACGTCAGAAACTTATTAGACATTCACATAAAAGAAAAAGAAAACACCAAAATAAAAAAGACTCTTTCAAATGACTTCATAAAACAACTTCTCCCCTAATATCACATATAATTCTTGAATATTAACTTTTCTTCAGGGACCCAGAAAAACCAAATTACAGAACAAACTATGTGATTTGCAAAGCTGGAATTCACTGTGGGCAGTGAGCGAAGGGATGCTGTGCCTTTGGAGGACCTAAATTATTGCACGTAGAAACCATGGCCTCGATAACATGTACCCCCCTGCAGATTTACTGTGGATGGGGATGTAAGGCGTGTGTTGTGTCTGCCTTTGGAGAAGAGAAATTCTTATAGGTGGAAACGGTAACCTCAAGTAACTGCCCTGCCCTAGTCACAGCCACCTGTCTGGCCTCACCTCCTACCACTCTCTACCTCCAGGCTGTCTGCTGCCTTAGGAAGATGTGATCACTGGTTCTTCTATTCTGAATGCCTTTTTTCTTTTTCAGAAACCTGCATAGCTTGTCTTCTGATTTTGTTTCAGTTTTATACCCAATCTCTCCAGCTCCACGTGGCCTTTCTTCCCTGGCCCCATGATATAACATGGGCCCACACCTTCAACACCCACACCTGCACGTGCACTCACACACACGCACTTTCTGTGTTTCTTCTCTGCTTTATTTTTCTTCTCAGCATTATCCCATCTGTCAGTGTAAATACAGGCCTGCCTCAGAGACTTTGAGGGTTCGGTTCCAGACTACCACAACAAAGTAAGGCAGATGGTTATTTTGGTTTCCCAGTGAGTATACAAGTTATGTGTACAGTGCACTGTTGTCTGTTATGTGTGCAATAACATTATGTCTAAAAAAAGCATATCCTTCAAGAATTCTTGATTGATTAAAAAAAGCGCCCACCAGCATCCTAGCTTCCAGCCAGTCACCCCACTGATCATGGATCACCATAACCAATATAATAATAATGAAAAAGGTTGAAATATTGTGAGGGTTTCCAAAATGTGACACAGGGGCATGAAGTGGGCAAATACTGTGGGAAAGATGGTACCAGTAGACTTGTTCAATTCAGGGTTTCTGCGAACCTTCAATTTATATACATATAAAAAAAGGCAATAAAGTGAAGTTCAATAAAATGAGGTATGCCTGTAGTTTACCTCTCCACGTCGTTTATCTTTCCCCATCGCCACATTGAACGGGGGAGGGTGAGGATTTTTTCTGTTCAGGTCACTGCTGTATACCCAGCACTAGATGACCTAGTAGGCCTTCAGTAAATACTTGTTGAATGAATAAATCAGACTTCCACTGAGCACACAGACTATGTATAAAGAGTAGGACTGTGAGACCCAGGAGGGCACAAGGAGAACAGATATCTGAACCTTACTCTCCTTACACAGAACCTTACTCTCTTACACAGAACCTTACTCTGTTCTGTGCTAACTCCTGCTGTAGTTCTCCATTAGCCAAACCCAGCTGGGATCCAGAGTGAAACAGAGCCCTTTGATAAAATGCATGCATGTCAGTTTGCAAGATAGGAAGTACAAAAACCTTGGTTTGAGAGGGTAATTCGTTCCAGAAACATGCTTGTCATCCAAAGCACTCGTGTATCAAAGTGAATTTCAAGAACCGTTGGCTCAGTTGTGATCATGTGACGTTCGGCATCACGTAGGACTCGTATTGCAAGACATCGCTCGTTGATCAAGTTAAAATGTATTAGAAATGTTTGCTGGTCTTGCGGAACGCTCACAGAACAAGTTACTCTCCATCCAAGGTTTTTACTGTATTTTGGAAAGTGATTGGAAGATAACCAGTAGAAGTCCATTTTGCTGTTCACTAGCCACTCTTTTTCCTTCTGGTTGAAACCCAACAAAGGAGATGTAATATGCCCCATCAGCTGCATTAGAAACAAATGCCATATGTCATACCCCCACCTAAAACATTAACTGCCAGTGATGTCCTTTTGTCTAAGGTAGTGAGAGGGAAAAGGGTAAGAGAGAAAAATTCAGTTGACATAGAATAGAGCTGCTAAGGTCCCTGATTCTGTAGCTGGTCACGTGCCTTCTTCCTTCCCCATTGTACCAGTCTTCCAACACTCATCCTGTGTTCCCCTCACCTCTGCTGCAACCTTAGCTGAATGGTATTCTTTATTGAGCTAGTGACCCAGACTTTCATTCCTGCAGGATCTTAGTTTTTGGATGTCTTATTTTTGTTAGATATCCGGAGTTTACCATTGATCGTTACTGTTCGGCAGGGAGGGACTCTGGAGGGGCTCTTGGTTTCACATGTAGCCCCCCATTATGAGCAGCAACCCACTTTCCTCCTGCTCAGTGTCCATAGTCTTGGCCAGTAGGGAGACCTGCTTCTGAGACTATTGGCTTGTTGGCACGAGGAGCCCAAAATGATCTGGGGGCATTCTGTTCCCTACAGTTCTGTTTTCTGGTGGAATCACTCTTTCTGTGGACCGTAGGACCTCCTAGCACATCAAGCCCAAAGTTCTTCAAGGGGGTTATTAGATGTGTTTGGGAGAGCAGTCACTCCTACTGGCCCCATTCATTCTGGCAGTGAAGGGGACAACACTATTAACTGTTAAGACATAAACCTCATCTTGTGACCTATCACCCTGACTTTGTTCTCTACTATTGGCTCCTCCCATCATTTAAGAACATAAAAAAGTTGCTTTTTATTTATTAAAAAATTTTTAAATGTTTATTAATTTTTGAAAGAGTGCTTGTGGGGGAGGGGCAGAGAGAGAGGGAGACACGGAATCTTAAGCAGGCTCCAGGCTCTGAGCTGTCAGCACAGAGCCTGATGCAGGGCTTGAACCCACTAACCATGAGATCATGACCTGAGCCAAAGTTGGATGCTTAACCGACTGATCCACCCAGGCGCCCCAAGAAGTTGCTATTTAAAGTTTGTTATTTTTTGGATATAAAGTTGAATAAATGCATTCTTTAAATGTGGTTAGCATGAGAGACATACATTTTTTTTTTCTGTCTTACAGTTCTGTGAATAGTTTTCTCCCCCTCTCCTCTTTTCTGTTTGTTCATCCTTGATTGGGTATAAATCTACTCAAGCCTGTAGTCTCCCTAAGAATAAAGGGGTATACTTTCCTTAGCTTTCTTTCCTGGTTCCTTAGGCACTAGTAGAACTTAAGCAGGATGGGGAAATGTGGGCTCACACCATCATTGTCTTCATTCAGGAAGGTGAGGATCATGGGAGGGAATAGGTACCTTGGATCTTCCTATTGGAGCTGCTCAAACAGGATCTGGCTTTCCTTTTCTTGCCTACCAAAATTTGGGTCTTCTCCAAGCTCTGGTGGATTAACATCCTGTGATTCTGCTTCTTTGGCTCTGTGCCAAGCCATTTTGCCATCTCAGCTTTGTAGATTCACTGCCAGCTCTGACTTGCAGAGCTGGGGGTGGATGGAGTCTGTTTCTGTGCCCGGGGGTCCATCTGGCTCTCCTTATCCAGCTTTGCTTCTCTTCATCTCTACTCACTGGGTAAGGAAGCTTAAATGCTTTGCAGTGTTTGTCTCTTACAGCCTGGTGCTAATACAATCCGTGCAGGCATCTCACCATGGGTAAAATTCAGAGAACCTCAATTTCATGCATGTATGGAATGATGAGTATGTCTATACGGGCATGGGTGTCCCTGTAAGTCCACATACAGTAGTCAGTCAAAACAAATAAACAAACAAACAAAACAGTGATTTTATCTGATTACTCTCCCTATACCCAACAGCTCAGAGAATTTGGCCTCCGTCTGGGACAAGCTTCAAACTATGGCAAATGAGTGATCTTAATTTTCTGGGTCAAAAATAACATTGTGAGCATCCAGAAGTAAATGGAAAACCTGTAGGGTTTCCTAGACAGGATTCTTAAAGTGACACGTTCCAATCCTATTCAATATACTTTTTTCTTTATCACATGTGGGTGAAGATACATCTGTAAAGGTATTTCCCTCCCCCCCCCCACATTAGCCTCTCTACCTTAGGTATGTCTTGACTGTTGTGCTCCTGCTGTCCTAAAAAGGTTATCAAAACAGTTTTCTGGTTTGGGAAATATTCTTAAGACAAAAGGGAACCCCAGGCCTTACTTCTCTGTCTCCATTTTCTTTCTTGTTACTGTGGCCAGGTATTCCTTACTCCCTTTTCAGGTTTTCCATTGTTTAAAGAGGGTATTTAAGTTTTATCCAGGTTTATCAAAGTTGTTTTCAGAGGAAGGATTGGTATGAATAACCTAGTCAATCTTAACAAAAATCTGGAAGTGTGCCATGAAGTTTTGAAGGGTGGCTCCAGACGTTGGCAGAGAGGGAGATGCTTAGTGATACTACCCAACCTGATCCCATCTCATCTGCTCAGTCTTATATTTGTACACCTCTTCTTGGTGTTGGGCTTGTACTTCTTTTCTATTTTTATTTTCTTTTTCTTCCTTCCTTCCTTCCTTCCTTCCTTCCTTCCTTCCTTCCTTCCTTCCTTCCTCCCTCCCTCCCTCCCTCCCTCCCTCCCTCCCTCCCTCCCTTGAGAGAGAGAATATCTCCAGCAGTTTCCCTGCCCAGTGCAGAGCCTGACACGGGGCTCGATCTCATGACTGAGATCATGACCTGAGCCAAAATCAAAAGTCAGATGCTTAATGGACTAAGGCACCTTGGCACCCCTAACTTTTCTTTCATTAAATTTTTTTTACATTTATTTATTTTTGAGAGACAGAGACAGAGCGTGAGCAGGGGAGGGGCAGAGAGAGAGGGAGACACAGAATCAGAAGCAGGCTTCAGGCTCTGAGCTATCAGCACAGAACCCGACGCGGGGCTTGAACCCACGAACCGTGAGATCATGACCTGAGCTAAAGTCAGATGCTTAACCGACTGAACCACCCAGGCGCCCCCCTAACTTTTCTTTCTAATTGAAGTAGAGTTGATGTGTAATATTACACTTGTTTCAGGTATACAACATAGTAATTCGGCGATTCTATACATCACTCATTGTTCACCAGCATAAGTCACCATAAGTCACATCTGTCACCATATGTCATTACAATATTATGGACTATATTCTTGATACCATACTTCTCATTCCTGGGTCTTATTGGTTTTTATAACTGGTAGTTTGTTCCTCGTAATCCCCTTCCTCTATTTTGTCCATACTCCCAACTCTCCCCCACTCCCCCAGAAACCACCAGCTTGTTCTCTGTATTTACAAGTATATTTCTGTTTTTTGTTCTTTTAAAGTTTTTATGTAAATTACAGTTAACATACAATGTAATATTAGTTTCAGGTGTACAAATATAATGATTCAACACTTTCATATGACACCCAGTGCTCATCACAATAAGTGCCCTCCTTGCTACCCATCACCCATTTCACCCAGCCCCCCACCCACCTCCCCTCTGGTGACCATCAGATTGTTCTCCAGAGTTAAGAATCTTTCTTGGTTTGCTTCTCTCTCTCTCTTTTTCCCCCTTTGCTCTTATAAGTGAGATCCTATGGTATTTGTCTTTCTCTGACTGACTTATTTCACTTAGAATAATAGTCTCTGGTTCCATTCACACTGTTGCCAATGGCAAGATTTCATTCTTTTTTAAAAAAATTTTTTAATGTTTATGAGAGAGAGGGAGAGGGAGAGAGCATGAGCAAGAGCAAGCATGAGAGGGGCAAGGGCAAAAAGAGAGGGAGACACAGAATCTGAAGCAGACTCCAGGCTCTGAGCTGTTAGCACAGAGCCCAACGTGTGGCTTGAACTCCCGAACTATGAGATCATGACCTGAGCCAAAGTCAGTTGCTTAACCAACTGAGCCACCCAGACACCCCAAGATTTCATTTTTTTTGATGGCTGAGTCATATTCCATTGTATATATATACCACATCTTCTGTATCCATTCATCCACTGATGGACACTTGGACTGTTTCATTAATTTGGCTAGTGTAGATAATGCCGCTGTATGTTTTTTTGTTTGTTTTTATCTCTGTCATTCTTTATGTGTGAAATGTGTGATTCCTTGGTTTTAGATATCTCATTATTATTTCTAATCACCTTGATGGAGCCTGGCACATAGAATGGAATGACTAGAAGACATACAGCATAATGATAAAGTACAAAGCATCAGTTAAGTGCCACAGAAATGAGTCTCTGCAAGGTCTTGTTTTAGGTCTGTGGTATAACAATATAGATAGGAGCAATGGCTTGCTAAGGAAGTTAACAACAGTGCATTTTGTGTCACGAACAAGCGTACAAAATGACCATAGCTGCAGAAAGTCGTGTTTACTTCACTTGTGATTATTCTAAGAGATAAGCGAACACTGATGCTCCATTGAAAGGAACCCTTTACACACCCTGATCTAACTGGGAAGAGAGAACAAGAAAGAATCAAGATTCGTGTACTCCTTCCCTTAGTGCCCAGTACTGATAAGGATTCTTTCAAAACCAGGAAAACCAAAGTACATTTTTTTTTGTGGTTTTCTTGCCTTTGCCTAAATTTAAGAAACATAATTAATGGATTTCTGTCTCATGAAGGCATTTTACTTGGAGCTGATATATGAATCTGTTATTTACAATAGTTTCTGATTCCAATTAGACTTATTTATAACTTCTGAAATACATTGTTCCTCCGTTATTCTGAAGCCACTGATAGAATAACATGCCCTAGAGAACAGACTAATACAGACCAGGGAATTTTATTTCCCTGATTCTTTTTGTGCCATAAGGTTTATCTGCCATTTTCCTTTAAAAATATCTTCTTGACTTGGGACACCTGGGTGGCTCAGTCAGTTAAGCATCCAAAACTTCGGCTCAGGTCATGATCTCATGGTTTGTGAATTCAAGCTCTGAGTCAGGCTCTGTGCTGATAACTTGGAGCCTGGAGCCTGCTTCGAATTCTGTGTCTCTCTCTCAGTCCCTCCCCTGCTCATGCTTTGTCTCTCTCTGTCTCTCAAAGAATAAAAAAAAACATTAAAACATTAAAAAAAAGTATCTTCTTGACTTCACAAAGGGTTTTCTTAAGGGGTAGAGGCCTTTCACAGAAGCTAACTGTTCCCCACATATGATAGAACGTGCTGTTCTAGATCTACTTAATAAAGCATGTGGTCTGCTCAAAACAAAAGTACCTTCTTGAAAATTACAATAGCAATGTTGACCCTTCAACAGTACAGGGGCAAGGGGTGACAACCCCTTGCATAATGGAAAATCCATATATAACTTATGACTCTCCTAAAACTTCTAATAGTCTACTGTTGACCAGAAGCTGTGGACCCCTGATCTAGAGGCAGAATTAAAAACGTTGTGTTTGACTGCAAGTCGACCGCTTGGACACCTTTGGTGTTGAACTCCTGGGGTCCTGGGTGGCCAGGAGTATTGTCTGAGATCAAAAGAATTTTAAAAGGGCATCCCTTCCTGGCAAGGTACTTTCTGAGTTCAGGAACAAAGCACTGATGGAACTAATCCAGAAAAAGTGTTCTCAATGTCCCAACCATCTCGTACAACCAAAAGACTGGCAACTAGTGTTTGTAGATTCCCTTCAAGGCTCAGAAGACAGCAACATCATAGATGAGGTCAGTCCTGTTGATAAAACCAACCGCATTTGCACCTAACAGTAGAGTTAACCTTTCCCTTCCTGCCTTAAATCCTGGTGCTTGCTTCTCTTCCTTACTAATGCATGTCTTTTGTGGCATCTTTTTTCAGAATAGGGCACTTTTGTCTGCATTAAAAACCTATTCAGGAACTGCTTTCTACTCAGTGATTTTCTTAATTGTGTCTGGGAACTCATCTTCTGTCTCTCAGTCAGCTGAAGCTGCTTCTCCTCTTATCTTGATATTTTTTAGGCCAAACCTCTTTCTAATATTATCAAACCATCCTTTGCTGGTGATAAATTCACCAGCTTTAGGTCCTTCCTTTTTTTTATAGTTACATATTAAAAATTTTTTTGAGTGATGGTGACGCACAATATAAACACAAGTTTCAGGTGTACAACATAGTGATTCAACATCTCTATACATTATGCTCTGCTCACCAGAAGTATCGATACCATCTGTCCCCATGCAGTACCTTTACAGTATCATTAGCTCTATTCCTTACACTGTGCCTTTTATCCCCATGACTTATTTGTCCCATAACTGGAAGCCTGTATCTCTAACTCTCCTTCATCCATTTTGCCCATCTCCCCCAACTCCCTCCCCTCTAGCAACCCTCAGCCTGTTCTCTGTGTTTATAGGTCCGATTCTGCTTTTTGTTTATTCATTTGTTTTGTTTTGTTTTGGGGGAAAGCATATTTGTCTTTCTCTCTCTGACTTATTTTACATAGCATAATACTCTGTAGGGCCACCCATGTTGTAATAAATGGCAAGATTTCATCCTTTTAAAAAATATTTATTTATTTATTTTTGAGAGAAAGAGAGCATGAGCAGGGGAGGGGAAGGGAGAGAGAGGGGGATGGAGAATCCAAAGCAGGCTCCATGCTGTTAGTGCAGAGAACAACTCAGGGATTAAACTCACGAGCTGTGAGATTATGACCTGAGCTGAAGTTGGACACCTAACCAAGTGAGCCACCCAGGTGCCCTGAGATCTCCTCCTTTTTTATGGCTGTGTAGTATTTCTGTGTGTGTGTGTGTGTGTGTGTGTGTATGTGTATGTGTGTATCATATCTTCTTTATCCACTAATCTACTGATGGACCACTAATCTATTGATGGTTGTTTCCATATCTTGGCTCTTATGAATAATGCTGCAATTAATATAGGGATGCATATATTTTTTTGAATTGGTGTTTGTGCCTTTGTGTAAATACCCAGAAGTGGAATTACTGGATCATATTGTTGTTCAATTTTTAATTTTTTGAGGAACCTCCATACTGTTTTCCACAGTGTCTATACCAGTTTGCATTTTCCTGCCAACAGTGCATAAACGTTCCTTCTCTGTATCCTCGCCAACACTTATTATTTCTTGTGTTTTTTGATTTTAGCCATTCTGACAGGTGTAAAGTGCAATCTCATTGTGGTTTTGATTTGCAATTCCCTCATGATTAGTGATGTTTAACATTTTTTCATGTGTCTGTTGGCCATCTATATTACTTCTTAGGAAAAATGTCTGTTCAGATCCTCTGCCCATTTTTTTGTTTTTGGTTTTGTGTGTGTGTGTGTTGAATTGTATAAGTTCTTTATTTATTTTGGGCATTAATCCCTTATTGGGTGATATCATTTGCAAATATCTTCTCCCATTCGGTAGGGTGCCTTTTTGTTTTGTTGACAGTTTCCTTTGCTGTGCAAAAGCTTTTAATTTGATGTAACCCCAATAGTTTATTTTTGCCTTTGTTTTCCTTGCTTTAGGAGGCATAAAACATTGATTCACCTTCCTTTTGCTTTAAGTTGTCATATAATGACTTAGCTTTTTCTTAAATCATGTTAGAATCTATAGGTGTGCCTTTCTGATAGCAATCCTGCACCCATATAAAAGCTGCATTTTCAGGGCACCTGGGTGGCGCAGTCAGTTGAGTGTCCAACTCTTGATTTAAGCTCAGGTCATGATCCCAGAGTTGCGGGATGGAGCCCCACATTGAGCATGGAGCCTGCTTTGGAATTTCTCTGTCCCTCTGCCCCTGTCCCCAGCTCATGAGCTCTCCTATATAAATACAATTAAAAAGCTGCATTTTCAGTATGAGATTAAAAAGTCTTTTGAAAAGAGTGCAAGATTTTCACACCTGCTGGTGTATCTGCAGTGATGGCTTCACAAATCCCACCCCCCCGTTTTTTTTTTTTTAACAGTCCTTACACTGGATTCCTTTATCTTGAAATGGGATGCAAATGCAGCTCTCAAGCTATAGTAGATATCAAGCAGTTCGGCTTTTTCTTGTAATGTTGTGATTTTTCTCTGCTTCTTGGGAGCACTTCTAGCATCACTAGTGGCACTTCTTATGGGTCCCATGGTGTTCGTCAAGGTTTATGGTATTGCTCTGAACATGATGAAATACACAGGAGAACCGCGAGAGATCACTTTTTACTGTAACACACAATTTACTGGAGAGATGAACTGCTCACGCGGAGATAATTAGCATCACGTGGCATTTTAAGTAGATACAACACTTGAGCTCACTGTAATAGCAGGAAGTGGCTACAAAATTATTACAGTAGGACAGTATGTACTACAGTTAATTTTATACAGTACTACAGTTAATTTTATATTGTGATTTAATACTGCATCTTTACATTTGTTTACATTTCTCTCGACTGTGAATGGTGCCATGGATGGTGTTAGTATGCCTAATTTTTGACAAATTTTATGTTCTAATAGATTTGTGCATATGATAAAATGGTAATAAATGATAAAATAGACTAGGATCTACTTTATGCATTTATGGCATGCCTAACTTCTTATTTTTTTCTGACATTTCTAGGCTATGTAGTTCATATGTGAGTTTTTTCAAATTGATAGAAATCTCCAAAAAGTTTTCCAATATACTTATTGAAAAAAATCTGCCTTTAAGTGGGCCTATGCAGTTCAAACCCATGCTGTTCAAGGGTCAAATGTAATAGGCCTTCTACTTGGCGTAGGCACTGACTGGTTTTGATTTGCTGTTTTGGTTGTGTTTATTGATGTTCCTTAAAATCACTTGTTTAGGGAACAGAAAAGTAGGGAAGCTCAACTCTGTGTGTTGTCTGGCCTCTTAACCACTCTTGTAATTAGAGAAATCCAGGGAAGCAAGTGGTATACTGCCCACTTCTCCGTGATCCTTGGTTATTGAGACACCAGAGCCCTATTGGTGCCTTAAAAGTTTCGTCCTCGTGGTGACATCTCTGGTGTCTCTTTGTGGTGTATGAAAGCTGCTGTGGGTTTATTTAAAAGAAACTCACATCCAGGGCTCCTGGGTGGCTCATTTGGTTAAGTGTCTGACTCTTGGTTTTGGCTTAGGTCATGATATCATGGTTTGTGGGATTGAGCCCTGAGTTGGGCTCTGTGCTGACAGCACAGAGCCTGTTTTAGATTCCCTCTCTCTCTCTCAAAATAAATAAATAAACAAACAACAACAACAACAACAACAACAACAACAAAAAGAAACTCAGATCTTCACATGGGGAATCTAATTATAAATAAGTGAAGATCTCAACAGTTAAAGAAAAACAGATGTGTAACACTAAGACCACATTTCTATAGGCTGTCAATGCCTACCAGCATTGTAGGCATCTTTACCATGTGAGGAGCCTGTTGGTATTTTACCTATGGTTAAAAATATATATTGGAGTGCCTGGGTGGCTCAGTTGGTTAAGCATCCGAATTTGGCTCAAGTCATGGTCTCACAGTTTGTGGGGGTTTGTGGGCTCTGTGCTGACAGCTTAGAGCCTGGAGCCTGCTTCGGATTCTGTGTGTGTCTCTCTCTCTGCCCCTCCCCTGCTCGTGCTCTATCTCTCTCTTCAAAATTAAACATAAAAAAAATTAAAAAAAATCTATCTAGATTGTGATTTTTTCTTCTGTTACAAGGAGGTAGCCAATTTATATCTACCTTGTTACTATACAGAGGCCAGTTCTCCAGTTTGCTTGTTTTGACCCCATTTAAAGATGTCATCTGTCTAATCCTACAGCTTTATTAGTCCTGAACCCTATTGGCTGAATATCTATAACCTATAGGAGAACTCTGCTCAGATTTCCATGTGGCAAGTGATTCTCATGTACCCTGCACAGAGATTCCTAATTCATCTTGAGATCCTTTTTTCCAGCTTCTCTTCCACCCACTCCTGGGAGAGGCTCAGGGCTAAGGCTTCTTTCTCCCCTCCTCTCTCTCCAGGCTAGTTACTCTACCTTAGCAAGGAGTTTTTATTACCATCTGTAGAGCAGAAATTTCCTACTCCATAGTACTTTTTACTTTATGGTAAAAACAATATGCTTACTCCTCATAGCTTTGAGTCTTGATACTTATTGGGGGATTTTTTGAATTTAGAAAATACTTTCTCTCTCTTAATGATGCATCTCTTATAATTGAAAGTTTGGATTTTCTTTAATATTTCAAGAAAGAGCCTATTTTGCAGTACTTTTCCTTGGCATTCCAGCTATAAAACATCTAATTTTCCTCAAGGCAAAGAGTATCTCTCATTGAATGGAGGGAAAGCCAAAAACAGGGAAATGCAAAGAAGTGATGTCTATCACGTGATGTTTCTCTAGTGCTAGAATAGTGATGGACAGGTGGGATTCTGAGGGTTTCTGGTTAAAGGTAGGGCATGAACCACATGTATCTAGCACAGATGCATATGCTTCCTGAATCACTTTCTAAAACTCCACTAAAACAAATCTAGAAAGGCATAAAATAGAGGTGGAAAGGGAAGGCTGCAATGTCAGGAATAGTTTAGAAATAAGGAAAAGACTTAGTTGATCTGAGATTGCTGAATCTTATGCCAATGTCAGGGAAATAGAGGAAGCACTCTTGCACAGCAGATCTGAAATGTGCCCTAAATATGGTAGCCCCAGATACCAAGAGGGCTGACTGAAAGGCTCTTAATGGAGCAGTTTCTCCCCTCCCATTGAACACTGCCTACTCCAAGCCAACCATTAATTAATTTTTCTCTGTAGGTAAGAAGTCAGGCGTTGGTGAACTGGGCACACATCAGGGCAGAGAACCAAACTGAAACATAGATATTAAATGAAATGTTGTATATGAATATTGAGATCCCCTTCTCCTGCAGACCTCTTTTTCCACTGGGCTTACAAAACTTGAGTGATTGGAAGATTATTTTCTGGGATTTCTGAGAAGCCTAGGAGCAAATACTTAAAAATACTAATACTGGGGTTTCTCTAATAAAAGAAGAGCCAGATTCCCTTGTATAAAGGTCATGGTTGAGCATCCCACAGAATTTTCAGGCAGTTTTTTAAAAAAATTTTTAACGTTTATTTATCTTTGAGAGAGAGAGTGCGCATGAGAGAGTGCAAGCAGGGGAGGGGCAGAGAGCAAGGGAGACACAGGATCTGAAACAGGCTCCAGGCTCTGAACTGTCAGAGCCCGACGTGGGGCTTGAACTCACAAACTGTGAGATCATACCAGAGCTGAAGTCGGATGCGTAACTGACTGAGAACACCCAGGTGCCCCTCCAGGCAGTTTTTAACATATGAGCAGATAGGCAATAATGAACAGACATGTGAGGGAGTGACTAAGATGAAAGATTTTGAAACAAAACTCATACAATGACTGTAAAACCTGCAAGAAGCTAATCAGGAAAATGAAAGCTTACAGAAATTGATCATTACTATTGTCAGGCATAAGACAAAATACTGGATCTGTGCAGGAAGAACAAGATACAGTTTTTGAAGGAATATTCAGGAAAAACTCATGGAAATTAATATATACAGATGGGAAATTGGAAAGAAAAGTCAGTTGAGATATTCAGTAGTGGAGATACCATATCTGAAAAGCAGAGAAGATGGAAAGGAGAAAAACATTAAAAATGAATTCAAGAAAAATTTCCAGAACCAAATAATTGAATTTCCTGGAACAGCAGATGAAAGCAGACTCATACCAAGGCATAGCATGAAACGGAACCCTGGAGACAAACAGAAGGTCCTAGAAGCACCATGAAGGAGAGGGGTGGTGATGGTATTATATAAAAGATTAGAAAGCAGAAGAGCTTCAGAGCCCCTCACAGCAAATGGAAGCTGGAAAACAGTGGAGTAATGCCTTCAAAATTTTCAGGATAAACAATATCCAACTGACAATTGCATACCCAGCGAAACTATCAATCGAATGTGGGAAGACCAGGATATTTTCAGACATGCAAAGCCTTAAAACTCCTGGGGTGCCTGGGTGGCTAAGTTGGTGAAGCATCCAATTCTTGATTTTGGCTCAGGCCATGATGTTGCGGTTTGTGAGTTCAAGTCCAAACTCTGCTTGGGATTCTCTCTCTCCTTCTGTCTCTGCCCCTCCCTTGGTCACTCTCTCTGTTTCTCTAAAAAATAAGTAAGTACACTTAAAAAAACAAAACATTTTAACTCCTAAGAACTCTTTCTTGGGAAGCCACAGGGGAAGTTGCTCCATTAAAATAAGAGAGTACATGAAGAAAGAGCAATTAATGGGGTTTGGGGAATAAGAAATCCAACTCAAGGAAGAGATGAAGAGAGTATACAGGATGAAGACTGGTAGTACAGAGGGCCACTATCTTGAGTGGAACAGTTCAGAAAGCTCTGAGAGAGATGTCTCCAGTAGAGGAAAGTGACAAAAAAGAAAACTTGGCATATTTGGGTACTGAAAGACTTAGAGGATCAGAGAGAAGTGGAAATAGATTAATGCTAAGCACACAGAACTGTAGAATAGTCATTAAATCTGAAGAAAACAAGGTTGTGCAAGAAAAATATAATCAACATATACTATCGCACAAATATTAAATGGTCATGATAAGTAAACACTGAATAGAGTGTGTTACTCTCTGGGGAGGATGATAGGGGAGGGAACAATGGCTATGGTGTGGAAGAGTTGGAAGGTATAGAAATGGTGAAGGAGTCTCATCTTTCATTGTGAAAAACAATTAATCTTGCCTGCCCCTTCCTGTCCACCTCAATCAAGTAGTGCACCATAAATGTGATTATTTACTGATGCAGAGGTAAATGCCAAGGGAGAGACAGCTCAAAGACTTCTAGGATGTTAACTCTGGGGGTTGAGAATGGTGGAAGATAGACCTATAAAGACCAAAGGTTTTCATCAGAAGCCCTTTAGAACAACTTAACATGTAAAACCCTGTGTCGGCGTATCATTGATTCAAACAAACTTAATTCAAAACAGAAGGAAACAGTCTAAGATCGGAGATAAAACTGTGTTCCAATCCCAAGTCTGTTGTTTACTTACTGTGTGACTGACAGTCTCTGAGACTTTCTAGCTTCACGGGAAAAAATCACAACTAAATGAGATAATTTATGTAAATCGCTTAATGATAGCGCTAACCTTGAGTAAGTTGTAGTAAGTGGGAGGCATTCGATTTAGCTTTGTATATTTTCTAAGCCTCTGAGTGGGAAACTTGGGGTTAGCAAGGTTCAGGAACGCATACAAGTCAAACAGCTAAAAAGCATAAAAGCCACATTTGACTCGGAGTCTGGGCTCTGTGCTTATACCGCCTTCTCTTTCCGGCATTTCCTTGTTGATAGAAACAACTTTTTCATCTTTATTCATATATCTAGCATAGCACCAGATTCATGATAGGCAATTAATTAATAGTAGAACCAATATTAGGCTGCGAGTTCAATAGTTTTTCCCCTGCAGTTGAATCATTGGTTCTTTATATGCACAGGCTGTGATGTTCACCCATTTTAGTTAATGTAATAGAAGAATATAGTCAATGTGTATATTCTTGTGTATACAATGTGTACTACACTATGTGTAGTATACACATATACACATTGTGTATACACATATACACAATGTGTATATTCTTGTGTATACAATATGTACTACACTATTAAAAAAATAATAAATAGCCCAACCCAAGCTTTTAAACATATGCCAGAAATATTTCTTTTTTTTCCCCACCCCCTGCCAGAAATATTTCTTAAAACACTGTGGCACTTCTTTTTTAGTAAGGGATCCATAATGTTTGTCCTTTATTTCCCTGTTCCTTCTCTAAGTACATGTGTGTCCTTCATACGCACATCAGAGAACTAGAACTAGACACTGGATACATCATTTTAATGTGTGTTGACTTGAAGCAAACCAATCACATAGATATTATCCTGTGTGAGAAAGCTGCCAAAAAGGACCCAAGAGTAAATTAAAAAATGAAAACCTAGCATCATGAAACTTAGATATGATAGTTTGTCTTGGAGACAGAAATAACACGACATAGGACAGCGTGGTCGTAACTCTTACCTATGTCTTAAAGAAACGTAGCCTGCCAAGCTAAGTACCAACTACTTTATTAGTTCCAGAAATCAAGGAGGGATCAGAAAAAAAGCAACAAGAATTATAAGGAGCTGACAAAATGATTTATGAGAGAAGATGAAATGAATTAAACAAGAATTGCTTGGGTAAATAGGTAGAGGGGAGGAAAAATAATTATACCTTTACCCTAGCTCCACAAAGATAGGAGACTCCAAAGCAGCCAGGCAATTGAGGCTTATATACCATCCTGAACTAAGGAAAAGTATAGGGTACTGGGGCTTCAAAGGGGGGAGGCAGTTCACAGGAAGATGAGAGAAGGTGATAAAATGCTTTGGTCATCATATGATTGCCCTGACATGCAGATAAGTCTCTTAAGTGACAAGAATTATCTCTGGTAATAGCTCTCGTTCTGAGACAGGTCCCCTTTCTTTTAGGCATTTAAGGGGGAGGTAAAAAGGTTCTGTTCAGTCTGCTGGGTCTTGATTATCTTCCTTCAGCTCAAAATAATCCTTATGCCAAAGAGGCATGTTCTGGGAGGCATGGACTCCACTACATAGTGATAAAGAAATGTAGTGATATTGCATATCTGGAAAATGGAAACATTGAAGGAAACTATACGGTGAGCAATTACAGTGACATCACACTGAAGTTAGTTGTTTTATTTATTTTGAGAGAGAGAGGGAGGGAGGGGCATAGAGAGAGGAGAAAGAGAGTCAAGCGGGCTCAGCACTGTCAGCACAGAGTCCAACTTGGGGCTTGAACCCATGAACTGTGAAATCATGACCTGAGCCAAAATCGAGTCAAACGCTTAAATGACTGAGCCACCCAGGCACCCCTGAAGTTTGTTGTTTTTAAATCAATTGCTATAAAGAGCATAAGGAAACATTAAGAAATATTTTAAATGGAACTAAGTTAAATGTAACCTTCCAAAGAACAGAATTTTAGGAAAATATCTTAAATCACTGCTTCTATCTTAGATGTTGACCAGGTGGTCAAAATTCTGCAGTAATCTCTATTTAGATTAATATCTTTATCACGTTAATATTTAAATTTATAGCTAAAAACATTAATATTTTTCAAACATACAGAGAAAATTTCAGACCAACTGTTGAAATTCTGAGGTTTTTTTTGGGTCAGAAAACAGATGGACAGTGAAGCCAGTGAATGTTCTGTTCTATTTGTGCAAGGAAATGTGTTAGTATGCTCTGTACCTCAAGAGAATATTCTGTAAGTATGTTTGTTGTCCTGAGTCTGTTAATATTTTATCTGTGACAAACTACAACAAAGAGTCTTCGTTTCAGGACGACCAAGTTTAGAAAGATTAATTCTAGTGTGTGCCTGTTTTATTCACCATCACATCTCCACCATCCAGCACAGTGCTTGGGACCTAGAGGTGTTCAATAAGTATTTTTGAGTAGATGAATGAGTTATATGATTCTATACTGTTTTTTTTTTTAATTTTTTTTTCTTCAACGTTTTTATTTATTTTTGGGACAGAGAGAGACAGAGCATGAACGGGGGAGGGGCAGAGAGAGAGGGAGACACAGAATCGGAAACAGGCTCCAGGCTCTGAGCCATCAGCCCAGAGCCTGACGCGGGGCTCGAACTCACGGACCGCAAGATCGTGACCTGGCTGAAGTCTGACGCTTAACCGACTGCGCCACCCAGGCGCCCCGATTCTATACTGTTTTTATCAAGAGTCAGAAAATAAAATTTCCTTAAAGTTCTGTGTGCTGCTCTTCCAGTTGACAGGAGATTATAGGTTTGCTGACCACATGGAGAATCCAAATCTGTTTCTCCTTGGAGCTAGAAGGTGGATGTATATTTTTACATCAATAGCCAATAACATTATTATTAACTTGACCTTTCATTCAAAGTAACCTCCATTTAGAGTTATCACCATTCTCTCAATCTTGAATGAGGAACTTTAATAAATACAGATACCCAAGTTCCACTCTGTGGTGAAGCAGATTTTCTGGGATGGGACTTTGGGATTTGTAAGGAAGGAAGAAGAGGAGGGGGAGGAGAAGCACGTCCCAGAATATTTCTTTTTCAAAAATCAGAAGTTGCTCTACAGGGGCACCTGGGTGGCTCAGTCGGTTAAGCGTCTGACTCTTCATCTCAGCTCAGGTCATGATCTCAGGGTTATGCGTTCAAACCCTGTATTGTGCTCCACAGTGGGGTGTGAAGCTTACTTAGAAGAAGGAGAAGAGGAAGGGGAAGGAGAAGAAGAAGAAGTCGCTCTACATATTGATCAACAAGTTGCTTTTTATTTTTTTTTTTTTATTTTTTTTTTCAACGTTTATTTATTTTTGGGACAGAGAGAGACAGAGCACGAACGGGGGAGGGGCAGAGAGAGAAGGAGACACAGAATCGGAAACAGGCTCCAGGCTCCGAGCCATCAGCCCAGAGCCTGATGCGGGGCTCGAACCCACGGACCGCGAGATCGTGACCTGGCTGAAGTCGGACGCTCAACCGACTGCGCCACCCAGGCGCCCCAACAAGTTGCTTTTTAAAATCTAATGAATTATCATAAACTTTGTTTTAGATTTGTTCATAGAGTTTACGTAGAATACCTACAACGGAATGAAAAGTCAAAATCTCTTGCTTTCCAACTACATATCTGGACCAGACCAAATTATTTTTTTCATATGCTTCAACCTAAGCAACATATTGCAATGGATCAAATGCAGAAACATGTAGGAAATTGTTTCTCGTTAAGCCAGACATAAACTGTGGCAAAACTGTGGGCAAAACTGTGTGAAACAGTGCCACTTGTATCATATTTTTTGTTTTACAATATTATTTTTCATATAAATATGTTATCTGTCTTCCAATATAGTTTCTTACCATTTTAAAATTAATTCATAAATACATCTTTAATAGATTTCTTGGTTTTAGTTTCCTATGTGGTAAATATTAACAGATATAGGCCATAGAGACAGAGGCTTTCCTGGGCTCCCCACTAATTTTTACAATTGTAAAGAGATCCTGAGAGTAAAATTTGGAGATTTGTTGACACACAGAATGAGGTTTATATCAAGTAGCTAGATAGCCACTCAGTGAAATCTTTTGTTTGGGGCTAGATCTGGAATATCTGTGTCTATATGGCCAACTTCTAGTCATTAGCTTAGTGCCCTGAGCTTGCCTGATACCCTCTGTGGATCCTACAGAGTTAGGGGTCTTAGGGTATTGCTCTCCATACCCTGTACGCATGTGTTCTTTCTAAACTGTTAACCCCAGAAAGATACTTGGTGTGAAAGTAATGTCTAGAAATGGAACAATTAGTCCCTGAAAGATGCTATGAGTAATTTGATTCCAATATTTGTTAATGTTTGTATAAGTGCACTTTGTATTTTACCACCTAAGTTTTAGCTAGGAATTCCTACTTTGATTACAGTGTGAATTTCTAGTTTGATGGCAAGCAAATTGACTTGAGCAAGCAAACCATTACACAAATACCTCATGCTGTAGATTGATGTTCGCTTATGAGCATTTTAGAATTTGCTTTTATTTTTCTGTGTACTTATCAATGGCTATAAAGAAATAAAACCAAAATTGTTTTTTATTGATTCTTACAGATTAGTCTGTTGCAAATAGCAACCTCATCCTCATTATTTTTTAAAACCAAATATCATGAGAAACTTTCAGGCATGAAAACAGTTCTAAGTTCCACTTGAGAAGGAAGTGATTTTTTTTTTTTTTTTTTTTTTTTTTTTTTTTTACTATCTCTTTATGACAATAGAAATCACAGAGCTTAGGGGCACCTGTGGGCTCAGTTAGTTAAGCATCCAACTTCGGCTCGGGTCATGATCTCACGGCTTGTGAGTTTGAGCCATGTGTTGGGCTCTGTGCTGACTGCTCAGAGCTTCGGATTCTGTGTCTCACTCTCTCTTTGCCCCTCCCCTGCTTGCACGTGCATACGTGCACACACACTCTCTCTCTCAAAAATAAATAAATGAACTTTAAAAAATCTTAAAAGAAATCACAGAGCTTAAAGGACCTTAGAGTTAACCTTGTTACACATTTTTTTTTTTTTTAATTTTGGAAACTGAGTTAAAGATTATATGGTAACAGGTGAGGGGCAAAAACTTAGGTATCCCCCCCCCCACTTCTCTCCTTTATTCCATTGTGTCTTTATTATACTGTTTTGTCATTCCAGAGCCCCTGCCCCCACTATTGGGGCAGAAAAAGGGTTGTAAAAGAAGCATCAGGAAAATCAGTTGTAGGTTTGCTGTCACTATCCATAATAGCTTCAGTTGCAACAAAGAATAACATAGAAAAGACGTCCTAAAAAACAAAGAAACAAACAAACAAATTGGTCAAAGAACAGCCCAATCAAACTAAGCATATGAAGAATTATGAAGGCCCTCTCCCCAAATTAAAAAGCTTCATGGAATTTTTTTTTTTTTTTTTTTTTTTTTTTTTTTTTTACTTCCTGGCTAGTGGCAGAGCTGACCTGGGGTTGCCATCCCAGCTGCTGCTGATCCAGAACTGAAAATTTGAAAAAAGCTGGAAAGATGTGTTTCTGATGCCTTATTCAGGTGTTTGCCTTTGGAATGGGTGGGACTGTCTAGAAAAATAAAGCCTCTGCATGGCACTAAGGGAAATAGACTCTGTATCACATTTCTCGATTAAATAGGGAGTGAAAATACCAATGTTTGTCTTCATGCAATGTTAACACTGTACCTCTGTAGATAAAAGTGAGGAAATGAAAGTGTTCTTATTCTCGGAGCAGTAAGATAGTGACAGATAAATTATATTGTGTTCTTACTCATGTGGAGCGAGGCCCTGGTTTTCATTTTATACATTTCTTTTTAAATATAAACAATGCTATTAAAACCAGAAAGTCAAAGCTTGGATGTTGTGGATGAGGATAAATGCTTTGGAATAGGAATGAAAATGTCTCAGTGATAGTTGTAATTACCATTTCTGTTTCTGCTACATTAATTTAGGTTCAGATTGCTCTAGGGGAGATGTCACCTATGTTGTTTTAAAGTGATGCTTTAGGTTTCAAAAAATGTCAGGAAAATCATGAAAAATATTTGGGTAGCAAATTTTCATTCCAGCACAATGAACCCTTAAAAGTTATGTGCTCTATATTTCATATGTCTTGAAAGTATTTCTTTGGTAACTGCCCACTTGGCTAAAAATTCCCAAGCAGCTCGAAAAGAGATCCTCTGATCCAACATTATCGTTATGTTAGGTGAGTTACTTGCATATAGAAATCTTTTATTGATCTAGTCAGCCCTGACATAATAGGCATATTTGAGGGGTGCCTTATTTGACTGGGATCCGAGCCACTGTGTTTCATTGCATTCATTCGTGTGACATATATATACCGGAACCTGCTCTGTGGAGGCATCGTGCTTGGAGCTGCCATTATCATGGAGGACAAGAACAAATTGGTTCCTGCCTTCATAGAGAACTTAGTCTGGTTCTTAGTCTGAAAGAAAGACCGGGCCTAGTTGAGGGGTTGGGGGAGCATCTCTAAGGAAGAAACACTTGATCAGAGATCAGAAGGATGTACAGGAGTTACCCACAAAAAGAGGGGAGGAAAACACATTCCCAAATGAGAAGTCAGCGTGTATAAAAGATATGTCAAGGGATGTCACAGGGCTACTAGGAGGAACTGGAAGAATATCATGGTGGCTAAAGTATTGAGAGAACTCAAGGGGAGCTAGTCATGATGAAGCAAAAAGGGTAAGTTGATATGTCTTCCAACAGGGAGATGGTGTTGGCCTGATAGGCTGGTGGTCATAGAGATGAAGAGCAAGGAACAAGCTAGAGGTGAATTTGGATTGACAAGATGAGGTTTGGGAGTGAGAAAGATGAGTCAAGAATAAAACAAAGATTAGGCAGCTGGACAGATGGATGATGGTGTCATTCCCTGAAATTGAAAACCTTGGGAGTTGGGTGCCCATGGCATGGCCGGTGAACAATGTATGAGTCAGAAGCTCAGGATATTAGCTGTCAAGCCCAGAGATACAGACTGGACAGTTAGTAGCATTCAGATCATGTGGCAGATACATTCCCCTTGCCCCTTCAGATGCACTCCTCTCCCTGTTCTCGCTCCAGAAGCCTGACCTCTATGAATCAGTCAGATGATAGCTCTGCCCTCTGACTTCACGTTAGGTTCTGCCCACTGGGATGTCTGTTAAGAACTATGAAGGACTTGAGGTTTTACCTTACTTAGGAGCAAATGAGTCAGTTCGCCACAGAAGCAAAGAAGACACAGGACTCCTGGTCAGTTGAAAAATAACTATATCACTTATTATAAAAATACTGATTTGAAGGGGCACATGAACCTCAATGTTTGTAGCAACATTTTATGGAACATCCCAAATGTCTATGGATAGAGATAAATGGATAGAGAGGATGTGGTATAGGGGCACCTGGGTGGCTTTGTGAGTTAAGTGTCTGACTCTTGGTTTTGCCTCAGGTCATGATCTCATGATTTGTGAGGTTTATCCCCACATCAGGCTCTGTGCTTACAGTGCAGAGCTTGCTTGGGATTCTCTCCCTCTCTCTGCCCCTCCCCCTTCTCTCCCTCTTTCTCAAAATAAATTAATAAACTTTAAAAAGAAGATATGGTAGTGTGTGTGTGTGTGTGTGTGTGTGTGTGTGTGTGTGTAGTGTAATATTACTCGGTCATCAAAAAAAAAATGAAATCTTGCCATTTGCAAGTGATATAAGTCAGTCAGAAAAAGACAAATATCATATGATTTCACTCATACGTAGAATTTAAAAACCAAAACCGATGAACATAGGGAAAGGGAGTAAAAAAGAGACAGAAGCAAACCATATGAGACTCTGAACTATGGAGAAAAAACTGAGGGTTGCTGGAGGGGAAGTGGGTGGGGGGATGGGCTAGATGGGTGATGGGCATTAAGGAGGGCACTTGCTGGGATGAGCACTGGGTGTTAGATGTAAGTGATGAATCACTGAATCCTACTCCTGAAACTAATTTTACTATATATGGGAACTAAGTAGAATTTAAATAAAAACTTGAAATCAAAACAAAGAAAAAAAACCCACAGTATATCCTTTTATAGCAATAGTGGTAGCTAGTGTATCAGAATTTTATTGTGTCTGTTCCCCAGCCCCTAATATATTCACAAGAAAATGTGAAGAAGGCCAGCAGCACCTACACAGGAGACCCGTGAACTTGGAGAGTCTGCATCTTTTATAATGGGCAGTGAGCAATGTCTGCCCTTGACTCTGGAGGGAGACACAATGTTTATCTTCAAGATTGTGTGCTATACCAACATCCTTGGAAAGGTAGTCTGTAACAAAGACAGTCAGTGCCTCTGCTCTCAAGATGTGTAGAAATGTGAATGACCAAAAGGAATTTCTCCCAAAGATCCCCAGAAGGAGGTCAGTGGGAGAATATGGGAGAGTGAGGTCAATTTTATTTATTTGTTTCCCTCCTTCGTAGATTGCTTCAGTCTGTTTGTGTCCCTCAATAGAAGGTCACCTCTTCTCTCAAGGTGACCCTCTACAAAATTGCACCCATCATGCTCTTAGTCCCTTTAGGTTTGGGGTCAGTGGTGTTTCCTCCTTTGGCCTGCCCTAAGTTACTGCACTATCACATGATGGTCCCTCTTATCTTCTCTGTTTCTTTGTAAATAGCTTCTTTTTAGACACACCCTACACAATTTGCCCCCCTTGGAGTGTGCCCTCTGTTTCCTGTTGGGAACCTGGATGACACCAAGATCATTAGATTATGAGATTGAGTGAGATGTGTGAAGCATCAGAATTAAAAAGAGCAAGAGAAGACCCTGAGAAATACCACTCTTATGGCACGTTTGGGGAAATGGGAGTCCACAGGAGATGTTAGTAACCACAAGAACCCGGCTTTTGGGTTTTGTAATACAGCCTTCCTCTTGGGAGGTTTGACATGGAAGCTATTTTCGGGCTCTGGCAAGATGGGAAAGTGTGCATGGCATGGGTGGAACCACAGGACAGCAGGATGGAAGACAGACCTCTGGACTGATTTTGGTACCCATGCCGCAGGCTCAGAAATCTGATTCTGCAAGCACACTGCAAGTACCTGTTTCCAGCAATGCTGGAAATGCCAATTTACTTATTTTCAGGGAGAGAGAGCTATTACTGTCATACAGGTGGTATATGTAAATCAGCACCGTCTATTTGTAAGCATTTTTCTAGGTCACTAAAAGTTGCTTTTTTGGGCTGCTTGCTACCCGAGATATTTCCTAAACCAGGCTCCTGTGAGTGGATGATCCTCTCTACTTGTTTGGTTCTCATGTAAGCATGATTTCTCTGTACTATGTCTCCTTCTGGATGTCATAGAATTTCTTTGGATACATGATGATGATTGATCAGATTGTAGCTATATTCCTATTTTCCCTATATCTGGAAATAGAATGTTTTGCCTTAGGGCAGGTTTTTGCATGTTGCTGTCATGTCTGTTTTGTGTGGACTTGACTACCTATGGCTTTCATGGTCTTCTCCCCTTCAACCAGGGCATTGGGGAGTCTGTTTCTTCTTGCCCTCCCTGGTAACATGGGGGAGACAGGCTGTGTGTCCTCTTACACACACTGTTTAGCATGGTTAAAGGATCCCTATGTGAAGGTCATTGGGAAAGAAGCATTTGCAGTGCTTTACAAAATACTTAAGTGGTCAATAAATTCTTGTAATGAAAGAAATTGTTAGAAGACTGGTATGATTTTGCTGCTGGGATAGTAACTAGAAATTAGCAAGTTTTCTGTGCCTCATTTTTAGTATGCTTTACTTCATTCATGGGTAGAGAATGTTGGGAGAAACAGGTGTTTCATTATTCAAGGTTGGGGGAGCGGGGTGGTGTCTGTTGTCTTTTGAAACTCACGGAATGAACATGATTTCTCAGGATAAATGAATTGCCAATTTCCGGTGAACGGTACTGTATCTTACAGGAAGGATTATAGAAATGTTCAAAAGGATACCTGGACAGGGGCACCTGGGTGGCTCAGTCGGTTAAGCAACTGATTCTTGGTTTCGGCTCAGGCCATGATCTCACAGTTTGTGGGATCGAGCCTGGAATCAGACTCTGCACTGACAGTGAGGAGCCTTCTTGGGATTCCCTCTCTCTCCCTCTCTCTGCCCCTCCCCTGCTAGTGCTCCCCCTCTCTCAAAATAAATGAATAAACAAACAAAAAGGATACCTGGGCATTACTTTCTTGAGAGATGTAGCGTAATAAATCTAACTTAAAAATAGGAAATGTTTAGAACAAATTTGTGGCCCCCAAATGGAATCAGGCAGGAAATCTGTTTTTAACGTGCATCATTTGGACTCATTTGAGCCAAAAATTAGCCTCAGAAGTACTTGTATCATGCAGTATTAAGAACTAATGGAATCTCTAACTGGATTAAGATGATCTGTTACCTTAGTCATCAACCATTTAGATTTATCTTGCCATTTTAACATCAAAATTAAGTGCTAGAGTTATTCACATTAAACAACTAATGTTAAGCTGAACTGACGACATTCTTTCCATCTGGATGCAGATACGGACGGCCAGGACTGTTGGATACTAAACTTACTTTGCACAATCGGGAGGTGACATGTGACTGGAATGGATTTTAAGAAGTGGCAGTCTTGGAAATTTACCAAATTCAGGTTATCTGACAGGCATAACACTGCCTGTAAGAAAAATCAAGCACAACACATCCTAAGAAAGGGCCAGGATGTGTCCATAAAAACTGGAATTCTGCGATTGGAATTGAGTTCCGGAGTTGGTGGTGCACATTTGGGATGTACATATTTAAACTTAGCAGTGCAAGGATCCTATAAATAGTGGAATCATCCAGCCTTCCCTTTTATTAAGCATAAGCTCTAAAGCCAGTTTTAAAAGTGTAATTACAGAAGGCATATGATGAAGCCATTACATTCTAAGAATTATGTTGGCACTTTTTAATACTAATAATGTACTTATTTAGTGTTGGTTATATGCTAGGCACTGTTTTAAGTGCTTTGCATATAATAAGAAACTTGATACTTCTAATGATTCCATGAGGAAGGCACGATTATGGCATTTTACAGATGAGAAAATTGAAGTAGAGAAAGTTTACCATGCTTAAAGTTACAAAGCAAGTAAGTGGTAAGGGTTGAGTACAGACCCAGGTAGACTGGCTTTCGGCTTTCTGCTTGTCACCCCCAGGGCTATACTTGCTCTTATTCTTGCCATTGCGTCTTTGTTGTTTGTTGTTGTTGTTGTTGTTGTTACTAAGTTTGCCAGCTGATAAGAATAAGCAACCAGTGTATTGTCTCATTATCTGTGAATCCTCAATTTTTAAAACAGTTTCTTCTTGCCCATCTTAATTCTATGATTCATCCCCTCTTGCCAGCATTCCTAAATTCTCTTTCACCTCTTGTGTTTCACATCTGGCAAACCCTTCTTCCTGATGAGCTCTGCTTTTGGCTTTCTTGGTGTTTATTCCATAGCAACTGAGAACTGCCGGAGAAAGTCCCAGAGTAGAGCAGATGGTTCTACTATATTTAGATATCACTAACCTCAGGTGGGTCTTACACGCTGCCTGGCAGTGTATAACTCACTCCTACTCACTCTCCCACATAGAATGGCTTTTCCAAACTTGCTGTTGCCAAGTGGATTCTTCCAAAGATGGCCGTAACAATATCGTACTGGCTGGTATAACAATGGGACTTTGCTGTTCCTTCCATCAGAGAGGTGGGGTCCATGTGACCTCTCTTCAAATTTAGGCAGGCATGTTATTAAAGGAGCAGCTTTCAAGTAGGTCATAAAAGTAGTACAGTTCCCACCTGGTTCTTCTGGGAGAATTTCTTCTCTTCTAGAACCAGACAGTATGTTGTGAGGAAGCCCAAACAGCCTTCTGGAAAGACTTCAGGACACATGAAGATGTTCCAGCCAGTAGCCCCAGCTGAGTTCCTGACCCATAGCCAGTATCTGTCTTCAGACATGTGGGAGGGTGAAACTTCAGATGATTTCAGGCCCCGGTCATTGAGTTACATCCCACTCTCAAGAGAACTGCTCAAGTCCTAGACATTTTGGAGTAGAAATAAGCTATTTCTGCTGTGCCCTCTCCATATGCTTGACACACAGAATTCTCGAGCATAACAAATGGTTGCTATTTTATGCCACTCAGTTTAGTTTATTCTACAGCAATAGTAACTGAAATGCTTTCCCTATTGTTTTTTAAAGTCCTCTTCTCTGCCCCCCACCCCTCACTCTGAGCAGGTAACCTTGCCAGTTTCAGATCCATTAGTGGTAGAGGTGAGAAAGCTGCCTTACTTCCAGCAAATCTACCTGTATATACACACATTCTCTTCTTCTCTCCCGTTACTGTAGAAGGGCTCCTTTTACTTCAGTCCAATAACTCCTACTTGTTCTTTATGACCCATGCCAGTTTGCCAATGAACCAACTAATAATTATTATATCTTCTATTGTATTTTGAACCTCTTCTCTTTGAACCAAGCCTTTCTCATTTAAAAACAATATTGAGGTATAATTGGAGTACACAATGTGAAAATGTACACATTGACTAGTTTTAAATTATGTATTCATCTGAGGAACCACCACCACAATGAAGATAATTAACATTTAACCCTAAAAATTTCCTCCTGCTGATAGCAGTCCATCCCACCAAGCAACAGTCAACTTTCTTTCTGTCACTATAGATTAATGTGCATGCGATAGAATTTTGTATAAATGGGATCATATAGTTTGTACTCTCTTGCTTGGGTCCTTTCAACTTAGTATAGCAATTTTTAAGATTTTTAAATGTTAATTTATTTTGGGAGAGAGAGAGCATGTGTGAGCAAATGAAGGAAGGGCAGAGAGAGAGGGAGAGAGAGAATATCAAGGAGGCTCCGAGCTGTCAGTGCAGAGCCCAACGCGGGGCTTGAACTCATGAACTTTGAGATCATGACCTGAGCCAAAACCAAGAGTCGGATGCTTAACTGATGGAGCCACCCAGGTGCCCCAATTTTTTGAGATTGATTCATGCTTTTGCAAGTATTAGTTGTTTGTAATTTTTTTTATTTAAAAAATTTTAATGTTTATTCATTTTTGAGAGACAGAGACAGAATGCAAGTGGGGGTGGGGCAGAGACAGGGAGACACAGAATCAGGGGCAGGCTCCAGGCTCTGAGCTGTCAGCACAGAGCCTGATGCAGGGCTCAAACTCACAAACGTGAGATCATGACCTGAGCCAAGGTCAGGTGCTTAACCAACTGAGCCACCCAGGCACCCGAGTTGTTTGTAAATTTTATTGCTGAATATTATGACTATATAGCTATTCCTTGATTTATAGTCATTTGTTGAATGACCTTTTGGGTTGTTTCTAGTTTTTAGATATATACATAATTTAGTTAGTGTTACAAATGCTAAATCTGCATGTGTGTGGTATGTGTGCACGTGCATACACCCACACCCAGAGTTTCCATATATCCATGAGTCTGATTATAAGTTCTGTATTCAGTTTCAATAGCCTATTTTTCTTTCTGTGTGTCAGTGCCGTGTTTTACTTTAATATAGAGTCTTATAATAGGGGAAGTCCCTTGCCCTTAATCATCTACTTCAAAATGGTGTGGGTTATTTTTTGTCTAAAAGATGCTTCTTTAGTCTCTTAAAATGCAAACGGCAAGTTATTTGAGCATTTCTTTTAATTACTAAGGCAGTTCCATCCTTAGTGGAGGCAAATCATAAGCCTCACTTTCTCAGGCTAATACTCTTCATGAGGAAGAGGCATTGGTCATTTCAGCTTGCTACTGTTAGAGTCCCTTTCAGCAAGCTTTGTTGAGAACAACCTAAATAGTTCTAGTTTTTATTTGTAATTTCTTTGTATTCTGTGGGTGGGACCATTTTAGGACTAAGGTGTCTGTCCTCGCTTCGATGGATGGCATAGTGATGTGTTGTGGTCATTCTGGTGTGTGTAATAAAGAGCAGCAGTTGTTCTCACACTTGCTAAAATTATGCCAATTGTTAATAATTAGAATAGACTTTAATAGTATCCATGACGTATGGCCAGTATACCCAAGAATTCTGGCTTTATATCACAACCGCCTCTTCTCACTCCAGGTAAGATTCTCTCAAGGGAGAAGTGTGTGTATGTCTGTGTGTATAGATAGACAGCCCCTCCCCCCTCTGATAACTAACAATTAGTTTCCTGTATCAATAAGTCTATGAGTGTGTTTCTGTTTTGTTTGTTCATTTGTTCTGTTTTATACATTACACATAAAATCATGAAATCATGATATATTTGTCTTTGTCTGTTGGACTGATTTCACTTAGCCTAATACCCTCTTGGTCCTTCTTTGTTGTTATAGATGGCATGATTTCATTATTTTTATGGCTGAGTAATATTCCATTGCATTTATATGCCACATCTTCTTTATTCATTTATCTATTGATGGACACATAATTTCTTTACAATTGACTATTGTCAGTGATGCTACTATGAACATAGAGGTACATACATCTTTTTGAATTAGTGTTTTCTTTTTCTTAGGATAAATACCCAGAAGTGGAATTGCTAGATCATGTGGTATTGCTGTTTTTAATTTTTTGATGAAACTGCATATTATTTTCCAGGGTGGCTGCACCATTTTGCATTCCCACCGAGAATGTACAAAGGTTCCCTTTGCTATAAATCCTTGCCAGTAGTTGTCAGTTTTTGTCTTTTTGATAATAGCCATTGTCACAGGTGTCAGGGGACATCTCCTTGTGGTTTTGACGTGCATTCGCTGATGAGTGATCTTGAATATCTTTTCGTGTATCTATTGGCCATCTGGATGCCTTCTTAATGTCTATTTGTATCCTCTATTCTTTTTAAAATTGGTTTTTAAAAAATATTAAGTTGTAGAAATTCTCTCTATATTTTGATTTTTAGTGCTTTACCAGATGTATGATGTGCAAATATCTTCTCCCATTCAGTAGGTTGCCCTTTTGTTTTGTTGATGGTTTCCTTCACTATGCAGAAGCTTCTTAGTTTGATGCAATTTCATTTGTTTATTTTAGCTTTTGTTGCCCTTGTCTGAGGAGATTGGCCCAAAGAAGTACTACTAAGACTGATGTCTAAGAATTTACTGCCTATGTTTTCTTTTATGAGTGTCATGGTTTCAGTCTTCTGTTCAGCTCTTTAATCCATTTTCAATTTATTTTTGTGTTGTGGTGTAAGACAGTGGTCCAGTTTCATTCTTTGCATGTAGCTGTCCAGTTTTCCCAGCAACATATATTAAAGAGACTCTTTTCCTCATTATCTGTTTTTTCTTTCCTTGTCATAGATTAGTTGACCATATAAGAATCAGTCTATTTCTGGGCTCTTTTTTCTGCCCCATCCATCCAAGTGTCTGTTCTTGTGCCAGTACCATACTTTGTAGTCTAGGTTGAAATCACAGAGCATGATACTACCATTTGTGCCCTTCTTCAAGGTTTTCCTTGGCTACTTGGGGCCTTTTGTAGTTCCATACAAGTTTTAGGATTTTTGTTGTGGTTGTGTGAAAAATTCTGTTGGTATTTTGATAGGGTGTGCATTGAGTCTGTAGATTGCTTTGGGTAGTATTCACATTTTAACAGTATTGATTCTTCCCATCCATGAGTGCAGAATATCTTTACATTTATTTGTGTTCAGTTTCTTTCATCAATGTCTTAGAATTTTCGGAGTGCAGGCCTTTAATGTCTGGTTTAATTTATTTCTAGGTATTTTATTGTTTTTAATGCAATTATAAATGAGATTGTTTCTCTTTTTGTAGTTTATTTATTTATTTATTGTCAGAGTGAGAGAACACAATCAGGGGAGGGACAGAGAGAGAGGGAGAGAGAGAATCCCAGGTATGCTCTGTACTACCACTGTAGAGCCCGATGTGGGATTTGAACTCACAAACCGTGAGATTGTGACTTGAGCTGAAACCACGAGTTGGACGCTTAACCAACTGAGCCACCCAGGCTCCCTGGGATTGTTTCTTAATTTCTCTTTTTGATAGCTTGTTAAGTAGTGTATAGAAATCTGACAGATTCTTGTGTGTTAATTTTATATCCTGCAACTTTACTGAATTCATTTACTAGTTCTAATAGATTTTTGGCCGTGTCTTTAGAGTTTCCTATATATAGTGTTATATCATCTACAAATCATGGCAGTCTTACTTCTTCCTTTCCAATTTAGATCCTTTTAAATTCTTTTTCTTGCCTAATTGCTATGGCTAGGACTTGCAACGTATGTTGAGTAAAATGGGCATCCTTTTCTTGTTCCTGATCTTAGAGGAAAAGCTTTTGGCTTTTCACAATTTAGTGTGATATTAGCTGTGGATTTGTCATATATGGACTTTATTATATTGAGGTATGTTGCCTCTATACTGACTTTGTTGAGATTTTTCCTTATAAATGGTTGTAGAATTTTGTGAAATGCTTTCTCTGCTTTTGAGATAATTATATGGCTTTTCTCCTTCATTTTGTTAATGTGGTGTATCACATTGATTTGTGGATTATTGAGCCATTCTTGTATCTCTGGAATAGATCCTACTTGATTGTAGTATATAATCCTTTTTTTTAAAAAAATTTTTTTTTTCAACGTTTATTTATTTTTGGGACAGAGAGAGACAGAGCATGAACGGGGGAGGGCCACAGAGAGAGGGAGACACAGAATCGGAAACAGGCTCCAGGCTCCGAGCCATCAGCCCAGAGCCTGACGCGGGGCTCGAACTCACGGACTGCGAGATCGTGACCTGGCTGAAGTCGGACGCTTAACCGACTGCGCCACCCAGGCGCCCCTATAATCCTTTTAATACATTGTTGAATTTGGTTTGCTGATATTTTATTGGGTATTTTTTAATCTACATTCATCAGGAATATTGGCCTGTAATGTGTGTATGTGTGTGTGTGTGTGGGGGGGGGGATATCTTTGGTTTTCATAGCAACATAATGCTAGCCTCACAGAATGAATTTGGAAGAATTACTTCCCCTTCAACTTTTTTGGAATAATTGGAGAAAGATAGGTACTAATTCTTTAAATGTTTGGTAGAATTCACTTGTGAAGCCATGTGGTCCTGGACTTTTTTTTATTGAGAGTTTTTTAGAATATGGGTTCAATTTGATTTTTTGTGGTCTTATTCAGATTTTATGTTTCTTCGTGATTCAGTTTTGGAAGGTTGTGTATTTCCCCTTATCAATTTCTTCTAGGTTTTCCAATTTGTTGGTGTATAATTATAGTAGTCTCTTATTATCATTTGTATGTCTGTAGTGTCATTTCTGATTTTGTTTATTTGGGCTCTTGCTTTTTTTTCTTGATGAGTCTGGTTTTTTATTTTGTCTTTTCAGTGAACCCGCTTTTAGTTTTATTGATCTTTTCTACTTTTTCAATCTCCATTTCATTTATTTCTGTTATGATCTTTATTTCCTTTTTTTCTACTAATTTTGGGCTTTGTTCTTTTCTTAGTTCCTTTGTGTGTAAAGTTAGTTTATTTGGAATTTTTCTTGTTTATTGGGATAAGCCTGTATTGCTGTAAACTTCTCTCTTAGAACTGCTTTTGCTGTGTCCCATAGATTTTGGAAAATTGTGTTTCAATTTTCATATGTCTCAAGGTATTTTTTAAACTCTTCTTTGATTTATTGACCTATTGGCTGTTTAGTAGCATGTTGATTTACCTCCACATGTTTGTGTTTATTCCAAATTTCTTCTTGTAATTGATTTCTAGGTTCACGCTATTGTGGTTGGAAAAGGTGCTTGGTATGATTTCATTCTTCTAAATTTTTTGAGACTTCTTTTGTGGCCTAACATGTGTTCACTCCTGGAGAATGTTCTGTGTTCACTTGCAAACAATGTGTACTCTGCAGGCTTTGGATAACATGTTCAGTTTATAACTGTTAAGTCCATCTGGTCTAATGTGTCACTTAAGACCAGTGTTTCTTTATTGATTTTCTGTCTGGTTGATCTTCCATTGATGTAAATCAGGTATTTGGGTCCCTTCCTATTATTGTATTCTGGTCAATTTCTGCCTTTATGTTTGCTAGTATTGGCTTTATATATTTAGGTGTTCTTGTGTTGGGTGCATAAATATTTATGAATGTCTTGCCTTCTTCTTGGAATGATCCCTTTATCATTATGTAATGCTCTTCTTCGTCTTCTGTTACAGTCTTTGTTTTAAAGTCAGTCTGGTCTGGTAGGAGAATTGCTACTCCAACTTCCCTTTTTCCATTTGCATGAAATATTTTTCTCCATCCTTTCAGTTTCAGTCTGGGCATGTCTTTATGTACCTAATATCTTATCAGAGAATACAATCTCAAAGCGATCTCCAATTTTTCCAAACCCATAATTGTGTAAATTTCTTTTGATATCCTTAATCGTATTCTTAAGGTCCATCAGGCCTTTAAAAACCAGGTTTTTTGAACTATAACTGTGTCGTTCCTATGAAAATCCACAAAAAAATGTCTCCACGATCTCAAGATCCTCTTTTCTTGCAAATCATTTTGTATTTATTATATGTATGCTTTTTTGCTTTGGCCTACAAGGAGGCTCAAAGTCATGTTTGTTTCCCAGTTTTAACAATTGAGTAAGACCTTGTGGCCTGGCTTTCAAGCACTCATCTTTACTTTTTTATTTTGATATTCCACTGGTCCCTAATTTTTCTTTTCTTTTCTTTTTTTTTGGGGGGGGGCTAATGTTCTTACATGCACCATGTCTAAAAGTACCACAGCAAAAGCCATTTTTACAAAGGAGGTAGGCATTCCAGGACTTTTGTCCTCAGCTGGGAAGCCACATCATGCCAGATGTTAGAAAATGACATCAACAACAACAACAAAAACCTTTCACATTTCCCTACTATGACACAGGCTCCACAAGGGAAATGCCTTCTGAGTGGGAGCCGGACGTTGACACTTCAATGTTTCCCATTGCCTTTCAAATGCCATTATTGTTTCTTTGACTAAAACATTTTAGAAGATCACTGGGGGAGTTCAATGAGATTTACAGATTATTCAGTGAATATGTTTTTCAAAAGCATCATATAGTTTCCCCTTTTCCTCTTCTCCTTAGGGGGGCAGAGCACAACCCCTCTGTATATATTTACATCCTTATTACTCGCCTTGCTGCACACATGGGGATATGTTTCTACCTCCTTACAGACTTCCCCCTCTAGATTTAAAACTTAGCTCAAATTCTGGAATTCCAAAGCTTTGCTCTCTGTAAATGCTTCTTTTGGGAGCCATGCTCCCTTCACCTCCATATTTGTTTCCTGATGCCTAACCCTGATGATAAATACCTTGGGGACTACTGGCTTTGCACGGTGATCATAAGTGTACTCTTTCACCTGTGGATGATCATTTTATGGCTGACGTCCTTATGACTTCTTTGAATTCATGTAGCCTGAAACGAAGCTGCATTGTGCATGGGGAAAAAACCTTATTACTACAATGATTGCCATTTGCAGGGTGTATCGTATTGGGACCTCTAGTTGTGGTAAAGCAGTAAAGATGAAAAATGTGGGACCTGCTCTGGGTCTTAGGGATTAGGAAGTTGTATTGATTTTATGAGGTCATCCCATGCCAAGCCTGAGCAAGGGAAGGGAACTTTTTACAAAGACTTTGTAGACAAGCCCTTGGAGATGACTGTAATGGCTCATTTCTCAATTCTGTACAACCCTCACTTTAATCCCAACCTAACAATGTGCACCTTAAACTGAACTACCAGCACCATTTATTACTTCAACAAATGTTTATTTAGTATCTATTGTGGGCAAGGCATCATGCAAAGGCACTTAATAAATATTAACCAAGGGGGTAGAAGAGTGCCTCTGTTCACAGTGTTCTTATCTAATTTTTGAAATTCTACGACTGACAACATTAACTATGAAGCCAAAGTCTTCAACCATTCCAGCCTTCTTAATACCCACTATGTTATTTTAATTTTGAATTCTCCCACGAAGAAATATCCATGCATTGAAAGTTGTAGGTTGCATAGGTTTTGTAGACCAGGAAGAATAGACTTGTCCTCCCTCACCTTTCTTTTATCTGCCATTGAGGTATTCACAGGTTCTTAACAATTAGAGTGACCCTGACCTTCTGGATGTGAGGAGAAATACAGTTTGTGGGAATGTCATACTCCATAATGGAAACATATAGAACTTATAGAGAAACTTATAGAAAAATGGAAAAATATAGAGGAATGGATCATACATAGCTTCATATACATATTACATATTATATATAGAGTATATCTGCATTTGTGCATAAAAATTTTCCACTTCACTTTAGTATATATTAAGATGTTTCTGGGGCGCCTGGGTGGCTCATCTGGTTAAGCGCCCAAATCTTGGTTTTGGCTCAGGTCATGATCTCGTGGTTTCATGAGTTCTAGCCCCGTGTTGGGCTCTGAGCTGATAGTGCAGAGCCTGCTTGGCATTCTCTCTTTCTTCCCCTCCCCTGCTCATGCTGTCTCTGTGTCTCTCAAAATAAACAAATAAAGTTAAAAAATAAAAGATGTTTCCATGTTGGTACATTCAATTTGAATTTAGTCTTTTTAAAAAAGTTTTTTAAAGTGTTTATTCATTTTTGAGAGAGAGAAACAGAGCATGAGTGGTGGAGGGGCAGAGAGAGAGAGAGAGAGAGAGTCTGAAGCAGGCTTCAGGCTCTGAGCTGTCAGCACAGAGCCCGACTCAGGGCTCGAACTCACAAACTGTGAGATCATGACCTGGCTGAAGTCAGATGCTTAACCAACTGAGCCACCCAGGTGCCCTGTGAATTTAGTCTTTTAGGTGATTGTTTCAATGACTCTCCCAGTTTGTAAACATTCTCTTATTAATTGTATTGAAAATACTTCCAATTTTTCCTATTGCAAATAGTGCTGCTCCTAATAACTTAGACATTCTTAGTGAACACATTCAAGAGCATCTCAGGGTGCCTGGGTAACTGACTGGGTGGCTCAGTCGGTTAAGCATCTGACTCTTGGTTTTGGCTCAGCTCATGATCTCACGGTTCGTGAGGTCACAAAAGCCCTGCATTGGGTTCTCCACTGATAGCGTAGAGCCTGCTTCGGATTCTCTCTCTCTGCCTCTCCCCTGATCATGCTCTCTCTCTCTCTCAAAATAAATAAACTTAAAAAAAAAAAAGAGCATCTCTAGGGCCTATAGGTAGAATCAGAAAACTGAGGCCTCTCTTTGGAGACCCTAATTTATGTGATGTTCTTTAGAATTTGCACTGCCTGAACTCTGAAATCACAGCAGTTTTATGAATTTGTATTTAATATGCCAGCAATTCAAAAGAGGAACTTTGAAGAATTCCAATGGAAGCAAAGTCTCTTTCCCAGAAGAGAGACTTTCAATTTATTTTCTTTGTGTGATCTTCAAATATCAATGCTTCACCTTCTGGGGACTGATGGTGTCCAAAATGCTATAGAGTATTTTAATTAAATTATTCTTTGTTTTCCATCAGTGACCTTACCTAAAAGTACCAAATCAAAAAAATGTCTGAGAAAATTGTCAGTGTTCCTGGCAATGGGATGGTGAATTCAATAAGAATGTAGTTATGAAATAATATCTTTTATTTTAGCTCTTCTCAAATGTCTCTATGACAAAGTACTATAAGGAAAGAGCTTTTCTGAATCTGGTTTTCACAAGCAAGTTCTAAATGGATACATTTCCCCCATATTGCCTTTTTATTAAAAAAAAAATTTAATGTTTATTTTTGAGAGAGAGAGAGGGAAGGACAGAGTATGAGCAGGGAGGGGCAAGAGAGAGAGGGAGACACAGAATCTGAAGCAGGCTCCAGGCTCTGAGCTGTCAGCACAGAGCCCGACGCAGGGTGAACTCATGAACCGTGCTGACGTTGGGCACTTAACCGAATGAGCCACCCAGGCTCTCCTCCCAAAATTGCCTTTTTAAAGGCATGTTTCTTACAACGTAAATATGATTCTTAGTCTCGTCCAGTGGCTCAAAATTAAGGATAGTTGAAACCAAAGTGCTAAAGAGAAGATGGATTTAGAAAACCCAGGGACAGTTGGCAAATTTTATGCCCCACTGTAACCTATGCATGGTTGTCATGGCTTCCAAGATATGTGAGCTCTGCTGGAAACTTGTGTGCTACTTTAGAAAACGATGTGTAAAACATTTCTAGAGAATTGCCTTCTGCAATAAGTGTGCTTTCTAGCCAAGAAGTAACACAAACAGACCCACAACAGATGTATAATGGCTGCCCTATAGAGTTGAGAATATTCTAGACAAGAACACTCAGAGTGGATTATAGGAGTTGACCTGTGCAGTGTCTGACTTTTAACTTTGTAATGTTGAAGGTTTCTAGTATTACATGCTTCTCTTCTGAGCTGACTTCTGCCTGAAATGGTAGATCCCCTATCCCACAACACAGGGATAATTTATTCTGTATTGCATGGGCTTTGATGTATATTTCAAAGAGTTCAGTTACAGTCAGGTGTGTTGCGTTTGGTCAGATGCAAAGGAAAACCTCTCTATCTAGCATGCCCTGACAGTTGAATGTGTCCATTTTCCTTCACAATAAAGTAGCATCTCCTGAAATCTAATTCCTAATTAGATCCAAAGGGCCTGCTTCCTCTGGTCATGGATTAATATGTATTCCATCCCTGGGATGATTTGGGTTGTCCTAAAAACTGCCAGACATCAGCTGAATGAATTGAACTGGATTCCCTGTGCAAGGTGGGGCCGGGAATGGGAAGTGATCATTTGGGCTCTCAGGATATGAAATCAAAGCCTTCTCAATGGGCTTTGTGAGTTTTGCTGTATGCTCCATCAGGAGATAATTAAAATCCTTAGTTCCCTCAAATACCACTTCACTTTTAACATCTAATACTATTTATTGGTGAGGAATTTATTTTGTCAGCATGTAATATCATCCTGGGCATATTTGGAGAGAGGTAGTTACAGACTATGGTTTAAGTGTGCTTTTTCTTTAAAAAAAATTTTTTTTAACGTTTTATTTATTATTGAGAGACAGAGAGAAACAGAGCATGAGCATGGGAGGGGCAGAGAAAGGAGGAGACACAGAATCCAAAGCAGGCTCCAGGCTCTGAATTGTCAGCACAGAGCCCAATGCGGGGCTTGAACTCACAAACCCCGAGATCATGACCTGAGCCAAAGTCAGACACTTAACTGAGCCACCCAGGTGCCCCTAGGCATGCTTTTTAAAAAAAGACTAGAATGATTCCTATTATCATGTTATTCATCATTTTCTCTCTAGGTGAGGATTTTTGGGAATTCTTACTTTAATATTCTTCTAACACATATGGAAAATTGTTACATCCTGTCACTTACACGTACCACAAGGTTTCTTCTTGAGGGTTGGAGGTTTGTTTCTGCTTATAAATACTTCTGTAGATTTTGGGTCTCTGCAACATTAAGTTGTGCTCTTATGGACATAAAGACTTCTGTTTCCTCTTGAAAATAATGTGCTCATGAAACTTGGAACAGTTTCTTAAAAAACCAAATATATGTACAAAGGTGAGTAAGATTTACAGTTGAATACGGTGGCATGTTCATAGCTTCTGAAAGGTGTGAAATCTGTTGGTTTTCTTTGTGCCCCCAAGAGAAAGGCCTGGTAGGGTTCTTTTTAACATGAAAACCCTGGTAAAAAGTACTTATGGTACCCCAGATGAAATAATATCTCAATTCCAATGTCGAATGATGAAAGGAGACATAATGTATAGGTTTGGTCAAGGACACCTGTTTTCCAAGGGAAAAGTGGATACTTTGCCTCAAAATTCATGTAGGAAATTACCAAAAGTGAAATTAAAATCTATGAAATACTTCACTCCTCTGGAGAATTAACACAGCCCATAAAACAAGGTGGCAATTGTACTTGAGTTGAACTGCCGTATAATTTGCCATTTTGCCAAAGTTATTGTGAAAAATGAAAATAATTTGCTATTCTTAACGTTCGACATCAATTCTGAAATGAATCACAAGTTATATTACCTGAAAACAGAGAGTGCACTTCAAAGGTAATTGCCATCCTATTTCTTAGGCTAATATAATATTCTTATACAGAGTTTTATTGGAAGGAATTACACTTCATTTGTGATTGTCTTCCCCCTTATTTTTTGCCTGCTAATTTCTCTATTCACTTTACCTTGATACTGTAGACTTGTCTTTCTCAACGTTAGCACTACTAAAATTTTTTTAAGTTTTTTTTTTTAAGGTTTATTCATTTTTCAGAGACAGAGAGACAGAGTGTGAGCAGGGGAGGGGCAGAGAGAGAGGGAGACACAGAATCTAAAACAGGCTCCAGGCTCTGAGCTGTTAGCATAAGCACTACTAACATTTTAAGCCATCCTAGGCAATGTAGGATCGTTAGCAGCGAACCTCGTCTCTACCCAACATGCAATGCTCCTGGCACCTTCTGCCTGGTTATGGCCGCCAATCATGACCTCAGATGTTGCCAAGTGCCCTCTGGGGGTAAAATCGCCCCAGTTCAGAACCACTGCAGACAGATCATTAACACCATGTCTGATTGTAATGTTTTGTTATCCTGTCTATGAACTCCTTGTTGATTTGGAAATGATTGGCCATTCATTTATGTCAAAGAAAATTATAAAAGAATCATGGAGTCTGCTTTTCCCAGGGCTTAGAAGACTTTGAGCTTTGTATGGTTGAATATTTAAATGTCATTTATCAAACATTTTACTCATGGACCAGAGCTCCTCAATGCTTTATATTCTAAATATCATGAAGAAAACATCACACAAATGACTGAGAAGGATGGAATTGTTTTTGGTGATGGGTTTATAATAAGGTAGTGCTATCATTATGTATTATTACTGCTACATGCTGTTAGTCATGACTCTTGTTTAAATATAAAATCAGCTCATGTCAGACGTTTTTTATTCAGCACATAAATTAATAAGGCAACCAGTACACTGTCAAACTGGTCTGAAGAGCATTTGAGGGGCTACATATTTGTAGGCAATTTAGTAAAGGAATTTTGCAGGCTAGTATTTTCTGAGGGCATTACATAAGAACTTTTGGGGGATTTATTTTCCACCACACAGAAATGATTGGCATTTCTATAAAAGTCTACAAGTAGACATGGAACTTCACTAAGTCTCAGACCTTTAATCAATATTCTTAATAGTGTTGAAACTTTTCCTTGTTCATAGGCAGAAATATTTCTCTTTTCTAAGGTAAATGCCTCCACCTCCAGAACATCCCTCTCTCCAAGGAGCAGCCTCTTATCCATTCTTTTTCTCCCTTCAAGGGGAAACGGATTTTTTTCAAATGTATCTCTCTACCCACCTCTGAAATAATCACTGAATAAATGGTCCACCATTACTACATCTGTATTCCACACCCTGAAATCAGGCGTCTAGTATCTTGGGATTATTGAATCCTAGATATCAAATGTAGGGTCATAATGCGGCTGACATGCTAACATGTCACATGTCAGACAAGAAAATTAATATGGATTACTAATACATGAAGTCATGGCATACTCTTGTTGGGGACCTAAGGTAAAATTTGGTACATTAACTGCTTTCTATGGAGTATATGTACAAGGTGGGTTTTTAAAAAAAGTTTTTTAAATGTTTTATTTATTTTTGAGAAAGAGACAGAGTATAAGCAGGGGAGAGGAAGAGAGAGAGGAAGACAGAATCCACAAAGCAGGCTCCAGGCTCTGATCTGTGAGCACAGAGCCTCATGTGGGGCTCGAACCCATGAACTGTGAGATCACAACCTGAGCCAAAGTCAGAGGCTTAACCAACTGAGCCATCCAGGCGCCCCATGATACAAACTGTTAAAATAGGTCCTGAAAAATAGACCATTAATAAGTCTAAGCTATTAACAGTCATAATTAGAGCTTTCTCCTGGAGTGCTTTAATTAAAATTGTGCTAACTCAGTGGAAACCTAGAATTACTTCCAAAGTTAAAATGAGGTAATTAATCAAGACTTAACTTATCCTATTATTCTGTTTTTTTTTTTTTTGTTTTATTGAAAATACTCTTTTCTCAAAGAAAGGAAAAGAGGAAAGATGAGAGAGGGAAAGGAATAATTCTGACAAGTTAGGCACTGGATTTAAATAAAGGCCTTTAAAAAAATGCATTTCAGGGGCGCCTGGGTGGCTCAGTCGGTTAAGCATCCAACTTCAGCTCAGGTCACGATCTCGCTGTTGGTGGGTTTGAGCCCCACATTTGGCTCTGTGCTGACAGCTTGGAGCCTGGAGCCTGCTTCGGATTCTGTGTCTCCCTCTCTCTGCCTCTCCCCTGCTCACGGTTCTCTCTCTCTCTCTCTCTCTCTCTCTCTCTCTCTCTCTCTCTCTCTCTCTCCCTCTCTCTCTCTCCCCCCCCCAAAATAAACATTAAAACAATTTTTTTAAATAATAATAAAAATGCATTTGAGGTCTTTGCAAAACAGCATATGTTATGACACAAGTGCAGAAATCTGTCCATTTTAGAGAAACCCATCACATGTAGATTGCCTTTCAGTTGTAATGCATGGTAGTGTTTTTCATTCAGTCGTGGAAGACAGTAACACTGACCTTAAATGTGACTCCTTTTGTTTTTGTTTTTTAAACCATCCAACTTATTTTTTTTTAATCTAGAGTTTTTAAAGTTCTATTTTAAGTAGGCTCCACACCCAACATGGAGCTTGAACTCATGACCCTGAGATCAAGAGTTGCATGCTCTACTGACTGAGCCAGCCAAGCACCCCAGTGTGACTCCTTTTGGGTGCTTTATCATCACTGCTGATTTCCCTCCACTGAGGAAGAAAATGAGGATCAATATCCACGCGAAAATAAACTAGTAAAATGAGTTTTACACTTTTGTCAGCATTTAAGTAGGAAATACAGAGACTTTTTGATGTATACGTCTTCAGACTTCTACAGAGGCTCAACTTTGCTCATAACTTAACAGGATAAACAGATGGAGGGAAGGCAGACAACAGCTCCCTAAACTATTTGCTGTCTGGCGGTTGCTTTCCACTTTGGTCTGATTTGCTTCATCGGGTGGTTGAATGTGTCCGTCGGAAGATAAGTGAATTCACACACAGCATGGCTTCATAATCATGTTACATTTCAGGAGAAGCTGTATGTGATCAAACTTGTTAATGACAGTTTCTATGGAAGTAAAGCAATTTTCAAAGCTTTTAGAAGATTATCAGAAGCTGGAGATGACAGATTGAAGATACAGTCATCTCTCTTCTTCCTCCAAAGCCTGTTCTGTTTATTTCCCTTGTGATAGGAGCGACTTTAATGCATGACCTTCCCACTTCAATTCATTTAGTCTTTAAGTGGGCTTCTCTTGGTTTTATGTAACACTATTCTCTTGATATTTTTAAGTGCTTCCTCTTAACGGTTCCAAGAATATAGCGGTTAATTTTCTGCATTGCATTTTCTCTCACTCTGGAATTCAGGTTACTCATGGAGTTAAAGTTCCATTTGTCATTTTGCTAAGGTCACATCCTGTGGCTGTATTGAATTTAGGTTGTATTTTGGTGTTCTGGCTTGATGTATCTCCTGAATTATGACCAGAAATACTTGGCAAGTGAATGATCTTTTCTGTTTCTTGCCTGTGACCTCCCATCTTTTCTAATTCTGTCATAGTTTGAGAAAGAGTTTGGTAGTGGCTTAGTCCTTGAAGACTGAATGCAGAGACATTAGGGTGCGTAGCCTTGTTGAGATTTTCCCAAGACAGAACAGAGGCCTTAAGGAACTGTATTAGCTATCCATTGCTGTGTAACAAATGGCCCCCAAACCTAGCAGTTTAAAACGATAATCATGTATTACCTCTCAGTAATTGAGGATCGGAAATTTGGATGTGGGTTTACTCAGTGGTTCTCACTTGGGTTCTCTCACCAGGTTTCAGTGAAGTGGTTGCTCGGGATACAGTTCTCAAGACTCAGCTGGAAGCATCTGTAAGCTCAGTCCTGTGGAGGTTGGAATGCCTCTGTTCCTTGCTGGCTGTTGGCTGGAGGCTTGGGTTCTTTTCCGTGTGCTTTTCTGCACAGGGCTGATCACAGCTTGGGAACTTGCATGTCCTAGAGTGATACAAGAGAGAAGGAGGAGAGAATAAGACAATGCTTAAGACAGAAGCCTCAGTCTTGATAACCTGTAGGAAGTGATGCACCATCATACCTGCCATATGATACTGGTCACATGGACTATTATTTGTACTGTGCAGGGGTGGGGGGACTACACAAGGACTATTAGACCTGGTACCAAAAATACTCTGGCTTTCACTTATCCAATGCCTACAGAGTGGTTTACTGAATTGACCTCCTCCCTTCTTCCTTGTGACACTTTCAAGCAGACAATATTATCTCCATTTAGAAAATAGAGGTTCAGGGGAGGCTGGGTGGCTCAGTTGGTTAAGCGTCTGACTTTGGCTCAGCTCATGATCTCAGGGTTCATGGGTTCGAGCCCTGTGTTGGGCTCTGTGCTGACAGCTCAGAGCTTGGAGCCTGCTTAGGATTCTGTGTCTGCCTCTCTCTCGGGTCCTCCCCAGCCTGTGCTCTGTCTCTCTGTCTCTCAAAAATAAACAAACATTTAAAAAATTAAAAAGAGAAAAAAGAAAACAGAGGCTCAAAGCAAAGAAGATGAACAACTAGCCTGACATCACAGAGCCAGGCAGTCGGTGAAGTGCTCACACGCTATGCACTATCCTGTGCTTTCCTTACTTGGGAATGTGCCTTGTCTGCTTTGAGACCCTGTTGACACTTCTAAAAGAGAATTACAAACATCTTCCCCTAAAGCTGTCCTTGGCTCATTTCTACACCCCCTACACACAATCACTACCTCTATAGCAGTTCTGGCCATACATTTCCTCATGTAGAGCATTTACAACATTAAAATGAGGCCCCATCTTAAATGTCTTGAGTGAACTTTTAGAATTTTGCACAACACTTGAAAACAAGTCCAACACTGCGTTCTCCTGCCATGATAGATACTATGCAAAGATACAGAAATAGGGATTTTACCTTCAAGGAACTCAAAATATTTAAATAAAACCACACACAAGAAATAGCTCTGAACATTTGTATTTGTCTATTTTATTAATCCAAGGTTCCCTCATTTTCTTCAGACTTTTAAATATATTTTTAAGAAAGTTGGGGCACCTGGGTGGGTCAGTTGGTTAAGTGTCTGACTCTGGCTTAGGTCATGATCTCGCAGTTCATGAGTTTGAGCCCTGCATCGGGCCCTGTGCTGACAGCTCAGAGCCTGGAGCCTGCTTCTGATTCTGTGTCTCCCTCTTTCTCTGCCCCCTCCTGCTTGTGTTCCGTCTCTCTCTCTCTCTCTCTCTCTCTCTCTCTCTCTCTCTCAAAAATAAATAAAAACGTTAAAAAAAAGTTGAAGATGACTTCTGTAGGTCAAAGCATATCACCCATAAGGATTTTGCCTCAAATGCCAGGATGGTTACACTCTGTGGGCAAATATAATAAAACAAAATGGCATGCAAGATAGACATGGATTAAGAAATGGCAAAATGGTTTGAGTTGACCCATTCACCGCAGCTGTACTGTTCTTCCATCTCCCAAATCCATATGGATATTTTCCCCCCTCTGAGTCTCAACTAGAGCTCATGGTCAACATCCAGAACTTGACTCAGTCACTGCTAACAAGTCTCATTTTGTCCAGAAACTGAAACTTTGCTGTATTTAATATTTAATCGATTCCTTTACTATCACCATTACAGCTGGCAATATATTTCAGACAATATTTGTAATCCTACTAAGTCTGTTTCTCCTTAAATCCCTTGCTTTTATCGTTATGGCTGCCCGTATACACAGGGATTTGGGGGGGTTTATAGTTAAACAAGTGCATGTATTATTTTAATAATAATTAAAACGTTTTAACATTTATTTTTGAGAGACAGAGACAGAGAGTGAGCAGGGGAGGGGCAGAGAGAGAGGGAGACACAGAATCTGAAGCAGGCTACAGGCTCCCAGCTGTCAGCACAGAGCCCGACGCAGGGCTCAAAACCACCGGCCGCAAGATCATGACCTGAGCCAAAGTTGGCCGCTCAACTGACTGAGTCACCCAGGTGCCCCTATTTTAATAATAATTTTAAAAGAGAAATATCAGCCTTCCTATTCTAGCTTTATTTTTAAATAAAAGCAAAGTTCCATGTAAAAATACTGTTTGTAAGCCCCTATTGTGTTAATATCAAAGGATAGTTTGGCACTATTTGTATGCACATCTAAAGGCTCCATCAAAGTTTGAAGGGACAAATCTATGAAGAAAACCAAGTACTTACCTGTGAATCTATTTTTTTAAAATGTTAATTTACTTTGGGGGGGTGGTGCAGGCAGGCAAAGAGAGGAAGACCAAGAATCTGAAGCAGTCTCCAGGCTCTTAGCTGTCAGTACAGAGCCTGATGCAGGGCTTAAACTCAGAGACTGTGAGATGATGACCTGAGCTGAAGTCTGATGCCCAACCAACTGAGCCACCCAGGTGGCCCTATCTTTCCTAATAACCGTTACTGAGGAATAGCTTATTGGAGTTTTGGACTAGGAGAAAGACCAGGTTTGAAGCGATGTTGCTTTGGAGTCTTCATAGGAAAGTTGTCTGTCATTTGCACTGTTTCCACACCTCTTAGGTCAGTGCCTCATCGTGGATTTGAAATGGCTCTCTTTTGGTGGTTTTCTGTGCCCGCTGTGCATACACCAAGCATGAATGGTCAGCAAAATGAGTTAACTTGTCACATAGAATACATTTTATTCACTTCTCTTTATAAAAATCTGTAGAACTCATTAAACAGCATGTGATAGTAGGGAATTGACATCAATTATTTATAAACATGAAATTAAATAAACCATTTAAAGCTTTGTACTCTTAAAAGCCTAAGTGGGTGACAGTAGGAATGGTCTGAATGTGGGGAAAGCCAGTGAGATATTTTCTGGGCAACTTTTGCTAAAGCAGAGTTTTTGTCTCTGTCCAAATGGGGGTGTAAGAAAGCAGTAAGAAAAAAAAATCCCTTGAATTGAGTTGTCTTTGTTCCATTTGGTTAGCATTTTGTATCAAATCAGAAATTGTTAAATTATTGTTCTTACCCCTGCTGTTAATGTCAGAACTTTTAATCTAATTCATACATTTGATAAAAATCCTTGGAAGGGGTTGCCAAACAGAATTTAAAACAAAGTTGCTACCAAGAAGGATAATTTCTCAGTTAATGGTAAAGAGGTTTCAAAGACTTGACTTTATGTTCCGAACATATACTAGCATCTTCATGGGAAAAAAAAGTAACAGTGGGAATGTATTCCCTCATTATGAGGGAAACTTGTGACTCATTAAATAGTAATAAATATGATCATTATAAGACTAAGATTGGTACAAAGAAAATAGAAATGAGAGCTATCATTTTACTCTGGTCAAAAGGTAATTCATAGTATATTCTAATTACCAGTGTTTGTTTTTAACTTAAAATAGAAGTATAGTTGACATACAGTATTATGTTAGTTTCAGGTGTTAGGACGCAGTGATTGGGCATTTGTATACATTATAAAACGCTCACTGAGGTAAGTCTAGTTGCTGTCTGTGATCATACAAAGTTGTTACAATATCATTGACTATATATTCTATGCTGTACTTATATCTCGTGGCTTATTTATTTTATAAGCGGAAGTTTTTACCTCTTAATCACTTACCCCCTTCCCCTCACTCCCCTCCCCTCTGGCAACCACCAGTTTGTTCTCTGGTATTTATGAGTCTGTTTCTGTTTTGTTTGTTTGTTTGTTCATTTGTTTTGTTTTAGATTCTACATATAAGTGAAATCTTATCGTATTTATCTTTTTCTGTTTGACTTGATTCATTTAACATAATATCCTCTAGGTCCAACCCCGTTGTCACAAACGGAAGATTCGTTCTTGTTTTTTCTTATGACTGAGTGATACTGCTGTGTGTGTGTGAACAGCACACCTTTATTCATTCATCTTTTGATGGACACTTACATTGCTTGGCTATAATATTTTGGCTGTTAAAAATAATGCTGACATAAGCATAGGAATGCATATAACCTTTTGAACTAGTGTTTTGGGGTTTTTTGGTGCATAAACACCCAGAAGTGGAACTGCTGGATCATAGGATATTTCTGGTTTTAATTTTTTGGGAACTTCCATACTCTTTTCCATGGTAGCTGCACAAATTTACATTCTCACCAACAACATATGAGGATTCCCTTTTATACACATCCTCGCCAACACTTTTATTTCTTGTGTCTTTGATTTTAGCCATTCTGACAGGTGTGAGGTGCTATCTCATTCGGGTTCTGATTTCTGTTTTCCTGATGATGAGTGATGTTGAGCATCTTTTCATGTGTCTGTTGGCCATCTGACTGTCTTCTTTGGAAAAACGTCTGATTAGGTCCTCTATTTTTTAATCAGATTTCTTTGGTGTTGTATAAATTCTTGATATATTTGGGATATTAACCCCTTCTCATATTCATCATTTGCAAGTATCTTCTTCATTTCGGCAGGCTGCCGTTTTGTTTTCATTTGCCTTTTGCTTTTCATCGATGATGAAAACCTTTGCATTAACTATAGTTCTTTATATTTCTGTAATATTGAAATATTATAGCTGCTACATAATGAGAGAGGAACAAGCAAGTATTCTTTCTAGTTTGAAAATTAGCTTTACATACTTGAATTTTATTAAAGAGGCTAAACATGATATATAATGTTTTTCCCCTCTTTAGTTAAACTACCTGATGAGCATAGCAGTATTTTACCTCAATAACCTGGTTATCCAGACACTGGGTTTTGTTGTTGTTGTTGTTGTTGTTGTTGTTTTGAGAGACAGAGAGAGGAAGAGAAAGTGTGGAGGTGGGGCAGAGGCGGGGGGGGGGGTGGAGAACACCCCATACAGGCTCTACGCTCAGCAAAGAGCCTGACAAAAGGGCTCGGTCCCACGACTGTGGGATCATAATCTAAGCCAAAATCAAGACTCAGAGGCTCAACCAACTGAGCTATCCAGATACCCCTCCAGATCCTGTTTTTTAAATTTTTTTTTTTAATGTTTATTTATTTTTGAGACAGAGAGAGACAGAGCATGAACGGGGGAGGGGCAGAGAGAGAGGGAGACACAGAATCCGAAGCAGGCTCCAGGCTCTGAGCCATCAGCCCAGAGCCTGACGCGGGGCTCGAACTCACAAACCGTGAGATCGTGACCTGAGCTGAAGTCGGACACTCAACCGACTGAGCCACCCAGGCGCCCCCAGATCCTGTTTTTTAATTATGACATGGAATGATTAGAAGATAATAGAAAATATTAGGGTTTTTTTCAGCTTTATTGAGATATAGTTGATATACAACATGGTATGTTTCAGATGTACAGCACCATGTTTGGACTTACATATATTGTGTAATGATGACCACAGTAAGTGTAGTTAACAACCATCATCTCGTAGAGATATGAAAAAAAAAGATAAAAATATTTTCATCCTTTTAATGAGAACTGAAAATAGTTTTTAAAGGATTATTTTTTGTATCACTGAAGGAAAGCATAAATTTTCTTTAAAAGAATTTTAGGGGCACCTGAGTGGTTCAATCACCACCATTATATATGAGCTTCTGACTCATATAAATTGAGGTAGAGAAATGAGAAATTTGAAGAATGTTGGATAAGGAAGATTTTATATACACAGACACACACTGAAAGTCCTCTTGTTATCTCAATTGAACTTTCAGGTTGAGCTTGAAAACTCCAGCTGAAGATAGGAAAGGCTAGCTAGGAACCTCTCTCTGAGAAGTTCTGCTAGAACGACACCTTTCAATTATTTAAGCTCTTATATTTATTTTATTAAATAGTTATTTCTTATGTAGGTAAAATTTACTAGCATTGTAATCCATAAATCCTAGCTGCACAGTTGTGATAAATGAACTCACTGTATTCATTTTCTTAATGGCATCTTTAGATGAGAAGTTTTTAATTTGATGAGATATAATTTATGCTTTTTTTTTTTCTGTGATTACTCCTCTGTGTGTCTGAAGGGATATTTGCCTGCCCCTGGTTCAAGATGATACTCTCCTTTAAAAAAAAACAACAACAAAGGCTTTATAGTTTTTGCTTTCTCATTTGAGTCTGTTTTCCACCCCGAGTTCATATTTTTGTATGGTGTGAGGTAGGGATCGGGATTCATCTTCTTTGTTTCTGTATGTATATCCAGTTGTGTTTACGTTGTTGGTGGAAAGGGCTTTGCTTTGGCACTTTTACTGAAAGTCAGTTTAAGTGTAATCTATACCCATCTCTGCATTCTCCTACTTTATTTGTCACTTATTATATGAATACCTGACTTTTCATTACTGATGCTTTTTCAAAACTGTTGAATTCAGGTTGTAAAACTCCTCCGCTGTTTTCTTTACAAGATTCGTTTTAATTTTTTATAATCTTTGCATTTCTATATGTATTCCGAGTCAGCTTGCTACTTTTTTTCTATAAAAAATGTCTGCTGGAATATTAATTGGGAAGAGTGACATCTGAATAGCATTGGATCTACTAAGCCATGAATATGATAAATTTGTCCATTTATTTGTCTTCTTTAATTTTTCTAGCAATATGAGAGGTATGCATCACTTTATTTCTAAATTTTATAGATTCTTATGGTATTGTAAGTGAAATGGATTTTTAATTTCATTTTCTAATTGTCTCTCACTAGCATGTAAAAAATACTGATTTTTTTGTACATTGACCTTATATCCTGTGACCTTCCCACATTTCCTCCTTAGTTAAATGTTTTTGTAGATTTCTTAGGATTATGTATATATATATGATCATTTTGTATGAAAAGAAAAACAGTTTCATTTATCCAATTTTTATGTAGATATGATAAAACTGTAATATTATGATGAAGAAACAGAAGAGACTGTATGAAGCATGCTTTTGGAGAGCAGTCACACTGTAAGACATTTAAAGAAAGAAATCACATGTAGTGTTATTGTAAAATGCTAGAATTGTCATTAACCAATGAGGTTGAAGGTTTCTACCTTCAGGCCTTTATCCAAGCTCAATTCTTGATTTCACAATGTAAGATTTTTAGAGCAGAGGATGGAGAAGTATACTTGGCCTAAAGTGGTTGACAGAGTATATCTTTAATACTGAAAGAAATGGAGATCAGAGGTTTGCTCAGGCTTGACATGAACTATAAAATTTCTCTGCTCCAACCAAGTTGATTATCTGTCCCTAGGATCTTGGAATTCAGGACATCTCACTGTGGTGTGATGTGATGTGATGTGGTGTGATGTCCTGAAGCAGTTTTTGCACAGACGTGGGATCAGGGAAACATTCTAGATGCTTGTGCGTGACCTTGAAGAGGTACTGGAATTACTTTTGGCAACTGGGATTGCTTCAGTGAAGGCTCTAGTGGCTGATTAGGACTGATGGTTGGCAAGGGAAGAGCCCTCAGAGCCAAGTGGAAAAGAGAGTATTATTTTTGCTCTCTTCCTCTTTTGTAGAGGAAGAATTGTGCTACTTTTTGGTACCCTGTCTCTGGCTACCTTAGAAAGGAACTCTGAAACAGACTCTGAGATGAAGATTTGTATGCATGAGTTGGGGACTGCTCTTGGGAGCAACACTCTTAATGGAGTGAGCGAAACAGAACTGGGCAAAGGAAGAAGCTGAGCTTAGATGGGGTTGTAACAGAGGCCAAGCCAGTCCTGGAGGGAGCACTAACCTGAGATGGACTTTTAGAATTGTCCCTAATGAAAGCAAAGGTGATGGGTTTTGTTTTCAATCAGTCATTGAATGTGAGCTTCCTCAACAGAGGGTGTGTAACCTTAGACTAGGCAGGGCTTTCAGTGGGGGGTCAGTTTCCATGAAGGGACTCAACTGTGGGTTGTCAGCAGGCAGCCTTCCCGCAGCTGGGGAAATGAGAGGCTTAGTCCTAAAGCTAGTGTATCTCAGCATCCTCTACACAAATCAAAACTACCCAGTTGTGCTTGTAGGATCTCCACAAGTAGAGTGGACTAGGGAAATAACTATCAGACACTTTATACTATTTTGACAGCAGAATTTTTTTTAGAGGTTATTTATTTATTTTTAGAGAGACAGAGACATTGAGAGTGGGGGAGGGGCATAGAGAGAGGGAGAGAGAGAATCCCAAGCAGGCTCCTCACTCTCACCACAGAGCCCACTTAGGGCTCAAACTCGTGAAACCATGAGTCATGACTTGAGCTGAAACCAAGAGTTGGATGCTTAACTGACTGAACCACCAGGCACCCCAGAGATTTTTTTTTAAGATTACCAGATGCCATTATCACACATAAAAGAATTAGCACTAATTCCTTAATGTCACCTGAGACTTACACCATTGAAATTTCCCCAATAATATCAGAAATGTCATTTTAAAATTCGTTTGTTAGAATTAGGATCCAAAAAGAGGAGTTATGTGGTGTTAATAAGCTCTTATATTCATTGATTTTATTGTATTTATTTATTTATTTTAAAAATTTTGTTTTAATTTATTTTTGAGAGAGGGAGAGACAGAGCGTGAGCAGGGGAGGGGCAGAGAGAGAGAGAGGAAGATACAGAATCTGAAGCAGGCTCCAAGCTCTGAGCTGTCAGCACAGAGCCTGATGTGGGGCTCGAACTTGTGAACCTGGAGATCACGACCAGAGCCAAAGTCGGCCACTTAAAGGACTGAACCACATAGGCACCCGTCATTGATTTTAAATCAGCTAAAGGTGGCTATAATTCTGGGAAGTTCTATACACAATTCATATTAAACACTGCATGTCATAATTATTGGGGTGGGATCTCTTCTTTACCATTATTATAATCATTTTTTAATAAGGTACCCAGATTTAATTTAATTTTGATTTTATTTCACTCTAGCTGCTGACTACATTGTCAAGCAGAATGCCATCCAAAATAAATATTTGATCTATAATTTCTAATGTTGCTGCTACCACTTAAATATTTCACCAAAACTAATTAACTTCTTCTCAATAGAATTAGTCCCTCTTTTAATATAGAAATTGTAAGACTTAACTTTGATAGGAAGGATCTCAAGAGATCATGATTTCATTTTGTCTGTTGAAATTGGTTTCTGAACCACTCTCATCTCTTTGACCAAAGTATTCCTTAAATATTAAGATTTTGGTCCTCTGAGAAGGCCATTAGGTTATCATTCTGTGTTTTATACTCTGCAACATTATCAATAGAATTTATAGAAAACAAATGGGTCACAGATTTAAATGGAGAAAATAAAATTATGTGAACAGGAATAAGAAATTGGAGTTAATATTGTGTATTCTGAAAGCTAACAGCTTTTAATGATTAATGTCACTCTAAGTAATTTGAAGAAAAAATACTAGGGGGTGGCAGGGTTCCTGAAAATGTATCAAATTCATGATTATTATACCTTCCAGATAAAGTAGGTCTTAACCATATTTCCAATATTTAAAATTTGTCAGACATATAGAAAGGATGAAAGAGTTTTTCAGTGAGAATTAACCCATTAATTATAAAGTTATCATTATATTAGCCTTATCCCATAAGTACCCACCATGCTTATTTCTTTATATCCATCAATTTACTGTATTTTTTATTTCATTTTATTTTATTTATTTTTTTTCAACGTTTATTTATTTTTGGGACAGAGAGAGACAGAGCATGAACGGGGGAGGGGCAGAGAGAGAGGGAGACACAGAATCGGAAACAGGCTCCAGGCTCTGAGCCATCAGCCCAGAGCCCGACGCGGGGCTCGAACTCCCGGACAGCGAGATCGTGACCTGGCTGAAGTCGGACGCTTAACCGACTGCGCCACCCAGGCGCCCCTTTATTTCATTTTAAAGTAAATTGAAGACATCACTATAGCTCCCCACCACCATACTTTAGTATGCCTATTCATATTTTTTATGGTTCTTTTTTTAATTTAACAATATTATAATTTAGTTATTTATTATTTACTTATATGTTTATTTCTGAGAGAGAGAGCATGCACACCACATGAGTGGGAGAGGGGCAGAGAGAGAGGGAGACAGAGGATCTGAAGCAGGCTCTGTGCAGCCCAGAGCCTGACATGGGGCTCGAACTGACAAACCGTGAGATCATGGCCTGAGTTGAAGTTGGATGCTTAACCTACTGAGCCACCCAAGGGCCATAGTTCTTTTTTTTTTTTTTTTTTTAGATTAATCTTATATACAGTTAAATGCACAAACCTTAAGGATACCAAATGCACAATATTTGAATGTACCATTAGGTAAGTTCCAACAATGCATGTATTTCTTCAACCTAAACCCCTAATAAGATACAGAATATTGCCATCACTGCAAAAAGTTCCCTCAACCCATTACTCAGCCAGTTCTCCCACAAACCCCTCAGAGACAGCCACCGATCTGAATTTGTCCTGTTCAATTTGCCAATTCTAGAACGTCCTATCAATGGAATCGTACAGTACGTACTTTTTTGTTTAACACTTCTTTCACTCAGTAAAATGTTTTTGAGATCTATAACCATGCAACTCGTATCAATACTTGGTTCCTTTTTGTTGGGTAGTATTCCTTTGTGTGAATATATCAATGTATCCATTTTCTTGTTAATGGACACTGGCCATTTCCAGTTTTTGATCCTGTGAATAAAATTGCTATGCATGCTTTCATGCAAGTCTTTTTGTGGACGTATGTTTTTCTTTTCTCTTGGGTAAATACTTAGTACTGAAGTTGCACTCATCACAGGGGTAGCTGACATCTGTCACTATACAATGTTATTCCAATACTATCCACTTTCTTATGCTGTACCTTAGATACTGAGTGCTTTTTTTTTTTAAATTTATTTTTGAGGCAGAGGATGAGAGTGGAGGAGGGGCAGAGAGAGACAGGGACAGAGGATCCAAAGCAAGCTCTATACTGAAAGCAGTGAACCTGATGCTGGGTTTTGAACTCATGGACCATGAGATCATGACCTGAGCTGAAGTCAGATGCTCAACTGACTGAGCCACCCAGGCGCCCCAGATACTGAGTGCTTTTAAATGTGTTTGTCAGCTACTTGTTTTCTTACTTTGTGAAGTCTTCACAAATAATTTGCCTTTTTTTTTTTATTAGAGTGCTTATTTTTTTATTATTGAGTTGTAGTTCTTTTATGTTCTGGATAGTTGTCCTTTGTGCATTTATTTACCTTTGTGCAGAGTGTGTATGCATTTTGCTAGTGATATCCTTTGTTGGGCCAAAATTTCTTAATTTTGATAAAGTCCAATTTATCAATGTTTTCCTTTATAACTATTGCTTTCTGTTTCCTGTTTATGAAATCTTTGCTTACCTTTAAGTTTCAAAGACCTTCTGTGTTTTCTTCCAAAATCTCTATGGCTTTTATGTTCAGATCTATGATCCACCTCAAATTAATTTGTGTGTGTGTGTGTGTGTGGTGTGGGGTCAGGGCTTCTGTTCTTTTTTTAAAAGTATGCATATCCATTTATTATAGGACCCTTGATTGAAGATAATCTTTCCCCCCTTTGACGTACTTTGGCATCATTGTTAAAGATCAAATGGCGTTAGAGGTATGGGTCTACCTAGGAGTTCTTTATTTTGTTTCATTGGTCTACTTTCTAAATGTGTCTGTTGATCTGTCTTTGTTTTATAGTAATCAGGTGGTGTAACTTCTTCAACATCACTCTTTTGTAACTATATTACTATGGATTCATGGTTCTTTATATTTCTGTATAAAATCAGAATGATCTCTTTAATTTCACAAAAATCACTGCAAGATTATGATGAAACTCCAGTGATTCTGTAGAGAACGAGTTATGTCTTTACAATATTGAGACTTTAAAAATTACATATTTCTTGGGGTACCTTGGTGGCTCAGTTGGCTGCTCTTGATTTCAGCTCAGGTCATGATCTTGTGGTTTGTGAGTTTGAGCCCCGCATTGGGCTCACTGCTGTCAGCACAGAGCCCTCTTCGGATCCTCTGTCCCCCCGCCCCGTCTCTGCCTCTCCCCCGCTTGCATGCACTCTCTCTCTTGCAAATAAAAAATAAACATTAAAAAAATTACATAATTTTTATTTCTTTTGGTTTTCCTTAATTTCTTAGAGGAATATTTTATTGTTTTGAGTGTAGAGGATTTTCATGCTCTTTTTAAAATTTATTCCTAAATATTTTGTTTTTTTGCACAATTGTAAAAAATTATTTTTTGAACCTCATTTCTGACTGCTAGCTATTAACATATAAGTGATTTTTTTATATTAGCCTTGTATCTCCCAACCTTGCTAAATTCACTGATTAGTTTCTAGTAGTTTTTTTTCAATTCTGTAGGATTGTCTACATAAACAGTTATGCCATTTGCACGTGGTAACACAAGTGATGGTTATGACTTTTATTCATTTTTCTTAACTTATTCCAATGGTTACAACTTTCAGTGCAATGTCGAATAGAAGTTTTGAGATGGGGTATTATTTTCTTGTTCCATAACTTAGGGGGAAAGCATTAATACTTCGTAACAAAACATAATGTCAGCTGTAGGTTTTTTTGTAGATAATGCGAACCTCTCTTTTTTTTCTTGGTTGATTGAGACTATTGTATTTTTAACTATGTTGAATTTAGTGAAATATTTTTTTCTGCATCCGTTGGAATGTTCATAACCTTTTTTTCATTGATTATATTAATAGAATGAATCACAATGGTTTCTTTTCTTTCTTTTTTAAAAAATTTTATTTCATGTTTATTTATTTTTGAGAGAGAGAGAGAGAGGGAGTGAGAGAGAGAGAGAGAGTGCAAGCAGGGAAGGGACAAGGAGAGAGGGAGACACAGAATTTGAAGCAGGCTCCAGGCTCTGAGCTGTCAGCACAAAGCATGACACGGGGCTTGAACTCATGGACTGTGAGATCATGACCTGAGCCGAAGTCAGATGCTTAACCGACTGAGCCACCAAGGTGCCCCTAGACTAGCTAGGTGGTTTTATATTTTGTTGATCTTTCAGAAAACTAACTGTTAGGTTTTTAAACTTTTTCTGTTGTTTGCTTATTTTCCATGTCATTGATTTTTTTTTTTTTTTTGAAAATCTGCTCTGTACTTTCTTCCTTCTATTTTGAGTTTGCTTTGCTCTTCTTAGAGATTTTTGAAGGTGAAAAAAATAGGTCATTGATTTTAAACTTTTTTTTCTTTTCTAATGTAAGAATTAAGTACTGTAAAAGTATGATAATATGCCAGAGGATATACCCGTTGGTAATGATGGAATTAGGTCTCAGCCATGGTCTAAAAACTTTCAGTCTAGGGGCACCTGGGTGGCTCAGTTAGTTAAGCATCTAACTTAGGCTCAGGTCATGATCTCACAGCTCATGAGTTCGAGCCCCACGTCAGGCTCTGTGGTGAAAGTTCAGCCTGGAATCTGCTTTGGATTCTGTGTCTCCCTCTCTCTCTGCCCCTCCCCCTCTCACGCACGCACATGTGTGCTCTCTCTCTCTCTTCTTCAAAAATAAACAAACATTAAATAAATAAATAAGTAAGTAAGTAAATGCCTTCAGTCTAGTGTTCCTTCCACTGGATTTCAGCTCACTTCCCCTTCCCTGTCCTTACAGCTACAGCCTTCTAAGTTACTTAGATGTTTCACTTTGCTCCTAAGGATTGTGAAAGCTGAAGAGCTCATCTTTACTTAAAGGGCTCAGAGTACCATTGTGTGTTCAAGACTTCGCTTAGCTGATACATAAATACTATAGACCACTGGGACTGCCCGGAGCCTTTGGCAATGCTTTGATTGGTGAGGAATTCAAAAGTGATTTTGTAATTGGTAAAATCCAAAAATGTTATCAGATTGGTAACAGTGTTGATAAATTCTTGGCAATGCCAGGCAAATAAAGCAACTCAGGCAGATCAAAACATTATAAGAAGATAGACAAAAAAAAATGTTTGGAACTGAAAGATATTTTTTTAAAAATTTTTAAATTAAAAAAAGTTTATTTTTAAGAGAGAGTGAGAGAGTGAGCGAGTGCAGGAGGGGGAGGGACAGAGAGCAAGAGGGAAACACAGAATCTGTGTCCAGGCTCTGAGCTGTCAGCACAGGGCTGGGTTTGAACCCACGAACCATGGGTGACCTGAGCCGAAGTCAGATGCTTAACCGACTGAGCTACCCAGGAGTCCCTGAAAGACGTTTGGATTGCAAATTCTACAATTTAAACAAACTATATTCCATTTTTCTCAGAATTTTTGAGAAAAGTTTGTAATGCCCGATATGAGTTATACTTTAGTATAGTATGGTTCTCTGTGGTGACATTTGTTAAGAATGCTTGCTTATATTTAAGGATATATACTGATATTTTGAAAATTAGGTCATAATAACTTGCTACTGAAGTGCTAGTATTCCCTTTTGTCTTAGGATGAACTGAGGTCAATGACCCAAGATGCTCACCACTCTCTTGGCATAAGATAAACATTCAAATAATATTAGTTACTTACCCCTTTTCTCCTTACCAGATTAACCAAAACTTCTGAGATTTCATATTATCCCTGAAGTGATTCCTTTTGGATTTGATTTGTAACAGGTATAATATTCATTGTGTGTAAGTTTTCTTGGTCACATGTCTGTGCATTAGTTAGCAATCATTTTAATGTCTTGTTTATAAAAATTTTTTAATTATAAAGAACCATAAATCTTCTTGCATCTAGTAAAGCCATTTTCAGCTTTTAAACGCTGCAACATAAGCCTTTATTTCAGTTTTTAGAAAGATGGTTGATTGTTGGCAAATAAGCATGGCTGTTAATTCTCATGAGCATCTCATACTATTTTCTTTTTTTAAAATTTTTTTAATGTTTATTTATTTTTGAGACAATGCAAGAGACAGTGCAAGCAGTGGAGGGGCAGACAGAGGGAGACACAGAATCTGAAGTGGACTCCAGGCTCTGAGCTGTCACCCCAGAGCCCGATGTGGGGCTCAAACTCACAAACCGTGAGATCAGGACCTGAGCCGAAGTCGGACGCCTAACCAACTGAGCCACTCAGGTGCCCCAGCATCTCATACTATTTTCTAGGTGATTCAGATCGCTGAAGTTTAAAAGGGAAAAAGGAGGGCACCTGGGTGGCTCAGTAGGTTAAGTGTCCGACTCTTAATCTTGGCTCAGGTTGTGATCTTATAGTTTGTGGGCTGGAACCCCACGTCGGGCTTTGTGCTGAGCTTGGAGCCTGGATTCCTGCTTGGAATTATGTGTCTCCCTCTCTCTCTGCCCCTCCCCCCCACATGCTCTTTTTCTCTCTTTCAAAAATCAATAAACATTAAAAAAGAAAGAAAGAAAGAAAGAAAGAAAGAAAGAAAGAAAGAAAGAAAGAAAGAAAGAAAAAAACAGAAAAAGGGAATAAGGAAGGTGCCTGGGTGGCTCAGTCAGTGAAGCATCTGACTCTTGATCTCGGTGCAGAGCTTGCTTGGGATTCTCTCTTCCTCTTTCTCTGCCCCTCCCCCACTCACACTCTTAAAATAGATAAACATTTTTTTAAAAAGGGAAAAAGGAAAGGGGGTGGGGCGGATTTGAAACAAGGGGAAAAGCATAGGACCAGGAGTAAGTAGAAATGAGTCCAAGGTGTGCTCTGCCATTACCTACATGGATGTGCCCCCATGCAAGTTATTTAACTCTTTTTGGCCTAAATTGAGTCTTCCAAAACAAATTAAAGCTAACCACAATTCCCAAATCTGAGATTCTATTCATCCTTATATGGGGATATTATTATAGACCAAGATTATGCTCATCTTGAAAAATAAGATCATGATTGATTCAGTGAGGAGATGAGACTTGGGTTTTATCCATCAACAAAACTTAGACGATTGCTCTGAGTTCAAGGAATTTCACCAAAAGCAAGAAGGGGCCAATGTGAACCAGGTGCTTATCAGCTGATTTGGGTAAAACTTTTCGGTTTGACCTGGTAGAAGACCTGAGAACAGGCTCAAACAGAATGATGACTTCATTACAACAACAGTTGAAAATTTTGATTGGCAGGTGATAGTTCAGATGAACTTGGTAGCTGCGGCCTACATTTTTAGGGCAGAATGAGTATAACTGGATTGATACTATTCCCTTCTGTGTACTTTTCACGTTGTTAAGTAATTATTCAGTTTCCTTCCTCTTTCATTTGATTGAAGAATTGTGTGATTTCTGCTTTCTTAAATGTCATCTCTTATTGGAAAATTATGGTTTAGTTTTGTGACCAACTGTACTAAGTACATGTTTATAAATGTGTGTGTGTGTGTGTGTGTGTGTGTGTGTGTGTGTGTGTGTGTGTTTCTGTTGCCTAGGAATTTGGTATCATTAGATAATCCTGGTCATTTGGCTACAGTATGGTAATCTGAGAAAATTTGGATGAAAAACTTCTGGATTGTAGTTGACAGTACTTGATAGTAGAAAATATATTTTGCACATATTAGCTCATTAGAAATTGGAATAAAAAGTTGAGAAAAGGGGCTAAAAACAGTCCCTGAGAGAAAAATAAAGTCAGGTTTTCTGGTCAATATGAAAGAGTGAGCTGAAACCAGAAATGTCACTCCTGTTCCAGACACATCAGAGGCTGGATACAATATAACAGCAAGTCAGTCAATCAGTCAATCAATCAATCAATCAATATGAATTCAAAAGCCAGAAAAGAAAGATCCCAGAAACAAAAGTTGATGCAAAGCCAGGAAGACGCCTGTGTGCACAGGAAGTTCACAAGTATAATTATACTGGTCTTAGAATCTACGGTACTGGTCTTAGAATCTACGGTAAAAGTTTATGACAGTAATTTTGAAAGCACAAATGAAATGGACAATTTATTGGGAAACTACACATGATAAAAATTGACTTAAACTACAAGCACTAAAGATTTGTGAATCCGTTGCCCTTTTCTCTCCCCCCTCATCAAGACACTGGGTGCAGGTGGTGTTACAGAATACAGTAAAACAGTCCTTCAGTGGACAGGTGGTTTTTATTTTGTGCAAAGTGTCAGAGAGAAAGAAGCTGAAACTACCATTTATAACCATTTATAAAGCCAGTACAACCTTAATACCAAACTTGATAAGATAAGGAAATAAAATCACAAGACAGTCTCCATGTTAACGTTGAGGTAGAAGTTCTAAGTAAGGTGTTACTTCAGAGGCACCTGGGCGGCTCAATCGGTTAAGTGTCTGACTCTTGATTTCGGCTCAGGTCATGATCTCATGATTGTGAGATCAAGCCTGCATGGGGTTCCATGCCAAGTGTGGAACCTGCTTAAGAGTCTCTCTCTATCTCTCTCTTTCTCTCTCTCTCTCTCTCTCTTTCTCTCTCTCTCTCTCTCTCTCTCTCTGCCCTTCTCCCCTGTTGTGTTCTCTCTCTCTCAAAAAAAAACTTTGCTTCATCCAAACAAAAAATGTTTGTTTGTTTATTTGAGAGAGCATGAGCAGAGGACAGGGGCAGAGGGAGAGAGAGAGAATTTTCAGTAGATTGCATGCCCAGTGCAGAGCCCAGTGCTGGGCTTGAGCCCCTTGACCCCTGAGATCATGACCTGAGTCAAACTAAAAATGTTTAAAATTGGGGTCCCTGGCTGGCTCAGTCAGAAGAGCATGGGATTCTTGATCTCAAGGTCATGAGTTTGAGCCCCATATTGGGTGTAGAGATTACTTAAATAAATTTAAAACATGTTTAAAATTGAACATATATCATCATCAATTAGGGTTCGGGTCAGGAAGGCAGAAGTGATTTAACATTAGAAAAATCTATTAATGTTATAAATTAAAAAAAAAATTTAGCATTTATTTTTGAGAGAGCAAGACAGAGCAGCAGGGGAGGAGCAGAGAGAAAAAGGGGAGAGACACAGACTCCGAACCAAGCTCCAGGCTCCGAGCTGTCAGCACAGAGCCCGACACAGGGCCCGAATTCACGGACCATGAGATCATGACCTGACCCAAAGTCGGATGCTTAACTGACTAAGCCACCCAGGCACCCCTAATGTTATAAATTTTTAACATTTATGTTTATTAATTGTATCTTGAATGACCTGTGAGATATTCTAGATGAGAGACAGATTTATTTTTTATCACCTTGTAGTAAATGATAAGGGCACACTTCTCCTTTCCTTTTCACCCCTTGGGTAACACAGTAAAAACCAGGTGGAGGAACCTTTTCCACAAATAGCCTGGATACTTGATAGGTGAGGGATGGAGAACAATGGGTTTATTTTATTTATATATAGGAGAGAGGTGGCCACTCTCCTCCCCTCAAGCGAGAAAAGAAATACATTTTTTTACTCATTTGAAGGGGATAGAAAGGATCCTGGATTCTCAGTCTTACCTTTGAAATGCAAATACGTCTTTCCAGGGGTAGTAGAAATGGCTGGTGTTTCTTGCTTTTAGGACCTAGAAATATGTGTGCTCAAGGTCTGGCATTCATACCATTTGAAATGTAAATAGGGTGATAGAGGCCCCGTCTTCCTGGTATAATGGGGCTTAACTTAGGGACTCAGTCCAGGCTATAATCACTTGGCCCTCTTAATTCTTTCAGATCACAGCAATGAACTAGACAAATGGCTGCAGACCTATTTCTTAGAACATGTTTCTAGGAGCACTGAAGGCAAACATTATCTTTACATTGCATACATTCTTCATGTGTCTCAGAAGGATAGGACATTGATAATAGGCCAGTATTAAAGTCTTATTAGAAGTCTTTTTATTGATTTATTTTTTAAAAATTTATATTCAAGTTAGCATATAGTGCAATAATGATTTCAGGAGTAGAATCCAGTGATTCATCCCCTACATATAACAACCAGGGCTACATATAACATCCAACAAGTGTCCTCCTTAATGCCCCTTACCCATTTAGCCCACCCCCCACCCACAACCCTCCAGCAACCCATAGTTCATTCTCTGTATTTAAGAGTCTCTTCTGTTTTGTCCCCCTCCCTGTTTTTATATTATTTTTCCTTCCCTTCCCTTATGTTCATCTGTTTTGTGTCTTAAATTCCACATATGAGTGAAATTATATGATAGTTGTCTTTCTCTGCCTAATTTCACTTAGCATAATACCCTCTAGTTTTATCCATGTTGTTGTAAATGGCAAGATTTCATTCTTTTTGATTGCTGAGTTATACTCTATTGTATATATATACCACATCTTTCTTTACCCATTCATCCCTCGATGGACATTTGGGCTCTTTCCGTACTTTGGCTATTGTGGATAGTGCTGCTATAAACATTGGGGTGCATGTGCCCCTTCGAAACAGCATCCCTGTATCCCTTGGATAAATACCTAGTAGTGCAACTGCTGGGTTGTAGGGTAGTTCTATTTTCAGTTTTATGAGGAACCTCCATACTGGTTTCCAGAGTGGCTGCAATAGTTTGCATTCCCACCAGCGGTGCAAAAGAGTTCCCCTTCTCTGCATGTGTTGTTACAAGTCTTAATGCAAAAAGATAAGAATAGTAAAAATGTATAAGGGTAGGAAAACAGAGCAACAGTCCTGGTATATACTGCAGTCTAAACAGCCGGTACACAGAACATTCAGGGTACCACTCAAATAAGTTATTAACAATAATAAAAAATTCAAGCAAGCATGTTGAATGCAAGAGCCATATACAAGACCTGACAGGATCCTGTGCAGTAACAAATTAAAAATGAATTTGTAAAATACAATTTCATCCGTAATAGTGAAAAAAACTGGTAACTAGGAATAGATCTAATAGAAACCTGTATTAAGTTCCTCATGTGGAAAATTAGAATATTTAATTGGAAAAATAAAAGAAGACTCAAAGAGGGGGGATAGAAGCTAATCATGGAAGTCAGATCCAGTATTATTAAAATTTCTATTCTCCTAAATCTGTGATCTGAGTGCATTTCTGATTGAAATCCCCCAGGGTATCTTTGAGGAATTTGTAAAGCTGATTCCAAAAGTCACATGAAAGAGGGAAGGTCTGAGGAAGTGAAGAAAAACTTTGAAAAGATGAAGAAAACTTGCAGTATCAAAAATTAGAAAGTAATATACACGTAAGGTTCTCCAGGGAAATGGAACTGGTAGGGGAAGGAGGAGAGGGAGGATGGGAGAGATTTTGATTGACTGAGATTGAACATAATGAATTCGCTCCCATGATAATGGAGGCTGAGATGTGCCACAATCTGCAGTCAGCAAGCTGAAGACCCAGGAAAGTCAGTGGGATGGCTCCATTTTGCTTCCAAAGGCCTAAGAACTAAGAGAGCAGATGATATGAATTCCAGCCTGAGTGCAGAAAACCAATGTCCCAGCTCAACAGCCCTTCTTATAAGAAGTTCTTTCTTATTCAGCCTTTTTGTTCTATTCAAGTCTTCACCTGATTAGGTCAGAACCATGCATGTTAGAAAGGGCTTCTGCTTCACGCAGTGTCCAGATTCACATGTTCATCTTGGCCAGTAACGCTATCACAGACTCATCTGGAATAATGTTTGACCAGTTATCTGAGTACCCCATGGTCCAGTGAAACTGACACATAAAGTTAACCATTACAGTAGCTAACTCATGTATTTTACTCGTTTCATTCCAGACACTATTCTAAGCACTCTGCATATGTTAATTTACTTAATTTTCACAGTAACTGATGAAATAGGTATGATTTTATCTCCTCTTTATCAATGAAACTAGGGCTCCCTGAGGTTAGGAACTTGAATGTTTATCCCAGTGGTGTGAATTGGAGAGCCAGGAAACAGCCACACATACACGGAACCTTGGAATACGATAAAGACAAGCACTGCAAATCCACTGAGATAAGGTGTTATTGTGATGATTGCTTATCTTTAATAAAAAGCCACTATTTTAGCTCAGAGCACACACCAAAATAAGTTTCAGATGAACTAGAGATCTCAAAGTGAAAAACAAGAGTTCAGAAACTTAACCAAAATGCGTAGAAGACTATCTAACATCACAGTAGGGAGGGAATTCTCTAAGACAAGATACCAAAAAAAAAAAAAAAAAAAAAAAAGAACCAAGATCGATAGCCTACATCAAAATGTAAGATGTCTGTAGCCACTGCGCCTCAACCAGTGGCTTGTTCCCTGCCATGCACTGCTAATCACTTTAATATATTAACTAAATCAATCCTCACAAAACAGACTGAAGAATTACATTCCTTATGATGTAGCAATCCTGCTTCCGTGAAGATACAAGAGAATTTTGTATCTCTCCGTGGCCGCTCTGTTGCAATCACCAAGATTGAAAGCACCCTCACCATACCCTCAGGAATCATATTGATGAATAGATAAATAAGTGGTGGCATGTTCATATAATTGAAGTTTTTAAGAGTAATAAGCTATATGACTCAGTGTTGGTACAGTTCAAAAAATGTTGAGTGATAAAGAGCGAGTTGTGAAGCATATGGATGGTATTAGATCATTTGTCTACTTTTACAAACACAAACAATATTTTGTCTGTTGTTTATTAATATGGAAATTTTAAAATGTGGAAATATAAGAGGCGCCTGGGTGGTTCAGTGCGTTACATGTCCGACTTCGGCTCAGGTCATGATCTCGTGGTCCATGCATTCAAGCCCTGTGTCTGGCTCTGTGCTGACAGCTCAGAGCCTGGAACCTGCTTTGGATTCTGTGTCTCCCCCTCTCTCTCTCTCTCTGCCCCTCCCCTGCTCGTGCTCTGTCTCTCTCAAAAATAAACATTAAAAAAAAAATAATAAAAATAAAATGTAGAAATATAAGAAAACTTGAAATAATATATAGTGAGCTTCCACTGTATCTTTAGTATATTTTTGTAAACTAAGAGTAAATATCCAGTGTTAACTTTCGTTGATTCTGAGTGATGAGCATATAAATCTTTAAAAATATCACCGTCTTGGGGTGCCTGGGTGGCTTAGTCAGTTAAGCGTCCGACTTCAGCTCAGGTCATGATCTTGGGGTCTGTGAGTTTGAGCCCCACTTTGGGCTCTGTGCTGACAGCTCAATACTGGAGCCTGCTTTGGATTCTGTGTCTCCCTCTCTCTCTGCCCCTCTCCCACTTGCATTCTGTCTCTCTCTCTCTCTCTCTTTCTCAAAAAAAAACATTAAAAAAATCACCATCTTTACTCGTGTAGTTATGAAATATTCAATAATAATTGAAATAAATTAAGAGAGGAAAACTGTAAGGGGGTAGTCATGGTCGTTTCATATGTGTGTAGCGATTTTGTTTAGATATTGATGAGAGCAGGAAGAGAGTCAGAGAGGGTGTGAGCTATTAATGTCCACAGCCTCCTTCTATACTCATGGAACCCAAGGTTGCTGACTCTCAAGTAGACAATTGGAACACTGTAGGATGAAATCATGAAGCTAGCAACACAGTCTTTTTGGATATCGCAGACTGGAGCTGAAGCCGCTCCAAACACACCCATGGGACAGTCTTTGATTCTTTCAGTAAGAACAGGTCAAGACCTAGATGTAAAGGACAGAGCAGAGTATCTGCCGCTCTACAAATGCTCAGTGCTGCTTGTTGTTCTTGTACGAACTGAGTTATTCATAAATTTAAACTTTATTTTTCAGAGTGTATACATGGCGTTCAGCTTCTGAGAGTCTTTGGAGGTTGGGTGAAGGCTGAAAATCAAGACTGGGAAGAGCTTAGGAACTATTGTTTGAGATCTGTTACCGCCTTGCCAGTGGTGATCTGGTATCGGGGGGATTTGCTTTTCCATCCAAAGCATCCCCAAACCTTGGGGTGTTGGCTTGCAATAAGTAGGAAACTGTAGCCTCTAAAATCATTTAGGGAATGCCCTTTGTCCTAGGAACTCTGAATTTTTGTTTGAAGGAGGTGGGCATCAAGGCATTGCCCAAGGAAGGTTGGCTGGCTAACTGGATGGGACACCGAAGGCTTTCCTTGGGCCATTCATCACAGCCTGGAAGATGGCCTTAAGTGTTGCAGACTGTGAAACCCTGCTTGTGAATCACTAGCCAGATTGGTTTAGTAAAGTGGTAACCATGGATCTGCCTTTCAGGGATGGAGTCACATTGAACCAAGCTCACAGAGGTTGATGTACACAAGCCAGAAGGTAGGCTATTTACAGTGATCTGAGTACTTAGGTGAGCCTGACCAGTACATTTTCGTCTCTTTCGCAAAGCTCCTGGAGAGCTGACCCACCAAATCAATCATAATACTTCTGTATGCTTAACCAAGATGTGTACCTTTTAGGACATTGCTTTAACAGACACTGCCAGCTTTTCTTTCTGTATTTATTTAGGCTTCTGTGTTTGACAAATTCCATTATACTTGCATTCTTCTTAAATTTTTTTTTTAAGTTTATTTATTTTGAGAGAGAAAGAGAGCCTGAGCAGGGAAGGGGCAGAGAGGGGGGGAGAGAGAGAACCATAAGCAGGCTCCATGCTGTCAGCGCAGAGCCCGACACAGGGCTCAAACCCATGAACCTGAGATCATGACCTGAGCCAAAACCGAGAGTTGGCCACTTAACAGACTGAGCCACCCAGGCGCCCCTATACTTCATTCTAAATGACTCTCCCATGTCTACCTCCTGGAGGTCACCCTGATATCCCTTTGATTGAACTTTTTGATTGTTCTCTAATGTTTCAGTGACACATTCCAAGCCATCTCTTGGTTCACTCCCCCAAGTGGTAAATCACAGTGACTCAGGGTAGATTTTGCTAGTTTAATTCTGAGGGCATCCACCCTTATTTCCAAGTTCTTGGGGACTACTCACTCGTGGACTTTAGCAGCTTTTCCTTTTTCATTCTGTTGTTTCTGAGGATTTCAGCTAGCAGTGAGAGTGCCATTTCTCTTCTCTTCCTTTGAAGAAGATTTCTCATGGTAGCTGCCTTAGCAATGTCTCAGGGTCATCAGGGATAAGAATATAGGACCTTATGCTTTGTAGAGGTTCCATAGAAAAGCATCAGGCAGGTTCTTGTAACTATTACCCATGGTCATATGTTAGGAAATCATCTTCATATTGTTTAGGGAGGTTCTTGACTGTTTGTATCATGAAACGTGCAGCCAAGAACTCAAACCATCCTATGTTCCGCCCATAGTGGATGTGTATCTTTAGGAATTTCTTTACGTGACGCTTTAAAATGGAGCTACGGCATCCTCTAAACAGCTGTTGCTGTAGGCTTGTCCAGCCTTTGCCCCCCAGTCCTCTCCTTCTGTCCTGGTCTACATCTCTTAGAGCTTTTCCCAACTTCCTAGCCTTTACAAACCACCAGCTGATTGTCTAGATATTTCATTAGCTAGCTTTGTCCACTGGGTTGGTGTTGCCATAGTTAGCAAACATAAATGCAAAGAAAGGCACAAATTTAGCATAAAAATATGCCCCATGTTCTCTATATTTATAGGTTTGATTCTGCTTTTTGTTTGTCTATTTGTTTTGTTTTTTAGATTCCACATATAAGTGAAATTTTACGGTATTGTTTCTTTGTCTGACTTACTCCACTTAGCAGATTCTTGTCTAGGTCCATCCGTATTGTTGCAAGTCCAAGATCTTCTTTTTTTCCTAATGTTTATTTTATTTTTGAGAGAGAGAAGAGGACAGAGGATCTGAAGTGGGTTCCATGCTGACAGCAGAGAGCCTAATGTGGGATTCAAACTCACAAACTGTGAGATCATGACCTGAGCTGAAGTCGGATGCTCAACCAACTGAGCCACCCAGGTGCCCCAAGAGCTTATCCTTTTTTATGGTTGAGTAATATTCCACAGTATATATTTACCACATCTTTGTTCAGACAAAATGGGTGAGGGACAGTGGGAGATACAGGCTTACAGTTATAGGATGAATGAGTCACGGGAATACAAGGTACAACATAGGGAGTATAGTCAATGGTATTGTGATAGCACCGTATGGTGGCAGATGGTAGTTGCCCTTGTGGTGAGCATAGTATAACATATAGACCTGTTGAGTCACTATGTTGTACACCTGAAAATAACGTAACATTATGTGTTGACTATCCAAAAAAAAAAAAAAGTTCTTTAAAAAGTACCTGTAAATGTGTATAGATAAAACATAATTGCTGTTAAAAAGTGTCCCACACAGCATCTGAGGTATACATATACTAAAAAAGAAGTTTGTTATTTATCTAAAATGTACATTTAACCAGGTGTCCTGTATTTTTTAGTGGTTGTTTATTTATTTTGAGACAGAGAGAAAGAAAGAGAGAGGGGCGTGCAGAGAGAATAGGGGACAGAGGATCTGAAGCAGGTTCTGTGCTGCCACCTCCAAAGAGCCTGATGCAGGGCTCGAACTCAAAATTCATGAGATCATGACCTGAGCCAAAGTCGGATGCTTAACTGACTGAGCCACTCAGACGTCCTGTCTCTTTTTGGCAACCCTACTGTGGCTTCTTCCCCCACATCCAGCTCTTCAGATGCTTCCCCTCCATGACTAATCGCATTTTCTGAGATTCTACACTTTTCTTTCTTTTCAGAATGTAAACAATTCTACTGAGATGTAATTCACATCTCAGTTCACCCTTTAAGTGTAAAATTTACTGTTTTTTTAGAATGTCCCCATGCTTGTGCCTCCGTCACTACAATATAATTTTGGAACATTTTCATCCCCCCTAAAAGAAGCCCATATCCCTCAATAGTCACTTCCCATACCTCCCCTTCTCCAACTTCCTCTGCTCTAAACAACCACTAATTTATTCTTAGTCTCTTTAGATTTGTCTGTTCTGGAAATTTCATATAAATGAAATCACATAATATGTGGTCCTTTGTAACTGGCTTCTTTCTTTAGCATGTTTTCAGGCTTTATCCATGTTGTAGCACATATCAGTATTTCATTCCTTTTACGGCTGAATAATATTTCGTTGTATGAATATATATAACCTATTTTATTTATCCATTCATCTGTTGGTCACTTTTTGGTTTGTATGAATGACACTGCTATGAATATTCATGTACAAGTTTTTGTGTGAACACACCTTTTCATTTCTCTTGGGTTGATACTTAGGCGTGGAACAGCTGGGTCTTAGGGTAATGCTATGTTTAACCATTTGAGGAACTGCTGAACTGTTTACCAAAATGCCTACATCATTTTTACGTTCCTACTGGCATATGAGGATTTCAGTTTCTCCACATTTTTCCCAACCCTTAATGTGGTCTCTCTCTCTCTCTCTCTTTTTTTTTATTATAGTCATCCTCATGTAGTGAAGTAATATCTCATTGTAGTTTTGATTTACATTTCCCTGATGGAAATGTAAAACGACAACAACATTTCATGTATATATTGGTTATTTGTATATCTTTTTTGGAGAAATGTCTGTTCAGATCCTTTGCCCATTTTTAAATTGGGTTGTCTTTTTATTAGCGAGCTATAAGGTTTCTTTATATAGTCTGTATACAAATTCTTCATGAGAGATATTCTTTTTCCTAATATATCAGGAATATGTTTTCTCTTATTTCATGGGTTGTAATTTTACTTTATGTTATTATTTGCAGCATGAAACTTTAAATTTTAACACAATCTGATTTACCCATTTTATTTTTCCTTTTGCCCCTTGAGTATTTGGTGGCATTTCTAAGAAACCATTACCTAGCCCAACATAACTTCTTGTTTTCTTCTAAGAGTTTTATAATTTTAGTTCTCTGATCTTTAAATTTTGTGTATGGTGTGTGGAACAAGCCCAATTTCATTATTTTGCACAACTGCCCAGTTCACACAGCACCATTTGTTGAGAAGACTACTCTTTTTCCCCATCCAGTTACCTTGACACCCTGTGCAAAACGAGTTGACCATATTGGAAGGTTTATTTTTGGAGTCTCAGTTCTCCTTCATTGATCTATATGTCTGTCTTTATGGCAGTGACCCGTTGTATGAAGTACTGCAGCTTTGTAGTTAAGTTTTAAATTAAAGAAGTGTGAGTCTGGGGCGCCGGAGTGGCTCAGTTGGTTGAGCGTCTGACTTTGGCTCAGGTCATGATCTTATGATCTGTGAGTTCAAGCCCCTCATTGGGCTCTGTGCTGACAGCTCGGAGCCTGGAGCCTGCTTCAGATTCTGTGTCTCTCTCTCTCTCTGTGCCTCCCCACTCAGGCTGTGTCTCTCTCTATCTGTCAAAAATAAACATTAAAAAAAAATTTTTTTTAAATAAAGAAAGAAATGTGAGTCTTCTAAGTTTGTTCTTAAGATTGTTTTAGTTCTTCTAGGTTTCTTGCCTTTATGTATGAATTTTAAGCTCAGTTTGTGCATTACTGTTTTTAAAAAGCCAGCTGGAATTTTAATATGGCTTTCACTGAAACTATAAATCGATTCGAGACATATGGGCAACGTAACAGTGACTTGTTTTCTGATCTATGAATATGAGATGTCTTTCCATTTATTTAGATCTTTAATTTCTTTTAACCATTTTCATAGTTTTAAGGGTGTGCTTTATATTTCTTTTGCAGACTGTATATTTAAGTATTTTATTCTTTTTGGTGCTATTGTAAAAGGAATTGTATTCTCAATTTCATTTCTGGATTTTTTTATTGCTGGTGGATAGAAATTTAATAGGTTTTTGTAATTTATCATTTACCCTGGAATTTAGCTGAACTTACTTGTTCTAATAATGTTTAGTGGAATTCTTAGGATTTTCTATATCCAGGATCATATTATCTGTGAATAAAGATAGTCTCACTTCCTCCTTTCCAATCTAGATGCCCCTTCTTTCTTTTTGATTTCTAATTACTATGACTAGAACCTCCAGTACAATGTTGAATAGAAATGGTGAAAACAGACTTTCTTACTGTTCCTGAACTTGAGTGGAGCAAAAGCTTTTTTTTTTTAAACCATTAAATATGATGTAAGCTGAAGATTTTAAAATATCAGGCTGAGTTTCTTTCTACTCCTAGTTAGCTGAATGCTTTTATCATGAGTGAGTATTGGATTTTGTCAAATACTTTTTTTTGGCCTCCATTGTGATGATTGTGTGATTTTTGTTCTTGATGCTATTAATATAGTGATTATAATTGATTTTCAGATGTTAAGCCAATCTCGTGTTCCTGATCTACTTCCCACTTGGCCTTGGTATGTACTACTTTGAGCATGTTGTGGGATTCACTCCGTTGGTATTTTGTTTAGAAATTTTTGCTTCTGTATTCATAAGGGATATTAATCTGTAGTTTTCATTTCCTGTGATGTCTTTATATCAGGGTAATACTAGTATTACAGGATAAGTTGAAAAGTGTTCCTCCCTCTTCTTTTTGGGGGAAAGAGTTTGTAAAGGATTGGTATTCATTCTTTTTTGAATACTTGATAGAATTAATTCATCAGTGGGGCCAGCTGGGCCTGGGCTTTTCTTTGTGGGAAGTTTTAAAATAATTAATTCTATCTTTTTGTTGATGATTGGCCTACAAAGATTTTTCCATTTATTCTTGAGTCCGTTTTGATAATTGACCATCATAGGAATTTGTCCATTTCATCGAAGTTACGTCATTTGTTGGCATACAGTTATTCATAGTATTCTCTTTCTGTTTCTCTAAGGTCTGATTTTGTTCCTGACTTTGGTATTTTGTATTTACCTTCTTTTTGGTTTATAATCTAGTAAAAGACTTGTCAATTCTGTTGATCTTTTCAAAGAACCAATTTCTGTTTTTATCGATGTTCTCTCTTATATTTTTATTCTTAATGTCATTTATTTCTGCTATAATCTTTATTAGCTCCCTTCTGCTTGCTTTGTATTTGATTTGTTCTTATTTTTGTAGTTCCTTAAGATGGAACATGATGTTATTCATTGAGATCTTTCTTCTTTGTTAACATAGATATTCACTGCTCTAAGTTTTACTCTGAATGCTGATTCAGTCGCAGCCCACAAGTTGTGTTATGTTGTGTTTTCATTTTCATTCATCTCAAAATATTTTCTAATATCCCTTGTGATTTCTTCTTTGGCCATTTGGCTATTAGTGCAATTTGTTTCCAGATATTTGTCAGTTTCCCAAATTTCCTTCAGTTATTGATTTCTGATTTAATTCCTATGTGATCAGGAAACATACTTTCTATTATTTCACCTATTTTCAATATATCGAGATTTGTTTTATAGTTCAGCATATTGTCTGCTCTGGAGGATGTGCTACTTGTGTCTGAGAAGAACGTGTATTCTATAGCGCGGTCGGACTGTTCTAGAGAGAGCTGTTAGTTCTAGTTTGTGTATAGAATTCATCAAGTCTTATCTTTCCTTGTTGATTTTATGCCAAGTTGTTCTACCCATTATTGGAAGTGAGGTAATAAAGTTTCCAACCATCATCGCTCAGTTGCCTACTTTTCCTTTCAATTCTGTCAGATTTGCTTCCTCTTGCCTTGCCTTGCTCACTGCGGAACTTCCAGCCTATGACGAGTTGGGGAGGGGGATCAGGGCCCCAGTATTCTCTGCCTACAGTGCCTGGGGTAGAACGTCTACCCTCCAGGTGACATCTGGGTGGAGGAATACAGACTCAGTCCTTTTGACCTCATCTGCCTGGAACATAGCTTCCGGAACATGCAGCTTGTGGGAGGGGGGAGACAAGGAGTGCCAAAAGCTGACTTCGTCTCTGGTTGAATCCATAACTTCAAACTGGGAGCCATTGAGGAGAGGGGAGCACCTGTCTTCTTGGCCACAAATGCCTGTGGTCGAGCTTCCCACGAGCTGGGGGATGGGTTTCATAGACTGAGTCATGGCTCAAATGCCACAGATTCTCTTTTTACTGACAGGTAGTAGATTTTGTTGAGTGAATGACTCTCCATTGGCTGTTTGCATTTAGGGCAGTTTCCAGAGAATATTAATGATTAATGATTGTTTTTTAATAATATGCACCCGTTAAGTTGTTCTTTTTCTCAGGAGAAAGTCTTCCCAGCTCCCTCCTCCTTCCTTTGTTTTCGAAGATTCTGAAATACCACGATTTTTTGCTTCTTCCTATTTCCTCTCTTGCTTTTGGTTTGATGATTTATTTTTATAAGGAGATTGTTTCAGTGTTAATAACATGAAATATAATTATAGAAGTATATTCTAGAAATAGTTTCTTCTCTGTCAGATCGCTGTCTGTCATTTCTTAGCTATTTCATGAACACAGATGGCTTCATTGAGATTTATGTGGAGGTTGAGTCTGATAAAAGTTGTAGGTAACATTACACTGAATCTGCTCTTGTTTCTCTATAACATTGATGTACTGCTGTCTGTGAGCTTCTTCAGACAGCACTTTGGGGACAGTATCTTGGAACCTTATTCAGGCAAACCATCATAACTTCTGTTTGTTTGAACAGTGTCCTGTTACATGGCATTAAATTTCAGGCCAAACCTGATAATGGCCTCTGATTTTTACCTGGATTTAATACTGGAGCTAAGGTGTAATCCCCAATCCAGACACAGTATACAGTTTTATAGTTGTAATAACATACTAATTATATTTCCCTCTATTAGCCATGGTCCCTGTGATCAAAATGAAGGCAGAAATCATTTGCATGACAGAATTAATTTCAATGGACACAGGGCTTTCCCAATATTATGAGAGTCAAGCAAAGACGAGGCTATTTATGACTTAGAGAAGGAAGTATGCTCAAACATTGTATAAACCCCCAAATTAGAGCAATTTTCTAGGTCTTTCCTATCAGTTCTGGTCATTTTCTAAGACAGCACTTTTTACCCAAATCCACATGATGGCAACAAGCATGGTGGTGGGAAGTGGAGAACTTACCAAGAGAAGTAACATCATAAAGCCCCCTTTCTTTATTATTCTGAGAGTTCTAAAGAATCATCTTGCTGTTGTGAGTTCCTGGTGTTTTATGATACACCATTTCCACCTAAAACATTGAAGAATCCTGGTTTTATTAGATATTGTAGATCTTCTTGTTTGGTATTAAAAAAAATTCTTAGGTGCCAGATATTGTACATCACACAAGGAGGAGACATTCATCAATTCTATTTTATTTTCTGAGGACCCCAATTGGATCCAAACTCTGGAAGCATCCTTGTTTAACAATGGTTTAACAAAGCAGTTCCAACTTAACAGGAAAGGAAACCATTATAGTGTTTGCCCTGCTATTCAAGGCTTTTTTGCTGGGTGGAAGATATTTGTGAGCAGTAAATGAAGGAGGGACGAGGAAAGCTTTAAGTTTCTTGGCTCCTTTGGATTTAACATCTAATTCTGTTTTAGCATCACACCATTTTGGGTTATTAGTTAATTCTTACAACGTATTAAAACCCAGCATCTAAACTCCTGAGCCTTGTGTGAAAGGACAAGATTCTAACATTTTTAAAAAAATTTTTTTAATGTTTTATTTTTGAGAGAGACAGAGAGAGACAGAGAGAGGGGAAGACACAGAATCCAAAGCAGGCTCCAGGCTCTGAGCTGCCAGCACAGAGCCCGATGCAGGTCTTGAACTCAAGAACCATAAGATCATGACCTGAGCCGAAGTCAGGCACCCAACTGACTGAGCCACCCAGGCATCCCCCTAAGCCTTTACTTAAGTGAAAACAAATGTTCACAAAAAGACTGCCACACAAGTGTTTAGATCAGCCCTATTTGTGAAACTGACTGAGCCACCCAGGCACCCCAAGATTCTAACATCTTAATGGTTCCTCTTCCCATGTTCTTGGTTTGCAAGTTAAGACCTGGAAAAGCCAAGTGGCTTGTTGAAAATCATGTCTTTTGCTTTCAAGTCTAGTGATCATTTGAGCTCATGGAGCTACCTTACAGGAGCAGTAACTTCCTGGGATGTAAAGACAGTTCTTATGGCTCAACACTTCCTTTCCTATTCCTGGGTTTCCTAGACTCACCTGCCCAGAAAGTAGGAGTAGAATCTGGGGGGGTGGGGGTAAGAGTTCTTCATGGCCCACCTTCCTGGCCCCAGCAAACCCTGCAGCCACTTGATTTATTTTTCTGAAATGGCAGGGACACATTACAGTGGAGCCCCCAAAGCCTAGGTGAGTTTGCAGAGCACAGCTCTGGGCTTGCTGGTTTTGGACATGCAGAGTGAGAAAGTCACAAAGTCTGTTGTGTTAATCCACTGAGATTGCAGTGTCAGTACGGTACCTTGGCATCACCTTCTTCATATAATTTCCAAAGCACTGTAGGAGAAGAGATCACTTCATGCCATTTTGTTGCATTAAAGATTCACATTGAAAATCGTGTGTGGAATTCTTTGGTAATGAGCACTAAGAAAGACACCACATTATTCATCTGGCTGAGGAATAGCAGGAAAGAGCCAGCTCACATGGAGCCAAAAGCCTGACAGGATCCTTCAAGTTTTTTCTTCTAATTCAGCAGACCATTTCTATGTTCTGGTAAAACACTCTCCATCATTGCATAGAGGTGACACGGACTAAATTTTGGTTGTTGTGCAACACAGAAAACTAGTAGGAAGTGCACTTACACTTGAGGTTCTGTCTTTGTAAAACGTAAATAAATAAAATAATATTTTAAAACACATTTGAGGATAGTCTGGCTAAAATCACCCCGTATGGAAGACACTAAAGATATTAAGTTTGCTTAGCTGCTTTACAGTGGATTCTAATGACACCAAAGTGTTTACCAGTAATATGATTTCTTTATATGCTGCACAGTCATTTTTATGTTACATTAACTTCATTTTGTGTTCTTTGGATCATTCCCACAATGCTTAGTGTGCAGTGGGTTGTGACTTAATTGCCCTATTATGTGGTATTAATAACCTATAGAAAAAAAAAAAAAAAGGAACCAAAGCGTGAATTAAAAGGAGTGAGTCTTGGTTACTGGAGGTGGTATAGGAGACCAAACAATAGAATTATCACAAATGTAAATGGAATCTCCAGCAGGACATACCACCAGAATAAAGACCATTGAGAAGATTCCTTTTTTGGAAAGAAACTCCCCAAAATGCACCAATGGGGATTTATTTAAATCTGAATGAAGAATTAAATACAACTCCACTTAAGGATGCCTTCTATTTTACAAATAATACTTTTTAAAAAATGTTTGTTTATTTTTAGAGAAAGAGAGCGTGAGCATGAGCAGAGAGAGACACAGAGAGAGAATCCCACGCAGGCTCCATGGTGCCAGTGTAGAGCCTGAGGTAGGGCTTGAACTCATGAACTGTGACATTAGGACCTGAGCTGAAATCAAGAGTTAGACACTCAACCAACTGAGCCACCCAGGCACCGCAAAACAATACTTCTTTCTCAGTATTTTACATCTAACTTAAAATGTCTAGATTCTCACTGCTCTGAACAGTATATTAAAAAACTATAAGTGATAATACTTACAGGTTTAAAAAAAATTATGTAAGTCATTCCTTTTCAAAGGCATCTGCCTCTTAGAGATGATCACATGGGCAGTGTGAAAAGGACAGATACATCCCATTATTTTTCAAAAGTAAGGTTGTTAATGTACTAAATAGTACTGACTAGTTATTTCCCACTGTAGCTGTTCTTTACAGTTCAATTAAAGGAAATACTTGAAGATCAACGTTTAGAAAATTGGTGTAGTTCTCATAAATGCTAGTTAGTTGGGTTTTTCTCTGTTGCCTTTGATTGTGTTTTTTGTTTGTTTTGTTTTTATTTGTACAAAGTAGACAAGTCTGGAATAGTAGTTAAATTTGATCTGAAACAAGAATATTTTTTTAAGTTTATTTATTTTGAGAGAGAGAGAGAGAGAGAGAATGAGCTGGGGGAGGGGGAGGGGGCACAGAGAGGGGGAGACAGCACAAGAAGGAGAGGAGCAGGGAGAGAGAGGGAGAGAGAATCCCAAGCAGGCTTCATGCTGTTAGCACAGAGCCTGATGTGGGGCTGGTCCTCACAAACCATGAGATCATGACCTGAGCCGAAGTCAGAAATTGGATGCTCATCCAAATGAGCCACCCAAGAGCCCCTGAAACAAGAATATTTTTTTCTTTCTTTCTTTTTTTAATGTTTATTTATCTTTGGGAGACAGAGAGAGAGCATGAGCAGGGGAGGGGCAGAGCGAGAGGGAGACACAGAATCAGAAGCAGGCTCCAGGCTCTGAGCTGTCAGTACAAAGACCGACATGGGGCTCAAACCCACGAACCGTGAGATTGTGACCTGAGCCAAAGCTGGACGCTTAACCGACTGAGCCACCCAGGCGCCCCGAAACAAGAATAGTTTTAATTTGTTTGCTAACTTACCTAACTGAGACATCTGTTTCTGTAACTTTGGCTCTCAGCCCCAACTACGTGAACTGCCACATCTGGAGCTCTCAAGACTTCCCCCAACTTCTTCCAAGATTTGTTCTAATATTCAACCCCTCTGTGCTTATTTCCATTTGGATGTTAAGATACACCTAAATTCAGTGTGTCTAAAACCAGATTTGCCTCCTTCCTCCAGTCACAGCTCCCAAACCCATTATGTCTCTCACTGACTGCATCTTCCTCCCTGCCCCAAGCTTGGATTCTCCTACTCACCTTGCCTCCTCCCTTCCTCCATTTACCTTCCGCCCAGATCTCTTCAGCACCAGATCCAGGTAATTCTTCTTCCCTTTGAGTTTCTCTCAAATAGCTCGTGCTTTCTGTTCCCAGCACCACCCACCTGTCCCATCCCTCACCATAGCTCACCAGCACTGGGGTAGGGGCTCCTTGACTGGTCCCCTTGCCTCCCTCTCCTGACTGCAGTCCATCCTCCAAAGACCCCAGCAGCCCTCCTCAAGTACCTCTTCATCAAGATTTTCAGCTGTTGATAACACCCTATGGCTTCTCTTGGACCCATGGACTAGAGTATAAAGGTCCCAGCCTCAGACTCAAGGGTTCACACAGGTCTATTCCCAGTCCTTGTTTTTTTCTGTCACGTTCTGTTCCTCCTTGATCAAATCTCTCCATTCTAGCCAAGCCCATCTTTTGACCAGTCAGCAAGGTCATAGTTGCTCTTTCGGATTTTAAGCCATTTCTGCCATATTTCTCACTACGAATTTCCTTTGCCGTGTCCACCCAGATCCATCTTCATGCCTATTTACCACACCCCTCTTTATTTTTGTAGACTTTCCTGTACTCAGCACATATTTAGTGGGCATGTACAGTGGGTTCTGTCTCTGAAGCTGGTCTTGGTGGGAGCTGAGGGAAGAGTCTTTGTGCCTGGCTCCATTGTCTGAGAAGCTCCTGCTTTGTATGTAGCACAACAACCCGGAGTCTTCTAGGAGACTTCCCGTAGTAACTGCTCTCTGAACATACGGAGAGCCTCATGATGTTCACGTTCTCACTACCTCACAACATGCATAGGTGACATGGCTACCTGGTGCCTTTTTTTGTCGATGAGTGAACTAACTGTGCCTTGAACAAGGTCTTAGCTTTCTTATGAGTCAGTCTCCTCATATGTGAAAGGAAGAACTGAAAACCATTCATCACTGAGACAATCCCATGATTCTGGTCATTGCACGAGTGTTTTCAGTGGCCATGCGGTGTTGGCCAATTTTCCACATCTGTACCTATTAGATTGCATGATCTTGGCAGAAAGACTAGTAAATTCTCAGCAAATGCGTGTTACTTGATTTTTAGCATCTTACGTACCTTTCTTATAGATTGTGTCTGGGAACATTATTGTCTGCTCCCTTCCTCTAATTCCTTATAGGAGTTTTTTTCTTGTTCTTGAAAGAAAGGCAAATGGGAACATTCCCAATACACTGTCTCAGAATGTCTTTCAGGAACATTAAGTTTGTTTGTGTTTACCTCTTGAGGGCAGTTTTAGGAAAGAAAACATGAAACTGTTTGCTTAAATGGTATTCATGTCTCCAGTGTTACTCAGTACTCTAAAGTTACCCAGCCTCACCATTTATTTGCTAGAAAGGAATGGCGATGTCTCATCACAAAGAATCAAAGTGATAGCAGATTCAGTCATTAAGCTAGAAGCCCCATCTGAGTCGCAAGTGATTTTTATATATGTAAAGCCCAGAAGAGACTGGTGTATAGGCAGTGTGTATCAGAACAAGAATCTGCAGTGGGAATTCATTAGGTCTGGAAGTAGCCCTGGATTCTGGGCCTTTAAATGCTACTTATTGAGTCTATGCTCATAATATTGCCAACATCCCACCATGGGCTCAGTGATTAAAAGAACAATGAGAATGACTCACATTTTGTTGGTGAGGTAAGACATACATTTTTCTGTCCATCCAGGACAGAAAATCCAGCCTAGGTGCAAATCAGGCTGCTACAAATTCAAGGTTTCTTTCTTCGTCTGGGTCCTCAGATCTTCCTGTGTATCTGTGTCATCTTTCCCTCCCAAGCTTTGGGGTAAACCAGTCCAGACCCTTGCCCTTTCCTTCTGTTTCCTTCTGTTCCTCACTCTCAGTGGAAGATTTTATCTTTAACTTCCTGGAGAGAGTAAAGGGCCTTAACTCCCACATTCTCATCCATCCCATGCTGGCTTCTTTTGCTGCTGTTGAAATGCATGAAGATGGTGTCCAAGGGTCAGATCTACTCCATGGCTTCAAAGTGTGTTGATCAGCCTGTCCCTCTAGAACAGTTCTAGATCCCTCTAGTGCTAGATCCCTCTAGAACAATGGATCTCAACCCTAGCTGCACATTGGAATGAGCTGGCCTGTTTTTGCAAAACTAATTCTCAGACTCCACCTCTGGCCAATGAAGTTGGAATCTCTGAGGGTGAAACTCAATGTATCAAGACGTAACAAAAACATTTTTTTTAATGCTTATTTATTTTTGAGAGAGACAGAGCATGAGAAGGGGAGGGGCACTTAACCAACTGAGTTGGTTTCATAAACTACCCAACATTTGAATTCAATTAAGTGTTGAATTTTGATTAAAGTAAGTATTAAAGTATTTTATATTAAGTGTAAGATACTTCTTATTAAAATATTAAATGTATTTTATTGCATTAAATATGTTATGTATTTGTTAAATACACATTAAATGTTAAATATATGACGTTTCTATTTTTTTTTTAACGTTTTATTTATTTTTTTGAGACAGGGAGAGACAGACCATGAACAGGGGAGGGTCAGAGAGAGGGAGACACAGAATCTGAAACAGGCTCCAGGCTCAGAGCTGTCAGCACAGAGCCCGACGCGGGGCTTGAACTCATGGACCGCGAGATCATGACCTGAGCCGAAGTCGACCGCTTAACCGACTGAGCCACCCAGGTGCCCCTGACGTTTCTATTCTTAATATGATAACCATATCAAGGCGAAAGCTTCTAGAGAAAAAATTCATTCAAACCATTTCTTAAAAATTTTGGCCAGCTCTTATTTCCATTCAAATATAAATTTGCTTATTTTATTCTACATAGACAATAGAATAGTATTCAGCCTTAAAAAGGAATGAAGTGCTGATAACACACAGTAACATTGCTGAAGCTTGAAAACAATGTGGTAAGTAAAAGAAACCAGCCATTAGCAGAATTACTGCATGATTCCATTTATATGAAATGCCCATCACAGATAAATCTATAGAGACAGAAAAGAGCGGTTGCCTAAAATGAGGGTGGAAAAAATGAGGGTAATGGGCAGTGATGGATGATGGGGACAGGGTTTCTGGGGGACGAAATGTTCTAAAATTGGAGTGATGGGTGAACCGTCTTGTGAATGTACTAAAAAGCACTGAACTATAAACTTTTAATGGATGAATTGTACTGTATGTGAATTATCTCAATAAAGCCGCCATAAAATTATATTAATGAAAGGAAATATGAATCACATTTTATCTTCATTCTACCTAAACTTCAAGTATAAAGGTTTGATAGAACGTCCGTGAGTGTGCAGAGACTCCAGGTATATTGCCATTATGAGCTCTTCCTGCAGTACTTACTAGACAATGGGTTTTAGAAGATGAGAGCGGAGAGATACCAATGTAAGGTTGGGTGATACACATGAAATAAACATTACCTTGTAGCAGTAAAACTAAATGGTTGTCATAAATGGGATGATCATATAGGTACTTTGCCAGTATAGTCCAGTTTATATTTCTTTCCCTGACCTGGTGAAATGGTCCCTTAACTCTCAAAACCTTTCTGACTTAGTAAATTATATGAATTTCCTCAAATTATGGGAGGTATTAGCATGTGTAAAGGCAACATGTTGTAACAGTCCTGATATAATATAACGTTAGTGGTGGGGGGAAACTTCCGCTGAGTGAGTTCACAAAAAGTAAGATGAACCTAATAATTATCTTTGATGTGTTCCTGGAAGTAAAAGGATATTCCTTCAAATCAGATGCTGTGGTAGAGGAAGTTGTTAACTAATTTTAGACCAAGAATCTAATATAAAATTTATAAATGTTTAGGTCTTCTACCTCTCAAGGCCATCAGAAGTCCTTTGTCTTCCCTGCCCTGTGCCATACATTTCATCCCACATCGTTGTTGATCAAATTCAGATCTTGCTGTTTCAGTAGTTCTTTCCCACCCACTTTTTTAAAAAAGTTTATTTTGAGAGAGAGACACAGAGCACGAGCAGGGGAGGTACAGAGAAAGAGAATGAGAGAGAGAATCCCAAGTAGGCTCCACGCTATCAGTGCAGAGCCCAACATGGGGCTGGAACTCATGAACCATGAAATTGTGATCTGAGCTGAAATTAAGAATCACATGCCCAACCGACTGAGCCACCAGGCATCCCTCCCACCCACTCTTACTTCATGATGTAGGGGATACATTGTCACCACGTTTTGTTGTAGGGGATTTCTGTTAGTTTTTGCTTAATTTATCCTATTTACTCTTTCTTTAGGGGTAATTCAGGGAGATTTAAAATCTGCACTGCAACCCTGTACCTGCTTCCAGATTGCCTCCAGAAACCACATCTCCCTCTTTCTTGGTTATTATTTTTTTTTCTTATTCAGCACACTTTACAGCAAATAACCAAGAAAGAGCTTGTGGGTGGTTTTGTTTTGTTTTATAATTTGAATTCCTGATATATCTTTATTTTACAAAGACCTTTAGCTAGATTGGCTAAGGAGGGCATTCTGGTTAAAAATTCATTTCCTTCATTTGTTTTATTTTTTAAATTCCAAGTATGACTGAAATCATAGGTATTTGTCTTTCTCTGACTTATTTATTTTACTTAGCATTATACTCTCAAGCTCCATCCATGTCCTTGCAAATGGCAAGATTTCATTCTTTTTTATGACTGAGTAATATTCCATCACACACACACACACACACACACACACACACACACACACACACACATCTTCTTTATCCATTCATCTATTGATGGACCCTTGGGCTGCTCCCAAAATTTGGCTATTGTAAGTAATGCTGAAATAAACATAGGGATGCATATGTCTTTTCAAATTAGTGTTCTTATATTTCTTGAGTAAATACCCAGTAGTAGAATTACTGGATTATATTTTGTTTCTATTTTTGATTTTTTGAGAAACTTCCATGCTGTTTTCCACAGTGCCTGCTGCACCAGTTTGCATTCCCACCATTAGTGTGGAGGGTTCCATTTTCTCTACATCCTTGCCAACACTTGTTGATTTTTGTGTTTTTGATTTTAGTTATTCTGACAGGTGTGAGGTGACACCTTAGTGTGGTTTTGAATTGCATTTCCCTGATGATGAGTGATGTTGAGCATCTTGTCATGTCTGTTGCATATCTGGATGTCTTCTTTGAAAAAATGTATATCCATGTCTTCTCCTCATTTTTTAATTGGATTGATTGATTTTTGGTGTTCAGTTGTAGGAGTTCTTTATATATTTGGACATTAACCCCTTATTAGATAATCGTTTGCAAATATCTTTTCCCATTCAGTAGGTTTCCTTTTCATTTTGTTGATGGTTGTCTTCACTGTCCAAAAGTTTTTTTTTTAGTTTCTTGTAGTCCCAAGTGTTTATTTTAGCTTTTGTTGCCTTTGTCTAAGGAGGTGGATCCAAGAAAATATTACAAAGACTGATGTCCAAGAGTTAGCTATCTATGTTTCCTCCTAGGAAGTTTATGGCCTCAATTCTTAAATTTTGGTCTTTGTTCCATTTCAAATTTATTTTTGTGCATGCTGCAAGAAGGTGGTCTGTTTCGTTCTTTTCCATGTAGCTGTCCAATTTTCCCAACACCATGTGTTGAAGAGACTGTCCTTCACCCATAGTATATTCTTACCTCCTTTGCTGTGGATTAATTGACCATATAAGCATGGATTTATTTCTGGGATCTCTGTTCTGTCCTATTGATCTATGTATCTATTTTCATGTCAGTACTATAGTGTTTTGGTTACTGTAGCTTGGTGGAATAGTTTGAAATCTGGGAGCGTTTCTTGTTGTTCCATATAAATTTGAGGATTATTTGTTCTAGTTCTGTGAAAATTCTATTGGTATTTTTGATAGGGATTGCACTGAATCTTTAGATTGTTTTGAGTAGCATGGATATTTGAACAATATTAATTATTTTAATTCATGATCATGGTGTATATTTTCATTTATTTTGTCATCTTTAATTTCTTTCATCAGTGTGTTACAGTTTTCAGAGCTCAGGTCTTTTACTCCCTTGGTTAAATTTGTTCCTAGGTATTATATTGTTTTTGATGTTGTTATAAATGGGATTATTTTCTTAATTTCTCTTTCTGAAGATTGGTTATTAGTATACAGAAACAACAGATTTCTGTATGTTCCTTTTGTATCCTCAACTTTAATGAATTTATTTATTAGCTCTAATAGATTTGTAATGAAATCTTTAGGTTTTTCTATGTATAGTATCATATTATCTACAAATATGGAAGTTTTATTTCTTCCTTACCAGTTTGGTTGCTTTTTATTTATTTTTCTTGTCTGATTACTGTGGTTAGGACTTCTAGTACTGTGTTGTATAAAATTGGCAAGAGTGAGCATCCTTGTCCTACTGATCTTAGAGGGAAAGTTTTCAGCTTAGCACATTGCATATGATGTTAGCTGTGGGTTTGTCATACATGGACTTTGTTATGTTGAGATATATTGCCTCTATACCAACTTTATTGAGAGTTTTTATCATAAATGGATGTTGAACTTTGTAATATGCTTTTTCTGCATTTTGTTAATGTGATACATATCATGTTAATTGATTTGTGGATGTTGAACCATCCTTGCATCCCCTCAAATAAATCCTGCTTAATCATGGTATATGATTCTTTAAATGTATTGTTGAATTCAGTTTGCTAATATTCTGTTGGTGAGTTTTGCATCTGTGTTCATCAGGGAGATTGGCCTGTAATTTTTTTTTTTTTTTTTTTGGAGTGGCTGTTTTTGGTATCAGGGTAATTCTTTTCTCTGAAAATAACTTTGGAGGCATTTTTTCCTCTCAGTTTTTTGGAATAGTTTAAGTATAGGTTTTAACTCTTCTTTAAATGTTTGGTAGAATCCACTTGTGAGGCCATTTGGACCTGGACCTGTGTTTGTTGGGAGATTTTTGATAATCAGTTTAATTGCTATTGATTATTTATTTATTTATTTATTTATTTATTTTTCTAAATTTTTTTAATCTTTATTTTTGAGAGAGAGAGACAGCGTATGAGCAGGGGAGGAGTAGAGACAGAGGGAGACACAGAATCTGAAGCAGGCTCCAGACTTGAGCTGTCAGCACAGAGCCTGACACGGAGCTCAAACTCACGAACTGTGAGATCATGACCTGAGCCGAAGTGAGACGCTCAACCGACTGAGCCACGCAGGCACCCCTGATTATTTATTTAGATTCTCTGTTTCTTTCTGATTCAGTTTTGGGAGACTGTGTGTTTCCAGGAATTTATCCATTACTTCTAGTTTGTCCAGTGTGTTGGTATATAACGAGTCATATTAATCTCTTATAATTCTCTGTTTTTGTGTGGTGTCAGGAATTTCTGTTTCATTTCTGATCTGATTTATATGAGTCTTCTTTGTTTTTCTTGATGAGTATGGCTAAATGATATCAATTTTGTTTCTTTTCAAAGAACTGGCTCTTGGTTCCATTGATCTTTTCTATTTATTTGAGTCCCTATTTTATTTATTTCCATTATGATCTTTATTATTATTTCCCTTCCACTAACTTTGGGTTCTGTTTGTTATTCTTTTTCTTATTCCTTTAGGTATAAAGTGAAAATGTTTATTTGATATTTTTCTTATTTCTTGAGGTAGGCCTGCATCATTATATAATTCCCTCTTAATAGTGCTTTTGGTATATCCCAAAGATTTTGAACTGTTGTGTTTCCATTTTCATTTTTCTCCATTTTTTAAAAAAAATAAAACTTCCTCCTTGATTTCTTTGTTGACTTATTGATTATTCATAGTGTTTTGTTTAGCATCCACATGTTGGCATTTTTCTAGGGTTTTTTTCCTTGTAATTAATTTCTAGTTTCATACTGTTGTGGTTGGAAAAAAATTGCTTGACATGATTTCAGTGTTGTTTAATTTATTGAGACTTGTTTTGTGGCCTAATATGTGATGTATACTGCAAGTGTTCCATTTGTCTTTGAAAAGAATTTGTATTCTGCTGGATGGAATGTTCTGTATATACCTGATCTAATATGCCATTCAAAGTCACTGTTTCCTTAAGGATTTTCTATGTGGATGATCTCTCCATTGATGTAAATGTGATTTTTAAGCATCCCTGTATCATGGTATTACTGTCAATTTCTTACTTTGTGTCTGTTAATATTTGCTTTATTTATTTAGATGCACCAAAGTTGGGTGCATAGGTATTCATAATTGTTAAATCTTCTTGGACTGATCTCTTTATCATGATGAAATGCCCATCTCTGTCTTTTATTATGGTCTTTCTTCTAAAGTCCACTTTTTCTGATATAAGTATTATTACCAAGCTATTTTTTATTTCAGTTCACATGGAATATCTTTGTGTCTCCCTCCCTTGCAATTTGTATATGTCTATTGGTCTGAAGTGTGTGTCTTATAGGTAACATATAGATGGTTCTTGTTTTATGCATTCAGTCACCCTATTTTTTTTTTATTAGAGCAGTTAGTCAATTTGCATTTTTAAAAAATGTTTACTTATTTATTTTGAGAGAATGTGAGCAGGGGAAGGGCAGAGAGAGAGGGAGAGAGAGAGAGAATCCCATGCAGGCTCCACACTGTCAGCATAGAGCCCGATGTGGGACTTGATCCCACAAACCCTGAGATCATGACCTGAGCCAAAATCAAGAGTCAGATGCTCAACCAACTGAGCCACCCAGGTGCCCCAGTCATTTTGCATTTTAAAGTAATTATTGATAGGTATATACATATTGCCATTTTGTTAATTATTTCCTGGTTGTTTTTGTTCTTCTCTGTGCTTCTCTTACTCTCTTTCCTTGTGAATGATGACTTTTTTAGTGTTATGTTTGGAGTCCTTTCTTTTTATTTTTTGTGCATTTTATATAGGTTTTCAGTTTGTGGTTACCAATGCTGTTCATATATAACACTCTATGTATATAGCAGTCTCAGTTTGAGCACATTCTAAAAGCACTACATTTTAACCCCCCTCCAGGGTTTTATGTTTTTTGACCTCAAATTGTACATATTTTTATTTTGTATATTCCTTAACTACTTGTAGAAACATTTGATTTTACTACTCTTGTCTTTTAAACTGTATAGTAGTTTTATAAGTAGTTAATCCACTACTTTTACAGTATGTTTGCTTTTACCAGTGAGTTTTTTTTTTTTTTTTTTTTTTTTTACGTAATTTTCTTCTAGTTAAGGCCTTTTTTTCCTGCTTAAAGAAGTCCCTTTAACATATCTTGTAAGGCCATTTAGTGGTGATGAACTCCTTTTACTTTTGTTTGTCTGAAAAACGTTTTATCTTTTCTTCAATATTGAATGATAACCCTGCCTAATAGAGTATTCTTGGTTGTAGATTTTTTCCTTTCAGGACTTTGAATATATCATGCTACTCTCTTCTGGCCTGTAAAGTTTCTGCTGAAAAATAAGCTGATGGCTTCATGGGGTTTCCATTGTACGTAACTGTTTTCTTTTCTCTTGCTGCTTTTAAAATTCTTTATCATTGGGGCACCTGGGTGGCTCAGTCAGTTAAGCATCCAACTTTGGCTCAGGTCATGATCTTGTGGTTTGTGAGTTTGAGCCCCAAATCGGACTCTGTGCTGACAGCTCAGAGCCTGGAGCCTGCTTTGGATTCTGTCTCCCTCTCTCTCCACCCCTCCCCTGCTCACATTCTGTCTCTCTTGCTCTCAAAAATAAACAAACATTAAAAAAATAATAAAATTCTCTATCATTAATTTTTACCATTTTAATTATTATGTATCTTGGTTTAGACCTCCTTATGTTTATCTTGTTTGAAGCTCTCTGTTCTCCCTGGACCTGGATGTCTATTTCCTTCTTCAGGTAGGACAAGTTTTCAGCTATTGTTTCTTCAAAGAATTTTTTGCTTTCACCTCTTCCTTCTTCTTCTGGGAACCCTATAATGTGAATGTTAGTACAATTGTTATTCCAGGGATCCCTTAAACTATCCTCATTTTTAAAAATTCTTTTTATCTTTTTGCTGTTCTTCCTGGCTGATTTCCACTATCTTGTCTTCCAGATCATTGATCTATCCTTGTGCATCCTCTAATCTGCTGTTGAGTATTTCTAGTGTATTTTTCATTTGTTATTGTATTCTTCAGCTCTGATTGGTTATTTTCTTTATTTTCTATGTCTTTGATGAAGTTGTCACTGTGTCCACTCATTCTCCTGAGTTCAGTGAGACTTTTTATTACTTTGAACTCTTTATCAGGTAGATTGCTTATCTCTGTTTTGTTTTGTTCTTTTTCTGTTTGTCTTGTTCTTTCTTATGAAACATATTCTTCCATCTCCTCATGTTGCCTGATTCTGCATTTGTTTCTAAGTGTTAGGTAGGTCAGCTATGTCTCCTGGTCTTAAAGGAGTGGACTTAAGTAGAAAGTGCCTATGGGGCTCAGAGGAACAACTCACCCTGGTCACCAGAACTAGGTGCTTCAGAGGGGGTGTCCCTGTGTGGGTTGCCTATGCCCTTCTGTTGTAACTGGGCCATAACTGCTGAAGGTGCACTGCTGGGTGTGGCTGGCCCCTGGCCTGGCTGGCTGGTATGGGCAGCTGCCATATAAATGTACTTTTTATCCATGCCTGCTGACACACTGGTGAGCAAGGCTCAGCCCTAGTGTGACTAGTTACAAGGTCCTGCTGTGACTGCTGCTGGTGGTACTGCTTGCCTCCACCCCCAGGACAGGAGCCACTTTGGGGGAGGGGCTTCCAGTCCTGACTGAGGCCACTCACTGGGTGTGAGACATTGGGAGCCACTTTGGTAGAGTGGGGGTGGGGGACACATGCCAGTTTGCGCTGAGATTGCTGCCAGGTGTAGTGGGATAGAAGCTGGAGGTGTTTTGTCCCAACCACTGGCTGGGTGTGTTGTGGTGTGGTGGGAGCTGCCTTGGAAGGGGTGCCAGTCTTGGCTGAGGCTGCCTGCTGGTTTTGGAGAGGGGAGGGGGGATGCCACCTTGGAAGGGTAGCTGTGGGGGTGGGTCCATGAGGAAGCCAGGATGATATGATGGTTCTGACAAGGTGGATGGAGTGTCAGAACTGGTGACCACCTGTACTTCTTTCCTGGAGAAATTTCCTACAAATCCCTGCTCCTCTGGCACATACACTAAAATTGGTCCATAAATTTCCTTCACATATGGCTCAGGTACTTTTCAAATGGCTGCCTCTCTGCTGGGTCCTGGAGTGAGTGAGCTTGTATGCAGGCCCTTTAAGAGCAGAATCCTGGCTTCCTAGAAGACTCTGGCTCTCCTGGACTTAAGCCTCATTGATTTTCATAAGCACCTGGAATTAGCCCTGCTGATTTTCAAAGCCAGGCATTATGAAGTCTTGTCTTCCCTGTGCAAGCCCCCGTGGTGGTGGTGGTGGTGGGTCTCCCTGGTGTGGAGCTTAAAGCCCTTCTCAGGGAAGACCTCCATGCCTGCAATATCCCTCCTACTCATGTGTCATCAGCCCAGGGGTATGGGTTCTAATCAGACCTCATCTGTGCTCCTGCTACCCTTCTTCATGTGGGGTTCTCTTTATATCTTTAGCTGTGGAAGAGCTGTCGTGCCAGTGTTCGGGTCATTGTCAGAGAGGCACTCTGTATGCAGTGGTAGCTTTGGTGTGTCCGTGGGAAGAGGTGAGCTCAGAATCACCTGCCATCTTGATGGGGCTATCCCTAAGAGTTTCTTTTACAGATGCTCATCTATTTCCTGAGAATCTTTTTTCCTCTCATTTTTTAGCCTTTTCATTGTTTGGAATTGGGGCTTGACTTGCTTTTTATCTTCCTCATTGTCCACATTTAGCTTTCAGCATTCTCTAATCATTTATACTTAGTGATCTGCTTCCTGACTTGTAACTATCGATTAGCATTTCTTATTTCATTTCTTATGTGCTTCAGTTCTTCACCAGCATTCTTTGATTTTGCAGAACTTGGGATTTTTACTTGATTACCGTCTTCTCAGTTCAGCATTAAGAGACTTGGAAGGGGAGATGCATTTAGTCTTCCCCCTTCCTTGGTAGCTCACTGGTACGGCCACCCTCCAAGGTAGCTTTCTTTATTCCCATTATCTAGCTAAGAAATAAAGGTACGGTAAGTTGCTTAAGATAGTATAAGTAATAACTTCTACCATACAGAGTGAGCCTGGGTTTGATGCTCTTGTCCTTCATACAAACTGATTTCCAAAAAGTAGTTCAAACTGATAACTTCCAACAAGACCTCTGGCCCCTACAATACAAACATTTGCTGAATGCTTCCCCAGACCCTGTGCTAAATGCTTCAAATAACATGATCTGATTTCATCTTCCAAAGAACCCCATGAGAGAGTTACTATTTCTCTCCCCAGTTCACGGGTGTGAAAGTTGAGCCATAGAAAGCTCCCCATTTGGGAGTCAGACACTCGCTTTTGAAGAATGTATAATGAAGAAGGATTAATGGCACCCAAATCAGCAGTTGTAATTTGGACCAGGTAGAGCCTTGGCTTGAGAACTTTGAGTCTTCTAACACCTAAAAAATAAAGAAATAAAAGAAATAAAAGAAAACCTTTCTCTGAGGGAAAAATTTGAAAGCAACCTCCGTGTCATTCAAAAGGAGTAAAATCAGTGAAGTCGTCAATGCCTAACTTTTATGTTACAGCCTCATGGTTTTGGTAACAAGAAACAGATGGTATCGTCAGTTCCAAGTGAATAATGAGATGCTATCTCTCATATTATTCATTTGGAACCAAGATCAGAGGAAAGGTTTACTTATCACCTCCACATAGCCAAGGGCTTAGGAAAGAGTAGAAATGTGCTGGTTTGGTGACAGAAAGACGTTGCTTTGCCAAGAGTGTAACTTGGATAGACTTAATGAAATATTTCCATTTTTCAAAAGGGTTCGGTTCACAGTTTGTCTTTGTATTGTATAGGAAGCCAGTGTGATAGCAATCATTTAAGATTTTATTCCTACTAGAGTATAGGCTTGTCAGCTGTAACCAGGATCCAAGGCTCAGGATGGAAACTCTAATCACTTTTTATCCTCTCTGCCACAGTGAATAAGAACAAAATTTCTAAAGGGTGATTTTAAAGGGGAAGATGTACTTTATATTCAGCTGGGAGAAAGAAACCAGTAGCTAGATAGAGAAGAGCAAAGGAGAGTTACTTTTCTTCACTGTGACACATAGTCCTTAGGCTCAGTAACATAAAACCCTTTCAGCATGATTATGGGCTGAGACTCTGGCTGGGAAGGGACCACACTGTCTCCAGGATTTGAAAAATAGTCAAGTGCAGTCACTGGAGTTAAATCCATAAATCAGATTAGGACCCAAGACACAAAAGTGTGACAAGCCAGACCTTTCCCTTTGCATTCTTTCCTTGAGCCATGTTCTCTGCATGTCACAAGTTTCACCATGGGTTTCTGTACCTGTTAGTTCCCCGACCCACTATCTGGAAGGAGATGGGAAGACAACATTGGATTACTATTTTACCTCCAACTAAAAGTCAGCTGTAGCCTTCACATTGTTGGCAAACAGCTCTGCAAATAATTTTAGCTCTTTTGCACTTTTATCTTAAGAAGTGGATATAAATTGGGGCACCTGGGTGGTTCAGTCAGTTAAGCGTCCAACTTCATCTCAGGTCATGATCTCATAGTCCGTGAGTTCAAGCCCCACGTCAGACTCTGTGCTGACAGCTCAGAGCCCGGAGCCTGCTTCAGATTCTGTGTCTCCCTCTCTCTCTGTCCCCCCACCCCCTGCTTGCACTCTGTATCTCTCTCTCAAAAATAAATAAACATTAAAATTTTTTTTTAAAGAAGTGGATATAAATTTTCCCTGGAACATTTCTGTCTGGGCCCAAATTTTCAGAAGTTTTTAGCACCCAGAATAAGATCAAGAAACAAGTAAGTTGTGGGGCTTCACCACCTAGAATTGGGAGGATTTTTATGAATTAACCTGCTACCCAAATGATACTCAGGGATACATGTAGCATTTCATTCTTTTTTTATTGGGGTATAACTGATATATAGCTTGTAATACTTCCAGGTGTAAAACATGAAATTCTAATGTAGAACTCAGTTATTGTATTGAAAAGCACATTATTTGGTTTGATGCATTTACTTTCACTGGGATTCTCCTATCTGTGGTTTTCAAATATTCTTGATTCAGTGACTCTCTTTCTTTCAACTAGTAACTTCTTATTTCTCTCTTCAGCCTGCCATTACTATACCAAGAAAAGAAAAGTACTTTGAAATTGCAGCAATATGAGAAAAAAATGAAAAAGAGAAAGTAATTTGTTTGGGTTTACTTAGGTTTGATCTAAGGAAGGAGGCTGCCCTTATATATACGGTTTTTGGATCAGGCTAACAAAGAAGATAATTGATCACTAGCATAGGCCTCTATAATCAGTGACAATTAAAAATATTCAAATGATTGGATTCCATTATGAACACTTGGGGAAAACTTGGGCTGGTGGATCTCCATGTCCCTACAGCCAATGTCTATGGACTTCTTAGGACAGGATATCTCAAAGTGTGGTCTTAGGGCCATGTGAATCTGAATCATGTGAGTTTTTATGTAAAAGATTACTTTCTGAGCTTCACTACAGATTTTTAAAAAATAAAATCACTGGGATGGTAGGGGCGTCTGGCTGGCTCAGTCCGTAGAGCATACAACTCTTGATCTTGGGGTGATGAGTTCAAGCCCCATGTTGGATGTAGAGTTTCCTTAAAACATAAATAAAATCTTATAAACAACAACAACAACACTGGGATGGTATCAAGATGTAGAAAAAGCATTTGACAAAATCTAACACAATAAAGCTTTCAGTAAACTAGGAATAGAGGGAAACTGTCAACTTGATAAATTATATCTACAAAAATCTACAGCCAGCATCCTACCTCATGGTGAGAAACTAGAAGTTTTCCCATTAAGATCAAGAACAAGGCTAGGATGTCCTCTGTCACTACTGCTTTTCACCATCATACTTAAAGTCTAAGTTAACGCAATACGAAAGGAACATGAAAGTATACAGCCTGGTGAGGAAGAAATAAAACTGCCTTTCTTCACAGATGATGTGATCGTTAAGTAGAAAATCTGAAAGAATTGCATTTAAAACACAATACCATATACATTAGCACTCCCCTGATTGAATACTTAGATATAAATTTAACAAAATATATACGTAAGAAATATGAACAAGACTACAAAACTGATGAAATCCAAGTGAATAGACTGTGGTATATACAATGGAATATTATTTGGCACTGAAAAAAAAACCTGAGCTAGCAAGCCATGGAAAGATGTGGAGGAAATTTACATGCATATTACTAAGTGAAAGAAGCCGGTCTGAGAAGGCTACGTGCTGTTTGATTCTAACTGTATCACATTGTTTAAAAAAGATAAAACAATGGTGATAGTAAAAACATTACTGGTTGCCAGGGGCTACAGGATAAATAGGCAGAGTACAAGGGATTTTCAGGACAGTGTAACTACTCTGTATGATTACATAATGGTAGACACATGTCATTATACATTTGTCTTAACCCATAGAATGTACAACAGTGAGAGTGAACTCTATGTGGGGCGCCTGGGTGGCTCAGTTGGTAAGTGCGTGACTTCAGCTCAGGTCATGATCTCATGGTTCTTGGGTTCGAGCCCTGTGTTGGGCTCTATGATGACAGCTCGGAGCCTGGAACCTCCTTTGGATTCTGTGTCTCCCTCTCTCTCTGTCCCTACCCCACTCATTCTCTCTCTCTCTTTCTCTCTCTCTCTCTCTGTCTTTCAAAAATAAACATCAAAAAATTAAAAAAAGAAAAAGAGTGAACTTGGGGCACCTGGGTGGCTCAGTCAGTTAAGTGTCCAACTTCAGCTCAGGTCATGATCTCACAGCTCGTGAATTTTAGCCCCGTGTCAGGCTCTATGCTGACAGCTCAGAGCCTGGAGCCTGCTTTGGATTCTGTGTCTCCCTCTCTCTCTGCCCCTCCCCCACCTATGCTTGGTCTCTCTCTCTCTCTCTCTCTCTCTCTCTTTCTCTCTCTCTCTCTCCCAAAAATAAATAAACATTAAAAAAAAAAAAAGAATGAACTCTATGTTACCATGAGTAAACTATGGTCTTTGGGAAATAGTGATGTGTCTATGTAGATTCATCAAGTGGTAATAAAAGTTTTGTGGGGGATGTTGAGATTGGGGGAGGCTATGGATGTGTGGGGGCAGGTGGTACATGGGAAATCTCTGTCTTCCATTCAGTTTTGCTGTGAACCTAAAATGGCTCTTGAAAATAAAATCTATTTTTAAAAATCAAGGGGGGAAAAAAGCCTGGATGGTATCTGATGATAGATCATATCAGGGATCAGGAAACTTTCTTCTGTAAAGGGCCAAATTATAAATATTTTAGGCTTTATGGGCCTCGTATGGTTTCTGTTGTACACTTCTTTAAAAATGTGAAAATAATTTTTAGCTGACAGACCTGAAAAAAAAAACAGGTAGCCAGTAAGATTAGACCCATGAGTTATAGTTTGCTGATCTCTGGACTGTGTAATTAGAAACATTGATCTTGCAAAAAAAAGTTCTGAATGTTAACCTCACAAATCAAACCTATAAAATATTTTCGCACAGCACCTGGTTTAGCAAATAATGCATTAGAAAGGTATATTTCAATCTGATTAAAATCCTATTGTTAATTGATGCACTGACCATCTCCCTCAACACACCTGGTTGTAGCAATGCTGGTCAAAATGTTTTAAAATATGTATTTAAGGTATATAGATGCTATTATCACTTATGGAGGTGTGCAGAAGTAATGAAAAATCTTACCCAAGAAAAGGGAAATAAAACTTCATGAAAAGTGGCCAATAAACTCAGTAAGCATGTGAATTGTCATTCAAAGAAATACAAATACTAAGGCAGTCTTCCAAAATGAATTTTTGAAATAAGTAGTTTTGAAATTCTAAAAAGATACAGGAATAAGTAATATTCTTACTGTAAGAGAAGAAAAAGGAATTGTGAGATACAAAGACAGGATGTGTCTCAAGAACAGGGAAAACATAAAAGAACCAATTAGGAATCCAAGGATTGAAAATTATGGTCATTTAAAAAAATTACTTATTTATTTTGCATGGGGGAAGGATAGTGGATGGGAAGAGAAAGAATCCCAAGTATGTGCCTTGCTGTTAGTGCAGAGACTGATACAGGGCTTAATCCCACAAACCGTGAGATCATGACCTGAGCTGAAATCAAGAGCCAGATGCTTAACCAACTGAGCCACCCAGGCACCCCCAAAATTATGGTCATTTTTACAGTGACAAGGGAAGGGGCACCTGGGTGGCTCAGTTGGTTAAGCATTGGACTTCAGCACAGGTCATGACCTCATGGCTCGTGAGTTTGAGCCCTGTGCCAGGCTCTGTGCTGACAGCTCAGAGCCTGGAGCCTGATTGGGATTCTGTGCCTCCTTCTCTCTCTGCCGCTCCCCTGCTCACACTCTGTCTCTCTCTAAAATAAATAAACATTTAAAAAAATTAACAAGTGGATATAACTAAAGAGATAATTAATGTATTGGAAGACCCAAAACAAAACACTGAGAGTTGTTTTTTTCAGTGACATTAAAGACCCAGATGAGAAGATAGAGAATTTTGTTCCAACATATGCCTAATACATATTCTAAAAATAAGAGCTATAATGAGAGAATATCTTCCAAATTGAAGAAAGACATAGATCCTCAGATGGACAATGACCCAAGTGGTGAATATAAGAAATAAAAATTCAGTCCTTTATACAATATGGTGATACTGATAATGCATGCTAGAAGGCAATGGATGCATACCCTATATGACACTTCTGTGTAACACAGAACATGGAGCCCTCTGGCGGACGCTGTCCTTCAGTTTCAGGACTTGGGTTGAGGGTCCCATGGCCTAATTTTCAGCCCCCACTTCTTCTGTTAGCCATATTCCTTTGTATACGGCAGTAATGTCAGAACTCTACATGGTGAAAAATGAGAGAATCTAAATAGTAATTGTTCTATAGATTTTCTGCAATGTAGCAACAAGTATGCTGACTGTAGATTTTTTCCCTGTCTTTTTAAGTGATAATGCATGCTAGAAGGCAATGGAATAAAATCTTTAAATACTGAGGAGAAAGTACTCACGCTAAGTGAGGCTCTGTGCAGCATGAAATTATCATAGTAGAGTAAGGATGAAAGAAAGTTGGGGGCAAAATCTAATAGAATTTACTTCTTACAGATTCTTGCTGAAAGAATTACAAAAGCATGGGCTCCAGCAAGAGGAAAAGTGAATCCAAGGAATGGAGTGGGATATAAGCAATAGCGGTGAGTAAAAATTATAGTAAAATTTTTTTCCGAACATAAAACATGGTGATTTGATTGAAAAAAATGTTAAAAATTAGGTCAGCTACATTTACTTCAATTGGACTCTCCCCTTTGTCTCTGACTTCAACATTTTCAACCTTTAGCTTTTTCAACCATTAGCTGCTCATTCCTGTCACTAGCTGACCGCCACTATGCTAAGAAAAGATAAACAGTTGGAATATCGATAACTTGAGGAAAAAAACCCGAGAAAGTAACTTTTCATTTGTCTTTGTAACCCCTGAGAAAGCTCATTCAGTGCTTTGAAAAGTTCCTACTGTGAAGAAGGTGCTCAAAAATATTTCTTGAGTGAATAAATATGTTTTTATTTTAACTTTATGGATAGTTTCCTATGAGAGGTGGCACTTTGGTGTGGGATTAAGTATCAGCACAGAGAATTACATCCTTGGTTTGTTTTGACCAGAACACTGTGATAAAGATGAATCTATAATTAAAAACAAATTTCAACATCGACCTTTTAAAGAACTTAACGGCAAGCGTCAATGAATACTTTTTGGGGAGATGGTCTTCTGTGGAATTCCCTTTTTGGTCCTTGAATAAATTGATATTAAGTTACAAAATACTTTCTGGTTTTATCTGGACTATAACAAAAATGGTTCTCGGTTGAAAAGGAGAAACATGTCTTTGAAGATAAAGTTCTTAAGGAGGTACTACTCTTTCTGGGTATGTCACCTGGTTATTTTTATATGTAGCAGATAGACACAAGCTTCTCACCTTCCCTTGCTCAGTCTAGAAGCAATTTCTGAGTCCAGACTGCACTCACTGCCCTATTATTTATTTAGGGCAATCTCAAACATTGCTTGCCAGCGCCATCCTGGTGGTAAAATCCTCACATTGGCAAACTAAGGGTAATTCTCTTACACTTCTGCCCCCCACCTAGCTTGCCAGCACAGTTGGGTACAATTTAAGGCACTGGCAGTAATAGTCAAGGTCCTCGGCTTAATTTTCTGATTACGGTCATCCCCCCCTTATCTGCAGGGGTATGTTACAAGACCCCCAGTGGGTGCCAGAAACAGCAGACAGCACCAAACCCTACATATACAATGTTTTTCCTATATATACATACCTATGATAAAGACTAATTCATAAACTAGGCATAGGGAGACATGAAGAAGAAAACTAGCACAAATTTCTTTTTCCTTCGCCATTCCATGGAGAGAAGATTCACTCTTAACTGTAGCATGTGGTATTTTTTTCTTAAGTTCAGAACTTTCCCCCTTTCCCTTAAAGGAAGCACTTTATGGCTTTTCTTTGGCATATCAAATTGCTAACATGACTACTCTTGTACTCTGGGCCGATTATTAAGTAAAATGAGGATTAATTAAACACCAGTACTGCATACTGTGACAGTCGATCTGATAGCCCAGATGTTCGCTAATCACGACTAAGGGATCGATAGCGTCTCCAGCATGGGTATACCGCACAAAGGGATGATTCACATCTAGGGCAGGACAGAGCAGGCTGGTGTAAGATTTTATTGCACTACTCAGAATGGCTCTGATGTGAAATTTACAACTTTTCTCTTTCTGGAAATTTTCATTTAATATTTGCAGATCGTGGTTGACTATGGGTAACAGAAACCACAGAAAGCAAAACCGTGTATAAAAGGGAGCTATTGTACCTTAGAGAGGCATGACTCAGGTCCATTTCTCATGGCTGCTGAGTCCGAGTGAGACATTTTTCAAAGCCAGACTTTTTGTAAAGCAGGTGGTTCTGGTCTCAAAATAGGTGTTTATTTGTTACTTCCTGCCAAGTCCCTTATCAAGAAGTCCCAGTCTTGTGCATGTTGTGTTACTGCTTCATCTGGAGTTTGCGATTCTGAAACTAGTGATGTGGCTTTTTGTTGAGAGTGAGCTGTCACAGGGAGTCTGTATTTGAACTAAGATATTTAATCCCTTAGGGTAGGGTGATGAATGCCAGGGCTTATAATCCAAAACCAGAGATCTAACTCATTCTTTTAAACAGCTGTATAATGTTTTAGGGTGCCTGGGTGAGTCAGTTGGTTGAGCATCTGACTTCGGCTCAGGTCACGATCTCACGGTTTGTGAGTTTGAGTCCTGTGTCAGGCTTTGTGCTGACAGCTCAGAGCCTGGAGCCTGCTTTGGACTCTGTGTCCCCCCGCTGTCTCTGCTCTTACCCCACTCACTCTCTGTCTCTCTCTCCTTCAAAAGTAAATAAAAACATTAAAAATTTTTTTTTAAATTTTTTAATGTTTTTATTTATTTTTGAGGCAGAGAGAGACAGAGCATGAGCAGGGGAGGGACAGCGAGGGGGAGACACAGAATCCAAAGCGGGCTCCAGGCTCTGAGCTGTCAGCACCGAGTCTGATGCGGGGCTTGAACTCAACGGAGTGTAAGATCGTGACCTGAGCCGAAGTCGAACTCTCAATCAACTGAGCCACCCAGGCGCCCCTATTAAAAAAAAATTTTTTTTTAAACAGCTGTATAATCTTTCATGGTGGCTGGTACTTACTAAGATGATGCCTATTTTGTTGTTGCTACTGTTAATAATAGACATTCTTGAACAACTCTTCTTGTGTAAAGGAAGACAGCCAAGTCAAATCACAGGTGGGTATCTAGTTGTTGCAGACACTATTGAATTTCTTTCCCTTTAACCTGTTCGTTTCCCTGATCACTCAATCCAAAACAGATTTCTTATTGCTCTTTGACAGTTTTGTTTTATTGTTTTGTTTCCCTGGTATTTTACTCAATTTACCTCTCGAACGCAGGGCTGTTTAGGCAGAGACTTTGTCCAGCTTGCGATATGCCCAACAGTTATAGCAGTCAATAAGTTTTTGAATGAGGGGCGCCTCGGTGGCTCAGTCAGTTAAGCATCTGACTCTTGGTTTTGGCTCAGGTCATGATCCCAAGGTTGAAGGATCTACTCCCACCTCGGGCTTTGCACGGACAGCATGGAGCCTGCTTGGGATTCTTTCTCTTTGCCTTTATCTCTGCCTCTCTCTCTGCCTCTCCTCAGCTGTCTCTCTCTCTCTCTCTCTCTCTCTCTCTCTCAAAATAAATAAATAAATAAATACATGCATTTACTAAGTTACTGAATGAATATATGCATGCATGCAAGTGTGAATGAGAAACGTACAGTATCTTCCTACCTCCTTGATTTTGTTTCTGCTATTCCCTCTGCTAAAAATGTTGTTCCCTCTCAAACTGTGTGTGACCTTCAAGACCCATTTACTCCTAATCCACGAAGCATTCCTGCACCCTCTTCCTGTCAGAGACAATGTTCTCATCCCCTCCTGCCTCCAGGGGGCTCTGTACTACAGTCTTCCGCCAGTACCTCTTTCCGGCTTCTACCATAACAACATCATGAGTTGTCCACCCAGCTGTGTTCCCAGTAGACTGCAGACTCCTTGAGGGGAGAGCCCATGGCCATTCCTCTTTTTGTCCTCCAGAACACACAGATCATTGTGCCTTGCACTTGACAGAGTTTTTCATTGAATTAGAAAATTTACCCTATGTACCTTCATACTTTCAGTAGCAGGCTTAGTAGAAAAAAAGAGAAATTTGGAACCCTTAAGGACCTCAGGGTTCTTTGTCCGTGTAGAAACAGACACAAGGCGGGTAGTGTTTATTGCAAGCGCGGGCATGAGGGAGACAGCCTTAGGAAGAGGGATACCCGGTTGCTGGCTGCTTGAGCTGTAGCCAGTGAACGTCTCAAAGAGTCTGAGGCTGGGAAGACGTAACTTCTAAGCATGAGGGGGCGGAATCCCAGGAAAGTGGGTGCACAGGTGCATTTGACAGAGCCTGCTGCTTCCTACCTCGTGTTTCGTTTGCAAGTTAAGTGTCCACCCCTGGGTGTGGTTGTTAGCATTACAATGAGAGGGGAAGTTAGTGATAGGTCAGACATGGGGTTCACTGTGGCTCTGACTGGTCTGGTCTGGTCTGGTCTTTGCAGGAACAAGGCTGGTTATAAACTGGGCTCTGAAGCTTGTTTCAGGCTTGTGGCTTCTGGCTCCCTGGTTGTGTGAAGCACCTGCCAGGTGGGCTAGAGAAATGGTTTATCGGAGGGGGCCTGACGTTTTCTGCAAATTCCTATTCTGTAAAAGAAGTGCCTCAGAAAAGAAAACTACAGGCGGGCAGGCAGATATTCAAGGAGATTTCCTTTTGAAATAGTTCGAATTTTTAAGATGAGGGCCTAGGGCAACCTCATGCCAAGATAAGTGTTTCCAGGCAGGCCCCTCAGAATCCTTATCTGTCTCAGAAACTGGGGAAAAAACCTACACAAACCTGTGAAACCTAGTTCTTTCCACTCTGGGCTGTATGATAGTGTTTTTGAATGAACTTCCACATACCTTTCTCCTCTTGTGTAAATGAGGATTAGAATTCCTAACCTGCAAGGTCGCAGTGGCTCTTAAACATAAAACATGTACAAGTGAGGGGCGCCTGGATGGCTCAGTCAGTTAAGTGTCTGACTCTTAATCTTGGCTCAGATCATGATGTCACTGTGGGATCTAGCCCTGCCTTGGGCTCTGCACTGTCAGCTCGGGATATTTTCTCTCTCTCTCTCTCTCTCTCTCTCTCTCTCTGCCTCTCCCCTGCTAGGGCTTTCTCTCTCTCTTTCTCTCAAAATACATAAGTAAACATTTAAAGCAAGCAAACAAAAAAAAAAAAACATGTACAGGTGAGGTACCTGTGAAAAGTATGTATGAAGCCTAGTTCTTGAAACATAGTAGATGGGCATTTGGTGATCCATTCATTCATTCAGTAGACATTTGAGTGGATACAGTGTGCCAGACACTGAGGATGATGATGGTGATGATGATGATGATGATGATGATGATGATGGAGGAGGAAGAGGAGGAAGTATTGGAGAAGGAAGAAGGGAGGGAGGAAGGGAGGAAGGGGAGGGGGAAGAGGAAGAGGTCACAAGCCTTTGTAGAATTCCCATTGATACATGCTTGTAATTTGGGGAAGGATAAAAAACAAGGAAATGCATTAAAATTTTTTTTAACGTTTATTAATTTTTGAGAGAAAGAGACAGAGCATGAGCTGAGGAGGGGTGGAGAGAGAGGGAGACACAGAATCCAAAGCAGGCTCCAGGCTCTGAGCTGTCAGCACAGAACCTTATGTGGGGCTCGAACCTGTGAGCAGTGAGATGATGACCTGAGCCAAAGTTGGATGTTTGACTGAGCCACCCACGCGCCCCAAAAATACATTTTTATTTAAGTAATTAAGAGGTTTGAAGTTCAGATATACACTGTATATATCTGGAACAATAGAGTTCCAGTCTTGAGATGTCCTTTCAGAAAGCTTCTTTAAAATCAAGTTCTGTTTCACTGAAAAATGAATAAACACAGAGCCCCTTCTCCTTATAAGTGTCAAAATAAGGAACATGTGAATTACTTTTCAGGTTCTGTTGGGTGATGGAAACAAACTATACTTCTATATAGTTGATTAGCATTGGAGTATGAGAGAAAATCTTGAATATTGCATTTACCAAAATAATAAAAGTTTCGTGACAGCATTTCAACTTTTAAAAATGTTCTCAAGCAAAGAAACTTAAAAGGCAGTCAGCTCAAAATGTATAACATGTAACCACCTATCTCATTCTTTGAAATAAAATTCTGATATTGTATTATTCTACTTCTGGCAGAAGTCCCGGTAACTGTCAACAATTAGAAAAAGTTTACTTTATTATTATTTTTTTTAAATCAAAACACAGATCAAATAGCAGTATAATGCCTGGAATTTATATTTTGATAATTTCCTTTATGTTACTCCATTTCTGTATATCAATGGAGCTTTCTTACTCAACTTCTTACTTGGAAATTATACATTCATGATTTTCCACCCTGTACTTTCTTCATTATTTATTTTATTTGGGGTTCAGAAAGTGCAGAATGTTGTCAGTCATACACAAGGAAAAAATGACTTTTGGGTTTATATGATTGATGTAAGATTCATATAGCTTTCTTTTTTTTACACATAAAATCTGTCACTTAGGGATCTCTTTACAAATGTTAGGATTTTTTACTGTCAAACACAAATGACAGTAACAGCAATAAATTATCGGTGTCATGGCATGTTAACCTAATATTTACATATTAAAAAATTAAAATATATTTTTATTTTTTTAATAATGTTAAAAAGAGAGAGAGAGAACAATCAGGATAGGGGCAGAGAGAGGGAGAGAGAGAGAGAGAATCCCAAGCAGGCTCTGCACAGCACAGAGCCCGATGTGGGGCTGGAACCCACGAACTGTGGGATCACAACCTGAGCTAAAACTAAGAGTGGGAGGCTTAACCTACTGAGCTACCCAGGCACCCCTAGAATACATTTTCTGAAAATAACAATAAAATATAATAGTTCAAAGAGAAAATAATTTGATTTTCTTGGTTATTTAAATCACTGCATCGAGTATTGAATTAGTTAATTAAATAATAGAAAAAGTCAAGCTTTAAAAATAAATGATTGGGGAGCCTGGGCAGGTCAGTTGGTTGGGTGACCAACTTCAGCTCAGGTCACAATCTCATAGTCCAGGGGTTTGAGCCCCACGTCGGGCTCTGTGCTGACAGCTCAGAGCCTGGAGCCTACTTCGGATTCTGTGTCTCCCTCTCTCTCTTCCCCTCCCGTGTTCATACTGTGTCTCTCTCTCAAAAATAAAAACATAAAAAAAAATATTTTTTTAAATAGATGATTGCTCTAGAAATGAAAACAGATTTACTGATCCTTTCTTAGAACTTGAGATGAAAATATTTTCCATTGTGTTACTCAGTGCTCATTTTCATAGAATTCACACGATGGTGATGGCTTCTTTGTAGAATTTTGATTCCTGGAAAATGTGAACCACTAGCTTGTTTTCTTTACCATCTCTTAAGATTTCTGCAATAACCTTTTCCATTTTCTTCTCTTGATTTTGTTATTTAGGAGCTCTTAGTATTCAAACACTGCAGGTACATTTCTGCTGGCATAGTTACCTCCCCCCTTTCCCTATAAGTTCCTGCTATACATCTTTATCTTTACCACCTCCTACACTCTTGTGTTTCACCTGCAAGTTCTTACAGTTGTTTCAAGTCTTTTGAATTTAGAAAAGGCCTTTCCTTAATTCTATTGGCCGTTAATTGATGTAGCGAATGGGGATGTGGAGGCATCAGTTAAATATATAAATTTTTTTTAAGCGAAGCAAAATAACCTTGTTTTGTTCAGATTTAGTTAGCGGAAGAAGTCTAATTACTATTGTGGTACTAGTGGAAAAGAAGCAGTGGGACCCTTGAAACATGGGGCCATCTGAGGCAGAGGGAACAGGGAAAGAAGACCCGTTTAGAGCCAGAAACAAGGGTAGAGGTTGAAAAAAAGATGGAACCCGGGGCACCTGGGTGGCTCAGTCAGTTAAAGTTGCGACTTCAGCTCAGGTCATGATCTCAAGGTTGGTGAGTTTGAGCCCCACATCAGGCTCTCTGGTGTCAGTGCGGAGCCCTCTTCGGATCCTCTGTCCCCCTCTCTCTCTGCCCCTCCCCTGCTGGTTCTCTCTCTCTCTCTCTCTCAAAAAAATAAATAAACAAAAAATACAACTAAGAGGTTGAATTCTTTTGAGCTAGATTGGCAGTTAGTTTTCTCCTTTGAATGTAGTTCTGAAACAGAGTTTTGAAGGGTAAGTTTAGAGCTACTGTTGGATTCTTCATTTCTGAGAGATATTGACACAATAAACCCAAAGAGTAGGGATGCCTTTGTTTTAAAGTTTCCTGGGGAAATGGGTCTGTGCTTTGATTTTCCATGTGTGCCACTGATGGTAGGTGACACTGTGATCAGATATGCTGACAGTGACCACCGTGGTCACATTTATTAGGCTTTTGCTTCTAATATTTTTCTCACCCAGTGTGAATTAAGTTTACCAGTTATGGTTTAAAAGCTGTGACCGCCAATTAACAGAAAATTTAGGCTAGGTTGCTTTGTTGAATTTTGTGCAATTAGGAAAGGTGAATACTCCAGGGCCATGTCCATAAGTGGATGACTTAATCCCTTCATAGTCCTCTTTTCCAATTTCTACCATCCCATGAAATGCCTTGTTTTTCTGTTAATACCATGTACTTGACATTAGGCTGTTACGAGTAGATCTGTAGGAAAGGACTGAGGACTTGAGGCCATTAGCATCTGAGTTGGCAAAAATATATTTAAGTTAATTGAGTTCCAAGTATTGAATTCGTGAAAAATACAATTTTAATCCACTGATTTCACTTTTTAAATACTTTTAATCTTGTACTGATATCCCAAAGATAAATAATAGTACAAAACTTGTGGGAATCCCAGTATCTTTAATTTCACTGCGAATCTGTGTTTTGAGTTGAAGTAGAACAGGGCATATCAAAGTGAACCATTAAGCTAAGAGGCTGCCCTGAATAGAGAATTAATGGTCTAGTCTCAGCTGGAAATAGGAACAGGGTATATCGTCAATCCTATTGGTCCTGAGTTATTATGTTAAATTTAATTCTAAATTAGCATTATAAAATCCTTAAAAACTAATGGTCCACCTTAAATCATGCAGTAGTCCTTTCTCTTCCTTTATAAATTATAAAGATTTCATTTGAAAACATAACTAAGTAGTCAATGGTAACCATCAGGAATCTTTTCACATTAGCATATTGCTTTCCTTTGGAAAAAAAATTTTTTTTTAGTGTTTATTTATTTTTTTTAATTTTTTTTTATTTTTAAAATTTTTTTTCAACGTTTTTATTTATTTTGGGACAGAGAGAGACAGAGCATGAACGGGGGAGGGGCAGAGAGAGAGGGAGACACAGAATCGGAAACAGGCTCCAGGCTCTGAGCCATCAGCCCAGAGCCCGACGCGGGGCTCGAACTCACGGACCGCGAGATCGTGACCTGGCTGAAGTCGGACGCTTAACCGACTGCGCCACCCAGGCGCCCCAGTGTTTATTTATTTTTGAGAGACAGGGAGAGAGCAGGGGAGGGGCAGAGAGAGAGGGAGACAGAATCTGAAGCAGGCTCCAAGCTGTCAGCACAGAGCCCGACGCAGGGCTTGAACCCAGGAACCATGAGACCATGACCTGAGCCAAAGTCAGAGGCTTAACTGACTGAGCCACCCAGGTGCCCCATCCCCTTGCATTATTCTAATTGTGTCTCATGCTGCTGAGTTCTGAGAAGCCTCTTGAGTTTTTCAGACACTTCAGTGATGTACATCTCCTTAGAATGTCTACTTCTTGGGGCGCCTGGGTGGCGCAGTCGGTTGAGCGTCCGACTTCAGCCAGGTCAGGATCTCGCGGTCTGTGAGTTCGAGCCCCGCGTCGGACTCTGGGCTGATGGCTCAGAGCCTGGAGCCTGTTTCCGATTCTGTGTCTCCCTCTCTCTCTGCCCCTCCCCCGTTCATGCTCTGTCTCTCTCTGTCCCAAAAATAAATAAAAAACGTTGAAAAAAAAAATTAAAAAAAAAAAAAAGAATGTCTACTTCTTGTTACAGTCTCCAAGATGAACTTTAACTTGGCTATAGCATTATTGTTTTTGTAAGCAATCCATCTTTTTTAAAAATTGTTTTTAATCTTTATTTATTTTTGAGAGAGAGAGAGACAGAGCATGAGCAGGGGAGGAACAAAGAGAGAAGGAGACACAGAATCCGAAGCAGGCTCCAGGCTCCGAGCTGTCATCACAGAGCCTGATGTGGGCTTGAACCCACGAACCATGAGATCATGACCTGAGCCAAAGTCGTATGCTCAACTGACTGAGCCACCCAGGCAATCCATCTTGATCCCATCCATTTGACTTTTTACTTTTTGCCTCAGTCGTTATTTATAACAGTAGCCTTTTACTTCATAGTGACCATGTAGCTTGAACGTTATTGAAGATGTCAACAGTTCCTGAAGTTTTTTTTTTTGAGTCCTACTCTAAATTATTTTCTGAAGTGTCTTTTACCTCCTGAATCTTTACTTTATTCGGCAATATTTTTTATAGGTTACATGCAATTGTTTTCTCTCGCCCTCAAAGTATGCACAATCAGAATTTCCAGTGAACAGAGAGGGCTGACCTTGACCTTGCAGTCATGAGGCCTTGAGGCCTTGACCTGACCTTTGTCCACATGTGTGATGGAAAGTTTCCCTTCTCCAACAAACAGATTGGGCTGAAGGGCAGATAGGTAGTTTCTACTTAAATTCTAAGATTCAGTCAGGTATTTCATATAGTATATTCTTTTGTGCTCAAACACCATTTTCTTTCTTTCCCAGGACCTTGTTATTTGATTGTATCAAAGAAAAAACATTATGGAAGAATGAGGGGACTTCTTTATTCACAGTTCCCTCACCCAGTGAGGTGGGGTTTGGATCCAGCCAAAATGCACTGTGCTACTAACTTCACAGTGATCAGGGATCTGCTGTCTCGGTTTGTGTGTGTTGAGGGGCTGGGGATCATGGAGGAAAGAGGGGTGGGAACAGTGGGCAATGACAACATTCTGTTTCCCCTAAAGCATAGTATCTAGGGGTCCTAGCAGGATGCCAACCTAGGGAGAAGTTTGCCTCCTTGGGATGGACTGAGGAGGAAACACTGGTCCACTGCCCTGGTCTCTTCCATTCTTTTTAAAGATGGTCTTCATATCATAAAGCAAGTTCAGGATATTTTATGAGCTAAAGCTTGGAAAGGAGTTTTTTAATCTGTCTAGATTTGCACTCAGTGAATTAAACATATTTACGACCCACCTGGGGGACAATGAAGACACTGCTCAAAGTTTCACAATTAACTTCTCTGCAAATGTGAATGTTACTCTGAGAGCTGTGTTTTCTCCTCTTCTGTCTCTTAAGAGCAAAGGAAGATACCCAGGACATCATTTCAAAGTCACCCCTCTGTGCCCCTCCCTGCCCCCAAGTAAATTGGCTCTCTCTTTCATCAACACATGATTAACCTAACTACCATTCCCAGTAAAATAGCACAGCTACTCTCCTGAGCATGTTTATAAAATATGCAAATCTAACTTGTCCTTTGCTTCATTATTGCATCCATTATTTAGTTTCATTATAAAACATTTGAGGGTGAGCAAGGATAATTAATGCAATTAAATTTCCATGGCTTAAAAATTCCCTAATTTTAGTAAATGTTTTAATGGAACTCTAGCACAAAAATGAAGATGAAATTCATTACCTCCATTATAACAGTGCCAAATAGAACAAAATAATTACTCTGAAACTCCAGATCTTCTATACGCAAACTTCAATTACTTAATAGAAAGCCTCTAAACGACACATATGGATTGCCAATGTCTATCCATAGTTCTTTTTCTGTGGTTCCAGATGCACAGACTTAGGGAAAGGGGGACGGGGGAGACTTAGCTATTCCTTTGTTAAGGAATTAGATCTGTATCATCACCTTGCAGCTTGCCTGGAACATCACTGAATGTGCATCTCAGTAATCTTTGCTTTTTTGTCTACTTTGAGATTAAATCCAATCAACATCTCTTGGAAAACTGTCAGGTATCAGACACCGTACTGGTATTTTCATTTATTTCCTAAGGCTCGCAAAAGTTGATGGAGAAACTAGGGTATAAAAACTTTGGGTGATAAGCTCAAGTTACCAACATGGTCAGAGAAGAAAACTAGTCCGAGTATAAGATCACCATGCTGGTGTCGGGGATGTAAAATGAGAAGTGGAGTTGCATTTAAGGCCTGCTTGATTTGAACTGTTCTGTTCAAACTTGCCCTCTCTAGGTGGGTGGTATGTGTTTGTAGGTATGTAAACAGCCCTCCAATGGATCATAGATAATTTTCTCCTGTTTGGGTGTGAAAATCCATTGTTTTCCTTCAATTGGGTATGGTTTACCAGTTGTATTCTTTGGGTCACCTAGAATAGTTCCTTATTTATCTCTCCCAAAGCTACCAACATTAGCAGAGAATAGCTAATTTCCCCTTTGATATTTAAACCTAGAGTACCCAAGTGTGTATTTGGTGTACCTCTGGAGGGATAGAGAAACAAGTTTTGCCTCCATTGTTTTGGCCTGAAAATCCATTGAGCTTCCTTAATGTTATTTTTCCTTTAGACCAAAGGCTCAGACCTGGATTAATCACAGTAGTAAGGGTTCAAATCACATGTCCATTTTTGGTCCGTAACTATCTATCTAAAATCAGTGAGCATCTTGAACCCAGAACCTAAAGCAAAAGCTAAGACCTCAGAGAGAGTGACTGGCCCCTAACCAAATGTCCTCAATCCCTTTGCCTCCCTTAATCCAACCTAATTATTATCTTGAGTTATGTGTTTATCATTAACCTGCCTTCCTCTTTGTATGTGAAATACATAGCTATCACTTCCATGTGGATTACACATACATGTTGAAACACCTATATACATGCTTAGTGTTTAACTTTATAAAAAGGAATATCATGCTATATGTAATTTCTTGGGAAATAATTTTTTAAATAATATTCCATTGCCAAGATCCATCCGTATTTTTCGGGTCACTATAGTCAGGTTGTTTCAACTTCTCTCAAATGAACTATATTATAGTCATCAGCTCTCCAATGGAAGATCACTATTCACTGTAGGTTCTTTCTGTAGTGAACAATGCTGGTACAAATACTCTCTCTCTTTTTTAAGTTTATTTATTTATTTTGAGAGAAAGAGCAAGAGCATGAGTGGGGGAGAGGAAGAGAGAGAGGGAGAGAGAGAATCTCAAGCAGGCTCCACTCTGTCAGTGCAGAGCCTGACGCAGGGCTTGAACCCATGAACTGTGAGATCATGACCTGAACTGAGATCAAGAGTCGGATGCTTAAGTGACTGAGCCACATAGGCGCCCTGCTGCTACAAATATTCTTGAATGGGAATTCTATCACACATGTGCATGTTGTTTCTCTTGGGAATATATTCATAAGATTGACATTTCTGGGCCACAGGAATTATATGGTTGTTTATCTATAGGAGATAATGTCAAACTGATTTCCAGTATGACTGAAGCATTTCTCATTGACCCTTTAAATTGTTTAGTGGTCCCTTGGATATATGCAAACATTGATACATCCTCTGATAAATATCCAAAGAGTAATTATTCAGTGAGTATTGATACATAGGCAGTGGGCTGGGCTTTGCCCTAGAGGCAAACCGATGAATCATTGTCAGAACCCCTCTCCTCAAAAACTTCACCATCTGCAGGGCTCCTGGGTTGCTCAGTCAAGTTGGTAAAGTGTCTGACTCTTGATTTCAGCTCACTTCATGATTTCATGGTTTGTGAGATCGAGCCCCACATTGGGCTCTGTGCTCATAGTGTGGAGCTTGCTTTGGATTCTCTCTGTCTCTCTCTCTGCCCCTCCCCTGCTTACACCCTCTCTCTCAAAAATAAACTTAAAAAAATACTTCACCATGTTCTTGAGTCAAACATTCATTTCATGGTGTGGGTTGAAACAATTCTCTCTCTCTCTCTCTCTCTCTCTCTCTCTCTCACACACACACACACACACACACACACACGCACACACACACACACACAGAAAAATAGTCCTGGTTCTGCCTCTATGTGTAAGAAAGGATCTGGGCAAGACATAGAAGTTCCTAGAGCTTCTGCAAATGGAAGGAGCTAGAGTAGATTCAAACTCTGTCCTGTGGTGACCTTGCTCTGTGTGTCTGCAGAGGTGTGCATGTTGGAGACTATTTGGTAGCTGAGAGTGAAGGTATGGGAAAAAGGGAGGGGATGAAGAGACAAGACTGGGGTCCCAGGAGATCCTTCAACACCATGAACAAAGCAGTTTTGTTCTTATCACTAAATAGTTTATATTTCATATTGATAAGCATAATCAAAAGTGTGAAACACACTGGAACAGGTAATCTCTTAAGTCCACTTCTGCCTTAATACTCTGTGATAATGTACTGTATGATTTAGGGTAATTAATGCTAGCTGCTACAACAGATAAAGCCCCAGATCTCAGTGGTTTAGCCTATACAGATTTTTTTTTCATTTTTAAAAAATGTTTATTTATTTTTGAGACAGAGAGAGACAGAGCATGAACAGGGGAGGGTCAGAGAGAGGGAGACACGGAATCTGAAACAGGCTCCAGGCTCTGAGCTGTCAGCACAGAGCCTGATGCGGGCTCGAACCCATGGACCACGAGATCATGACCTGAGCCAAAGTCAGATGCCCAACTGACTGAGCCACCCAGACGCCCCTATACAGGTTTATTTTTAACTCTCACATGGCTATGGGTTGGCAGAGGCTCTCCTCCATCAAGTGATGTCTCCATCCTATCATGCTGTACTCTCACCCTGTGGCCTCTTAGGTTGCAGCCACATAGGGAGGAAGAGAGGAATGGAGGAAGCCCATCCACCTCTAAGTGACTCAGTTCACAGGTGATTCTTCAGCTCACAGCCCATTGATTAAACCAAGTCACATGACCCCAGCATCACCACAAAGGAGGCTAGGAAATGCTGGGCAAGACAATGAATATTTGGTATACAGTAACTCTAGCACATGTTCCAAGTGAGAGAAGCATGTATCAGATGCAAAAGGGCAGAATCATCTGAGTAAAGATGAAGTACAGTTGAAGCCCAGAAATTTCCTCAGGAAAGGCAACTTTTGTCCTTATCCTCATACAAGTTATTATTTAAAAATTGTTTTTAATGTTTTTTTTTTATATTTGAAAGGAAGAGAGAGAGACAGAGATATAGAGCATGAGCAGCGGAGGGGCAGAGAGAGAGAGAGAGGGAGAAACAGAATCTGTGTCCAGGCTCTGAGCTGTCAGCACAGAGCCCAATGCGGGGCTCGAACTCATGAACCGTGAGATAATGACCTGAGCCGAAGTCAGACTTTCAACTGACTGAGCCACCCAGGTGCCCCTCAGTTATTTTTTTTTAAAAGATTTGCAATACAATCCTTCATTTTCTTTTGTCTCCTAGGAAATAGGCAATATTCCCAGAAGGACCCATATTGTTCTTGCTTTTAGTGTTGAAAGATTTCTTTTTTCAAAATTGGGTTATTGGTCTCTATTGCACTAAACTTCAATTTGAAAAAAATTCTAAGGTTCTACCATGAGGAGCAGGTACAGCAATTGAAGTTAATTTGAAATGTAATTCCACTAACCCACCTCTTACCAGCCTGAGCAATCTATTTCCTTTTACACAGATCAAAATGTCAAGGCCTTTCCTCCTAAAGTATGTGTCCCTGTTTTCCTCTCTGTTGGGCTGAGATGAAGGAGAGCCGAGTACGAACAGTCTTTCTGGCCATTTTTGATGTGACTTAACTGTGTTTTTTGAGCTTGATGATATCGTCTTTACCTTTAGGTCTGTGTCCCCTCTTCGGTTGGTACAGCATGCTGCGTGTGTGGTTCACTGTCTCCAACAACAGATTCAATTTTGACTTTGTTGACGACAAGGAGGGGTTCAAAGCTTGCATCAGAGGCAATTAGATCATTTCCGGGAAGGGACCCCTGCTGTGAGAGAGTGTGCTCTTCTGGGGGTGGGGCGGGGGATGATTCTGATGAGTCAAAGCAAATAAGAGCTGAATGGACAGAAGCCTGTGCCTGGTGTGGGCGTCCAGCTAGGGAACCCAAGATACAATGACAAACCTAGTGATGCAGGAAATGACTGACATTAGGGTGCATGGCTTAGTGGCTTGATTAAAAAACCACTGGAGAGACTTTGAGAAGGAAGAAAGGGAAAGTTGTATGGTGTGAAGAATAAAGACTAGAAAGGAGGTGCTTATTAAAATATGGAGAGAAATATCTTTAGGACCTTAAAAACTGACTTCTGTGGAGGAAATGATAAATTTGTTTTCTGACCTTTATTTGTTTATTATTTATTTATTTTCACTAAAAAATTTTTTTTAGCGTTTATTTTTGAGAGAGAGAGAGGGAGATGGAGAGAGAGACGGAGCCTAAGTGGGGGAAGGGCAGAGAGAGAGAGGGGGAGACACAGAATCTGAAGCAGGCTCCAGGCTCTAAGCTGTTAACACAGAGCCTGACGTGGGGCTGGAACTCACGAACCATAAGATCATAGGGCAAGAGAGAATCCCAAGTGTTGAAAATGCAGAGCCCCACGTGGGCTTGATCCCATGACTGTGAGACCATGATCTGAGCTGAAACCAAGAGTCGGACGCTGAACCCACTGAGCCACCCAGGCGTCCCCAAAGATGGTCTTTTGCAGTGTTAGTGAAGTAACTCTCCAGTGGTTTTCTGGTGGGACTTTGCTCTTCCCAGTCATTTATTTTACCAGTTTTCTTGAAGAAACCTGCTGAGAGCTTTATTTGATGCCACAGGTGTTAAAGCCTTTGAGTCATCAGCTGCAAACACCAAACAAACCAGAGCCATGGGAGATATGAGAAAGATAATTAGAAATCTCAACTTTTTGAAGCAGTAGACTGAAATAATTTTATGGTTGAATTCTAACTAAACATTTTTGAAATGTAATTCCTGTTTTCCTTAAATAATCTACGGGATATTAAAAAAAAAAAGGAAGCTTCTTGATTTTAAGAGATCAGCAAAAGTTTAATGCCAAAACTTAAGGGAAATAATACCTCCCCCGAGAAAACTCAAGATCATTTTCACTTATGAATATTGATGTGAAAATTTAAATAAAATGTTAGCTTATCCAATCCAGCCAGGTTTAATAGAATATTAGAATAAAAATCTCTGAGTAAGTGAAATTTAATTCAGGAATGCAAGCATAGTTCAACATTAGTAAGGCAAATACACTATATTAAAAAATGTTTAATTACAATTATGTAATTGCATCATAATGTGCCACTGATAAATGTTATATTTATATATTATATAACATTAGAGGTACTGATATGATTCATCAGTCATTCCTCATAAAAACTTATAGAAAAGAAGGCAATTACTTAACATGGTGAAATTATTTATATAAATACATACTCTTATTGTATTTAAAAAAACATTTTCAATAAAATTATGACTAATACAGAGATATATACTTATCACTACTGTTATTCAGTACTGCTTTGACAATTGTGTTTAATCAGGGAAAATATATTTTTAGGCAAAACATTTTTTAAATCCTTGAAAAACCTATAGTGAAAAGAATTTAAAAATTGCATTTACTGGTAATGTAATTATACTTAAGATCTCAAGAGGTTTATTGAGAACACTTAGATATTTGGAGGATTGGTAAAACACCATATATATATATATATATATATATATATATATGTATGTAAAACACCATATATATGTAAAACAAACACCATATATATATATATATGTAAAACACCATATATATATGTAAAACAAACACCATACATGTATATACATATATATACATATATATATATATATATATATATATATATATATATAAAACACCATATATATATGTAAATAAAACTTAAAGGCTTTTGTGCAAACTAGTACCTAGTTAGTACAGATTATTTTTGGGAGAGAATAATTTGTGTATGTGTCTGTATGTATCCTGATCCAAAGAAAAACAAAAAGCATAAAACACCTAGAAAAAAAACCCTTAATTATATAGAGTATGAAATATTTTCAAAGTACTTAATGAGACCCAAATTGTAAATGTCTAGATAAAAATATCTAATGTCACAAAATAGCAGCCATTACTATTACATTACATAGTACATAAATCAACATACTTCCACTCAGCGTTTCAATGGATTTATTTTTAAATAGGTAAAAATTATATTAATTCTCACAGTAGGATAAATGCTTAAGAGTACGAAAACATTTTTTTTAAGTTTATTTTGAGAGAGAGCAAGTGAGTGGGAAGGGGCAGAGAGAGGGAGAGAGAGTCCCAAGCAGGTTCATCACTGTCAACGCAGAACCTCATGTGGGGCTCAGTTTCATGAGCCAGGAGATCATGACCTGAGCTGAAACCTGGAGTCAGATGCTTAACTGACTGAGCCACCCAGGTGCCCCAAAGGATACAAAAAATCTTAAATAAAAATAGGAAAAATAGTCATGACTTAACAGAAGTTAAAATGTACACAGAGCTGCTGCAATAAAAATAGTGTTCTGTTTCCACAAGAATATAAATAAGTGGCTGGGTGGAACCTAAGATATTCCCAAATGCATTCGAGTATACATGGGAAGTTAGTGTACAATAAGGATAAACTTTTCATTCAATGGGTAAATGATGATTTATTTAATAAAGATTCTTGTCCTGTGGAAGAAAAATGCTAAGGCTCTTCCACAGGATCAAAAATGTAATCTGTTTTGAATGTTCAAATGTAAAAAATATTAGAAGAAAATTTATGACAGTATTTATATCAGCTGAGAGTGTGAAGACCATCAAAATGAGACATGACACAGGGCGCCTGGGTGGCTCAGTTGGTTAAGTGTCTGACTTCGGCTCAGGCCATGATCTTATGATCCGTGGGTTCGAGCCCCGCATCAGGCTCTGTGCTAACTGCTCAGAGCATTAAGCCTGCTTCATATTCTGTGTCTTCCCCCGCCCCCACCCCGCTCTCTTTCTCTCTCTGTCCCTCCCCGACTCATGCTCTCTGTTTCTCAAAAATAAATAAATAAACATTAAAAATTTTTTTAAAAATGAGACAGGATACCCAGAAAGCTTAAATATATACATAGTGCACTATCAATTTTTTTAACCTGTGTGTAGGTATTTAAAACCATGAAGTATCTGAGACTTTACCAACTTGCAAGCTAACGTGCTAGCCTGTCACCATTTTACGGATGCTCACAGAAGATATGTTTCCTGCTTCAGAGACAAAGGACTTCATTACCCAAAGGAACAGCAGTAGCCAGAATATTGACATTTTCTTTTACCTACTTCTAGAGCCCTAATTCCCATTTAGGAAAGTGGAGAATGTCAGGTAACATCTATAAGCACTGTGGGGTACAGGAGAGGTACCCTGAACTTAGAGACCCTGAGTTCTTTATAATGGACAATGAGCATGTGTACCTTTTGCTCCAGTGTGGAGTACTATCTATACTATATATATACACACATACACACACACACACACACACGCACATATATATATATATATATATATATATACACACATACACACACACACATATATATATGTGTATATATACACACAGAGAGAAAGAATATATAATGCATATTAAATATGTAAATATATACATATTTAATATGCATTATATATTCTTAATATATATATTATATATATTGTAATAATATGTATATATATGAATTTAATATGCATAGTTTTGACCCAGAAATTCCATTTTTGTAATTATGTGACAGATGGAAATTCAGTTCTATGTAAATATCTGTTCACAAGGATATTTACATAAGCGTTGTTCACAGTGACAGGAATTGAAATACAACCTGAATGTCCATCAAAAGAAGAATGGTTACATTAATTTAATTATTTCTCTATTCAGTCCTTAGACCAATGTTAGCTCTATTTCTATTGAACTGGAGTGAAATCTGTGTTATAGTAAGTGGAAGAAAGGCACTTCAGAGTAACTGTTAGAGAAAGACAGGGGCGCCTGGGTGGCTCAGTCAGTTAAGTGTCCAACTCCTGATTTCAGCTTAGGTCATGATCTCACAGTTGGTGAGTTCGAACCTGGAGATGGGCTCTGTGCTAACAGTGTGGAGCCTGCTTGGGATTTTCTGTCTCCCTCTCAGGGGTAGTTAAAAGTGACTATACCATTTTCCTTTTTGAGCAGGTGGCAAACAGAGTCCAGACCAGATAGGACCATCAGTGGAATTTTTGGACATAATAGCTAGAAAGACCTATTGTTTGTTTCTTCAAAACGAGAGAGAGAGAGAGGGGGTGGGGGGGGCACGCCTGGGTGGCTCAGTCGGCTAAGTGCCCAACTTCAGCTCAGGTCATGATCTTACGGTTCGTGGGTTCGAGCCCCACATCGGGCTCTGTGCTGACAACTCAGAGCCTGGAGCCTGCTTCAGATTCTGTGTCTCCCTCGCTCTCTGCCCCTCCCCCACTCACACTCTCTCAAAAATGAATAAACGTTAAAAAGCATTTAAAAAAATAAAACGAGAGAGGGAGAGAGAGAGAGGGAGAGAGAAAGAAAAGGAAGTATGTGGACTTCCTCAGACACTAGTCCAGACATGTCTCCTTGCTAAAGTTTGAGATGGCAGCACAGCTTCCTGGTGTTGTATTTATGTTTTCCACGAACTGTGCTGCCTGAAGCTGTACTTAGGTTAATATAGCAGGTTGTGGGTCTCTAAAGTCATAAATTCCAATTCATTTTCTTATTGGGTTGGCTTCTTTAAAATGGTGGCTTCATTTTGGAGCTCCTGTAACTGCTGGGTTATTCTGTAACTCAATAATAACTCAGAAAATGAAACCCTTAAATAAAATAAAGCAAAAAAAAAAAAAAAAGTTAATTGCTGTCAAATTACTCGGCATAAAAGCCAAAAAATAATGAGTCTACAATGTATATGCTGTTTAAAAAGAATTGTCAATTAATGGGCTCAGCCAGTTGCAAACAAATTCATCAGACAAAAGCAGGTGCTGATAAAATATTTAAGCCCTTAAAATAATAAAGGAAGATTAAGGTGTCAAAGTTGATGAAAATAAACATTCTGGGGTAAAACCAGGATAGGTTTCTTCCTTAATCAAAAACGCTGGTCCTGCTGTCACCGTCGTGGCGTTTGATATGCAGGTGAAGGAGGGGGAGAGGAGTTTGGGTGTCTGGTCAGACTTATAATGGCCTGAATGGTAGCAGGATTATTGATGGATGTGCTCTCTCTCTAGGCAAGTAATAAAACACCTTGCAATTGTGTAGCATTTTATACTTCAGCCAAAGCCTTTCACATATATTATTACACTTAATCTTCTCGAGACTGTTGTTACTAACAAGAGGTTCCCAGAGTAAGATGAATTGCCCAAGTTTACATGGAAACTGTATCAAAAGTAGATTTGCTAATTTTCCCGCATGGCCTAGGTTCACCCACAGGATACCTGTGTTTTTGTTTAAAGCAGCTCTGACGAGTTGTTTTTCTTCCAGAACGATTTATCCGCCGGCAAAATAACAATCTAAGCAATTTTCTTGACAAATTTCAGTATTCTTTCTCAAAAAAAGGGGGGGGACCCCAAAAACCCATAGAGCTGCCTGAGATGATCCAGTTCCAAGTCATTCAGTTTATGACAGTTATGAGGAAAGCCAAGGTCCAGGATGGTTAACCAACTCTGCCAAGGTGCACTTAGCATGTTGGAGAAGAGTCTAGAATGAATTGACATACTGTACACACCCAGGCAGGAAATGATCTTTCCGTTCTCCTGGACTGCCGCTCATCACCTTGTCACCCCATTTGCCCACACCGTCTCTGCTAAAACTCCCAGGGAATTCACTCTTGAAGGTCGGTTTGGTTGAGTTGATGTGGCCTCCAATCCCTCAGGGATATTAGAACCTACAAACAGATTTGGTAGGCTAGAAATGATTTCTTACGGCATCAGGGTGATCTTTAGGCTTTAATACAACATCATGATTTTGATTTCTGGTTTTCTCCAATTTGTTGGTTGAATTGTCCCTCATTTTAATTCGTACCTTCACGAGTGTCAAGCCGTCTCTCTAATTCTGTCTGTAAAGCTGTCTCCACGCTTCTTCCAAAAGTAGCTCTCTCTGTAAAACTGCCTTACTGGGGTGTCCAGGTGGCTCAGTCCGTGGAATGTCTGACTTTGGCTCAGGTCATGATCTCACAGTTCGTGGGTTCAAGCCCTGCATTGGGCTTGCTGCTGTCAGCACAGAGCCCACTTCAGATCCTCTGTTTCCTTCTCTCTGCCCCTCCCCCACCATGCTTGCTCTCTCAAAAATAAACAAACAGTAAAAACAACTGCCTTGCTAAGTACTCAAGTATTTCTTGGAGCACAAATGTATCCCGTATTAAAAAGACCAGGCTATACAGTCATTTCGTTTGTTTATACCCATAAAAATGCCTAACAAACGTAATTTGAGGTGATTATATATCCTGTTTGGTAAAATTATTTTGTGATTCCATTAGGCATTGAGGGCAGTCTAAACTTTTAGGTAGAGATAAATGGTGTTTTTGAAATTTAGGAAAGAAACATAATGTCAAGGACATTTTTCATGTCCGAATTTCTGCCTATTATAATGATGTATTTTGGCCTCTGAACTGAATTGTTTCCAGAGTAGAATAAATCATTGAGAACCCAGAAAGGCTAGGCAACAATCAATAATTATGCCAAGTGAAGTCAACATGATCATCATGTAAAACTAAAAAAATCTAATATTTTGTATCCTCCTGAGTTTGTACATTATTTGAAGGCTGATTAAACAGAAAAACATTTGTGATCGTCATAATCCCACGGAGATTTGCAAAGCCAATTGGTTTTTAACTTTCAAATGAATTACTTTAACTCCATTTGGAAGCCTCAATAAGTAATGCTTTTTGTCATCTGACATAATAGTAATTTCTAAAACCTAAGTCAATGAATTACTGGAATGTTCCCAATCGATAAAGAATAAAATGAACACTTTTGTTGGAATAGACTTTCTCTGATTTGTGAAATCATTCCAAGGGCCATAGTCGAGCAAAATGTATGTTACCTGGAAATGGTTAAGACACTATCATTGGCTAATGAGTAGGATCAATGATTGATGGGAACCAAATGAATGAGGAAGTATCTTTGCTGACCTGGCCTGTCATGGACAACTTCCTACACCTGTTTGCTTCCCCCTGCTGTTACTTGAAGAATGAATCTGTCACCCTCTGCCAATAGGCACCCCCCCAAAATCCACTTAGATTAAAAGGGCACTATAACATTGGATTATTTAGATTTTGAACTCTGGCTGTACTATTGGCAGGCACCAAAAAGCTAGCAAAGTGCTGGAAATGTCGGCCAAAGTGAATGACTTCTGCCCTCTTGAGTAACTTCTGAAGCCATTTTTATTTTTATTTTTTAAGTTTATTTATTTATTTTGAGAAAGAGAGTGAGTGAGCACGAGTGGGGGAGGAGCAGGGGGCGAGAATCATAAGCAGGCTGCGTGCTGTCAGTGCAGAGCCCTATGCAGGACTCGATCTTGCGAACTCGTGAGATCATAACCTGAGCTAAAATCAAGAGTCGGACACTTAACTGACCGAGCCACCCAGGCCCCCCTGAAGACATTTTTAATGAGAGGACCAGGAGTGAAGACAGCTTTAGGGTCCACTTTCTAGTTAAAGTTGTCTATCCAGTAGTTAGATCAGCTGCAAAAAATCGTTAAATCAATCACCTAATGTTTTTAGTAGCCTGAAGTTGCTAAAGACATGCCTGCACAATCCTTTCTCTGATGGAGTTTAGCGGACATTCTTGAGTCCTTATGTAAGGGTAGATTCGGTTCCCGCTCTGCTCCAGCAGGAGTGTCTGGTGTGATGTCTGCAGCTGTGAGGCATGTAAGGAAAAGACAAGGAGTCGGTGGGCGTGGCCGAGGTGTAGAACATCTTCGCTTATTTGTGAGCTGTGTTCACTCCAAATTTTTTTTTTTAAATCTTTTTAAAGTTTGTTTATTTTGGGAGAGGCCATGCAAGTGAGACAGGGGTAGAGAGAGAAAATCCCAAGCAGGCTCCATGCTGTCATTGTGGAGCCCCATGCAGAGCTCGAACCCACGAACTGTGAGATCATGACCGGAGCCGAAGTTGGATGCTTAACCAACTGAGCCACCCCAGGGGCCCCTGTTCAGTCCAATTTTCTTAAGAAACTGGTCATGTACAATTAATGAGAATATTATGTCTTGGGTTTGGAAAAGACAAAAGAGAAGCCAAAGAAAGAAAAGAAATGAGAGGACCAGGTATAGTGTTTGTCATGTAGATCTCCCCTAGTCTAAGACAAAAGAGGCTGTCAACTAAAACAGCAAACTGTGTAGGTGGTATGCACTTTGCACAGTAGAGTAGGACCATAATAATAATGAGCGTACAAGCCAAAAATGTACATAGAGATCTTAATAATTGATGGGAAAAATTAAGATGGTCCCACGATCGTTCAAAATTTTGGTCAAAACATCAAAAACTCTCTTACTGTTGAATAGAAATCCTTAGAGAAATTAAAAAATAGCACAACTTGGGGCGCCTGAGTGGCTCACTTGGTTGAGCGTCTGACTCTTGATTGCAGCTCAGCTCATGATCCCAGGGTCGTGGGATCAAGCCCTGCATCCGGCTTTGTGCTGACAGCTCAGAGCCTGGAGCCTGCTTCAGATTCTGTGTCTCCCTCTCTGTCTGCCCCTCCCCTGCTCATGCTCTGTCTCTGTCTCTCTCTCTCTGTGTCCAGTGTTATAATATTTTTTGTTTCTTTGCTGTAGTTTCATCTTGGTTGATCGTCCCCTCTGTCCATTACCATTTTTGTAAAATGTCACATGAGTTTTACCCTGGGGGAAAACTACCTGCTTTGCTGTCTGTGTGTGAACTGAATACCACATGAACAGTGACCAACCAATGACAGGCTTTGGGCCAAGCGTCTCTGTGATCTGTAGAGGTAGCAGCAAAATGTTCAAGGGTACAATGTACACTTTCTTATGGTTTATACACTGTGGTAGCTGAAATTTTAACTGTGTGGTCGAGGGTCTGGTGGTTTTTAACCAAACCATGGCAACAGAAATCCATGTGTATCTGAACCATGCCAAACTCAGACTGCTCGCATTATCCTCTAATGTTTATAACATACTGGGATTAAGAATGACCCAGTGCAGCAAAGGATAATATTCGTAGCAGAGAGCACATCAGGACACTCTGGAGCTCCTTAGGGAAATGACTTTTTGAGTAACAGACAGACCTGCTCACATCTGTCCTGCAGAAAAAGCTGGAGAGGACATCATTTCCATCATGGGGTGTCTGTTGGTACGTGTCCCCAAGGGAAGTTAGAGAGGATGTGCAGAAGGTAGCAGTCTGGGAGAGTAGATGATTCCTGGGAATATCCTCGAATGATATGTGTGTGGAGGTCTCTTGTGAAGGTGAATCTAAAGGCAAGATCCTGGGGCTCCTGGGTGGCTCAGTTGGTTAAGCGTCCGACTTATGCTCAGGTCATGATCTCACAGTTGGTGAGTTTGACCCCTGCATGGGGCTCTGTGTTGACAGTGTGGAGCCTACTTGGGATTCTCTCTGTCTACCTCTCTCTCTGTCCCTCCCCCACTCATGCTTTCTCTCCTTCTCTCTCTCTCTCTCTCTCTCTCTCTCTCTGTCTCAAACTGAACATTAAAAATAATACTTTTAAAGTAAAGAAAAATTAAAATAAGTAAATAAAAATAAAAGCAAGATCCTTCAGTGACACCTGGAGGTAGAGCCAGAGAAAACTGGTTTGCCCTATAAGGACCCAAATTTGCACCTTTGTGGGTGTGGCCTGAGAAACGGAATTCTTAATCTCTTGCTCTGGGAGTGCTGATTTAAGAGCCACAGATAAAGTCTTGTCTCAAAAGAAGGTACCTGGAACATCTTGGAGGGTGCCTTTGGAGTACCCCAAGGGCCCTTTTACTCCTAAATTATATTTTTGAACTGTAAAATAAAAATTTTAGTGACCTGCTAAGCTACCAAGTGCCAGTCTAGACAATCCTAGAAAACGTAGCAAGGATGTGTTGGGAACCCTCTGCAAAAATGTGTTGAAAAACTACCTCTTAGATGCGTCTACAGAGCCATGTTTCTATTCATTATCCTCCCAGAGGGATTAAGGTTAGGTAAACACAAGGAATAACCTTTGAATCTTCACCCAGTCAGTAAAGTATTTTCACCTGTAATATTCACAAATAATGACAGTTTTGTGTAAAATCTCATAAGCCCTATATGCAGCAACTGCTAGACTATCTGTTTCTGTGGACACTGACCATTAAGGCAGTTTACCTTCCGAATGCATTGGATCATGAGAAGTGAATAGAAGTTTCGTGGCTATCCAAGAGGTGGAGGAGGGGAGCAGGTACTTTGGTTTTGAAATGATACATCGGTTACCACTTCACCCCCTAAATAAGAGCTTTTGCAGCTCTAGTGAACTTTCTGGGGTTCTGAGTTGCATTTCCTCAACCTGTACCAGTGCCAACCTTTATAAATGTCTGTCCCAGATGGATTTTTTTTCCCCTCAACCAAGAACTGGCGCTGGGTGGGCTGGACTGCCATCATGTTATGCTAGAGTGGGCCAAAGGTAACATGCTAGGTTCTGTCCCTTCCCTCTCAATCAGCAGGGGCTGGGGAATCTGGGAATGGTTGCCAGATGAGGCCAATGAAATGGTGACCGGTGACTTAAGCAGACTCCTGCATCGGGTTCAATATGCCAGGATGTGAAACAGAACAAGGTGCTGGTGCCAGGAGCCACAGTGGCTTGTTCAGTGCTTTTGGGTGAGCCATTCCCAGTACGGCTTCGGATGGGGAGTTTCGTTGCATCATCACCCATCACCGTGTGGCAGTCACTCATCTCAGGATTGGAAAACTCCAGCCCAGACACACACCCAGAGTCACCAAGGCAAAGTATTTCAGCACGATCACTTCACTCTCCTCTCTGTCCAACCCCCAGGCCAAGCTGTGGTTCGATAGGGGAGGAAAGAATTCTGTCCTCTTAGATTCTGCAGTTGGGCCTACGAATGAAGCTGGCGTAAGACAAACGAACAGAGAAAAACACATGAATTTATGTAATAGTTGTACTTGCACCTGGGAGTCTTGATTTTTTTTGAAAAAAATTTTTAATGTTAATTTATTTTTGAGAGAGAGACAGAGACCAAGAGACAGAGCATGAGCAGGGGAGGGGCAGAGAGAGGGAGACACGGAATCTGAAGCAGGCTTCAGGCTCCGAGCTGTCAGCACAGAGCCTGATGTGGGGTTCCAACCCACAGACTGCGAGATCATGACCTGAGCTGAAGTTGGACACCCAACGGAATGAGCCACCCAGACGCCCCCAACATCTACGAGTCTTTAGAGGCAGGTGTAGACTCAAACAAGCTGTTAGGTCCATAAGCTTATATCCTTTTTAAAAATTGGTTAATTTTTAAATATTTTAAAAGTTTATTTATTTTGAGAGAGAGAGAGCAGGAGAGGGAAAGAGAACCCCAAGAATGCTCTGCACTATCAGCGCAGAGCCCAAAGTGGGGCTCGAACTCACGATCTGTGAGATCATGACCTGAGCTGAAACCAAGAGTCAGACACCTAACCCACTGAGCCACCCAGGTGCCCCAAATTAATTAATTTTTTTTTTTTTTTTTTTTTTTTTTAGAGAAAGAGTGAGCAGGGGGAGGGGCAGAGGGAGAAAGAGAGAATCCAAAGCAGGCTCCATATCCAGCATGAAGCCCAATATGGAGCTCAGTCTCAGAACCTTGGGATCATGACTGGAGCCAGAATCAAGAGTTGGACACTCACTCGACTGAGCCAGCCAGCCACCCCCATAAGCTTGTATATCTTTTTACACAAAGACTGATAAGCTGTGGGGACGTGTGACAAGGTAGGGATTTGGGCAGGGGGCACAATTTCCTCATTGTGGGGCAGCGATTAGGAAATATAGGGGAGAAATTAATGAAAGCTAAGGGTTGTTTTAGTAGGTCCCATTTTGCCATTGACTCTCAGTCTCTGGTGATGAGTATTCTTTTCCTCCTGGGTCCGGGAGGGCACCTTTCTCATGGGAAATTGTGCGACCTGCTGTGAGGTAGAATGGGAGGTCATGGACCCCTTCCTGCATCTGCAGTTTCTCAAGTGCCTTCCGCCCGGAATAATATGCCAAAGAGGGGTGTTTGGTGGTGGTGCGTTCTAAACTTCTTCAGTTCCAGACTCCATAGCGGGGCAGTGATGGTTCATCCTTCCAGTGTGAACAGAACAGTGTGGCTGCTGAGGGGGCTGTGCTCCCTGCCTTGTCTCCCACCCCCATGGCAGGAAAAGGATCCAGTCGAGAGCCTGGAAGAGTGATCTTTGTCTCAGGTTTGATGCTAGGATGGCTGTAAGCTTCCTACCAGCCTCACGATGCTAATTTGCATATTTTAGAAAACACAGCAAGTGGCTTTATTTTTTGGAGGGGGTCGACAGGGTACCTGTGAGTGATGGGCAGAAAGAGAGAGAGAGAGAGAGAGAGAGAGAGAGAGGGGGTGGGGGAAGTCAGGCTTACCCAAAGTGGGGCTCAAGGTCACTTGAGACATGAACTCAAGAACCCTAAGATCATGACCTGAGCCAAAGTCATGTGGTTAACCGACTAAGCCCCCCAGGTGCCCCAAAACACAAGTGTTTTGTAAGCCTACCCACATAGGGGAGACTGTGATTTAGCAGGGGGAGATGTGACTACAAAGTAGATCCAATTCTTCTTACTTTATGGGGTATTGAAATGATAAAGTGATGTTTTGTATAAGCCCCCGTAAAAAATATCTGACTTCTGGGGCCCCTGGGCGGCTCAGTTGGTTGAGTGTCCAACTCTGGGTTTCCAGCTCAGGTCGTGATCCCGGAGTCGTGGGATCGAGCCCCATTTCGGCTCTGTGCTGATGGTGGAGTGTGCCCAAGATTCTGTCTCTCCCTCTGTCTCTCCCTCTCCCTCTGCCCCTCCTTCCACTCATTCTCTCTCTCTCTCTCTCTCTCTCTCTCTCTCTCTCTGTCTCAAAATAAATATGTAAATAAATAAAAATATCTGACTTCTGGGTCCTACCCTAGCCCTGCAGAATCAGAAGCTCATGGTAAGGCCCCTGGAGACTCTATTTTAACAGATAATGGGTGAGGCAAATGTGTATTTGGCCCAGCATGAGTTGCTTGGCCAGATTTTTGGTTGTAAAGCAGCTGGCCTCCTACCCAGTATGGAAATCATAGCTGTCAGTGCTTCTGCTGCTGCTATTGTTGTTATTAATTACAACTCTAAAAGAGTTATCCAAAACTAGAATGTAGGGGCTGCCTTGGAAGCCGATTTTACTGTGGAACATGGCTGGGACTATAGCCTGGTGGTTAAGAGCACGGTCTTGGGCGCCAGTCTGCCTAGGATTGATTATTAGCTTTTCCACTTAACTAGCTCTTTAACCTTGGGTGAGTGACACTGATTCAGTTTCCTTATCTGAAAGTCAGAGATAAGAAATTGTGCCTATTTCCGTGATGTACTTGTAAAATGACTGTATCTCAAACTTACGATTAAAAAAAGCACACGTTTGGGGCACCTGGGTGGCTCAGTTAGATGAGCTTCCGACTTCGGCTCAGGTCATGATCTCACAGTTCGTGGGTTCGAGCCCTGCATCGGGCTCTGTGCTGATCTCTTGCTCAGAGCCTGGAGCCTGCTTTGGATCCTGTATCTCCTTCTCTCTCTGCCCCTCCCCCGCTCACGCTTTGTCTCACTCTGTTTCTCAAAAATAAATAAATGTAAAAAAAAAATTAAAAAAAGCAGGTGTTTAAAAAGCTTTTACCATCTCTGAAATCAGAGCCCATAGACAATCAGTGCTATGTTATAATACGAGGCATTTTTTTTTTCTTTTCTAGTGTTGCACAACATAATGATGCTTCTTATAATCAGCACAAGCCTAGATTTAATCAAAGGTGGTAAATTATTTAATCTATGGAAATTGCTAACAACAGTATCTAACTCATTAGCAAGCATTCAGAAGGATAGCTATTATTGATTTAGTTCTGTGTGTGTACTTTTTTCTTTTTTCTGGGAGAGGGATGATATTTCAGGTGGATCTTTGGATTTGATATTTACCTCCTCTGAGTTTAATTGGAAACCCTCCTTGTGCGTCTCTAAACACAATTGTTTTCAGAATTCATTATTGTCTTTATGTTTTGCACTTGAGACTCTTGAACTTTCCTCTTGATTTAAGGCAAGACCTTAGGCTTTTCACCAGGAGAATGACTGCTCTGGAAGGTTCTCCATACTTCCTTCATTATTAGTTGGGTTGGGTCATAGGTGTTTCACTCAAGGCTCTTAGTCCCAGACCTTCTTGTAAAATAATACTCCTTGTTTCATCCAGATTCTTACATGGACAAGAAAAGGGAATATTAGGGTCTCAAGGTAATTGAGAAGATTTCAGCTTCTGAGTAGGTATTATGCACATAATGATATTAAGAACACTCCCCTTGGGGTGTCTCGTTGGCTCAGTCAGTTAAGCATCTTAGTTTTGGTTCAGACCATGATCTCATGGTTTGTGTGATTGGGCCCCAAGTCAGACTCTATACTGACAACATGGAGCCTGCTTGGGATTCTCTCTCTCTCTCCTTCTCTCTCTGCCCCTCCCTGTTCACACACACCCACTCTCTCTCTCTCAAAATAAATAAATAAACTTAAAAATAAAAATAAAAAAAAAGGAAGGCTCCCCACCATGCTCAGTAGAACAATGCCCAAAGATATTTCCACCATTAAATGGTGTCTAGCACCTATTATAATTTATTTCACTTAGAACTGGAAAGGCTAACGAGAAGTATAGTTAATTTTGGAATATGTCACCTAGTACAAAGTGTATACTTGACCAACTTCCAAAGAAACCCCACATATAAGGTGGGTGATAATAATAGTGAGGTATTTACAGGTCAAAGAGCTCAGAGTCTGTCTGAAAGAAATGGAGGGCATAGATGTTTCTAGGCGCTTTTGTGAAAGATTGCCTTGCTTGTGCAGTTGGTGAGGCTTTATTTCCTGGCAGCTAACGCAAAAAATAAGTGGACGTGGTTTTGTAGTCTCATTTACCAGCTAGAGAATGACATCAAATGTATTTGCAGAAGAGAAAACACAGTCTTTGAAGTTAAACTCAAGCAACTACTTATCACGTGGGTTTCTGATCTTGGAGAGAGATCCAATACATTATCTAAAGCAAGCATTTCCTAGTAATTTTACCAGCTTGCTCCCGTCATAACGAATATATTATGAAATTCATTGAAGTTGTTCCCATGAGCTGGTAAGTTACAGAGAGAACTCTGAACGGAGTCGTGGCGTATCGTGACTATTTGATGAATCATTCGCACTGGAACCCTTCGGGAGGTAAAGGGCCCCTGTTGGTAATTATGTCAGAACAGCAGGTGCAAAGGCCCAAATCTCCTGGTGAACACTGGCGTGAAGGGTTACCCAGCACAGGTGGTCCATGCCATATCCATTTCAGACTAAAGTTGGTAGGAAATTTACCAGGAGTAAAGTACTATGGAGACAAGGTTTTTGCATAACACGAAGTGTGAGGAAAGTGTAAGCAGAGTCAAAAAGCAGGGCATTATAGAAGCTCTGCTGATGATTTTTAGGCAATGAAGGCTACACTTTTTTTTTTTGTTTTTTGTATTTTGTTTTTTTTTAAGGTCATGAATTTGAAGTACCATGGGCGAAATTTATAGGGGATACAGTCATGGTACCCTAAATGCTCTCTGGAGATGTCCAAAAAGAATTTTTCTCTGACAGTATTATAATAAATTCAAATTTGGAAAAAATCAACCCAGTGATTAAAACAGGGATAAGTTGGAGTTAGGCTGAATGAATAAGAGCTTGAACAGTTAAGAATTAACAAACAAAACAATTCCTAGCTTCCAGAGAGAGAGAGAGAGAGAGAGAGAGAGAATGGGAAGCATTTATTTTGTTGTTTAGCAAGAGGTATGATTTCTTGCAAAAAAAAAAAATTGCAGTGGGTCTAACAATGAGGAGAAGATTTTCAGGTCAAATTAGCAATGCTGAAATTTATCATCCTGAGTTCCGGGTCACAGGAGTGACTTAGGATCTCCGTGACTTCCGATTCATGCAACATTCTCCTTATGTGAGCTTTCCTGATAACGCAGGCAGTCTTGCCTAGATTCCTTGGCTCCTTGTGGCTTTTGTTGTGCCATACAAAGTTCAGCATGTACATTTCTAGTAAAATCCTGCTAAGAGTCTAGGAAAATTTGGAGAAATCTTTCAATGCCAGTGTGATTCTCTGTCTTTATTTTGTACGGTCCTGTACAGAGACTGGAAATACCAAGTCTAGTGTGAGCATTTGGGTAAACCCTTTAGTAAAAGGAATATTATATAAACAAGCTTCATTGTTTTAATTGATGCCTCTCCCCAAAGACAGCACAGTTTTCGGTGATCTGTCAGCCTATCTCTCTTTGGATTTAGAACTGGGACCTTGATGGAGTTGCTTCTTCATGGCTGGAATCTTGGGGTTCTAAGCTCAGCCACATAGGGTCTCAGGAGAACTGGAAGCAGAGAGCCAGCCCACATAGTGTTGAGCTCCTCTTCAAAGTTTCTCCGAGACCAGAGGTTTAGAAATAAAAGGCGGCTATATCTGCTTTGATGTGTCGGAACAAAATTAGAGACATTTTCAGTACTTGGATGGAAATGTCAGCTGAGACTATGAAAAGGTAGAGCACACAGGGCACATCTCAGGGAGTCTGATGGAAATGGCATCCAGGAGATGGCGAGTAATTGGACCCTATAACTGATATAATGAAGTCCAAGGCCCCTGAAGGAATGCAGGCAAGAGTCTGTGAAATGTGCAAGCAGGATTCAGAGTAAGTGGCAACGTGGTCTGTTTTGGGCCACACTTAGAACCATGTTGGTGTGACCGAGTTGTTCCCACTGTGAGTCTCAGTCTGGTACTAATTGAAAGATGCTGAATACTTCTCTCCAGCTGTCCAGAGAGCGTTCGTTGCTCACCTGCAGTGCTGAGGAGTTTGTGACTCCCCGACCACAGGAAATAAGCAGGTTGCTCTGGCTTTAAGGTTTTAAGGACATATCCAGGCCAAACGGTGTGCAGAAGGTTGATAGGGTTTGATGAGTGAGCCACATTAGCACCAATGTTTAAAAATTGAGTGACTTCAGGCACTCAATTGGTTGGCTTGGTCAGTTGAATATCCGACTTTGGCTCAGGTCATGATCTCGCAGTTCGTGAGTTCCAGCCCTGCAGTGGGCTTGCTGCTGTCAGCCTGTCAGTGTAGAGCCAGCTTCAAATCCTCTGTCCCTTTCTCTCTCTGCCCCTCCCAGGCTTGTACTCTCTCCCTCCAAAAATAAATAAAACATTTTTTTAAAAAATAGAGTGACTTCACAGAAAAATATATAGACGTACACATTTTCTGAATAATTGAAAGCTCCTGTAATACTGGTTCCACATGTGTCCTGGTAGCAATCAGATGGACTGCTTGTAGGAGGGGGCAAGTACTCTTCTACTTGCCACAGGCCTTCTCTCAACACTGAATTACGGTTCCGTCCTTACAAACTGCCTGCTTGTCCCACTTTTATTGCCCCTTAACCTTTATAAACATTTGATTTGTAACTTTGATCTAGATGGGTGGGAAGTCACCATGACTTAACGGAAGGTTCAGAGGCTTATAAGCAGGTATTTTTTTTTTAAGTTTATTTATTTATTTTGAGAGAGAGTGTGTGTGAGCAGGGATGGGGCAGGGAGAGAGAGGGAAAGAGAATCCCAAGCAGGCTCCGTGATGTCAGCACAGAGGCCAATGTGAGGCTCGAACTCATGAACCTTGAGATCATGACCTGAGCAGAAACCAAGAGTTGAATGCTCAACCTGCTGAACCACCCAGGCACCCCTGAAACAGAGAGATCTGGATTTGATTCTTTCTGTGCTATTTATTAATGTGTAACATTGAACAAATGACTTCTCTGAGCCTGTTTATGTATGTGTAAAATGAGAGAATGAATGCCTGCCTTGTAAAGTTTATTTTAATATGGATTCAAGAAAACGGATAGTAAAAACAAATTTTTTTAAGAAAATCATAAAAAAGAAAATATGTGGTATAACATCTGCACAAAACAACTGAATAAAAGGTAGGTGTTATTTTTGCTACTGTTGATGTTGTTATGATTTGCTGGTTCTTTCTACATTGCTGTTTAAAACAACCAATTATTGGGACACCTGGTGGCTCAGTCAGTTGAGAATCCAGCTCTTGATTTCATCTCAGGTCACGATCCCAGGGTGGCGGGATCCAGCCTCATGTTGGGCTCCATGCTGAGTGTGGAACCTGCTTAAGATATTCTCTCTCTCTCTCTCTCTCTCTCTCTCTCTCTGTCTCTTCCCATGCTCCTCCCCCACTCACACTAGCTCGCTCTCTCTCTCTCTCTCTCTCTCTCTCTCAAATTATTTCATTAAATCTTTTCTTTGGCAACATTAAAAAAAAACCTTGTAATTGAAAAGTATGCATTAGATACCATAACATGTGCATCTCAGCTGTCAGTTATATTTTATATCTTCTCACAATTATATTGTTCTCCTTGATTATTTGGGTTTTTTGTTCCCGCTCAGAAAATATAGATTCTTCTACTTCTCCTTGAGTCTGATCTGAGTTTATGTTCTTACATTTAACTGGAGAAATAGAATAATACAGTCCTGTAGTTTATTCATGGTTGGGACAATTTTTCTCTTTCTTATAATGCTTTAAAAGCATTTGTCTAGGGGTGCCTGGGTGGCTCAGTCGGTTAAGCGTCTGACTTCAGCTCAGGTCATGATCTCACAGTTCATGGGTTCGAACCCTGCGTCAGGCTCTGTGCTGACAGCTCAGAGCCTGCAGCCCGTTTCAGATTCTGTCTCCCTCTCTCTCTGCCCCTCCCCTGTCCACACTCTGTCTCTGTCTCAAGAATAAATAAACATTAAAAAAAAAAGCATTTGTTTTATTGATTGATTGATTGATTGATTGAGGGGGAGGGGGTGGGGGCCAGCAGAGAAAAGGCAGACAGAGAAGGAGAAAGAAGTCCTGAAGCAGGCTTTGTGCTGACAGTGAGAGTCTGATGTGGGGCTCAAACGCACCAACTGTGAGATCATGACCTGAGCTGAAGTCAGATGCTCAATTAATTGAGCCACCCAGACACCACAGATAGCATTTGTCTATTTCACATGTATTTCTTTACACTCCCCAGTTGGGTTATCAAACACGTGTGACAAAAATCAAGACAGGAAAAATACAGAGACACATGCAAGAAAAATCAAGACAGCAAAAATCAAGACAGGAAAAAAAGAATGGAGAGAAATAGACAGATAAGGAGAGAAGCCTGAAATGACAGAAGTTCTTTCTGCCCTTTCTCCCAGCTGAGACCAAAAGGGAACTTGCACAGGGGAGGGAATCCCCACCATGTTCCGGATCCTAGGACAGGTGGCTCTCTACACAGATATACTCCTTCCTTGCTTGCTTTTACAGCAGTGAAGGTTACTGTACAAGACGGACCCCACAGTGGAGGGGAAATGCACTGTGAGGCCCTTGGTTTGATCCCATGCAAGGCTTTCTTTCCTACTTAGCTAACAGAGAGGAGTAGCACTAAGCAATAAAAGTCCGTTTATGGCAGGTAAGCATCCTAGGAATGCCTCCTTGTACTACGGTGTGTGGGGAGTGGGGGACAGAAGGACTGGCTGGATGAGGAGATGCTTTGATGACAAGCGTGCATGGCCACCCGAGATGAAGGCAGGGACTAGAAAGAAAAAAGAGCAGGTGGGGCTGTGAGCCTTGCTGACCTGTCCTTGACCCACTGCTGTGTCCGCAAGCACCTTGGCCAGCACCTGCTTCTCTTCTATAGGCAGGGTCTTTCCTGGTTTGTTGAAGACCGCTTTCATCCAAAAGAGCTCTGCTTCTGTCTGCGGGGTAGCACTTCTTCAGTAGACTTTCTGTGCACCCCAAGTGGCCAATAAGATCCTTTTCAATATTTGGTCATAGAAGAAAACAGCAGGGTGTTTTTGTTTTTGTTTTTATTCCCCTTTGTTTTCTTCCCCAGCAAAGCCCAAAGGCTGCCTTCCATTCTGTCTGGAATGCTGGGGCAGTGAACCTAGATAGTTTTCCTGGTGCCTTCAACCCCTAGAAAAAAAAGTAAGGTCCAGAATGAATCATCAGAGGGGACACAAGGCTGCTTTGTGGGAATGCAGGTCGTGGTGAAAGCACACATGGAGGCTAGAACTAGTTTCCAACCCGTGCCGAGCAGAAGCAGTGGCAAGAGAGGCAACAGGTAAATGAAAGATCGTTTACCTGGACTGCTCACCTAAAACTCATAGCCACAAAACCCCGACAGTGTGGTTTTTCTCATTTGTTGAAAAGCTCTGGGGAAGGATATTTGAAGAGGAGGAGGAGGAAGATCTCTATCTATTTGCCTTCTTTCTTCTTATAACTATTCAGACTCTACCCTATTTGCACAATGGGTGTTTCACAGATGGTGAAATCTTTTAGAGTTATCTTTCGGGAAGACTTTCATGGCTGTGTTAGATGGTTGGATGCTTGTTAAATCTTTATTGAGTCCTTATGACGCAACTGATCTGAGAGTCTTGGCAGTCTGCTTGAAGGACTTTTATTTTACATCATAAGCAAATGCCTGTAAGGGGACTTCATTAACATGGTCACTGAGGGAGGTCTGAGGATGAGGGCAAAAGAACCCTGACAGCACACGTTGTTCTAAATTAATGATAAAGTTTATAGATCTTTTATTCTGGGGTTCACTGGCAAAAAAAATATTTTTATCTAATGAAAGTTTTTTTTGGGGGGGGGGAAGAAAACCGGAAGTGCATAGCAGTATTTTGCTACAGATTATTTAGGAGAGGATCCATTGTATAGAAAAGTAACACAAAAAGTCAGTATTTCCCTGGACTCTTTACTTTTTGAAATAAGCAGATGTTTTATGAAAGACCTTAAACTATTTCTACCTCAAAGAAAAAGAAAAATCTCCCAAAATGCAGTGAGTGTCGGAATCCTGTATATGCGTGTATTAGGAAGCTTTATTTTATGGATTTTGAGATTGTGGGGAGCAGGTATCAGCTTCTGTGAAATGACAAATAGTTTTCATTTCTTTAAAAATGATATTTAGGCAGAGATCTCGAAAATGCATCCTCTTGGGGCGCCTGGGTGGCGCAGTCGGTTAAGCCTCCGACTTCAGCCAGGTCACGATCTCGCGGTCCGGGTCACGGTCTCGGGGTCCGTGAGTTCGAGCCCCGCGTCAGGCTCTGGGCTCATGGCTCGGAGCCTGGAGCCTGTTTCCGATTCTGTGTCTCCCTCTCTCTCTGCCCCTCCCCCCGTTCATGCTCTGTCTCTCTCTGTCCCAAAAATAAATAAAAACGTTGAAAAAAAAATTAAAAAAAAAAAAAAAAGAAAATGCATCCTCCTATAGGTCATTTAATTTCTGCAGATGGCCCTTCTTTAAAAACTCATTTATAGAGCAAGGTGGTCGAGCTGAAGTGGCCCCCACTATCTGCAGAATGGAGCTTACGTAGAAGTTATCGCAGTAAATATTTCAGAAAAAAATAAGTAATCCTAATAGGTATTAGGTCCTTTTAGCTTACAGTGTGTTTTTTCTGTATTTTAATAGAGCACTTGGATTAAGCCTTTTCTTTGTCATATCTGTGCCTTAAAGTACTTGTTGTCTGCCCTACATTGCCAGCTTATCCTTATATCCCTTAATCTCCTGAAACTGTAACTTAAAAAAAAACCTATTTAAGTGAAATGTGTTCATTTACTTGGGGGGAAAGATGATCAGCGAGGTTTTCAAAACCCCAGAAAATCCATGCACAATTATGCTGAACGTTCTGATTTCACTGTCCTGTTCAGTGGCTACCCATAAGCTTGGCTTTACCCCAAATAAACCTTAAGTAATCTGATGTATTTATGAGGTTGGATTTACTCGTTCTGGTCAATCAATAAGAATGCATTGGTTGCCACATTTATTATTTTTTTTTTTTAGTTTTTTTAATTTTAATTTTAATTTTAATTTCTATTTTTAATATGAAATTTATTGTCACATTGGTTCCCATACAACACCCAGTGCTCATCCCAAAAGGTGCCCTCCTCAATACCCATCACCCACCCTTCCCTCCCTCCCACCCCCATCAACCCTCAGTTTGTTCTCTTTTTTTTTTTCAATATATGAGATTTATTGTCAAATTGGTTTCCATACAACACCCAGTGCTCATCCCAAAAGGTGGCCTCCTCAATACCCATCACCCACCCCCTATCAACCCTCAGTTTGTTCTCAGTTTTTAAGAGTCTCTTATGCTTTGGCTCTCTCCCTCTCTAACCTCTTTTTTTTTTTCCTTCCCCTCCCCCATGGTCTTATGTTAAGTTTCTCAGGATCCACATAAGAGTGAAAACATATGGTATCTGTCTTTTTCTGTATGACTTACTTCACTTAGCATAACACTCTCCAGTCAGAGTGGCTAAAATGAACAAATCAGGAGACTATAGATGCTGGAGAGGATGTGGAGAAACGGGAACCCTCTTGCACTGTTGGTGGGAATGCAAACTGGTGCAGCTGCTCTGGAAAACAGTGTGGGGGTTCCTCAAAAAATTAAAAATAGATCTACCCTATGAGCCAGCAATAGCACTGCTAGGAATTTACCAAGGGATACAGGACTGCTGATGCATAGGGGCACTTGTACCCCAATGTTTATAGCAGCACTCTCAACAATAGCCAAATTATGGAAAGAGTCTAAATGTCCATCAACTGATGAATGGATAAAGAAATTGTGGTTTATATACACAATGGAATACTACGTGGCAATGAGAAAGAATGAAATATGGTCTTTTGTAGCAATGTGGATGGAACTGGAGAGTGTTATGCTAAGGTTGCCACATTTAAAGAGCGGTTTGTTTGTAGGACTGTGCTTGCCAAATGACAAAGCTTAATGTAGGAAACCTTTTGCTTTAAATGTCGGGTTCTTTTTATTTGGTGTTGGGGGGTGGGGGCAGGTGTGGTGATAACATTTGAAGGGAGAAGTAAAGAGGCACTTCAGAGAAGCGTCGTGTTTAAAGACCTTCCTCCGTAGACACGTTCTGGAAAGGAGGAAGAAAACCCAGGTCTATGAGAGGATGCTGAAGGTCTCAAGCAGTGATGGGAAGGTCTGACCGTCTTCACTCTGGGCTATTTCACAGACCTATGTTATTCTAAGAATCACTTCCATGAGTACCTGCTCTCATTAAAAACCAAAGCCAAATGATCAAAATTGGGAAGTATCTTCAACAAATTCCAAATCCTGCTTTTCATACCCCCCCACACCCTCATTTCCTAGACTAATTAGGTCTCACATTAGCACATCCACTATTTCCTTAGCTTGACCCTCCAGTTCAAAGAAGAGACTTTGATATTCAAACGGCTTATAAAATGCACAAGTACTTTAATTCATCAATAGCAAGATCAAAGCAATTTCTGGTTTTAAATTAAAAATCTAAATAGTCCCCTTTTTCTCTCCAAAGAATACTTAGTCCTTAGATTGAACTATCCCTGACCCTTCTGGACCTCCTGCTGTTTAATGAATTCAATGGTTAATTCAAACATAGAGGCTCCTGGGGAGGTGTGGGAGGACCGGAAGAGGAAAGTAAGGAGGAGAATTTGGGGGGGGGGGGGTCGGTGTAAAGAGCTCCTGGCTAATGGGGTGAATCTAATGAGAAGAATTTGTTGCAGGTAGAAATGAAGTCCTGCTCTCGGCTTCCACAAATCAATGACATTAGTAAAGGATATTCTCTGCGTTGACTCAGAGGTCAGTAGAAATTCTTAGGGCTAATGTGACCCTGGCTGCATAACAGAAGAACTTTGTCTTAGGGAGGGAATAGTTTTCCAACGCAGACATTCCCTGAATTGTGCTGTGGCATCCAGGATCCCCTGGGTGAAGAAGGCTGCCAGGACCAGCAGGGGATCACACTGTATCCATAAACAAGAGCTGGGAGTTTGTCTTGGCAACAAGCTGATTCAAGTACAGTAAAACCTTGTTTGGGGAGCATAATTTGTTCCGGAAACATGCTTGTAACTCAAAGCAGATTTCCCCATAAGAAATAATGGAGACTCAGATGATTCGTTTCACAACCCCAAAATATTCCTGTAAAAATGATTACAATACTGTAATATAATACAAAATAATAAAGTACAAAGCATAAAGAAAAATAAACCTGCACTTCCCTTTGAAAACCTTCATGGTTGGTGTGAGGGAGACGAGGGGAGGGTTACTGTGTAGAGTGACTTTCACTATCACTAACGGATGTTGACTACAGTACGGTATTAATAAACTCTTGTCCTATGCTGTTTTTAATGTAACTGGCAGCCTGACCTAGAATGAAGCAAAGCATTCCTAAGCTTACTCTTGTGTGGAAAAGCAAAGGACTGTCCACAGGTGCTTTGAAGTGACAAAAAATACACTAGGGCCAGTTGTGGGCACCTTCCAATGTTATGAAAAATCACTAATTTCTGCCAAATACCACGGCCTGAGACCAAGCATCTGAGCATGGGAGACCATCACCCACAATCCCACAGAGAGAGAGGGAGAGAGAGAGAGAGAGAGAGAGAGAGAGAGAGAGAGAGAGAGAGAGAAAAAACATTGACTCAGTTGTGATCATGGGACATTTGACGTCACGTACTGCTCATATTGCAAGACATCGCTCGTTGATCAAGTTAAAATTTATTAGAAATGTTTGCTTGCCTTGCAGAACACTCGCAGAACACGTTCCTCACAATCCAAGGTTTTACTGTATGATGTCTGTTAATGTTGGCTCTAGGCACAGGAGATACCGGCCTTCCTTCACTTCTGTCTGCTTGACTGTGACTCTTTATGGATACGGTCTCTTCAAAGCAGCCACAGTGCCCTTTGAAACATGTCATTCAGGTCATGCCACTGCCCTGATTACCATCCTCCAGTTGCATTCCATCGTGTTTCAAATAAAATCCAAACTCTATTCCATGCTTTCAGCATGCTCCATGATCCACCTGCCAGGCCTGCCTCGGCCACTCTCCCTACAGCTTGTGAGCCTCTAACCACAGAGTGCCTCCGTTCCTTGAAAATTTTTAGAAGCCTTGAAGTAGCTTCCCTTCTGTCTGCAATCCTCTTGTCCCAATCTTTCCAAGAGTGGGTCCTTTTTTTTTTTTTTTTTAAATCATTCAAATGTCATTAAAATGTTTTTAAATGTTTGTTTATTTGTTTATTTTTGAGAGAGAGAGAGAGTGTGTGTGAGTGGGGCAGGAGCAGAGAGAGAGAGAGAGAGAGGGAGACACAGAATCAGAAGCAGGCTCCTTCTTGAAGCAGACTCAGGGCTTGAACCCAGGAACCTTGAGACCATGACCTGGGCTGAGGCCAGACGCTTAACCGACCAAGCCACCTAGGCATCCCTCAGATGTCATTTTAGATGTCACCTTTTTTGAGAGGCACTCCCTGATCCCCCAGTTTAAGTACCTCTGTTGCTTTCTCAATTCAACTTGTGGAATTTTCTGTTTAGAACTTAACACACTTAATTTGCATGTGTATCTACCGTTACTCTGTCCCTCCTCCATACTAGAATATGGTATCATGAAAACAGATTGTATCCGGTTGCTTGACTCCTTTAACGCTGGCATTTAATAAATTCATGAAAAACTTAAAAAGCCAGGAAGCCCAGGACGAGTGGATAAAAAGGGATGGACAAAGAAGAGGCATGTTGAGTTCAGAGTCAATAAAAGTATTTACGCAAAGGCTGGGTGGTTGCTTGATGGAGATAAAGTAGACGTTTTTCATTTCATTCTTCCATTAATATTTACTGATCATTTGGTAGCTATCAGTCACTGTAAAAGGCACATAGGGAGACTAAATGTCCATCAAGTGATGAATGGATAAAGAAATTGTGGTATATACACACAATGGAATACTACGTGGCAATGAGAAAAAATGAAATATGGCCTTTTGTAGCAACGTGGATGGAACTGGAGAGTGTAATGCTAAGTAAAATAAGCCATACAGAGAAAGACAGATACCATATGTTTTCACTCTTATGTGGATCCTGAGAAACTTAACAGGAACCCATGGGGGAGGGGAAGGAAAAAAAAAAAAGAGGTTAGAGTGGGAGAGAGCCAAAGCATAAGAGACTGTTAAAAACTGAGAACAAACTGAGGGTTGATGGGGGGTGGGAGGGAGGGGAGGGTGGGTGATGGGTATTGAGGAGGGCACCTTTTGGGATGAGCACTGGGTGTTGTATGGAAACCAATTTGTCAATAAATTTCATATAAAAAAAAAAGGCACATAGGAAGAGAAGGAGGAAAACCTTGGGTGCCTGCCCTCAAGGAGTTTACCATCCAAAGAGGAGGAAGATGTGTGAGCAAGACCTCATAAGTACAATGCAATGTTGTATTAGAACTACCTACGCAAGGTACAGTGCCAACTAAAATTTGACAGAGACAATGTATAGGGAAACTCATTAGACTCTTGAAAGAAAATGAGGAGTATTCCAGATGGATTAGGTGTTGAGGAGGGCTTTTGAAGGAAGACAGCAACATGAAGAGGGCTTGGTGTGTTCTCTGAAGTGTAAGGGCCTGGATATGTAAGGGTGGAAGTGAGACACACACACACACACACACACACACACACACACACAGAAAAGGGGAGGGGGTGGGGGAGAGAGAGACAGAGACAGACAGACAGACAAAAGGAGGGAGAGAGGTAGGGAGGCAAGAGCCAGGTAGGAGCCAGATGAGGAAGGGCCTTTATGTTTCTGTAAGGAATTTGGATTTTCTCTTTGTTGGCAGAGAAGAGCCTTTGTTCAAGGATCACATCTTCAGTCCGGAAAGATTAACATAACAGCCAGAAAGTGGTTGCATGAGGCTGAGATTGCAGTTATTTTAACAGATTAGAGATGGTAAAGGCATAAACTGGAGCATTCGGAGGCCATGGGGACACGTAGACATTTCGCGGGTAGTTAGACCAGGGTTTCCTTTGGTCTCCAACTCTATGATTCCACAGTTGTTCAGAGTTTTAGAAGGGGAAGAAAAAACTCTAGATATCATCTTTATTTCCTCTCCTTCCCTCCCAGCCCACATCCAGTTCTTCAGCAGGTCTTACCAGTTCTCCCTCAAAACTTACCCTAAATGTGTCCCCTTTCTGTGATCTCTGCTTCCACCGCCCTACTCTGAGATGCCGACATCTTTTGTTCAGACTGTGCAGTAGCCCCTTACTATCTTCTTCTGCTCCTTCCCCTCCACACAGCAGCTGGTGATCTTTCTGAAAAGTAAATCAAACCGAGTGGCATATATGTGAGTGTTGAATAACTAAATTGTATGCATGAAACTAATATTAGATTATATGTAGACCGCATGTGAACTAAGTGGAATTTAAGTAAGTCTTAAAAAAAATGTGGAGTCTTTCTCCTAATGGCTCATGGGAAAAAAATTGTGGAAAATACAATGGAACCATGCAAAGTACATGTAATCAGCTACATGAAGGCTAGAATATAGGTTGTGTTTCCTTTTCATTCTGCTAAATTTAGATCATGCATTCTCCAAGGGGGGTGATATCACCTTCAAGAAGGTGAGAATCCCTTCTTGGGGGACAAAAAGAATACAGAGTCTCTGCTTACCTCTTAAAGCCAGTCTTGAAATTCCTTTACAACTCAACCCCTTGGTTTTATCCCGTTCACTTCTCTGAAGTCTTCCTTCCAGATTTTTCATGGTTTTACCCCATCTTGTCTTTCAGCTCTCAACTTAAATCATGCTCTTCAATGAGTATCTGTAATTATTGTGTGTATACGTTTATATGCACAGATATTAATTATCTTTCCTCATTGGAGGGGTGAGATCTGGAAGAGGAAGAATCCTGAAAATCTTGTCCTCTGCTGTGTCTGCACACAGTGCCTGTGACAAAGTCGAATGTGAATAAATATTTTTTTAAATGAATGAGTAGGGGCACCTGGCTCAGTTGGTTAAGTGTTGGACTCTTGATCTTGGCTCAGGTCATGATCTCGCTGTTGTGAGATTGAGCCCCATGTCAGGCTCTGTGCCGAGCAGAGCATGCTTAAGATTCTCTCTCTTCCTCTGCCCCTCTCCCCTGCTCTGTCTCTCTAAAAGATAAAAAATAACACAAAATGAATGAGTAAACAAAATAAAAGAAAACAGCTCTGCCTTGGTAGCTTTGGCTCTCTTTTTTCTGAGAGCAATTCCCGGGAGTCTCTTTCCCTCCTTTGTCTGGTTTGCCTCCTCTTCTGGCCTGAAGTCTTCCCTCACAGCTGAGTGTTCTAGGAGATGCAGGTGACTTTTGTTTGAATATGGAAAACTGGCCACCCTCCCACCTTCCTGTGTTTACAGTGTTTGCATGGAGTAAGGCAGCCCCAGATCTGTTCTAAGCCTTAGCAGGTGCGACTGGAGAACCGGAGGAAGGGGAAAAAAAAGGAAGGAAGAAATTGTTTTCCTCAAAGACCATGTGCCGTAAGTCTGTGACCACTGCAGGCTCCTGGACCATTTAGCTTCCCCAGGGAGTCATGTTAACTGTGGTTTATTTTTAAGCAATTCAGGATAAGCACGTGATAAACATACGGTGTGTACGTTAGTAAGAATAGACTGTTGGGTGTTTTTCTTAGCATCTGAAGTACCCCACCGGGGAATTCACTCTCTCAGGATCTCTAGGAAAATGATCTCCAGGTGATGATTTAAAAGCATATCTGAAGATTCACTGATTAACAACAGAAATGATAGGGATGCCTGGATGGCTCAGTAGGTTAAGCCTCTGACTCTTGGTTTTGGCTCAGGTTGTGATCTCATCACAGTTTGATGGGTGCGAGCCCTGCGTTGGGCTCTGTGCTGGTGGGGCTGAGCCTGCTTGGGATTCTCTCTCTCTCTCCCTCTCTCTCTGTCCCTCCCCCACTCATGCTGTCTCTGTCTCTCTCTAAATAAATAAATAAACTTAATTAAAAAGCCAGAGATGATAGAAATGCCTTTTCATTACAGAAGTAAGTTGTGTTCAAGGTATTCACTTGGCTCTGAAGATTACACAGGCACCTCTACCCTTTCCTGATGAGAACAAGGGCCTGGAATAAGTATCTGCCCTTCCATGAGCAAAGCATCCGGGAGCCCAGCATGTGTGGACCCCAGGCTGTTCTGGTCCTACCACCCACTCGTCCCTTAATGCAGGCCCTGGGCATGCAATTAGGTAAGAAGGCGGGCTGGTGTCGCCATCAGAACACTGTGTGCTGGCCTCACGGTGAAGCTTGCATCCAACGTGCTCATCACAGGGCCCCAAAGGCAGAGAACCGGATCACCGCATTCACGGGAGCAGGATGTTTGACGTTTTTGCGCCTGCCTGCTAAGACCTGTGTGTACTCGCAGTAGGATTTTCTCTGATCATCATTCCCACAGTAGCGTATGACTCATCATGAGCTCGGAAGGGAAGCCAGCAGATAACACCACCTATGCACTGGCCAGAGGCTGCGTGCGTTTACTGAAGAGCCTGATCCTTGGGACGTGGCTCAGCTTGCCGGCATCACCCACACAGCAGCGGTCCACGGCCTGTGAGTGTGCTTTCTATCAGGCCCCCACCCCGGGCAGGCAGGTGCCATTCAAGAGAGGGCATAGAGAGTGCTGGGTGCATGGTAGTGATTGCTGTAATTGGCCACTAATGCACTACACATCTGGAAACCTTGCCTGGCAACTAGGGGAGGCTCATTCAAAACACAGAGTGCTGGGTACCACTTTGTGACATACATACCTATGCACATACATATATTTATTTATTTATATTATTTTTTAAATGTTTTATTTATGTTTGAGATAGCAAAAATGGGGGGTACAGAGAGAGCAGGGGACAGAGGATGCCAAGAAGGTTCTGTGCTGACAGCAGTGAACCATCACGCGGGGCTCGAAGTCACCAACCATGAGATCATGACCTTAGCTGAAGTCGGACCCTCCACCGACTGAGCCACCCACACTTCTGTTTTTAAAGATCTAACGGCTTTACTAAGTGATTCATGAACTGAATAGCATCCCATCTATCAAGTAGAGGGGAGCTTTCCACTTCGTTATACGTCTAAAATCTTATCGTGACATAGCTTTTGTTAAGAGACATCTCAGTATGGTACTGTGAAATATATCCCACTATACAGGCCACAGCTAAAGAAATTCCTGTTTTATTTTATAATTTCCTAGCGTCAGCATGGAAACCTCCGTGTACTAAGGGGTTCACTAGTTTTCTTTGCAGCTGATACCAAAAAAGTAGAAATTTGCAATAGCATCAGACTCTGGAAAGGGCGAATGATATCTAAAGACCAGCCACTTAGCAAATTAATGTTTTGATTCATTAAAGCAAATTGCAGTTAAAATACAAAAACAAAAAAAAAAATGTCAGATGACTTCCAAAGTGTCTAGAAGCCTTACTGACATTTTTCAAGAGAGTCAGTTTAGCAGAGTGGATAAAAAAAGTACGGGCTTCAGAGCCAGACTGCCTGGGAGTGAATCCTGGCTCTGGTACTCGCCAGCTGAACAGTCCTGGGAAATTTCCTTCGCTGCGCTACAGTTTCCCTATGGGTAAAATTGCAAAAATAATAGTAACTTCCTCACGGGGTTGATTTAAAATTAAATTCTATCAGAGCTGAGAAGTGCTTAGAATACTGGCTAAAACCTGCACTTAAAAAAATTATTATCAATGTTGAATATTTTCAAAGTCCTTTTAAAGCATAACTTCAAAAGACAGGAAGCCTTGAAACAATGATTTGACCTCTCTGGGCATCAGTCCTCCTATTTATGAGAGCGATTGGCCCAGATAATCTCCAAGTTACCCTGTGATGCTCAAAATGTTAGGATTTTGTAATATCATCCCCACTCTGGAGTTTACAGAAAATACTTCCAAAGAGAGTCTAAAAAAGATGTAAGAAAATAATAAAAGTCAATGGAAAGGAGAGATTGTATTTAAATTTCTTTGGACTTGGAGTCAGAACAATTGGACCCCTGGGCACCTGGGTGGTGCAGTCAGTTAAGTATCTGACTTCAGCTCAGGTCATGAACCCACGGTTCCTGACATCCAGCCCTGTGTTGGGCTCTGTGCTGGGCACGGAGCCTGCTTGGGATTCTCTCTCTCTCTGTCTCTCTCTCTCTCTCTCTCTCTCTGTCTCTCCTTCCCTCTGCCCCTCCCCTGCTCACGCTCTCTCTCCAAAAAAGGAGAAAAATCTGTAGCACATGTTAGACACTGGAGACTTGTTCCTGTATGATGGTCTCTGTCCTCCAGCCTCTGGATTGGGTTACCCTCTTCCACCGGAGTTTTTGAAGCTTCTCCAACCCAGCTCTTCCTCAGTGGCCAGTGCCACCTAAAACCAGGCATCGCCCTGTCCCACCAAGACAACTCTAACTGCGTTTGATCCTTCAAGTCTTTGTTGATAAAATACAGAGAATTCAGTCTTCAAGTGTTAGTTCACATGAGACATCCTCCCTTTTCTGAAAAGCCACTGTATTTACTAACATGTTAAGAGATGGGAGAATAAAATGGCCAACTCGACGAGCACCCTGTAGACGATGCGTGGGCCCCGTTCTCTCGCAGAGGAGTTGGGAACTTCAAGGGGGGGGGGATCCTCCTGAGCAGAGCGGTTGTCTAAACAGTGCCCCCCACATCCCTTCATCCGTCCTGGGCTTGCCACACAGGCAGGCAGGGCTCTCTGAGCTGCTGTCTCCCAGGCCCAGTGAGAACCTTCCCTACTCCCAAGTTGTGTAGAGCAGTTTAATGAGGAAATATCTGTGAACCTGATTTACCAACCAGAAAACACCCTTCCAATTAAATGATATTTTGGGCTCCCAGCTAAATATGCCTTAACGACCAACTCCGTCTGTATAGTTGGCCATAGCTCATCTTTTCCCCAAGACCTTGAAGTCTAACATCCTTGTCATCATTTCTATGACTCTGTGAATTTTCTTCATACCTGAGACAGGATCATTAACAATATGGATCTGGTGACTTCTCCTGTGTGTAAACTGTAACATGTGCTTTATATTTTCATCCTTTCATGATCCATAATCCTGTCACTTCTGAGCTCTCCTTTTTTTACAAAAAATTGTTTATTATTTATTTTGAGAGACAGAGAGAATGTGTGCAAGTGGGGGAGGGACAGAGAGAGAGGGAGAAGAGAGGATCCCAAGCAGGCTCCACACTGTCAGCTCAGAGAAAAGGGCAAGTTTTAATAATACATTTTATTTTACCCAGCATTCCAAAACGTTATTTTTATAATGTATTATCAGCCTAAAAATCACGGAGATGTTTTACATTATTATTTTGTTTGATGTCTTCGAACAGTGTGGTGTGGTTTTTTTTTGTTTTTGTTTTTTTTGTTTTGTTTTGTTTTTTGCAGCTATAGCACCTCACCGTTCAGCCACGTTTCACAGGCTCCATCACCACATGTAACTAGGGTGCACCCACTGTGTCTGCTGTGAATGCTCTGTCTTCTGTATCTTATCTCATTGTGTCGTTCGGACCAAATTGTTGAGAGTTTTGGGGTAGAGGGTGTCTGTTCGGAGGGTTTGATATAATATGAGGGAGGTCTAAATGATCTTTTTCAGGACAAGCTGCCTGGGAAAATCAGGCTGGATCGCTGGCACTTCCTCCCCATCTATAAACTGCCAGAGCTCCATTGTTACAAGCTTATCTGTTTTATTCTAGACCAGAGCAGGCTCTGTTCTTGGGCCACCCTGCTCCCAGCTCTTCCTTCTTGCTCTGCGTTACTCACATGACTTCCCTCCAAGGTCATGTTTCCTGTTCCATGCCACACAAGGGTGCAGACTGGTGCACAGAAGAATGCCACATCACACGTCACACAGGTGTCTTGCATTGCAAAACGGTCAAGGGTGAGAATATCACAGTATGTAGTATCACAAGGCTTTGCTGACTGGTGCCCATCACATGTGCGTACAATGTGTTCTTCTCACAGCTCCTGCTGACAGCCGCCTTCTAGATAAAGTTCTGTAGTTTCCCTTGAGGATAACTTTCACATATCCCTACACCATACTTTTTTTTTTTTAATTTTTTTTTTCAACGTTTATTTATTTTTGGGACAGAGAGAGACAGAGCATGAACGGGGGAGGGGCAGAGAGAGAGGGAGACACAGAATCGGAAACAGGCTCCAGGCTCCGAGCCATCAGCCCAGAGCCTGACGCGGGGCTCGAACTCACAGACCGCGAGATCGTGACCTGACTGAAGTCGCACGCTTAACCGACTGCGCCACCCAGGCGCCCCCCTACACCATACTTTTAAGGCAATGTGAGAATTCTTTTTCCACCCATCTTTGCTTCCTTGTCCCCTTTGGGAAATTCGTATTAAGATGCTACATGAATATTCTTTCCTCCTTCTTTCTCTCTTTTTTAAAAAAAGTTTATGTACTTATTTTGAGAGAAAGAGCAAGCAGCAGAGGGGCAGAGAGAGGGAGAGAGAGAGAATCCCAAGCAGGCTGTGCACTGTTAGCACAGAGCCTGTTGCAGGGTTCGATCCCACCAACCGTGAGATCATGACCTGAGCCGAAGTCGAGAGTCAGATGCTCAACTGACTGAGCCACCCAGGTGCCCTCTTTCTTTCTTAGTGAGGTTTTTGTAGGTAGACTTTCCTTTGAAGACATATCTGGGCCCATTTGCCACTCACCCGCATTGACCATGGACTGAGTCTTCTCCAGCTCGTGGAACTGCCCTTGGTGATGATGTGTTTTTTTTTTTTTTTTTTTTTTGAGTATTTATGGGAAGGTAGACAATGTCACTGATATTATATATCAAGGGGAAAAAATCATCTCCACTCTCAAGGGACCAGGGCCCCCCAAAAATAGTGTTTCACCCTGAATTTTGAGATAGAATGCTCTGAGAATTCAATCTTTACTGTTCCATGATGGTGTTTTTCTTAAAACATAATTTTTCTTAATGAAGCACAGACCGATTTTTTTTTTTTTTACATTCCCTTTGTCCTCTTAGATGACAATTATTTTATTTCCCTGAGGAAACAATATTCTTTGGGTAGTGATTAAAAGGTTTTTCTCTTGAGGAGGAAAAAGGATTTCATATCCTGTTAATATTTACATTAAAGTCAGATTTCATTATATAAATTGTGGCTAATTCAGGCACTTGGGTCTAGATGCAGAAGCTTTTTTTATTAATTTTTTAATTTTTAATTTTTTTAAGCTTTTATTTTATTTATTTTGAGAGAGAGAATTGGGGAGGAGTAGAGAGAGAGAGAGAGAAACTCAAGTAGTCTCTGCCCTGTCAGTGCAGAGCCTGACACGGGGCTTGAACCTACAAACCATGAGATCATGACTTGAGGTGAAACTAAGAGCTTAACTGATTGAGCCACCCAAGTGCCCCAGAAATTTTTTTATGTTTATTTATTTATTTTGATGGAGCACGAGCAGGGAGAGGGGCAAAGGGAGGGTGAGAGAGAATCCCAAGCAGACTCTGCATTGAACGTGGAGTCCAATGTGGGGCTCAATCCCATTACCCTGAGATCATAACCTGAACCAAAATCAAGAGTTGGATGCTCAACCGACTGAGCCACTCAAGAGCCCCTAGATGCAGACGTTTTGAGTCAACGTGTAGTTAATTTATTGTTTCTTTATGTGGGGAAACCAGTGTTTCCTTTTCTGTCTTCAGAAGATTTTAGGACGGTTGCTTCTTTCTGGGAGAATGTTATGCCCTTCACAAGGAGCTCCCTCTCCAGCTGTGCCGGAACACCTGAAATGCCACCCCCTTCTGATCCCACCCTCAACAAACACTTCCTTCTTGGTGCCCCCCGAATCACCTGGTTTGCTCCCTGAATTGCACACAATGTGCACTAACACCCAAGCTCATGCATTTTGGCAAACCATCTAAGCCAAATGAGAAGAAAACACCAAGAGCTGATGAACGGAGGGAAGCGCCCGGTCAGTGCACCAATTCATTCATCACGCATTCGCTTGCTTTTCTACCCTCATTTTCCTGAGTTCCGTCACAACTCTTATTATTAACATGCATCTTTATGCTTATTATACTTTCCATGTAGAATTTCTACATTGGATTTCAATTTTCTGGTCCCAAGATTATCCGATATTTTATATACAAACAAGGAAAACAGCCTGCAGAGCCATAGAACTAACTGTGATCCCATCTCTCACCTTCTGCCTCATTAGCCTTTTATTTCTGTGGTTTGCACCTGCATGGGTTAATATGAACCTCCTTTGTGCAAAGACCAATCCAGCCCCTTTCGCTTTTCCTTGGGACGTGTCAGTACTTGTGTAGGTGATGCCTGATAACCAAAAGAACAGAGAAAGTGGGTCACGAACAGAGAGGTGCCTCCTGGGTCCCAGGGACTTAGAAGACCTGGAACCTTCTATACTCCAGCCTGGCATTCTGCGGCCAGGTCTCAAGGGTCATTTCTCTCCAGATAGAACCATTTGGTCTAGTCCCTATGAAGTGGTTTTTGGTGATGGTGCTACCAAGCTGGACAACTTTATGTGACTTTTACTGTCTTCGAGCTCAAGGTGAGGAATTCAACTCGAGTGTGTGAATGCAGGACAGAAGGGCTGTTTCCAAGGGCAGGGCGGCAGAATTCATAGTGGAAAATAATTTGACTTTTCAGGTTTTCTTTTAGTAATAGTGAAAGTAATCATTCTTACTTTTTGATCAGTTGAGATTCCGAATTTGGAGGAATGTCTGCCTATTTGTTTAAGCAAAACAAAACAAAATCAAGCATTCCGCAGACTATCCAGGATAGCATAGGCAAAAGTTCATTTCCTGCTTAATTTTGGTTCACTTTTTTTTCTGGGTAACTGTAGGCTGCTCGTAAGAATGTGCTTATCTGCTAGGCATTCAATGGGGCTTTAATATGGCAAGAGTTTCTGCTATTTTTTAAATAAAGTTTATTTATTTTGTGAGAGGTAGAGAGAAGGAAGGAGAGAGCATGAACAGGGAAGGGGGCAGAGAGAGAGAGAGAGAGAGAGAGAGAGAGAGAGAGAGAGGGCATGAGCAGGGGAGAGGCAGAGAGAGAGAGACAGAAGAGAAAGCACAAGCAGGGGAGGGGGAGAGAGAGAGAGAGAGAGAGAGAGAGAGAGAGAGAGAGAGAGAGAATATCCCAAGCAGGCTCTGCACTGTCAGCCTGGAGCCCAATTCAGGGCTCAAATTCACAAACCTTGAGATGATGATCTGAGCTGAAACCAAGAGTCAGATGCTTAACTGACTGAGCTACCCAGGCACCCTGAGTTTCTGCTATTTTTTTATTTTTTAATTTTTTTTATGTTTATTCATTTTTGAAAGACAGAGAGAGACAGAGAACAAGCAGGGGTGGGGTGGAGAGAGAAGGGGGACACAGAATCTGAAGCAGGCTCCAGTCTCCGAGCTGTAAGCACCATAGCCCAATGCAGGGCTCGAACTCACAAACCGTGAGATCATGACTTGAACCGAAGTCGGACATTCAACCAACTGAGCCACCCAGGGGCCCCATTTTTTAAAAATGTTTTTATGTTTATTCATTCTGCTATTTTTTAAATTTTTTTTTTCAACGTTTATTTATTTTTGGGACAGAGAGAGACAGAGCATGAACGGGGGAGGGGCAGAAAGAGAGGGAGACACAGAATCGGAAACAGGCTCCAGGCTCTGAGCCATCAGCCCAGAGCCTGACGCGGGGCTCGAACTCCCGGACCGCGAGATCGTGACCTGGCTGAAGTCAGACGCTTAACCGACTGCGCCACCCAGGCCATTCTGCTATTTTTTAAAAAGCATCTGATCCAGACGGTTTGATCCTACAACCTACTTTTTATTTCTATTGAGTCAGAAAGAATTTGATTGTAATTGTTGGTTATATGAAGGGTCGTAATAATCATATCAGCTTTTATTCCAGTCATGAGGTGTGTTTATTGTAATAAACTTCAAGCATATCAGCCTGTATAGAGCAGTTTAGCGATAGAACATGTCGAAAATATGGATAGTAACCAGGACATTGACATCAAATTTTAGTCTTCAAGGCATGAATGTGATAGCATATAATAAAAGCTTATCTATGTGGCATCTTTTCAGGATTTTTGGTACTTACTAATGCATCTGAAATCATGAATACAAACAGTTGATGTATCTAAAGCTGAAACACAGTGGGAATCATTAAGGATTCAGTTGTATCATGGATGTTGTGTTATGTCACGTTTTACTCTCAGTATTTGACTGTTGGTCATTTATCTTTGATATGCCTGATAAACCTATACCCAGAACACTTTGTAACAGTTAGACTATTAAGGAAATTGCATAGACAGTGGAAAAGCTTAAAAATACAGATAAGCACAAAGAAGAAAATGTAAAGGAGCAGTACTTCTATCGCCAGGGAGGATGTATAATGAGAGTGATTTCTCTCCATAGGAAAGTTTAGCCTCTATCGTGAGGGCAGGAATTTTTATTCTCGAGTCGTCTGTCCTGTCAGCTTCTGCTTTGTTCCTTTCATTCCAACACGATCTTCCCTTTTAATGGGAAGGATAATATTTTCATATGGAGTGCTGTTTGTCGTGTATGTATGTATGTGGTGTATGTCTGGTGTGTAAGACTATTTTTATTTGAAGTCAGTCTAGAGGATAGGAGCACGGGCTTCTGAATCTGTTTCCATTCCCAGCTTGGCCCTGCCTCTTTTATGCTGTGTGAGCTTGAGCGATTTCCTCTTTGTCTGAAATTTATCACCTGTTAAATGGGGAAAATTCTTATACCAATGTCATGAGGCTGAACAATCATCCTAACGGGGAATGCACGAACTAATAAATTCATACTTCTTAGTGCATTATCTGGTATTTAATAAATATTAACTTTTATGCCAGCTATTCATGGGCATTTTGATTATGCTTTTGAATAAAAAATGTAATTTTTCCTTGTTTTTTTTGTCATAAGTTTTATAATGCTTATTGTAAACAGTACTTACCTGTACAGATTGGGAAAAGACAATACCTTCCCCTAAGTAATAGCTTCCTTCCATCCACTTTTCTACCACCAACAGTTCACAATGTTAAATTTTTGCTATAACTACAATTATATACATATACGTATACACATGTATATGTACAAATCCACATAATTTGTATTGGTGGTTTTTAAAGGAATCACACTCAATGTTCTGTTCCATGAATTCATGAGTTTTTTCACTTGGTAAATGTTTTCCACGGCAATATGAGGTAATACGTCGTTGTCTTCATAAGGTTTTGCACATTTTTTCCTTTAGTTTATTCATATATATTTTAAAATTTTATTGCTGCTGTATATAGGAAATCCGTTAATAATTTTTGTGTGTGTGTTATATCCAGTTCCCTTCCTGGATTTTCCTATTTGTTTTCTTAGTTTTGTTCAATTTATTCTCTGGATTTTTTAGGTAGATATCATATTAAGTGTAAAAATTATAATGATGTCTCATCCTTTCCGGTATTTGTAGTTTGCATTTTGTTCTTACTACATTAACCAAAATCTCCATTACAGTGGTGAAAATTATAAATGCTATCTTCCTTATTATGTTCTTGACTTTAATAGGAATGCTCCATTCATTCAAGTGCTAAGTTTGTGTGCTAAAACCTTGGAGTCATATTTGATTTATCTCTTTCTTTCATAATTCACCTTCAGTCTATCTCCAAAACCAACTGGAAATACACTCAAAATACATACTGACTTCTGGTTACTTTGTGGTATCTCTACTACCATTCCTTAGATAAAGCCACCACATTTTCTTGCCTGGCATTGCAGTGCCCTGCAGAGCCCTGGTAAGGGCTCTGTCTGCATCTACCCTTTCTTCCTTACAATATATTGTCCTTCAACAGAGTGATCCTTTTGAAATGTAGAGCATATCTTATCATTCTTGTGGTTCAGACTTTCCAGGGGTAGTAATGACATTTAGAATCAAATCCAAAGTCTTCAAGGTTCTGCACCATCTGACCTCTGACCACCTCTCCAGCCTTATTTCCTGAAATTCTGTCTTCATTTTGTTTTTATTTATTTTTTATTTTTTTCAATATATGAAATTTATTGACAAATTGGTTTCCATACAACACCCAGTGCTCATCCCAAAAGGTGCCCTCCTCAATACCCATCACCCACCCTCCCCTCCCTCCCACCCCCCATCAACCCTCAGTTTGTTCTCAGTTTTTAAGAGTCTCTTATGCTTTGGCTCTCTTCCACTCTAACCTCTTTTTTTTGTTCCTTCCCCTCCCCCATGGGTTCCTGTTAAGTTTCTCAGGATCCACATAAGAGTGAAACCATATGGTATCTGTCTTTCTCTGTATGGCTTATTTCACTTAGCATCACACTCTCCAGTTCCATCCACGTTGCTACAAAAGGCCATATTTCATTCTTTCTCATTGCCACGTAGTATTCCATTGTGTATATAAACCACAATTTCTTTATCCATTCATCAGTTGATGGACATTTAGGCTCTTTCCATAATTTGGCTATTGTTGAGAGTGCCGCTATAAACATTGGGGTACAAGTGCCCCTATGCATCAGTACTCCTGTATCCCTTGGGCAAATTCCTAGCAGTGCTACTGCTGGGTCATAGGGTAGGTCTATTTTTAATTTTCTGAGGAACCTCCACACTGCTTTCCAGAGCAGCTGCACCAATTTGCATTCCCACCAACAGTGCAAGAGGGTTCCCGTTTCTCCACATCCTCTCCAGCATCTATAGTCTCCTGATTTGTTCATTTTGGCCACTCTGACTGGCGTGAGGTGATATCTGAGTGTGGTTTTGATTTGTATTTCCCTGATAAGGAGCGACGTTGAACATCTTTCATTTTGTTTTTAAATAGGCTTCACACTTAGTGTGGAGCCCAGTGTAGGGCTTGAATTCTCAACCCTGAGATCAAGACCTGAGCTGAGATCAGAGTTGGATGCTTAACCAACTGAGCCACCCAGGAGTCCCTCTGTCATCGTCGTTGTCGTCGTTGTCATTGTCCTCCTCCTCCTCCTCCTCCCCCCCTGCCCTCCTCCTCCTCCTTCTCCTCCTCCTCCCCCCGCCCTCCTCCTCCTCCTCCTCCTTCTTCTTTTTTAATCTTTATTTTTGAGAGAGAGAGAGAGAGGGAGAGAGAGAGAGAGCACAAGTGAGGGAGGGGCAGAGAGAGGGAGACAGAATCTGAAGCAAGCTCCATGATCTGAGCTGTCAGCACAGAGCCCAATACAGGGCTCTAACCCATGAACTGTGAAATCATGACCTGAGCCGGAATCAGATGCTTAACAGACTGAGCCACCCAGGAGTCCCTCTGTCCTCATTCTTGTTCTCAATCTTGCCAAACTGGTCTTCTTGTTGTTCCTCACACACACCAAGCATCCTTATGCCTCCAGTCTCTTATACTTGATGTTTCCCTCCTCATGGAATGTTTTACACCCAGATCTTCCTGTGTCTCCTTCCCACTTTATATAGATCAGTGCTCATATACCTCCTTATAGAAGTACTTTCTAACCATCTTGTCTATAGTAGCACCCCATTCATTGCTTTTTGTCTTTTTACTAAGGTTTTAATCATCTTCCTGATAATCAAAATTACTTGACACTAAAAGAAAATACTAGATGTTATATATTTATTGTTGTCTCTACTATCAGGATATAAACTATTCAAGAGTCTTTATTTTGCTTGTTGCTTTATCCTCCATAATTATGACAGTACCCAGGACATGTCAGGTACTCAATATGTACTATTTTAGGATGAATAAATTAATGGCTACAATACTTACTAAATGCCCCTCACAGAAAGTCACACTTACATTGGCATTATGAAGACTCTGAATTCAAATATCAGTTCTTTTCAAATACCGTTTCTGGCTCTTGTCTTTCTTGTTCTTCTGGAGCTCAAAGTAATGTATATTAGACTGTATTATTTAATGTGTCCTATCCTGTCCAGTGTCCCATATTTTTCTGTCTCCACACTTCCTTCCAGCTGGTTTCTTCTGATGTATCTTCTAGTTTATTAATTTTCTCCTTGGTGGTGTTGAACCTATCTATTGAGTTCTTAATTTCATGACTGTATTTTCTGGTTCTATAACTTGTAGTTAATTTTCAGATCTTTAGTATCAAATTTTATTTTTTCCTATGCCTTATCATAATACTTAAATTCAGCTTATCTCTCATTGATCACAGCAACTATAACTGCATTACTTTCTACATCTGAGAATGCATACATATGGGTTTTATTTCACTGGTCTACGGTTTGTAATGATTTTGACTTTTGTTGTCGTACAGCCTGTTATTGTTAGCTGAAAATTTTATTTGAAAAATTATTTTTGAGATACACTGTGGTATTTAGAGTATATCTTCTACCAGAGGGGAGTTTTGTTTTTTCATGACAGGTACCTAAGAATGAAAGCAGTGTGGGATCAAAGGTTGAGGATTTTCTGAACTACCTCATTGACCTGCCAAAGTACCGTAACTTAAGAGTGCAACCCTTATGTCTCTATCACAAGTAGAGTGTGAGTTACTTCAGGTTTCTGCATTTGGTGGGCAATAAATTCAGACTTGACTTTCCAGCTCCTGAAATTTCCATGAAAGATCTGCTTGCCTTTAAGCCCTTTCCCCAGGAATAGACAAATTGCTGTAAAAGTGACATGTAGGGAAGAGCGAATATTATTCAGGGTATCGACTCCTGGTGTTATTAGCACTTCCCTCCTTTTCAATTTAAAAAACTCATGCTCAGGACACCTGGGTGGCTCTGTCGGTTAAGTGTCCAACTTTGGCTCAAGTCATAGTCTCATGGTTCAGGAGTTTGAGCCCCACGTTGGGCTCTGTGCTGACAGTCCAGAGCCTAGAGCCTCCTTGAGATTCTGTGTCTCCCTCTCTCTGCCTCTCCCCACTTGTGTTCTGTCTGTCTCTCTCAGAAGTGAATAAATGTTAATTTTTTTTTTAAAGAATTCATGCTCTCGGGTGCATCACCCACCTGGGCAAATACCCATAAAAAGAAGGGCGCTTGTGCATCTCCTTTTGCTTTATCCTCTCAGCAAGAAAATTTCCTGATATGTTGGGTCTTTGATATTAAGATCTTTTCCGGCTCTTTACCAGCCATTTTAGTGGTCCTAGTGCACTTTACCTAGTGCAAGTTACCTAGTCTGCCATTACCAAAAGTGGAAGCCTATGTGTATGCTTGTGTGTGTGTGTGTGTGTGTGTGTGTGTAATAATTAGACTTCTTTTAATAACTCATTTCCAGCACCTGTTCTATTTCAGTACAGGCTGTGATTTTTCTGGTTATGCAGATTTGCTATCCTTTTAAATTGTGAGTTTTCATCATAGGTGTGATGGTTTTTTGTTGGCTACTCATTGAAAAGTGATCTAGCTAGTTGAGTATTGGTCACTGATGAGGTCTCCATTTGCTGTCCTGTTGCCCTTCATCCCAGTATGGTTTGAAATCTTCCTGGGTGTATTGGATGAAAATAGACAGGTATGTCCCAGCATGAGTGTATTCACTACAAGAATTTATGGATGAACTTCACTCCCAAGCTCTGGACAGTTATACCCGCAGTGGGCAAAAGGATGGACATTTCCCATGTTTGGCACTAATTGGCAGTACAAGAGATGAGTTGGTGTTCCCCTGTATATACCTTTCATGTCTATGGTTTCCACAGGCTTCGAAGACTGTTAAAAAAGAGTGTGGGCTCTGAAGCCACATATCTGAATTCAGATCTCTGTTCCGTACTTAGTAATTATGTAATCTGAGCCAAGTAATTTATTCTCTCTGTGTTTCAAATTCCTAATGTCTTCAGTGGGGATGATAATAATAATACCTACCTAATTGAGTAATTATGAGGAGTAAGTGAATTAATATATATAAAACAACTAGAACAGTACATGGCATTTATGGTAATAAATGCTCAATAAATGTTATTATTTTGTCCATATGTAAGCTTTTAACACATATATCTAAGCTCCTTTATCAATGTCAAAACCCAAGAACAAAACTTTCTCACTTCCTCAGGGTGTTAGAGTAAACTGAGCACCATGATTCTAGATCTTTCTACATACCATGAAAAAAAGTATTAGTGTTTATTCTTTTTGTGTCAAATTACTATACTCTAAAATATTCTCTTCAAATTTCTTTATTGACTTTTGTTAATAAAGTTACGTTCAATCAATTAGATAACTAATTCGCACTTGGAAATTTTTTATTCAGTGGAAGTGATCTCATTTTGGCATCTTAAAGGGCTATAATTTGTATTAAGTAGGGTTATTCTCATCCTCTGATTTTGAGAATGTTGAAGCCTGGGGAAATTTTAAATAACCAATTCACTTATAAGTAAATTTAAAAAGTTAAAAGTTCTAGTTGAGGGGCACCTAGCTAGCTTAATTGGTAGACCATGTGACTCTTGATCTCAGGATTGTGTTTGGGCCCTATGCTGGGTATAGAGATTACTAAAAAGTAAAATAAACTTAAAAAAAAAAAAAGATGTATGGGAATGCAAGCTGGTGCAGCCACTCTGGAAAACAGTATGGAGTTTCCTCAAAAAAATAGAAATAGAGCTACCCTATGACCCAGCAACTGTACTACTAGGCATTTATCTACGGGATAGATGTGTGCTGTTTTGAAGGGACATGTGCACCCCCATGTTTATAGCAGCATTATCAACAATAGCCGAAGTATGGAAAGAGCCCAAAGGTCCATCCATGGATGAATGGATAAAGAAGATGTGGGGTGTGTGTGTGTGTGTGTATACACACACATACATACAATGGAGTATTACTCGGCAATCAAAAAGAATGAAATCTTGCTGTTTGCAACTACATGGATGGAAGTGGAGGGTATTATGCTAAGTGAAATTAGTCAAAGACAAAAATCACCTGACTTCACTCATATGAGGACTTTAAGAGACAAAAGAGATGAACATAAGAGAAGGGAAACAAAAATAATATAAAAACAGGGAAGGGGACAAAACAAAAGAGACTCATAAATATGGAGAATAAACTGAGGGTTACTGGAGGGGATGTGGGAAGGGGATGGGCTAAATGGTAAGGGGCATTAAGGAATCTACTTCTGAAATCATTGTTTCACTATATGCTAACTAATTTGGATGTAAAGATGGGGGTGTCTGGGTAGCTCAGTCAGTTAAGCATCTGACTTCAGCTCAGGTCATAATCTCGTGGTTTGTGGGTTCCAGCCTGCATTGGTCTCTGCTGTCAGCACAGAACCCACTTCAGATCCTCTGTTCCCCAACTCTTTACCTCTTCCATGTCACTTTCTCTCATTCTCTCTCTCAAAAATGAATAAACATTTTTTAAATAAAGATGTAAATATCTCATCCAGGGTAAAGGTAAAAATATTAAAAAAAGTTCTAGTTGAAAAGGTAGACAACATCCATGATTAGATGAGTAATATCAGCAGAGCTGGAAGTTGTAAGTAAGAAATAATCAAATGGGGGTGCCTGGGTGGCGCAGTCGGTTAAGCGTCCGACTTCAGCCAGGTCATGATCTCGCGGTCCGGGAGTTCGAGCCCCGCATCAGGCTCTGGGCTGATGGCTCAGAGCCTGGAGCCTGTTTCCGATTCTGTGTCTCCCTCTCTCTCTGCCCCTCCCCTGTTCACGCTCTGTCTCTCTCTGTCCCAAAAATAAATAAACGTTGAAATAAAAAAAAGAAATAATCAAATGGAAATGCTAGAAATTATGGAAAGATGTAATTAAGGATAAAGGAGGTCATAAGTGTATGGTCCCTGATCCAGTGGGATTAGTGTCTTTATGAGAGACCCTGGGAAGCTCACTCTTCCCTTATTTCCATGCATATGCACCAGGGAGAGGCCATTTGAGGGCATAGTAAGAAGGGCAGCTGTCTACAAGCCAGGAAGAGAGCCCTCCCCAGAACCTGAAGCAGCCAGCACCTTGATCTGGGACTTCTAGCCTCCAGAACCATGAGGAAATACACTTCTATTGCTTAGCCCATTTGGGCTTTTGCTGTTACAGCAGCCTGAGCTGTCTCATACAGTTGGGTAGAACATACAGATAGTTCTAGTTGGTGGAGGAAGGGTGGATTGGAACAAACCCATGAAGGAAAGAATAACGGTGGTCCAGGAGGGTATATTCAAGTGGATTAATATTTCAAGAACATAAAAACAGGACTGTGATAATTAAGGAAGAATATAAAAAATAATGTTAAATACATGAGCCCATTTCATGGAGGTTGTCAATTGCTTTACTAAGGAACCTGGAGTTTGTCCTAAAAAGTAGATGAGCATTAAGTAGTGAATTCACTAGTGATGTTTGTGGGGTGTTTTTTCTTCCATAACTATTTTAAATCAACAATTGCAGGTTGTGTGGATGATGAATCTGTTGTGGACATAAATTGGGGGTGAGGAGATGATTAGGGAGCTGTTTTAGTCTTCCAGGTAATAAAGGGTCAAGTCTGAAACTCCATTGCAGATAGAGATGGAAAGGGCTGAAATAGGTCTAAATATTCTTGTGTAGGTGAAACAATAACTTGGTGTCCTCGTAGGTGAAATTTGATAGGAAATTGTAAGGGATTCCTTGCAGACAGAGATGGATCCTGATCTGTGGTGGCCTAAAACATAAACAGTTTGGGAGACCCCAAATAATTCAAATTTATACAAATTTGCTAGGCCTCACCCAATTGAGCTTTGTGATTAATCCGCCTGCCACAATGGATTTTATATTTGAATCTCAGGGTGGATCATGTGCCACCCACACAGGTGGAATTCATAGGGACAAGATAGTGGGTTCATCTTTGGACATCCCCATGTAGACAGCAGAGAAGTAGTTACAGATGTTTGCAAGGGTCCTTAGCAGACCAGTCTTAAGTTTGTGAAATCTGACTTTCAAGCATATATATATTAATTTAGGAGTCCTCAGAGAATCAATTAGAAGTTGAAACTAAGAAAAATAATTAGATCATCCATAGGAGGTATGAAGACTGATAAAGGAGGAAAAGGAGAGCATGAAATTCTGAGGAAGACTAACATTTTTAGGGCAGGTAGAGATTCAATGCCAGAATAGTTACCATTTCAGTTCAGTGTTCTAAGTAACAAAAACCTTCAGGCTTTTGTTAGAAAATCCGGGGGGTGGGGATGGGGTATTGTTTCAGAGCTTTGAGTTGACCAAGAAATGAGTAGGACAGTTTGATGAGGGAGGGAGTGAAATAAAGGTGATAATGAGTTTCCAGTGCTTGGGCAAGTCGAGTAGATGAAATTTTCGCTTACTAATATCGGAAGCCAGAAGAACAGACTTCGTGAAAAATGATTACTTTGAAGTGCCTTGAGAATATCATGATAGAAATGATGACACTATATGTTAACTAACTTGGATTTAAATAAAATTAAACAAAAAGAAATGTCGATTAGCAGTTGGCAATACATCCAGTTAGCCAGTTGGCAATTTCTGATTTGGAGCTAGATATTATCTTTGTCTTTGTACTGACACATCAAGGAAAAAAAAAGAAGTTCCAACATGTTCTGTTGCTTGTCTCGTGTTGCATGGTAACTGGTGCTCTTACAGATGGTGAGCTCAGGATCATCAGTCATTTAGTGGTATTCTAAGCCTTAAGAGCGGGGACAGTTCCTGGAAGAATGTTCAGAAGGTGCCCACAGACGGAATCCTGGGGAAGACCAAGGGCCAAGAAATTAAGGAATGAAAAGCCAGCCTAAAAGGAGTTACTCTCTGTTCTTCCTGTTCCCTCACTCCTTGGCAACTACCAGTTTGCTTTGTGTGTCTGTGGATGTGTCTATTCTGGATATTTCATACAAGTGATATTATACAGTATGTGACCATCTGAGTCTGGTTTCTTAGCGTAATGTTTTCATGGTGTATCCAAGGTGTACCACATTATCAGTACTTCATTACTTTTTATGGCTGAATAATATTCTATTCTGTGTATATACCACAGTGTGTTTCTTTATTCATACATGAGTGGACATTTGGGTTGTTTCCACCTTTTAGCTATTACAAATGATGACACACACACACACACACACACACACACACACACACTTTAAAATACCTGTGTTCAGGTATTTTGGGTATACCTAGGAGAAGGATAGTTCGTGTGGTAATTCTACATTTAACATTTTGAGTATTCACCAAACTGTTTGCCACATACAGTGAACGACTTTACATCTCTACCAGTAATATATAAGGGTTATAATTTCTTCACATCCTTGCCAACACTTCTTATATCTGCTTATTTATTTTTTATGTCTATTTATTTTTGAGAGAGTGAGCGAGCACGAGTGGGGGAGGGGCAGAGAGAGAGGGAGACAGAAGATCCGAAGTGCGCTGAAGGCAGTGAGCCCAATGTGGGGCTTGAACTTACTAACCATGAGATCATGACCTGAGCAGAAGTTGGACACTCAACTGAATGAGTCACCCAGGCTCCCCTATTTCTTCTTTTTTTTGATAGCCACTCTCGTGGGTGTAAAGTGATATCTAATTGTGCTAATTGTGGTTTTGATTTGCATTTCCCTAATGACTAACAATGTTGGCATATTTTCATGTGCTTGTTAGCCATTTGTGTTTCTTCTTTCAAAAAATCTCTATTTAAGTCCTTTATTAATTTCTTTAATTCAGCTTTGTCATTTTTAATTGAGTTATACATGTTTTTGTATCCTGGAGATTAAACTTTTGTGAGGTAGCGATTTATGAATATTTTTATCCAACCTGTAGGTTGTCTTTTCACATTCTTTATAATGTCCTTTGATACACAAAAATTTTAAATTGATGAAATCCAATTTATCAATTTTTGTTGTTGTTGTTGTTACAGGTGCTTTTGGTATTATAACTAGGAATCTGTTGCCAAGCCAAGGTCATGAAGACTTATTCTTATATTTTTCCCTAAGAGTTCTATGGTTTTAGCTCTTTATTTTAGCCATTGATACATGTTTAATTTTATATATGGTGTGAGGTAGGGGTCCAGCTTCATTCTTTTGCATGTGGATATACATTTGTCCCAGTGCCATTTGTTGAAAAGACAAATCTTTCCCTATTAAATAGTTTTAGCGCTCCTGTTAAAAAATCAGTTTGGCATAGAAGCATGGGTTTATTTCTAGACTCTCAATTCTCTTTCATTGGCCTATATGTCTATCCTTATGGCAGCCACGCTGTTTTGATTACTGTAGATTTGTAGTAAGTTTTGAAACTGGAGGGAGTCCTCCAACTTTGTACTTCTTTTTCAAGATTGTTATGACTGACCAGTTTCAAGATTGTTTGGCTTACAATTCCTATATGAATTTAAGAATTAGCTTTTCTATTTTTGGGAAAATGGCTGATGGGATTTTGATAGGATTCCTTTAAATCTGTAGATCACTTTGGATGATTCTGCTATCTTAACAATATTAGGTTATTCAATCCATAACTGTAGACTATCTTTCTGTTGATTTAGATCTTTTAAAATTTCCTTCCCCAGTATCTTGTAGTTTTTAGTGTATTAGTCTTTCACTTCTTTGGTTAAATTTATTCCTAGGTATTTTATCCTTTAGGGTACTATTGAAAATATAATTATTTTCTTAATTTCCTTTTTGATTATTCATTGCTAGTATATAAGACATAACTGATGCTGTGATCTTATACTCTGTCACTTACTACACTTGTTTATTATTCATAAGGGACATTGACCTATAGTTTTCTTATCTCATGGTACCTTTGTCTGACTTTGGTATCAGGCTAATACTAGCCTCATAGAATGAGTTATCAAGTGGTCCCTCCTGTTCTGTTATTTTGGAATAGTTTGAGAAAGGTATTCTTTTTCATATGTTTGGTAGAAATCACCAGTGAAGACTGGTTACAGACTTTTTTTAGCTAGCAGGTTGATTACTATCTCTTGACTTGTTATAGGTGTTTTCACATTTTCTGTTCCTTTCCAGATCAGTTTTAAAAATTTGTATATTTCTAGGAATTCCTATTCATCTGTGTTGCCTATTTTGTGTACAATTATTTACACAATAATAATTCTCTATACTGCTTATAATGCTTTTTATTTGTTATAATGCTTTTTATTTCTGTAAGGTCAGTAGTCATATCTCCATTTTCATTTGTGATTTTAGTTCTGTGCATCTCTCTTTCCTGTTTTGTAGTCGCTGTAGTTAAAAGTATATCAATTTTGTTGATCTTTTTAAAAAAATCAACTTTGGGTTTCATTGATTCTGTTAGTTTGCTGTACTCTAGTTCATTTATCTCCATTCTTAACTTTACCATTTCCTTCTTTATGTCAGCCTTGGCTTCAGTTTGCTTTTCTGCATAAAGTTAGGTGATTGATTTGAGATATTTCTCTTTGTATATGTAGGCATGTATAGCTATGAATTTCCCTCAGAACGCTGCTTTTGCTATATTGCATAAGTTTTGGTAATATTGCATTTTTGTTTTCATTTGTTTCTATTTACTAGTTCCCTTTGTAATTTATTCTTTGACCTACTTATTACTTAAATGTGTGTTGTCAGAGCACCTGCATGTCTCAGTTGGTTGAGTGTCTGACTCTTGATTTTGGTGCAGGTCACGATCCCAAGGTCATGGGATCAAGCCCCATGTAGGATCCATGCTGAGCATGGAGCCTACTTAAGATTCTCTCTCTTTTCTTCTGCCTCTCTCTCCCTCTTCCTCACTCACACCCTCTCTCTCTCAAAAGAGTGTGTTGTTTAATTTCTACATATTTGTAAATTTACTAGTTTTCCTTCTGTTACTGTTTTCTAGCTTCATTTCATTGCTCTTAGGTAAATACTTTGCATGATTACAATCCTTTTAAATTTATTGAAATTTATTTCATGGCCTAACAAATGATCTATCTGGAGAATATCCTTGAGAATAATGTGCCTTCTGCTATAACCATGTTTCTGTTCATAAAATAAGGTACATTGGATTATAAAGGGAAGCTGAGAGTACAGGTATTAAAATCTCTTCAAATGTGTGTTATGGGAATATGTGGGATTTTAAATTAAAATCCTAAATAAACTGTCAGAATCTCAAAGTAGCAATGTATGTAAACAGTATTTCAATATAACTGTATAGCCTACTGTGATATAAAAATATCTGTCCCTTCTGTTGGTGACAAAATCATAGGTTTGTAATTGAAGGAAATAATGTTTCCATTAAATGTTAGTGAAAATAAAGATGCCATTTTTTTTTCTTCCACTCAAGTTCACAGACCACAGAATTCTATCTAGGCCCTCTGGAGGCCTAAGGACCATAGGTGAAGCCCTTGTTTAATGGGGTTGTCTGTCAGTTTGAAAACACTGCTCTAAGCCATTGAGTAGATGCTGTTTTCTGAGATTAAAAGGAGAGTGGACAAGCTCAAAAAGCCATGTTGGGCCCAAACTCGGAATTTAAATAATGCAAGTCCATCATAGTGCCCATGATGAAAGGAAGAGGCTGAAACTCTGTCTGATGTCACCACTTACGCTTGGAAAATAGCTCTGGGGACAAACCTTCAGGTATTTAGTAAGACTAGCAAAGAAAGTCTCATTTCTAAAGCTTTATTAGTGATAGTCCAGTACCAAGAGGTCTCTATAGAAACGGCCCTGGGCAAGAGCAAATTAGTGCTTTTAATTATTATCATTAAAAATGAATATTTACAGGAAGTTGGGCTGAAGGCCATCTGGCCCAAGCACATTCCTAAGAGAGGCCATCAGGCACTGAAAGGGTGGAGGGGGAGCATGGATGGAGCTATTTATAGCTTCCCAAGGCTCTAGTTTATGTCATCGACTGGAAAGGGCATTTAAAGTTAAAGGAAGCATCAAGATACTCAATAGGAAGAATTAGTGCTCCTTTTTTTTTTATTTTTCAGAACATTTTCATCCTTGAACATCAACCTGTGATGATACTGTTTTTCTTTCTTTTCCTCCCTGTTTATAACCTTTGTTATTTCTTTAACTGAAAGATGAGGTCTTGGCAGGTCATTTGATTTCAGGGCTCTCTGCGAATATTTCCTCCTTAGCTACTCCCTTGGTGTTATATTGATGGAAGAGTTAGTACGGGTGTAGTTGTGCAGTACTTGGTTTCTTTTTAAGCATAACTAATTCATGATCTCAATGATGCACAATAGCCTAGTAAACACGGGATTAAATTGTAAGATGTTAACTTTAATAGTAGGATCATATCTTTTGCCTACTACATTTTAATTATGACAAATATTATTGACTTACAAAAAAATGAAAAAAAGAATGATGAGATATTATTCTGTACTATTCATAATAGATCGACAAGAGTAAGACTTGACGATAGTAAGATTTGGTGAAAGATGACCCTCTCCTCTTTACTTGATTCTCCTACTTTACTATTTTACTACTTTACTATGGGGGAAGTAACTTGATATGGCACTTTGGGTGAGAAATTTGCAATGTATCTATTTCAAGAGCCTTAAAACAGTTCTATTAGTCTGCGTAATTCTGCTTCTGAGAATGCATCCTATGCATTTATGAGAAGGCATACATGCAGAAAAATTATTTCTGTGCAAATATATTCACCAGAGCATTATTTATGAAATTAACAATTGAAACCATCTAAATATTGCATAAGAGAGTTTGGGTTATAGGGAGGATGTAACATTTGTTTCATCATTAAAAATAATCTGCGTTAAGCATTTGTAATAACAGGGAAACTGTGCGCTAACAAGTGAGGTGTGTTAGCACAGTGATAGAAGTATAAGTCCTTGGCTATGCACTTGGGCAAGATGTTTAACCTGTGTCTCAGTTTCTGTGTCTGATATGTAAAATGGCAATGACAAAGCTGTAAAATGACGTACACCTTTGTATAATGACCATGAAGATTAGGACCTACTTAGTATGTGTCAGTTGCTTAAATAATAGCTGGCAGAGAGTAAGTGTTCCACACATGCCACGTGCTATTATTCTCATCGTCACTGTAGGCTTGTCCCACTAGACTCAGGGAAAGAAGCCAGTGGGCCCCAGCAAAGAACACAAGTTCTTTAATGTGCTTAAATGTTCCCACTTACTGCATAGAGATGGCTTTGGTGGACACGAGGTACAGAAGTATTCCCATTCATGGGGCTGGGCTTCCCTTGCCATTTGATTTCACAAAGGCCAATGCCCATCAGCTCACCAGCTACAAAGCAGAATAGCAATCCCAGCACTCCCAACTGATCACCAGGAGATCAAAAGTTGAATCTGGGTCAGTTTTCCAAGTATATCTTCCACTGCCAGCAGCTCCAGGCTTTAGGGTCATGAAGCTTATTCCTGCAATTACAGATTAAGTGAATAAACCAGGATGAAAAATTATGATAGAAAATATCATCAAGGGGCATGTGGGTAGCTCAGTCAGTTAACTGGTGGGACTTTGGCTCAGGTCATGATCTCACGGTTGGTGGGTTTGAGCCCCACGTCAGGCTCTGTGCTGACGGCTCAGAGCCTGGAGCCTGCTTTGGATTCTGTGTCTCCCTCTCTCTGCCCCTGCCCCACTCTTACTTTCTCTCTCTCTCTCTCTGTATCTCTTTCTCTCAAAAATAAATAGACATTAAAAAATTTTAAAAAAATCATCACAAATATGCTAGAAAAAATTTATTCTGATCAAAACCAAGAATCAAATTCAAGAAACCATTTGTACCCAAAAGTTGTTCTTAGGTGGTTAAGACTTATTTTGGGTGACTTCTTTTGTCCTTTTTCAAATTTTTGGTTTTCCAGAATTCTGTAATTTTTTTTTCAACGTTTATTTATTTTTGGGACAGAGAGAGACAGAGCATGAACGGGGGGGAGGGGCAGAGAGAGAGGGAGACACAGAATCGGAAACAGGCTCCAGGCTTCTGAGCGGTCAGTGCAGAGCCCAGCATGGGGCTTGAACTCACGGGACTGCGAGATCATGACCTGAGTTGAAGTTTGATGCTTAACCAACTGAGCCACCCAGACGCCCCATTGTCTATATTTCTTTATGTATCCTGCCATATTTACCACAGTACCATAAACATTTATTTGTTCATTCCACATATAGTTATTTCGTACCTGCTTCATTCAAAGCACTGTATCTGATAGATGGCTGCTGGCCACAAAATATATAGACATGAGATCCATAATCATTAAGAGATTACTCATCTAGTAGTAGAACTCAAGCGATTGGAATAACAATAGAAGAAGAGGATAGATATTAACTTTGGGAGTAATCAGAACTATGAAAATGGACGGTTGGCCCAAGAAAGGAAGACAAAATCAGCAGCAGGAGGCACATAGAATTTTATTTTATTTATTTTACATTGAATTCCCCTGAGAGAAAGGACCATGAGAGGTTGTTTCTCCAGGCCTTGTGATTCCACCATTGCATAGGAGAGTTCTGAGCATTAGATGGACACTAAGTACTCTGGAGGGTCTGTCCATTCTGCCATGAGGTCCCTGAGGACAATTTACAGGAAGTGTGGGTTTGGGACAAGGTGCCTGAGGCAGGTCAGCCACACAACTGCCATCAGAAGGATAAAAAAGTTACCCAAACATCTGTTACTCTGCACTTCAAGGGCCATGTTAGTTAGACTCAGAAGGTGAGAACCAGAGACAAGCCTCTGTGGAAGGTTCAGATGTAAGATAGAAGATTTGTCCTTGGAAAGGGCTGTGAGAGGCCCCATACACAGCAACACGCAGACAGGTAGAACCATTTTAAGCAAAGCACAAGAGGCAGTAAACTTGGATATATGTCAATGGACTGGAACCAGTTTGCCAAAAAGTCACTTCAATTTGGCATACTGGACATGGGGCAAGTTGACTTTTGGTGAATTGGCTTGCATCCGGAAATCTTGGGACATACATAAAAAGGGAGAAGAGTTGAACAAAACAGTATTGATTGCTCTCCTCCTAGGTATTAGATGCTGGGACTCAGTGCTTTGTATATATCATCATATTTCACGGTTCCAGCAAGGCTTTATGGTAGGTATTAATTATACTGTTTTTCAGATGAGAAAAGCTGAACATCATTGTTTATAGAATATAGAGGGGTAAAGGTTTGGCTCAAGATCTCTCAGTCTCTTAGTTAGAGAGCTAGGATTTGAACACAGATTTTTTTTTTTTTTTTTTTTTTGGTTTTAACACGCTGTAGTTTTTGCTTCAAAATGCAGCCCAACTTTGTGTTGAAGTAGAGGTTACGAAGGGAAGTTGGTGGAAATAGGTTTATATGGGCAGGTTGAGGCCAGAGCTTGAGTACTAAGCCAAAGATCTTAAACTTGAGGAGTGGAAACCACTGATTCATTGGAAGAGAGTGACATTTCCTTATTTGTGCTTTGAGAAAATTAATCTTATGGTGACTGTGCACAGTATCCAAGAGACCATTTAAGAACCCATTGCAAGAGGTTCTGTAAGAAATAAGAACCTAGCTAGGGTCACAATGAAAATTGGTAGGATAAAACAAGTTTAAGAGAGGTGGAATGGCAAATCAAGAGAAATTGGGAATTGATTGGATATAGGGCACTAGAAAAAGAGAAAAGATTATGACAAAAGTATTATCATTGAGGGGAGCCACTATAAAAAGCAGATTCAGGAGGAAAGACCACATGCTATATTTTTGACGTTGTATATTTGAGCTATCAATTGTATACACAAACAGAGAAATCCTTTTGGTAGAGGAAAACTTGTGACTTGCCCTTGGATAAAGTTTTGGCCGAGATATGATTTACGAGTCGTTTGTATAAAAAGAAAGTAAGGAGAAACAGTGCCAAACACTGTCTGAATGAAATTACTTAGGAAGGAAAGTAGAGTCAGAAGATAAAGTCAGGCTGAGGACTAAGCCTCTGAGTACATTCAATCAATGAAGAGGCTCCCCGAGGTAGAAGGGTTGGTCAGTGAAGGAGGAGAAACAGAAAAGAGCACTGATTTTCAGAGAATGGTGGGAATAAAGGACCATGGGAAAAAATAGAACCAATATCAGAGAACTCAAGGAGGGTAAGACTGAACACCATTTCATATTTTAGTAAAGAGGTCATTGGTAACATTTAAAAAATGAGAGGATATAGAATGAGGGCCAGGAAAGCTAAGCAGCCAGAGGTTATGGAGCGGGTAGGTGATTAGCTGTAAGGAAGGAGGGTCAACCAAAGTAAACTTATCTTTCCAGAGAGTTGGTTGTAAAGGAAAATAAAAGAGAGAGCCAGAAATCTAGAGCAACAGCTAATGTGAGAGGAAGCTTGGTGACCCATATATTGGTGAGAGGAAGTGACCCAGGGATAGCCTCAAGTTTTTTTTTTGTTTTGTTTTTTTTTGTTTTGTTTTTTTTTTTTTTACTATAATGGGTATTTCATTCATGAGTCCATTGGAACACCACTGGAATATCTGAGGAAAGATGCTGGTTGACATCTACAAGGAATGCTCTCTGGTGGACATTAGGATGGAACCAAAAATCTATTCTTTTTTTTTAATGTTTATTTTTGAGAGAGAGACAAAGAAAAAGAGAGAGAGTGCAAAAGGGGGAGGGACGGAGAGAAAGTGGGAGACCAGAATCTGAAGCAGGCTCCAGGCTCCGAGCTGTCAGCACAGAGCCTGATGTGGGGCTCGAACTCACGAACCATGAGATCATGACCTAAGCCCAAGTTGGATGCTTAAAACTGACTGAGCCACCCAGGTGCCCCCCAAAATCCATTCTTTATTTCCACTGCTATGGGTCCATCTATGTACTTCTCCAGAATTTCTTGTCTCCACTTCTCTAATAATATCCATTTCTGGCCCCTGAACCACCAGCCAAGCCATACAGCATTGTTTAGGAGACCATACATACCTATACCCAAGCCACGTTTCCCCATACAAAATGAATAACCAAGCATACTGATCAAAGTTCTGCCTACTGGAAGAATTTCCCTTCGTCACTGTCCTTGCTACTGCAGAGAGGGCCTATAGGCGACAGCTGTCTATTTTCAGCTAGTGCTACCATATTGAGCCAACCCATTTCTGAAGCAGGCTTGAGGATCTTCTCTTCCATCGGTTAGTTATAGGGAACTTCTCATGAGGCCATAGGTGTGAATTGGTGGAAATTCACACCTATGGCCTCATGAAAGGAATTGGTGCCACACAAGCAGGTGCCAGGGGAGTCTGGACCACTTTATCATGCAGTGTTTTTCGGCTTTTGGGACCCATTAAGACTCAACTTTGAATATACCATTTCCAACATACAGTACCTGGCTATTGAGTCTGCCCACACTTAATGATTACGGTGAATTTTTCATACCAGCTCATGATGGGAACTCTGGGCACACAGTCACTTGGTGGCTCATAGTCAAGTTCTTCATCTAAACTGGGCCATATAGCATGCCTGAAGCTGTATATGGTGCCTTCAGAATCGAATGAGACCCATCAAGTGCTATGCCTGTTATTTGGTATGACAGTTTTGAGATGTTACACTTTGTCTTTTGCGTTAGCTGGGGGGGAGGGGCACGGGTGGCTGGGGGCATGTCGCAACATGCCACAGACCATTGGACTCTTAAAGTATTAGCCTAAGTAGCAGATCCTGAATTTTTTTGAGATTGTACCAGTTGGGGTATAATCATGGCACAGAAACACGATAATTAGAACGAGGAAAGTGTCGTATTAGGAACTATTAACTGTAACAGGAGAATAACTAAAATGGTTTAAAGAAAACTGAAGAATACCCTAGGGTTGACGAGAATATGGAAGGAAGGAGCTAATTTGCCAAGAGCTTCCCTTCCCAAGGCTGAGATTCAAATTTGTGGAATACATGCGGTTGCTGCCCATTACACAGCAGAGAATTCACCGGTTTGTTCAGGCCATAGATGGCCCACAATTGGTAGGCAAACAGGAAATACCTCTCTGGACACAAGTAGGGCTGGTGGGTGGCATCACAGAAGGCATCAGTCTCAGGAGCCTATTCAATATCTGGAGGGCGGGGGAAACAAGGCTCCAGGATGCAGATGGATGTAGGCTGGCGGGTGGGCAGACAGGAAGAGTCAGGACATTAGGAGCTTGCTCACCAGCAGGGGAGCATAAGGCCCAGAGAGCTTGTGTTTCTATCCAGCGGGCTCAGCGAGGTGGTCATGGGGCCAAAGCTGTAGCTGCAAGCTCGCCAATGGATCGTGTGCCCTGGGCTTGCAGCCTTGGCAAGGTGTCTCTGGATGTCCCCACACATGCGTTTCTGCTAACTGCAGAGCTGCGGTGAGAACCAGCAAGACGGCAGCATACCTGAACCAAGAAGAGAAGCCCCTTTCCTTTGCAGTGTCCCTCCAGTGCCCTCTATTGGCCAATTGAATATTATACTCCCTGCAAAGGAGAGATGCTTAAATGTTCTCAAGTTCCCAAAGGTTGCCACAGAAGTGGTTGACGTAGCGTGGATTTGGAGCCGAGGTGTTAACTTTGAAACTGGCACAGGGATTCAGTTCCCATGCTGCAGCATGCATGTTTCTATTAGGATAATTGTTGCTTCCTGATCATCAGGCCTGATAACATGATGCCATCAATATAGTGAAACAGCATGGTATTCTGTGATATGTTGAGTTGAACGAGGTCCCTATAGATTGTACTGTGACAATGAGCTGTCATGGTCCTGGAGCTAGACAGTGAATGTGAATCGGTATCTTTACCCCATAAAAACCAAACTGCTTTTGATTTCCATACCAGTGGGGATTGAGAAAGCTGGGCTCACCAGCGCCACAGCCTTCACCAGACCCATGGCTGCATGCCACTTGCTAGAGTCTGCATCCGTTTCTCCAGTAGGATACCTCATTCAGCCCTGCAGCTGTGGTTAAAGCTGGAGGTTGGTTGGCTCCTTGGGTGTGCATTATCATGCATCATAACTCTTACTGATTTTGCAGAGACCCAACAGATATGTTGAATACAATGGGGAGCATTTTCATCTTTTGTTTTTGAAAGTGGTACTAATCTCTGCAATTCTTCCTGGAGTATGTCATTATTTCTAACTTAGTATTTTAATGGGGGGCAGGCAGTTTCTAAGGCTTACACTTGACTGTGTCTACAAAAATGATTCATGTTTCTCTGGTCATACTTAATACTAATATTATATATTAGTATTACATAATGCTAATATTATAGTATATATTATATATAGTATATATTATATAGTATTTATACTATTTATTGTATATGTGGTATAGTATATATTATATAATACTAATATTATGTAGTATATATTATATAATGTATAGTGTATATGTGTGTATACACACACACACACACACACACACACACACACACACACACACTAATTTGTGTACTTAGGGCCCAGGGAAGGAGCCACAGGACATTTCTGGGGACCCAATAGGGATATACTTGGGCCAGAAATACATTCATTGCCAGCCTTCTGTCAGTCCCCACTTAATAAGGGGGCCGTGAGGATGCTTTGGTACCCCTTGTGTCAGTGTTAAAGTCTCTGTCCGGTGATCCTTGAAAGTATGGATAACTTTTCCCCAGGTGCAGAGTTATTGGTAAATGGCTGTAGATACCTTTGAAGGAGGGCTACTGGAATATTTCTTCTACACATTAATGTTGGCATTGCCGGATTATCTCATCAGTCACTGGGTTCTGGTTCTGTTGACCAACTCAGATCTGGAGACAGGCTGATGAATCATGATTTCTTCCATTACAGCACTGACCCCAGAGTTCTGCTTGCCAGTTCCTGATATTTTTTTAAGTAACACACTAGTGACTATATACATATTGCTCTTAATTCTAAGCCCTATGGGTCTGATTAGCACTGTCAACTTGTTGTTCATTGTGGTAATTACATCAGCCTCTCCTCTGATGGTTAAATGCCACCCACCTTCCTTCTCCCATTCTGGAATCCTGCCATCTTCATTGACACTATGGTAGCATGGTAGAATCTTTTATTGTAAATTCTGACCTAGAGGGGACAGCCACCACACTATGTGGTTTTCACAGATGTCAGTGTGCTCTTACCAGTGCATATTCTTTTTCTTTAAAAAAATTGTTTTAATGTTTATTTATTTAATTCTGAGAGAGAGAGACAGAGCACAAGCAGGGGAGGAGCAGAGAGAGGAGACACAGAATCTGAAACAGGCTCCAGGCTCTGAGCTGTCAGCACAGAGCCCGATGCGAGGCTCAAATTCACAAACCGTGAGATCATGACCTGAGCCAAAGCTGGACGCTCAACCAGCTGAGCCACCCAGGCTCCCCCTTTTTCTTTTTAAAAAAAATATTTATTTATTTTGAGAGAGAGAGAGAGGCAGAGAGAGAGGGAGAGACAGAATCCCAAGCAGGCTCTGCACTGTCAGCACAGAGCCTGATGTGGGGCTCGATCTTATGGACACTGAAATCATGACTCGAGCTGAAATCAAGAGTTGGATGCTTACTCGTCTGATCCACCTGGGTCCCCACCAGTGCATTTTTTTTAATTGCCTTAATGAAGGGACCATTCTCTGGGATCTTCTGGGAAAATAGTCAGGGGCTAAGTTTTCTGATTGTATATAGTAAGTCTCTTCTGACCCCGTACCCGCTCAAGCATCTAATCTCAGTACTCTACTAAGATAGTTTCAGCATCTCCAAGTCATTTACCATAGGTCCTCACTTCAAGGAGCCTTTCAAGCAGCGTATTAGGACTGGCTCCGTGGGTGCCTGCCAGGACATTGGCCATCAGCCTATTCCTCCTCATAATCCCCTATTCAGCTTTATGCCTCCCCACACACACACTCCCAAGATCTTCACAGTCCATCCCTACATGCAGCTCAGCCATTTCTCCTGGTGCCTATTAGCTGATTCCTTCATCGTGGAAAAGTATTTCCTCCCAGAGAAGGAACTGCACTCCCGTAGCAGGCTTTGCTGTGGCATTCTCCTACCCCATCCCGATCCATCACATCTGAGAATAATTCTGATGCCATGACATGCTGGGGATTACCACCACTGCACTACCAACAACCGGTCCTTATTGCTGTTTGGCCAGTAAGTGATCCAGCTCCAAATCCCATCATAACATCTTTCCACAGACAGTTTTGGTACCGACTGTTTTATCCTTAGCCTCCCTGAGGGCTCTGCTTGAGCTGAAGACTTGTATACAGGTACTTTATGGGGGAAGTGATCCTAGAGAAAGGGAGTGGGGGGTCTGGGAGGGGAAACTGAGAAGGAAAGGGTGTAAGAGCTGGAACTATCAAGTTGGCCACATTGCAGATGCCTGATGCTTGAACCTGTGTCTGTCAAGAACAGACTCGTGGTCGTGAAACCCCCTGAAATTCTGGGTTATATATGTGTGAGTGTCCAGTGTGTGCCCACAAATGTCCCCCATGCCAGTGTCAGAGATCCCCCGGAACAGGAGGCAAGAGCACACTGTTCAAGTTGAGGCGTTGGTGTAGTGTATGTGAATTCTGTCAAAGCCAGTATGGAACAGGGGGTAATGATAATGGCTCTAGTAAGTTGGGGCTGGAAGGATGTTAAATGTTGTGTAATAGTTATCCAAATCACTAACGGAGCACACAGCAATGGCTCACACCAGAATGGATGGATGGATGGATGGATGGATGGATGGATGGATGATTTCCAACACCAAAATCTGATGCTAAATTATTCCCTTTCTAAATGGGAAAAATGAAATTTTGCTAATAATAATAATTTATGGAAAAGTTGTTTTCATATTCTAATAACTATATATCCAAGGATTTGGTCATGGTAGAGCTATCTTTACGCCAGAACTCCAGATTAAAGAAACTAGAATCTTTAATTTCAATATTCTGTTTAGGCCTGAAAGAGCTGAAAATGAAATTAATCTCCCCGTCTGATCTATTTTCTTACCATTAGTGAACTGTCTGCCAATACATTTAATTTAGGGCATGTCAGCAATTACACTCATTTACTTACGCTCATCTGAGAGCCTGCATATTACCTTTAAAATGCTTCATATGGGCCAACAGTTTTCCTTGAGGCAGACAAAATTGAAACAGTATATTTTAGAGGAAATAGCAATTTAAGGATAAAATCAGCATCCATAACATAACATAACTAGACTCAATTATCAAAGTCAAGTCCAACTTTCTCCTTGATCACTTGTAGAAAGAGGTATACTAATGTGGCATGAGGGTTTATGGACTGGATTTTCCTCTGGAGTTATGTGCAGTCCTGTAAGAAAGCCACATGCAGAGTACAGCCTTACGCTATGAGTCCAGGTTTCACTGGGTATAAATTGAAGCTTCTTAATGTACTTTGCTGCAATATTCAGAAGGAGAAAGCAACAACAGCATGGATTATTCCTTTGCAGAAAGGTCAAGAAGGTGTGATTATGGACCAGTGGACATAATGAAGAGTAGGGCAAATGAAGCCATTCATAGGTTTGTCAGAAAGATCCCCTAGGGAACTATGATACCCTGCCAGACTAGATGCCAAAAGGAATGTGGAGGGCCGGGGAGAGCTAGCTGTCCAGCAGAGCCAACCATTAAGTGCCAGGCAAGTATAACACAAGAAAGAATGTGATAGATGCTACAGGAGAGAAGGTGCAGAATGACTCCTGGCTCAAAAACATGGAGGTACACCTGGCTCAGTCACTTGAGCATCTGACTCTTGATTTCAGTTCAGGTCAAGATCCCAGGGTTGTGGGATCAAGCCCCACGTCGGACTCTGTGCTGAGTGTGGAGTCTGCCTAAGATTCTCTCTGTCTCTGTCTCTGTCTCTGTCTCTGTCTCTCTCTCTCTCTGCCCTTCTCCTGATTGTTCTTTCTGTCTCTAAAAATTAGAACAAAAACATGGAAAGAATATGTGAACAGTTTCTGATGTGGCATCAGGAATGGCTTTACAAATAGAGTCCAAACTGAACCTTGAAGAGACAGGCTGGATTTTGAAAGGTGACATAGAGATGGAAAGGCACACCAGGTAGGGAGAACATCTCTGCTGTCCTGAAGGCTCAACCCGATATGACTCCTTTCTCAAAGTCCTTCTTGTGACTTTCAAGTTGCAGGAACCACCCTCTCTTCAAGCTTTTGGTGGCCCCTTCTCTAGCATTGGCAGTGTTAGGTCTGGACGATTGCACGCATGTCCCAGTGCCCTTACCGAGACGAAGACAGCTTGAAGGCGGGATTCGAGTCAGACTCTGTCATGGAGGGCAGATATCCCGTCGAGTCCTCCAGTCGGAGGAAGTGCCCAGTAACATCAGTGCATGAATGAGAAAGGCAGACAGCTGTAGAGCCAGCACATCGTGTCCTGGTCTTATTTGAGAATTCTTAGTCTGTTCCCTTAGTGAGATTTTAAGTCCTCTTTTCCACCCTTTGGCAATGGACCCTCCTGTGTGTACACACTACACAAGAGAGAAAGGGAAGGTGGTAGGCAGGCAGGGAGGGGGAGGGAGTGGGGAGAGAGAGGATCACTGCCATGCACAGAAAACCATAGTGCTCCAGTGACCGCACTCCACACAATGAATGAAAGACCCTGTGCGAACACAGGACTGCCTCTCAGGAACATCTTTGTGGAAGAACAGTTTAGCAGCGCAGAAAGGATCAGTCGAGTTTTCTTTTCTCCATTAAAACAAAACAAAACAAAACAAAACAAAACAAAACAAAAACCTCTAAAGCACATTAAAAGTTTTAAAACACATTGCAAATGAAAAAATATCACTCAGGGGCGCCTGGGTGGTTCAATCAGTTAAGCACTGGACTTCAGCTCAAGTCATGATCTCACAGTTTGTGGGTTTGAGCCCCGCATTGGGCTCTGTTCTGACAGCTCGGAGCCTGGAGCCTGCTTTGGATTCTGTGTCTCCCTGTCTCTGCCCCTACCCCGCTCCCTTTCTGTCTCTCTCTCTCAAAAATAAACATTACAAAAATTTTTTAAAGAAAGAGTATCACTCTACTCATAGACATGGGACAGTTCAACATTTGTAGAATATGTCATTTTCTTGAGACTCTGTTTCTGGGGTACAGGATCCGTGCTAAAATAAGGTTCCAGTTTTAAAGGTTAAATTTTTTCAAGGGACCGTTGACAAAATGTATTCGGAGAAAACAGGAAAATTACAAATTAGAGAGATAGGACATAGCAACTGTGACTGTATCAAGATGCGGATGTTTCATAAATTATAAGCTCTTGAAGGGTTGGTGCTATGTATGCAAATGGGCAGATAAAAATCATAGTTCCCTTTCCCATAAAGCACAGTTGGAAGTAGAGGAAGTGGTGTATGTGAAACAGACGTCTATGTTCATCAACTGTGGACTGCGTCTAGCAAAATACTCTTTTTAAAGCAAAACTCATTTCCCTTTTCCTGAAGGCGCGTATGTGCCAGGAAATGAGGTACATCATGATCTACGGTCCAATATATCTTCATGTTGGACTTGCCCATCAATCAAAGTCTATCTGCTTTTGCAGCCACTTGACAGTTTCCTGTCTCACACAAGTCTGGAAACAAGCAAAGTTTCTGGCTGAAGACTCTACTTTTCTATAAATGTGGGTGATGGCTGGCTGAAAGAAAATCATATTAACATTAAGTCTGTGCGAACTTTTTAAGTGATTTTTTGTCTTTGCATTGATTGCCTATTTTTTTTTTTTAACATTAGGCATTGACACATTTCCTCCTAAAAAGATAAGGACACTGATTTCAAAATGATTGAACCCAGGCATGTTTGTGGTTATTGAAGTAAGAGGTAAAAATGTAAATAAAATAGCGTTTCATTTACTGTCTCATTTGTGGTTGATGAAGACGCTCTTTGGATTCTGGGAATTAAAGTCACTCTATTTAGCAATGACTGATTTATAAAATAAGAATCTCAACAGTGTAATAACCATGACTCTCACTGGACGGGCTGCTTTGGGGCCAGCACACTTTGGCAGAGACTTCTTTGTTTTTAGTTGGATGAAATTTAAAATTTTGCTTTTAGAAAGTTTGTTTTCAGGATGCCTGGGTGTCTCAGTAGGTTGAGTGTTCAGTTCTTGATTTCAGTTCAGATCATGATTCCAGGGTTGTGGGATCGAGCCCCGCATCGGGCTCCACACTGAGTGTGGAGCTTGCTTGGCATTCTCTTTCTCTCTCTCTGTCCCCTCCCTTGCTCTCTCTCTCCCCCCCCCCCCCGCCCCTCTCCCCTGCTTGCACACTTTCTCTCACAGAATTAAAAAAAAATGTTTATTTTCACTGTCTTTGGCAGGCTCCCTCTCTCCTGGAAAATCATTATCATGTCACCTCTGTCCACTTTGCGTCTTACATTGATATAAACATTTCTTCCCCTCTGCTTTGCTTAGTTTTATCAAGACTCAGTCAAGTGTGCTAAATACCTAGCACCGGGCCAGATATTTACTAGGTGCTCACTTTATTACTGTCATAACTAATAAGGTGTTTGCACATGGATTAGGGATGAATGTTCGGTTTCATTTCCAATATGCTTGATTTACATTTCCAAGTTCTTGCCCTGCTACTTACTTTTTTTAAGTTTTTTTTTTAATGTTTGTTTATTTTTTGAGAGTGTGAGACAGAGTGCAAGTGGGGGGAGGGGCAGACAGAGAGAGGGAGATGCAGAATACTAAGCAGGCTCCAGTCTCCAAGCTGTCAGCACAGAGTGTGATGCGGGACTCGAACCCACAGACCCTGAGATCATGACCTGAACCGAAGTCGGATGCTCAACAGGTCAATTGACGGAGCCACCCAGACGCCCCTCTCTGCTACTTATTATGTTGATACATTGGGCCAGTGACACTTTCCCTGAGTGCCACTTCTTCATCTGTAAATGGGGGAAGTCATACTATCTCACAAGGTGTAGTGAGGTTTCATAAGACAGTGAATGCAAAAGTGTTTTGGTTTCTGTCAGGTGCGTCACACACCGGTAGCTCTTGGTATTGAGAGGAAAAAGAATCCAAACCTCACAATGGATTACTTCCTTGTATTATCTACTCCTATGCAAAGAAAGATCTTTCCACGTTGGAAATAGAAGCAGCATGGCTTTCTCAGCCCCCTGGTGTGTGGGACCATTGAGATGCTAATTTATAGGACCGGGAGCTGCCCCAGCTCTTTCTCTCTGCTTCTTGGCATGAATTTCTGGCATGATCCCTTCTCTTCCTGCTGCTGGCTCTTTGAACAGGCTGTCCAGGCATTTTAAATTTGGCAACCAGTGCCGTGAATTGCTTCTTCTTAAAATAATTCAAATCATTTGATTTGGCTTGCCACTAAGCCTTTCCCCCCTCGATCCATTCTGTAGAAATAGAAGAGGGAAATGTGAATGTCCTCATGGACCCAGCCTAGTTCCATCTTCTGTTCAAGTACAAACCCCCATATGGTCAAGAACACAAGTGTTGCCCTTTCCCAGAACAGCTGACCCTGCCCAAAATTCTTAGCACTAATGCCTGAGGCCTTCTAAGGATCGAATGGAACCCCTGGAGAATTTATATTGGCGGAGGTATGTAAGCTGTCCTCCTGTAAATTCCTGTAGGGGTTAAGCCCTAATGATTGAGGAAGATCTAAAATGGAAAAATCAGCTCTAACTGGAGAGGGTTGCACTTGACAGAATTTCCTAGCAACCTCCCAGTTTTCAAGGCAATGTTTATGTGGTGCTTTTTGCAGTGATGCCTTTGTTATTGCTATGTAACATGGCTCATTTTCTCAGTAACCTATGTAGCTCAAGGAAGATCTATGGTAAAGACTGAAAAACCCCAATTGTCAGTAATTGCAAAGTACCTGGTTAATTACATTTTGAGCTGGAACATGCTTTTTTCGGATCTGCTGTACTGCTATTGTATTTATAAGCTCCCCTGCCTCTCAGAAATTTTATTTTGATCTCTGTAACAAAGAAGATATTAGTATGAGTTGCTATTACACATTTTCTTGGTTTTTGTTCAGTTGGCTTCCACTTACATTGCTCCTGAACCTGTTAGCTTCATTATTTGAACATTTATTCTGAAATAGAAGGGAATTTTCAATTTCCTTCTGCTGGGACACTGACTGTTGTCGATGCCTTCAAATTCAAGTGGACCTTTGCATTCACAAGGGGATCTTCCCAAGGTCTTCAAGAACCCTCAATTGATTGATTTCAAGGTACATTTGGTTTCCCCTCTCCATGGAACAACAGAAGAATTTTTTAAAATGTTTATTTATTTGTTGTTGAGAGAGAGTGTGCTCGAGAGTCGGGGAGGGGCAGAAAGCTAGAGAAAGAGAGAATCCCAAGCAGCCTGTGTGTCTGTGCTGTCAGCACAGAGCCTGACATGGGGCTCGATCTCACAAACTGTTGACATCATGATCTGAGCCGAAATCAAGAGTTGAACACTTATCCAACTGTACCATCCTGGCGCCCCAGAAGTAGAAGATTGTTTTTAAAATTTTTTTTTAATGTTTATTTATCTTTGAGAGAGAGAGAGAGACAGAGCACTAGTAGGGTAGGAGCAGAGAGGGAGGGAGACAGAATTTGAAGCAGGGTCCAGGCTCTGAGCTGTCAGCACAGAGCCCGATGTGGGGCTCGAACCCACAGACCTTGAGATCATGACCCAAGCTGAAGTCAGATGTTAACTGACTGAGCCACCCAGGCGCCCCACTAGAAGATCCTTAATGTTACTTTTCAGACCCTTAACAGTTCTAGATATATAAGCTTACGTCTTTTGTCTGCCTGTAGCTATTAACGACAGCTACTAAAATAAGCCCAACCCTTTACTACCGGATCATCTTTTGCTAGGAACCTAAATTAGCAAAAACTGTTACTGTGATAAGATATTCAGATGTGTGGACAAAGATGAAAGTGAAGAAGAAATATATTGCATGGCAGTTTAAAGCATATCACGGCAGCTCGTGAAGGTGACCCAAAGTTCTAGGGTGTAGCTGTCAGGTATCAGAGGAGATGACCTACCCTCAGATTTGTTTAGACTCACAGTTTCTTCCCTTTGGATATGCACATTTGCAAAAGGCATCTTCCTTTAATATATGTGCATTTCCTGTCTTGAACTCTGGAGATAGGTTTTTGCAGTTAAGTGGCCCTTCCCCTGTTAATTTCACACCATGGAACATTTACAAAAATGCTTCCTAAAATTTACACATGGAAATGGTCATTCCAGGCATTTTACTCGTTGCTTCATAGAAATATTTGTTTGGGCCATCTGCCAGTATGGCTGTTCAGTGAAAGGGTTTGTTTATTTATTTTTTCATAACTACGTGTTTAATTTTGATGAACATTTTATTTCTAATTTGATAAACTGCTTTTGCACAGGGTGTAAGCACTTGCTAAAATGGTTTCCTGGATCATTTTTCTGTTTCTACAGTATTTATGTAGTTGGCCCTGGTGTGTAGATCAGAGCCACCTTCTGATGCAATTTTTAAAATGAATATTCTTTAGGGGCACCTGGGTGGCTCAATCGGTTGAGCCTCTACCTCTGTATTTCGGCTCAGGTCATGATCTCCTGGTTTGTGGGATCGAGCCCCATGTCCAGCTCTGTGCTAACAGCTCGGAGCCTGCTTGGGATTGTCTCTCTCTCCTTCTCTCTCTGCCCCTCCCCCACAATGTTCACGCTGTAAGTAAGTAAGTAAGTAAATAAATAAATAAATAAACTAACTTTAAAAAATATGAATATTCTTTATTGTTGGGGTAGTTTTACATTCATAGGAAAATTGAGCCGAAAGCGCAGAGTTCCTATGTTTGCCCCTCCCCCTACACATAGCTTTCCTATTAATTCCGTGCTTTGGAGTGGTATATTTGTGACCATTGATGAGCCAGTATTGATACATTATTATTATTAACTGCAGCCCATAGTTTACATTAGGGTCAACTTTTGGGTTGTCCAGTTCTATGGCTTTTGCCAAATACTTACTGGCATATACTCTCCATTACAGTATCATAGAGACTATGTTCACTGTTGGAAAAATGCCTTGGGCTCCCCCTACTCATTCCTCTCCCTTCTGCCTCCCTCTCTCCTGGCAGCTCCTGGCAACCCCTGAATTTCTTACCACCTCTATACACCGGGTTGCCTTTTCTAATATAGCTGTTCCCTCTTCAAAACTTGTTTTAAAAAAAATTCTGGCCAAGAACTATGCTTTGGACTTGGATTATTTTCTGTTCATTTCCTCGCTGAACCAGCAGAAGATTTTCTTTTCAACAAGAATATGAATGGTACCACCCAAACGTTACTGCCAAGGTAGCAGAAGTGTAGGACAAAAATAGCCAGCCAGCGGTATAGGTAGGAAAAGGCCCGCTCCCTTGCTAAATGACTCCCTCTTGCATATGGAGCTTTGGAGCCTAAGAGTTAAATGTAGCAAAATGGTAAGTTGCTACGTGGCTTGGGTCTTTGGGTACTCTAGAGAGCCCTCCAAACCATGAGGGTTAGGTCCCCAAGTGCCAAAGATCCATTCCTCTAGGGGTTAAGCCCTAATGATCCAGGAAGATCTAAAATGGAAAAATCTGCTCTAACTAGAGAGGATTGCACTTGACAGAATTTCCTAGCAGGCTTGAGCACGTCCCTGAGGTTCTCTAGCAAGACCCCATGGGTTTGATTGCTGCCCTGCGTACCCACAGCCTAGCTTGATTCATAGACCATGAAATCACTGGAATTAGAAGGTATAAGTGACCCCAGTGTAGGAATCATAGAATGGGAGCCAACAGAAATCAGAGTCCTCTTATCCATGCTTCATGGCTTCCAAATGTCTCTACCCCATGAAGACATGAACACCTGAACACCTGGTCTCCTCTCCTTGTTGTGGGTCACATTCCCATAAGTGGTTTGTTATAACTGGTGATGCCAATTAATTCAAACAACACTCACTGGTTGCAGGCACCTAATAAAATAATTCCAGCGCTTTGGGTATCTGGTCAAATGGGGTGCCAACACTTATTTTACAAAGCTATTAAAAGGCAAGTTTATCGGGGAGCCTGGGTGGCTCAGCGGGTTAAACATCTTACTTCAGCTTAGGTCATGATCTCATGGTTCGTGGGTTTGAACCCCTGTACTGGGTTTTGGGCTGTCAGTGCAGAGCCTGCTTTGGATCCTCTGTCTCCTCCTCTCTCTGCCCCTCCCCTGCTTGCACTCCTGCTCTCTCTCTCAAAAATATATAAACATTGAAAAAAAAATGGCAAGTTTACTGTGTGCCATGGAACATAATTAAACAGTTTAAGGGGCGCCTGGGTGTCTCAGTTGGTTAAGCATTTGATTTTAGCTCAGGTCATGATCTCACGGTTGCTGAGTTCGAGCCCCGTGTCAGGCTCTGTGCTGACTGCTTGGAGTCTGCTTGGGATTCTGTGTCTCCCTCTCTCTGCCCCTCCCCCACTCAAGCTCTGTCTCTCTCAAAAATAAACAGCTTTATGCTATACAACCCAGCTGAGGCAGACTTTCTTTCTTTCTTTCTTTCTTTCTTTCTTTCTTTCTTTCTTTCTTTCTTTCTCTCTCTCTCTCTCTCTCTCTCTTTCTTTCTTTCTTTCTTTCTTTCTTTCTTTCTTTCACATCTCTCACTTCTATTTTACATCTCTCACTCTGTCTTAAAAAAAAGGGACTGGGGCGCCTGGGTGGCGCAGTAGGTTAAGCGTCCGACTTCAGCCAGGTCACGATCTCGCGGTCCGTGAGTTCGAGCCCCGCGTCAGGCTCTGGGCTGATGGCTCGGAGCCTGGAGCCTGTTTCCGATTCTGTGTCCCCCTCTCTCTCTGCCCCTCCCCCGTTCATGCTCTGTCTCTCTCTGTCCCAAAAATAAATAAACGTTGAAAAAAAAAATTAAAAAAAAAAAAGGGACTGTTTTCAGTATTTAGGATTCATACTATTTCATTGCTCTTTTCAGTGCTTAGATGGTTTAAAAATGAAATACTTTACTATATTTTCATCTTTCATGAAATAAGCAGCGTTGATTAAAAACAGACTGCAACAGTTGTCAGCTCCCATTACTGCAAATTCAGACTATTCATATTTCTTTATTTTATTGGATTTGGGCTAATTAAATATTTTGATTGTCGAAAGGATGTTTCTCGAAATAAAGCAACCCTGTTAACGCCCTTTGTAAGGTTATATCTAGAAAGATGTAACAGAAACATGTAAAGAACCCTTAAGAGGTCTCTGGGTCCTTGAACAGAGGAGCTTTTCTGTGGAATGATTGTACTGGAATATTCCATTCGTGGAAGCAAAGGTTATCCATGATGCATAGATACATAGAGTAGGGAAGCTGGCAGAGACCAGGTATTATCTTGAGGGTGAGATTTGAAGGGAGACCAGAAAACCATCCAGCCTAGGTCTTATATTAACCAGGGATCTCCAATTGAGAGACTGTCTCCCATAAGTTTATGCATGCAACATTGAGAAACATTGATAGCACTAAGGGATATTCACACATCTTCTATAATTTATCATTTTTGTAACCGATTTTAGCATTTCTTCATCTATCAGGAGCCCCCCAGATGGAAGCAGCCAGGGGGGTTTTTGATTTATAGGAGGTACGGTTATGGTACCTTACAGAACTTTCAGATCTGTATTATTATAAATCCTTTTTTAGCAATAAGCTTCTTTTTAGCCTGTGACATCTGTGCAGAGTCCCAACCTAGAAGACAGAACCAGAACTGCTTTTTGGAGTGAGAGGTCACCTCAGCCCTGTTCTGGCATCTAAGACACCTCTGGGGGCAGGGGGCAGGGGTGGGGGGAAGCACCTGGGTGGCTCAGTCAGTTAAGCTAGCTGCTGACTCTTGATTTCGGCTTGGGTCATGGTCTGGTAGTTCATGAGTTTAAGCCCCATATCTGTCTCTATGCTGCCAACTAGGAGCCTGCTTGGGATTCTCTCTCCCCCTCTCTCTCTCTGCCCCTTCCCTGTTCATGCGTGCTCTAAATAAACAAATAAATAAAATGGGGCACCTGGATGGCTCAGTCGGTTAAGCGTCTGACTTCTGCTTGGGTCACGATCTTGCGGTTCGTGAGTTCAGGTCCTGTATTTAGGCCCAGAGCCTGCCTCGTATTCTGTGTCTCCCTCGCTCTCTGCCCCTCCCCCACTCACACTCTGTCTCTCTCTCTCTCTCTCAAAAATAAACATTAAAAAAATTAAAAAAAATAAACTAACTTAAATTAAAAACAAAAACATGTGTATAAATATTTAATACATCTGGCTTTCTAGCCCAGCCACTTAAAACATGCTCCCATAAAGTTGTTATAGTATTAAGGCTCATGTATGCAATTTACAAATATGTATATATTCACACGTGAGGATCATGGTCGTATCTGAGATGCGATACACACATGCACGAAAGGAAGGTGAGGAAAGGAATGGTTTGGGGTGCTCTTTGAATCACTGCAGTTACTTTGTAAATGTTTATGGAATAAATTCCAGATTCTGGGCTTAGGCTAAAGCCCTCTGAGAGCAGCAAATGCCTTCCAGAAGGGGCTTTTCAGAAGGGCTGCATCCCTGCAACGTCTTCCCAGACGGTTTTGGGTTTTGTTTTGTTTTCTTTCTGGCCCTTGGTTCATGCCTTCATCTGTCTTCCTAGTGAACCCTAGCTGACCCTTTGCTGCCATCATAACTTTCTGCCTTTGAGACATAGCCCATTCATTGAGATCTTGTAGACATAGAAAGAAAATAGAGGCTTGTCTGGACTGCAGACATTTAGAAGGTTATCGATCTCATTTTTTTTTTTTTCTGGGAAGCCAGCTGTGTAATGTCTCAAACCCAGCTCAGAGGAATACACTTTTTGCAAAGCTTACATCACCTGGCCTTCAGACTCCCTCTGGGAATCATTTCTTCATTGACTCTCTGTTAAGCAACCCTCTTCCAAGGTGATTTTGACTTTGGAAACCCCAGCTCCTTAATCAAAAGACCCCCAAATGGCTCAGGACAGTTCTATTGAGCGTAGTTTAACCTGAGTTTGCAACAATAGCAAAACACATCCATCTTCCCTTAGATGGTGATTGTTGGACTCGAACCTGTGTTGGCCTGAGATTAACCTGCTTCTGACTTTGCTTCTTTTTCAGATCTTACTTTCATGTCTGACACCATCCCCTCCCCAGTTTTGGCTTTAGGGGTACTGTGGTAGTGTTGCTGGCTCCGAAGAGTCCTGCCCCTCTGTGAGATAGGTGCTACAGCTAGTCTTAGAGGGAGCAGGAATTTTGGAGATCGATCTAATGGTTAATTCCCGGCTGCAGAAACGAACTAGTGGCTCTGGGAGATAAAGCGCCATACAGAGTCAGGAGGCTATTGGTGGTATCAGTCAGTACAGGGTTAAAGGGAAGCAGCAGGAAGCAGATTCTATGTCGGGGAGTCAGGGAATGCCAATAGAAATGAAAGTGGCTTACACATTCGCTGTTACTTGCAATTCCATAATAATGCCATATTGAGCAAGATGGACTTGATGGGTTGCCAGGGAACTGCCCATGATGGGTGGTGTGCCTACTGGTCTGCGCAGTGGCTCAAATGTGACCATGAAATGGGTTGAGAGGCACTGAGGGGACAAGAGGAAAGGCACCAGAAGGAGCAGAGCTAATGGGCAGAGGAAGCCGCTGACCAACAGTACACCTGGCTCTTGGCTGTAGTGTATCAGTACTCTAAACAGGTGTGTACCCCCTATGCTTTTAGTTCCACCACTGCATGGCTGCCTCAGGCAACCAAACAACGCAACCCCGAGGTCTACTGTGCACCTGACAATGTCCTGCTTGTTACCTGTCTGCCCTTAGTTGGACTACATTTCTGCTTTCTGGCAGTGCTTATTAGTTTAGTTTCTTTCTTGACTAGGCAGGATAAAGCTGTGTTTTGAGGAAAAGTCAATGGAGTTTAAAGACAGGCACTTGAAGTGCCCGATCTATGGTCTATAACTCATTCTGGAATATTTGAAGTCTCTTGCCAAATTCTTATTAGCACCCATTATTTTTTTCTTTGATGGTATCTTCTAGTATCTTTCTTTGCTAGTAAAATCTGAAGGATGGCTGCTCACGTAGGTAATATAAGAGTATTTTGTTTAATGTATGGATTTATAATTCCAGATCTAAAAGAATTGAGACTTCAAATAATATATAAACTGTAGCTGTAGTATGTATCCTATATTATCATGCCATTATATGTAATTATATACTTATAACAATTATAATGCTCTATTGTATGAGAACATATAATTATATATGATAATTCATATGCATAAATTATTATATATAAATTGCTATTCCACATTACTGTTCACTAGTTGACAGGCACTTGAATTACATTATTTCTGTAATCTTAAATTTGTTCAGGATTCACTGACTGAATTTCTATGCTGTGGGTATAAATTATAACTGCATTGAAATTCTCTTCTTTCCTAACCCCTCCTCCATACTCCCTGCTGTCTGCTGCTTGGGAAGGTTCATTTCCTGTGAATGTGTGTTATTTCATTGTTTTGGTTGTGTTCCTTTCCACCATTTTCACTCAACAATTTAAGTGGTGGAGCTGAAAGAGACCTTGGAGAACCATGATTTCACTGTGGGTAAACTGAGGCTCAAAGATACTAAGTGAGGCATCAGGGATGCCATCCTACACTTTGATCACTCTAGGGTTCTTTCTGATGTCCCCCACCATATCCAGACCTCAGTGCAAAATACTGAAACTCTGGGGACGTATTCAGAAATGCTTAATGCGTCGCAATGGGCAACTTGCCAAGAATGGGGAAAATAAAGTCTCTCAAGGGTGCCCTTCATAAGCAAGGCTATGTTCTAGGTGGGAATGGAGAGAAGTCTGCTGGCCTCTTCTGTGGTCAGTCTCCTACCATGTTATCCTCAGTAGGATGGGGCTTCCAGCCCATCTCCATTGGGGCATCCACCCTGAGCTCCCTTGCAGGCAGGTTTCCTACAGGGGCAAGGCATTTCCCTGAAGAGCCCTGCAAAGGGAAAGAAAGCAGACGCTATTCAAATGCACCTACTAGAAGTTCAAACCCAGCCTTTCTATCATCATTTGGCTATTTGTATGAACATAGTGGAAATTCATAGTGGAAATGAATGCTCTCATATATAGCAACGTAGAATACAGCGTGAAGTTCAGAGAGATAAAAGGGGGTCCTTTAATACCCATAAATATATTTAAAGCTGAGGTGAGTGGCTGGGTAGGAAGTCATTGTTTTATATGAAAATATCCACTCTTTTGCCATGATTTTATTATATTCCTTGTTCATGATAAATAAATCTTTATGCATTGAGGAAAAAGTCTGACTTACATTGCATCCAGGTTAAGCAAAATGTAGTAGAACACAATTATTTATTGCTGCTACATCAAACTGTATAAAATATTTTTATAGTGTTTTTACTAGTGTTCCATTATCATACTAAAATACCGCCATTTTTTTTCATTTTTTTTAAAGAAGTTTAAACCAAAGAGACTTTGCGCCATCCCGTCTTCTGTCTCATTCTGTGTTTTTTATGTGCTAACCATGGCACATATACTGAGCTTGTAGAAATTCTCTGTCTTTGTCCTGGTTATTAGTCCAAGGAAAGAATCAAATGTAGCCTTTGACACAGAGCTCCAGGAAAGACTTCACTCATTTTCCATCTAGCTCGGGTCTCTCCTTAAAGCAGCTGTGGAGAAAATATTCAATAGTGATACCTCCTTGTCTTCTTAAATGGAAGTTTTAACAAAAGTAAAAGCTGATCCCCATTTTCTCCACCCCTCCCCTAATATGAATGAATAATCATTAAAGAGGAAAAGATTCAAGGGTAATCAACTAATGTATTGAATGGGCGGACTCCCTCCGGTGAGATCAGGTACAAGCTTTATGTTCAGATCACTTCTTTTAAATACTCTCTGTCCTTCTTTAATCTGAGTAATTATCTCAGGCAGCCCTCAGATCTTTTCTGGGTACTTGAGAGTATTAGATCAGTGAAGGTTAAAACAAAACAAAACACCTCAGTCCAATTTAAGTAGGAACTTATAAAGCATTCATCCAATTCCTAACTTCTTCCTCACCAGATCTGTCCCAGCTGGTGATGCCATAGCCAGGGCAGGGAGTGGGATGGGGGAGGGGATGATCTGTTCCTCTCAATGCTTGATGCATCTCTTTCCTTAATCATTCAAGAAAAAGCATAAGGTGGGGGATAGTGACAGGTAAAGGAGTAGAGGTTGTCTTGTCTTCGTCGGAAGATCTAGGAAGGAAGAAAATAAGAATAGTCGGAAGAAAGGAGGGAAGGAAGGAAGGGGAGAGAAAGGAAGGAAGGAAGAACGAAAGAAAGGAAAAAAGAAGGAAAGAAAAAAAAAGCAGGCAAGGAAGGAAGACAAGAAGAAGAAAGAAAGGAGGGAAGGAAGGAAGGAGGGAGGAGAGAAGCGAAAGAAAAGAAAGAAAAAGCAGAAGGAAAATTCCCGCCAGGCCTCAATAACTCCCTCATCAAAATGACGTCCCCCTTCGCTTCCGTCCTTCCTTCCTTCCTTCCTTCCTTCCTTCCTTCCTTCCTTCCTTCCCTGATGCTCTTTCACTTATATTACCTGTCAAATATTCTGTATCATGGCGAGCATTGAAATGCTAGCTTTTTCATGAGGTTCACTAGAGTAGACACCCTCTCCACAGGGTCCCCCACATTGTACAACACATCCCTGATAATCTCTAGTTGGACATTTTAGGATCCTTCCCCAGCTCCTGCCCCAGTTAGTGTGTCTCTGTGTTCCCCACATCTGTGCAGAGAGGTCCTTTCAAAAGGCTTTGAGCCCAGTTGCCTTCTTGAGCATTGAGTTGATTTATGGGAAACTCTGCTTTTCCAAACTCTAGAAGTACAATTTGCCCCAATTGTTGTCCTCTCTCCTCATTTTATATTGAGGGTAGTTCCAAACATGTTCCCACCTTCGTCTTCTACAGAAGAGGAGTCTTGTGTCCATATATGCTTTCAAACTCCAAGACCCCTGAGCTCTGCCAAGAACTATGTTATGCTCTTTCTTCTCTGGTAGCAGCATGGGGCAGGCCTACCTGTTTCTGCAGCTCAGGAATTATGGGGCAGGGTGCTGATGATGAGCTAGAAGTCTCCTCTTCTGGAAGACAACCCTGTTTTGTTTGTTTGTTTGTTTTTTAACCAGTAGCTTTCTTGGCCTTCCTCATTTGATCTGGTGGCAGAGAATTGGAAACCCAGGGAAGAAAGGTAAATGCCACAATGTTCTTGTCAACTATGAAAGATCCTTCAGGAAGTTTTCTCTCTGTCATGGATCTCTTGCCTTCTCTTGCATCAGCTTGTAGGTGTGAGGGGCACTGGACATTTTACAGGGGTTTGTAGACCTGTATCTATTTTTTTTTCAGAATATGGTAGAAATGATTTTCCAGTTTCCTCAGTTAGAAGTTTTAAATGAAATTCTAAGAGAACTCAAAATCCCATTCTGTATCCTGTTGCAATAAAACTTACAATTAAGTTGCAAATAACATGAAAACTTAATAGTTAGAATTTCCCATTTCTTGGCTGTATTTCAAAATGAATTTGTAGAACCCACTGTAGTAAGAGTTATTTAACCAAAAAATGGAAGAATGTTCATGTGTGAAGGGACCTTAAGATTTTTCTGGTCCAATCCTTTCACTCCTCAGTCCACATAACTGAAATCCAGAGGTGTTCATTAGCTTAATTGGAGACAGATAATGTGTTAATAGGTTAATAATTTGTTTAAGTCTTAGAAGAGTTTTTTTTTAATTTTCACATTTATTTATTTTTTGAGAGACAGAGAGAGAGAGAGCATGAGTAGGGGATGAGCAGAGAGAGGGGGAGACACAGAATCTGAAGAAGGATCCAGGCTCTGAGCTGTCAGTGCAGAGCCCGACATGGGATTGAACTCATGAACCATGAGATCATGACCTGAGCCCAACTCCAGATGCTTAAGTGACTGAGCCACTGAGTTGCCCCAAATCTTAGAAGAGTTTTTAATGATCTTTCAACTAAAACCTGAGATTTTTTCTTAATGTAATCTCTAAATTCTACTTGGAATCTGAATTTTCAGAATTTGATGGAGACTTAACTCCCATGTAGACATAATCCATTTATTTTAAAAGTAAAAATGCTAATTACAGCTCAAGGGTTATGAACCAAGCATTTTGATTCTCTTTGCTTTCTTCATTGAACTTGGGGATTTATTGCATGTGTGTGTTTGTACACACACACACACATACACACACACACACACACACACACACACATTTGGTTACAGAGCAGGAAAGGAGCAGAATATTTTTATAGATGTTGGAGGCCTCAGTTAAGCATGTAAGAGAGTTTGAGAGATTGGTTTTAAGAGAACCTTTGTGATGTCTTGCAAGCCTTCCTTTGTTATGTTTTTGATATATTAACTACACTTGACATTTTGATGGCAGTGTGTTTGGACACAACAAAATTACTATGCTTTTTTTAAAAGTGAGCTTCTGCTCAGTCTGGACAATGAGGAGCCCAGCTTACATTAGGGTTACCTAATTATACAGCTACAGTCAACAGTATATCATCTCATTAGGAATCTGCAAAGCATCATGGTCAAGAGCATAGACTCTGGAGTCACACTTTCTGGGTTTGTTTGTTTTTAATGTTTATTCATTTTTGAGAGAGAGAGAAAAAAATGCAAGCAGGAGAGGGACAGAGAGAAAGGGAGACACAGAATCAGAAGCAGGCTCCAGGCTCTGAGCTGTCAGTACAGAGTCTGACGCAGGGCTTAAACTCACAAACCGTGAGATCATGACCTGAGCCAAAGTCCGACGCTTAACCGACTGAGCCAACCAGTCACCCCCACTTTCTGAGTTTAAACCTGGATTTGTTACTAACCAGTTGCAAAACTTTGACAGAGTTACCTGAAGTCTATGTGGCAGAGTTTTTCTTACCTTTAAATTAAAAATAATAGAAATAGTCATCTCATTTTGCTGCCATCATAAGTTACAAATAGTGCATCTGCATTGAGTTGGTATTTAAAGGTCAAGCGCTTTAAGGTTAAATCCTTAATAACAGTAACCGAAGTTAACTTGTAAACAAAATATTTTTTTTTACTTACAGCATAAATTGGATTAATTTAGTAAACAATTTCACATTCACTGTATGCCGTATTCTTCTTGTCTAGATAGCAGGACAGAAAACACGTTGAACATAGGAAATACATATCACAATGTAAACATATCAAAAGATGTAATTATGTCATCATTGAGATCTGAAAGCACAGTGGATTCTATAAAGCCCTATAAAATCTAAAGTATTGACATCATTGTCCTATGCCTAATCTTGCTAGAATCCATATTAACACGTTAAAAAGTAGACACGGAGTAGAAATGAAAACACAGTGCGTGAAAATGATCATTAACTTGACCATATTTTGGTCATCTCCACTAAAAAATAACTTTTGTTATGACCCATTCTTCACACGCTGTGTACCAAATCCTATAAAATTCAAAGTAAGTGATAATGCAGTAGGCATTAATGTACCCCAAAATAATGTCCCCCAGTTGTCTATGCCCTAATCCTTGGAACATGGGACTATGTTACATGATGTGGAAAAAGGGTCTTTGCAAATCTGAGTAAGGTCAAGAACCTTGAGATGTAGAGGTTTTCTGGGATTGCCCAGGTGGACCTAACCTCATCAAGTAAGTACTTAACAAAGTAAAGAGCCTTGTCAGAATCGGGTTCAAAGCAGACGTTACCATGTAAGAAAGGTAGAAAGATGTAGTGCCGATGAATGAAGAAAACTGGAGGAAGAGGGCCAGAGTCAAGGAATATTGGTGGCCCCTAGGAGCTGGAAAAGGCAAGGAAATTGCTTTTCTCCTGAAGCTTCTAGAAAGGAACATAGCCTTAGTTTTTAGCTTGTTTAAATCCATGTTGGACTTCTCACCTGTGGAACAAAACTATAAGATAATAGCTTTGTTTTAAACTGCTAAATCGGTCTCCATATGTTATAGCTGCAATAAGAGCTAATACAGATTTTGGTACCAGAACATGGGATGCAGCTGTGGGACACGTGAAATGTGGAGGTGGCTTTGGAATTGGGCAGTGGGCAGAAGCTGGAAGAATTTGGAGGAGCATGATAAAAAAAAAAAACACGAGATTGTCTGGAACAGGCTGTTTGTAGGAAAATGGGTATTGATGACTCACCTAGTGGAGGCTCTGAAATAAGTCAGAAACACGGTAGAAAAACCATGAATTGTCTTAAAGAATACCTAAATCTTTGTGAAGACTGTTCTATAGAAATATAGGTGTCAGAGGCATCACAGGTGAGAGCTTAGAAGGAAATGAGAGCTGTGACTGGAAACTGAAGAACAGGGGCACCTGGGTGGCTCAATCGGTTGAGCATCCAGCTCTTGGATTCACCTCAGGTCATGATCTCACAGTCATGAGAGCATGGACTTTATTCTGTACCAATGGGAGCTTCTCAACAGGGCATTTCATGGCCAGTTCCACCTGTGGCCATGTTAAAGGGTGGGTGCGTCTAGAAAACTGTGCTTCTCCACAATTTCTCTAAAAGCCAAGCCTTGCCACAACGTGGTTAGAATTCCCTTTCTAACCTCTGGTCACTGTTCAGTTTACTCCCTATGTCTGGTTGCTTTCACAGCCCTGTGGCCATGCTAGGCATCCCAAGAAAGGATTTTGTGAAGGAGGTCCTATTTTAAAATTCTGGGTTTTCAATCTATTGTATATTCCAAGTTATGGGTCCTGTTCTTGCATTTCTGTTTGGCAAGTTGCCCCATGGCTATAGCAGCCATTTCTTTCTGGGACATACCAGATTCTGTTTTGTTAGCAGCAATGGACTCTGACTTGGAAGATGAGAAAAGATGCTGTTTATAAACTAAGGAACATTCTGCAGAAGGGAAGGGTTCTCCCTCCTCCACCTAGTGTCTCCTACTGACTATTGTTCAAGAAGCAGCCAGATTAAAGGGGCCAAGAGCAAATCACAGTGCCCATGTGTACACACACACACACACACACACACACACACACACGGACAGGAGATGGAGTGGGATCAAAGCAGGAAAGAATTGAAAACAATGTGTTTCCTGTCAATAACAAGTCACATATTCCTGGAGCCCAAATGAAAATAAATACTGGTTCTGATACTATGCAAAGTAGATATGCAATGCCAGCACTCTGCCCTCTAAGACAAATTGTGAATTGTCAATTGAAACAAAGTCTTAGTGGGTATTAAAGTGTCATTGGTTAAGTTTCTCATCTGCCTCCCTTGAAATAGATATTTGCAAGGTGGTCTTATTTCAGACTGGTATATTTGGGAGCAGAATCCCACAGCACCCAGAACCAAGCTGTCCTTCTGGAATGTCCTTCGCTACACAGTGGGATTCCAGTAAACATTTTGGTGCAGTGCTTTTTGATCTGTTAACACAGTTGCCATAATTATATCACTTCAAAGCACAGACCGAAATCACAAGGCTTTCCTGAAAAAAGCAATTAATTCTCTCTGAGTTGATTTCAACTACATTGTAAGAGCTGAAGCAGAACTTGCGAAAATAAATAAGTGAACAAACAAGATAGTGGAGGGTAGAGAAGCTTAGAATTATGTAAATGACTGAAAACTGTATCAAACTAAATTTGTGGAATCAAAAGGGCAATCTTCTGATAGTGGCAGTGGGTTGGCCATCATTATCATTGAAAACATCTTGGGCGCCTGGGTGGCTCAGTCAGTTGAGCGCCTGACTCTTAATTTCAGCTCACAGTTCATGAGTTGGAGCCTTGCATCAGGCTCTGTGCTGACAGTGCGGAGCCTGCTTGGGATTCTTTCTCTCTCTCCCTCTCTCTCTGTTCCTCTCCTGCTTGTGCTCACGCTCTCTCAAAATAATCAAGTAAACTTTAGAAAGTGTCTCAATCTGTGCTCTTTCTGTGCTATGCCTTCTTTTGGACCAAAGATGAGGCAGAACTTGGCAGTCACAAAGTCATGTTTATTATTCAGTCCCAAAAGAAGTGTTCAGCTTGTCTAATTTTATAAATCAAAGAGGTATATGAAAATACAATAAGTGGTAAGTTGTTGGTACCCCTCTAATTTTAATTTCCTTCTAAAACTACTACTACCTCAACCAGCCA